>NC_064566.1:45739166-47002500 GCF_937001465.1 Orcinus orca | reverse complement strand
TCACTCAGATACGATCCCCACCTGCTGTGAAGGAAGGAGGCACACGCTCAGGGCTCTCAGCTCTTTCTCTGAGCTGCGGGTTAAGGGCTGGGTGCTAATTGGGCCCCCGGAGAATCTGGAATGGTTCAGGTGGCTGGTGACAGATGGGAGCAGGGGTCTGGCATCCCACTGAGACACACAGGCCTTGGTTTGGGCGCTGGTTCTGGCTTTGCCACTAACTCACCCTGGGACACTGGGCAAGACTTTGTCCCTCTCTGGGCCTCAGCCTGCCTATCTCTTGAATGGGACTCAGTAAGCTCCAAGGCTGACTTTGACTGTGATCTGCCTTCCAGATGAGGAAACTGAGGAGCAGAGAGGTTCAGTGACTGGCCTGAAGTCGCACAGCAGCATTAGTCATAGAGCTGTTGGCCCCAGGCCCTTCACTCCCACCTTTCCGTCCCCCTGTACCCCTGTGTTCAAGCTCTGACTTAGAGAGCTGGTCTTCTCTTCTCATATCAAGACTTATTTCCCAATTAGGCTTCGAGCCCCTCAGGGCAGGAACCACAGCTGGTTCTTGTTTCTCCCAGTTCTTCAGGATTACGCAACCAACAGGTCCCAGATAAAGGCTTGGCGAATGAAAGAGCTGGGTTGCCCAAGGGAGATGGCAGCAAAGCCAAGATCCCAAGGTCTTACTGGTTCCCCCAGAGACTCCAGATGCTAGGATTTGAGTCATTCATTCACTCATCCAAACTACAGTTGCCAGTTACCTGGTATGTGCCAATTTCCACTAGAGTGCTGGGAATCCAGCAGTGACCAAGCCAGACAAGGTCCCTGCCCCTAGGAGCTTATGTTCCAGTGGGAAGTAGCAGATCAGCAAGGACCAAATCCAGACACAGAACAATTTGAGATCAGGACGAGACCTATGAAGGAAACAAAACAAAGAGGCAGACAGTGACTGGGGTGGAGCTGACTGAGATCAGGCGGTCAGGGTAGGCCTCTCTGAGGAGCTGAGACCTGCAGGACAAGAAGGAGAATCCCACTAGGCAGAGGGAAGAGAAAGTACAAAGGCTCTGAGGCTGGGAGGACCTCAGGGTGTATGAGGAAAAGAAAGAAGGCTGGAGGGGTGAAGGAGGCACGTGAGGGCACAGCTGGGCAAGGTGAGCCGGAGAAGTAGGCAGGGGCTAGATCACGCCCAGGGAAGGAGTTTGCATTTTACTTGAAGTGAGTTGGGCAGTCTCTGGGGGGTTTCGGTAAAGGATGAAAAGACATAATCGATGTTTCTAAAGGATCTCTCTAACTCTGCAACTTCTTGCTGTCGCTAGTAGAGAAGCCTCCGGAATCTGTGGTCCCTTGCCCAGGGGGAAGGAAGCCTTTGCTCCCAGGCAGCCAGAGGTTGTAGTGGCTGACAGAGGCAGGGCAACTCACCAGAGAACTGCACCTGAGGCTCTGGTCCAGAGGAGCGCTGCCGCATCCCACCCCCGCCCCCGAGATCCCATCAGCCTGCCCCCACCACCACCAAACGTCCCATGGGTGTTACAGAAAACTGTGCCTGCAAGATGTCTAGGCCCTCATCCCTTGATTATATTAACGCCAAAATGTATTAAAGAAGCATGGTAGAAATGCCATTCTAATTGTTTCGTACACACGCCACTGGGAGGGAACTGATTGGACACAGCTCACAGGCAGTATGTTAATACGCTATTTTCATATGATGATAGCTTTGCATAATCTTCCCTTCTCCCAGCTTTGCAGGGACCTGTTGTTAACCAAGCCCCAGGAGAGAGGGGGAAAGGCAATCTGACTTCAAGTCCACTCCCCGCCACATTAATTAGTCATGTGGCTGGGGAAAGGTGTGTGCACTCAGTACAAAGTAGACTTTATAATTTATACACCAGCTGTTTCCGTCCATTCTCTTCCCTGCCTGCCTCTAATGAAATCATGTTACCAGAGAACTGACTGGCGTGAATTGAGCCTTTAATCCCATTGACCCTGGCCTGGCTGGTGGGGCCCAGGGGAGGGGGTGGGGCCTTTCAGCGAGGGGCTGTGATGCGAAGACCCTGGCAGGCGTGACCCTCCCGCCGCCCCCCACCCCAGGCCTGCCAGCCCACACAATGGAGCGGCTTGGCACAGGAGGAGGTGCTGGGAGTGCGGCCCTGCCTGGCCGAGCAGCCCTCGCGGGGATCCCTGGAGGCCGGGATGGCTCACATTTATTGCCTCATCTTCTGAGATCCAGCGAAGCACAACATTCTCATCTAGGTTGTTCTTTTACTCAGAGAACAGGCCAGGCCAGACTGCACAACCAATGAGCTAAGGCTTGCTTTTCTGGCCATGGGGGTCGCTGGGAAAACAGAGACATGATTCCACGGAGAGAATGCTGCCCCAGCCCCCCAGCAGCAAACCGAAACTCTCCTGACCCAGGAAGCTGACTCGGAGCCCAGGGGCCCCTTCCTGGAGAGGAGGGGTAGAGGCAAGACAAGGGGACAGGCCCTAGCCCTGGTTCTGGCGTGTCCCAGAAAGGCAGTGATGAGAATGATGTGTCTCTTTCCCTGCCCCCGCCCCCCCCAAAAGAAACACAAGCAAGATCAGGCATCCGGAGCCACTCAAGCAAATGCCTGCAAAACAGAGCGCATTTGGCGAGCGCGAATAAACACGGCAATTAGCACCATGGCAGTCTCTTAAACAAACACATGGGACCAAGTCATGGGTGGGGGAGATGCATCTGTCAGAGGGGCCAGAGGCTACAAAGACGAGGCTTGAGGTGAGGGAAGTTGAAAAAGAATTGTCAGGCTAAGATGCTGGGGTGGGCAGATCTGAGTGTGGGACAAAGAAATGGGGTAAGGTGCTAGGATAGGGACTGGAGGGCTGCAGGAGCAGGAAATGCAGGGAGGCTGGTAAGGTGGGGTGGGATAAAGGTGGGGACAGTGTGGCCTCCTGGCTGCCATCTTCAATTTATTGGAAACCCTGATATCCTCATATGGATGTGAGGGCCTTCTGTCTGGGAAATCAGTGAGGTGAGACGTGGCATCCTCAGGCCTCATTTCCCATGAGAGCCTGAGTGAGCAACCTCTACCCAAGCCCAGGTACACTCCCAAGTCGACTGCCCATTGCTTGGCCTTGGCTGTCACCTTCTCCTCCATCTGGAATGGCAGCCTTCTCTTCTTCCCCCAGCTAAGTCCTAGACCCTTCAAGGCTCAGATCTGATGTCACCTCTGCCTTTCCTGATTCCCCAAGCTGGTCTGGCTGACCCCGACACAGCCTACATCTCTATCTTCCCCACTCCTTGATGGCAGCGGCCATCTCTGCATCCCTTGTAGCTAGCATGGGGCTGGACAAGGTGGCCCGGAATGGGTCTCCTCCTTTGGCTGGTCCTCAGTTTACTCATCTGTAAAATGGGTTTGGTGATCTCTTAGAGCCACTCTGTCTGCCCGAAAGCCCCAACTGGATCCTCTCAGGCCGAAAACCACACGCTCTGTCCTGATAAAAGGAGGGGAACTCTGTTGCGGGCATCCAAGCTCGTTTATTACCTCTGAAATAGCCAAAGTACTACTTTTGTTTAATGGCATGAAAAAAAACAAACTGCAAGCAGTCCTTTTTTAAATGAAAGTGTGGGGATCATCAGGGGAACCTATCGAGGGAGGGAAAATGAAGTTGTCTTTTTTTTTCAATGTAATTAAACTTGGTTTTCAAAAAATCTCCTGATCTGAAATGTGACTTACGCTAATTACTTCTGGTGGCTGCAACATTGATTTCAGTGTTAAAGCTAATGGACTTAATGGACGTTGCTTTCCCCTCAGACATGGCTTGGGGCTCCTTGCTGGAGGTCCTGTTTGTCTACCATGAGGGGCTTCTGCTGGACCCCCTGAATCCTCTGTCATCAGCTTCTGCTGCCTGAAGCCCTGCCCCTTCCTCTCTGTCCAGCCCTGGCTCTGGGCTTGAGGCCTCAGGGGAACAACTGTCCCCCTTTTCCTATAGGTGGGTGGGGATCAGGCACCTACTTTGTTCTCCCACAGTGCTAGTGCCCGGTGGGAACAGGGGGCACAGAGAAGGAAACGGCAGGTGGTCCCTATTCCTGGAGCGCTCATGGCCTAGAGGAAGCCTGATAGGAGCCAAGGCCGGGGGCTGGCAGGGCTGAGATTGGGAGCCTCAGGCTCTCTCGGCCCTGAGCCCTCTGAGACAGCCTGGTGGTGGTTCAAGGAGAAAAGAAGAGGGAGAAGCAGAGATGGGCCAAGAAGTTCAGAGCAGCCTTGCTCCCTGGAAGACGGGGTGCAGGAGCTGGCTAGGAAGGCAGAGTATTGGAGTGCGCAGGGCAGTGAGGTGGGCCTACGGGGCAGGAGAAGCAGGTTGGCATGGCCAGGCCACAGAGTTCTCCATGGGCAGCGGTGGATGGTAGGGGGTCTTGGAGGCCAGGAGGAGACTTTGGATGTGGTCTTCTGTCTTAGCCAGAATGAGACGGAGCCTTGGTGTGACAGTAAAACCTGACAGCTGGAGGACCCTCTCTCTCCGCCAGGAAGAACTGCTTCAGGATGCCCTGAGGGCAGGCTGGGCCAGCTGCCTCTGCTGGTTGGCCCCCTCCAGAGTGCCTCAAGTTCCCCCATTAAAATGTCATCTTAACTGGGAGTCTGGGGTGCTTTCCTGAAGGTCTGTTTTCACAGGAGAAGCCTTTGGGTTCTCCCTGACCAAAGGGTCACAAGGTCTAGGGCACAAAGTTATAGTCCTGAGTACACACGTGCCTCCTTCACAAATGGGACCTGCCTGTGCCTGGCAGAGGCCCCCGGGGGCAGGGGCACACTCCTTCCAACATGCAGCCGCTGAGGACACTGTGCACAGGCAGAGCTAGTCAGCGGGAAGCTGTACTGGCCAGAGAACTATTTCCTGAGGTGGAATGTGGGTAAGTCATGGCCCTGTGGCCACCAGGAGGCAGCCCTGAGTCACTGGCCAGAAACCGAACTCCTGGGAAGCTGAGGGGCCAGGCTGGAGTGGAGGGGCCTGATGGGGGCAGCACAAGGGGTCTTGAAGGGGCAGTGAGAGATGGAGCCGGCTAGGGTCAGGGTGGGAAGGGCCTTGATGACCAGGCCAAGAAGTCTGGACTGGATCCTGTCAGGGGACAGGGGGAGGGAAGGGCCTTCTTGATACGAACCCCCCGGGGGGGCAGAGGGGAACAGTGGGCTCCAGGAGGGAGAGTGAGAAGAAAGCCACTGCGGGAACCTCGTCAGCCACGAGGTAGGTTTGATCTCACCGCTCTGCCCTCTCCCTCAACTTCCCGTGCTCTGAGGCGGAGTATGAGGTACATTTCACCAAGGGTACCCCACAAGTTTCTCTCAAACCCTCCCAGTTCTCTGCATGTCCCACCCCTCACCCCAGGCCACCACCATCTCTCCCCTGGACTACAGCAAAGCCCCTCTCCCTACCTCTCCAGGCCCCGCATCCCACCTCCTCACACCAGCCTGGATGAGTTTTATGAATCCGAGATCTGACCTGTCTCTCCTCTTTGAAATTGCAGTAGCCAACACTCATGGAGCCCTTGCTACAAGCCAGGTACCCGCTTTATGCATTTTAGGTGAATTAACTATTTTAAACCTTGTAACAATCCTCTGAAGTTGACACTATTATGAATCCCCAGGGTTATATGCATGAAACTGAGGCCCAGAGAAGTTAAGTAATTTCCCTGAGGTTACCCAGCTAGTAGTGGCTAAGCCAAGATTTGAACCTAGACTACGTCCACTTCTGCCTTTGTGATCCCTTTGAGTCTGCTCTCAATGATGCAGTCAGTAAGCCCCTAATCATGTCTGAGTCCTTCAGTAACCTACAAGACCCTGTGCAACCTGGTTCTCCCTTCTTCTCTGCCCCCTTCACTCCCCCTTCCTCACCACACAGTGTCCTCGTGGCTATTCCTTGAACAGGCCAGACCTCAGGGCCCCTGCACTTCCTCTTCCTTCTGCCTGGAATGCTCTCTGTGTGTCTGCTTGCCTTGCTCCTCCACGGCTTTTATGTCTTGGCTCCAATATCACCTTCCCAGGAAGGACCCTGAACCCTCTACTTAAAATCGCAACTCTTCCCAATACTTCCTATTTCTCTCCCCTGCTTGCTTTTTCTACATAGCCCTTAGTGTTGCCTTCTGACATATTATACGATCTGGTTATTACAGTATTTGTTATCTTTCTCTTCCCACTAGGACGGAAACTTCATGAAGACAAGGATTGTTGTCTGTTTTATTCACTGCAGTATCCCTAGTACACAGAACAGTGCCTGGCACATGGTGGTCACAATAAATATTTCTGAACGAATGAAAGTATTCTCACAGCTCTGTACCTTTGTCCAGGTTGTTCCATCTCCTTGGAATGCCTTTTCCCCATGGTGCCCCCCAAATTCCTAAGTGCCCTCTCTGTGACCACCTCCAATTGCACTTCTGTCAGGAAGCCTTGAGCCAGGCTCCCCCAGATGCTCGCAGCCCAGGAATTTGGTCCTATATCACCCACTACACGCACCGTCTGTACTGTGTGGTATGATCCCTGCATTTGACTCATCGCAGGTGGGGATGGGGATACTCTGCCAGAGGACAGACTGGTGCCCGACTCATCACTTGCCGTCAGAAGCCAAGCTCCCCTGCTGCCCAGCAGATTCAGATGAGACAAACCCCATAGAGCAGAGGTACCCAGGGGAGAGGATTCATCAGCACCGCCCCCCACCCCTTTACTGCAACTTGTGGTTCCAGACGTGCCTTTGCAGTTCTCTGGGACTTTGCTCCTCTGGTTTCTCCTCTGATCCCTGGGACCTTTGACTCTTCACTCCAAGTCCAAATCTTCAAACTATTCTGTACCTCTCTCCAACCTGACCCTTACCTTCCCACCAATCTAGGTCCAACTCAGCTCTGGGCCCAGAGTCTAGGTTCACCATGTTCAGCTGTAGAAGCTGTACACTGCCCAATTTAAAGGGGGCATTCATATTGTAGTCTATGTAAATACCACTCCCTGGAGCTTGTGCAATGCCAAATAGCACAACCAGCCTAGCAGACCCGCTGGACCCCCACTCATAGTAACTCCTTGGGTAACATCTCCACTGACACAGCAGTCTTTGGGCCTTTCTGGGGGCCACGCCCTGTTCTACTCGTGTCAGACTTTACCCACTCTGCTGACCACAACCTAGCTGAATTGTCTGAAGAGAGAGGAAGGTTTGAGAAAGAAGGATGCTCTGGTTGGGAGTCTCCCTTCCCTCCTGTGGGAGAGGCTAAGCCTGCAGAGGGGAATGAGGAAACCCAGCTGAGAGCAGCAGCCTCCACGGACTGGGAGTTGAACCAGTAGCTAACCAGTTTCTGGGCCCTATAAACCTGATGGAGAGACAAGAAGATCCGGTGCGCAGGTTACTTTGGGGATCATTCCTGGGCCAGCAACAGTAACCATTGCAGTCACTCCCGTTTATGACTGTTAACCACACACCAGACAAGATGGAGGCTATCACGATGCCCGTTTTACAAACGAGCATATCAAGGCTATAGAGGTTTCGTGACTTAGGCCCAACTCGTAGTTAAGTGGCAGAGTTAGGATTTGAACCCAGGACCATCTAGCACCACGTCCTACATTCTCAGCCACCCTGCCCTCCCTCCTGTAGCGCCTGTGGCCGCTGAACACCTGGTTGAATATGCGTACACCCTCCACCCCCAGCACCCAGGTGCAGACGTGGATGGTAAACCGCGCCCAGTCCTGAGGTACTACCTGGGTAAAGCATGGCCAGTAGGTGGGTGGATTGGGTGGGGGCCATTTCCATGCACGTCTGAAGATCTGAGGAACAGGACATGGGAGGCTGGGCCTCTCTTCTCCTGACGGAAGCAAGCGCCTGAGTGGATTTCTAACTGAGCGGAAGTCAGGCTAAATCTGCTAGCTCCCAGGTGTTAGGTTGCTTCCCTTTTGGCTGGAAATTCGACTGTGGTTGATTTAAAATCCTGACACCTGTGTCCATCACCCCAGCCTCCACCATGATTACCGTCCCTTTAAAGTTCTAAATCCCTGTACTTGTGCAGTGTCCTTACCCTCTGATGGGCCGGACCTATGTGAGCAGGGAGATTGGGTTATTATGTAGAAGAGTTATAATAAGAAATATGACTGCAAAAGCCAAGTCAGTTGAAATTGGACTATAATTAAATGCTTAGAAAATTCTATGCTTGGCTCATTTTAAAATCAAGTGCTTCTTTGTAGCAATTTCCTTTCTTTAATTACAATTTCCTGTCTAGTTTGACATTTACAATGCAATCTTGGGGGACATGTTTGTGATTTATTATTCCTGCTCCTATCAGGATATCACTGTACAGAAATGAGTTTATAAAATAAGAGCTCAAATTATTATGGCCTTTGACCAATAAAGCAGGCTCATAATTTCAGGCCTGAGAGAAGATTACCATTTTTGACAACCCAAGGCAGAAATAGTGGAGAGGGGGAGGGCACAGTTTAGGAATTCACTCTATGTTCAAAAACATTGCATCGTCTCCTCGGGGAAGGCCAGCTTTGGAGGCAGAAGAACATATTAATAACGCTTCAAATATATACAAGCCTTCGCAGCTTTGAAGAACTTTTACTGTCGTTGATTCATATCATCCTAGAGTTAGACAGGCAGGCATCATTATGCCCACCTTACATAGGGGAGCATTGATGCTCAGAGAAGTTAAGTGACTTGCCCAAGGTCATAAAGCCTATAAGAGGGGTCTTAGAATCAGCATTGAGGTCCGACTTAGTGAGTCCTTTTCCCACAATATAATAGCTGACCTAAAGGCCTGAGAAGGGACCTGAGACACAGAAGATACCCTCAGTGTGCATCCAGGCAGAGAGTCCTTCTGCCCCAGTTTCAGGAGTTTTGACCAACCCCCAGAGCAGCACTGCCCATGACCCAAAGGAGGCCTCTGGGACTGTGGCCCCAGCTCATGAAAAAGGCGACATCATTTCCTTTTTTCTTTTTCCTTTCATCTCAGGGTTTTCCCTAGAAATTTGGGAGTACTTACTGGCCTGCATCATGTCTTTTTACCCTGGGCTGCAAAGTGAGACTTCCAAGCCCAGTGTATGAGGGTTTACCTTCATGGGCACATGTGGACTTTCAGTTGCTCAGCTACACGCTGCCCAGACATCTGCACTTGTTTGGGGGAGGGTGTTGTGTGAGCACCTGTGCACGTATGTGCTGAGTATAGTACATGTGCTGAGTATAGGAGGTATAAGGATGCTTGTACAGAGTGTGCCTTATTACCCAGGCCATTAGACATAATCTAAAGACCAGAAGGCCAATGTGGAGGCACAAAGGATGTGCATCAAAATCACGAAGGACTCAGTTTCAGTCCCTCTGGGAAGGCCTTGAAGAGAACGGGAAACACAGAGAGAAGCTGGGTCCCCTGGGGGTTGTCTGTGGACCCTTCATCCTTCTATTCCTTAGAACTTCCTGCAGTGAAGGCTCCCATCAGCCTGGTCCCCAGCGGGGGGTGGGGGGGTGACTTCTGACTAGGTCAAGAATGCCCACTGGCCCCTCTCTGAGCCTGGAGAGTCTCTGGGGAGTGAGCATCCCACTCCCTTCCAGAATGCCACCCGGCTCGGTGCCCTGATCAGGAAAGGGGCGACACCATCTTGGTGATGAGGACCACAGGAGGTGGGGCAGGCCTGGGAGTTGGTGATGAGTCTAGCTGTGGACACAGTGAGCTGGAGGCACAGGTGGGACATCCAAGGGGAGGTGTCCAGGCGGTTGCATGTGTGGGTCTGGAGCCTGGGGAGAAGTTCTGAGCTGGGCTTGTGGTTTTTGCCCTGCCCCATAACACCTCGCTGTGGTTTTCAGCCTCAGTGCCCCTCCCCAGCTTTGACTGTGGCTGTGCAGCCAGGATCGGGACAGATCAGCCTACCCCTAAGGTAGGCTGAGGCAGTCGAGCCGTGGCCATGGTGGCAGCGAACACCTGGTTGAAGTGGGGTTCGTGGAGCTGCTGGCCTGGGTTTGCTCATAAACAAGTCTTCTGGGCCAGGAGCAGGGGTTCCTGGGGCGCTCCCTCCTGCCCCTCTGTGGATCCCCTTCTTCCCCGTTGTCTCACTTGAAAGGAGTCATTATGGGAGGTAAATCCCCGTCTCTGGCTTTTGGCCTCAGATTAAGTCTGTCCAGAGACTCATCTGTTGCCTGTGAAAATCCCTTTATTACTTCAAAACAATTTTAAAGCAGAATATATTAAGATTTTCGAAGAAAGAGAAAGAATCATATCCCTACACCAGGATGCTCGTTATGAAAATCAAATGGACGGGCCAAGGCAATCCTCTTACACTGCCTCCCTCATGTCAAACTGGGAGATGGGGCAGGGGCTCGGGCCCACCCCTCTGAGTTCTGAGGAAACTTCTGACCCTTGTACAAAGTGCTGCTCTCCTGAAGGCCGTGGCAGGACTGGCATTGCCTGGGCCAATCTGCACTCGCTTCCCTCCCCAACGCATGTACACACTCACCTTCACACCAGCACACCCACAAGCATGTGTGCACGCGCTGGTCCCTCCCTGTCTGCAGTTACTTCTTTGAATCAGGGAGGAAGCCTGGAAGGCTATTTGATCTCTGCTGTTCAAAGGAGAAAATGAAAGCTCAGATGGGGGAAGTGACCCTTCCAAGGTCAAGCAGGACCAGATCTGAAGTCTTCTTCTTCCACAGGCAGGACTCTCTGCTTAGAACTTCCCAGACCTCCAAGCGTAGGTTTGCGGCTCCTCCCAGGTTCCTGACTCCGTGAGGAAGGCCAACCTGGGCCCAGGTGATCCTGGGTCCCTAGCTCCTCCCTTGTTGAGTCTGCGAGGCCTCCGGTCCTATCCTGCCCAAAGAGACAGAGAATTAGGCCAAGCTAATGCTGCTGCCCTAACCCCACCCCATCCCTCTCCTGAACCGGCCCCTTCAAGCCCCAGCACCAAACTGGGACAAAGGCCTGTACAGGAGGAGATGGTTTCCAGAACCCATGGAAATCCATCCACCCGTGCATCCGTCCTTCCATCCACCCAACAAGTTCAGCTACACCGCAGCTGCAGCAGAGAGTAAGGCAGCCACAGTTCTGCCCTCAAGCTGCTCGCAGATCCGTGAGAGGACAGGAAAATAGACATTGCAACCCAGCGTGTTAAGCATTGTGACCGGAAAAGTACAGGGAGCTGCGGGGTGGGGGTGGGGGGGCAGAGGCACAGGCATGTCACTTATCCAGCCTCCTGAGCCATGACAGATGGAAGAGCTAGCCACACGTTCCCAGGGAGGAGGGAGGTTGGACAGTGTATGACCAAGTTCTTTCCAGATGTTTTTTGGGAGCAAAGGTAGGGGGTGGGGGTGGGGACTGGGGCCCAGGACTGCCTCTGTGGAGTGCCACGGAGTTACTAGGAAGCCCTTGCCTGGCCTCACCCAGAGTCTACCGACGCCGATTCCACAGAACATCCGCTGTAATTCCTCCATTGCACATTCATCAGTAGGGGGCCCTTCTCTAAGAACCGCTTAAATACAACTAACACTTCAAAGATGCCTGCCACACCTTATACTAAATGCTTTAGGGATATCATCTCCCTTGGAGGTAACGGAGCAGGTGCAAATTGCTCTGCGATGCTCAGGATACAAGCAACGGAACTTTATCTTATTTTTCTAACACAAATTAAATCTGGTGCCGGCCCAAGCTCACCAATGTTCGTGAGAGATCCAATGCCAGTCATTTGTAGTGTGCTTTCTCTTCCTCTTCTTTTTTTTTTTTTTTGGACGCGGGCCTCTCACTGTTGTGGCCTCTCCCGTTGCGGAGCACAGGCTCTGGATGCGCAGGCTCAGCGGCCATGGCTCCTCCTGTCTGAGGCTCATAAGTTGGCCTAGTGTTCTGGGATCCCCTTTGGTCACCCAAGGTCTTGGTTGTCAACAAGCCCAGCACTGTGTGTCCTTCTCACTGGCCACTGGGAAGGGTCCGGCAGCCTGCTGTCCCTTCACTCTCCTACCAAAGCCCTGCCAGTTCCTTGATCGCCTGCAGGCGGACCCAGCTCTGTGACAATTCAGAAATTGTGCATTCACTGGGAAGATTAGGCCTGATTAAGAAATTCATGCTAACGAACTGTGCTTAATTGGATTTGGGGAAGGACACAAAATGGGCTGCTTGACATTCCAGGGTCCTCAGCACAGTCCTGGGGCCTCCCTGGTTCCTCCCGGCAAGGCTGACCATATCAGCCGCCCTTCTCCCCGAGTGCCACAGCCTTCAGCCTCTTAGCCTAGTAACCGGGAAGTTATCTGCCTAATCAGACTAATTAGCACTGGGGACACAAAGTCATAATCTACAAAGAATGCAAATGCCAGTTTTACAAAATGAAAACGCCATATGTGCAGTAATTAGCAAACCACGGGCACATTTTATAAATCATATTTATTAGTTTGTAAACAAATCAAGCTCTAAATGCAATGAAAGATGCCATTAACTGTGACTGCAGCAGTGGCAGTGCTGAGCAGGCCTCAATGTGGGGGACTGGGGGTACAGAGTAGAAACTGACCCAGGGCCCCTGCCTGGGAACCCACCAACCTCCCTCTAATCTCCCTTCCAGCCCAGCAGCCTTGGTGTGGGAGGCAGGGGTCTGTGCCCTGGCTAGCCAAGATCCATGGACCACCTGTCTTCCTACCAAAGCCCCCTGGTGGGCTGCCCACCTGCCCAGTATCCCGTGACCCTGGGCTGGTTACTCAGACTAGGGCTTAAACAAATGATTGTTCCCACCATGACAACAGACGGCAGAGCCCCAGCTCAGCACCAGAGCCCTCTTCCCTTGATTTTGGAACCATAGGCCTCTGTGTCTACTTACATACCTCTGGGGCTTGAGGAAAAGTAGAGAAAACGTCTCAGCTGAAGGAACTTCATACACTGACCAAGCTGGCCGCATGCCTCTCAGCTTCTGCTGTCCTTGGAGAAGAGCTTGAGGGAAGGAGGATTTTCCCAGGTTGGTCCTCTCCTGGGTTGTACTAATGTGTTCTCCTGTTCATCCAGCTGAGGTCCTGCCTATCTGGAACTCAAAGGGTTGAAATAGAAATATAAGGGTAAGTTTAAGCTTCCCGGGTACTCCAGATCATGAGAAAGGGTCCCAGTGTGGATTGTGGTAGCCATGATTTTGTTCTGGTCAGTGTATCATCCCATCTCCCTTCCTTGGTGAACTGTTCCTTCTTGCTTTGGGGAAAAAAACCTCCTTCTGCCCCATATGACTATGATAAGGCTTTCAGTCCAGGTGTCCGGCACCACCTCCACCACAAGGTAGGCATGTGATCTAAGTTACTGCACTGCATGCCCTGTACCCAGTGACACAAGTTGGACCCATCACTCTCTTTATCCAGATTTTCTGAATAGAGAGAGAGGGATTGTCAACTTCAGAATTACATAGGTGGTTCACACTTTAATGGTCTGATCTGGTCTATACAAGGAGCAATGACAATCGATTATATAAAGAGAAAACCAAAAGTTCATAGGCAGTTTCAAAAATAAGATTAACAACTCCATGAACCAGAACTGGAATAGAAACCCTGTGTGTGTGTATATGTGTGTATATATATATATATATATATATATATATATATATATATATATATATATTAGATTGCATGTAGAAAGATAGGATAGATATCTAATGCATATATATATTATGCAATTGAGAAACATGGAATTAGATTGAAGAGCTCTAACATGCATCTAATAAAGGTTATCTAATAAGAGAATGAAAGAAATAGTAGAGAAGCAATATTTAAAAAGATAATTGTCAAAAATTTTCCAAAATTGAAGAAAGATATGAGTTTTCAGATTAAAAAATCTACCCAGTGTACTGAGTTGGAAAAATAAAATAGATCCACATTCAGACACATCATGTGCAACTTCAGAACATCAAGGTAAAAAGATCATTTTAAAAGCTATCAGAAGAAAGAAACAGATCATTACAAAAATCAGATTAGATCAACAGCAGGTTCGTCTTCAGTGACCCATGAGAGAAGAAAATGAAATAATATCTTCACGATACTGGAGAAAAAATGACAATCAATCTAGAATTTTATACCCTGTTAATCTATTATCTAAAAGTGCAGGCAGAATAAACCCCCTTATAGACACGCAAAGACTAAGCTACTATGCCCCTACAACTCCTCACTGAAATACAGATGTCCCTTGAGTAAGAAGAGAAGTAAACATGAAGGTAAAGCAAATGGGGTGCAAGGGACCATGGATGACCACAGGAAGTGATTAAAACATGTTGGTAAATTCAATCAAGTGTTGACTATAAAAAATAACAATAGCCATATTTTGTATATTTTTCAAAGGTTAAACTAAACCCCTAAACAAAGATAATGAAAAGGATGGGCATGTTCAATATAGCATTACATGGGGGAAAAAAAAGGGGAAATCTCTAGGACCAGCAAAAGAGTGTATTTATTGCTAGGATGGTAAGCAGGAAGTGATACTGTAGTGTCCTTTGGTGGTGGTGGTAGTGGCATTTTAACACCCAAGTAGGGACAGGAGATTTAGCCTCCTGCCCATGAAAAGCCACAGAAACAGAATTAAGACCCCTTGCATACAGCTGAGGGCACTGAAAGTCTGCCATCTATATGAAGATGGAACTAGAGAAACTAAACTCACAAGTGTAGCAAGCAACAAGAAAACGTATTGTGTGTCTGGGGCAGTGGGTGGGAGAGAAAAAAAGACCACAAGAAGTTGCAGCCCTGGGAATGGGCCAGAAGCAGGTATGAAGTCCAAATGTACACTACCTGGGGGCCTAGGGTCCACAAGCTGAGAGAATAAGATGGGTCTAGGGAACTGGCAACGAGAAGCATGAAGCTGGTCGGCAAGGAATATTATGACAAATATGGCGCTTGAGACTCCATTAGAAGCACAACCCCTGCTAAAGCTCAGAGAAACAAAAGCTCAACGAAAAGTTACCAACCACATGAGGAAAGGAGGCACCATGAGGGAGTATCAGGAGAAATCAGATGGTTCAAAGATTCCCAATCGTTCCAGAAGAAGAGAGTAGAAAGAATGGAGGCGGGCATCCTAGAAGAGAAAATGCCTAAGAATTTTCCACCATTGAAGAAAGAGCTGAGTCCTCAAATTGATTCAATACCTTAAATCCTGAGGACAAATAAAAAAAATCCACATCTAGACGCATTATGGGGAAACTTCAAAACATTAAATAACAGAGAAAAACAACGAGAGACAGCAGAATTCCTAAAAAAGAACAACAGTTGGGCTGGCAGCAGACTTCTCAGAAGCCCAATTAATTCCAGAAGACCGTGGAATAACATCTTCAGAGCACTACAGAAAAATAACTGGCAACTTATAATTTATTTGGAGTAAAGGCAAAGTAAAAGATATTAGAAAAAGTCAGAGAGTGTTTACAACGCACAATTCTCTCTGAACTAACAACTAAGGGGTGTAACTTAGAAGAAAATTGAGACCAAGAGGAAGGAACAATGAGCAAATAAATTAGAAAGCATGTTTGGTTAATTTAAATAAGCATTGACTACAGAAAATGACGACTAATCTTTAGAATGTGTTAAAAAACAAGGTAGAACTAATATATTTTATAACAATAGCAAGAAGATGGGAGTGGGGATTGGAGTTAAAACATTTACAGATCTTTGTATTGTTGGAGGCAAATAAAGATATTGACTAAATTTAGACTTTTTAAAAAGATATAACAACCAAATCAGTAGAGAGAAGAAAACAGGTAATAAAAAGAACTCAGGGGCTTCCCTGGTGGCGCAGTGGTTGAGAGTCCACCTGCCGATGCAGGGGACACAGGTTCGTGCCCCGGTCCGGGAGGATCCCACATGCCGCGGAGCGGCTGGGCCCGTGAGCCTCTGGCCGCTGAGCCTGCGCGTCTGGAGCCTGTGCTCCGCAACGGGAGAGGCCACAGCAGTGAGAGGCCCACGTACCGCCAAAAAAAAAAAAAGAAAAAAGAAAAATACATGGTAAAAAATTTTAAAGATGGTATAAAATAGTCCAAGTTTATCAGTAATCACAACAAATTTAAATGAATTAAACCCACTTATTCTGAGATATTCTCAGGTAAGATTTTAAAAATCTAGTCATAAGTTGTTTATAAGAGACATAATAACTAAAATATAATTTTGCAGAATGCTTGATAGTAAAAGGATAGAAGAATATATTGTAAATACTAACCAAAAGAAAGGAGACATGTTAATAGCAAGTAAAAGAGCTTTTAAGACAAAAAAGTTTTGAGATTTAAAGGAGGTGAATATTTACTGACAAGAGGAAAAATTCAGTAGAAATCTATATTGATGCTGTACCTGGTTGCTATTAATAACATAACCTTAAAGTGACAGAATTACGAGGAAAAATTGACAGTATATTAAGCAAAATTACATAGCAGAAATTGACAGAATTGTGGGAGAAACTGACAGACTTACAATCATAATGGGAAATTTTAACATTGCTTTTTCAGAAACTGATGGAACAGAAAAAATTAGTAAAAACATAAGCAGTTGAATACATATGATTGAACTACACAATTAACATTTGTTTAATAACATTAAACATTTGTTTAACATTTGTTTAAACCCCTGTGTCCAATAATTAAGGACTACACTTTATTTCAAGTATACATGGAACATTAACAAAATTGACTATATAATAGGCCACAAAGGATGTCTTAACAGACACTAAATATTTGATATAATTAATGGCACATTCTATGACTCCAGTGCAATAAAATTAGAAAACAATAAAAAAGATCTAAAAAATCTCATTCATTTTCTTCCTGTAGTGAACTACACTATGTGTGTAAAAGTGTATACATATGATATATAGAATTCAAGGAAATATAATAAAATGAATATCTGTGCAACCATCACTCAGATTTAAAAATATTATTTTTCCAGACTCTTTCTCTCCAGCTGCATTCCCTTCCTTCTTCCCAGGGATAACCACCATCCTGACTTTTAGGATAATAATTTTCTTGTTTTTTCTTACTGTTTTACTACTTATGTATGCATCCTTAAATAATATTGATTAGGGACTTCCCTGGTGGTCCAGTGGTTAAGACTTCACCTTCCAATGCAGGGGGTGTGGGTTTGATCCCTGGTCAGGGAACTAAGATCCCACATGCCTTGCGGCCAAAAAACCAAAACATAAAGCAGAAGCAACATTGTAACAAATTCAATAAAGACTTTAAAAATGGTCCACATCAAAAAAATCTTTAAAAAAAATATTGATTAGTTGTCTGGTTTTTATCTTTATACTAATTGAATCATACTGCCTACACTCTGCCTGGTGTCTATAACCATGTGCTGGGCAAAGGGATTATAGAGATGGCTTAGACATGGATCCTGCCATCAACGTGATCGCATCTGGTTGTGGGAATGGGTAATTATGACACAGTATGAAGTAAGATACGGAAGCACACAGAAGGGGTATTATCATAATCAGAATGGGAAAAAGAGAGACTTCTTGGAGCTGTTGACATTTGAGATGAGTCTCAAAATGAGTTGTCTTATTTTCCAAGACAAGGGGGGTGATAATTACTGACAGTTTTGAACACATAGTGTAAAGCGATTTTTGTAAAGTTTGTAAATTTTGTAAAGTTTACAAAGTTTACAAAGTTTGTAAAGCAAACTAAGCCATCGTCTTAGTCAAGATTCAAACTAGGCCAAAAAAAAATTGTTTTTAACTTACATAATTGAAAAGTCATGTGCAGTGGGTTCAGGCATGGCTGGATCCAGGAGCTTAACTGATTTCCAGGTTCTGATTCTCTCTATATCACTCAAATAGGCTTTCTTTATGTAATAGATCAGACAGTCCTCAAAAGCTCTAGACTCACTTACTTTCAGCATAACATTATTAGTAGGAAGTATTTTCTTTCATAAGTTTCAGCCATGGTTCCCAGGGAGCATCCTAATAGGCCCTGCTTGGATCAAGTTCACTTCCTGCATTAATCACTGGGCCTACAAGGATGGGGTATTGTTATCGTCCTAGATCACAGACCTAGATCGCCTACCCATCTTCATTCAAACCACATAGAACTGGTTCGGGTCTCAGAAGTGAGAAGAAATCTTAAGAAAGCAAAACCAACCAGAGTTCACGCCAAGTATGAGAAACGACAAGCTATTTGGTATGACTGGAGGGTGTGACGAAGAGGGACGTACTGGGGGAGATGCAGAATATGTGAACTATCAAGTTTTACTTTATCCTGAACACGATGGGAACTTTACAGTGATTGAAGGGATTGAAGCAGAGGGTGAGGAGTTCAAATGTTCATTTTGAAAGATCCCCCTGGGACCTGTGGGAGGGAGGGACTGAGAGCAAGGACTGTTATAATAATTCTGGTGAGGAGCCTGAAATGAGGTAGAGGAAAAGGAAACCTTGTGGGGCAGAGGGCAGAGAGTGATCAGATAGTAAACTAACAAAGAAGTAGAAACTGTAGGATGGGGTAGGAAAGGATGGGAAGACAAAGAAGAGAGAGGAGTCGAGGTGACAGCCATGTTTCTCATCTGGGTACCAGGTGTCTGTGTCGGGGTGCTCATCACCCAGATGGGAAGCACGAGTGTGATCAGCCCAGTATTTTAAATGATGGCTGTATTTAAATAAGCTCCTGTCTCCAACTTCTTCAAGCCTAGTGCTGGGTACACACTAGTTTCCTGAGAAACCTTTATGGGTAGACAAATTGGAAGTTGCATTGAAATGTAGGTGTTCACTGTGGCTTGTGCTTCAAGCTGTAGGTCTGCTTCAGGTCCCGTTGCCAAGTGCTTGAGAGCCCCATTGAGGAGGACTGGGGCTGAGCCAGCATGTGTGTCTGTGGGAGATGACCTTCCTTCCCACTGACAGCCCCATCCCGGACAGCCAGACCTCCAAGCCCATGCCTCCTGCTGGCGGGATCAGGGTAGGCTGCTCCGCCCCTGCTGCTTAACCTGGTGTGGGGAATGTCCCGACCCTAACCTGCTCCTCCTCTAGCTCCACCCTTCCCACCTCTGCCAAGCCTTTCAGAGGAAATCCTGGAGAGGCTGGAGTGACAGAAGTCATGTCCTAAGCCCAGCCAGAGAGGGTGTTTCAAGGAGGGACCTGGCCACAGACAGGTGCTCTACCCCACCATGGACGGGGCTCTGTGAGGCCCTCCCTCCATTCACATCCACAAGGCGCTACAAGGCAGACACTAGCACTGTCCCCAACGTACAGATGAGGAAACTGGAGGCCAGAGAGGCAATCGGGGTTGCCCGAGGCCCCTAGTTTGTAAGTGGGGGATCAAAGTGCAGGTCCAATCAGAATCTTGGGTGCTTCCGCCTACTCCTGCTGTCAGGAGGCAGGCAGCCTGGAGTGGTAGAGGCCGGGGTCTCTTGGGAGAAGAGGCTGAGCTCAGATTTTCCCGGGATCCAGGAGGAGTAGACCAGAAGCCCAGCTCTGCAGTGAGCATGTGGCCCCTCCCTCTTGGGCCTGGGTTCCTAGAGGTCCACGCAGAGGATGGTGACAGGCAGAAGGCTGGTAGCAGAGGAGGTGGCTGGGGGTGGGTTAACGCTGCTACCTTATGAAGGACATTTTTCAATTGAGCCAGTAACTGGAGGCTCTGAGAGTGTGTTCTATCTCAGCAGCTCTACAGTCGGAGGATATGAACTGGCTGTGAGAAAGCCATCAGGGGCTGGCTATTCCCAAACTCTTGGAAGGCACAGAGTTAGATTTAATAAAAGGGGAAAATGGAACATTTTCATTAGCACCAAATTTTCCATTTAATTTGGACTTCTGCAAAATAAGTGGCCTAATTACTGCCATCATTTGAGCGTCTCAGTAAGTTTTTCCTCTAAGAAGTTGCAGGTTCCGCATGGGCTCCATTCTCCAGGGCTTATTCTTGTACCACTGCCCCTCCCACCCCACCCCTGGAAGCAGGAAGGTCTCAGAGGCCTGAGGGGGGGCGGGGCAAGCCCCTGGAGGGGAGCACAAAGCTTTGGGTTCACCTGAGCTCACAGGGCCCTCCTCTGCCACCAGCTCCAGCAGCCAGTGGGAAAGCTGCCATTCTGGGGTCTGCGGACCCCCAACACTGGCCTAGACTGTGTCTGAGCCCTGACTGGAGTCTTGCCTGGGTGTCACCTCAGGCCTGGGAGTTTGCAGAGCTGCAGTGAGCTGACAGTATCTTCTCCCCCGTGGTCTAGCTTTTGCCTTTTTTGCTGCTCACCCCAGGCCTCCGTCCTTGGCCTATAAAGATGACTGCAGCCCAGCAGTCTCAGCCCACTTAACACTGACCCTGCCCATCATGGGGAGGTCAAGGAAGAGGAGGTAGCCTCAGTCCTGGGTCTCACAGCTCTGGTCGAGGACCCTTGAAGGCCCTCGCTATCCCCACCCCGTATCAAGCCTGGATGCCGAGGGCTGGAGCCACTCCTTCAGCTCCTTTCACCCCTCCCCCAACCCTCCCCCCAACAGGCCTTCGGCTTTTGCTTTTTTCTCTTCCCTCTGCGCTTGAAGAGAATCAGGGATTAAAGAAACGGAGCAAGAAATTGCCACGAACTAGCCTAGCAGAAGATCAGATAGAGTGATGGGGGGAAAGGACCCTCCCCTCCAAAGCAGCCTGGAACATCCAGGCCGAGGGGGGCCCCCCGAGAGAGGCAAGGTAAACCAGTGGGCAGGGTCTGGTCCTGGGTGTGCCCAGTGCCAGAGACCAGGGTACTTCCCTACCATCGCCAATTCCTCTTCTCTCCCAGAGAACCAGTCCCATTACCAGTCTCATTGCAGGGCCTCTGTCCTAAGCACAGCTCTTCAAAGCTCCCCTTCCTGCCCAGGAAACCAAAGCCCACTCTGGCCCCTCTCCAAACCGAACCCAGCGGCCCCAAAACCTCTGAGGGCTCCCGCTCCTCATTTCCAGTGTCCAGGCCCGTGTCACCTCAGCACCCCAGTTCTGGCCCTCCCCTTCCAAGGGAGAGAGAGAGAGGCCACCCCAAGCCCCTTGTGGAAGAGCAGCTAGAGGCTGGTGGGGACACACCAAAAGCCACATCATAACTGGGATGTTGGCAGAACAAGGTGAGATGTTTCCTGGGGAGCTGCGGGTTCCCTTCAGACCCACAGCCCTTCCTACGGCGTGGGGGAGGGTCTTCTTATATTGGCAGTTCTTAAGCTAGACCCTTAGTAGGGGTGAGGGAGGACACAGAGGGGAGTCCCTATTCTCTACTGAGAACACTTTCTGTGGTTCCTACTCTCATGGAGCTCGCAGGCCAGTGGAAAGAGGTAGGTGATATTTCCCCCGTTTACCATACATGAAGAGACTGGCCGATGTGTCCTGTCACCCAGCTGGGGCGTGGTAGAGTTGGGACTCCAACTGAAGGCCTTAAGGGCAAAGCCTATGTTTACTTGGTTGTTACCACTCAAAATTTAAATTTACACATAGCAAAGCGTGCAAGTGCAGCTCAATGGGTTTTCACATACGTGTGCACCGTGTAACCGTCACGCGATTCAAGGTCTAGATTCCAGCATCCCAGAAGGCGCCTTCGTGCCCCCTTCCAGTCAGTACACTCCCACAAGCGTCACCTCTATTCTGCATATCTTGGCACGTTTCTGTGAGCCAGAGGATCGACTGGCCCAGCAGGGCTCCCCGCTGGTGCCTAGGACTCAGCTGTTGCTGGAAGGGTGGCATGACCCAGCCCCCGACTGACACACAGGAGGAAACCCTGGCACTCTGGGGAGTGAAGAGAATTAATGATGTCAGGACGACAAGTATTAACAGGGACTGTCCCAGTCTCTCTCTTTACCCAGCCCTGCTGCCTCTCGGCCCTCAGGGAGAGCCCAGAGGCGCTGAGACAAGGTTTCTGGTGGAGGCTGTGGAGGCCCTCACCTGTAGTAGGACCAGACCTGGCCCACCAACCCCTTCTGGGGGTCCACCAGCCTTGGGACTCAGCAAGAAGGGTGGTGGGGGTAGGTGCGGAGCCAAGACACCCCGGAGGCCTGGGAGAGGCTTCCTTTGCCTCTGGTGGCAGCCTGCTCACCTAGCTCTGCCGGGCCCAGGCTACCCTTTCCTTGAGGGTGGACCTCAGAGGTGGCTGGCAGGGACTGTGTCTGCCATCCACAGGATGGAGACGGTCAGGAGGCAAGTTTCCCCCAAGAGGCCTTCTGGTGCCCCAGGGCTCCCCAGACCCACGACCACTCCACCCACCCAGCATCCACTGGCCAGGAAGGGACTGCCCAGGCAGATCCTCCTTGACCCCAGCCTGCCTCTTTATCTTTGAGCCAGGCCGGCCAGTGCAGTGTTAAAGCCGCTGGAGTGTCCAAGGAGACATAAAGAAAGTTTAGAGACTTTTAATCTGCCAGCACGGCCACTCCTGCCGGCCGGCCGGCAGGTTGAGCGTTTATGGAGAAGGGCAGCTGCAATAAAGGCTTATTGTTCCTCCCCTGAGCCACCGCTTGGTGACTCCTTTCTTAAGTGAGACAAAGGGAACCCAAGGCCCACTGGCCTCCCCAGGCTTGGGGGGCTGTACCCACAGTTAGCAAGCATTCCCCACAGCCACCCCAGAGCCAGGTCTGGCGCGGAGGGCCCAACTCTGGCTCCATTTGGACTGCACTCACGAGAGAGGGCAAGCCGGGAGTGCTGACCATGGGATCCACACTCCACTGGGGACTCCAGGGGACGCTAGAGCTCTGGGAGCCGGGACTCTGACAAGGAGGGGCCCCGAAGTCCCCCTGCAGGGGAGCTGCACAGCCAACAGAGGAGCAGCTAATGGGACGCTGGGGACAAGCCTCATTTTCAAAGTCCTCCTGGGGGTAGGGGTGTTCCAGGAAAGGTTTCCACCGCCAGAGAGGCCACCACAGGAGGGAGTGAGCTCCCCACTGCAGGAGGTGTGTAAGCCGAGGCCAGAAGCCCACCTGCCAGGAGGGTGCCCAGAATGAAGGCTGAATTCTGCACAACGAGCTCACTTCCAATGCCCAAAAGCCCAGACTCAGGATCCCCAAGCGAGCCCTCTTGGCCAGGCAGGAATGGGGGGAGCAGAGGGGTGTGCTGACATTTCTAGAGATACTCTGAACCTGAGGCCATCACCTGGTGCTGCACACACTTGGGAGCCAGGTATCCCATACCCTTGGGGAATGGAGACTGAAACGTGGCACCATGTCCCAGAGCACCCTTCGCTCGAAGCAGCTGCTATCATAGCCCACAGGCAGCACTGCCCAGGCATCCAGAAGGGAGCCTGAATGGTTTCTGTCCTGCTTGCCCTCACCTGCCATGATGCCTGAGATCCGTGGGCACTCCGGTAGATAGTGATGATGGGAACATCCTTTCTTGCTGTCCATCGCCCCCTCTGGAGACTCGCCTTGCTTCACTGCCCAAAACGTTAATGCCTTTGGAGACGTGCAGACAGTAAGTTGCTTAAACAGTAGCATTTCAGACCACGATGCTGCTGGCAGGGGGTAGGGCCAGCACGTACAGTTGTGTAGGTTGTTCACTGCACAAGGGTAAAGGGAGAAAATGAGGGCTGGAATCCAGACTTTGCTCTGCTCACTAACCTGTGGGCCCTGCTTGGCCCACCCTTGCCTGGAGGAAAGGGAACCTTTCCTAATTTTAAGATACACAGAGACCCTGTAAGGGCTAGTGGAGACCCTGAATGTGTAGTCACCTGGTTCTTGAGGACTGGCCTTTCCTCACCAGGGCACTCGGACCAAGGGTCACATTTCTGAGGCTTCTGTGACAGCCACAGGCTCAGCTCTAGTGCATCATGGGTGCATCCCCAGCACATGGGGCCTTTCCTGCATGCTGGGGTTGGCAGCAAGAACTGGTGCCTGTAACTTTCATGTCTGCACACGAGGCCTCAGCCCCAGTGACCTCGGGAGCTGCCACCTCAGGCCTCCCACCTCCCAATGCCACTTGTCCTTGGATAACTGGATTGGGGAAAGGGAATATTATTTACCAGTCGCTTAGACCTATTCCTCTCAGCCCGCCCCCATTCTCTGCCTTGCCAAAGAATGAAGATTGGGGATGAAATGAATTCGATAATAACCAATAAGGACCCCCAGAGAAAATAAAGCAGCTTTTATTAAACTTCTTCCAAGACCTTTTGTGTTGAGCCTCTGCAGGCTCTCTGGGTGCAGCCTTCGCAGGATTGGCTCTGTTCCTGCGGGCGAGGGGAGCCCCAAACCTGGCTCTCGTGGTCCCTCCTGCAAATGTCCAGCAATAACTCGGGCTCAGATCCCTCCCATGGCTGCCCTGAGTTGACTCCTATTTGAAAGGCAGTTAGAGCCACAGAAAAGACCCCGGCCGTGCATTGCGAGGCTCTGAGGTTCTGGTGGAGTGGTCTTCCTCGGCCAGGCCAGGGCCCTGGGCAGCTGGTACCGACGGGTCCCAGCTCCAGAGGCAACCGAGTTGAGGCTTGGGACCCGCTACCATTCATCCCCGGAGTCATCTCTCCAGGTTGAGTATGGCACGATTTAATGCTCCCATTCCTCCATTCCTGCTCTGCATGACAAATTGTTTTAATAAACATAAACCGGGTAATAATAAAGTCATAATAAGCCCGCGACTCACCTTATATCACTGCAGTTAAATCCTCCCATAAGCCGGTGCTGGTTACAATGACAATTACGGCCGGGCCAATCCACAGGCAGGCCTGCGTGCGGACAGATTTAATATCGTTTGTAAATATGATTAGTGGGCTGTCATGTTATTGCAGGCTGCTATTTACATTTCTCTCCGGGGTTATACACTCCGCCAAATCAACATTAAGTAGTGGGCCTCTCTTTCCTCCTTAAATCATACATTCCCTCTGCCTGCGCCAATCCCGCTTAATGAAGAAAGGGAACCTGACGGCGGGAGCCGGGCAGGATGGAGCCTCGCCTCGGCATTCTTCCGAAGACAGATGGGCACGGGGAGCCCCGAGAAAGCTCCGCCCGGAAACTCCAGTGGGTGGATGGGCCGTGCTCGCCACGGCCCCCTCCCCTCTCACCGGCAGCCCCTGCCCCTCTCCCTGCCTGCTCGCTTATGAAAAATGTTCACATAATGAATGGTTGTTGTTTACAGAAGTAATTTCATGCTACATTTCCATTATTGCCTGGATTTGTTTGGCTTGGCACACTAGCCCATTGCCTACGATGAACTTTTAAGGAAATATTGCTCGTGCTTCCTGCTCTGCCGTTCCGCTTCTAATGGAAGCCGCTTGCATTTGAGACATATCGTGACACTTCATAACTGTGTGCAAATAAGCATTCTTAAAGTGCTTGGCTCAATTAATCATTGTTGCGAAGGCCGGTCTGCTCCTGGTGCGCCAGAATCCACCCGACTGGGGCGCAAGTTTGGAGGCGAAAAATCTAAAACCGGGAGGGCGCAGGGGATGGGGAGGGCCAGGAGCCACAGCTGTGCTTTCCAGATCATCCTGTGTCACTGGAGACAACACAGGTGGGTTCCTCTCTGTCCCCAACATAGTTTAGGGCGGCCCTCTCGGCCAGAGAGGGGAGAAAGGTGAGGGTGGGGAGCCGCTTGGGAAGAATAAACCTCGAATATCATACGCCTCTGATGCCTTCTCTAAGACGGCATTCTAGACAGGATTTCATCTACTTGAGATGCCTAAGGTCACCGTTATGTTTGAAAGTGGAATATCTAGATGCACTCAGAGGCTCTGAAGGCTGTTAGTCCTTGCGCAGAATGCCCCAGCGCCATGGTTTCTGAGCCCTGTGTGTACGGTGTGGATGTGTACGGTGTGGATGTGTACGGTGTGGATGTGTACGGTGTGTGTAGCCGCCAGGGTGTCTGTCCCTAGCATCTTCACTTCTTGTGCTACTCCTAATCTTTGGTGAGCTTGGAGACCAGGAAATCAACTTTGCAGCATGAAGACTAGAAAACCAAACTTTATACATTATTTGTAAAAGAAGAGGAAATAGATTTGGCTGACAGCGTGGAGACTCTCCTCAAAGTAAGAGTCAGGACATGTGTTTTATTCAGAGCTCTTTGTTTCCTTCCCGATTCTCAGCTGAGTTGGAGCTGAGAAAGGGCCTGGATGGAGGCTAGGAGGAGCTCTATCCTTACACTGAAGCATGTTCATTAATTCATTCTACAAATACTTTATGTGTTAAGCTCCTGCTGTGGTCTGGGCACTGTTCTGGGCCCTGAAGGTCACAGAATCTCCTTCCTCCCCTGAGGAGATGATGCTTGAGCTGAGATAAACACACCCTCTCCTGGTGCCCACATGCAAATCCTTACAGACTCCATATGCATGCACACCTGTGTGTAGTTTCTTCTTCATTAATGACTCCTGAACGAAATCATTTCTCCTCATAATGGCCTATAATTGCCAGACTTTGTATAATGAATTTTATTATTTTAACAAAAAGAGATAAAGATATAGTCTTTTTTTTTTTTTGCAGTACGCGGGCCTCTCACTGTTGTGGCCTCTCCCGTTGCGGAGCACAGGCTCCGGACGTGCAGGCTCACGACCATGGCTCACGGGCCCAGCTGCTCCGCGGCATGTGGGATCTTCCCGGACCGGGGCACGAACCCATGTCCCCTGCATCAGCAGGCGGACTCTCTACCACTGCGCCACCAGGGAAGCCCTAGTCTTTACTTAATGTCAGGAGATTTAGGAAAAATTTTCATTCAAAAAGGTTAAAATGATAAAGTGGGTGCTTGTATGGTGACACATTCCACTATCTGGAAAATGTGGATGACATGAGTCAGGGTCGAGTGTGTGTGTGTGTGTGTGTGTGTGTGTGTGTGAGAGAGAGAGAGAGAGAGAGAGAGAGAGAGAGAGAGAGAGAGAGAGAGAGAGAGAGAGAGAGAGAGAGAGATAAGGGAAGGCAGGGACGCGTATAGCTAAGGGCTAGGTGACAGGCCCCGGGTTCCCAGGTACCGTGAAACAAACCAGGGGCCCCAGAGCCATGTGTTCACCAGGCTTGTCAGCCTATACAGAGATTAGGGCTGGGACCATGGCCAGAGAAACGTCTCAGTCCCCAGCAGCACAGAGGAAGCGCGACATGTAATGAAAAGTAGTAGCCCAGCACTGAAAGTGGAAAACGGTATTGATTTTCCAGTGCTTGGTTGCTCAGGGGAGCTCATCAGGTACAACCTCCCAGGCGTCCACCACCCTAGAGGGGTCTGTGGCGCCCCCTGCCTGCCTTGCTTCTCCACTCCACAGAGGCCAGCTCCCCAGCCCAGCCTTTGCAAACCCCGTGAAATGCCTTGTCCTCTGTCCCAGGGGTTCAGCTCAGACAGTGGAAGGACAGGTGACAGTGTGCAGAAAAGGCCTGGGAGGACACAGCTCTCAGCTCTGGTATGTGTGACCAGAGGGCAGGCCACTGCCCACAGGCCAGGCTGCTGCCCTCCTTTAGATCCCTACCCTCACCAATCACTGTGGCGTCCAGGCACTCAGGTGAGCGCCCAGCATTGGAGCCTGTCCTTACACAGATCGAGAGCCATGTAAAGGAAAAGCAAGCTCTGCCCTGGAGCGAGAAGCAAGGAATAGAGGCAGAAACTACAGCGAGTGGCCCTGGATACAAGGCCGATGCAGCCCCACAGGCTCACACCCATAAGCAGGGGTCACCAGCTGAGAAGGTGACATAGTGCAGCCGTTAAGAGTGGGCTGTTTGGAGTCATCCAGGCTTGGACTGGCATCCTGGCTCCTTCACTCGCCAAGTATGTGAACCCAGACAAATTATTTAACTTTCTTCAGCCTCAGTCGTCCCATCTACTGAGAATGGGGATTCTAGTCGTCTCCTTAAGGGTTTAACGTGAGGATACCATCAGATAAAGCAAGTAAAGCACCTGGCACGTGCTTGGCTCTAGTAGTGTTCCAGATTATTAGCTAAAACAACAGCAACGATAAATATCAAGGATTCAGGGTAGGGCTGAGGCTCACACCTGTTCCCCACCCTGCCTGGTTTTCGCTTCACCAGTGGTACCACCATCCCCTCATTGCCTGATGCAGAAACCTTGCAGTCATCCTAGACTCTTCCCTTGTACCCCAGGCTAATTAGTCACCCAGTCCTGCCCATTCCACTTTCTGGACACCCCTCCATTCTCGTGGCCTCCTCGCCCATCCAGGCCCCGTGATTTCTCTGCTGGATGACTGCGGTAGCTCCAGATGGGCCTCCCCAAATCCACTCTTGCCCTTTCCACTGCATTTGATGCCCAAAGTCTGAAGCAAATCAGGATTCCATCACACTCTGATTTTCTGTCTTCAGTGGCTCCTCTTTATTCTGTACTTGCTTACCTTCCCTTCTATCTCCCCCAGGGGGCCAGTGAGCTCCTCCAGGGAAGAACCCTTGGATTTTTAAGCACTGTAACCCCAGTGCCCATCCCAGTGCTTGGAATGAAACAGGCTCGTGGAATGATTGTTGAGTGAATACATGAATGTATACCTCCCCAGGCCCATCTCTACTGATGTTTAAAGTCAACACTTTGGACCAGCAATGGACCACTATGTGTTAGAGTCATGAAGCAGTGGCCTTTTGTGGGTGGGGTGGGCATTGAGGAGTAGGGTGATTGGGGCAGAGCTGCAGAGGTGGGAGAGGCAGAGGAAGAAGAAATAGTGCACAGGGGTGAGATCGTGAAGAGCCTGGGATATCTGGTAAGGGTTATGCACTTTACTTTGTAGGCAATGGGGGAGCCGTTGACAGTTTCAGGCAGTTCAAAGGCATGCTTTGATTCCTGTCTTAGAAAGGTTGCTCTGGATCGGGGGCATGTGGAGCAGAAACAGGAAGACCAGACAGGATCAGTGTGGTGATGGTAGTGGAGAATGGGAACCAGATTCAAGAGGCACTAAAGAGGTAAAATCAATAGACCTTGGTGACTTTGTATTTGAAGGAAAAGAGAAAGAGAAGTGGGGGGCCTAGTAGGAGAATTACCCGGCAGTTGTGTGATGGTTAGTGTCATTCACCAGGACGCTGAATACAGGAGGAAAGGGCAGTTTGGACCAGGGATTGTTGGGGGTAGAAAGTGATGGGATAAATTTTGAATGTGGGACATCACGTGAAGATGATGGAATCTCTTGGCTATGAGGGTCTGGAGCCCAGGAGACAGCTCAGTGCTTTAGACAGAGGTGAGGGGCCCTCAGTGTACAGTTCAACAGTGGAAGAAAGTCAGGGCCAGGCCAGATTGTAAGGAGGTGTGTTTAATGAGAGGAAAAGTCCTGGGGAACACTGACATCTAGGAGGTCACTGGAGGAAGAAGAGAGAGAAGGGAGTGAGGACGAGCAGCCAGAGAGGAAGGAAGGGTCAGGGAAGATGAGAGGAAAAGAATTCATGGAAGCGTGGTCAGCCGTGTGGCCCACAGAACCTTGACGAGAAGGGAGGAGGTTCATGATGCCTTGGGCGGGATGCCAGAGGGGATGAAATACTTAAAAAAATTTTTTTTGTGTGTGTAATGATTGAGGAGACTTGCATATATAGTTACCTATTGATTTTAATTTATATCGGCCTCCTTTCTAAAACAATTTAAGACAGCTGAGGAAAATGTGACCTTATTTAGAGCAAGGGAAGGACATATAAGTGTGGCCAGGCCCACGTCTTCCATGATCACCTCAGAGAAAGGCCTGCACTGAAATGCCCCCTTGGTTAGTCATGAGGGTCTGAGTCATGAGGACAAAATCAGTTACATGAGGTCAAGGTGAGGTCAAGACGTGAAGTCAGGGACAGGTCACTTTGGTGTGGGAGGTGAGGTCACGGTCAGATGAAAACAATGAGGGGGAGAGACTGGAGGGTCGGGGTGTTGAGGGAGTGAGATCTGGGCGCATGAAATCCCGGTGGGAACAGGGTGCGGTCAGAATCGCCCACTGAGGGAGTGAGGTCAGGGTGGGATCAGGCCAGTGGGACATCAGCAGGAGCATGGGGGCGTGGTCACGCTGGGTGGTGATGCTGGGTGACGATGAGAGCCGTCCCGTCCCTGTCCCCACCCCCAAGTATGTGCATAGGTACACATTTGGGTACTATGTGTGCCCAGAGCACATGGCCTGCATGTGTGCACATGTGTGACGTGCCCTTTTCGAGTGTATGTGTGTGCTCACTTGTGGGCGTGGCACATGAGTGCATATTTTGTATAGTGTATCTGTGGTTATGTTATGTTTTCTAAAAGCACACAACGGACTGAGGATTATAATCAGAAACTAGATACAAATCCCTCAAAGCTATGGCCAAGGGGCTTCCCTGGTGGTGCGGTGGTTGAGAGTCCGCCTGCCGATGCAGAGGACACGGGTTCGTGCCCTGGTCCGGGAAGATCCCACGTGCCGCGGAGCCGCTGGGCCCGTGAGCCATGGCCGCTGAGCCTGCGCGTCCGGAGCCTGTGCTCCGCAACGGGAGAGGCCACAGCAGTGAGAGGCCCGTGTACCGCAAAAAAAAAAAAAAAAAAAGCTATGGCCAAACATCCCATGCTATTTCCTGATAACTTCTCAAGGCTGAAGAGCTCTGGAAGCCATGTGGAGAAAGAAGAGCTCTGGTCCTTGTTGGCCTCAGGAGGATGCATTCCCAGTTGGTGGAAATAGGGTGGGGGGCAACTGGTAAAGCAGGGGTCCCCAGCCCCCGGGCCGCACAGCAGGAGGTGAGCGGCGGGCAAGCGAGCGAAGCTTCCTCTGCCGTTCCCCACCGCTCGCATTACCGCCTGAACCAGCCCCCGCCCCACGGTCCGTGGAAATACTGTCTTCCATGAAACTGGTCCCTGGCGCCAGAAAGATTGGGGACCACCGTGGTAAAGAACTGACCCCCCTGAGTCTGGAATGTTCCCACCCTGCAGCTCTCATGCCCTGGCAGCTAACCTCACTGAGCCCAAACTATTCACCCACCTATGTCAGCACTGGAGTGAATGTCACTGTCCCCAGTCCATCCTATGACGGCAGTCACAGTGAGATGGAATCGAGTCACTAGAGTGTCTGAACCCTTCAATGGCTCCCCATCATCCACAGAGTAAAGCGCAAAACCCTTACCAGGACATTCCAGGCCCTTCATGATCTAGCCCCTGCCCACCTATTCTTCTGCTTCTGCCTCCCCAATGCCCACCCCATTCCCAGCAGGCCACTGCTTCATGCCTCCCAGGCTGTGTCACCAGTTGCAGGTTGAAAAAGCTGGCTTCAAATACCAGTAGACGATGGGGCCAGGAGTGGCCTCAGGTGGACCTTCCTTCTTTCCTTCCCTCTTTCTTTAATTAGACAAATATTTATTAGTTGCTTCTAGGCCCTGAAGATATAGAAATGAGTAGACAGTGATCTTTGGGGGCTGGTTAACCTTCAAACAAGAGTGTTAGCGAGGCTGTAACTGAACATAATAGATGCTCAATAAATATGTATTAAATAAATAAGTGAACAAATGTAATAAGTACCACTATAGGTTATCGCAGGATAAAGCACAAGGAGAGAAAAGAAAAGAAGCCTCTTTACCTCTTCCTGGAGATAGGAAAGACTTCACGAGGCCGGTGACGAGCTAGATGAACTCGGAAGTGTTGACTCAGAGCTTGCAGGTGGCGCTGGGAAGGGCGCTGAGCACAGGCACAGGCAAAGGCTGGGAGACAGAAAAGGGCCACAGAGTGTAAGTAGATTGACACAACCAGGGCACAGGTGCAGTGGCAACAGGCGGGGCTGGGGAGGAAGCGGGCTCTGGTCACAGAAGGCCAGTAAGCAAGGACTCCCTCCTGGAGTTGAAGGGGACTCTTCCAACTAGTCAGGAGGGAAATGACTGTGCAGAAGGCCTGGTGAAGAGGCATTTGGATGTGGATCCGTGGGACCTGGCTGTTGAACAGACAGCTGTGTCCTGGACGTAGTGGCCCAGGCTCAGAAGGGCCCCATGCTTGGGGTTTAATGCTCTGTGGTTGCTGTCTTGGAATTCTTCTATCTATGAATCTGTGTTTTGTGTGTGAAGGCTACTGGGACAGTGGCGCATGTGCCAGGGGCTTGGAGCACAGTCTAGCTTTGACCCCCTCCCCGGGAACGAGTTCTGGATCTGCTCCCTACCCCTGGCACCCCAGGCGGGAGCCGTCACAACCTAAGCCTTCACTACTCTGTGCTGTGATTCAGGGCAAAAGTCCCGAGTGTGGGCTCCACGGAGGGAGTAAGAGGCGGAGGCGTGAACCTCTCCTCACGTCCCAGCTGACTGGGCCTCTGGCCCTGACGCCACACCTCCAGGGACCGGGAGCGCACTGCCTCCTGGGGTAGCTGTGAGAATGCCACTGGTCAGTCCAGCACCACCATCCTCCTGCCTGTAGCTCCTCCCCCCAGGGGCTAACTGGGTCCTCTGAAGCCTCTCGCACTCACTAGAGCTCAAAATCCTGCTCCTGAGACTTAGCTTGCTCCAGGCCAACACCCTTCCCGGTTCCGTCCCCTCAGACCCCCTCAAACAGTCACTCCAACAGCAGCCAGGCCTGGGATGGAAGACACAGGGTCCTGCAGCCTGCTAGAGCCAACTACTAAATATGCAGGAATTCTGCAAGTCAGTTGTTAAACTGTCGGTAGCTTAAAATCTGCCATCGAGGAAACTGGCAAACACTACAAATCAGGGCCTGTTTTTCCCTTGGAGAGCAGTTTACTAACTCACCACAGCCTGGGGGCCTGATTCCCAGGGGCCAAGTGTTTGGAAAGGCCTAGGGTGATTCCTAGTATGTGTGCATGTGTGTGTGTGTGTGTGTGTGTGTGTGTGTGTACATATGTGCATGTGTGTGTTTGCTCTTGTGCGTGTCTCTATAGGAGTTTACATGTGCATACATGGGTGTGTGTGTCCTTCTGTATGTTTCAGCACAGGGACTGGCAGTGTGGGTTCTCTGACAACCAAAACTGCCCATGTAGCAAGAGTTTCCCACTGTAGGGGAAATGTCCCCCAGAGAGCCAGCAAGAGGCTCCACTCTATGACCATGCAGGCTCTCCTGCCTGACCCCAGGGGCCTCAGGTCCCCACCTGAATTGTAGAGTAAAGGGCTGGGGATTCTGTGCACATAAGCGCCTTAGCAGCCCCAGAATCCCTGCACCTGGTGTAGCTCTGTTCAAAAACTGTGTTCTGTTTCCTTTGGTTGTTTATATTTCATTTTAATATTGACAGAAAACAAAATTTGGCCCCTTTGGAAAGTCTTAAGTCTGAAACAGTTAAAAACAAAATAAAACAAAACAACAAACTACTAGAAGTTAGTTAGGAGATAATCTTTAGCTTGTCATGCATATGCTCATACCAAATCCAGAGAAGACCAGTGAGAAGGAAGAACTGGAAGGACCTGGTACTATGGGCAACTCCAGCCTGATGAGGAAAAAGACAGTGTATGAAATGAGCTCAGTGCACTACCAGGGCTGGGGCTCAGCTCAGCCAGGCACTGGTAGAAGAAGGTGGGACTGTTTCTCTCGTCAACAGAGGTCATGAGGCAGACCTGGGTGCACCTCAGATGGGAAGGCTGACAATTAAGTAACACTGCCATGTCTCCGTGCTGGCCAGGCACAGAAGGTACTCAATCAGTGTTTTTTATTGTTCTTTTATATGGGGGGGGGTGTCTTTCTTTCTCCTTCCTCCCTCCCTCCCTTCCCTCCTTCCTTCCTTTTCTCTCTCTCTCTCTCTCTCTCTCTCAGATGACGACTGAATATGTCTGCATACCCTTCATCTCCTGGTCACTGGCTGGAGCCCAGGATGTGAAGATAATGATTCAGGCCCCTTTCCCATCTTCCCTGAAGTTCTGAGAGGGAAGGACTATGTTGCTATGTCCCCAAAGGAAAGAAGCCAAGAAAGGAATCTACCTGCACAATGGATGACCAAGAGGGTTGGGACCTCAGGCCAGGACCCTCTCACTCTCTAGTTTTAACTGGTCCCTCCTTCTGGGGAACTCTCAGAAAGGTACCTTATAAAGTTTCTCAGCCCTCCTGGCCACAGTAGCTGTCCTCAGTAGCACTTGGAGGAACTTGGCTGTGTCCCCACTCACTCCCTGACCATCCCAGGCATTTCAGCCACATTCAGCTGGCTGTACCCACTGATGGGAGCCCCTCAGGAGGAGTCCCTGGGAACCACAAACTAGAGGTTCAGATTCCTGGTGCCTAGGTGGCTGCCCCCTGGTGGAATTCTGGGGGTTCTCCCAGATGCCTCAGAATAGGGGGTAGGGGAGTGGCAATTAAGACATTTAACTCGAGTTCTGTTATCTGCTTTGCATAATAGCCTTGCTTATACAAAAGATTTTGTTTGAAGAAAGGGTTCAGCTACTTTTTAAGAATTGCAAATCATTGTTCTAGGAGTAGCAATTTCATTAGGTAGGTTTGTTAATAACCTTTAGGGGATTCCACATGGGGGTGGAGGGCTTGTGTGTATTTTGTAAAAGATTCTCTGGGGCCCTGATTTGCCCTGTGTGAGAACCAGTAGCCTAGTGGGTCAGAGAAGGCCAAGCTGGGTGGGTCCCACAGATCATGTCCTTTCTGTGTCCTCACACCATCCTCCTCTGACTGGATGTGGGCCTGATGCCTGCCTGCCTGTCTTGTGCTTATCTGGGCGCTGTTTTGGCGGCCTGGGCAGGCCTTCCTATGACTGCAGCCTCAGTGGGTCGTGTTGGAGAGAGGTGGTTGGACCACCCTCCACCCCATCCTCCCTGCCCTCGGGTGTGCCTCTCAGAGGCTGAAGGAGAGACAAGGGGGCTCCCAGGGGACAGGGAGTCGTCCCCCATGGCTAGGGCCACGGAGTTTCCTCAGGACAAGGAAGGGGACCTTTGCAGAGAGTGACTCGGCCCCTGGATTCCCCACCTTCCCCCATCTACCCTCTCAGTGCTTTGGGAGTTGGAACCTAATGGAAGGGGTTACTTAAGAGAAAGGGGGAATGGGGGCCTGCCCTGGAGGAAGCTGTGCCTAAGGTTGGTCTTGGGACTTGGAATTGGAACGCTGAGGGGCAGGGGGGTGGGGTGGAACCAGACAGGAGGTCCTGGTCCCGAAACCGTCCCCCCTCCTGGGGCCTGCAGGCTTTACCCGCCCCTGCCTACCCACAGACTACCGTCCCCAGGCCCCTTTTTTCAGCTCCCCTTGCCTGACTGTCCCAGTTTGGGCCCACGATCTTCTCCCCCTCCACCCTCTGTCCTCTCTGCAGACCCAGCCTCTCACTCCTGGGCTGACACAGGGGCTCCTGCCCTGTTCTCCCCCTATTCCTGCGCAGGTCTCTGCACCTGCCCTGGTGAGCCTGTGCCAGCAGCCCTGAGCCTCTAGGGGGCAGCAGAGAGAGGATGAACAGGCTGAGCGGCCAAAGAGCCCTGTTCCAGATGCATTTCTGTCTCTGAATTGCTGCGTGCCTTGGGACGATCCATTGACCTCTCTGGGCCTCCGTTTCTACATTGGCTTTTCTGAGGAGATGACTCACAGGCCCCTTCCTATCGGGTATTCTGCTGTGGTTAAGCCGCTGCAGAGAATCTAAGGAGGAGGTGGAGAAAGGAGTGTTCAGGCTGCCAGGAAGGAGTGTAGGAGGCTAAGCAGTGGGGAGGCCCCAGCAGGTGTGTGTGCCTCCACTCAGTAACCCCCAACCCGAGGACAGCAGACCAGAGGCTACAGACAGGCCAGGAAAGCATGGTGGGGGAGCATGGTGGCTGGGGACCTAGCTGCAGGCACGGGGACCTAAGAACCAGAGACTGCTCTGTGCCTGGAGGAACCCAACACCCCCGCGGCCTCGCGGGTCCACGAATTGCCCCTCCCTCTGCCACCCCTGCCCGGGTTTTCTCAGCTCTGATTGTAGGACTAATAGATTTGTGATTTCTCTTTGTAAAGAAATACAACCCCAGTGCACCAGGCCGGGGAGGTCCCTAGCCCACCCAGATGCCCAGAATCCCACGTGCCCCACCTTCCCTGGGGAGGGCTGGAGTTTGGGCTTGGCGGCGGCTTGGCCGGCCCTGCCCAGGAAGGGCTGGGAAGTCAAGGAGGCTGGAGGGGCCTGTACCCGGCTCTGGCCTCTGCCAAGCTGCACTGGGGAGGCCCAGAGGGGTTTATTTGGATTTTTTAATTATCATTTTTACTTTTTTTCTCCTCATGAAAAAGTTTTAATATACACAGTAAGTTAAGCTCAGAAAAAAAGGAGGGGGGCACATTTCATCTTTAATCTATTTACTTCTGAATATTTAACATACAATTCTGGCACCAATCACCAAATTTAACTGGAAAATTACTCACTAATCTGTTTGCTTATTTGGAATAATTGGGTCGGCTGCCAGCGCGAGGATTTCCCCCCCTGTTTAATATCTCAGTTAGTAGTCCAATTTCAGCTTGGCGGCATAATTACTCTGACAGAGCTGTAGCCATGGGGCCTGTGAGTGGGGCTGCTTTTAAACCGTAAATTATGAAGGATTAGCATTTATGAATTTTAAATCAGGGCTGGGGTAGGAGACACTAAAGCTGCTTAATGCTGGGGAACAGCGGCCTCCACTCAGCAGCAGAAGCCGTAACCCTTCCGCTCCCAGGACAGGCCGCAGGATGTGGGAGCCTGGGACGTGGCAGGTGGTGACCCAGAAGGTGTGGGAACACAAAGGAACCAGGGGTGGGGGACGCTGCCACAGCGATGGAACCCCCGGGAGTTAGAAAACCTGGGGTGATGTGAGCAAGGGCTTTGGCCTCTCCCCCTGCCCCACCCCGGTCCATAGGGTGCAGTCTCTCCCCCTGGTTAGTAACAGTTCACCTCCCCCCTGCCCTAGAGGAAGCTCAGAGCAATGACCTAACTAGGAGTTGAGATCACTCCCTGCAGCCCCCTGCCTGCACGCAGGAAGGGTCCCTGCTGCTCTTAAGCATCCCCATCTGGCCGTGAGCCAGTCTGACTCAGCATCCTTTGGCTCTAAGTGTGACTTCCCGGCATACCAAGCTCTGGCCAGCTGCGGCTGCCCAGGTACGTCACTCTCAGTCCTCCCCTTCCCTCCCCTCTCCCTCCAGCCGCACCCCACCCTCTGGCACACGATGGCCTTAGACCCGCCTTTGAAACCATATGAACTTGCGTTTGAAACCCAGCTATGCTCTTTACAAGCTGTGTGACCATGGACAAGTAACTTAACCTTTCTGAGTCTCCATCTTATTCATCAGTTAAATGGAGACAGTCATTCCTACCTTACAGGGCTGCTGCAGACTTTTATTAGATACTGTGGGTGGAGTGCCAGGCACAGTGCCCGGCACACGGCAGGTGTTTTTTGTCAGCTCCATGTTCCTTGGGCTCTCCCCAAACCTGAGTCAATGCCCTGCATCCACTGCCCTCTCCCTGTGTCTCATGTCTCACAGCACAGGGAAATCTCAGCCTCTGGCCACTCAACCTGCCCTCATGGTAGATGCCAGGGATGGATCTCAGGACTCTACTGGACTCCAGCCATCAGTGGCCGCTAGAGCACAGACTCTGGGGCCACGCTGGCTGGATGTGAACTCTTACTCTGTCATTCACTAGCCTGGTGACCTTGACCAAGTTATTTAGCCTCTCTGTGCCTCAGTTTTCCTAACCTGCAAAATGGGAATCATAACAATAGTATCTCATCTTAGTACTGTTAAGATTTGGTAAGTTAATGTACGGCATTCAGAATCATGCCTGCCACACAGTAAACACTAGCTGTGCTGGTTATTGTTATTTATTATTCGTATGAGGAAGATGACTGTGGCCCTCTCTGTGGAACCTGAGGCTCCAGGTTGACCTCCCTTGAGCCTGAGGGATCTTTAGGTAGCCTACAAAAATAGGAGGAAAAGAGGCACGATCTGAGTGGGCAGGACCAGGCTACCTGGCACCTCATTGAGGACCAGTCTGGAGCACGTGTCTCTGAGATAAAGCAGTCCCTACAGTGGCCAGACCTCCACCTGTCCCATCTATGGGTGATGGGACCTTCCCATGACCTGCAGCTCTGGAAGAACCTCCTGATGTGCCTGATGGGACCGATTTCTGGGGTACAGGCCAGCAGTGCGGGCAGCAGAGGCCGAAGGGGCAGGAATGAGACCATAGGGGCACATCAGCCCAGAGAGACCCTCTGCATGGGTCAGCCCTCTTTCCCAAGCTGGCCAAGATCTCTGTCCTCCCGGTCCCCAGGCCTGGGCTAGACCAGGTCAGTGGGTGGCCAGGGAAGGAAGAGTGGGGGTGACTCCAGGCATTCCAGCCTGCAGGGTGAGCAGGCCAGGCCAGGCTGAGCCCAGAGCCTCACTCTAGGCCTCCAGGGCTAACCTGTAGGCCCAGCCCTTCCCACTGCCCCTCACCAGCTTCAACGACAGTCTGTCCTAGCTCATCACGTCCACCGTGTGACAGCTGCCAGTGCCTTAATGTGAGTCCTCCGGCAGTTCACTTCCCCTTTGGGGACCTGATTTTGCACATCTGAAAGAAGAACAGGAGGGTCTTGCCCGCCTAGGGGTCTATGACTCAAGTTCATAGCCTGTTATCTCAGCAGAATGGACACAGCGTGTCATTCACCTGTTCTCTGCAGAGCAGGTCCCACAGCCCACCCACAAGTCCAGGCTGGGTGCAGTTTGGCTTCGTGTGACAGACTGGACGGATGCGGCAGCCCAACACCATCCATGACGCTAGGCTTAATGACAGACCAAGCCGCAGCCTCAGATCCCGGGTGCGGGCTAGCCATGGGAGTCCCAGGGAAATGCTGCAGCCCAGCGGGGGCTCACGGGCCCTCACGTGGTATTAATGCTCTTTTTAAAAATGTCCTGAATGATAATTTTGCTTTGGCAAATAAATCCTTAAGTGTCCCCCCACTCCTTGTACCTCCATATACCCCACACCATCACCCTCAGCCACCTGGCCCTTAAGGACTATGACTTGGGGGAGGAGTAAAGGGGGAAGGAAACCCGCCAGGGCTGCAGCGTGGGACGCTTGATGGAGGGGAAGTGCCCGGTTTGTCGAGTCCTTGCTGAGCTTTGTGATAACTCATTATATTTCTTTCTTTACAAATTGGCCCATTAGTACTCCTGAATTGAACGGAATTCTAACGCCAGGAGCCTCCCAGCCTGGGCCGAGCCTGGGCCAGGAATTACCTGCGGCACGAAGGCCTGCATTCTGGGGAGGAAGCCTGGGACGGATGTCTGGAGCGGGCCCTACATTCTGCAAGGGAAGTGGGTTTGTTTTCTTTAAACTCTAGAGAATGAAAGAGTTCTAACCAAGCCCTGCTGGATTTAAATAGCAAGATCTGCCTCACTGCTCACTGGCTTTCAAGCTGGGGGCTCTGATCCCTGTTTGAGGGGTTAAACTCTAACCCCATTAAGCCATTTATGGAAAGCTGACCACCAGGGAGGGAGGCGGCCCCTCTTCCTGCAGCCTCCCTAAACCCACAGATTCTGAAATTGGTTGTCACTCTCGGTCTGAGGATTCTAAACAAGTAGGCACTAATCCCCTCTGTTAAGGAGATACTTATTTTGTCTGAAAAACTTCAAAGAGCCCATGACAGACACTCAAAATCAAAATTAGCATTCCAATGAGGATTTAAAAAATAATAATTCTTACAGTTCTGCTGAGGAGAGGAGGAGAGGGGAAGTGACTGGCCGGGAGGCTGGGGGAGGGAGTGGGGGCAGTGACTTTCATCTGCCTACCCTCAGGAGCTCTGGGGATCTGCCCCTGCTGGCTGACATGCTGAAGCCCCCTCCCCAAAGAGGCAAAGGCTAGGCCGTAGCCTGGGCCCTCCAGGGCGGGCAGGAAGTGGCAAACCCCAAGGACTGTGCAGATGAGAAGTTCAAGTCTCAGAGAGGGAGGCAGCATCCGGGGCCATCAGCTACCAGTGCTGCAGCTACAGCCAGGCATTTGGACCGAGGTGGGCCTCGGGTCTGCCTGCCTGAGGCCTCAGTGGTGCTCGCAGCTCACAGGACTAGTAGGAGTGCAGAGAGGCTGACAGGTGTCCTGAGGCAGCTCAGTGGCAGAGTGTGGAGCCCCACGGTCTTGCCAACGTACCTGTCCATGTTACGGCCATGTCTGGAGCCACTGCAGGGTCCTAACATTCCCTCCAGTCCCAGCAGCCTCTCTTCTGGAACCCAGTGAGCCCCCTGCCACCCCCAGGCCTGACCTCTCCCTATGCTGGACTAGTGCCCCCAGCCCAGCCTCACCCTGGCCTGTCCCACCCCACAACCCAGCCTACCCCAGAAGGTCTCCTTCATCAGAGTCATTCTGGCATTTCCATCTCTCAAGGGACCCTCCTGTTCCAGATTCCAGATTCCCAGGCCAGGAGGAGGCCCCTATCTCCAGACAGGGGGCTCTTCTCTCCCAGTCTCTATAGCCCCTTTCTTTCTGAAGTCCCTTAGGTGCCTGCAGGACCTCCTAGGCCCCTCTCAGATCCTGGACCAAATCCCCCACTTCCTCTATTGGCTCCTGCTTGGCCTTCCCAGGAAGCCAGGGGGCAGGACCTAACCTTCCCGCTCCCCTCAGCCAGGCTGCCCTAAGCCTGTTTGGTGTCATCCCCTCCAGGGAGGACCTCACACCTCGAAGACTGTTAATGGAAGTTCCTGGACTCTCAGTCTTCCCCCGCCTCCCCCAGTTCACACTGCTTTTCTGCATCACCCCCAAGTTCTATCCATCACCTGCCCAGTCCCCACTAAGCACTGTGCCCCATTCCAAGGCTGATCTGGAACCAGATTCTGTCCATTCACTCAAACTCTCCTTCAATGTGTAGAGCTGCTCTGTGCCTGGTCCCGTGTGAGTGCTGGAGCACAGGGACCAGACTCTGTTCTTGGGGTGCTTCCAGCCAAATAGGAATGCTGGTCCATCACAGTACAGACGGATCAGAGAACTCCATCTGTGGGGCTCCCTGAGGAGGTGCCAATGAGCTTCAATAGGAAGTCACCAGGTGGGCAAAAGAGCAAAGGGCCTTCTAGGAGGTGGAGTGGTGTGCAAACACAGAGAGGCCAGGGAAGCCTGGGAACGAGGCAGAACCCCGACTTTAAGACCAGTACCCCTTCCTGATCCGTAGCCCGGGTCCCCAAGCCCTTCGTGAAGACCACGAGGTCCTGGTCACCTGTTCTAGTAACAGTATTGCACAGCACGTGAACCTCAGAGAAAGAAGGAAAAGAAGGTGCCCATGACACCCTAGGCCACAATGAGAGAGACCCCTTGAAAGCACTGCCTCATCCATGACAGTGGTCACTGGCTTCTGGTACTAGAAAAGCCTGAAGGAGATATCCAAAAGGCCCAGCTTTGGGCAATAACCGTTTCCGAGGCAGGCCTGGTCCCTCCTGGCTGCCTGTATTATCCCTGTGAAAACTGGCTCTGTTCAAAGCACTTTCCCACCCATATCTCATCATAGATTTCTAGAACATTCATGCTCAGAACCCACATAGACTGGTGTTGTCCAACAGAAATACACTGCAAGCCACATACATGATTTTTAAAGTTTCTAGTAGTCACACTGAAAAGATTAAACTAATTTAATAATATATTTTCCTTAGCCCCATATTATTATTGGGTTTATGTAACCCAAAACACTATCATTTCAACATGTAATCAGCATAAAATTATTACTGAAGTGTATAATCTTTTACACTGACAGCACATCTCAATTCCAACTAGGCACATTTCAAGTGCTCCATGGCCACAAGCGGCTAGTGGCTACTATACTGGACAGCACAGAGACCAGCCCAGCGTGTCTCCAGAGGAAGAAACTGGGAAGGAGGGGAATGGACTTTGCTATCAACTGAATGTTTGTTGTCTCCCCAAAATTCATACGTTGAAACCATACCCTCAGTGTGACGGTATTAGGAGGTGGGGCCTTTGGGAGGTAATTAGGATTAGATGAGATCACAAGGGTGCAGCCCTCAGGAGTGGGATTAGTGTCCTCACAGGAGACACAAGAGAGCTTGCTTCTTCTCTCTGCTGGCCACCCTGTGAGATGCTGGCCGTCAGCAACCCAGAAGAGGGCCCTCTCCAGAACCAACCATGCAGGCGCCCAGATCTTGGCCTTCCAGACTCCAGAACCGTGAGAAACAAAGTTCTGTTCTTTATAAGCACCCAGTTTATGGTATTCTATCACAGCTAAGGCAGACCTGCTCAGGATTAAACGCAAACCAGGCTGTGGGAGGAAGTCCCCTGACTCCAACTTCTGTCCCTCCCACAGTCCTGCTGGACCCTGAGAGGGCCCAGGGCACTGAAGCAGAAGACACTGGGCTGGGGCTAGAGACGGGCATCATGTGCTGGGTCTGCTGCTAACCTTCCCCACACATGGCCTTGGGTGGATCAGGAACTGCATTGAACGTGGGGACCTCCTGCTGGCTGTGAAAGGAGGTCAAATGAAGAGGCACCAGAGTGGCAGACATTTCCAGCGCCTGCTCTGTGCCCGGCCCCGTGTGGTGGCTGGGGGCTGTCCTCATCCTGAGGAGCTTGCGGGTGGGGATGGGACAGTGACAGCATAGGTGATGAGGCCCACAGTGGGGCAAGCACGGGGCCCTATGGAGGCACTGAGGACAGGGTGTTTGGGAGAGGCAAAACTTGAACTGGGTCTGGGGAGAGGAGCACAGGATCTACCTGGAGGCTGGGACACCGCCCCAACGCCCCAGCTTCCTAAGACCCCGGGATCCCAGCTGCCCCTGAAGGGTGAGGAGAGCCCACTCAGGTAGCCCAGCCCTGCCCATCAGGCGACACCCAGCCTCAGAGGTGGCTGGTGCCGTGACCTCCTCAGGGGACCCCCGAGGAGTCCGGCCTCGGCCCTTCGCCTTTTCCTTCAGGCATTCCAGACTTCTTTGGGATGAACTGGGTCTGCCCGTGGGCCAAGCTGGAGCCAGAGAGGCAGCCTGAGTCCTGCCTGCCAAAAGCCAGGGAAGCCACCGCCTGCGGGGAGAGCTGAGCTGCCTCTGGGGCTAAGGCTGGGTGGCAGCCCACGGGGCCTGTGGGGCTTGCAGTCTGCAGTCAGGGCCTCGCTGCGTCTTGCCCCCCACCTGGCCACGAAGCCCCAGAGCCGGTAATGAGCACCTCCGGCTCCACAGCGGCTCAGAGGAGGCCTCCCGGCAGCCCAGCCTTGTTCTCATTGTCCCGCTCCAGCCCAAATGCACCAGGCCCAGGCCTCAATCATGATCAATGGGCCGAGGATGTGCTGAAGCGGCACTTTCATCTTTTCTCAAGGCCGGTGTTTGAACTTCTCCGAGCAAGCGGCCTTCCCAAACGGGCTTGTCTTCTAAGAAGGCGGCCAATCTCCTTTCCCTTGCTTCCTAAGCAGGCTGATCCCGAGAGTTATTGAGGCACAAAAAAAAGAGACGTTCAAAGGCAAATCTAAATTACCGTCCTCTTCAAACTGGCGAAAAGTCTTATTAAGTCACCTGCGTGTGAATCCCGGCCTATTTCTGTCTGCAGACCTTTCTTCCTTTGTGCCACATAAATGGACACATCTTATTGATTTTCTTTCAACCTGGATCACCTCCATCGCTGTGAATATGGGCAGACAAATCCCGCTCCTTCCTTCCTGGTGGGGCTGAGGAAGAATGGGGGTGGCAGCTAGAGCAGATGGGGGCCACTGCACCCTCCTCGCCACCCCTGTGTGCCTTCCCACAGAAGTCAGCAGAGTGGCCCGGAGCAGCATTTTCCTGGGGGAGCTGGGGAGGCACAGCCGGCCCGTAGGGAGGCTCTGTGACTACAGCCAGCAGATGGGGCCTCGCCAATCCTTCCTGGGTTGGGAGGACAGCTCCAGGGACCCTTGGACTCACCCCGCGCTGCCCTCAGCCTGTCTTCTTGTGTCCTTGGCCTCCTACAGCTTGTCCTCTGTGACTCCCATCCCCAAACGCTCCCCACTCTGCTCGCTCCATTCCAGCCTTGACCTCTTTGCTGAACAAGCCACACACATGCCCACCTCAGAGCTTTAGCACTGCTGTTCCCATGCCCAGAAGGACCCTCAAGCCTCTTCCCCTCACCGCCTTCAAGTCTCCACTCAAATGTCAACTTCTCGCTGAAACTTCCTCAGGCCACCCCATGTAAAACGGTACCCATCCCCTTAGGCTCCCCCGCACCCTCCCCACTTCACTTTCCTGCGTGGCACTTATCATAATTCACAAGCTCTACGTTTTACTTGCTTGTGTTGGTTGGTTATCTGCCCTCTCTAAAGGCTAAACTCCATGCCAACAGAGCTGTTTGCCCCTTTGGTTCACTACAGTGTCACCGCCACCTAGAACAGTGTTCAGTATACCAACATGCTCTATAAATGATTGTTCAATGCAGGCCACGCAGGGGCCCAGCCAGCGCCAGCACCCCACCTTCTGATCCAGTCCCCAGCCTCCAGAGGACACCACGCAGTATGTCCGGACCGCATCCTCACTTCACCATCATCTCTACTGAAGTGACCTCAGGCTCCCAGACAAAAATATCCTCTCCCTAGGCCTGCAGCTTGGCCTGGACACTGCCTGGTCAGGCTTTGGTCTCAGGACAGATAGTTTCTAAGCCCATGACCACACCTCTGAGCCCATCAGTCTCCTCCTACTGGGGACAGGCCCCTCCCTGTGTGAGGGTATTTCACCCCATCAGATGCAGCTGACCAGGGCAGTACCACAGAAATGCTCTGGGTCCTTAGCTGCCCTCCCCAAGCCACTCCCAGAGGACGGATCCTCCTGTGGGGACCCCAGGGCTGCCGCCCATCTCCCTCACTACATCCCTAGGCTGGGCAAGTGGTATAATAATTACTGTACACTATGGTCTGAATGTTTATGTTCCCCCCAAATTCAAATGCAAAAATTTTAATTCCCCAGGTAATTAGGAAGAGGGGACTTTGGGAGGTGATTATAAAATGGGCCCCTCCCTAGTCCATTCCACCACATGAGGACACAGCGAGAAGTCGCAGTCTACAACATGGAAGAGGGCTTACCCTGGAACCTGATCACGTTGGCACCCTGATCTTGGACTCCCAGCCTCCAGAACTGTGAGAAATGCGTTTCTATAGTGTGTAAGCCACCCAGTCTGTGGTATTGTGTTCTGTCAGCCCAAAGAGACTAAGATGCTGTATAAACACCCTGGCTGGCCACTGGGAGCCCTGGGGTTGGCCTTGGCTTTGCAGTTACTCTCTGTATGGCCCCGAGGGACTTTCTTCCATCTCCTGACTTGAGTTTCCCCATCTGCAATATGGAGGAGTGATCCAGAGAACCTGAGGACCCCTTTGTAGGTCAGAGCCCTCTCTGGCTCATTCTGGGGAAAATCAGACCTGCCAACTGGAGGTACTGGGGCTACAGGCAGGGCAAGCCCACCAGCTAGATGGACCTTCTTAGGGCAATTCGCATCTTTGGGCTGCACTGGGCCAGGAGGATGGGTTGAGAGCCTGGGGCAGGGTGGAGCCTTGGGTCTGGAGCAGTGCTCTGGACAGGTCGCAGGGCGGTGGTGAGGGACACACGCCAAGTCCTTACTTCGTTCCCCTTTGTTCCTGGGCCTCAAATGGGCCACAAGGTCAGGTGGTAGGGCTGTGAGCATCGAAAAGCCACCAAACCTGACTGCAGCCCTCAAGGGGACTTTACTCTGATCAGCTCTTCACGGTAGGGATAGGAGTTCATGGGGTGGTGGCCAGGGGTCTCTGACTTAGGCCCATGACCCTGGGGTCTCCCCTTCGACCAGCCCGAATAGGTTGAACAGAATTCTGGTCACCAGCTCAGTCCTGAGCTTGGCCCTATCACTGACCCTGACCCTGACCCTGGACCAGGCCCAGCCAAGACCTCCGAGCCCAGTGGCCATGCTACGCTTCAGGCTGCCAGCCTCCTGGCTGAGCTGAGCTGCAGGGAGCATGGCTGTCTCCCTGCATCCATCTCCACCAGATTTCATCTTGAGGCCATGCAGGTGGCAGCTTTGCCCACAGTGACACACACCCCCCAGGCTCCAGAAGGCCTGCGTCTCTCATTAGTCTGTGGACTCTCCCAGTGAGGCCCATCGTGATTCCTCCTGTCTGGTCTGCCTGAGCACGGCCCCTCCCCCATTCTCCCTGCCTCCCCTTGATTGAGGTGTTCTCCTCTCCCTGGGACCCTTGCAGTCACTTCCTAACTGGCCTCCCTGACCCTGACCCTAACCCTTGGGCTGCACTGGGCTGGGAGGATGAGTTCTAGCATACAGCCGCCAATGATCTTTCTAAAACAGTTTGTTCCGATATCTCTCTCTTGGAAACCTTCCATTGCCCCAAGACCCAGACTAGGGTGCAAAATTTAAGAATGCACTCGTCCTCTGGTTGTGCAATGTAGGGTCAGCCTTAAATAGCAATGCCTCCTTAAATCCCTAGGGGCCCTGCTGGACTCACCCAGTCCTAGCCTGGCATTACCCTTAAATCCAGATAAACTCCAGATTCCTTCTCTAGGCTCAAGGCATCACCACATCCCAGCTCCGGCCCTTTCCTGCCTATTTCCTACCAAACCCCACATGACTGCACCTGGCCACACCAAAGCACCTAGGGCTATCCCGCTCAGTGCCCTCCCACTCTGCGTTTCTGCACATTCCTGATGCATCCTCTCCTTTCCTAGGGCTGTCTCTTTTTGTCCTTCTAGGCCTCACTTGGCTGTCACTTTCTCCAGGTAAGCCTTTGACCAGGGCCCCCTTGGGAGCAGAACACAGCACGAACCACATTGAACCACTCAGGCCCATTTTTGGGTCCCTCTCTCTCAATGGGCTGAGTCATCTTTGAGGGCCAGAGCAACATCTGGTTTTTCCCCTTTCCAGCGCAGGGCAGGGCCCAGAGTAAGTTCTCAGTAGGTGTTTGTTGAGTGAATGACTGGAGGAATGAAAGAAGAACCCACAAGTCCCCAGGCCCATAAAGGAACCATCCCGAGGAGAAGCCTCATGTATCTTCTTGCTAGAGAGAAGCAGACAGACAGATGGAAACTAGTGAGGCCGAGGAATTCTTTGGGGAAAAGCAGCTCATTTCCAAATGGGAGGCATATAGACCATGGGAAGACAAAAAAATTTCTCAAAATTAAACCAAAGGAGGGGTCTGGGGAGCGATGGGGCTCCCAGGGATTTATTAATGCACGCCTCCAAGTGATTCTTCCTCCTGTGATCAAGGCACTGGGTTAGCACTGACTTCCAAATTATATTTAATTGGACAATTATTCAAACTGAAAAACCTGCACAGGAAATGAAGGCGGTCCTTAATAAACACCTTGTCTCCTCAGCCCCAAACAGGCAAGTCATTTACTGACCCAAGAGGCACAATTTTGTCTTTGGTAAATTTATTTTGAAGTAATCGCCGACTCCGAGAGTAACCATTTTTCAAAGGGAAACTTGGCTCTAGCCAGCAGAATAACAAATTGTTCCCTGACCCGTGTGAAGCCTAATCCCTTTAGAAAGATGTGCGCTTAGAGGGTGGCGGGCCTTGGTGGAGAGGGACGACCCAGCCGCGTCACTGCTGTCCTGCCCTGGACAGGTGGGAGCCTCCCAGGCAGACCAGGGTGCACCCACAAGGACCAGCGCAGACTTTCTCTGCAGGGGGGCTGCGAGGCCTGGGCTGGAGATGGTCACCCGCCCATGGTCCACAAGGTTGGGGAGAGAAGGCTCACACTTCCCCAGCCACCCCTGGGCCTGCCTGAAGCCCAGTGCAGCCCTGATGCTCAAGCCTCCCCCTCGGGGCTCCCCACCCGCCCACCACATCCCTCCGCATCCCTTCACCAGACTGTCCTCATCTCCACCCTCCCAGCCCTGCCGGTCCCAGACCCGGCCCCGCCCCCTTCTCTGCACACCTGGTGAGGTTGTGCAAAGCCCTGCACGGTGAATGCACCTTTCACGCAGAAGGTGCACCGCAGGCCAGCCCCCACCTTGTTGAGCAGCTGAGGGCCTTGGGGAACCTGCTTTAATGAATAGGAGTGCGTTTATAAATAGCATATCCAAATGCAAATGAGCACCTCCAACAGCAGGAAACTGGCTGGGCTCTGGTCCCTTCCTGTTAAGCAAACACAGTTGATAAAAACTGGGTTCTTTTTTTCAGGAGCGTCATAAAGGGACTTCCCTTGACTTACAAAGGGATTCCAACTTGGTTTCCTGGAAGATCAAGGTCGCTTCCTTCACATATAGTATAACTCAGTGCCTCCAAACCCATGCTTGGCCTAACGGGGGTCTCTACCAGGGATCTTTTTGTTCACTGATATATCCAAGTGCCCACAACAGTGCCTGCCAGGAGATGGTGTGCAACAAATATTGTTTACAGAGATGTAGTCCTAGAGAACCTAACCTGTGGAGAGGCCAAGCACCCCTCCTCAGCTGCCTCTCACAGCCTGTCTTCAGACCTTGAGCAAAGCAGAGCTGACAAGACGCCAGAGTTGGAAAGACTCTTTGAGTGTTGTCATTTTTCCTCTTCCCCTTTCTTCCAGTCTGGGAAGCAAGCTCTGAGAGACTTAAGTATTAGGCCCAACGGCAAAGCAGGTCAGAGGTGGAAGCAGGGCTAGAACCTGGGTCTCCAATTTCCAGAGCCCCATCCCTCCTGGAGTCCAGGCTGCCTCCCAACATCAGCCCGGCCCCATCAGACAGCAAACAGCATCAAAAGAGCCCTAGCAGTGAGCAGGCCCCCTGAGAGCACTTTTGGCTACATACCTCTGGTTAACAGGGAAACTGAGGCTCACAGAGTGGGGGGTCTTGCCCCAGGTCACACCTTGAGGGGGCTGTTTCCCAGACTCTTAGACATCAACATGCGGCCTAGGAGTTAGGGCCAGGCACCCCATCACCACCTTGGGTCTTCTTGGGGGTCACAAGGCTTGGGCCCCTCTATCTAGCAAGGCCCCTTTGTCAGAGGACAGGGACCCCATGGGACAGGGAGGCTGCCTCTTTGGCTTCTAATTCCTGGGTCATTCTACTGTCCCCATCCCATCCCAGGCGGCTTTTGGAGCACCTAAGGGGGCTGTTCCCACATGGCTCCCGTGATCTCCCCAAAACCTTCTTTGCTCCTGCCCCTGGGCTCCCAGACCAGCTCCCCCGCCACCTGCCCAGCCACGTTCCCCCCACGCCCAGCACTGGCTTCCTTGTGGATTTCGGTGAATGTGGCCTCACCTTTCGCGTAAGGGAGAAGAAACAAGTTGTTCAACAATAACAACCTGAGGGCAACAGCTGGAAGAACTGGAGGCATTTTGCTACGAAGACCAAATGCAAAGAGAATGTTTGCAGAGCGGGCTGTGTGGGGAAGCAGTTCAATAGTTGGGGGTCCGGAGAGTGGGTCCTGAAATAACCCTTGCCCCTCTTTTAACCAACTGTGTGGCTTCTGAAAGTCACACCACCTCTCACAGACTGTTTCCTTGCCTGGAAAGTGGCACGATAAATAGCACCTAAGTCATTAAATTGTTTGATAATGAGAGCTAACATTTTTTTGAACACTTGCTACGTACCAAGCACTATTCTGAACAAACACTTTACTGTTACTCATTCATTTGATCTGCACTACACAGAAGAAGGTAGGTATTATTTCCCCATTTTACAGATCAGGAAAATGAGACCCAGAGAGGTTAGGTTATTTGCCCAAGGTCACACAGCTAGTAGGCATTCTTCCAATGGATGTAATAGACTTGGCACACTGTAAGCACTCAATAAATATTATTATTGCTATCATTAAGACTTGACTTTCTTTGTACCAGTCCAAAGAGCAGAATGAGGGCCACACGGAGGTCAAGGGAGGAAGTTGTGTGGTAGGGAAAGTGTAATAGAGCAGGGGAGGGGCGGGAGGTGGGGGGGAGGCAAGAGCTACCTCTGATACTTCTGATGGGAGCACTGAGGCACATCCCCATGGAAGCATTTTCATCCAAGATTTACGTAAGAGCCAAGAAGTATACTGGGAAAAGGCCTTGAATTTAGACCACATACAATCATTTTCTATGGACTCCAGGGCCCTGACAGAGAGCAATGGTACTAAGTAAGAGCTCACCCAAAGAAGTGATGGTGGCTGGAATGAGGGCGAGCCCAGCCAGATCAGAGCCCCAGTGGGGATGTGGGGTCTGGCCCTGCAGCTGGGGGAGGAATACAGCTTAGCTGGCCACCCGGGGAGCACGCGTGTGCTGTGCCCTTTACAGAGAAAACCATCACAGACTGAGTCGCTACACTTATACCCTGAAGCCAAGCCACCAGCTGTAGGACCCCTAAGTGGACACGGCTGGAGGCGGGGCACCCCTCACTTGGAAAGGGAGGCCTAGAAGACACAGGTTTCATTTCCCATGTGACTGGCAGTAGGGGCAGCAGCAAATGCCTGGCACAATGAGCTCCGAGGTGACAGTAGTGGTGGCTGAGGCAGTGAAATCTTGGCCAGGATTCTGGCTCAGTTGGCTGCCCCTGTGAGTACAAATCATGTGACGTACTTCCAGAAATTCCCCCAAAACACTTGTGAAAGGGAGGTCTACAGACACCTGAACTGGAATGGGGCCATGGAGATCCAGATGTTTTGCTAAGGCCCGGGACATACAGGAAAGAACTTGCTAACTTCAGAGAGTCTAACAATAAATCCAGCAACCTGAAACGGGAATGAGCTCCCCATCGCTGGGAGTATGCAAGTAGAGGGTAAGCCACTGTCTGCCAGAGTTGTTGAGGAGAGGTTTCCAGTCCTGTCCAGAGTGGTGTAAGATGAACCTTCCTGATTCATCCCACCCAATGCTCTTCTCTCCCAGAGGTTCACTGCTCATGCATCATCGGGTCCCTGTATGGCCACAGAGCACAAAAAGATGACAGACACAGTGAGCTAACACTTACGCAGGGGAACTGTGTGCTACAACTCTGCAGGTCCTGACCCATTCATGGCCTCATGACAGATCAGCCAGGTATCGTTAGCTCCATTTCACAGACGGGGAAACTGAGACCCAGAGAGGCTCAGCATTACACTGCTAGGAAGTGGTGGCACCAGGATCAGACCCAGGTGGTCTGGCCCCAGGTCCACACAGCCCCTTTCCAGGCTGCCTTCCAACGCATGGGGCAGTGCCCCTGTGGGTCCTGCATGGCTGGGCTAAGGCCTAGAGACCTGGGTGGGGCCCAGACTGGAGAGGGGCCCTCCGGAGTGTCCTCTTGGGGCCAAGAAGGCCCTGGCTGTCCTGGCTAGGTGGCCTCTTCCTGTTGGATAAGGGTCTACGGCCCACAGTCAGGCGGGTCTGGGAGGAGTGAGGGTGGGCTCCTTCTGCAGGAGGGTAGCTGAAGGCGAGGCCCAGTGGGGTCTCAACCTCCACGTCAGGGGCCAGCAGAGCTGTAGCCAGGCAGCCGGCCTGTCAGGGCTCTGGGAACCTGTGGCTGCCTCCGCTGTGACTTCTGCCACTGTCTGCAGGAAAGCCCTCCGAGTAGACTGAGCCAGGGGTCTTGTTGGGGGTTATGAAGAAAAGTGACAGTTGCGGAAACAGATAGTTTCTCACCCTGCAACCCAGGAAGGAAAGAATGCCCAGGACCAGAGCAGACGAGGGCAGCTCCGCAGAAGAGCGGCTGAGCCCTGGGCTACGTCTCAAGCAAAGGGAGAAGGGTCGGAGGCCTGGGCACCAGGAAGCACCCTCCCCATCCCAGTTCAGAGGGCTGCTTCCATTCCACACTCCAGGGGCCCCTGTCCTCACCAAAGCTGGGGGCAAGCCTCCTAACTGGCCTCCCTGTCCCACCCCTACTCCATAATTCCCTCACCCAACAGCCCCTTATTCTCCACTGCCCTAGACTGATTCCAGAACATACTTCTGCCCATGCCTTGACCCTGGTAACAGCCTTCTGGAGGCTTCTTAGCACCCCGAGGGGAGAGCCCAATCCCTCAGCCTGGTCTCATCTCACACCACATCTCTTCTCCCTCCCTGGGCCCCCATCACCTCACGCCCTTACCATTCCCCTAAAGGGCAATCTAATTACCAACTCAAACTCTGCCCTCAGCTTTGAAGGCCCTTCCACTCTCTTGTCCTCCGTGGGAAACTGTATTAGTCCTTCAAAGCCCCAACCCGTTGCTCCTTCCATGAAGCCAGTGCCAATCTCCATTTTTCCTCCCTTGAGCTTCCAGACAATAAGTACAAAAGTGACAGCAACCACTTCTATAGCACTTAGTCTGTGCCAGCACTATTCCAAAAGCTTTACCCCACTAACTCTTTTCACCCTTACAGCTGTATGAGGGAAATATTCTATCAGTCCCATTTCACAGATTAGAAGACTGAGCACAGAATAGGTTAAGTAATGCACCCAGGGTCACACAGCTTGTATGGAGTGGAGCTGATATTCAAACCTCGACAGTCTGGCTCCAGAGTCTTAACCATTATTTGAGACTCACAGGTTGGGGTGTTGGTTATAGGCTTTGCTTCCTTCTAGGATATGAAGAGGAGTGCTTGGGCCTATGTCTACTTTACTGCAAAGCCCTTTGCCTGAGAGTGGGACTGAATCCCACAGTTGGCTGATGACCTGGCTGGGCAGGGGGCTCTGATCCCCACCCCCAAGGCCAAGCTGCATCATTAAGAGCATCCCATAAGGGCAGGTCCCCCCCACCGGGCACCATCTTCAGCCTCCATCCCTCTCTCCCAGCACTTCGCTTTTCACAGCATTTCCTGTGTGTCTCTGGAGCTGCCTGGCAAAGGCCCCCCTGTTGGATCTGATAGTCCTCAAATCAGCTCAGGCTCTCTAGCAGAAGGGTCAGTCCAGAAACTTTCCCCTCCAAATCCCTTCACTCTCTCACCTCTACCCTTCACCATGTTCAGCCCCAGACAAGGGTGAGGTTGGAACCCAAGACAACAGGCATCTCCAGAACTTCCCTAAGAGGCCTTGCAGAGTTCAATTCAAAATCTATTATCCTGCTCTAGTCCTAATTCCAACTATTTACAATCCCAACCTTGTAATCTTAACACCCCTTAGAAAGTTATGGCTAATATTAGTCATAAAACCACTACATCTATGTTACCACTGTTAAAGGCCAGCAACTCTTATGCCAACAGAAGGTAATGTGCCCAGGGCCTGGCACAGAGAAGATGCCATTAAACTTTAGTCTCCCTTCCTTCCTTCCACAATTATATATTGAGCACCTGCTGTGAGCCAGGGCCTGTGCTGGCTGCTGGGGGAAGTGCTGAAAGCCAGAACACTGATCTTTGTGGTTAACATCCATCCATGGCATGAGGTTTGAGAACACTAGCAGAGGGAAGCCCAGAGAGCTGAGGACACAGTCCCCCACCTGGAGGTGTCGTGTGTGTGTGTGTGTGTGTGTGTGTGTGTGTGTGTGTGTGTGTGTGTGTGATGGGCAGGGACAGGCAGGAAGGGCCTGTGGGCCAGGCTGAGCAGCTTGGACTCCACCAAGGTGCTCAAGGAAGTGCTCTGTTCTAGGAAGGAAGTGCTCTGTCCTAGGAGGCAGGCAGACCAAGGAGGACAACTAAAATGGTCAGGAGGGAGATAATGGCCACCTCTCCTAGCAAAGTGGCAACCAGGTCGGAGATAAATGACTCTTCGACAGTGTTTAGTAGGTTACAGTTAATTATAGCTTCTAGTTATCGAGCGACAACTGTGTCCTCGGGGTTAGACCTTTGTGCCTTATATCCATTATCTCCATCCTTACAGGAATCCTCCCACCAAGGATCTATCAGCCACACCCTGGCAGAAAGCAGATAGCACCCTCAGACTCGGCACCATTAGAAGAGTTTAATCAACGGACTGTCTCACAGATGAGAGCAGGGTGAAGGAAAGCTCTAAAGAATGGTGCTGTACCCTAGAGCTTGGAACCATGGGGAGCCATTACCAGCCCAGGTCAGAAAGGAGATGGGGAGGGAGCAGCTACTGGGACCCAGAGAGAGGAGAGCTGTGGGGTGCCACCGTGGAGGTGGGGTGCTTCAGCTGGGGGACACAGTGAGCCCGTGGTGACCCTGCAGGAAGGAGAACTAGGAGAAATGTAACAACCACATGAAGGCAGACCAGGTGATGAGCCTCCTGGGCATGGGGTGGGAGAGGACAGGCCTAGAGGGCTGGAGCACACGGTCAAGGCCAGAGGGCCTGGGGACTGAATGCAGAGTCAAGGCTGACCCAGTTTCTGGTTGGACGTTAGTGGCAGATGGTGGTGTGATGCTCAGAGACAGAGTCAAAGGGAAAGGAGGGCAGGACCTCTGTGGCGGGAACGCTCCTGCCTCCACCCCGAGGCTCCCACATGGCCTGCACTGGCTCTGTGGCGCGGAGGACCTGCCTCGTCTTATCCCTGGTCTCCTTCTCTCTAAAACAAAGCACTTAACCAGCTACTTGAAATGGCCTCCTCATGTCCCCCCACCCAGCTCCCACCTTTCTTACTGCCACAACTCTGGGCTGGCACATGGCACGTGGAGCCATGTTTTAGGGAACGTGAGCTATCTGGGGAGAGTAGGGCCCAGCCTCTGGAGTCGGGCAGAACTGAGCTGGGCAGGCACAAAATGGCAGAATTGTATACATTCAGATGTGCAAAAGCACAGACCTTTATTTTCTATGACTCATCTCATCTTGCTCTTGCACTTGTATTCCCACCGATGCCTGGGAAAGGAGTAGGGGAGATCCTTTAACTCATCAATTAAAGATAGCTCAGCCTTTTCCTGTTTAAAACAGTCTCTTTCAGGTTAACTCAATATCTTTCGCATAAATACTCAGTCTTCCAAAATTCAAGCTCTCAGGACACTCTCCTCTTTCATTATGTCTTCATTCTACTCCCTTCTTGCAAAGACGGCAGCCAACTGCAGGGGGCGGCTGGCACCTCTCATGGGGGCACAGGGAATGGCATTAGGAACCCATGCTGCCCGTTGTACTCTCACTGGTCTCAGACGGTGTGACCAGCTCCTGGTGTTCACTGAGGTGCTGAGTCCTTGAGTCCCATCTTGGCTTCTAGTCATGAAGCCTGTATCAGCCAGTATAAGCTAGGTTACGCCATGACAACAAACAGCCCCCACATCTCAGGGACGTATTTCTCACTGTGTTACGTGTCCATCACAAGTCAGCCACGGGCCCTGATCCACGTCATCACCGTCCTCCCTCCAGGACCCAGGCCGATGGAGCAGCCACCATCCAGAACGTCGTGAACGACACAGCAGAGGGAAGCGAGTGCTGCGGAGGGTTTCACTTCAGGGTCTAAGCGCTCTGTCCTAGAAGAGGCACTTTTGCTCATGACGCTTTGACTAGCACTAGACACGTGGTCCCACCATGGAGCCAGGATCTCAGACCTGCCCCATGCCAGGAAGGGGAAAGAAAGAAACTGGAATGCTTAAGACCCCTATTCTGTAGCTCCAGTACGTGACCAACACCAGACCTACTTGAATGTGCCATCGCTCTCCCCAGCATGCCCTCTGTGGGCTGGGAACACAAACGGGCTTTCTCTACCTCCCCCCACCCCACCCCCGACAGAGTGCTGGAGGTCCTGTGAGGCTGTCTTTCGGCTTAGTCACCCGGGTACCTTCCTTGGCCATTTTTTAAAAAAATGTATGTATGTATTACTTTTATTGAAGTATAGTTAATTTACAATATCGTGTTACTTTCAGGTGTACAGCAAAGTAATTCGGTTATACATGTATATGTATACATCTATATTCTTTTCTTCTATTCCTTTCCATTATAGTTTATTACAAGATATTGAATACGGCTCCCTGTGCTATATAGTAAGTCCTTGTTGTTTATCTGTTTTATATATGGTAGTGTGCATCTGTTAATCCCATACTCCCAACTTCTCCCTCCCCGCCTTCCCCTTTGGTAACCGTAAGTTTGTTCTCTACGTCTGTGAGTGTGTTCCTGTTTGGTAAAGAAGTTCATTTGTACTACTTTTTAGATTCCACATGTAAGTGATATCACATATTTGGAAAAGACAAAAGCTGTAATTCAAAAAGATACATGCACCCCAATGTTGACAGCAGCACTATTTGCAATAGCCAGGACATGGAAGCAACCTAAGTGCTCATCGGCACATGAATGGGTGAAGATGTGGTAGGGCTTCCCTGGTGGCGCAGTGGTTGAGAATCTGCCTGCTAATGCAGGGGACACGGGTTCGAGCCCTGGTCTGGGAGGATCCCACGTCCCGTGGAGCGACTGGGCCCGTGAGCCACAACTACTGAGCCTGCGCATCTGGAGCCTGTGCTCCACAACAAGAGAGGCCATGATAGTGAGAGGCCCGCGCACCGTGATGAAGAGTGGCCCCCGCTTGCCACAACTAGAGAAAGCCCTCACACAGAAACAAAGACCCAACACAGCAAAAATAAATAAATTAATTAATAAACTCCTACCCCCAACATCTTCTTAAAAAAAAAAAAAGTAAGTCTCCCCAGCTGTAAACCAGGGTCAATAGCACCTACCTCATAAAGTCACTGCACTCAATAAAAAATATCAGCCTTCTAAAACAAAATTAAAAAAAAAGATGTAGTACATATGTACAATGGAACATTACTCAGCCATAAAAAAGAATGAAATAATGTCATGTGCAGCAACATGGGCGGACCTAGAGATTAGCATACACGGAGACTCCCAGCCCCATCTGGGTGACCAACTCCACTTCCCTGGTGCTTCCACTCCGGGAGCAGCCAGGGTGTTGACACTTTGCCTCTCTTCCTACTCGCCATTTCAGCGGTGCCCGTCCCTTAACTTCCTCTGCCTGGGGAGGGGAACTTCCTCTGTGTAACAGCCTCCAGCCTCCGTCCTCCGCTCCCACACACCAGCTTGGCTTCTCCCTCCTGGCCCTGTGCCCCCTCCTCCGCTTCACAGGCTTGTCCTGGGAGCACCTACTTCATAAACCACTTGTACACGATTTCTCATCTCCGGGTTCACTGCTGAGAACCCAGCCTGAGACAGCACAGGCCCCACAGAGCTGTAAGCAGGCACAGGTAAGGCTGAGAATACCAGCTACTTACTGAGCGCCTACAGTGTGCGTGGCCCTTCACGTGCGTGTCTCATTTAATCCTCACAACTGAACTTCCAGCTAGGAGATAGTATTATCCGCATTTTACAGATGAGGAAACGGAAGCTTAGAGCAGTCATGTGACTCGCTGCCATCTGGCCAGTACATGGCGGAACGGGATTGGGATCCAAGGCTGTGGGACCCTGTAGTCAACCTCCCTAACACACACCCCACCCCAGGATGCACAGTGGGTGAACACAGCCGAGAGTCCCGTGACAAGAGGTAAGGTAGTTAGTGTGAGGGAAGACCAAGATCCTTTTTGGAGGAATTATGGAAGAGCAAAACAGAAAGAGCTCAAAGTGGGGATATGGGTGGAGAGGCAGACCCCAGCCAGCACGTGGGATTGGGAAGGGGCTGGGCTGAGCCAGCCCACGGGCACTAGAAGAAAGAAGCGTCAGACTGCACACTGCTCCCTCTCCCGCCCACACCGACACACACACCCCCACCAGGATACGCATAGCATGTGCACGCGCTACCGTGACACAGACACACCAGGGACGCCCGGGGGATTACAGCTCACACGTCACCATTCCCTTGCAGAGACCCTGGTTACACCACGTCACTCTCCTGGTTTCGGCCACCTCCTCTTGTACTAGAACACTCCAAGCATGGCTCCAGCCCCCAGGGAGGAAGGGATAGGCCCACTGGGAGACCCAGGGCAGGAGGGTCTGCTCAGAGAGAGTCCTGGGTTGAGCTTGGAAACACAACCCCTACAGGACATGTTTGGATCTGAATTGGGAGAGGGATTACCCTGATCCAGCCCCTGATGAGGGAGCCAGGGGAATAGCATGGACCTCAGCTGGGCAGTGAGGGTCAGGAGGGGAAGACAGGAGTGGCCCTGTGTTCCCCTCCTGTGACGATGGGACCTGTCACAGAGCAGCTTCTGCCTAAGACCTCGGAGGCCGCAGGAGTGGCTATAAGTCAAGTGCAGCCAACCCGGGAGTTCAAAGTTCCCCTTCCTAAGATCTGGGGCCAAGCTTCCCCCTGAGCTGTGGACAGGGCTTACAGCTAATGGCAGGTGTGGGTGGGTGGCCATGGCTGTGGGCAGGAGAGAGAGAAGAAGGAAGCCCAAGATCACTGTCCTTTGGAGATGGTGCCGCACCGCCCACACCGGCAGCAATGGAAGTGACTGGGGACCTTCAGTTTCAGGGCTTCCATGGCGTCACCAGCCCCTAATACCCTTAGTCTCAGAAAATGGCTGGGGCAGGAAAGGGGACAGGGAAAGGAGAGAGAAAGCACAGAACACTGGGCTAGAAGCAAGAGAAGGAGACTTCTGGGTGTTCCCCGAGGGTGAGCTGGAGTGGACTCTGGGCATGTCATGCCTGGTCTTGGCCTCTGTCTGGGTCCCTAGATGGTACCCCCCAAATGAGGAAATCCTACACTCTGACACATACATAATCCCAACTGCACCCTCATCCAGGAAAAAATCCTTTCCCCCAAACCAAACTCCAGCTCTATTCCCTAACCTGACCTCTCTCCTAAGCTCCCGTGGAAGCCTCTCTTGACCCCTGACCTGAATCCAGCCTTACGTCCAGCCTACCCTGACCGAGCGCAGACCCAACTGGAAACCTCACTCTGGCTCTGCCCCGACCTTGAACATCCTCCACGAGCCTAGGACCTCGGTCCTGACAGCTCCACGCCTGCCTTGGCCTGTGCACGTCCAGGGACACAGCTTTGTTACCGTAAGCCCCCTACATACGAAAGGGTCCCATTCCATTCTGAGAGCGCATTTGCAAGTCCAATGTGTTCGTAAGTCCAACAGAGTTAGCCTAGGTCCCCAACCAACACAATTGGCTATACTGTCCTGTACTGTAATAAGTTTATAATACTTTTCACACGCATAATACATAAAAAAGAAACACAAAAAATAAAGAAAACATGTTCAGTCTTACAGTACAGTACCTTGAAAAGTACAGTAGTACGGTACAACAGCTGGCACACCGGGGCTGGCATCGAGTGAAGAGGCAAGAGGAGGTACTGACTGGAGGGGGGAAAGGAAGTGGGAGATGGTAGAGCTGAAGGATCATACGTAGGGGACTTACTGTAGTTTAAAAGGACTGTGCCCGGCACCTGGCGGCTGCCAGCCTCTGCCCGCCCCACCCTGAGCACCGCAGGGAACCACCTTAGAGTGGTCGGGGCTCTGAAGTTTTCCAGCCACGCCTGCCATCATCAGCACCACGGGAGGGATTCACCCATTTCCCCGCCTGTCACCTCGTCATACTTTCTAAAGCACAGTAAGCTGATGCCATCTCTCAACATCATTGGACTCCGTCCCTGCCCCAGAGGGCTTCCTTGGGGCCAGGACCTAGAAGGGATAGCCTGGTGCGATTATTTCGCAGACACGGACAGGTAGGCTGCATCAGCTGTCACACGTTCTGCTGGCCTCCTGGACAGATGTCACTCCAGGCCCCCTCTGCCCCAGCCCCAGCACTCGTGGCTCATCTGAGGCCTCCATGTCACCATGAGCATCCCCATTGCCTTGGAGCGTGCAGGAGGCAGGTGAAGCAGAGACCACCAGGGGTCCCTGTCACACTGTGCCTCCAGCCCCTCAGGAAGGTGACAGAAATCCTAAAATCCTCAGCGGTGCTCAGGCACCTGTCCTCACAGGCAGGAGGGACATAAGCAGGGCCTGCTGTGGCCTCTCTCCCATCGCCTTCCCCACCTGCAACTGTCCCAACAGACTGACCATGAGCTGCCTCTACTGCTGTCACGGGACCCCACAGGCAGTGGGTGATTGGTGGCTGCGTGACCCATTGCAGAGTTGGGTGCTGGTGTGGCGGAAAGGGGTTCAGGAAGAAGCCTGCAGGTAACAGGGAGGAGGGACGCTGTGGCAGAGCCTGACAGGATCACCCCCTGGGACCTGAAAATGCTGAAGGCACAGCCCCCCGGAAGACTGGTGTTAACCACAGACAGAACGCTAGGGTTGCAGCCCAGGGCTCAGAGGCAGAACCCTGCCAGGGGGAGACAGAGAAGCATTTCCAGACCTGGGGCCCCAGCCTGTGGGGTTGTCCGGTGGTGTAACCCCCAAGGTGCAAGGTAGGTACTAGGGTGCCCCCCAGCCGCACTGGGTCCACAGGCTCTCACAGGGCCCTGTGCCTGACCGGACCAGGTGCCCCAGCCTGGCACAGTGGGAGGAAAGTAGGGTGTTGACAGGAAGGTTTCTCCTCAATATAAGAAACGACTTCCTAACCATCACAGCATCCAATTTAAAAGAAAATCTAAAAAGAAGACATGACATCAACTCTCTGATTGTTTGTGGGCTTTGAAGACTGACTGTTAAACCTCCTCGGTAATTAAGTAGAATGACTCCATTTCGCCACATAAGTACGGTTATTGCTCCTGGGTGGCTGCAGTTAATATAAAAGCAGCTTAAGGAAGCCATCATCAAGGCATAACGAGTTTTTAAATATTAATTAATATGTTAATAACCATTCTAGGTTAAGGGTGAGGTTTTGTGCTGTTAGCTTACTGCCAGGGACCCAGGAACGCCTGCATCCTACCCTACGTAACCTCCACTTCCTGGCGGGACTCCTGGGGGAGCGAGAGCACAGCACAGATCAGAGCCCTGCTGTGTTCACAGCTACGTGACACGTGATGCCTAAGGCCCAGCACAGCGCGCTGAGCGGCCAGAACCCGGAACATGGAGCGTCGGCTTCAGGGGGCCCGAGCACTTCCCCAAATCTAAATGTGGCATCAACACCTCCCAAGGAAAGAGAGTGAGGCCCCGGGAGAGGTTCTCAGTCCACTCCTCCTCCCAGAATGTACAATCAGAGGGGATGCTGAGGAGGAGTGGTCGCAGGACCCAGGGCTCGTGCCCTGCCTGGGTCTGCGAGATGCCGTGAACTTAAATCGGGGTCCACTAAGGCCATGACCTTGGCCCAGCCGACGTCCTGAGTTCTGACCATGCAAGTCGGCAGAGCCCTCCTTCGGTGGGAGGACAGCAGTCAGAGGAAGGTCTAGGAAGGGGAGAGTGGAGGGGTGAAGCACCCTGTTTTTGTCCTCTCTTGACTTTCTGGTCTACCTAGTGGGGGGGCGTGACTGCCTCCCAAGGGAGGGGGCCACAACCAGCAGCCCATTGGTACAGTTCCATTCCCAGCTCACGAAGGCCCCTTGGTCAATACCTACTGGAGGGATTTCCCTGGCGGTCCAGTGGTTAAGACTCTGCGTTTCCACTGCAGGGGGCATGGGTTTGATCCCTGATCTCACATGCCGTGAGGCACCGTATGGCCAAAAAAAAAAACCTACAGGAGAGCTGCAGGTCCAGAGGTCTCTGAATAGGTTAGAACAGGACATTAATTGATAATTGAATAACCCAAGGTTGTCCCACACACTTAAGTCAAAAATTCACACACCCTTCTATTTCCCTACCTTAAGTTCTGACCAGCCCCACTGCCCCAGCTAGTTCAACAAAGGGGGCGCCACAGACAGCACAGGCGGCAGAAGTCTAGGCGGCAGCAGAAAACTCCCAAGTCTGAGCCTCACCTCCTCATTAAGTTCTTACAGAGAAACTAACGTCCAAAATGAAATCCCTTTCTATGTGTTAATCCATATTGAAAATTCTCCCTTCCTATCGCTTTCTGGCTGTCTCAGAGAGAGGGGGCCTTCCTCGGAGGCCTGGGGGGTGTCGAGGGTACCTCTGTACCGTTGCAGCCTTGACCAAATTTCTTGGGAGTGGTTTTCAAAGTTATGGAGAGCGAATTCAAACTCTCTCATCTGTGCCATGTTTCCTAAAACTCCTAAAACACTTCAGCCACAGCCCCAGTTCCAGGCCATCTGGAAACAAATGTGGCCACTTCAGCAATCAATAACATTCCCCAAGGTAAGTGAAGTGAGGGTCTGACATTTCTATAGTCAGCCATGGACCACAGCCCACATTGGAGCCCTGGGCTGGGGAGTGAGAGGACAAAGGTCAGCTTTCAATTCCAGCTCTGACCCTGTGTGGCCTTGAGCGAATCAATTCCCCACTGTGGGCCTCAGTTTTCCCCTTCTGCAGAATGGGAATGACAGTCCCGCCCCACTTCTTTCCCAGAGCTGTGGGGATAAACCAAGAGGAAGCCTTTTGGAACCGTAAAAGGAGATGCAAGATGAGGATGCTCTGTAAATGTATTCCCTCCTCCCTTCCTTGGCTTTCCTCCCTGTGGATCAGATCCAAGGACATAGCGGCATCAGCGAGGAAAAACCCCTGCCAGGCCCAGCCTGAGCCAACTCCCAGGGGCTTCCCACCCCTGCCCCCATCTCCACTCTCACCCTCAGGCCTTATCTCCCTTCCTAATCCACCCCCACCTCCCATCTTTGCTTTCCCTGATAGAGTCTCCTAAGGCACAGGCCTGAGGATACCTAGTGGTCAGGGTCTGAACTCAAGCACAGAAGCACACCCCTCAGACGCCCCACATCGAACCCAGCCCCGCCCAGGGCAGTGCAGGTTACATCTTGTCAAGGAGCTTTCTCTCCCAGCAATCTGCCCGGGGGCGTGAAGAAAGTCCTGAATGCTGTGAACACGGGTCTCCCACCTTCTGTCCAGATGGTTTCAAACTTGCTGGGACAGAGGGCTGAGCCCCTTTCTGGGGAGGAGTGGCAGCTGGGCCCACGGAGCAAGGGGAGCACGGCCGAGCAACCCCTGCGTCAATTAGGACCTGATTAGCTGGGAGGGGGCCAGGTGGGCTGCTGGCTGGGCGCCGGCCCCTCTGTGGCCGCAGCCTGGCTTCCCTAATTAGAAGCGGAGCCTGGCAGGGCTGGGCAGACTTCACGCCGAGAGAGAGGAGAGCGCCAGGCAAGGCCTGAATGCTTCTGTTTCTGATCTCTTCTTGCAGGAAAAAGAGCAAAGCTGCTGTAAGCTGCTTGCCTTTGGGAGGAGGGGAACGAATGGCAGGTTTAAGCAGGGGCCCTGTCTGCTAATTGCAGCTCCTGATGCTTGCCTGGGGGCTGCAGAGGCAGGTGTAAGGGTAGGGCTCTCATGCTTTCCCACACAGCCCCTTCCCACTCTGTCCCTGCCAGGTGTTCACGCTCTGAGTCCTTGACGGGCATCCGGGAGAAGATTCCTGAAGGTTGCTGACTCTGAGTTCTACCCCCAAGCTAGGAAGGCCACTGGCATTCTGTATGGGGTGACTGATAACAGGGGAGGTTAATATTCCACATCTGACTACTGAACACCGAAATGCGGCTGGCATGACTGAGGAACCCAATTTGTAATTTTATTTGAGTTCATTTAAATAGCCACATGGGGTTAGAGGCTACAGCACTGGACAGCACAGATCTAGACTGAAGTGAGGAAAATGTTGTCCAAATTCCTCCCAGGTCGCTTGGGGAACCTGAGGAATGGCATGACTGTCCCCTGACCCCATCTTCTCCACCCGCCAAAGGACTTTCTTTTCTCTCCATGTCAGCCTGGGTCCCTGCCCCAGGAGCTCCGGGCCCTGCGGGCTGGGCTTCCAGGAGCAGTTGAGGATTGAGGTTAGAAGCACAGGCTTTGGGGCCAAACAGACTGGAGTTCAAATCCATCCCTGGATTTGAAGTGGCTCTGCCACTTACCAACAAACCACCAAGCTTTCCTGAACCTCGATTTCCTCATCTGTAAAATGGGTATCATAAACAATACTAATATCCACTTCGGTTACTGTGAGGATTGAATGAGTTAATACATGTGAAGCACCGAGACTAGTGCCTCGCCCACAGGAAGCACTCAAATAAGTGGGAGTTTTTGTTGCTATTACCACCACCACAATCACCACTAGTTAGCATGCAAAGCAGCAGCTGGAATTAGAAGCAAGTACTGACAACTATCTTCTGGAGGGAGACCACAGACCTTAAAAACGCAGCTTGTGGGCTTCCCTGGTGGCGCAGTGGTTGAGGGTCCGCCCGCCGATGCGGGGGACACGGGTTCGTGTCACGGTCCGGGAGGATTCCACATGCCGTGGAGCGGCTGGGCCCGTGAGCCATGGCCGCTGAGCCTGCGGGTCCGGAGCCTGTGTTCCGCAGTGAGAGAGGCCACAGCGGTGAGAGGCCCGTGTACTGCAAAAAAAAAAAAAGAAAAACGCAGCTTGAGTCACAAGCTTCTCCTTGAGCAACAGAGAGTAAAGGCCATCAGGAAAAAAACCCAAACACCCAATAATGGGGAGAGGGGCCAACACCTCTTGCTAGTAGAGGAAGTGGTCAGAGTATGGATTCAGACCTAACAATTGCTGCCACCTGGGTGGGGCTGGGGGCGGGGTGCACCAGCTGAATGGGATCTGTCGGATGTTATAGGTACAGTCAGGCCTGAAGCTCACCCCGGTGGGGACAGAGACAGGACAATGCCCCCAGAAGCTCCCACGTCCACTTCTGACCATGGGCCTAGCGCTCTTCCTGCCCACAGCTGTCCTGGGAGACCTGGGTGGCACTGGACCTTAAAGGGGAGGGTGAGGGTGGAGGAGTGTCTCTTCCCCCTCCCCCGCAGGTGCTCTGAAATGCATGACTGATGTGGGACTCTGCCCTGGGCCACAAGGACCGACGCCAGCTAGTAGTGGTGAGGTTTCCCTGAGAGAGGTGGGTGGGATTTCAGGCGGAGGTTTGCAGAAGACCCCTGGTGGCGCGGTGGGCTTGGAGCTGGGGGAGGCAGATGAGGACTGAAGAGCACCCAGGCATCAACACCGCCTCTTAGGGTCTGAGGCCTGCGGTGACACGCCTGGGAAATTCTGGAGGAAGTCCTGTTGGCAAGGGCTCTAAACCGCGGCCCCCCACCTCCACGTGGCACAGCTCCTGTCAGGGCCAGCCCGGGTGTCTGGGGGAGCCCGAAGCCCTCCATCTCCTCTGGCTCCGGGAAAGAGCGACAACAGCTGTCAGGTGGCTGGATCGTTGACCCACCGTTCTGGGCTGGCTGTCGGGGAGAGCCAAGGCCCTGGGTGGCGCCGGGAGCGCCCAGGGACGACCCGCCAGGCCAGGGGAGCACTCTGGAGAGACAGGAGCCCGAGCCCAAGGTGACCCCGAGGGAGAGGAAGCTGTCCCGGGAGGGGAGGGCGAGCGCGCGCAGCTTGATTGCGTTGAACAAAATGAGGGCGGCGCCCCACCTCCTGGGCACTGCGGAGGTTTGGGCCAGCGGCTCGCTTCCCCCGCCCTCCCACCCCCGCCGCCCCCGCCCGCCTCCGGGCAGGGCTGTCATCAGACTCATTGGCTCCCAAGTTCTGAAATGAACTCTGCTCCAAGTAATTACAGCTCTTCAAGTTTCCCGTCCTCTGTTTAAAGAATTCGTCCTCTCGCCCTCAATGCCCCATCAGCTCCCTAATTAGCAGCGCGCGGCGCGATTACACATTCTCCGCAGCTCGCTGGGTCCGGCCCCTAATGAGTGTTTGTGGACAGCTGGGAGCCGGGCCGCCGCCGCCGCCCCGCCGAGCCAGGAGTCAGGGCCCAGGAGTGCGAGCTGTCAGCTCCGTGATGGGGCTGGAGCTGGTCGCAGCCCCGCGGGCCTCCGGGAGGAAAGGCCTTGAAATATAAATGAAGATGAATATTCATATTTGGTTCAATAAGTGCCAACTATTAATATACATGTCTGTCGGGAAGAGGCGGCAGCGCGGAGCCAATTCTGCCGGGCATAATTGCGCTCCTAATTCACAATTAGCCTGGAGCTCCAGGCCTATGCGCCGCGGGAACCCGGGCTCTAACGGTGACAGGGGCCGGGACCGGCCTGCAGGGAAGACCCTGCACACTCCACGGTGCTTCTGCCCTGAGACCCCTCCCCGCTAGAAGAAGGCAGCCTGCAGTCCCCTCCGGGAATCCCACAGGAATTAACGCGAACTGCGATCTTCAGGTGGACCCCAGAGTCACATTTGAACCACACACACTGCTCCTCTGTGAGGCTGACAGCCCAGAGGGCTCACGCCCAGTCTGTAACCAGAGCTCCACACCAGGAAATGTCTAGAGATGCATGAGAATTGAAGCCAGAAAATTGTAGGGACTCAGCCCAGCATGGCTGTTGTTCACCCTAAAGGCTGGCTTTCTGGGGGTCCAGCCTATGTAGCCAGAGGGACTCCAGGCACCGCCCCACCCAGGCTCCTGGTGTCACTCAGCCTCTCTTCTTTACCCTCTCTCGTTTCCCCAGACTCTGCTCAGATGTCCTCCATTATGACACAGTTGCCACCAGGCCTTCTCTGCATCCTAAAAAATCATAGACTGCCTGCAGGTGGCCGCAGAGCCATGCTGAGCATTACCTTCGCCTGCAAAGTATCCTCAACTCGGAGACAACAGGGAAGAAGACCTCAGGGCCAGGGACTGGGTGGAGTCACAGCCCAGGAGGAGGGCATGTCTGAGCCCTGGGAATGAGCCCACACCGGCGGCAGCTGCGCAGAACCCCTTTGAGCCAATAGCCCATCATCACACTGGTGAGTGGGGTGCCAGGGGGTCCCTGGCTCAGCCCCAGATCTGCTTCAGCCAGGGTCAGGGGCTGAGGTCTGCCACCGGGCTAAGGGCCTGCCTGTGCCCTCCAGCCAAGATCCAAACCTGTCCAGACTCAGCTCCAGTGGGGATGAGAGATGGGCGCTCATCATGCCAGCCTGACAGTGAATGCAGGAGGGTGGAAGCTTGGACTTTAAGCTTGTCCAGGGACATCCTGAGCAACAGCCAGGAACAGGTTGGAACAGTGAGGGGGAGGTGGGAGCTGTGACAAGGCCCTGGGGCAGGCCCCCCGGAAGGTCTGGTATGATCAGGGCCTGGAGCATTGCATCCTCTCAACAGCGTGTGAGGTGGATGCTGCTGTAATCTGCATTCTACACATGAGAAGGCTGAGGCACAGAGAAGTTAAATAGAGGGAGTAGAGAGGAAGGCTGAGCACAAGCAAAGCCACTCACCAGTCTGATTCCCAAGGTCTGCAAAATGGCAACGCCACATGGAGCCTGCGGGGAAGGGAGTGGTTTCCCATGGCAGGCAAATGAGAATGATTTTAAATGGATTTTCTACTCTTTCTCTTCTTCTTCCTCTTCCTCTTTCCTCCCTTCCCCTCCCTCCCCTGCCCACCCCTTCCCTTTCCTTCCTTTTATGAACAACTCTGCCCCAAAGCCATTAGGTGAGGCCAAGCAAGGTCACTGTCTGCACCGAAGGCCAGGGGAGGGGCCACAGTGGCCCAGAGCAGGATGTCATGTTGGAGCCTGAGCAGATGAGCCGGACTCCCATGTGAAGGGGAGTGTCTACCTCGGTGGGTCAGAACACAGGGTGAGGAAGCCACCTGGGAGAGTGGTGCAACAGGGGGAGCCTGATTACACACAGGGGATCAAATGCATAAATATACGGAGGCTAATGGGATCCATGTTTCACGCTATGGGGGAAAGGAGTTACAAATAAGGAAAGAGAGAAAACTAGAATGATCCTGGGTCGGAGTTGGAGTTGGCGATGGGAACTCACAGTTCTCGGCAGAAACAGATGAGACAGATAGATGATAGACAGATTGATAGATAGAAGCAAAAACATAGACATAAACGTGATCTGTCAATCAATTGACCTATATTCATCTATTCCTTTGCTCAGTCCACCAAGAGGACCTGCGAACAGTGACACACCAATAGCAAAGAGCATACCTTGCACCCAGTTCTTGAATTCTAAATATAGTTGTCCCCTAAAATGAACCAGGATTTCTTGGAGGAATGCCCGATTCCAGGGCGAGAGCAGAGAAAGTACCAGATGAACCTAGGACATCTTATTGTGCCAAAAAGCCAGTGTACTCAAATCCTGATGTGCATATATCAAAAGGAAACAGAAGTCAGCTTGAAGGGGCTCCCATGGGCCAAATCTGGGGCAATTTGAACATCAAAATAAATAATGATGGTAGCAGTTTATAGCCCATTGAATAAAATAGGAAACCATGAATCCATACTGACATAAATGAATACATGGAAAATTTAATGAGGAATGGGATATTTACATAGTCTCAAAGTACCTTCCCACATAGTTATTAATTACAAAGGGAAAAAGTGATTTTACAATGGAGGAGTCCAGCAGACACCATCTTAAACAAGTGATCAAAGTGAATGTCAGTAATGGAACAAATCAAAACTAGGCACCACCTGATTGGAGACAATGAGAAGAACCTTACATCACGTCTGTCGTGTTTCTGCCAAAAATGCTCCGTCTGAAATGAATCTTGAAAAACGTTGTACAAACCCGAACTGAGGGACATTCTACCAAAGAACTAGCCTGTAGTCTCAAAAGTGACAATGCAAGCAGAGGCTGAGGAACTGTTTCTAGATTGAAATAGACAAAAGAAATATGACAACTAAATGAGACATGATCCCCAAACCTGGATCCTTTTGCTATAAAGAGCATTACTGGGACAACTGGTGAAGCTTGAGTGGGATCTGAAGACTAAATGGTAGTTAGGTGTTGATGTTAACTTACCGATTTTGCTGGCTGGCTGGTGGTTATGTAGGAGAATGTCCCTCTTGGTAGGAAATGTACTGTAACCCATGGGGATGGGAGGTGATGGGGCATAATGTAAGGAACTTATTTTCAGATGGTTCAGGGAAAAAGACAGTCATGTGTTCTGTAGTTGCCACTTTTCTGTAAAGTTGAGGTTATTTCAAAATAAGAATTAAACTTTATAACAAATGCTGGAGAGGGTGTGGAGAAAAGGGAACCCTCCCACACTGTTGGTGGGAATGTATATTGGTGCAGCCACTAGGAAAAACAGTATGGACTTTCCTTAAAGGCAAAAACAAAAAATAGAGCTACCATATGATACAGCAATCCCACTCCTGGGCATATATCTGGAGAAAACCATACTTTGAAAATATACTTGCACCCCTATGTTCATAGCAGCACTGTTCACAATAGCCAAGACATGGAAACAACCTAAGTGTCCATTGACAGATGAATAGATAAAGAAGATGTGGAATATATACACAATGGAATACTACTTAGCCATAAAAAAGAATGAAATAATGCCATTTGCAGCAACATGGATGGACCTAGAGATTATCATACTAAGTGAAGTAAGTCAGAAAGAGAAAGACAAATACCGTATGATATCACTTATATGTGGAATCTAAAAAATAGGACAGAAATGAACTTATCTACAAAACAGAAATAGACTCACAGATAGAACAGACTTGTGGCTGCTGGGGGGGCGTGTTGCAGGAGGGAAGGTCTGGGAGTGCAGAGTTAGCAGATGCAAACTAGTATATATAGGATGGATGAACAACAAGGTCCTACTGTATAGCACAGGGAACTATATTCAATCTCCTGTGATACACCATAATGGAAAAGAATATGAAAAAGAATATATATGCATGTATAATAACTGAATCACTTTGCTATACAGCAGAAATTAACACAGCATTGTAAATCAACTATACTTCAGTAAAATAAATTTTTTTTAAAAAGAATTAAAAATTTGAAAAGTATGGGGGAGGTCCTGCTCTGGGCTGAGGCCCAAAGCTGGACGAAACAAGACCACAGTTGCCCATGTTCTAGGGGAGGTGCTGGATGCTCCAGGCGAGGCTTGCCAACGGGAGGCCCAAATCAGCCCAGGTGCCTCACCCAGTCACTTGCTTCCAGATGGTCGGAGGGAGAAGCCAGAGACCAAAGAAAGATTTGGGAGCCAGGAATTCTCTGGAGAGATCACGTATTGCTACTTACCTTCCACCTGCCCCAGCGGTGGGAAAGGGCTGCCAGGCCATCGAGGGGGTTCTTGAGGGAACATGGCCTGTCCCCTGAGTTTGAGGGCAGGTTTCTGACATCTTCCAGGAAAGTTTGAAGGTCAGAGGTCAGCTGCAGCCATCTGTGCTGCAGAGAGAAGAGAACTCACCACCCCGGGTGGTCCAGGCACGCTGGTGGAGTTTGGCTCGACGAAGGTGAGGGTGTCCCTAGGAGCAAGGGAAAGGTCACAGGGCTCAGCTTTCTTGGAAGAATCCTCCCCAAGGAGACTGTCTGGCAGGGCACAGCATGGTGACTTCAGGTGGTGACCCCGACAGGAAGGGCACACAGAAGCCCAGGGTGGTTGAAAGGACACAGTAAGCTGAGTTCTGAGTGCCCTAAGTCCATGGGTCAAAGCGAGCGCTTACTCAGCACCGGTCCGCAGCCTCCAGGGCTCATTTTGCATGAGAGTCCTGCTCCAGAACCTTAACACAGCCCCTGCCTCCTACCCCAGCTTGTTCCAGCTGCTGCTCAGATACAGATGCTTGTAACAGCCAACAACTGCTGTGACATCACTGTGACAAACCCCTCCAGAAGTGCACGGAGACAGCAGCATTTCTTTCCTCTCTCTCAGGTCGACAGGTGAGGTGGGTGGCTACTTCAGGATGCAGACTGGCTGGGTTGGCTGCAGGTCGTTGTTGGCTTTAAGCCTGCTCCTTGGGCCCAGCAGAAGGGGTAATAGCTCCCTAGGCACGTGCTTGTTACCCCATCAAAGGAAACAGGAGGCTGAGCAGAAACACAGGGCCCTGTCCCAGAGCCCATACACTGTCGCTTCCACTGTCCAGACAGTGGATGTGTTAGTCTTTTCCTGCTGTGTAACAAACTACCATAAACCCAGCCACCTAAAACAACATCCATTTATTAGCTCACAGTCTGTAGGTCAGAAGCCAGGCTTGGCGTGACGGGTTCTCTGCTCAGGCTGATATCAGGGTGTGAGCTGACTGTGTTCTCATCTAGAGCCCGGGATCCTCTTCCAAGCTCATTCCTGCTATTGTGGTTGTAGGATGGTTCCTTGAGCCTATTGAAGTCCCCACTTCCTTGCTGGCTGGCAGCCAGAGCTGTTCTCTGCTTCTGGAGGCCGCCCACATTCCTTGTCACATGGCCTCCTCCATCCTCAATATAGCAACATTGCAACAAATTCATCTCGCGCTTTGAACCTTTCTGACTTCCCTTTCTGCTGCTGACCAGAGAAATTGCTCTGCTTTTAAAGGGCTCACTTGACTGGGTCAGGCCCACCTGCATAATCTCTGCATTGTAAGATCAGCTGACCTGGGACTTTAATTACATCTGCAAAATCCCTCCATAGCAGCAGCTAGATTCGTGTTTCATTGAATAACTCGTGGTCAGGAAATTCGGGGGTTGGAGGGCATCTTTAGAATTCTGCTTAGCACACATGGCCAAGTCCAGCATCTATGGGTGGGAAAATATGTACCTCCCCAGAGAGGCAAGTGAAATGTTACTGAACCATTATCTTATCTATTACGTGTTCCTGAAAAACCCTCTCCAAATCCACTCATCTGACCACTAGACAATCTTCAGCAGTACCTGGGCAGAACCCCACAGAAAGGGAGGGCCCCAGGCCTGTTCCCAAGATGCTCCATCACTGTTCTCTTCCCAGGATGGACTTGGGTGTCTGAGCCCCACGCAGGCCCTGGGACCCTTCTGAACCCCCTTCCTCTGGCCCCCTATCCTGTCTCACTGCGGGCGGTTGTCCAGCCTTCACTTCACCTGGGTGAGCCAGGCCCTCCAGTCCTGACTAGGCCCCTTGATCTCCCAAGACACTCCCCCCATGCTGGGACAGAGGCTGAGGTCCAGTCCCTTCATCCTAGTCCCCAGGCCATCTGCCTCTCTCCAGCCTTTGCTCTCTGCAGTGCCCTTGTGCACCAGGCTCGTGCAACCTCCAGGCCTTTCATCACGCTGGCTGCCCCTCCTGCTGAGTTTCAGGGCTTTTCCTCTTTGATCCCTTTACCCACATCCTTCCAATCCTTCAAGGCCTAGTTTACTCACTCTTTCAGGAAGCCCTACCAGACTACCCCCTGGACCCTGTCTTACTCTGCTCCAGGGCTGGGTGGAACTCCTTCTGGAAGGGTCAGGACAGGGTGGGGGGAGCCCTGCCCAGTGGTAGCACAGTTACATATGGGGGTTGTTCCTTGGAAGGGAGTAAGCACCCTAAAATGCCGGTGTTGCCCTACGTGATACTCTGCCCTTCACGAGGGGGTGTCCAGCAGGGGCAGCTGCCCCCAAGCCTACACGGCCCCATAACCACCCCCCTCCAGTGTCCCTCCCTCTCACCACCCTCTCACATGCCTGCCCGGGCTGCTGTGCTCTCTGTCACACACTCTGGGATCCCCGCCCAGAATGGTTCAGTATTTGGGCTGCCTCTGTTTCCCTAGGTGTGACGTGTTTTTGAAGAGTGTCTATACCTCCTGGGACTCAGGACCTGGACTCAGTTTGAACAGAGAGGGTGAGCTAGCTCCCTGGGCTCTGGCTCTGACCATTCTCTGGCTGGCAGAGTCTTGGGAAGGGAGGGCCTGGTGGAGCAGCTGAGGGGCCTTGAGCACAAGGTCACAACTTGGCAACCGAAAGCCAGTCGAGCGCCTTCCATCAAGTTTTTAACCAGAAAAATAGTGTGCCCATTTCTCTGTAATACACCTCTGGGCCTTTTTATTATGACTTCATTTCCCCTTGTAATATTGGAACGTCTCTATAATTGTAAAAGTGTAATAGAATCTAATAGAATTTCATTTGGCGCCCGGAATGCTCCGTGCCATGGCCGCTCATTCAGAGTGAAATAATGATGTCTAATGCCCACACATGGCTCCCCGTGACCTTATTCAATCTTGGGGCTGATCGGGAAATACATTGATTCAATTATACACTGATGACAAATGAACTCAAAGAAAGAGGAAAAAAAGGTCAGCATATATTTGAAAATGTAAATCTTAGCAATGTCTTTGGGGTTCGCCCCAAAAAAAGAAAAAAGCCATTTCAAAATGCCATTTGTGGCTAATAGTGTGGAGTTCCAGGCTCAATCAGGGAGACGCATTGGGTGGCTGAAAAGGCATTAATGGGGTGCTGCTTCCTTAGAGCAGGGATCAGGCCCAAATCCACCTTGAGCAGCTGCTGCCTGCACAACCTCTCCCGGCACTGCCTCTTCCCCCAGAGCCAGACCTCCCTTCCTCCCTCCCTTCCTCCCTCCTCCCTCTCTCCTCCCTCTCTCCTCCCTCCTCCCTCTCTCCTCCCTCTCCTTCCTCCCTCCTCCCTCCCTTCCTCCCTCTCTCCTCCCTCTCTCCTTCCTCCCTCCCTCCCTCCTCCTGCCCTTTCTCCCTCCTCCCTCCCTCCTTTCCTCCTCCCTCCCTTCCTCCCTCCCTCTGGGGAGAGGGTGAGGAGGCAGGGTGGCAGGGTCAAACCACTGGCCATCTGGACAGAGTGAGGGCAGGGAGTGTTCTGGGTGTGCTTGGGCTCCAAGGTGGAGGGTGGTGCCCCCCAGCAGGGCAGCACAGCAGACGAAGAACAACACCCACAGCCAGGTAGTGGTGGACAACGAGTGCCCAGAGGAAGGAGGAACACCAAGAGAGCTGGATCACACGAGTCAGGCAAGGGAAGAGTTTGAAGCAGGAGAAAAAGACCAGTCATGCCAAATACTGTCAAATTCTAGAAGATGGAGACACATAAAACTCCAAGGCATTCACAGAATTTCTCCAATCAAAAAAATTTTAAATTACGACTGTCTTACAGCAAAGTCCATAAATATGAAGTGTGCAGCTCGATGAGAGTTTTAGAAATTTATATATGCCTGTAACCACCACCCAGATGGACATATGGAATACAGTTGGCCCTCCGTATCCATGGCTTCTGCATCCGCAGATTCAGAATATTTGTGCATTGACAATATTTGGAAAAAATAATTCCAGAAAGTTTCAAAGAGCAAAATTTGAATTTGCCACATGCTGACAACTATTTATATAGCATTTACATTGTATTTGCAACTACTTACATAGCATTTACATTGTATTAGGTATTATAAGTAATCTAGAGACAATTTAAAGTATACGGGAGAATGTACATAGGTTTTATACAAATACTGCACCATTTTATACAGGGGACTTGAGCACCCTTGGATTTTGGTATCCAAGGGAGGGCCCTAGAACAAATGGCCCACAGATACCGAAGGACGACCGTATTTCCAGCACCCCAGCGGCCTTCCTCACGATTCCTCAAAATTAATAACCCTGCATCCCCCTAGGTAAACACTATTCTGGCTTCTATCCCCATACGTTAGTTTTGCCTGCCTTTGCACTTCTTATAAATGGAATCATAAAGTATGTACTTTTCTGCCACTGGCTTCTTTCCTTCAACGTTGTATCTGTGAGATTCATCCATGCTGTATGTACCAGCAGTCCTTGCTTTGCACAGCAGGACTGTGAAATGAATATGCAGGCTGAAACCATGCAAAGCAATCTTGATGATCAATGGGGAATATTATGATTGTTCTGTGACTTTTAAAATTTTTCATCAAAACATTAAAAACTCTCTTCCTGTTGGTTATAAAGGTATAGGGAAATGAAAAAATAGGAACACTAATATTTAGTAACCTGTCGTTTAAAGCATTAAAAATTAAAGTGTTGTATTTCTTTGTAAAAAAACTTATCAAGAGCCGTTTGAACAGTCCTCGCCTCCTTCTGCTCACGTTATGTAACTTACAATACAGAGCGAGCGTCTTTTCTGTGCCTTGGCAGACTGTCCTGCTGTTTTCTAAGTCTGGATCAGCTTCCAACGTTGTGCCTTTGTGCTTTCAGTGTGCTGAAATATCTCTGAAAGTTCCTTTAATTCGAAGTTTTGTGTGAGCTTCACTTTCTCTGGGCCATCTTCATCCTTTCAGTCACAATCAGGTTCAAACAGTGGCTATGTCAGCATTCTCATGATCAGCTATTTCTTCTGTAGCTCCACTTAACATCTGATTCAAATTTCAATTCCATCATTATCGATTTTCATTTCTTTGTTGCACTTTCATCTTTGTGACTAATTCCTTCTTTCACTTAACGAGTTGTGTAAAGTGTTGCATGTATTTATAACTTGGAGATGAGGAGGCAACACAATGGCACACTTTGCTGTCTGTTCGTGAAATAAACAGCAGATGCCCAGTGGCTAGTCACCCACAGACGCCCAAAGAAGTAACATGGCTGGTCACAGGTTGTGATTTGCAGACTGAAGACCAGGTAGGGAAGTTTGTATTCTACGCAGTTACAGTTAATATACCATGGTAACTAAAATTTGAACTGTTATTATTGGGAAACTGGTATTATCTAACTAAACTGTGGTAACTGAAATTTGTGCATATTGCAACTGTGTCAAGTGAAGCCTGCTTGTATAAATAGTTGGTTCTTTTTCACTGCTGTGTACTACTCCATTGTGTGACTATGTCCCAATTTATTTGTTCCTCTTGCTGTTGATGGACACTTGGGTTGTTTCCAGTTTGCCTCTATTATGAATAAAGCTGCTATGAATATCCTTGCACCTGTCTCTGTCAACATATGAACTCATTTTGGTTGGTTAAAGAGTTTTCTACCCAATTATTTCATGTGTCCCCAGGCAAGTCCCCATCCCCACAGAGCTGGGGCATCTGAGCAACATCTGTAAAGAAAGAGGAGTCACAGGGTCCTAATTGCACTGAGATGGGAGGTCCTTCCCCTCTTCCAGACCCATTTTACAGATAGGAAGATAGACTCTAGATCCAGAGGGACCTGCTTGAGGTCACACAGAGTCAGATCTATGGGGCCCCTTTCAACCTGCCCTCCAGGAGGCCTGCCTGCCCTGCCGAGGGCTGCCCTTGAGGGTCAGCCCTCCCAGCTGTGGAGCTAGAGTTTGCCTTATTCTGGGGCTAGTGGGACTCTCTCTATCTCAATGGGAAAATACCTTCATCCCATCCTCATGGGGCTGAGTTCAAATCAGGTGTATGGGGCCGGGAGGCCCAAAACGGGAACCTTACCTTCTCCTGATACCCCAGAAGCTCTCAGTAAGAGCTCAGCCGGCCTGGCTGCCCCATTTAATTTTCATAATTAGCTGACAGCTCATTAGCAGCTCATTAGAAGCCCTGAATGCAGTGACAGTAACAAATTTGGTGCAACCAGGCAGTCCGGGGGTGTCCCCAGGGGAGTGACCCAGGCTGGGCTTCAGAGTGGGGGGCTACTGGGAATGAGCTCAGCCACTGTGCCCATGTCTGAATCCTCAGTCTGAATCCTAGTCCTTGGATACCATTAAAATATCCCCTCCCCCAACCACCTGCCCACTGACACTTTCCAGCCCTGCCCCCAGCTTCAGGACCCTTAGCTACCCTCCCCTGCGCTCCTCTCCTGTGAGGACCACATAGGAGAAGGCAGTCTGGCTCCAAGATAGGAAGGGGGACCCCAAAGCCGCGAGGGACCCCAGAGAGCCCAGACTCTCTGCCCAACACTGGGCACCAGGCCAAGCCTGGGAGACTCAAGTGCCCCCCGTCCACTCACTGAGTCCTGGGGCGCATCCTTTCTAAACCTTTCTCCACTCGTCCCTCCAGCTCCGGTCGCAGCTCTGTCTGTCGGTCTGTCTCAGTCTATCTCCATTCATTCAACATTCACTAGGCACCTATGATTTGCCTGTTCTGGGCTAAGTCTGAAGCAGCTACAAAGCTAGGTTACGTCAAGTCCCTAATAAAGGACTCATGACACAGCGGGAAGGAGAGGAGTAAACAGACATTACAGTCCTGTGAGGTAAAGGCTGGATAAAGGCTGGAGTAAAAACTGCAGACGCATCAGAAGAGGGGACTCCAGGACCCCAGGGGTTGGACCTGTCAGGGGAGGCTTCCTGGAGGAGGCAGCATCTGAACCAGGAGCAGGAGTTTGCTGCTTGCTCTTCAGACCACCACCTCTGTGCCTTCACCCTTCTCGCTGCAGCCCAGGCCTCCCCTCCTTACAGCTGAGCCCCTCCACCGCAGGGTCTCGGACCCACTGAAAGCTCCAGGGGCAGAGGCCAGAGACTGGGGATGGAGCCAGCCCCATGGGAGACAGCTAGAGCCTGGAGGGGGCAAGGAGAGACAGAGTGACTTTTCCTACGGAGGGCATGGGAGAAAGAGAAGAGAAAACGGGGTGGGAGGGGGTGGGAGGGGGGAGGAAAGTCAGAGGGGAAGAGCCCAGGTGGTCCCAGGCTCCCACAGCCCTGTGACCTTGGGCAAGTCGCTTCTCTCCCCTGGATTTCAGTTCTGTCTCCCCACTGCACTCCAAGGGAACCTTGCAAGGTAGGGCCTCACCATGGCCTGGGTGAGGCCAGGGCTGCCTGGTGTGGCCACCAAAGGTCAGGGCTCTGCATGGCCGGCCTGCCTCCCAATCCTGAGTTCCCAACTCCACCTCGGGGTGGCCATACGTCTGCCACTGGGATCAATGGGAAGTTATTATCATCACCACATCTTAATGACACCAATTAATTCCCCATCTGTGGGTCCCCTGCAGCCTTCAGTGCTGAAGGTTAAAGGGAGGGGCACTGGCTCAGGGTGGCTCTTCCCCAGGATGAGTTACAGGCTGGTCTGTGTGGCATGTGTATATAAGCATGTGTGTTCATTACCCTTGCGTTGCCTGTGTATAAAGGCAATGTTCATCTTTTACTGGTTTATGTGTGTACACGTGTGCACTCTGTATGTGTGCATTGTCTGTATACAAAATGTTTATGTGTACAAAGTGTAAATCGTTATATATGTGCAAAGTACGGTATGTTGTTATGTGTACAAAGTATGTGCATGTAAATGATGCCTCTATATTACGTTTGTACATAATGTAAGGTTTATCTGTGTGCATTGTGTGTGTGTGAAGTTTCTGAGTCCTATGTTGGTGAACACCAAGAACACAAAGGATTTGCACCTCTGTTTCCACTCGGATTGTGTGTAAGGGTGCATTCTGTGTCTGCCTGCCTCACTGTACACGTGCCTGTGAATGTGTGCTTGTGCATTCGTGTGCTGACTGTGAGGGGCCCTGGCCAGCAGATCCCCCCTCTGCTGCATGGGCGTGGGGTAGGGGGCAGAGACTCGTCTCTGCTTCTCTGGGGACTGGGGTTCTGCTCTTGAGCCCAGGGTTCTCAAGTGTAGATCTTCTTGCACTCTGACATGGACCTGATGCTGCCTGAGCTTCATCTGTATTTTGAAGGATGAATAGGAGTTCACCAAGTAGTAGAGGAGGGAAGGGGGTTCCAGGCTAAATGTTCTAAGTGTGTTACACACACATTCATATAATCTTCACAGCAACCCTATGGAGTGAGCACTATCATTATTTCCATTTTACAGATGTGGAAAATGAGGCAAAGAGATGTTTAGTAGCTTGCCCAAAGACACATAGCTTAAAAGTGGGACAATCAGGATTCGAACAGACACACACTCACACCCACATTGGCACATATACACAATGCTCATGTAGACAAGACAATGGACACACACTCATGATCACACACACATGCTGGGCACACACTTATGCACCTACACACATTGCACACGCCCACATCCAGGCCCTGTCCAGTGTCCCCAGCTGTCCAGAGTTACCCAGACCAGAGCAGAGCTCTAGCTCAGCCCTGGCTTTGCTGGGGTGGGCATCTGGGGGGAGGAAGGCGGTGAGCATGAGATGAAGGAGGACCAGAGGGAAGTGCCTGGGGGTTTTCTCTGCCTTGTAACCCTACCCATGCAGCCCAAGAATGGAGGGCAGGGTCCTCCCCACGCAGCACACCCGAACAAACACGCCTGCTTTGCAGATCTCAGCATGGCCTCACTTTCTCCAGCAGCCATGGGGGAAGAACGCTGCCCACCCTGTCCCTGCCCAAGCCTGTGGAAAGGACTCTCTGGGAAATGGGAACCCCCATCCCACCCAAGCCTCACATGTCCCCAGTCCCCTCAAGGGCCAGCAGCCACCTAGGTTCAAAAAGATAAAAACTAAAGCTGCTGCCTGCCCCATGCACGATGCTTTCTCTGGCCCAAGGAGGCTCCCTGAGGACCAGGCTGTCCCTAGTCTGTGCCCTCAAGGTCAAGCAGTGCCCCGGCCGCACCCTCACACCCAGAAGGCCCCGGACAGCTTGCCCTGCCTGCCTGTGCCAGAAAGCCGGCTTGCCATCCCTCCCCTGGGCTCTCTCTCTTCTTAATTAACAGGAAGCCATTGTGAATACTAAAGAAGAAATTAGCACCTGTCAGTCATTTCTGGGTGTTTTTAGATTTCTCAAGCCCTCTTTAATTAACCCCTCCAGTTCCAAAGCCCTGCCCCGTCTTGGATGGGAGCCTGGCCCCTGCCCTTAAGGACCCCAGGCTAGCTGGTCTTCACTCCCTGTTTAACAGCAGCTTCCCATTCATCTCAGGCCCCCAGTGGGGGCCCGAGCCACCCCAAGATGTCGGGCAGTCAGATCAAGACATGAAATATACATGACCTTTCACCTTCCACTCCACATTCGGGAATTTATGGAAAGGAGCTGATCACGCAAATGAGCAACATGTAGGAGGAGCTCCATCACGGAGCTGATTGTCACAACCACGTCCAAGGGTCTGGGATGGCTTCTTATGGGCAAACAGTCCTGTAGACAGCGACACAATAACAGTGACATAAATCCGTAGTTACTGCCATGGAAACTGTCCTTTACACACTGTTTTGGCAAAGCTGTAGGTTACTAAAGTGCGTTGATAATATGACATTTACAGAAAATCTTATTCTTTGAGAGACAGTGAGAGAAAGGAAGAAGGCTCAAGAGACGGATGTTTTGAAGTTCCCAAAATGTTAGCAGATATTATCTCTCAGTGGTGAAATCAGGTTGTTGTTTTTTTTAATTTCCTTTTTTTCCATTTCTTTGTGGTGAAATATATATTTGAATATGTCTATTTCTATATTTCTATATATACATATATATATTCAAATCATAAAGTCCCGCAGAGGTGCACTGATTTGATGGAGGGCGCTGACTGAAAGGCTGCATGCAGACAGGCAGGCACTCGGGGCCCCAGGGGCGGCTGGTGGGATCTCCTAACTGAAGAGGGCCCGGGAGGAGCCTCCAGAGGGCAGGGGAGCTGAGCAAGTCCTGCCAGAAGAAACTTCTTCATTTGCGTGGAAAGCAAGACTATTTGGGACAGAGGGTGGGGTGGGGGACGGGAGGGGCCTGGAGGAGAGGTCTGGAGCTGGCAAACAGGCCCAGCCTCTCTTTTCCTGTCCCTCCTCTCCCCCCACTCCAGCAGGGGAGAGAGTACTGCTGGCTTGTGCAGGGAGGGAAAGCCCCGGGGCTGGAGCTCGCAGGCCTTGGTTCCCATTCTGTTGACCTCAGTTTCTTAATTGGAAAATGCTGAACTCTCAGAGCGTGGAGACTCCTTAGAGGCTGGCCTAGCAAGGCCCCAGGACTTGGGGAGAAGCAGACGGCCCCCTGAACAGCTGAGGGTTTGGGTCAGGCCTGGTCCACCTTGCTCTGGAGGCCTCAAGGGTCATTTAGGCCGGAGAGGCTAGAGCTTTATTTAACCTCAGGGCCAAGCCTGAGGAATGCCATGGGCAGACTTGCAGACCAAGCACTCAATCCTGTGTGTCTGTTTTCTTCAATGAGGACTCGGAGCCCTGGGTGGGGGACCCCAAGCAGAGGCAGGTGTCTGTTATCCCTGAATTTCTGACTGGGGTCCTTCAGCTTTAGGAACAGAATAGCCCACGGGCTCCAGCTGCAGCTGTGGCCAGTGAAGGCAGGAGGAGGCCAGCCCAGGCCACCTGCCCCTCCCATAGGCCAGGTCTGAGTTTGGAGCTGGCTTGGGGATGCCTGGAGCAGACTTAAGGGTCGGGAGGGGAGAAAAAACAGCCTATTCAGGCCCAAGGCATGAAAAGCTGAGCGTTTAGACAACTCTCCTCAGTGCTTTCCCCAAGCGAGGCCTTAAGGGAGAAGCACAGGGCAACACCAGGCCGAAATTCTCCATTCTTGAGGCCGAAGTACCACATCCAGACCTTCAAGGTGGGACCTCACAGGGGCAAATGCAACATCCTGAATTTCTGGTCAAAAAATTAACTGCTGGAGGCACATGAAAAGATGCTCAACATCGCTAATCATCAGGGAAATGCAGATCAAAGCCACAATGAGATATATCACCTCACACCGGCCAGAATGGCTACCATCAAAAAGAACACAAAAAATGCTGGCGAGGATGTGGAGAAAAGGGAAACCTAGTACACTGTTGGTAGAAATGTAAACTGGTGCAGTCACTGTGGAAAACAGTATGGAAGTTCCTCAAAAACCTAAAAATAGAACTAGCATATGACCCAGCAATTCCACTCCTGGGTATTTAAAAAAAAAAACCCAAAACACTAATTCCAAAAGATACGTGCACCCCAATGTTCATAGCAGCATTATTTATAATTCCCAAGATATAGAAGAAACCTAAGCATCCATGAACAGATGAATGAATAAAGAAGATATATATACACACACAATGGAATACTACACAGCCACAAAAAGAATGACATTTTGCCATTGGCAGCAACATGGATGGACGTGGAGGGCATTATGCTAAGTGAAATAAGTCAGACAGAGAAGGACAAACACTGCAGGACACCACACATGTGGAATCTAAAACATACAACAAACTAGTGAATAACAAAAGGAAGCAGACTCACGGATATAGAGGACAAACTCGTGGTTACCAGTGGGGAGAGGGAAGGAGGGAGGGATAAAGTAGGGGGAGGGGATTAAGAGGTACAAACTATTAGGTATAAAATAAGCTACAAGGATATATTGCACAACATGGGGAATGTAGCTGATATTTCATAATAACTATAAATGGAGTATAACCTTTAAAAATTGTGAATCATTATATTGTATACCTGTAACTCATAATATCGTAGAGCAACTATACTTCAATTAAAAAAAATGAACTGCTGGAGTTGAAGACGGAGGAGACCAGGCAGCTCACGTGAAAAACGGGGCTGGAGAAAGACCCTAGAAGCCCCAGGCAAGTGTGCCGTGACCACAGGCATCCAGTGCCAGAGTGCGCCCAGCCATGAGGAGTGGCCGGGAGGTTTGCTTCGGTCCCACTGTTCAGCCATGGCTTCAATGATGGGCTCAGTTTCAAGGACCATATTTTCAGAGGCTTTGACACCCTGGGTGGTCCAGAGTGGGATGAACAGGAGAGTAATGGGTCTGGAGACCATGAACTGGGATGAGGAGAAGAGACAGTGAGAGAAGCAGTGGGGCAGCTTGTTGTGAAACAAAGCCAGGGGCATGGCTGATGTTGTCAGATCTCTGTTGGGCTGACAGGGGCAGAGGATGGACCACGGGGGAGTGTAGTGGGTTGAATTGCATCCCCCCCACCCCTGAAATTCATGTCCAGCTGGAACCTCAGAATGTGACCATATTTGGAAATAGGGAGGGTCTTTGCAATGTAATTAGTGAAGGCTCTCTAGATTAAACCATAGCCCTAAATCCTATAAGAAGAGGAGAGGACACACAGAGTCTCAGGGAGGAGGCCAAGTGAAGAGGGAGGCAGAGATTGGAGTGATGTGCCACAAGCCAAGAAGCACCAGGAGCCACCGGAAGCCAGAGGGCGCAAGGAAGCATCCTCCTCTAGAGACAGCATGGCCCTTCCAGCACCTTGATTTGGACTCCTGGCCTCCTGAACCGTGAGAATTCTGTCGTTTTAAGCTACCGACTTTGTGGTCATTTGCTTCGGCCGCCCTAGGAAACTGATGCAGGGAGAATGGATGGGAGGAAGATTTTAGAGTAGTAAGAAGGCTTTTCTGCCCTGCAAACTGGTTCATCTGTACCAGTTTTCTAGGTTCCACATATATGCATTAGTATATGATATTTGTTTTTCTCTTTCTGACTTACTTCACTCTGTATGACAGGCTCTAGAAATAGAGACACAGATGTAGAGAACAAACGTATGGACACCAAGGGGAAAGTGGCAGGGGAGGTGGTGGTGGGGGGATGAATTGGGAGATTGGGATTGACATGTATACCCTAATATGTATAAAATAGGTAAGTAATAAGAACCTGCTGTATAGAAAAATAAATTAAATTAAATTAAAAAAAAAGTCTTTTCTAACAGCTGGAATCACACAGAAAAGCAGATTGTCCTGTAAGGTAATGAGCTCCCTGTTGCCGTAAGGGCTCAGGCCAAGTTCTGTGAACACCATCAGGCCATTGTAGGGGTGGAGGAACCCACTCTGGAAAGGGTGGGGGCTTCTGGTGACCCACATAGGTTAATTAGACCAAGATCCGGTATTTCTGACCTGGGCTGATGCTTGGCCTGGGAAGGAGTGGGTGGGAGTGGGGCAGGGGAAGCTTGCCCCATACTTTGCATTCTCACTATGCCTGGGCTCCAACGCGAGCAGTAGACACCACGGTCTGTCAGGAAGACCCTTGCCACCTTGCCTCCCAGTTAGAAACTAGTAGAAATGCAGGCACTCGGAAGAGGGGTCTGGAGAGAGTGTGCCCTTCTTTGGTGCCGGGCGTTGGGGTTTGAGGCCTGCTCCTCACGCAGCCCGGTCGCTGGCAACCCCACAGGCCTGGGCGAAGGTCAGCTGGTCTTGCGCCCATGGTCTGCACGACTCGGACAGGCGCCATCTCCCCCACTGCCCCAAGCTGCGCTCAGGGTCACCCACTGCAGGCTCTTACGATGGCCTCTCACAGCCAAGAGCACCTCTTCACTTTTAACACCTTCCTCTGGAAAAGGCGCACCAAGATCACATCTAACTGAGCTTGCTCTGGTAACTGCAGAGAGCGTGCAGGCCAAGCGGCCAGAGAGGCGGAGACCGCGCCAGACCAGCCTGGGTGCCAGCCCCTCCACATGCTCTGGGACCCTCTCACCGGCCAGTCACTCTGGGAAGCCCTGCACGGCCCTTGGGAAGATGAGGGCCGGCATGGAGGCAGCCAGGAGGGCTCACCAGGAACCTGAAGGTCAGCGGGAAAGATGGCCCCAGAGCAGGGGGTTTGCACAACAAGTGCTCTGACAGCGGCAGAGTCTGTGTGTCACTCCCCCCGCCAAGAGCCCCGTAGGCAGGCCCAAGTCTGAGGGCCTCCACTGACCTTGACTGGGCCCTCAGCTTAGATGACTGGGCTCCATGCCGCGTGGTCTCTCATCCTCCAGGAGGCTGATCTGGGCTCGTTCTGCTGGGAAGGCAGGGGAGCAAGAGTGTGAATGGAAGCACACGAGGCCTCTGGAAGCTTCAGCTCAGAAATGACATGAGTCACTTCCAGCCACATTCGACTGGCTGAAGCCACATTCACAGGCCAGCCCGGGCTCAGGGGCGGGGAGATAGACAGTAAAGCCACTGTGAGGGTGCGGCTACACGTGGAGAGCCCAGCCACACATGGATGCTGAGAAAGCTTCCCAGGTGATGTTGGTAAGACATCCCTACTGCCACCATCCTGGGAACCCCGGGGATAAAGGCACAAGGATGGAGGGGGGGCAGTGCCTGGCAGAGGATGGCAGTGACAGTGTGAGGGCTGGGCTGAGGCCAGGCATGGCTGGGAAGAATATGAGGGAAGAAAGGTAGGGAATGGGCGGGGGGTGGGCTTGCCACAAGGAGCCTAGGATGGCCTCAGGTCCAATGGCTCAAAGCATCACCAGGTCACACTGGCTCCACTGCCACTGGGACAGACCCTCTTCGCAGGTGGCTCATCCCAGCGGCAGAGGCCCAGGCAGCAGGAAGTGGAGCCTGGAGCCCCTGGAAAAGCACAACTGTCCTGAGCTGGAAGAGCCCAAGCTGCTTCCCTCCTAGGTACATCCTGGGACTCCTACCTTCCAGCAGTGGTTGTCAAGCGGGGCTGTGACTGTAGCCTCGGGAGCTCAGGGCCCTCCTCTTGCCACCAGTCCAAGTGCGCAGGCCCTTTTCTGGCTCTTAGCCACGAATCACATGCATTCCCCTCCTCCCTGTCTTCCTTCACCCCGGGCTTCTTTACCAATGCGAAGCGATGTAAGCCTTAGAGGTTGCTAATGCTAATACTTATGTGTGCCTCCTGGCTCTCACCTGAGCTCCCAGCTGCCTCACATTTCAGTTACATGGCCTGTGGGAGGGATTCCAGAGCCCTCTCCAAGTTCCCGTGCCTCTCTCTGCCTCTGGGCTCCCACCACCTCTCACTCTGCTCTTGGGTCTACCTGAGCCCACCTCAGGGGCACTCAGAGCACAGAGCCCAGCCCGTTTGGCTCCATCCCCACCCCTTGCACTCAGGCACTTTGCAAGTCGGGAGGAGGGGTAGATCAATAGAGGCAGGGGATTGAATTAGTCTGTTTGGGCTACCATAATGAAAGAACACAGACCATGTAACCCAAACAACAGAAATTTATTTTCTCACCGTTCTGGAGGCTGGGAAGTCCAAGATCAAGGCCCAGCAGGGTTGGTTCCCAGCGAGGGCCCTCTTCCTGGCTTGCAGACTGTGCCTTCTCACTGTGGCCTCATATAGCAGGGAGAGACAGGGAGTTCTCCTATGTCTCCTCTTATAAGGACCTCCATCCCATTGGATCAGGGCCCCACCCGTATGACCTCATTTAACCTAATTACCTCCCTCCAGACCCCACCACCAAATACAGTCACATTAGGGATTGGGGCTTCAATATATGAATTGGGAGGGGGGATACAATTCAGTCCATAACAGGGATGTTGACGCAGAGGTCACGTTACAAATGGAGGGTTTCGACCATCTCGTGCACCTCTGACTTCCTCTCTCAGAGCGATGGGCGCGCCTCCCCGACCCCATATCTCCCTCAACACTTCCCTCTGATTCAGGCCTGTCACTCTCTTCTTCTAGTCAAGGACCCACCAAGCAGTGTTTTGCAAACAAGTGGAGGACTTTCAACGAATAACATCTTCCCCATCACGTAGCCTAAATGAAATTTCTTAGTGTGTTTCCAGAGTCTGTGGAAGATCCTGATGCCCAACCCCCCTGAGAGTCCACAGCACCTGAGTGCACTTGCAGGGTCCGAGCTTTCCTGAGTGGTTGTGGTTTTAATTAGCTACAGGCTACTATTAATTTAGCTTCATCATTATCCACTCAGTTGCTTGTTGGTTAACCCTGCAATGTGTAGGGATACATAGTTGCAAAAACAGGGTTCCCGGCATAAAACTTCCCACTGCCGAGGGCTGGAGGTGGGCATTCACGTTGGTGCAAACATGGAACATTTCCGTCCTGTTCCTACCTTGGAGGTACATGTTACTCACCATCCCTCCCTACATTGCAGCACAGAAAGAAACTCATTACTGGTAATGAACCCCTAGAATCTGTATTAGTTGAATAACTAGCAGTGCACCATCAAGGTAAGAATAATAGAACTACTGCATGATTTTCAAGTTCACAGAGAATTGTTTTATAATCTGTTTAAGCTTATATTCATTAATAGTAAATATGCAGTTCATACATGCTGCCAGCAGCCAGCTGTCTGCAACTTACTTGAGAATTCTCTTTGCCTAGAAAATGGAAGCAGGTGCGTGAGCCTTGGGGGGAAATTCAGCTTGGAGAACACAGTCCACTGCCTGGGCACTCGGGCCACTGAAATTTCCAGACTTCCATCAGGACACGTGCACCCCCTTGCTTCCTTCCCGAGCCAGCCACCCATAAAAGTGTCCAGAGAGGCCGTGGGGGAATGAGCAGGGTCAGTGTTGTGGTTCCAACCCAGGCATCACTGAGTGATACCCAGCTGGGGCAGGGCTCCAGGGAACAGGAGTCTCGGCTGAGTCTCGGGCACCTGGGTCCTGGGCAGGTGGGGCGGACAGTGAATGTAAGTCATCTGTGTCAAAGCCTGTCATGTGAGCAGCTCAAACCCGTTCCCCGAGGCAGTGAGGGTCAGAGATCGCACACGAGTGTGTGTGTTTGTGGGGTGTTATGTAAGACCTTTAGCCCGAGCCAGGAGAAGGCAGGAAGTTGAGGCACAGTTGAGAGCTCCTTCCTCCCACCTGGGTGCTTACGTCATCAGCTGGGATCTCTGCAAGTGGACGAGGTCTGCCCTAACGCCTTGTCTGGCAGCCCTTGCTTTTCATCTCTTTTAAATAAGCCATATCACGTCTTCTGGCTGCCACACACTGGCTCCTACAGTCCTTGAAGTTCCCCACACTCTGCCTGGGTAGGAAAGGCCCCTCCGTGGCAGAATCTGAAGCTGTTCTGCTAGCGTCTGGTCTCTCCTCCTTGGTGTCCCATATCCCTCGGAAGGTGGTCCATTCATCAAAATCAGTGACCTGACTGTGCCCTTTCACACCCTGTAAAATCCTCCATTTTCCTTTAAACATGTCAAATCCAAAGCAAAACCTGGAAGGTAGAAATGGTGTCCTCGTTAACCCAGAATGACCAGTAAATACCCCACAGCCCTGGATTGATGCAGTTGTCCTGCTGCCAAGGTGGGAGCACTGCAGACCCCTCAATCTTCACAAATCCTCTCTAAAAAGCATTCAATCTCATTTTAAATCTCTTAACCCCCAAAGGCAGTGATGGGGACCCGTGCATGATTGATGAAGGGTATTCCAAGAAACCCAGGTCAGCTGAGGGTCTCCTGCTGGCCCCGCCCCCTGAGGGTTAGGCTCCTGCTGCAGCCTCGTAGGGAAGGAGGAGGGAAGCTGCTGGCTGAGGAGATGCTGGAGCCTCTGCCTGCTCTGCCTGTCCTGGATCTGGAAGGTTCGTCCCATGGGAGACATCCTGAATATAGAGTCCTGAGAGACCACCCAGCTCCCAGCTCCCACTTCCAACTGGGACACCTGCCTGGCTTCTAATCCAGTGGCGGCCGAGCAGCCCTTTCACTGAGCCTTGCTGTACAGAGAGGGGCTGGACCACATCCTACCCTTTTCACCCCAAAGGTGCCTTTTCTTTTATGGACTCTGTGTTTTGAAAGATTTTGTCACCCAAAAACTTCAGGTATGAGTGTGGCCAGAGCCGTTCATCACAGACAGAGATGCTCTCTCCACGACGTTCCTTGACATTTGAAAATAGCCTGCAAATCCCATTACCCGCTTTGGGGCCCAGATAGGAAGCGGAGCTGTTGTGTGTCAGGATTACCTGGGGCGCCCTGAGGCCTGGGAGAGGGGAAGGCCTGAGAGGTCTCCGAGGGCCCTCCCACCGAGTCCCTCTGTGCACAGTGACCCTCCTCCCACAAACTCCACCCCCTCCCCGTCCAGCAGCTCCCATCCCACATCCCAGGCACCTCGGCACTCATCACCACCCACATCCACCACCACACAAGGCTGAGTCCGCAGCAGGGGCTACACGAGGAGGTGCCCGGGCTGCTCCGTCCCACCACGTCTCGGTGGGACACCTGTGATTTGGGCCTGGCTCTCATCACTTTGGATACATAGCATCTTGCCGGGCAGCGGCTGCCACAGCCCCTGGCTCCCCAGGAGCTGCGCAGAAGCTGGGGAAGCAAAAGCCCTGGAGAGAAAAGTGAGGGGCAAGGGCCTCAGAAGTTATGCCCTGGTTTCGAGGGTCACGTCTGAGCCTCTGCTTCAGGCAAAGAGCAGCACGTGAACAAGAACACACGTGAGCAGCCCCAGGAATTTTCACGGAGGTCTGGGGAGGCAATCCTCGGACAAAGACTCAGGTTCCTGCTGGTACCGGGGGGACGGCTCAGAGCCATTTAATTTAGGCACAGATGTTCCTGTGTCCCTGTGCTCGTCCTGTTGGGAGGGCCCGGGACAGGTCCCGTCTGAGGCTGCGAGCCTCTCCTGCCCCACAGTGCCACCCAGTAGTGGGAAGCCACTAACGCATCCTCGGGCAAGCAGCCTTACGATTCAGTTTGCGCCTTCTCCCCTCTCCGTGTAACTCAATGGGTAAATAGACAGACACTTGAGGAAAGTGAGTCTGTCTTCCCGGCTAATCTCAGGGCTCCGTGCCGCAGACTCAACCCGGGTGCACTCTCTGTCGCTCCCTGCTGGCAGCCCGCTGGGAAGGGGCTCTTTCGTGGTCACCGAGAGTCTGCCACAAGGACATCGATAGGAAAATAAAATGCTTCAGGGACACATCGTCATTAAAGCCTGTCCTAGTAAACTCAAACCAGACTGCCCACAAATCCTTGCTAATAGGAACATGACGGCCCCCAGGGATGGGGGCCCCGTGTCCAGAGGACTGGGGGTGGCAGCCACACTTGGAGGCCTGGGTTCATTTTGGATGAGCCAGAATGAAGGGCCAAGACACATGTCATCTGAGGAGGAGTCCAAGAGAAGTGGAGACATTTAGACTAGAGAAGGCTCACAGGGCTATGGGGATACCTTCAATTCCTAAGGGGCCGTTACGTGGCAGAAGGAACAGACTTTAAATAGTTCCCAGGGGGCAACTAAGGAGCAGGTGTCAGCTAATATGAAGACTCTTCTAGCACTTGTGTGTTTCCACGGTGGAATTCATCTGCCTTGAGACATAGGGAGCCCGTCCATCCCAGGGGGCGTGTCCCCTGAGGCTGCAGGTCGGGATCCCTCCCCTGGGGGAGAGTTGGGCAGAAGAAATAGAGCAGATAGTCCATGATTCTGCAAATTTGGGCTTCAGGAAAGTATCTGGTCCATCATCTTCTCATTCACTGCTGATGGGAGGCTATCGCATGATGATTTAGCTATTGAGGGTGTTACCTATCACTATCCAGATTCGCTTAATCAACCTATAAGGAGGTTTGGCCACATCCCCTAGGGATACTTCTCCAAATGGCATTCATGTCATCCCATTCCATTCTCATCCTTGTTCTTGCCAAAGCACAGTCACTGCCCAGTTCCTGAGCGAGGGACACAGGCTGCTGGGTAACCAAGATGATGCCTGGATGCCTGGGTCTCCCTTGGGCCCTGGGTTCTGTGACCCCTGCCCAGTGTCCAGAAGCCCTTGTGCAAAAACTCACGATTAACTCTGGGTCTCTCTTCACATGCTGTCTCTCCTCTAGGCCACTTTCCCCTCTCTCCATCCACCTTGATCCACTCCAGACTTTAAGTCCATCTCACGCAGCCATCTCCACTTCGAGGTCTGATGGCGTCTCAGCTTAGCCCTCTTCGGTCCACTGCCACCCCTGACTCGGTCCTCCTCAGTGAGTGAAACCACCATCAGTCTGGTTACTGAAGCCAGAAGTCATTCTTGACCCCCTGCCCCCTTTTCTTCACACTTCACATCTACTTATCATTTGATCCCATCAATTCTATCTCCAAAACATATTTCATATCCACCTATTTCTCTCCATCTTCTCTGCCACCATCTTATTCCATGTCCTCTAACCAATCTCCCACCTCTTGCTCCACTTGAGTCATTTGTTACAGAGAAGGCACAGAGATCCTTTAATCAGATGCCATTCCCCAGCTGAAAACTTGTTGATGGTTTTCTGCTGTGTTGAGAATAAACAGGTTCCTTCCCGTGGCCCCTGAAGTCGTGCAGCACCTGGCCTCTGCCTCTCCCTCACCCGTGTTGTTCTGGCCTTTGGACCAAGTCCTAGAACCCAACAAGCTCTTTCCCCTTTCCTTCTGCCTAAAGCATTCTTCCCTTTAGCCTTCAAGCATCTTCAGAATTGCTCTCAGATAAGGTTTCTCTTCTGTTATTCTCTATTACATTACTCTTTCCTTTATTGCTCTAATCACAATACACAGCTATTCTACTATTTGTATAGGTCTCAATCATCTTTCCCTCCCTCTTCCAAGACTGCAAGCTCGTTAAGGGCAATGACCTTGACAGTCTTTTACATCATTTTCTGTCCAGTGCCTGTCACAGTGCCCGGCCCATAGTAGATGGTCAATAAACACTTCTTGGATGAAGGACTGAGTCTCTCAATCCAATTCTACTGAGTTCTTTGTGCAACTCCTGGTCCTTCGTGCTGGTGCTGCAGAGTGTGGTGCTGGTCAACATGGAGGAAAAAGGAGACGTGGGCAGTGGTCAGACTGCTCTTCCCCTCCAGGCAAGCAGAGTGTACTGCAGGCAAGACATCCCTGCTGAGATTGAATACGGGGGTGGGGCACCCAACAACGGTTCACGGTCAGGGACTGTGTTAAAAAAAGAGTCAGCTGAAAGTTGCTATAAAATTCAAGTGGCTGGACGACTAAGTTCTCTACTGATGGGAGGAAGGATGTCAAGCCACAACCAGGTAACTGCTTCTGGAGGGAAAACAACTCTTGTAAAAAATTACCCATTTCAATGGGCTTTGGGATCTTTTCCATTAGAAGCCCTTTCTATCAAAGTTCCAAAACAGCAATGAGGATCCTGTGTAAGAACTCCCTCTCTCCTCCGGGGACCAGCCGCCGGCAGCAGACTCAGAGATGGGTGGCGGCTGGCAGGTGGCATCACCCTTAGCTGCTGGGCTTCGTTCCAGAGCAGATGTTTGCCTCATCCTGTACCACAGAAGGGGTCCGAGCCTTCAGAAACAGTCTGTGCTCCCTGAAGTAGGGAGCTGTCTGTATGACGAGGAAAATCATCACTCCACCTGGCATTATCTTAAAGTGGTAAGTGATGGCAAATGCTAGAGATACTGGAGAAGGGCGAGGTGGAGAAATGGTCCAGCAGCTGACTTGTGAACTCCATATTTTCACAGCTACACACACTACCTGATGAAGAAATATGGGAAATCAAAACATTTATAGTGATTCTTAACCCCCACTGCCCTGCGATGGGAATTACAGCACTTGGCGCCTGGTAAGCATCAATCTATCATGTTTGCACAGACAGGGCGTGAATTCCCGAGGAGGCAATGGAGCCCCTTTTCTTTCTTCTGTCAAAAACATATTCAAAGGCTTCTAAAGACTGTTCCTGACAATGACCTGTTAGAGCATTTAGAACTTATTTTTATTATGCAAAGTCCTGCAGAATGCAGCTCTCCCTGGCTGCGGGTGGGTCTTACTCAAATTTATTAGCATGCAAAATAATCCTACTCTGTTCCGAAACCTCAAGGCCCAAACTTCACAAAATTACCTCGACTTTTGCTGGAAGACAGAATGTTCAGGAACCACTTGGCCTTTTGGAACTCTGAGATTGAACTTTACAGCAGTCTCAGGCCTGAACTACAAATGCCTGGAGACACACTTGAGCCTGCTGCCTACGTTCAAATCTTGGTTCTGCTACTTCTTAGCTGTGTGACCTTGGACAAATTTCTCAACCTCTCTGTGCCTTAATTTATTCCTCTTTAGAGATAAAAGAATTAGAAGAATACGTGTAAAGGGCTCAGGATGGTGTCTGGCATGTGGCAAGTGCTCTGTAGATGTTGCTGCTATTATTACATTATGACCCTGAAGAGGGGCTTTAGTTAAGAGACAGTGATTGCTTCCACTAATACAGCTCAAAGTCCAGCTAACAAGGGGACTCTGATCTCTAGTAAACTCAGTGTGAACCAGTGCCTGGACCAGGAAATACTGGCTGCTGCCTTGCCCCTGGTCAGACTGGAAATGCCGACTCCTGGGACGGTACAGTTGCCCCGGGGATGGAGACAGCTTGCTGTGCTGATGAGAAGAGTCTCTCCTAAACAACAGGGTGATGTCAGGATCTTGTCTGCAGACCCCGCTGTGGGTGAGAGGGTCAAAGCTGTCTCAGTCCCCCAAGGGCAGGGAGATTTATGTAACCTCTGTATCAATGCCAAGGATATGTCTGGTCTGGAGATGCTGCAGAGTCCACTTAGGAGAAGTTCATGCTGGGGGGAGGGGTCTGCACTGCATCTGTGGGTCTGTCCTCTGTGCCAGGCCAGGAACCACTGCATGTTTTGCGGAGAAGGTCCTCTGAGGTCTTCACCTTGAGTTCGCTGGGTCCCTCAAAGATGTCTGGGGTGGCACCAGGCAACCAAGAGGGGAAGGCTCTAAGAGAGCCAGTGGTGACACTGCCATAGCCCTATTAATCTTCCCAGTGTTCCACTGTCTCCTGTGTGTTGCTGCTTGAAGTGAGGCCACTGGGGCAGTGGTGGGAATCCTCATGGCTCCGGCTGAGGGCTGCTCCGGATAATTTAGGGAACAGAGAGAGCAGATTATACCAGCAACTGAGGAAGGCAGCCACAAAAAAGCAAGACAGACATTGCTTATGGTCTTCCTTTGAAGAACAAAAGCAAAGCAAATTGGCTCACCCATGAGAGAATGAAGCGGTAACCGTGTGCTGAGCAGAAATCCCAAGCCTGAGCCTGCTCACCCAGGAAAGCACAGGATCCTGAAGAATAAAACTGAACTATGCGAGGCCTCTGAATAGCGAAAGGTTTTACTTTAAAATGCTTTGTAAAGGGACGTTAGCACTTGTAGAGAAGAAACAAATGCACAGCCCAGGGAGACGTCTTGTCTTCTGGCTGCCTGTGCTTGCCCTGGAAGCCTCTGCTGAGCCCTGAGTCCACAGCCAGGAGACGGCGAGGGTAGCTCCCGTCCCAGCCTGTAGGTCCTCTTGGCTGTTACAAGTCAAGTGTGGCTTTCTTTTAGGCTCCCAGAGGCCATGGTTGGAATTTAAGACCTAAATTTCAGCCTTCTGGGTCCACACAATCTCAGATCCACCTGGGCAATGCTAGATTTATCTCACTGGGTCTAGGTTCCAACCTCAGGAATATCTCCCCTGTCACCCCCTCGTTCAAGCCCCAGTGACCACCCAAGGGCATCAGTTTGTTTCAGGAAGAACCCATTTATGCTCTCTGCTCTTCACTTTACTGTCATTTGGTAGGAGATTGGCAACCATAGACAAAGCTGCCCCAGGTCAAAACAATGCAGAACTGACAAGGGTCTGGATCACCTTGGGTGTCAGGAGGAGACAGATGGTACTCACTCAAACGGGGTAGTTGAGAATCTAACAAAGAGGCTACTTGTAAAGGTACCAGAGAGTTTAGGGAAACCCATGAAGGAAGACACAGTCCCCAGGGCAATAGCCCTGGTCTTAGCCTGAAGGGGCAGGGAACACAGCTGTGAGGGAGCGCTGCCGGCAGGAGCTCAGGTCTATAGAAAGAGAATGCAGTGACTTCCCAGTGGCCCAGCACTGGGGGAATCAAGGCCTAGACCTCTCCCCTCCCTGAGTGCCTGTTGGTGTCCCCCACTGAACAGAAGCTCAGCGAAGCCAGAGGCCAAGGGAGCCTGTTAATTCACTCCTGAAAGATCACTTCTCTGAGTGGAGAGGGCAGAGCAGGGCAGAGTGGTTCTGGAGGGGCAGATGGAAAATATCCAGCCCAGGGTCATTTCCCAGAGGCCACAGCTTCTTGGTCTCCAGCCAAGTGCAGCCATTATGGAACACAACTTCCCTGGCCAATTTCAAAGCTCTGCTTACTGCTGGGAATGCGTGTTTGAACAAAGCCTTTATTCTCTATTCCAACAGCAGGGCTGGAATTTAAAAAGCTTCATTTTCAAGACTGGCTGCTTTCAATCTTTCTAACCTGGAACTTACATTTTGGAGTCAAACAGAATTATTTAAACAAAGCATTTCAGTGATAAGCACAAAGTGTTTTGAATTTTTTCTCCTTTCCCCTCCCTACGCAGCATAACATTCCTACTCAAAATGTCAGGACTATTCTGTGGCCACCTCTTACAACCGGCCTCTCTCAGCTTCCATTTCCCCGGGTCTTTGTTCTTCAGCCTGTGTCCTCACCCAGGTGTGCTGCTGTCCGGGCCACGAGAGGCCAGTCCTAATGCAGACTGGCCTAGGACAGGGACCTCTCTAATTACCCCAGGAGCACTTTCGTCCTCTGACTCCTGCTTCCGGGTTTGGCAGAACCATGTGCTGTTATCCAACCAGTCTTCCTTATTAATTACACTTTGTTCTTTTTGCTCCCCTGACCCCAACCCATTTTCCTGTCTTCTGTGATTTAAGTCCGTCTCTGCCATCCTCTTGTTCTCCTCAGCTGAACTTCTCCCCAGCCCCCGGCTGGCATTTATCTTTTTTCATATTCCTACTGCCTTGACCTGTCTTTTACTCAAGTCAGAGTGTTGATTGGCATTTGCATTCCTTGGAAATAACACCTGCTCTGCACTGTCCTGGGCAGACTGTGTCCCTGTGGGTCATAACGAAGCCCAGCCCTCCATGCCGTGGTGCACAGGAGGTGTCAGAGTGATTATCAGTGCCTTGGAGTGGGCCTAGCAGTCACTGAAAACACATCTGAAACAGAAGAGTAACTATTTTCACAGCCATGAAAGTAAATGGAGAAAGCAAGGCCACAGATCCCCAGATAGTAAAGAGGTACACAGTTGGAAAACAAAGCTCACATATGGCCTGGCCCAAGTGTGTTCCACACAAATAAATAACAAATAGAAAAAATACGAAAATTCTCTTTAGAAAGAGTGAGCTAAGTCCCGGTCAAAATGATTCTACGTAAATCAAGTGAAGGTCTGCACAGAGGACAGCTAATAGAATGCATTTTCTGGTAGATGGACAGCTGGCCTGGCCTGGTGCTGGGGTGGGAAAAGGTACAGATGTACTAAAACGTTATAAAATGACTTCAACTTTCACTTAGTGCTTAGTTCTGGACCTTTGCTCAAGTTTACTGAGCAGAATCACTAATTTAAGACTGAAGAGAATGGTACAGATGAACCGGTTTGCAAGGCGGAAATAGACACAGATGTAGAGAACAAACGTATGGACGCCAAGGGGGGAAAGTGGGGGGTGTGATGAACTGGGAGATTGGGATTGACATATACACACTAATAAGTGTAAAAGAGGTAACTAATGAGAACCTGCTGTATAGCACAGGGAACTCTACTTCGCTGTACAGTAGAAACTAACACAACATTGTAAAACAACTATACCCCAATTAAAAAAAACAAAAAGACTGAAGAGAAATGTGGATAGAAATTTGGATACTATTCAATTTAACAAGAGTTCTCCAATACATGATAGAGAAGAAGGTATCACCATGAAAGTAAGAGCAGTTTTGAACACAGGAACTATCCCATTTTCGGGCCCAGGGGAAGGACAGAATCCAAGCCACTGTCTCGGTTGGCTTTTCTGCCGGGAGACCAGTCACCTCACCTCTGCCTCTGGGAGCACCTCTGGGAAACGTAAATCTCCACTCAGCTGAGACTGGCTTCTCTGTAGGTGAACAGAATACGCTCCTCAAAGATGGCTCACTAATCCCGGAGAGATGGTTTACGGGCTCCTGGCAGGATTGGAAGTAATAGTCAGGAAGGAGAAAGACCTTGAAGAAGCTTCAACTCCAGTTTTAAAGTAAAGCTGGCAGATTCCCCCGGGGAAGCACATTGAAGGCACTGAGAAAATACTGGCCAAACTACTCAGCCAGGGGCAACATACGTCAGTGTTATCTCTGACCCCTTTGGAGGCTGGACGGTGTCTTCCAAATTTATCACTAGAAGCACGTCTACTACCTTCAGTCATTGAGGGGATTTATGTGCAACTAGGACCTGCTCAGCTGGCCAGGTGTGGGGCATTTTGGAGGCTTAAGTGACAATCCCACGAGGAGCTGGAATGAACCTAGGTTACTTACTTTATAAAGGCAAAAGCAGATGCAAATTGCTTCCTCAGAGTTTGTCTGTGAGGCCAAGGGAAGCATCTCTTCACCCAGTGTGACCTAGAATGACAAAACTATTTGTCCAGCTGCAAAGGAGAGACCTATAATACTAAGAGGAATGATGCACCTTCCCCTGTGTCCAGCCTCATGACCATCCCCAAAGATGTGTGCCTACCTTTGCAGCAGCAGGCCAAGCCCAAAATTTGCTTTTTAGGGCCTAGAGGACCTGATTATAGTCACCTCTTGTTCACGTAAAAATTAATGTGCATGGGTGACATCTGGTTTTTTATTGATTCGATCGATACGTCGGGAATTTAGCAGCATGTTAATGGCAAACAGTTACAAAATCTATTTTTCTACATTTAAAATAAGCTGTCTTAAACCATCTACAGCAACCTAAAATTACAAGAACACACGTGAATGGCTGAAGCACTTCGGCTGTTACGCTTATAGACAAGTTTATTAGTAATTTCCTAACAAATCTTCTAGTGCAAAGTGCACATAATCATTTGGAACCTCCACTGAGGTTCTGGCTCTCAGTTTCCCCTACAAATAATTGTGCCTAAATGTAAGAATCTGAAGTACAACTGGACAAGTGTGCCCACAGCCTTGCTTTGAGGGCATCCACTCCTCTGAACAACTCTCGAAAACACCTTGAGTTGATTTCAGCTGCACAAGCCATCAGGCCTGTTGCTGGCTGTCCTTTAACCCCACTTTGGAGTTGACTGCTTCAATTTTAAAACTGGTGCAAACACTTGGCAGGGCTCAGGGCGGCTGAAACGCTGAAAGCTCGGCATACTATTGTCCTTTTCCCCTCCTAAACCCTCATTGCACTAGAAAGAGCAGCTCTGTTTCTGTACTGTTCAGCGTTGTTTGAGTTTCTTTTTGGTTCTAGGCAGGGCAATGGATTTAGCAGTGCCTCTGGGTGCTGTTCCTTGCCCTGAAGTCGTGGGGGGTTTCTCTATTTCTCCCTTGAGTTCAACTGAAGGGAGTCTGCTAGATATGTAACTTGAGTAACTCATGTCCGAGTCATCCATGTTTTCCTTCTTACTGGGCACAGAAGTCTTTTCATAAGCAGTGGGCTAGAAAAAAAAAAAAAAAAGGCCTGGATTAATTTTGCAGACACAAAGCAATCTACATCAATTCAAAGAAGCGAGGGGCTACAAAGTTGTCTAGGATGTGCAAGTTGGAGCTCTCTTCGGACGTGAGATATAAACTAATCACACTGTGAAACTGTTATTGAATGCCAAAGAAAGCTCCTTTAGCATCTTCAAGAAAACGGAATTGTTTAGTGTCTGGGATAGAGCAAACTACAGGCACAACTTCAAATCCACTGCCCTGCAAAATGAAAGTAAATACCTGGTACCATTCACATAGGCAAGTCCATCTGGACACAGTTGTAATCATTCATCTTTCCGGATTTCTAGATGAGCTTTGACATGTGTGTGGATTCCCTGACAAGCACATCATGATTATTCTTTCTAACCTGGGTATAAAGTTGCTGCATGTGGCCCACTCCTCACATGCTCACCATTCTCTGCATTGATTCCAGGGACTGGCTTCTAACCCCAGTCACACCACTTGGGCAGGTCTGAAGACCTTTTGTAGTCTTGATGCCTCACTGTTAAATGAGGAAAATGGTATTTGCACATTTACTACATGGGCTTATTATGAGAATGAACTAAGGTGGTGGCCACGAAAGTACTCTGTGAGCTTTAAAGCACGAAACAAGTAGAAGGAATTTTAACAGGCAACTGTGTTTTCTCAGGTCACTGCACCCCACAGTGGAGGAAACGGTCTCTAATCCTGCTGTTGTGAGGGAAGCAGAGTCCATTTTGACCTTAGACCCATTTTAGAAATGCTCACTTCCCATTAAATGAAGCTGGGCATAGAGTTCTAAAATAGCAGAGAACGTCTCAGGAGACCGGCACAAGCAGGATGGGGGATGAGACAGGAGCTATAGATGCAGCGAGTTCTCATTTACACAGAATGAGCTCGGAAAGGGCTCCTAAGTTTAATACTCTGGTTAACTGAAAGCATACACATGAGTTAATAATCAGGTTAACAATTTTCAAAGAAGGTGAAAAGATTACATATAACACAAAACAAATAAACCTGGTGTGTGCGTGTGTTGTTTTTTGATCACTCTTGTGATACAAGTGACCATGTTTTATACACAGTAGCAGTACGTATTTGTCCAATGAATAAATGAACTCCCAGGGCTGCAGCAAAACCTCAGGTCATTTATGGATTTTTGGTACCTCTATTTCGAGAAAAGAGAAAATTTACCAGATGTTTGCTTACTGCAGACAGTCCTTAAATAGGTGCTTCTTCAAACTATCATTCTTGTATGACCTTATAACAGTATATGCTAATTCTTGAGCTGGTAATTTTGCACATTGAAAAATTAATTTGTATAAATTTGGAAAAGTAAAAAGGTCCTTTTCTGTATAGATGCATTTTCTCAGGAAAATTTCTGGGTTGCTTCTCTGTGTATTCTTTCAAGAAACAGAAAACAAAATGTGTTAGCCTTCAGTAATACAGGTTGTGTCTTCTCCTTGAAAACTCCTTACGTTTAGCAACACCCCTCATGTTCCAGTGTCCAGCTAAAGACAAGCTGCTTTGTTTAGTACAGAACTGGTCCCTAGCTTGGACATTTCAATTCATAAAAATTTAAGTCACTTGACATACAAATCATTTTAAAAGGTGAATCTAAGTTTAACCTCTCTTTTGACATTTCCACCTTTTGAGTTATCACCTGAGTAGTTGAGGAAATGGTTTTCATCACGTCCACTACAACAAATAATCTATAGAATAGGAATAGAGACTCAGTCATTTTCTTTTTAATGTGTTCATATTCATATCTGGTTTAACATTTCCATTCTTCTTCACTGTTCCATTTGCTAATTAATGTACTTGAGTCATTAAAGTAGACTCAGAAGTTGAAGTCACTGGGAAGAAATACTCAGAAAGTCTCTATTGGCAGGATTAGTGATATAGTTAACTCAGTTAACCCTAGTTAACTCAGCTCTGCCTCCCATCCAAGACAACGAATACTATCAGTTTACAGTGCACATTTCTGAAGAGATTTTATGGAACTTCAAGCAAATATTAGGCGGAACCAAATGGAAGTCGTCATCATTTTTGCAGGTCAAAACAGCCTAATAATGGCAATTTCATATGGTTCAATCTAATCCATATATTGACGCACTTTACTCCCACTTTTTTACACAAATGGTAGCCCACTGTAAACACTTTTTTACACCTTGCTTTTTTTTTTTTTTTTTTTTGCGGTACGCGGGCCTCTCACTGTTGTGGCCTCTCGTGTTGCGGAGCACAGGCTCCTGACGCGCAGGCTCAGTGGCCATGGCTCACAGGCCCAGCCGCTCCGCGGCATGTGGGTTCTTCCGGGACCAGGGCACGAACCCATGTTCCCTGCATCGGCAGGCAGACTCTCAACCACTGCGCCACCAGGGAAGCCCCCTTGATCTTTTTAAACTAACAATTATCTTGAACATCATTCCATGTCAATACATAAAAGAGCTCTCATTCTTCTTTCAGCTATGCAGTGTTCCCTTGTTTGAATGTACCATAATTTATGTAGCCAGTTCCTTGAGAATGGACATTCAGGTTGTTTCCAATCTTAACTAGTAAAAATAATGCTGCTGTGAATAACCTTGTACTTGTGTCATTGTGTACATGTGTAAATAATATATCTACAGGATATACATTTTAGAAGTAGAACTTCTGAGTTAAAAGTTGTATGGATTTGTGATTTTGCAAGACATCACCGTATTGCCTTCTACTGCAGTTGTACCAACTTATACTCTTACCAGCAACATTATGAGTACCTATTTTCTTATTTCTTTTCCAGTTTGGTATTTAATTCATATTAAAACTAATATAGTCAACCACTTTTTTGTTATTATGAATCTATTTTTTTAATTGAAGTATAGTTAATTTACAATGTGTTACTTTCACGTGTATAGCAAAGTGATTCAGTTATACATATATTCTTTTTCAGATTCTTTTCCATTATAGGTTATTACAAGATATGAGTATGGTTCCTTGTGCTATACAGTAGGTCCTTGTTGTTTACCTATTTTATACATAGTAGCATGTATGTGTTAATCCAAAACTCCTAATTTGTCTCTCCCCCTGCTCCGAGTATCCCCTTTGGTAACCCTAAGTTTGTTTTCTATGTCTGTGAGTCTATTTCTGCTTTGTAAATAAGTTCACTTGTACCATTTTTTTAGATTCCACATATAAGTGATATTACATATTTACCTTTCTCTGTCTGACTTACTTCACTTAATATGATAATCTCTAGGTCCATCCATGTTGCTGCAAATGGCATTATTTCATTCTTTTTTTATGGCTGAGTAATATTCCAGTGTGTGTGTGTGTGTGTGTGTGTGTGTGTGTGTGTGTGAACCACATCTTCTTTATCCATTCATCTGTTGATGGACATTTAGGTTGCTTCCACGTCTTGGCTATTTTAAATAGTGCTGCTATGAACATAGGGGTGCATGCATCTCTTCGAATTATGGTTTTCTCTGGATATATGCCCAGCAGTGGGATTGCTGGATCATATGATAGCTCTATTTTTAGTTTTTTAAGGAACCTCCATACTGTTCTCCATAATGGCTGCACCAATTTACATTCCCACAGTGTGGGAGGGTTCCTTTTTATCCACACCCTCTCCAGCATTTATTATTTGTACACTTTTTAATGACGGCCATTCTGACTGGTATGAGGTGATATCTCATTGTAGTTTTGATTTGCATTTCTCTAATAATTATTAGTGATACTGAGTATCTTTTCATGTGTCTTTGGCCATCTATATGTCTTCTTTGGAGAAATGTCTATTTAGGTCTTCTGCCCATTTTTTGATTGGGTTCTTTGGGGGGTTTTTTGTATTAAGCTATATGAGCTTTTTGTATATTTTGGAAATTAATCCCTTGTTGGTAGCATTGCTTGCAAATATTTTTAGTCAACCATATCTTAATTGAGCTTCAAAATCAGCCTAAAACTGGCTGCATGGAAACAAATCACAATGTTTGTTCCTTAACTCCCTGGTAACATCAATGCAAGCCTATTTACCTAAATGCAAATACTTATTGCAAATGCTTAAAAGCTTCTGTGTATATGTGTGTACCTTGTAAAATATTATGTATGTACTTTACCATTTCTCTTTGCTAATTTGCAGCTTCATTAAGTTTAGGGTGCCATTATTTAGGAATCAGAATCCTAAGAGCTTTCCTAAAGACTGAGTCTCCCTACTTAAATATCCCCTCACTAAAACCGTTCTCTGATGCTAATAAAACACGGATGAAGGCTGGCCCACATGATGCCCTTCAGGCCAAGTTACAACTTTCTTCACCAAGAGCCAAGCCTCTCATCTCCTTGGAATATAAACAGCCAAGGCGAATTCCAACTTCCAGGCTTTTCTCTAGGATTTTTAAAAGGATTTCTTCTGTAAGTGATAGGCTACCTAAATTTTAAGTTTTTATTTTTCTTCTCTCATAGTTGATGGGATTCTTCAGGGATCTTTGCTGTAACTGATGCAATTTTACAGTTTTGTAAGAAATGGAAAGTGAAATTTCCAGAGAACTGAAAGTGAAATTGCCAAGGCTACAGAAGTTACTAAGATCTTCCAGGTCATGAAAGGCGTATAGAAGGTGATGAGCTCCCATAAGATTGTACAAAGCGGGAGAAAGATGAGAGAGAAATTTCAATATTCAGTTCTAGGGGGAAAGAGTCTATCTAAATGATCATTATCAGACTGTTGGTCATAATTATCAGTCCAAAAGAGGATCTAAAAAACACTGTAGACTGTTTTCCAAGAGAGGATTTAAAAATCATTGTAAACTGTTCTCTAAAGATACTGTTGTAATATACCATTTCACAGTGACCAAGAGAACCTGGCTATCATCAGAAAGCATCTTAGAAATCAAAGAAAAAAATTCTTCTATCCTTATTTATCATGAAGAATTCATATCTGAAATACTACAACCAGTCTGAATAGATATAAAGGGACCAGAGAAGGTTTACAGACAGGCTACTGATGTGCTAGTGGAGGTTCTCTCTCTCACACACACACACACACACACACACACACACACACACATAATCACAATTTTAAAATGCAGAAGGGGTAAGATTTCAGCACTGGGAAGCTAGACAGCATCTCTGAGTGCTGCAGTCAGGATGGTTACACCAGGGGTTCCCCCAAGCAGCATTTCAGTTGTTCCTCATCTTTGACAGACTCTTACCATGTGGGACTGCTGAAGAATAGTCATTCCTACTAGAGGCACAATGATAGAAAAGATGACCTTACAAGGTTCCCTCTGGTTCCATCTTTTTGTGGTTCAGCACCCTGGGCCTGATTTCTCCAGATGATATTATTAATCTTGAAATGGGGGTTCCATGTGTGCAAGGGGAGATATATAACCAGAAGAAATGGGCTAAACACACATATTTCATTATTCACTGGCATAACTTCAACTTGATGAACTCATCTGGTGATAATGGATGCAAAACCTGTAAGTTCTAGGCATATCCCTGCAAGTTAATACCAGTGCACAATTACTAGAAACTGTTACCATTTCTCTAAATTTTGAGTAAAATACATGCTATTTAAGTCAAGTGGTTTATCACCATAGCAACCATTTCTAGAGTCACACATTCAAATTATAGGCCTGCACAAGGTCCAAGTGACAGAATATTCGGATATAAGTTTTCAGCTATAGTTTTACTTGCAATGGTCACCCATTTTCTTTCACATTCCTGTGGTTTTCGGAAGGAAGAGGAAGGGGAAAAAAAAAGCAAAGGGAAGAAGAGAAATTGACTTCCAAACGTAGATTTCTTATATAAGCCTACCCACATAAAGAGCAGGGCCTTCTATGGCGTTAATGAAAACAAAATCTAACTTGTAAATTAGAGAAAGATATAAATATCTCTCTTTTCTTTTTAATTAAAGTATAATTTACATACAGTAGAATGTGCAAATCTCAAAAGTATAGTTTGATGAGTTTTGATAATGCATAGAGCTATATAACCAACACCCCAATCAAGAAATAGAACAATTACCCAAGAAGTTCCCTCATGCCACATTCCAGTCAACTCCCTCCCATCCTGGGGCTATAAGTGTTCTGACATTTTTCAACATAAATTACTTTTGTTTTTTCTAAAACTTCATATAAACAAAATAACATACAGTATGTACTCTTTTGTGCCTTGTTTCTTTTGCTTAACATGCTTTTTAAATTTTGTTTTGTTTTGTTTTTTGCGGTACGCGGGCCTCTCACTGTTGTGGCCTCTCCCGTCGCGGAGCACAGGCTCCGGACGCGCAGGCTCAGCGGCCATGGCTCACGGGCCCAGCTGCTCCGCGGCATGTGGGATCTTCCCGGACCGGGGCACGAACCTGTGTCCCCTGCATCGGCAGGCGGACTCTCAACCACTGCGCCACCAGGGAAGCCCCAACATGCTTTTTTTAATTGAAATTTTTATTGAGATAGTTATAGATTCTCATAATATTATACCATTTATGAGATTCATCTGTGTATTAGCAGTTCATTCCTTTTTACTGTCAAGCAGTATTCCATTGTATGAATATGTCACAATTTGTTTATCCATTCTTCTATTAATGAATATTTGGGCTGTTCCCAGTTTGGGGCTTTTTTTTATATAAAGCTGCTATAAACGTATTCTACTAATCCTTTTTTGAACTTACATTTGGGATTGCTGGGTAAATGCTAAATAAATGCTTAACTTTATAAGTAACTGCCCAACTGTATTCCAAAAGGACTGCACCATTTTGTATTCCCACCAGCAATGTAGGAAAATTCCAGTTGCTCCAATATTTGCTAATATTTCGAGTTGTCAGTCCTTTTAAATTTTGGGCATTCTAGAAAGATTGTAGTGATATGTCATTGTAACTTTTCCTGATATCATTTGCATTTTCCTGATAACTAATGATGTTGCACTTTTTTTATACGCTTATTGACTATTGACTACTATCTTTCTATCTGAAGTGTCTGTTCAAGTCTTATGGCCATTTAAAAAAATTAGTTGTCTTTTTATTATTGAGTTGTAGGAATTGTCTTTATATTCTGCATACAAGTCCTTTGTCAGATATGTTTATTGCAAATATTTTTTCCCTGTCTGTGGCTTGCCTATTTCTTTTCTTAATATGCTTTAGATGAGCTAATATGTTTACTTTTGCTGAAGTCTATTTTATCCATTTTTAAAGGGCTTTCTGTGTTTTAAGAAATCTTTGACTACTCTCTGGTTGGAAGATATTATCCTATGTTTTCTCGTAAGAGCTTTATAGTTTAGCTTTTAAACTAATTTCTGTATACAGTGTAAGCTGGGGGGGGGATCAAAGTTATTATTTTCCCATATAGATGTACTATTATTCTAGCACCATTTATTGAAAAAACTATCCTTTTTCCATTGAATGGCTTTGAAATATCTGTAAAAAATCAACTGACCTCATAAGTGTAGGTCTCTTTCTAGACTCTCAATTTTGTTTCATTGATCTATTTATCTACTCTTAAACCAATATCACACTGTATTGATTACTGAAGCTACACAGTAAATGTTGAAATCAGATCATATAAGTTCTCCAACTTTGTTCTTTTCATGTTATTTCGGCTGTTCTAGGTCTTACATATTCCCCAATAAATTTTAGAATCAACTTGTCAATTTCTATCAGAAAAGCAAAAGCCCTAGATTTCACTTGGGGTTGCTTTCAAGTTATAAATCAGTTTGGGGAGACATCTTAATAGTATCAAATCTTCCAATCCATGAACATGGTATATCTCTCCATATATGTCAGCCTTCTTCAATTTCACTCAGCAATATGGTGTGGGGGTTGGTATATATATTTCACATATATTTTGTTAGATCTATCACTAATATTTTATGTTTTACAATAATACGTTAAATGGTTTAAAAAGCTTTTGTTTTTCAATTGTTCATTGCTAGTATATAAAAATACAATTCATTGTTTTGTATACAAATCTTGCATCCTGCACTTTAAGTTCAATTTCTGAAGATTCCTGGGGATTTTCTATGTACACAACCACGGCATTTGCAGGTAGCCACAGTTTTATTCTTCCTTTCCAATCTATATAATTTTATTTCTTTTACTTGCCTTGTTGCATTGGCTAAGACCTGTAGTACAATGTTAAAAAAAAAGTAGAAAGGACATCCTTGTCTATCTCCTATCTTCAGTGGAAAAGTGTTCAATATTTCACCATTAACAATTATATTAGCTTTAGAGGGGTTTTCTTTTCTTTTGGTAAAAATCCCTTAGTATGTAAAAGAAAGTGCCCATCTGTCCCTAATCTGCTGAGGGTTTTTCTCATGCTTGAGTGTTGAATTTTATCAAATGGTTTTTTCAAAATTATTGAGATAACTATATGGCTTTTCTCCTTTACTTATTAATAATGGTAAATTACATTGATGGATTTTTGGATGTTAATCCAAACTTACATTCCTGGAATATACTATACACTTGATCATAATGTTACGCCTTCCTTATAAATGAGTTGGGAAATAGTCTCAACAGTTTGTGTCATAAGCTTTCTCCTCTTTCCTTCTTAAATATTTGGAAGAACTAACCAGTAAAATCATTTGGGACTGGAGTTTTCTACACCAGCAAGTTCTCAATTACAAATTCAGTTTTTAAAAAATAAGAATAGAACTATTTAAATTTTCTATTTTTGTGTATCTGTTTTGGTGTATTTTAAAGGAATTTGACCATTTCATATACGTTTTCCAATGTATTAGCATTAAATGAGTCATAATATGTTCTTTTAAAAATTATTTCCTTCCTACTATTTTTGTTAGGAGGGTGCTTAATTTGATGTTCTTTTTCTAGCTTATTGAGATGAAAGCTTAGTTCTTATTATTATTGCTACTGTTTTAAACAGTCAACATTATTTTATATTTACTCACATATTTACTTTTGCCAATGCCCTTCATATTTTCCTACAGTTACTTTCATCTGGGATCATTTTCTTTCACCTTGAAACTTTTCTTTTAGTATTTCTTATAGTAAGATAGGCTGGTAAAAATTCTCTCATCTTTTACATATTTGAAAACCTTTTTATTTTTATCTTTGAAGGAAATTATCACCAGATACAGAATTCCAAGTTCGCAGGTTTTTTGTTTTGTATTGTTTTCCATTTAGCAGTTTAACAATATAATTCCTTTGTCTTCTGGCTTCCATTATTTCTGTTGGGCTGTCAAAAGTTGCTCCTTTGATGACAACTTTCCCCCACCCTCTACCCCAGATGCTTTCACAATTCTCTCTCTCTGATCTAAAGAACTAAAGGATGGAATTCAAAGCAACCACAGACACCAAAGAATAGTGAGGGAATTCCTTAAAGGAGATAGCCAGAAAGGGGGAATCCTAAATTCTGCTCAGCTGAAGATAAATGAACCAGCCTAAGATTTGAACTGCTGGCTAAGAGGCAATTTTCAGTTTTTATCCAATCAACTAATTGCCTGCTAAAACAGAAAGGTCAACACTTTTTGGAGGAACATAGTCAAATCAAGAGCCGGTACAACACAACATTTCCAATGTCTAGGATACAATCCAAAATTCCTCAAATTCCTCAACAGAAATAACAATCAGTAGAGACAGACCCTGAGATGACCCAGATATTGGAATTAGCAAACAAGGATTTTAAAGCAGTTATCATCACTATTATCAATGATGTAAAGTGAAAATTTATTTGGTGAATAAAGCAGCTCTCCATAAAGAAATAGAAATAATAAAAAAGAACCAAATGAAAATTTTAGAATAAAATATAATATCTGAAATTAAATATTCACCAGATAGGTTTAACAGGAACATGGAGACAACAGAGCAAACAGTAAAACTGAAGACAGATCAATAGAATGTATCCAATTTAAAGAACAGATTGAAAAAAATCAATACAGCCTCAGGGACTTATTCAACAATATCAAATGGTCTAACATACAAGTAATTAAGACTCTCAGAAAAAAACAAGGAAAAAGTAATCACAAGATTTCCCAAACTTAGCAAAAGACAGAAATACAGATTCAAGAAGTTCAGCAAATCCCAAGCAAGATAAATGTGAAGCACATTCCTAGCAATATGATTGTCAAACTGCTGAAAACCAAAGATAAAGAGAGAATCTCGAAAACATTCAGAGAAAAGTAACACATTACATATACGAAAAGAACATTTCAAATGACCAGTGACCTCTTATCAGAGAATCTGGATTCTAGAAGGCAGAAGAATAACATCTTTAAAGTGTGGACCAAAATTACCTGTCAAACCAGAGCTCTGTAAACAGAGAAAACGTCCTTCAAAAATTAAGACAAAATAAAGACATTTTTAGATAAAAGAAAACTGAGCGAATTCATCACTAGCAGACATGCAATACAAGAAATGCAAAGGAAGTTCATCAGGCTGAAGGGAGATGATACTAAATGGAAGCTTAGATTTTCAGAAAGGAAAGAAGAGCATCAGAAATGGTAAATATCTGGGTAAATATAAAAGACAATTTTCCTTTTAATGTCTTGGAAATACAACTATTTAGGGCAAAAATTAAAACATTGTTTTGTAGGGTTTATAATTACATAGATGTAATACATGTGACAATTATAGCATAAAGGCAGGATAAGGGATGAGTGGAACCAAATTAATACATTTGAAATTGAAGCAATATTTTTTATAACCCAACCCAATGGGTTGGTTCTCCACAGGGGAAAATATACATAGCATATACTAGAAGCTATAATCTCTAAGGGGAGCTGAGCAGAAGCCAGGCTTGGGAGAGCAGGGAAGTGATTTGAAAGGATTCACTAATATATCCCTTCAACCATAGACGTCTGGCTAAACCCGTGGTGAAACCTAAGCCTTACACAGGAGATTCTACTGGGAATAGAAGTACAGACAAAAGCCTTATTGTTTACGGAAGCCTATGAATCCAAACTAGCAACGGGAATTGCCAATAGCATTAGATCAAACAACAACAGGTCAAAATTCATGTTAGCACAATGAATAACTAGTACCTGTATTAGTCAGCTATTGCTGCAGCTATGCTACTGTGTTTGGGAGGTCCCCAGGTTCCATTATTCACTAGGAGGACTCACAGAACTCAGCATATAGTTGTACTCATTGCTATGATTTATTATAGTGAAAGGATGCAGAGCACAATTAGCAAAGTGAAAAGACACTTGAGGAGAAGTCCAGTGGAAACCATGTTTAAGCTTCTAAGAGTCCTCTCCCAGGAGTCACATAGGATGCACTTAATTACCCCAGCAAGAAGTTACGACAACACATGTGAAATGTTGTCAACCAGGGAAGCTCTAAGAGACTCAGCACCCACGGCTTTTATTGGGAGCTGGTCATGTAGGCAACCTCTGCCTAGCACCTAGCAAAATCCCAGACTCCCAGAAGGAAAGCAGGTGTTCAGCATAAACCATATTGTTTGCACAGTTTAGGCACAATTGATCATTCTTATCAGTTAATGGTAGCCACTGTTCCAAAATCTAAGTTCCCAAAAGCCAGCCAAGGGCCAACCTGGCAAGCAGGCCTTTTCAAGGATAGCAGTTTAGGCCTGCTATGTTAACTCTTTTCTGTACAACTACCTAACAAAGAACTGTAAGAGTCTCAGTATGTTATAACAATAAACATTAATTTTTGCTTGGTGGTGCTAGGCTAGACTTCAGGCTTTGTACTGGGTTCAAGTCTGTTCACAGATCTTCATAATTCCAGGAACTGTGGCTTCTGCAGTCATGTTCTTCTCACGTCAGGTGGCAGAAATACAAGAGAGCAAGCTAAATCATGCAAATAATTTTAAGGTCTCTGCTTACATCACACCTCTTAACATTTCATTTGCTAAAGTCAGTCATATAGCTAAGATCAACATTAGTGAGGTGAGAAAATATACATCTACTCTAATAGGGAGAAAAACCACATGGCAAAGGGTATGAATGTACAGATCCCTTACAGAGGTTTTAAATAATTGGGAAAAATAATCCAATCTACCACAGTGCCCTAGGGATCTCACCAAACTCAGAGGGCAAACGAGGTTGGAAGCATCATCTTACCACTTTTGAAAATGATATTTCTTAGTTTGTTCATTAGTTTATTCCCACACCTATGCCCAAAGGAGCCTTAAAGCAGACAAGAAAGAACATGGAATTTTAGCAATATCCTATGCAAGTTCTTTAGCAACATAATAATAAAATTAATAATAGCTAACATTAATGAGTGCTTACTATATGTCAACAGTGTTACATGCATGATTTCATTTAGTCCTTGATTGATGTCATTATTTTTCCCATTTTAGGTATGAGGAAACAGAGGCCTAGAGACTTGCCCAAGGTCCTAAAGCTTATAAGTGGTGAAGCCAGGATTTGAATCCAGGCAGCCTAGATCTGGAGCTTGTGCTTTTAACCAGTAGGATATTTTAAATGGAATGCTTGGGCATATATGCTAGATTACAATGCTTCAATATTGGAGTGTAAAAGTGTGCCAGAAACATGGAAGCACCACCAAATTTTCACATGATTCACATGGGCTCGGGGAACTAAGATTTAATATGTTAAGAAAAGAAAATTTTTATCTTACTCAACTAAAATACTAAGAAAACTTGACTTTTTCCTCACAGCAACAGGTCAATATACCACATAGTTCAACCGTTTAATTTCAATCTTATTTAAATTCAAATATTCCTTGACTTTGAAGAACTGCTAATGAATACATTTCATTGATCAAAATAATTTTCAAAGCTTCTAAGCCAGCTTGCCTTTCTACTTTCTAGACTAGATAAAGTATCTGCTACACATACCATCTCCTATGATTCTGTAAAGGCCATGTTTTTTCAGTCAAGAAAAATGATCACAAAAATCTTCCATTTTCACTAAACAAGTATATTCAAGACTGTGTTCAATAAACAATTTAACAACTAAGAAGTTTTTCCTTTATGAAGCAAGAATTCTGTAATGCAAATATACTTCTATCACATCCAGAGTTGCTAGTCCCTCCCTCTATGGTTATGGGGGGGTGCATTTTAATTACAGACATTCACTTCTCTTCAATTGTCTTCTGAGCTTAATGAACAATGAAAGTACCGTACTACTTATCGGAAATCACTAAGAATCGAACGTCGAAAGGCATGTTCCTGCAATAAGCAATGGTCTGCTAAGTGTCTCATTTGAAGATGAGTAAATGCTGCTGTAGGAATTAAGTCTAGGGTCTGTCTGACAGAATAGATTAAGAACCCATTGTAGGGAATTCAGAGGGTTACCAATAACACAAAACGTTATCTAGATGTACTCAGCCTGTAAAAAACACGATATATAAGAGAGAACACTTCTATCTTCAAAAAACGCAATTACCTAAAACAGACTAAAGGTTGAAAATGAAAAGAAAAAAAAAGGACATTAACAAATGTCAACTAGTCAAAAATAAGTTTGAAAAAGTGAAGTGTGATACCTTAGTCCAAACATGAAAAATGAGGAGATACACACTGTATTTTTCCATAATGCCCAGGGCATTTGGAACTAAGGAACAGTTACTCAGAGAAAGAGGAAGGTGCTTAGTTCAACTGTTTTGGTTTTTAATAATTCCTCACTTTCTCTGCTGGTTTTTCAAGTGTTTTGCCACTTATCTAAAAAATATGATGACACTGGCTTGTGAGAAATACAAAATCAGGAGCTCTAAATGGATTTATGAGATTCTTCAGAAGAGAGAACAATGATACAATGGAAAGCAGGAACTGCTGGCAGATTTCCATTTAAAGTAAAGCCAAATTTCAAATATTTTAATGGAAAAAGAGTCATATACACCTCTTTAATTTCGTAAGTATAAATTATTTATCATATCAAATTATCCATATAATCTAATTTTAACAAATAAATTTTTCCCATGAGAAATATTTCAATATTCATAGAGTGATTTTTTTCTCTTTTTAAAAAACTAATTTTTATATGTGTTGGGTCCTTGTTGCTGTGCTTGGGCTTTCTCTAGTTGCGGCGAGCGGGGGCTACTCGTCATTGCGGTGAGTCGGCTTCTCACTGCGGTGGCTTCTCTTGTTGCAGAGCACGGGCTCTAGGAGCATGGGCTCAGTAGTTGTGGCTTGCAGGCTCTAGAGCGCAGGCCCAGTAGTTGTGGCACACGGGCTTAGTTGCTCCGCGGCATGTGGGATCTTCCTGGACCAGGGCTTGAACCCATGTCCCCTGCATTGGCAGGCAGATTCTTAACCACTGAGCTACCTTCATAGAATGATTTTTAATAAAATTAAAATTTCACCCTTAAGAATATTAGTTACTATATGAATCCTGTGTGGACTCAAGACTAAATGGCCTACGCTATTTTCAGTTATCACGTTAGGCCTTATACTCTACAATTTACTGTTAATGAAGATTTGAAAAAAATAAAAGAAGTAATTTCTTAACATAAACTCAACTTCAATATAATTAACAAAGTAATATTTATTCATAAAAATCAGTGAAAAATTTAATATGGATGAGAAGTCTTTCTTTTAAGGGGTAACAATTTTCAGAAAAATTCCCAAATAAGGTAAGGTATTCCTCCCAAGATATCACAGCCAAAACCTAAGCATAGGAAAGTCCCTTAGAGGACATCCAGGGCAAACTCCTACCCGTCTTGGAGAAATTCCTGCCACAGCATTTATAACAAGTAGCTTTCCAGAGTCTGCATGAATGGTTCCAATGATTGAAAGGTAGGGTTTATTATCCATGGCCCAGCCTGTGCCATTGCAGGTGAGCTCTGATTGTGGAAAAGTTCTTCTTGTTGATGAGTAGAAATCTATATTCTTAAATTTTCAATCCACTGAGTATAGTTCTAGCATCCACAAGAACCTCAAATTCCAATTCTTCTGTTCCCTAATTGGAAGTAGCTGAGAACAGCATGGCAAGTCCCATCACTCTGTGACTTGCAGGGGAAAGAGGAGGAGGATGGTGGAGACAAGTGACAGAGCAATGAAAAAGGAGATGGAAGACAACCAAACATTTGGTTCACAAGGATATTTTATGTCAGATTCAGTGCCAAACAGAATCCAAGACTACAAAAGACAATGTGCATATGCATGTGTATGTATGGATTTGTGTTTGTATATATGTGAGTATACAGTAGATGCATGTATGTAATACGTGTAATGTATGTGTATACATGTGTGAGTATATATACATGTGTGTATGTATATGTGTGTGAGTATGTGTGCGTATGTGTGCGTGTGCACATGTATATGTGTGTATAAAATGCCAAGTCAGCTAACAGGAAATGCAAACATTGGGTTTTTAGGATATTTTTAACAAGAATATAAAATACACACATCTGCTAAGCACTGCAGGAGTTGTTAACAGACTAGAGAGGATGAAAGGGAGTCAATAAACCTATGTTTATATTATGGTAAAAATATGGTTATTTCAAAATATCTGAATAATTAAATGTCAAGCTTATTATCTAGACATTTGCTATCAAGTAGACAAAGAAGTTCCCAATGAGTAAATAAAAATCAACCAGATCACTCTACTGGGTCTCTTTCTGCAAATTTCTGACAGGATTCTTAGCATGGCACGGAGTGGGCCAGCCACGCTGCACCTTCCTGGCTGGGGGTCAGGATTTACCCTCTCAGTTCCTTTCTCCACTTGCCCGTCTCTAGGCCTTGGAGAAAGGCAGCAACTCCTCACAAGAAGTCTGGGCTCTCTGGAGGTAAATACAGCCCCCACTGGCAGCATGTTCAATCATTAAAGAAGAGCGAAAATATGCTGATTAGATCTCAAGACAAGAAAGAGAACAAACATACAGACAATTTTTCCTCAAACACAGAAATGAAAGAAAAAAAAGGGTTTGGGTAAATTGTCAGGATATCAATTTAGCAGAACACAATCTAGAATTAATCAAAATGTTACTAAATTTTATTCACCAAAAATGATAAAACTATATTCAGATCTAATAAGGTAAAATAATAAAACTATACAAACAGTTTTAGCTACCATAAAATTGGAAACGACTAACTGGATAATTTAGTAAGTCTTTTTCTAGGTAATACATAAACCCATTCCAAATTGTGTAGCCTGGTAAAATACAAAAATTATTCATCGTGACTCATTAGGCAAAACTGGCACACCACCTGTCTTTGTAAATAAAGTTTCACTGGAACATGGCCATGCTCATTCATTTGTTGCCTATGCCTATTTTCATGCTATAACATCAGAGTTGAGAAGCTGTGACAAAGACTATTACGGCCCACAAAGCCTAAAATATGTACTATCTGTTCCTTTACAGGAAAAATTTGCAGACTCCTGCCCTATATAATCATGGATCCTAAAATAAGCATGTAGGCCACATTGCTAAATCATGATAGTTTCAAGGGAGGAAAGAACTTTACTGTCTTTATCATGCAGGTCTCCTTTGTTACAAACCATTAAAAACCAACAATAAAAAAGAGTTGCAAAAGAATGTTCCAAGTGTTGTGAAGGTATTTTACAGTTTGGAGAAATGGAACAATTGGTTCTTCCTACTTGTTTTGTTGGTTCTTCCTACCTGTTTTCCTTCCTCTTCATCTGAAGAGTTCCTGACATGGATACTTCTGCTGGGTTGGTAACCTTTCAGCTTTTCTTGACCAGACCAGTTGTTCTTTTGATCTGTTGTACTTTCCTCATCACTTCCTGGGTTATTTTTCCATTCTTTCATCATTTCTAGCACATTGGTTGGTCTCGCCGAAGAAAGTATATTGCCCTAATGTTAACAATGAATTTTTGGTGTTATAAACAGTTTAGAAAATGGAAGACTCTTACATATTTTAGTAATATAGTCTCACAAATTCAGTAAGTCACATGGAAAAATTATAACGCTGAATAAATAGCAAAACTTTGGATGCCCTTTTGAGCATACTCCTTGTACTAGCACGTCTCAGACCTCTTCACTAATGCTTTTACAATATGCCAAAATTTAGGGATGGGAGAATATTCTGGTTTAAAAGAATAGTGCAGCATGCTTGTGTGAAAGAACCACTACATAGGGCAAGTTCCTGGAATCCAAAGACCCCCTTACAGTGCCGTTCCTAGAAAATAGGGAAGCTGAAAGAATGAAAGAAGTTGCCCAAAGTCTACTGGGTCCAACACTAAGGGTAAGCCTATATAACATCAAAATGTCTAGGTAAAAAATCTAAATTCAGTTGATTAGTCCGGTGCCGTGTCCAAGAATATAGATGTTTGACTTGAAAGCTCTTGGTTGACTGGAAGATTTCGATATAATGTGGTCATTTGTGCACTGTTTTAACCCCAGATGTGGCTATACCATACTAAAACTGACCATTTTATATTAACTATAAACTGACCATACTAAAACTGACCATTTATATTAACTATATTTTTCTCAAATATAATATTCCATTTAATGCCAAGAAATGCATGAATGCATTCTTAAATGCCTCCTGCTAGACTAGGTATGCCTTAAATAGTTTTGCTCCTAACTCAGACTAGTAGAGAAAGTTTGGACAAGAAGTTTGGATCACATTTAGATTAAAACAGGACGTTTAGGTGTGGGAACAACTATGGAGTGATCTAAGTTAATTTGCTATGTGGGTGGATTGAAGCATTAAGCAACAGTGATACAGAATAGTACGAGGCCAGGCATCTTAAGGGCGGCCATCTGAGTACACTGTTGAGGATTTGTAGAGTTCAATATATTCGTGGTTAAAGACACAGACAAATATTAAGCATGGAATAGTAATAATTAAATGAGGATCGTTATGCTATTCGTTCCCTGTGGTTCTTCTACGTCATCCTGTTTTAAGAAGGTCTATATTCTTACTACTTTTATAGCATCCTACTTTTGGTTGCACTTCTGCAGCCTCTACCCATTTACTCCCAGAATGCCTTTACTATGCCTTCTGCCAACCCGTAGCCTACATTTCCGTCAAGGCTCAAGTTGACAGTCATCTCCGTCAAGTATCCCAGAACTTCCAAAGATGTTGTCAACTTAAATGAAGCACAGATGAAGTCTCAGAGAGCAAAAAGGAGTTGAAATTGTTTAGAACGGCAGATAGTCTCAGAGCTCTCATCTGAATGAGTTCTGATCTTCAGGGCTCTGTCAACAGCCCTGCTTGACCCCAGTGATTCATCTAGCCTCTATTATAACTTCCTGGCTTCATCATGACCTTGAACACTAACCCACAGTGTCCAGGCTCCTGGAATACTAGTACCCACAACTTTGCCTCAACTTAATTCTTTCATTAGAAAACAGAGACAATCTGACATCTATGTCTGTAATCCCGGTCCTCAATTGCTCTTCCCTGATAAACTCTCTACAAGTTAACTCTTTGGATCTAGAGTCATTTCTTCCAGGCACATGGTAGAACTTTGCTTCTCCACCTCTTTTGGAACATGATGATATGACTTGTTTTGACCAGTAAAATGTGATTTGAAATAGTGTGTATCACTTCTGGGTAGAAACTTGAAGAAAGAGCATGTAATTTACATGTTCTCAATTTCTGCCTTAGTAACTATAGAAGCACAGAGATGGAGCCTCCATCAGCCTGGGTCCCTGAGTGAAGACAAAGTAAAACAGAGCTTGCTCCCCTCCTCCCAGCCAATGTGCAATGGAAGGCATAAACAGCACTGAGATCTGGGGGTCACCTGTTACCACAGCATAATCTAGCCTGTCCTGATATAGACAGAAGATTAAATATTTACACTCTGTAAGTCACCTCCAAAAAGCTTTATAAAGAGTGAGCCCGCTATATAATCAGCATACCCAACAAAGTTGTATGCAATCAGTACCATGTGATAGCCAATTTATGTAGGCAGTCTTTGCTTTGCCCAGTCCTGATATGCATGAATTTTACTCATCATGACTTAAATAATATCAGTCCCTCAGCAACACAGTTCAAATTTCAGTCACCATGGTACATTAACTATAATTGCATAAAGTTCAAACTTCACTGCTAGCTCTTCAATCCACGATCACCAGGTAAATTACAGATCTGCATCACAATCAGTGACCAATCACATCACTTCTTTCACAGTCTGTTGGTGATTGGACACTGTGCATCTGCTATTCAGTTCACACACAGACAGCAATGTGTGCAGTTGTGCTGACTCCTTGTCTCGCAGGGAATTTGCCAACAAAAATGAAACTGCAACAAAGAAATTAAAAGTGATAATACTGGGAGTAAAATTTGAATCAAATGTAAATGGAGTAATAGAAGAAATAGCTGACCATGGGAATGCTGCCACTGCCACTGTGAGAATCTAGATGCGCAACCAAAGGAACTTAGTGAAGGCAAACTTATCAACATAAATGAGGAAGGATGAAGATGCTTCAGGGAAAATGCCACCCACAAAAAAACTTGACATTTAAAGAATTTTCAGAGATATTCAAGACATTGAAAAGACAAAGGATACAACGTTAGAAGTTGATCCAAACTTGTAAAACAGTATGACAATTCACCAAGGCATAAAAAAGATGCTCCCCTCTGTATGATAAGAAGAAGGCAAGCACTGTTTAAACTAATCTTGATAAGTTTTTAACCCCAAAATAAGATACTTTAACTCTCAATATTTCTCTCAATATTAAATTACAGCGCCAAAAATTTAGCTTTACTTTTATTTCATTCTCTCTCTGTATTTAGAACCAACAGGGAGTTTTTAATGTTTAACAAAAAATTTTAAAGGGCATGGAAAAATCACAATTTTTCCCATTGTTTATTAAAATCATTTTGCACAGCTTCAGTCTGCACTATTATTATGGTTCTGCACTCCTGTGCAAAGCAAGGATTACCTGTACTATCTTGAGTCTGCATTTCTAGACAGCTTTCAAGTGCTTGGTTCACATATATCAATATATACACACAAAAGCATGGTGACTGACACGCTACAAATGACTCTATTTCTTATTGCAAAGAGACTGGGGAGAAGAGCAAAAGATCTAGAATAGGGTCATTATCCCATCAAAAACACTATACCATTTATAAATTTTTAACTATTTGCTTCCTATATTCCCTTGTGATATCAAACAGGGCACAAATGTTGGTATAGATTCCAGACTTTCCCTCTTGTCTGAAGTCCAGCCAGTAACTTACCAGACTAGCCCCTTCTTGCCTGCTAACAGTTGGAGGAAGAATTGCATCAGATACTTGGACTGACCAATGAATAAGTTGCCCAGAGCTGTGTGTCATGAGCCTTCTAGGCTCAAGAGAAATTACACATGAACCAACCAAAGAAAAATGGGTGGAATTGTTAGGGCAGACACTGGAGATTGTGGAGACACCTCACCACCAGAACAGTAACCTCTGAACTCCCTTTACTGGCTGTGTTAAGAGGGGTCACACCCTGAACTCATCAACCATGAAGCAGCAAATGGCAAGAAGGCAGCAGTAATAGGCTGATAATCTGAGGCTATCATAAGTAGAAATTTGTTAATAAATTTCCACTTGTTTAACTAACAGTTTGAGATGACTTCATTTTGAAAAACTGGAAAAATGAACACTCACAGAGGAGAAGCATTGGTCAAATACTAAGATTTGGATTTAATCTTAGTAGACAGGTCCTGCAAATAGGAACCCAAACATATATCCTCATCTAACAAAATTTGCCTTTTCAAGGACAGTGCCTATCAGTATTCTGTAAACAATAAGTCTTTTACAAGTATTTTTTAATGAACGAATGAATGATATGTATGAGTTGGGGTAAGATAGTATAAAACATAAAATCAGCAAAGCGAAAAGGAAACATTCTGGGTCTTTAACTTACGGTCATCATTTTCTACTTTTCGTAAGTAGCTAGAACTCTTTATTTTGTAATGTTCTCAGGAATAAAATTTTTAATTAGAAAATTTTTTATATCTTTATAAAAAAGATATAAAAGGATGCTCAACTTCACAAAATTAATAAAATCCAAATCAAAAACAATGAGTTGGCAATTTTCACCTAATAGATGGACATAAATTTAAGTTTGATAAAACTGTGTTGGTGAGGGTATGGGGAAACAGGCTCTCTCATTTACTTGCTTTTTATGGGAGGATAAATCGGCAATAAACTATCAAAATATGTAATACACATTCTCACAAACCAGTAATTCAACTTTTAAGAATATATTTTATAGATATGCTGACACAGTATGCAAACATACACTTACAAGAATATTTGTTGCACCATTGTTTGTAACAGAAAAGACCTGAAACAATTTAAATATTCCATATTCATAGGGGCAAAATAATAGTGTATCCATAGTTTTGGATACAATACTGTTTTTCAAAAAAATAAGTGTATCTTCCGAAAATACATTAGATGAAAAAGAATAGTTTGCATAATATAAACCCATTTGTGAAAAGTGAATAATAAAAATGTTCAGAATGTATTTGAAAGAATACATAAGAGACTTAACAATGGTTATCTTTAGTAATTGGGAATGAGGGAATAGAGGGAGAAAGTTATTTTTCCTGCCTTGTTTACCATTTAAATCATTTACTAAGGGTAATGGCAACTATTATATGACTAAAAATTAATATAAACTATGTAGGAAAAGAAATAATGTAAGTTGCAGATACTCACAAAGGACTGATAGCACCCAGTAAGATCACCAAACATGCTCTCATGGGTCTCAGTGAGGCCAAGGCAGCAGCATAGAAAGGTAGTAAGGGCTGCTGAAGTAAGCAACTCTGCACCACTTTAAAATTTTTCCTAACAGAGGCATCTCAGTGATTTAGTTTTCACAAGTATAGCAAATAATGAGAATAGAGAAAATTGGTGTTGATATTCTTATTCTTTAAGAGGAAACAAACTGAGAAATTTAGTAATTTACCCTTATTCCAGAAGTGCATTTCCATTGTCTGCTAAGAATTTCTAGAGGTGCTGCTGAGCCTTCAATACTGTAATGTATATTTGAAAACTGATCAAAGAGTTTTTCCCACCACAAGAAAAAAAATTTAAACTATGTGAGGTGATGGATATAGTAACTAAATTTATTGTGGTAATCATTTCACAATATACACATATATTAAATCACTATGTTACACATCTTAAATTTATACAATGTTATATGTCAAATTATGTCTCAATAAAGCTGGAAAAATAAAAACAAAATATATTCCAAACCAACATTCTTCAAATGGTTATGTGTACACCTCGCTGTACACCAAGAATGAAGACTTCCTAAGGGCTGTATGGGCAGGGATGGTTTGCAGGGAGTCAATTTCAAGACCCTCAATTTCCAATGACCTACTCTTTTTCAAAAGTCACCTGCTTGGGCAAGGATCTGCAGTAATTCTTTCCATGTTCTTTTCTTAAGTCAGCTTCTTACAATGCTTGTTATTGTACATATATTTATTTGTGTGTGTGTGTGTGTGAGAGACAAAAGGCTCACATCTAGAATATACAACAAACTTCTACAAATCAATCAATAAAAAAAAAACTAATAGAAGAATGGAGGAAAGACTTGAACAGACATTTCACAAAAGAAGATATCCAGAAGGCCAATAAGGATAAGTAAAGTAAAAGTGACCAATTTCATTTGTCATTCAGGAAACGCAGATTAAAACCGGACTTGAGGATATGGGGAGGGGGAAGGGTGAGCTGTGACAAAGCGAGAGAGAGGCATGGACATATATACACTACCAAACGTAAGGTAGATAGCTAGTGGGAAGCAGCCGCATAGCACAGGGAGATCAGCTCGGTGCTTTGTGACCACCTGGAGGGGTGGGATAGGGAGGGTGGGAGGGAGGGAGATCAAGAGGGAAGAGATATGGGAACATATGTATATGTATAACTGATTCACTTTGTTATAAAGCAGAAACTAACACACCACTGTAAAGCAATTATACCCCAATAAGGATGTTAAAAAAATAAAACCACAATGAGATACCATTATATATTACCAGAGTATCTAAATTAAAAATATTGATAATAACAAGCACTGGAGAGGATGGGGAGCAAAACTAGAACTCTTACACATTGCTGGTGAGTCATACAGACTGCCAAGAGTCACATGAAAAGATGCTCAACATCACACAAAACTATAATGAGATATCACCTCACACTGGTCAGAATGGCCATCATCAAAAAATCTACGAACAATAATGCTTGAGAGGGTGTGGAGAAAACGGAACCCTCCTACACTGTTGGTGGGAATATAAACTGGTACGGCCACTGTGGAGAACGGTATGGAGGTTCCTTAAAAAACTAAAAATAGAACTACCATATGATCCAGCAATCCAACTCCTGGGCACATATCTGGAGAAAACCATAATTCAAAAAGTACATGCACCTCAATGTTCATTGCAGCACAATTTACAATAGCCAAGACCTGGAAGCAACCTAAATGTCCATCAACGGAGGAATGGATAAAGAAGATGTGGTACGTATATAGAATGGAATATTACTCAGCCATAAAATAGAATGAAATAGTGCCATTTGTAGCAACATGGATGGACCTAGAGATTGTCATACTGAGTGAAGTCAGTCAGACAGAGAAAGACAAATATCATACGATAACGCTTATATGTGGAATCTTAAAAAATGGTACAAATGAACTTATTTACAAGACAGAAACAGAGTCACAGATATAGAAAACAAACTCATGGTTACCAAGAGGGAAATGGGGGGGAGGGATAAATTGGGAGACTGCGATTGACAGTACACACTACTATATATAAAATAGATAACTAATAAGGACCTACTATATAGCACAGGGAACTCTGCTCAACACTCTGTAATGACCTATATTGGAATAGAATCTAAAAAAGAGTGGATATATGTATATGTAAAACTCATTCACTTTGCTGTACAGCAAAACTAACGCAACACTGTAAATCAACTATACTCCAGTAAAAATTAATTTTAAAAAAAGATACTATTTACCCACATCTATTCCAACACCGGCTACTGCCAGACTTCTTTTTTGCGGTATGCGGGCTTCTCACTGTTGTGGCCTCTCCCGTTGTGGAGCACAGGCTCCAGACGCGCAGGCTCAGCGGCCATGGCTCATGGGCCCAGCCACTCCGCGGCATGCGGGATCTTCCCGGACTGCGGCACGAACCTGTGTCCCCTGCACCGGCAGGCGGACTCTCAACCACTGAGCCACCAGGGAAGCCCCAGACTTCTTAATTTTTGGTTTATCTCACTGAGGTCTTGGTTTGTATTTCCCCAATCGCTAATGTGACTGAACATCTTGTCACATGTTCATCAGCCAAATGTGGGTCCTCTTCTGTAAAAATGCCTGGCCCTAAAGCAACTATACTCCAATAAAAATTAATTTTAAAAAATGCCTGGCCCTGTCTCTTTGTACATTTTCTACTAGGTTGTTTGTCCACTTCTCATTGATTTGTAAGAATTATTGAGATTTCATGATATTAACCCTTTTTTGGTTTTTTGGGTTACAAAAGCCTTCTCCTAGTTTATAACCTATCCCTAAAGTGTTGTTTTATGAACAGAAGTTCTGAAGATTCATATTAAGTCAAGTTTATTCACCATTTCTTTTATGTTAGTGCCTTTGGTATCTTGCTTATAAAATCCTTTTCTACACAGTCCAAGGTCCAAAAGATTTTCACCTATATTTTCTACTAAAAGTTAAATATAAATTTTATTATTTAAGTCCTTGATTGATTTGCAGTTGACTTTTGTCTGCAGTGTGAGATAGGAACCCCATCTCTCTCTTTTTTTCATATGGACAACCATTTATTCCCTCCAGTTATTGAATAGTCTCTCCTTTTTCCACTGATCTGCCATACTACCACTGTCATAAAAGTTCCAGATATGCATGGATATGTTTCTGCACCTTCTATTTTATTCTACTGGTCAATTTGCTTATTACTGCAAATGATCACACTATGCTAACTAATACAGCTTCGTAAGTCTTAATATCTGGTAGAGCAAAACATTCAGAAATGTTTTGGCTATTTTCCACCCTTTAAGCTTCGATACAAATTTTAGGGTCAGGAAAGTTTGTGGAATTTTGATTGGATTTGCATCATGTATGTACATCAACATGAGGAAATCAGTTTTTATGATATTAAGTCTCCTGACCTATGATTATGGTATACCTTTACACTTTTCTTCAATGTTTTCCAATAAAGTTTCATAATTTTCCCCAAATCTTATCTTGAATTTATTTCTAGAAATGATATATTCTTGAATATTATTTTACATCTTCATTATTTTACATTTTATATTGTTGCTTGCTAGTGAAAAGAAATACAATGTCAATCTCTTTTTTCCAGGTTTACTGAGATATAATTGATATATAACATTGTGTAAGTTTAAAGTGGACAATGTGTTGATTTGATACACTTATATATCGATGAGTATCAACCTTAAATCCAGCTACCTTACTCAGCTCTTCTATTATTTCAAATAGTTTAATAATTTGCCTAATAATTTGTATATTACTGCAAATAATAAAAGTTTTCTTTCTGTTTTCCAATTCTTATGACTTTATTTTCCTTGTCTTAAGTTGACTAAGATCAACAATGTTGGGAAAAACTATTGAAAGCTGATTTCCTTGACTAGCTTCTTATTTTAAAGAAATGCTTCTCACGTTTCCCATTTAAAACGATATTTGCTGTAAACATTTATCAGGTTAAGGAAGTTTTCTTCTATTCCTAATTAAATTATGAATGTATACTGAGTCTTATTACAAGTGTTTCCATTAAATTATCATATGCTTTTTCTCCTTTAATATATTAATGTGTGAATTTATATTTACAGATTTTTTTCCAAAATTAAACCATCATTCTATTTTTAGGGAAAATCCAACTAGATCACGACCTTTTTTATAAACACAGTTGGATTCAACTTGCTAACATGTTGTTTAAGGTTTTACATCTATATTAATAAGTAATATGGATCATTTTCCTTTTTCATAGGTTTGGCTTACAATGGTCTAATTTTGTTATACTAGAGTATACAGAATTAATACTAGACTCAAAATAAATCAGGAAAATTCTCTCTTTGGGGGCACAGGAGGAGAGTTATAAATTTGACATAAAAGTTTGGTAGAACTAATCTGTAAAATCATCTAGGCTTGGTGTTTTCCTGGTGGAAGATTTTAAACTACTGCTTCAATTTCCTTAGTAATTATATAGGACAATTCAAGTTTTCTATTTATTCTTTTTTTTTTAGTTTTTTTTTTTTTTGAGGTGGACCATTTTTTAAAGTCTTTATTGAATTTGTTACAATATTGCTTCTCTTTCATGTTTTGGTTTTTTGGCCGTGAGGCATGTGGGATCTTAGCTCCCCAACCAGGATTGAACCTGCACCCCCTGCATTGCAAGGCAAAGTCTTAACCACTGGCCTGCCAGGGAAGTCCCTTCTATTTATTCTTGAGACAATATTATGAAGCTGTATTTTTTGAGGAAAATATTTTTTATGAAAAGAAATTTTGTCCATTTTCCCTAAGTTTTCAGATTTATTAGTATACAGTTGGTGGTGGTATTCCCTTGCCTTTTTAATATTTATCCTTTTAATCTCTGCTTTATCTGTGCCTGTATTCCCTTTTTCCTATTAATACTATTTTTGTCTTCTCTATTTCTTTCTTATTTTTGCCAAAGATTTATCTATTTGTTGGTCTTTTCAAAGAATCAAATGTTGGTCTCATTGATCTTCTCTTTTCTACCTTTCCTTTCCATTTAATTTATTTTCACTCTTACTTTGTTTTATTTTTCCTACTACTTTATTTGGGTATATTCTGTTGGGATTTTTTCCTGAGATTTTACGTTGGATATGTAGTTCCTTTTTTAGCCTTTCTTCTTTTCTTTCTTTCTTTTTTTTTTTTTTGCGGTATGTGGGCCTCTCACTGTCGTGGCCTCTCCTGTTGCGGAGCACAGGCTCCGGACGTGCAGGCTCAGCGGCCATGGCTCACGGGCCCAGCCGCTATGCGGCATGTGGGATCTTCCCGGACCCGGGCACAAACCCGTGTCCCCTGCATCAGCAGGCGGACTCTCAACCACTGCGCCACCAGGGAAGCCCTTTTCTTCTTTTTTAATGTGAATACTCCAGGTGATAAGTTTCTGCTGAAACACACTTTTACTGCATCTCACAGGTTTTGATATGTTGTATTTTTATTACCCTTCAGTTCTACAAATTAAAAATTTGTTCTCATTAGTATTTATTCTTTAACCTATGACTTATCTAGAAGCATGTGATTTAATTTCCAAATATATACAGATATTTAATCTTATTGGCATTGACTTTTAACTTAATTGTGTATTGTTAGATAACATAATCTGTGTGAAATTTATTGAGACTTGCTTTCTTCCTGGCCAGTTCAATTTTGGTAAATGTTCCTTCCACATGTGGTTAAGAAAAATGTATATTCTCTAATTGATGGATGCTTTTTTTTTTTGTATACATGTCCACTAAAATAAGCTTGTTACCTGTGTTGTTAAAATACCCTTGTTTCTGTTTTCATTTGCTTTACATATCAATAATTGAGAGAAGTGCATTAAAATCTCCCACTATGATGGTGAATTTTCCAATTTCTCCATGTAATTTTGTCATTTTTGATGTATATTTTTGAGGTTATCTTATTAGTTGCATACATGTTTAAACTTATATATTTTGTTTGGATTGAACTTTTATTATTATAAAGTGACCTTCATTATCTCTAACGATGATTTGTTTGTGGCAAGGTATATTTAATTGATATTAATTCAGTTACTCAGGCATTTTTTGGTTAGTGTTTGCCTGGTATGTTCTTTTCCATTCTTTTTCTTTCAATATTTGTGTCCTTATGCTTCAAATGTGCTTCTTGTAAATAGCACTTAGCTAGATTTTTAAAAAGTCAACCTGACCTTATGTCTTTTAACAGGTATTTCTTTTTTAAAAATATTATTTTTTCATGTTTATTTATTTTTATTTATTTATTTATTATTTTTGGCTGTGTTGGATCTTAGTGGCGGCATGCGGGATCTTTTGTTGTGGTACGTGGGCTTCTCTCTAGTTGTGGTGCGCAGGTTTTCTCTCTCTAGTTGTGGCACGTGGGCTCAGTAGTTGCGGGACGTGGGTTTAGATGCCCTGCAGCATGTGGGATTTTAGTCCCCCAACCAGTGATCAAACCCACATCCCCTGCATTTGAAGGTGGATTCTTTACCACTGCACCACCAGGGAAGTCCCTTAACAGGTATTTCTAACCCATTAACTTATTTGAAACTGTTTCTATCATTTAAGTTTGTTACTACAACTGTCTCACTCTTTGTATCTTTGTTAATCCTTTATTACTTTGAAAATCCATTGTCTACATCTTCCATTTTAGCCCCCTCTTGCGTACCCATGTTCTCTCTCCGTTCTCAACACTTGTCATGTGTATATTATCTCACATTTTAAGTCTGGGTTATTATGAATATACTTTCTCCTCTTCTTCTTTGGTCTTTTTCTCTTTTTTTGGACACCAACACACTTTACTAAGGTATTTGAAGACTCTCGGTACACATAGCTCTTGCAGTATCTACTGGATTTCTTTGACCTCCTATTTAATTACTTCTATTAAGTGTTTCAAATCTAGGATTTGTGTGGCAAACCTGAGGCCTTGTATATTTGAAAATATTTTTATCATTCCCTTTCACTTGAATGACAATTTGGATGGATATAAAATTCTAAGTTTAAAGTTGTTTTCCCTATAACACATTTAGAATTATTACTCCATTTACACTTGCATCCAATGTTGCTGCTGAAAAGTAAGATGTCAATGTGACTCTTGTTCTTTTTTATATGATATTGCTCTTTCTCTCTGGGAACATTTAGAATTTCCTCTTTGTTTTTGATGTTCTTAAATCTCATTATGTCTATTTTGTCAGTTTTTCCTTCTCTCTCCTATTTGGTAGTCTATCATCTATTTAGAGCTGAAGTCTTTCTTCTTTCTTTAATTCTGACGAATTATCTCTATTATTTTTTAAAAGATTTCCTTCTCCCTCTTTTTACTTTTTTTCCTGAGACTCCTATTATATGGATTTTGTAACTTTTACTTTCAATTCCTTATAGCTTTTCTTTATTTTTTCAATTTGTTTATCTTCACCTGTTCCCTTCTATAAAGTTCTATTAAAGTCCCATAATCTGATCATCTAGTTTTTTTAATTCATTCTTCAGCTGCACCCATTTCACTACTTATCCTATATAACTGTATCTCTATTTTAACTATTATACCTAAATGGTTCTACCTGGTTTTGCTTTATCATTTCTTGCTTCATATTATTAACATCTTCCCTTATCTCCTGTAGCATGTTCATTTTGTTGACTTCTAAATTCTTGAACTGCCTATTCTAAACTCTCCTAATGGTGTGTGAAATGTGGCCTGTTAGCTCATACTCCACAGGGAGTACTGGCTCCTCAGGAGGACAGACCAGAACCAGGCCTTCAGCCCCAGGAGCTCAAAATCCCTAGGCACCAAAGATCTGCCCCCACAAAGCAACTCCTCAGTTCAGGGTTTCAACCTTATCAAACTCCTCCTCCAAGGAGGAACAACCCAAGGAGGAGGCACTTCTAAAACTATAACCCACCTGTCCTAGGGTGTGGAGGCCAACAGGTAAGTCAATGCCTAAATCCAATTCGCACCCATTTTCCTTAGCTTCTCTCTCATGCAGGGCCTCAGTGCTGCTCTGATTTTACTTTCTACTCCTGTGAGAGGACAGGCATCAGTGTCCCGAGGCAAAGGGGAACTTGGGTTGTTTTTCTCTTCCTATTTTACTTCCTTCCCTGGCTGTAACCTCACTCATCATACATGCCAGCTCAGAATATCCCCTTATCTTCCCAGGGGTTTTGCACACTATTCTCTGAATCCTGGTATCATGAGGTTTCTCTCTAAAGTTACTCTAGGTTTAATCTTCAGAGAACATGCAGAAGTCTGTGCTAATTCAGTACCTTGTCAGGAACCAGAGCCTCCTCCAGCTGGTCTTTCACTAGGTGGTTTTTGACATATAACCCAAACAGATTTAAAGAAATGAGTGACACTGCTACATCAAAATTCCTTCTACTTGTTTATAAGGTTCTCAGTGCTTACATCTATGAAAACTGAAAACAATAACACAATTGATGCTGAACACTGTCTCTCTCTAACATTAAGTAACATTCAATCATGGATGGATGGCTATTTGGGGGGAAATGAGGCCTATCCATCCACTAAACAGATATTTTTCCAATACAATTTGACTTATGTTTGATAATTATTAACAATTATAATTACATTCCCTTGATCAATTATAAACAAATAATTAAAGTCACTCTTAAATAATTTTTAAAAATTTAGAGCCCTAGGGTCACGAGAAATAAAAACAAAAATATATATTTGAGCTGTTTTTTGCAAAATGAAACAAATGATAGGGTGACTAGTAAAAAGTCTTTCATGCAAAAATATATATTACATTGGGATAAATGCGGTGGAAGAAATGCAATACAAAAACAAATTCAAAGAAATGAACGAATAATCTAAAGTTTCTTTTTTAAAAAAATTTTTTAAATTTTATTTATTTTTTTATACAGCAGGTTCTTATTAGTTATCCATTTTATACTTATGAGTGTATATATGTCAATCCCAATCTCCCAATTCATCACACCACCCCCCTCCCTGCCACTTTCCCCCCTTGGTGTCCATATGTTTGTTCTCTATGTCTGTGTCTCTATTTCTGCACTGCAAACTGGTTCATCTGTACCATTTTTCTAGGTTCCACATATATGCGTTAATATACGATATTTGTTTTTCTCTTTCTGACTTACTTCACTCTGTATGACAGTCTCAAGACCCATCCACACCTCTACAAATGACCCAGTTTCGCTCCTTTTTATGGCTGAGTAATATTCCATTGCATATATGTGCCACATCTTCTTTATCCATTCATCTGTCAATGGTCATTTAGGTTGCTTCCATGACCTGGCTATTGTAAATAGTGCTGCAATGAACACTGGGGTGCATGTGTCTTTTTGAACTATGGTTTTCTCTGGGTATATGCCCAGTAGTGGGATTGCTGGGTCATATGGTAATTCTATTTTTAGTTTTTTAAGGAACCTCCATACTGTTCTCCATAGAGGCTGTATCAATTTACATTCCCACCAACGGTGCAAGAGGGTTCCCTTTTCTCCACACCCTCTCCAGCATTTGCTGTTTGTAGATTTTCTAATGATGGCCATTCTAATTGGTGATATCTCATCGTAGTTTTGATTTGCATTTCTCTAATAATTAGTGATGTTGAGCATCTTTTCATGTGCTTCCTGGCCATCTGTATGTCTTCTTTGGAGAAATGTCTATTTAGGTCTACTGCCCATTTTTTGATTGGATTGTTTGTTTTTTTGATATTGAGCTGCATGAGCTGCTTATAAATTTTGGAGATTAATCCTTTGTCAGTTGCTTCATTTGCAAATATTTTCTCCCATTCTGAGGGTTGTCTTTTCGTCTTGTTTATGGTTTCCTTTACTGTGCAAAAGCTTTTAAGCTTCATTAGGACCCATTTGTTTATTTTTGTTTTTATTTCCATTTCTCTAGGAGGTAGGTCAAAAAGGATCTTGCTGTGATTTATGTCATGGAGTGTTCTGCCTATGTTTTCCTCTAAGAGTTTTATAGTGTCTGGCCTTACATTTAGGTCTTCAATCCATTTTGAGCTTATTTTTGTGTATGGTGTTAGGGAGTGTTCTAATTTCATTCCTTTACATGTAGCTGTCCAGTTTTCCCAGTACCACTTATTGAAGAGGCTGTCTTTTCTCCATTGTATATTCCTGCCTCCTTTATCAAAGATAAGGTGATCATATGTGTGTGGGTTTATCTCTGGGCTTTCTATCCTGTTCCATTGATGTATATTTCTGTTTTTGTGCCAGTATGATACTGTCTTGATTACTGTAGCTTTGTAGTATAGTCTGAAGTCCGGGATCCTGATTCCTCCAGCTCCATTTTTCTTTCTCAAGACTGCTTTGGCTCTTTGGGGTCTTTTGTGTCTCCATACAAATTTTAAGATTTTTTTGTCCTAGTTCTGTAAAAAATGCCATTGGTAATTTGATAGGGATTGCACTGAATCTGTAGATTGCTTTGGGTAGTAGAGTCATTTTCACAATATTGATTCTTCCAATCCAAGAACATGGTATATCTCTCCATCTGTTTGTATCGTCTTTAATTTCTTTCAACAGTGTCTTATAGTTTTCTGCATACAGGTCCTTTGTCTCCCTAGGTAGGTTAATTCCTAGGTATTTTATTCTTTTTGTTGCAATGGTAAATGGGAGTGTTTCCTTAATTTCTCTTTCAGATTTTTCATCATTAGTATATAGGAATGCAAGATATTTCTGTGCATTAATTCTGTATCCTGCAACGTTACCAAATTCATTGATTAGCTCTAGTAGTTTTCTGGTGACATCTTTAGGATTCTCTATGTATAGTATCATGTCATCTGCAAACAGTGACAGTTTTACTTCTTCTTTTCCAATTTGTATTCCTTTTATTTCTTGTTCTTCTCTGATTGCTGTGGTTAGGACTTTGAAAACTATGTTGAATAATAGTGGCGAGAGTGGACATCCTTGCCTTGTTCCTGATCTTAGAGGAAATGCTTTCAGTTTTTCACCATTGAGAATGATGTTTGCTGTGCATTTGTCGTATATGGCCTTTATTACGTTGAGGTAGGTTCCCTCTACGCCCACTTTCTGGAGATTTTTTATCATAAATCGGTGTTGAATTTTGTCAAAAGCTTTTTCTGCATCTGTTGAGATGATCAAGTATGGTTTTTATCCTTCAATTTGTTAATATGGTGTATCACATTGATTGATATGCGTATATTGAAGAATCCTTGCATCCCTGGGATAAATCTCACTTGATCATGGTGTATGATCCTTTTAATGTGTTGTTGGATACTGTTTGCTAGTATTTTGTTGAGGATTTTTGCATCTATATTCATCACTGATATTGGTCTGTAATTTCCTTTTTTCACAGTATCTTTGTCTGGTTTTGGTATCAGGGTAATGGTGACCTCATAGAATGAGTTTGGGAGTGTTCCTTCCTCTGCAATTTTTTGGAAGAGTTTGAGAAGGATGGGTGTTAGCTCTTCTCTAAATGTTTGACAGAATTCACCTGTGAAGCCATCTGATCCCGGACTTTGCTTGCTGGAAGATTTTAAATCACAGTTTCAATTTCATTACTTGTGATTGGTCTGTCCATATTTTCTATTTCTTCCCGGTTCAGTCTTGGAAGGTTATACCTTTCTAAGAATTTGTCCATTTCTTCCAGGTTGTCCATTTTATTGGCATAGAGTTGCTTGTAGTAGTCTCTTGGGATGCTTTGCATTTCTGTGGTGTCTGTTGTAACCTCTCCTTTTTCACTTCTAATTTTATTGATTTGAGTCCTCTCCCTCCTTTTCTTGATGAGTGTGGCTAATGGTTTATCAATTTTGTTTATCTTCTCAAAGAACCAGCTTTTAGTTTTATTGATCTTTGCTATTGTGTTCTTTGTTTCTATTTCATTTATTTCTGCTCTGATCTTTATGATTTCTTTCCTTCTGCTAACTTTGGGTTTTGTTTGTTCTTCTTTCTCTAGTTCCTTGAGGTGTAAGGTTAGATTGTTTATTTGAGGTTTTTGTTGTTTCTTGAGGTAGGCTTGTATTGCTATAAACTTCCCTCTTAGAACTGCTTTTGCTGCACACCATAGGTTTTGGATCGTGTTTTTGTTGTCATTTGTCTCTAGGTATTTTTTGATTTCCTCTTTGATTTCTTCAGTGATCTCTTGGTTATTTAGTAACGCATTGTTTAGCCTCCATGTGTTTGTATTTTTTACATTTTTTTCCCTGTAACTGATTTCTAATCTCATAGCGTTGTGGTCAGAAAAGATGCTTGATATGATTTCAATTTTCTTAAATTTACTGAGGCTTGATTTGTAACCCAAGATGTGATCTAACCTGGAGAATGTTCCATGTGCACTTGAGAAGAAAGTGTAATCTTCCATTTCTGGATGCAATGTCCTATAAATATCAATTAAATCTATCTGGTCTATTGTGTCATTTAAAGCTAGTATTTACTTATTAATTTTCTGTTTCGATGATCTGTCCATTGGTGTATGTGAGGTGTCAAAGTCCCCCGCTATTACTGTGTTACTGTCGATTTCCTCTTTTATACCTGTTAGCAGTTGCCTTATGTATAGAGGTGCTCCTATGTTGGGTGCATATATATTTATAATTGTTATATCTTCTTCTTGGATTGATCCCTTGATCATTATGTAGTGTCCTTCCTTTTCTCTTGTAACATTCTTTATTTTAAAGTCTATTTTACCTGATATGAGTATTGCTACTCCAGCTTTCTTTTGATTTCCATTTTCCTGGAATATCTTTTTCCATCCCCTCACGTTCAGTCTGCATGTGTCCCTAGGTCTGAAGTGGGTCTCTTGTAGATAGCATATATATGGGTCTTGTTTTTGTATCCATTTAGCGAGCCTGTGGTTTTTAGTTGGAGCATTAAATTCATTCATGTTTAAGGTAATTATCCATATGTATGTTCCTGTTACCATTTTCTTAATTGTTATGGGTTTGTTTTTGTTGGCCCTTTTCTTGTGTTTCCCACTGAGGGAAGTTCCTCTAGCATTTGTTGTAGAGCTGGTTTGGTGGTGCTGAATTCTCTTACCTTTTGCTTGTCTGTAAAGCTTTTGATTTCTCTGTCGAATCTGAATGAGATCCTTGCCAGGTAGAGTAATCTTGGTTGTAGGTTCTTCTCTTTCACCACTTTAAATATATCGTGCCTCTCCCTTCTGGCTTGTAGAGTTTCTGCTGAGAAATCAGCTGTTAACCTTATGGGAGTTCCCTTGTATATTATTTGTCATTTTTCCCTTGCTGCTTTCAATAATTTTTCTTTGTCTTTAATTTTTGTCAATTTGATTACTATGTGTCTCAGCATGTTTCTCCTTGGGTTTATCCTGCCTGGGACTCTCTATGCTTCCTGGACTTGGGTGCCCATTTGCTTTTCCCTGTTAGGGAAGTTTTCGACTATAATCTCTTCAAATATTTTCTTGGGTCCTTTCTCTCTCTCTTCTCCTTCTGGGACCCCTATAATGCGAATGTTGTTGCGTTTAATGTTGTCCCTGAGGTCTCTTAGGCTGTCTTCATTTCTTTTCATTCTTTTTTCTTTATTCTGTTCTGCAGCAGTGAATTCCACCATTCTGTCTTCCAGGTCACTTATCCGTTCTTCTGCCTCAGTTATTCTGCTATTGATTCCTTCTAGTATATATATATTTTTAAGACTAGTCCTTTGTTTTATTAATTAATTTATTTATTTTTGCTGTGTTGGGTCTTCGTTTCTGTGTGAGGGCTTTCTCTAGTTGTGGCAAGCGGGGGCCACTCTTCATCATGGTGCGCGGGCCTCTCACTATCGTGGCCTCTCTTGTTGCGGAGCACAGGCTCCAGATGCACAGGCTCAGTAGTTGTGGCTCACGGGCCTAGTTGCTCCGTGGCCATGTGGGATCCTCCCAGACCAGGGCTCAAACCCGTGTCCCCTGCATTAGCAGGCAGATTCTGAACCACTGCGCCACCAGGGAAGCCCCCTTCTAGTGTATTTTTCATTTCAGTTCTTGTATTGGTCATCTCTGTTTGTTTGTTCTTTAATTCTTCTAGTTCTTTGTTAAACATTTCTTGCATCTTCTTGATCTTTGCCTCCATTCTTTTTAGGAGGTCCTGGATCATCTTCACTATCATTATTCTGAATTCTTTTTCTGAAAGGTTGCCTATCTCCACTTCATTTAGTTGTTTTTCTGGGGTTTTATCTTGTTCCTTCATCTGTTACATAGCCCTCTGCCTTTTCATCTTGTCTATGTTTCTGTGAATGTGGTTTTTGTTCTACGGGCTGCAGGACTGTAGTTCTTCTTGCTTCTGCTGTCTGCCCTATGGTGGATGAGGCTATCTAAGAGGCTTGAGCAAGCTTCCTGATGGGAGGGACTGGTGGTGGGTAGAGCTGGCTCTTGCTCTGGTGGGCAGAGCTCAGTAAAACTTTAATACGCTTGTCTGCTGATGGGTGGGGCTGAGTTCCCTCCCTGTTGGTTATTTGGCCTGAGGCAATCCAGCACTGGAGGCTACAGGCTCTTCGGTGGGGCAAATGGCGGACTCTGGGAGGGCTCACACCAAGGAGTACTTCCCAGAACTTCTGCTTCCAGTGTCCTTGTCCTCATGGTGAGCCACAGCCACACCCTGCCTCTGCAGGAGACCCTCCAACACTAGCAGGTAGGTCTGGTTCAGTCTCCTATAGGGTCACTGCTCCTTCCCCTGGGTCCTGATGAGCACACTACTTTGTGTGTGCCCTCCAAGAGTGGAGTCTCTGTTTCCCCCAGGGAAAAGTCCTGCAATCGAATCCCACTAGCCTTCAGAGTCTGATTCTCTATGAATTCCTCCTCCCGTTGCCAGACCTCCAGGTTGGGAAGCCTGACGTGGGGCTCAGAACCTTCACTCCAGTGGGTGGCCTTCTGTGGTATAAGTGTTCTCCAGTTTGTGATTTGATTTTATTGTGATTGTGCCCCTCTTACCGTCTTATTGTGGTTTTTCTTTTGTCTTTGTATGTGGGGTATCTTTTTTGGTGAGTTCCAGTGCCTTCCTGTTGAAGATTGTTCAGCAGTTAGTTGTGATTTTGATGCTCTCGCAAGAGGGAGTGAGTGCACATCCTTCTATTCTGCCATCTTGAACCTATCTCTCAACTGCATTTCTAAACACTTCAGTTCCTGGCTGTGCCTCCCTGGGAGGATCCTGAGCAAACCCAGGTCCTGTCCACATGGATGTAGCCCCAGGTTGTCCTGAAGCCCAAATCCCAGCAAGTCCTATGGAGACTGAACTCCTGTTGCAAGGATGCTGGCCCTTCGAGTCCCAAAGCTGAGGACCTGGTGGTGCTTGAGGAGACAGAACTCTAAAGTTTCTGTTAAAGGATAATTTGTTCATAAATTTTTTAAATTGGATGAGATGGAGGTGTTATATATGTAAAAAAAGTTAGATTTATTTTTAATTACCAACATTTACAATATATAGGAAATTATATCCCTTGTAATTATTTACATTTATGATGAAAAACTTTTAAGCTCAACCTAAAAATATCTGAAGAGATTCGTTACTTTTCAGTCTTTCTGAAATTATTCAAGCACAGACGTTTGAATATACTGTTCCAAAAAGCACCTCATTCTTCTTCCAATCTACAAAACCAGTAAGTCTTCTATACTTTTGTCTTACCCCATTTTCCTAGTCACCTGAAAAAGTTTTTATTCCTTTTACTCTTTCATCTAACATTTCTTCTTAGTTGAAAAATTGTGTTGATTGTCTTTCTAATGTCTATTTCTCTCCTCTCCTCTGTTCCGTTCTCACTGCCCTCGTTCCAATCTTTATTATCTCACCTGAGTCCTATTTCAGTTCTCCAACTTTACTTGCCACTCTGCAAACCATATCACACATACCGTTGCCAGATTATTCTTCCTGAAGTTCTGTCTGCCCTGGCCAGCAATACATCCACCAACCCACTAAGTGACAGAGTTGACCTGTGAAGAATCTTAGACACTTGCTACTTGTTCCCAACCTGCTCCAATGCCTATCCTGTTCTATCTCCCCATTAAGATCCTGTTTCTGCCCTTCAGCCATGATCCGTGCATAAGGATCCCTCAAATTTATTCCTAGGGCCCTTCTGGCTTCACGCTATTTCAGCCAGGATACTGCATTAGAAGAGGAGCTCCCCCCTCAGAATATCCCACAGACCCCATCCAAGTCCACTCAAATCACTCCACAAGGGTTGAAGGGACAAAGCAGAAAACAAAACTCACATAAGTTCAGCTATGATCTGGTACTTCAGTGCCTTTCAGTAGCAATCCATTGTCAAATAAGTCAAATACAAAGTCTTCTCTATGTAGGCCAAGGTCTAGAGCAAAATAGCCCTAATCTGCCTTTACAGCTTAATTTCCCACTACTTCCCTACATGTCTTCTATGATTCTAAAAAACCAGAACTACTAATATACTTCATTTTTTCTTTCTCTATATCTTTGTAAAGTTCTTTCTATCTAGAATCCCCTGCCTTCTTACTATGACTCCAACTTTAATTTCTACTTTTACCCATTTATTTAGAGTCAGATCACATATTACCTTCACTTTAAGTGGTTTTTGTAACCCCCTAAAGGGAATAATAGCTCTCTTCTTAAAAACCTAATAGTACTACTACTATACTATATAAATACATGTTTTATATATTAAATATAATATATATTTAATATACATTAATAAGTACAAATATGTTATAAATATATAATACATATTTTATAGAATATATATTTTATACAGTATATTTTTTATTTATATATATATATATATATATATATATATATATAAAATATGTATACACACACACACACATCATATACTCATTCTCTGCCTGTGTTTTTGTTTTAAACTTTCCACTATGCTTTGGGCAACCTGTAGGAAGGGACTACGCCAGACTCATCCTTGTGTCCTCCACAGCACATAGTAGTTATTCAATAAATATTTGTTTGAATTATTAAGTATATATCAATCACTGAATTTTGAGTAAATGCCCAAGGTTCCTGGTTCATGAGCTTCCAAACATAATTCTTATTTATTAAAAAACCTTCATTAAAGAGGGCTTTCAAAGCATATTCATATACGTAAGATAATTCAGAATTTAAGAATAAGTAAATATATCAATAGTAAAATAAAGGTAAGAGACTTAATATATTTAGGAAGAAAATATGCAGTAGGAAAAAAAATAGTTAGGTATTAGAATAATTACCAATAATTAGTTAGGTATCAGAAAATTCCAATTCTTTTACATAGAGTGTACAGGCTAAAGGTTAAAAGCTAATGACCAAAGCCTAAATAACAGTTTGTGAATTAGTGAACAAGGACCCTGTTCACACATAGGAAAGAGTGTTCTGAAGTTAGACCCTACAGTTCATTACAAGAGCATTTGTAAAGTGTGACTAAAAAGCAAAGTACACTGTAATTTGTGGTAAATCACTCAATGGGAGAGACTGTGTTTTATTCATCTTTGTACCCACATAGTGCCCAATGAATTAAAATCAAAAGACACTTGTTAAAATCAACATAGACGTTTAAATGACTGTTGTCCCATTTAAAATAAGCCACCCTGCAAGACTGACACACTATAATAATAATTTCCTTCCGTCAAAGAGCTTGCAATTGTTCCCCACTATCTATGGCAGGAAGTTAAAACTCTTTAGCCTGGGATTCAAGTGCCCTCACAATTTTCTTTCCTTTTCTAAAGTCTTATTTCCCACTTCTTTCCTTCAGGCATCTTATTTGTCAGTCAAATTGAACTCCTGATTTCACACTTGCTTGCCTCTGTATCTCTCTGTTCATCTGGCAATTTCTTATGTCATTTATCATTTTCTTCCTTGCTTTGTATCTTATACATAGCTTGTTTTCCTTATTATATTGTAAGTTCCTCATGTCAGAGACTAGGTCCTATATGTCTTTAACTATATTTTATTACCTAGCACAGGGCCTGGCACATGGTAGGCACACACACAAAGAATCTGTTGAAGGAATTACTGAATAATACCAGTAGAGCTCAACTGCGGAAACTACTTTTTGACAAGCCGTAAAAGAAAAATGCTTTTGTTAATTTATGACAGAGTTCTTAAATATAAGCAGGCATTAAAAATACTGGGGAAACTTGTTAAGTATGCAAATTCTTGGTGTTAGTTGTTACCAGGGGACTTAATACCAAGGGGCAACCATAACTATCTAATAAGGAATGAAGTCCTGAACCACTGCTGAGAATGAAAAGGGCAAAAAAGAAGAAAAGGATAAAGAGGATAACAGGCACACTCTTGGCAGTGGGAGTCATCATCAAACTCTTCCTCTGTAGTAAAGTCATTATTGGCTGTTTTTCCTTGCATCTGATCTTTGACTTTTTTTTTTTAAAATACCTGGGTTTTTGTTTTGTTTTTTATAAATTTATTTATTTATTTATTTTAGGTTGTGTTGGGTCTTCGTTGCTGTGCACAGTCTTTCTCTAGTTGCAGCGAGCGGGGGCTACTCTTTGTTGTGGTGCGCGGGCTTCTCACTGTGGTGGCTCCTCTTGTTGCAGAGCATGGGCTCTAGGTGTGCGGGCTTCAGTAGTTGTGGCACACGGGCTCAGTAGTTGTGGCACATGGGCTTAGTTGCTGCACAGCACGTGGGATCTTCCCGGACCAGGGCTCGAACCCGTGTCCCCTGCATTGGTAGGCAGATTCTCAACCACTGCACCACCAGGGAAGTCCCGATCTTTGACTTTTTAAATCAGGATGACAATATCTGTTTAAGACCCATTCACTTAAATGTACATAGCGAAGCAATGATTATTTTTCTCAGAATACTTTTCAGATATGTACTGTATTTCAAAATGCACAATATATAGGTAAACCATAGAAACTTTATCCAATAAAGCTCTTTGAAAAGAATGTTACTATTTGTTCGGTATTGGAAGATCAGTTCTGCTTATAAAGCAGTAAGGCACTGAGAGAACTAATGTGTTCTCTTTAGATTATTTCAAACAGGATATGAATTACAGGAAGCAAGACTTCAAGTGGTTAAGAAGAAAAGAGTTTTGCCTTTCAGAAGTTTACAAAATGCCAGTATTCTAAACTTCATACACTGAACTCCTTAGGATAGTCTGATATAGTACACGCTATCTGTCACTTCTCTATCCATTTGGCAAAGACTACATAGAGACAAATGTTACAGAGGCTCAAAAATGGAGACTTCTGGAAAAATGACCAAAGCCAGAAATAAAGTTGTACTAATTAGAAAACAAATAATTAAATGGCCAAACCCGAATGTTGTGTGATGCTGAAAAGAGATAGATTTCTAAAGCATACCATCTGTTTTACAGTTTTTATTTTGCTGTACTGCAAATCTACTCAGTAGTTTTGCAATGATCTAGCTGCTAACTCATTTGCACAATTACTTTAGGCCAGAAATACTTATTGCACAGAATCATTTGAGAGTTCAACACATTCACAGAAGAGGGCAGATATAAACCATTTTTGAGTGAAGACAATTTCTTTAGTCCTTAAAGAAAATGTTATTCAAAAAAAATGATTAGAAATTGCCAAAAGAAAATCAGAATGCTATCACTATAAATTTATGGTATCTAAACCTATCTAGGCCTTCAGGGTCACCATCAACCCCTCTGTTGGCCATTCTAATGAAAACTCATTCTCATCTTGACCCCTCGGCAGCATTTACCTGGGAGCTGACTGCTCCTGCTTTCTCAAACACTCTTCTCACTTAACTTCCTTGGTACCACCCTCCTGACTTTCCTTCTTCCTCATCAGCTATTCCTTTTCACCCTCCACTGCTAGCTTCTCCTCTTCTAAATGTTGTAGTGTTTAAGGCAGGGTGCTAAGGCCTCTTGTCCTTTCTATCTGTATTTTCTTCCTAACTTATCTCTTCAGCCCAATGGCTTTACATGGCATCTATATACTCAGGATTCACAGATTTATATCTCCAGCTCATTCTTCTCGAGTTCCAGGCTCATACATTCAATGATCTATTTGAAATCTCCACTTGAATGCTACATAGGCATCTCAAATTTAGCATGTTTCATATGGAACTCTTGACTCACCACTCTTCCCCAGAAAAAAAAAAATCTATTTCTCCTACAGTCTTCCACATCTCAGCAAATGGCACTACCATCCAACCAGCTGTTAAAGCAAAATCTAAAAATCATCCTGATACCTCCCTTATCCTTATCTCTTATCTGATCCATCACCAAGCCCTATCAAATATACCTAAAAAATATATTACATTTATTTCTCTTCAACTCTATTGCTACCACCCTGTCCAAGCCACCATCATCTCTCAACATTACTACTGCATTATAAGCATATCATGTATCTGCAGTACCTAACACAGTGTCTAGCAAGTCATAGATGTAAAATAACTTTCTGCATAGATAAATATTACTTAGCAATATTCCTATGTCTCTAAGACAATCTCTAATTTCCATTCTCAGACATTTTCTGACATACCTACAGATATTCATTTACTGAATCATCTACTCATCCAGCAATTATTTATTATTGTATTAATTGGTATTAGGTTTAACTGCATATTTCACAGTATCTCAAAGATGACAGACATTTGTCTCCTGCTCATATAAAAACGTCTGGAGGTAGGCAGTCAAGGGCTGGCATAGCAGCTCTATATGCTAAGAGCCCTGGTTCCTTGCATCTTGTTGCTCTGCTATCCCGTTTATAAATTCCACTCTATGATCTAATATGGCTACTTAAACTCCACCCATCACAGCTGCATTTCAGTCACTAGGGAAGAAGATGGATGTGAGGAAGGCCATACCCCCTCCATTTAAGGACACTTCCCAGAAATTGCTCCTACCTCCACTTAGATCTCATTGACCAGCACCATAACTAGCAACGATGGGGAAGAACTAGCAAAGAAGACAAGATAGCAATGTTACCAGCTAAAAGCCAGGATCCTCATTTCCACAGAAGAAAGAGAAAATAAATACTGAGAGGTAGTAGTATCCTCTTCCAAAGTTCCTGTTGTGACCAGGTAATGTTCTGGGTACAGGGATACAAAGACCAGTAAGACATAGGGTCACAAGGGCTTCCCTGGTGGCGCAGTGGTTGAGAGTCCGCCTGCCGATGCAGGGGACACCGGTTCGTGCCCCGGTCCGGGAAGATCCCACAGGCCACGGAGCGGCTGGGCCCGTGAGCCATGGCCGCTGAGCCTGCGCGTCCGGAGCCTGTGCTCCGCAACGGGAGAGGCCACAACAGTGAGAGGCTCGCGTACCACACACACAAAAAAAAGACATAGGGTCACTGCTCAAGACATTAGTCCAATGGGGGAAAGCAATATGTAAATGAATAATTACTCAAGATTTCAAGCCAGGCAACAGACACTGTTAGAAGACCTTGGCTTTTCTGAATCCCTGAAGATTCCTTGCATCCAAAGAGTGGAAAGAGAAGTAGATGGTTCCAGTGCTTTACGTCACTAAACTATACAGACTGCTTCAATATTCCACAGCTTTAATAATGGACATTTCTCAGCTCTATTTTACTGGATTTGATACAAAACAAAAGTTCATTTAAACCTCTATAAACATATATAAACAACTGTGGTAGTAATTTTAACAGTTTGAAAATACCCATTTCAGAAATGTGGCAACACTCAATAATTTTTTTAACTTGTCAGAAGATGAAACTAAATGACTGTTTTAAGAAGACTATATATAAACTACAAGGCCAGATGAGAAGAAATAAGCAATGACAGCATGCCAAAAAGAAAAAAAAGAAGTAATACTGTAACTTACCGTTAACCACTGGTTATCTAGTAGTTCCTTAGCTGTGATTCTATGAGCAGGATCTACTTTCATAAGTTGTTTCAAAACACTTTTAGCTGCAAATAAGGGAAAAATCCTGAAAGTCTTATTTATCTCAACTATAATTAGTACCACACATTTTCCAGTTTATTTAGGATTAGGTCTGTATGATATGAAGGAAACTTCTCAGTTATAAAATAAGTATCATCAGTACCAATGGCTAGTATTAAATAAAGTTTAAGGCCTAAAGTGAGGTTTTATTGCCTGGATTACCTGGTTTATGGTCTATAGTAAAAAATTAGCTAGATAATCAGCAAATTTCCTCTTCAATTTTTATTATGCATTTTCTGTTTTTGCTGCAAGTTTCAACTATAACAAGCACAGTGAAGATATCACTATTACCACAAGTAAATAGTGTATTTCTACAAGTAAATTTAATGACTAACCAGAGATCTAAAGTATCTGAGTTACTGGCTGCCTTTCTTATATTATGTATACTTGCTTTAGTAAATAATAACAAATCTATACTTACCAGAATCACTTATGGAATCCCAGACTGAACCTTTAAAATGTAGTTCTCCCTTTCTTATTAACTCAAAAAGCTTCTCTTCTGAGCTTGCCATAAAGGGTGCTTCTCCACATAATCTACAACAAAGACAGTCGTTTTGTTAAGATTTTTAAAAAAATAATCAGAATGAGGCGATTAAAAATTAAGTTTCCACAGGACTTGGAAGTAGTGGTGCTTCATATTTAAGTAAAGGAGAGAAAGAGGTGGGAACTTCTCTGGATGTAGAAATGGAAGCGAAGGGCTTTTGCAAGATCTGTGCTAGGCTCTTGTATACATTGGAACTTCCACATTTGCAAATGACCCAAAGCTCTTCCAGGTGGCGAAACACTAAAGGGTTAAAATACAGAAAGGTGTGTGAGTTTAAGTGCACAGTAATAGTGGTGGATGATAGAGGAGAAACACTTCAACGTGAGCAAAGGTAAGGTAACACCTTAAGGTACATAATTCACATTGGACTTACAGAAAGATATACATAGTTATCAGAGTCTAACGAGAGTTATCAGACTCTAATGACCATGTAAGAGTTTTATCTGTGGTAAAATGCTACACGAATGTTAGTGATAGTAAGAATGACCCTGGGGTCTACAGGCTCTGAGTCAAAACCAAAAATCCATTAAAATGGCCACAACTCTTCAAAAATGATACATAAAATGAAGAAAATCTGAATGAGGAAAATCAGTCTGGAAGGGCGAAAGCTGAGTATATGTAACAACCAATATCAGTAAAGCCATGTGTATACAGTAAACATGGGCTTATTTGTAAATTCTGTAGTACGGGGACTATGAGTCTTTAGAATCTTTTAAAGGAAGCACCGTGCTATACTTTACAAAGAGCATGGCAAGCCTATGCTTCAATAGGTGATCTAGTCCAAAACTACAAGAACATGCTTAAAAGTTGCAAACGTTAGCCATCATCTTTATCATCAACCCCAACAACTGAGGGCAACCCTGTAGACAACAACCAGCTTTTCCCAATGACAACCAGAGAGAAGTTGGACCTGGACTCATCACAGAGGCAACTCTAACTCTGTATGTCTATTCTTCAACTCTCAGGATTATATTTTTCCACTTTATTATGGAAACAGTAAAACGGCAGAATTCCATTACACTTCCCAAATGCTGGTCTATTATGTACATAAGTATAATGTATAATGATCTCCAGGTCTCTTAACAGATTTTTACTGATTTTTGTTTTTAGTCATATTTTTCTTAAAGTTCTTTAAAAACCTTTCCCACGAATATTTTTTGAATAAGTCTAAATTTGGTAAATATCTTACATGACAATGATTTTCTGGGGGGGGAAGGGGGAGAGCTGTTCTCATCCTAGTAATTTATCAAACTAGGCTGGATAACACAGCTTTTCATTTACCAATAGGTTCTTGTTAAGTGATAAATATTTATTAAATTGTTCTGCAAACTCTCATTTTAATACTTTTTATTTCTCCAGCTCATTCTGACCCTCCTCTCTCTGATCTTACTTGCCTTACTACTGTTTAGTTTTAAAATGCAATTAAAAAAAGCCCAAAAAAATGGTCTTATGGACAATTACAATCTATTATAGCAAGTACAGGCCAGCAAAAGCCTGGCTCATTGAGTCTGTTAACAACCAGTGATATGCACATTCACCAATTTCTTAGCTGCTCCCACACTGCCTGACTAGCATGCAACTATATAGCTCAAGGGCTACATTTTAAAAATTCCACTTTTTTCTGTCCTTTACAATTTTATTCACACAAAATGTATCTAATGGTTGGTCAATCAGCAGCGTATGAAATTTTATGACAGCAATTTTCTGCACATCCAGAAAAGGGAATCCAAGACGTGAAAAATGCCTCTTAAAGCCTTCCGATTATTTTGCTTCATAGGAATCAAAACAGCAAAAGATAGTGCCCATAAAGAGTATTTATGTCAATTTCCCCTTGAGAAAGTATGTTATCATTGTCCAATTAAGTAGCAATGAAACAGGGGTAACTGATAAACAAGAAAATAACCCCCCTGGAGAAGGTAATATGTTTGCGCCCTTGTTGAAGGAAATTATCTGTAAGACCACTGGGCTCAGGCAGATTAATGAATAGGCACTGATTAGCTAAGCAAGAGTCTACTGTAAAGAAAAAAATATGTCATCATTATGATACGCAGTCACACTCAGAAGCAGAAAAATTAAAATTACATCTTTAAGTAGGAGAAAAAAATTTAAGGTATGTAATACACTATCACTTCCCTTAACACCAAATTCAAACTAAGAAGGCAGCAAATACCACATGAATGGTGTAATAAGAGTTCACATGTATTATGTTTGACTTGTGTTGTCCAGAAAGTCGTGAGAGTATAAAACACTAATTTTAAATAGTTGTATTTTTAATTTAAAACTAAGGCTCAGAATTTTAATATGATTCTAATCAGCACAGAACAATGATCAAAAACTTTGTGAATACATTTATACTTTATGCAATCTAAGCAGTGATATGTCAGCTATCTGAGTTACAACTACGATCACAACATCCAATTTCTACTGCCCGTGTATTCCATTTCACAGGACTGTGAAAATATAACTACTGTGATGTCAATATTTAGAAACGATCTGGAAGAGGTAGTGCACAGTGAAATCTTCAATATGACCATAAAACTCATGTTGCATCAACATAAAAATGTTCATATTCACCAACAGGCAGAACAGTGACCACTAACTTTGCAGAACATCTCTTAGGCAATTCACTTTAATTCAATTTAACAAACAAATATTGAGCACTGACTACATGTCTACTATTGTACCAGATACCAGGGATGCAAAGATGAATCATATCTCTGTACTTCATGGAATTTAGAGTAAGAAAAACAGGTACAATACACATAATACAATAATTATATTCCATTATAATCTAGCTTTTAAAAGTGCAATGAGAACACAGAAAAGTGAACAATTTATTCTATCATATTTACACATGTGCAAACTTTCCTGATTAAATATGCTTATTATTTTGTTTTTCTTTCTACATTACTGTTTTACATGCATCTTCGTCTACTGCCTTAAATTCCAAAAAGTATACACATAATGAATGTAGTAACTGCTGGGGTCGAGTAGGACTTAGGGAAATAGAAGTCTTTACTGTGTGAGCTGGACACACCCAGGAAAGAGGTTAGTAGAGAAGAAAAAAGAACATCTAGGCAGAATGAACTGCATGAGCAAAGACCCAGAAGCATGCAATACAGGGTGCCTGAGTCATAAGGAGTGGCCTAGAGTGTCCACCAGCACAGGGTAAGTGAATGGGAACACATATGCAGACCAAGATTAGAAAGGCACTCTGGAGCCAGGCAGTGGAAGCTTTGTGTTACGCCATGCGGGGATGCTCTGAGATTTTTCTACAGGAAGGGAGAATTACCAGAGGTTGTTAATCAGGAAAGTAGTACAATCAGATTTGTGATTTAGAAAGACAACTCTGACAACTGTGTGAAGGATGAACCAGAGGCAGGAGAACCGACAGAAAGACACTGTAATCTTCTAGAAAGGGATTGTAAGGAGAAATGATACAAGTGAAGAGAAATGAAATAATAGGTGAGGACACTTCAAAGGAAAAATACAGGCCATGGGGTTTGACTGAATCTTGAGAGTGAGACAGAAGAGAGAGCAAGAAAGGCCAACATTTTCAGTAGCATGAAGAGAAGTAGAAACAACAGAATACTCTCTGGACCCTGGGCTGAACCTTTATCTGGTTACTGCCCACTCCTCACACGTGCCCTGTCCATCAGGTGGCTCTCGTGCCAGGTCCCAGGACCTCCCTCTACCTGATGCTCTATAAGTGAATCTCTTGAGAAAATACAAAGAAGCTTTTGTTTTGTAGCAAAGGATCAGGGAGGTGCTGAGGCAAGTTTTTCATGTGGCTCAGATCATACAGTGCATTGTAGCATTTATAGATCAATGAAAAGAAAAGCTGAAAGTTATAAATTGATTGTATTAAAAAAATACCTAATGGATGTACCTGACAACTAATAAGACACCTTTTAGAATGACTTCCCAACTGTTTCTTTAGTCGCTTTCTTAAAACTATATTGTTTAGTTTTAATTTAAAGTCTATGTAATTCTACTGTTAGGGATCATCCATTCATTTTAAGTTGTACATTTAGCAGGGTACTTACAAAATGTACATTATGACACCTATGCTCCAAATGTCACACTGCTGGCTATAGTCGTGGGCATTGATAACTTCAGGGGCTGCCAAATAAGCAGAAATGAAATAATATTAATAACACAATAAATGACTTTTAAATGCTTAAACACAAAGCATGAAAAATGTGCTGATGTGCTGCAATTTATTCCCCCACAGGGAAAAAGAGAACCAACAGCAGATGTTAAGTGAATAATGTATAGGCTTAACAACTGACGTCGCTGTATCCTCACCCCTGCTATTTAGCTTCTGATGGAACAATGGCACACACTGTATAGCTAGATGTACAACTCTTCATCTCTTTCAAATTGTTAAGAAATGATTTTGCAAAGATTGTGTAGTTATAGTAGAAGACAACAATATCTCAGTTCTTTGCCAAAAACAGAACTGAAAACATACCTTAAGTAGATACAATTTAAAACAAGCCCAATAGGTAGAAATCTGGATTTACAGAGAAACTAAGATAAACGGTTATAAATCACTTCAGTAAAATAACAGTAGTAATAATAACATCATAGCACTCCTATGGCAGTATGAATTATCTTCCACATTTTCTAAATGAGAAAACTAAGACAGAGAGCTCCTATAACATAACTTGATCAAAAAGCCAATTAGGCCCAGGATGATGACTAGGATGCAGGCACTCCTGACTCCCCAACTCTGGGCTACTTACTTACAATGTGTCCACAATAGGGTTCCTTTAAACAATCTTCTCAAAGTAGAACTTTTTTTTTACTTTGAGGTAGCACATTTTTTAATGATTAGGTTTTTTATAATGGCTGGCTTTCTAAAAAGTCACATATGATATTCCAGGACTATGTCTATTATACTTCTACAGCTAGGTAGCACCACACAGGGCCGACTGTAAGTTATACGTGGATTCACCCCTGCGTCGTTCAAGGGTCAACTGCGTGTGTTTGAATAGAACTTTAAAATTGACAAAGCACTTTTGTATAGATGATGTTATTTGTGTAAATTATGTTAAGAATCATGTGAGACGGGTATGTAGCCATGACTTACTTTGCCAGCGAGGAAATTAAGGTTCAGGTACACATATGAAGCGACTCACCTAAAGCAACACTGTTACACAGCGCCTCCCATGTAAAAGGTGTTTTTACTTTAGAAAACAGTTTCAATCGCCCCCCCAACATACACACAGCTTTTATAACTACTGAAAGCAAATGAAATTTCATTTCCTCTGCCTATTGTTAAAGGAACTAAAAAGCAACAACAAAGGAGTTAAAAGGTAAACAGAAGAAAGAGAACAGGCTCAACTGTAGATAATTAACAAATTGAATAATTCTTCTCTAAATCACTGAAAATTAAAATTTTCCTTTAAGCAATTACTTGTATTCTTTAACTCTACTTAAACTTTTAAAATATGGAATCATTAAAGCTCAAGTTGCTCTATGGCTGCATGTCTACGACAAGGGCAGATTCCGTGATCCGATTCCCTGACAGACCTCCATGTAGGTGCATCACGCAGCAGGGGCCCGGAATTTGGAGCCCTCACTCCCTCTTTCGGAGTCACCTTAATTATCAGGGGCATTTCTACTTGCACTGTCATCGCAGCTCTCACAGGGAGGCAAAGGCCAGACTGGCTGGGCCAAGAAGCCATTTAGGAAGTCAGCAAAGCTCCACAAACGATCTGCCTTCTCTCTTGTTCTCTCACTTGTCTCACAGTGCAGACAACTAATAAGCAGGCATAAAACTCAGGGTGCTTGGATATATTTTCCCCATGTAACTACAGACCAGATGTCTTTTGCCAACAGGAGGATATGAACAGAATCTAAAGTAGCCTCTTCCCAAATAAGATAAAACAATTTAGAAGCTTTATGCATCAAGCAGACAAAGAAACAATGAACTAGGTATACTGCTCAGCCATAAAAAGGAATAAACTACTGATATAACAACACGGGTAAGTCTCAAAATCATTACATGGAACAGAAGAAGACAGACACAAAAGAATATATACTTATGATTCAATTTATATAAATTCTAGACAAGCAAAACTAAACTAAGGTAATGGAAATCATCAGTGGTTGCTGGGGTCTGGGTGAGGAATCGACTGGGAGGGACACAAAGGAAATTCCTGGGGTGATGGAAATGTTCTATATATTCACTGGGGTGGTAATTGGACAAGTATATGTATTTGTCAAAACTCACTAAACTTTACACTTAAAATCTGTGCATTATATTATATGTAAATTATGTTTCAATAAAGTATATTTTAAAGAAATCTACTCAAAGTACAAAACGAATCTATCAAAGCCCTGCGCTGGTGAGTGACTTTAATAACTCTCTTAGAAATCATCAGAGGAAGCAAGCACGATTAAATTAACAGTATTGACTAGGCGGCCGAGATGGCAGAGCAGGAAGACCGTGAACTTCCACAGACACACCAAAATTACCACCACTTACAGAGCGACTGTCTATAGGAATGACCTGAAAACCAGCAGAAAACAATTTCCACAACTAAAGACATAAGTAGGAACTACAAGAAGATGGATAGGAGGGGCGCAGACACAGTAGAGTTAGGACCTACGCTCTCAGATCGGCGAGCCACAGACAGGAGGAATGTCACGGTCTTGAGGTCCTTCCCAGGGAGTGAGGGCTCTTGGTCCCACAGCGGGCTCCCCAGCCCAGGGGGTCTTGCACCAGGAATACAAAGCCCCCAGAACGTCTCCCTCTGAAAACCAGCAGGGCTTATGTCTGGGAGAGCTGGAGCGCTACAGCAAACAAGAGACTCCACTCTTCAAGGGTGCACACAAAATCTCATCCACTCTGAATCCCAGCTCAGAGGCAGTACTTTGAAAATGAGTCAGACCCACTTGCTGATCTTGGAAAACCTCCCAGAGAGGGAGGGAGCAACTAGGACTCCCCCTGCTGACTGGCAGCAGCCCTTTTGGGGAGTTCATTGTAACACGTGGACACTGGTGCTGGTAAGCACCATTTTGGATGCCTCCCCCTAGCTTATTAGCGCCAGGACCTGCCCCACCCACCAGCAGGCACACACCAGCCCCACACCCCTGGTAGGCAGCTGCCAAGACCTGGCCCGCCCACCAGCAGACTTACACCAGCACTAAGCCCCCCATACCATTCAGACGCCATGTGGGAACCCAGCCTTGCCCACCAGCAGGCCAGCAGCAGCCCCATGCAGTTAACCCTGCAGTAAGCCTACCCCACCTTCTAGCAGGCCCAGAGCCACTGGACATGACACAGCCTCAAAGCCAGCCAGGCTGGGGGCCAGTCCCACCTACCAGTGTGCTCACAGTAGTCAGCCCTACCACAGCAGAGGGTGCATGCAGCCCACATAGGAGTTGCCCCGAGAACATATAGCTCCAGTGACCAGAGAGGAGCATGCTGTTGGGCCCCACAGGACATCTCCTATATAAGGCCACTTCTCCAAGATCAGAAAATGCAACCAACATACCTAATACATAGAAATAGACACAGAGAATTGGGCAAAATGAAAAAAAAAAAAAAAAACTGCAGAAAGCACAAACACATGAAGTTTAAATAATATACTACTAAACAACCAGTGGGCCATTGAATAAGTCAAAGAGGAAATCAAAAATACCTAAACAGAAATAAAAATGGGAATACAATGATCTAAAATCTGTGGGCCACAGCAAAAGTAGTTCTAAGAGGGTAGTTTATGGAGACACAAGCCTTACCTCGGGAAACAAGAAAAACCTCAAATAAACAATCTAGCCTTACCCTTAAAGGAACTAGAAAAAGAAGAACAAACAAAACCCAAAATTAGTAGAAGGAAGAAAAAAATAAAGATCAGATAGGAAATAAAAGAAATAGAGACTAAAAAGATATAGAAAAGAACAATGAAACTAAGAGCTAGTTCTTCAAAAAGATAAAATTGATAAACCTTTAGCAAGACTCATCAAGAAACAAGATAGAAGACACAAATAAAATCAGAATGAAAGAGAAGTTACAACCAACACCACAGAAATACAAAGTATCGTAAGAGATTACTATGAACAATTATATAACAATCAAATGGACAATTTAGAAGGAACAGATAAATTCCTTGAAATGTACACTCTCCCAAGACTGAATCAGGAAGAAATAGAAAATATGAAGAGACCAATTACCAGTAATAAAATTGGATCAGTAATTTAAAAACTCCCAACAAACAAAAGTCCAATACCAGATAGCTTCACAGGTAAATTCTATAAAACACTTAAGAAGAATTAACACCTATCCTTATCAAGCTATTCCAAAGAGCTGAAGAGGAAGGAGGATTTCCAAACTTATTCTACAAGGCCAGTGTCAGCCTGCTATCAAAACCAGGTAAAGATACCACAAAAAAGAAAATTATAGGCCAATATCACTGATGAACCAGATGTAAAAAATCCTCAAAAAAATCTTAGCAAACCAAATTCAATAATACATTAAAAGAATCATATACCATGAGTAAGTGATATTTAGTCCAGGAACTCAGGATGGTTCAATATCTTCAAATCAATCAATGTGATACACCACATTAACAAATTGAAGGGTAAAAATCATATGATCATCCTAATAGATGCAGAAAAAGCTTTTGACAAAATTCAACATCCATTTATGACAAAAACTCTCCAGAAAGTGGGTATGAGGGAACATACCTCAATATAATAAAGGCCATAATGGCAAACCCACAGTGAACATCATACTCAATGGTAAAAAGCTGAAAGCATATCCTCTAAGAGCAGGAACAAGACAAGGATGTCCACTCTCACCACTTTTATTCAATATAGTATTGGAAGTCCTAGCCATGGCCATCAGATAAGAAAAAGAAATAAAAGGAATCCAAACTGGAAAGGAAGAGTTAAAGCCATCACTGTTTGCAGATGACATGATACTGTATACAGAAAATCCTAAAAATGACAACAAAGAACTATTAGAATAAATGAATTCAGTAAAGTTGCAGGATACAGAATTAATATTTAGATATTTATTGCATTGCTATACACTAACAACAAATTATCAGAAAGAGAAATTAAGAAAACAATCCCACATATGGATCAATGGAACAGAATAGTGAGCCCAGAAATAAACCTACACACCTAAAGTCAATTAATCTTTGACAAAGGAGGTAAGAATGTACAATGGAAAGAAGACAGTCTCTTCAGCAAGTGGTGTTAGGAAAGTTGGACAGCCACATGTAAACCAACGAAGTTAGAACACACCCTCTCAACATACACAAAAAATAAACTCAAAATGGCTTAAAGACTCAAATATAAGACATGATACCATAAAACTCCTTGAAGAGAATATAGGCAAGACATTCTCTAACATAAATCATACCAAACTGTCCTTAAGTCAGTCTGCCAAGGCAACAGAAATAAAAGCAAAAATAAACAAATGGGACCTAATCAAACTTACAAGCTTCTGTACAGCAAAGGAAACCATAAACAAAATGAAAAGATAACCTACAGACTGGGAGAAAATATTTGCAAATGATGCGACCAACAAGGGCTTAATTTCCAAAATATACAAACAGCTCATACAACACAACAACAAAAAAACAAACAACCCAATAAAAAAATGGACAGAAGACCTAAATAGACATTTCTCCAAAGAAGAGAGACAGATGGCCAACAGGCACATGAAAAGATGCTCAACACTGCTGATTATTAGAGAAATGCAAATCAAAACTACAATGAGGTACCACCTCACACAGGTCAGAATGACCATCATTAAAAAGTCTACAAATACAAATAACAAATGCTGGAGAGGGTGTGGAGAAAAAGGAACCCTCCTACACTGTTAATGGGAATGTAAATTGGTGCAGCCACTATGGAAAACAGTATGTAGGTTTCTCAAAAAACTAAAAATAGAGCTGCCATATGATCCAGCAATCCTACTGCCAGGCATATATCTGGACAAAACTCTAATTCAAAAGGCTACATGCACCCCTATGTTCATACTAGCACTATTCACAATAGCAAAGACATGGAAACAACCTAATGTCCATTGACAGATGAATACATAAAGAAGATGTCATACATATATACAATGGAATACTTTGCAGCAGTAAGAAAAAGAATGAAATAATGCCATTTGCAGCAATATGGATGGACTTAGAGACTATCATACTAAGTGAAGTAAGTCAGAAAGAGAAAGACAAATACCATAGGACATCACCTATATGTGGAATCTAAAGTATGACACAAATGAACCTATCTACAAAACAGAAACAGACTCACAGACATAGAGAAGAGACTTGTGGTTTCCAAGAGGGAAGGGGAGTAGGGGAGGGGTGGATTGGGAGCTTGGGGTTAGCAGATGCAAACTATTATATATAGAATGAATAAACAACAAGGTCCTACTGCATAGCACAGGGAACTATATTCAATATCCCATGGTAAACTATAAAGGAAACAATATAAAAAAGAATGTATACATATGTATAACTGAATCACTTTGCTGTACAGCAGAAATTAACACAACACTGTAAATCAACTATATGTCAATTAAAAAAAAGACAACAATCTCATTTACAATTGCATCAAAAAGAATAAAATACCTAGGAGTAAATCTAACTAAAGAGGTAAAAGACCTGTGCTCAGAAAACTATAAGACAATGATGAAAGAAATTGAAGATGACACAAATGGAAAGATATACCATGCTCATGGATTGGAAGAATTAATATTATTTAAATGACCATACTGCTCAAGGCAATCTAGAGATTCAGTGCAATCCCTATCAAAATAACAATGGTATTTTTCACAGACTAGAACAAATAATTCTAAAATTTGTATGGAAACACAAAAGACCCTCCTGAATAGCCAAAATAATATTGAGAAAGAACAGAGCTGGAGATATCATGCTGCTCAATTTCAAACTATCATACAAAGTGACAGTAATCAAAACAGTACGGTACTGGCACAAAAATAGACACATAGATCAATGGAGCACAATAGAGAGCCAGAAATGAACCCACACTTATATGGTCAATTAATCTATGACAAAGGAGGCGAGAATATACAATGGAGAAATGACAGCCTCTACAATAAATGATGTTGGGAAAACTGGACAGCTGCATGGAAAAGACTCAAAATGGACTAGTTTCTCATACCATATACAATTTAAATAATCTCAAAATTGATAAAAGACTTAAATGTAAGACCTGAAACCATAAACCCCCTAGAAGAAAACATAGGCAGTACGCTCTTTGACACAGGTCTTAGCAATATTTTTTGGATGTGTCTCCTCAGGCAAGGGAAACAAAAGCAAAAATAAGCAAATCAGACTACAACAAATTAAAAAGCTTTTGCACAGAGAAGGAAACTATCAACAAAGTGAAAAGGCCACCTGCTAAATGGGAAAAGATATTTGCAAATGATATATCTGATAATGGTTAATAACCAAAATATACCAAGAATCATACAACTCAACATCAAAAAACCAAACAACCAGATTTAAAAATGGGCAGAGGACCTGAATAGACATTTTCCAGAGAAGACATACAGAGGGCCAACAGGCACGTGAAAAGGTGCTCAACATCTCTAACCATCAGGGAAATGCAAATTAAAGCTACAATGAGATATCACCTCCCACCTGTCAGAATGGCTACCACCAAAAAGACAACAAGTAGCAGATGTTGGTGAGGATGTGGAGAAAAGTGAACCCTCATGCACTGGTTGGTAGGAATGGAAATTGGCGCAGCCGCTCTGGAAGACAGTATGAAGATTCTGCAAACAGTTAAAAATAAAACTGCCATACGATCCAGCAATTCCACTTCTGGGTATTTTTCTGGAAAAATCCCCCCAAAAAACAAAAAACCAAGAATTTGAAAAGATGTCTGCACCCCTATGTTCAATGCAGCATTATGTACAATAACCAAGATATGGAAGCAACCTAAGTGCCCATTGATAGACGAATGGATAAAGAAGATGTGGTTTACATATATAATGGAATACTACTCAGCCATAAAAAAATTCAATCTTGCCATTTGCAACAACATGGATGGTTCTTGAGGTTATTATGCCAAGTGAAATAAGCTAGAAAGAGAAAGGCAAATACTGTATGATCTTACTTATATGTGGAATCTAAAAAACACAACAAACGAACAATATAATACAAAATGGAAACAGGTTCATAGATATAGAGAACAAATGGGTGGTTGCCAGGGGGGTGGGGGGGTTAAATTTTCTAGGTGGTTGGGATGTGTTTGATGCTCATGTGAATGTGTGTTAATTTATCTAGCCTTTTGGTTTTTCTGTCTGGCTTTCTTCATTATACTAGGTAATTGTGACTTAAAGGTTTCCAACTTTTAGGAGTTTTCTCTGTGATTGAACACAGGATTCATTTTTGCAAATGTTACACTGGATATTTTGAAATTTTCTGAAAAACATAAATTATCAAAAGACTCAAGAAGATGTGAAAAACTTGAATAACCTAATATAAATTAATAATAGAAACTTTATCCCCCAAAGTGTATCAGGACCAAAATATTTTAAGGGGAAATTTCATCAAATAATTAATGAACAGGTAATTTCTATTGCTTAAGTGGTTCATGAGCATACAAAAAGTGAAAATATTTTATTTTTAAAATGAGGATATTATAACCCTAACATCAAAATGACAAGGGCAGCTGAAAGAAAGAAAGCTACACTCAAAGTTCCTAAATAAAGTGGTGACAAATTGAATATGGCAGTACCTTAAACCAAGTGGGGTTTAATCCAAAAGTACAAGGATGGTTCAACATGTTAAAAATCTATTAATGTAATTATTTCATTAATAAATTTAAAGAGAAAAAATATATGATCATCTCAATAGGTACAGATTTGAATAGACATTTCATCAGAGAAGATATATGAATGACTAATAAGTACATGAAAAGATACTCAACATCATTGGTCATTAAGGTAATGCAAATTAAAAATCACAATGAGATACTACTTCATAACCACTAGAACGGCTATAATTAAAAAGATAGGTAATATAAAGAGTTAGCAAGGATGTGAAGAAACTGGAACTCTCATACATTGCTAGTGCAAAGGAAAAATATTAGAGCCACTTTGGAAAATTGTTTGGCAGTTTCTTACAAAGTATAAACATAAATAATATATGACCCAGCAATTTCACTCCTTGGTAGTTACCCAAGGAAAATGAAACCACACGTCCACAAAAAAACTTGTACACGAGGGACTTCCCTGGTGGCGCAGTGGTTAAGAATCCGCCTGCCAATGAAGGGGTCATGGGTTCGAGCCCTGGTCCGGGAAAATCCCACATGCCATGGAGCAACTAAGCCCATGCGCCACAACTACTGAGCCTGTTCTCTAGAGCCTGCGAGCCACAACTACTGAGTCCGTGAGCCACAACTACTGAAGCCCACACGCCTAGAGCCCGTGCTCTGCAACAAGAGAAGACAACACAATGAGAAGCCTGCGCACCGCAACGAAGAGAAGCCCCCCCCTCGCCGCAACTAGAGAAAGCCTGTGCACAGCAATGAAGACCCAACATAGCCAAAAATAAATAAAATAAAGTAAATAAATTTTACAAAAAGCTTAAAAAAAAAAAAAAAAAACTTGTACACGAATGTCCATAGCAGGATTATTCATAATAGCTCCAAACTGGAAACAATCCACATGCCCATCAGCTAATAAATATATAAACAACATACAACGGACAACTGTTCAGCAATATAAAGAAACAGACTGCAACAGGGATGTACCTCAAAAACATCATGCTATGTGAAAGAAGCCAGGCGTATAAGCCTACATATTGCATGATCCCATTTATATGAAATGTCCAGAAACAGTCAATCCAGAGAGAGAAGGATTAGTGGTTACCTGGGGTTGGGATGGGAATGAGATTGAGTGCAAATGGGCATGAGGCAACTTTTGGGGGTAGAACTGTTCTAAAACTGGATTGTGGTGATGTTGCACAGCTCTGTGAATGTATGAAAAAAATCACTGAATGGTACATTTTTATGGTATTTAAATTATACTTCAGGAAAGCTGTTAAAAATCACATTTAGGAAAATGGGCAACTTGGTTTATAAAATATATTTAATCAGTACTCTCTGAAAAACCACTGGATGGCAATGAAATTGGATAAAAAATGGAAAGAAGCAAAACATACTCATGATTTTAGCATGAATTAATAAAACAATAATTAAGTTTGGGTGTATGATTACCTAAGAGACATAAACAGCTATAAGAAGAGCCCAGAGAAATAATGAAAACTATAATCTTTGAAGATAAGAACTATGAGAAATCTGCTCAAACAATTAAAATTATTTGACCTAAGAAAAGGTAGCTTGATCAGGGCCATTAAGCCATGATGTGAAATTGAACTGCTCAAGTTTTAATCCGTACTAGTTGTTCTACTTTTTCATATAGAAAAAGAATCATTTTAAGTCTACTAACTTACCCATATAGATAGGTGTCCCACATGTGGTCTGCAACATGGCTTCACTCCTTCCTTGCTTCTTCACCGCTAAACCAAAATCAGTCACCTAAAAGAAGAAACTCATACGGAGTTACCTGTGTTCCAGTCCCAGAATTCACTCATTCTGCAAATAGGACTTTCACCGCATTGTATTGCATTTAATTCAGGGATTCTTGAGGATGGAGGGGCTTTGCTTGTATTACTAATAAGGACCTTGCTTCCCCTCTCCACCCACCCCTCCTTTTGAAGAAGAAACTTGGTAAAGAGAAGCTTGGTTTGCCCAATCTTGAGAAAACACCCATGACGTTGATTGTTCATTCCTTCTAATTAAATTCACCAGTTCAACATAGGAAGTTGTTCTTGCAAGAAGGCATTTAACTTTTTTTCAAATAAAAAAGTTATTTTTATAAGGTTCTTTCACTGTAAAATACATTCTGGCCTTAGTAAGTTTATCATCTATTTTTCTGATGCTCAAGCTATGTTCCAGTCTAAAGTGCTGTTATAAATGCAAATCATTATCCTTGTCAGCACTCAAGGAAACTCCCCCCTTTAATAATTATTTACAAAACATTATCTCTAGTAAATGCTATCTTTTCTTTATTAATATTTCCTTTGTTTTCTAGAGTATATTAATTTAAAAAATTATTACACTATTAAAAACTACGAGAAGCAAATTAACAGGAAAAAAAACACAATATAGCTACAAATACACAGGAGGCCTACTGCTGCAACTGCAGGCTTTCTGCTCAGTTCTAAATCTTGGTCATTAAACATTTGGTTATTAAATATTCAGTACGTGCCCTTGGTCTTGTCTCCCAAGTTGGAACAGCCTTGGGCTGAAAGCAGAAAAACAGGCACATTTATTGATCACACAATCCAAGATAGGCTTTTGGTCCACAGACACTGAATGGAAAGTTTCCAGTACCGCATGGAGTAAGAAAATATTCCTGTCAACAATGTAATATCACTATTTTTCTAAAGAGATTAATAAATTTCTCCAGGAGTGTTCACAACGATCCTACTTGGAGCATTATGATACATATCTTTCTCCACAGAAAATTTATACAGATATCAAATATATAAAAGCTTTCATGATCCAATTCAGTTCTTTGGAGAGCATTTATTCCTTTATGCACCAAATATTAATTGAGCACATACTATGCTTCAGGCACTACTCCAGGTACCAACAGTGAATGAGACACACAGAATTCCTGTTCTCGTAGAGTTTACAGTGGAAATACCTAAGAACATTTACTTTACTTGGGTAAAACAACAATGCTGTTAAACCTATTTAAATGCAACAGAGCAAGTTATTCACAGACAACATTTTATTCCTAAATTAACACATTCATATATTTTGAAAGCAGCCACTTTTAAAGTGCTAAGTAATAAATAATGTATCCTATCATTTATTTGACATTAAGGAACACTTAATTTGAATAAAGTCTTCAAGAATAAATACTTGGCACATTAATTTTTCTTAGGACATAAATATTAATACCCAACTTATTAAGTTTGGGTATTTTTAAATGAGAAATACAGACTTTAGCATTAATTTAGTATCAAAGGCACAGCCAAGGTGTACTTTTTCTCTAGATCTGTAACACATTTACATCAAATTACCAGGCATAATTTTGAAATTAATTAGAATTCAGAGCATCTGTTTGTTTGCTATTAACTAATGATTTAGAACTATCAAAATGAATATGTACTTTAGAAAAATTCAATAGCACCACTTAACTTGTAAAATTATTCTTGTCAGTCACAACCTCTTTTGTGAAATTTTAATTTTTTTAGCACAAGCACTTAGTTTTGGCTGTTTAAAAGCTTTCAAAATGTATCTAAAAAGGGGATGTACTTTGCCACTTCGCTATCAAACTGTTTATAGGCAAAAAATTACGACCATTTCTAATATCTTACCTTTATGTTTAAGTTCATTTCATCATTAGCATCAATAAAGCTGCTTTTAACCATTATGTTTTCCAGTTTTAGATCTCTATGTACTATATCTACCAAGAAAATAAACAACAAATCAAATGAAATAGATAATGAAAAAATAGAGAGGACACAAATAGAACAAATAAATATACTTGACCAGTTAACATCCACTGTTGAAAAATTTGAGGAGGGCCAGGTGTAACCCTGCCCTCTTCTATTCCCTGATATTCAGATCCCTTTTCTCCATGTTTCTAACCTTAAGGAGCCATTTTCTTTGGCTCCCTCACCTCTCCCCAATCCCCTGCTGCTCCAACTGGCCGCTCTTCATGACAAGTGGCCTGGTAAGTATGGAAGAGGATCCTGTCCAAGGTTAGGTATTCCCTGGAGGAGGGAGACACGTATACTTAAAAGCCTGGGAAGGTTTCCCATGTCCTTCGCTCTTCAAATAGAGGATTACTTCTTTACTTCTATGCATATGTTATTGCCAGTATAAACATTTAACATACTGCAACCTGGCAACACGTATATAAACTACACTTACTTCAGTATATTTTTCTACAACATCAGTACCACTTTCCTACTCTATACATCAAAATTAAAAACAAAAACCCCTGAGACACAAAATCTCCAGTTGAACATGTCAGAGCTCAGGTAGGACTTTTATGTACATGCAAATACTCTCATGTACCAAATATTTCCTTTGCAAATAACTGATTCAGTTCATATCCATAGCAATCATTTCCCTAAACTTAAAAAGTTATAGGCATAATTTCTGGAAAAATGAAGCTGAATGAGCCCTGGACTGGCAATTATACCTAATTAGTTACAGTTCCCTTACCCAGTTCCAGCCTGTGTTGGAATTTTTATTGTTTCTATTGTTCTCCTTATCTCTTCTTACATAAATACCACAAAATTTTAATATTAATTTATCTTTATGTTTTAGTAGTTGGCAGGGCAAGTCTCTCTGCTGCCTCCGCTGTTCTTTTTCATTGTTTTCTTTACTAGTCTCACCCATTTCAAAATAATTTTATCAAGTTCCATGAAAAATCCTGTTAAGATTTAGTTTGAAATTATACTGAATTTACAGCTTAATGTGGGAGAATCGACATTAGCATAATATTAAGCCTTTGGTTTCCTGCCCTTGCAAAAATTGTTGCCCTCTGCCTGGAAAGCCCTCCCTTTTTCGTCTGAGTTTGTATTCCTCAGCTCAGGTTTTGCTTCCTCTGTGAATTCTTCCCTGACTTTCCAAATCAAATGAGGCGCTTAATATACCTATGCTCCTTGCACTTTATATGGCTTTCAGAAATTATCATGTTGCATTACAGTTTGTTTTCTGTACTCCATCACCCATCTGCCTCTCAATTTCCTTGAGGGGCAGGTGCCTTGTCTTTTAACTTCTGTAACTCTAGAACTAACCACAATGCTGTAGGTGCTCAAGAAATATCTGCTGAATGAACCCCTGGGTTCCAGTACCGGATCTGCCACACCTAACCATGTCACTTCACCTCTCTGGAACAAAGCTTTTTCTCATCTATAAAATGAGAAGTTTCTAAAGTCACATGTAAGCCAAACTAACACTGAAGAAAAAAAAGCAGGAGCACGAGGAAAAACAGTAGCAATAACACCAAAGAACAGTAAAGCAATTAGAAGAATTAGAATAATATTTAAATGTGGATTTTAAAGTAGTGAAACGATTCCCATATGGTACTATACTGGGGGATATGTATCTTTATACATTTGTCAAAATCCATAGAATTTTGGATTCTATGGATCCAAACTATGGATTTTGGGTGATAATGATGTGTCAGTGTAGGTTCATCAATTGTAGTAAATGTACCACTCTGATGGGGGATGCTAATAACGGGGCAGGATGTGCATGCACGGGCAGAGGTATCTGGGACTCTCTGTAACTTCTCCATTTTGCTGTGAACCTAAAACTGCTCTAATAATTAATCTAAAAAATTTTAAATGCCTAGAATATATAGACTTTTAACATTATTAATATATGTGTTTTTAGAAATTTCACTTTTATTATTGATTTTCTATGTTTGATTTGATAATATTAGCTTCTTTTCAAACTGTTCTGTAGAAACATTCATAATTTCATCTTGTCTGTGTACAATGTAATTGCATACCTGCCTTGCTTCTAATTAAAATATATCTATAAAGTTAAAAAGGAAAAATTTTTTTAATTTTTAAAAGAATATCTTCCATATTAGTAGGCATTATTTCTGTGACTATGAACCCTGAATACAATTGCCCTTAAACAAAAGTGGTGTCTGCGCTCATGTAGTCAGTGAGCTGGATCCTCTTCTTACCCTTATTGTGAAGATAGGCTATAGCTGAGGCGAGACTTCGAATGATCCACCTGGTCTCATTCTCTGAGAAATGACCTTTCCTATTCAGAATTCCTCTGAGTTCTCCATCCTCACAAAGCTCCATCACAAGGTACATTTTCTGACATTATAAATTTAAAAAGAGAGACAGAGAGCACAAATTATTTAGCTGAGGATCTTTAAAATGTTATATATGGTATACGTATAGCAGAAATATGGTTACAATCGATCTTTTCATTCAAAACTATTTGTTATCTATCATGTACAAGATACTATGCAGGATACTAGAGGAAAAAGGAAGCATAAGACACAGAGTCTTTACCTTCAAGGAGTTCAGAGTTTCGCTATAATCACATAATCACAATACCATGGGGTAATGGCTAACAGAAGAGGAATGTCTGAAATGTGATGAGGTTACAGAGGAGGGGAGCCTTTGCCTAAAGAATGCTCACTGAAGAGGCAACATACAGGCACTTCTGGATGACTGAATAGGGATTTATGGGTAGAGAATATGGGCAAGAACAGGCATAGCACATGGCATTTGCAGACTCCAAAGCTCAAAACAGCACTGGTGGGACTTCCCTGGCGGTCCAGTGGTTAAGACTCCGCCCTTCCACTGCAGGGGGCGCGGGTTCTATCCCTGGTCGGGAACTAAGATCCCGCATGCCAGCACTGCAAGACTAGAAAAAAAGAAAGAAAGAAAGAAAGAAAGAAGGAAAGAAAGAAAGAAAGAAACCAGTGCTGGCAGTTAAAGAATAACAAGTATCTCAGTGTTAATAGCACTGGGAGTTTGGTAAGTCAGAGAAGACTGAGATGGTGAGGGGTGAGGCCAGAAAGAACACGTTGGTGTCAGGCTGTAAGGAGTCTTGGATGTCACACAAAGGAGCTGGGAGTTTTTCTTTTTTCCCATATGCAATAAGGAGCCACTGAAGATTTTTTTTTTTTTTTTTTTTTGCGGTACGCGGGCCTCTCACTGCTATGGCCTCTGCCGTTGTGGAGCACAGGCTCCGGACGCGCAGGCTCAGCGGCCATGGCTCACGGGCCTAGCTGCTCCGCGGCATGTGGGATCTTCCCGGACCGGGGCATGAACCCTCGTCCCCTGCATCGGCAGGCGGACTCTCAACCACTGTGCCACCAGGGAAGCCCGCCACTGTAGATTTTAAGCTGATGTCTGGAGTGGGGGGAAAGGTATGTGCTACTATCAATTCTGCATTTCTAAATGAACACTCTAACAGTAATGAGGAGCAGAGTTCAACAAACTTTTTTCTGTAAAGGCCAGATCCAGGTAGTAAACATTTTTGGCTTTGAGGAACATACACAATCTCTTGCAACCACTCAACTCTGCTGTTACAGCATAAAAGCATCCATAAACGAAACTTTATTTATGGACTTTGAAATTTAGCTTCATATAATTTTAACATGTTATGAAATTTTACTCTTTTACGTTTTCTCCAACCATTTAAAAATGTATAAAACCTGGCTTATGGGCCATAAAAGAACAGGCCACATGCCACTGGCTCACATGCTGCGTAAGCTGACCTCTGATTATAAGAGGGTAGATGTGAGGCACAGAATGGAGAAAAGAAGGAAGAAGAAAAAGATGTGAAAATATCTGGAGGGAGAAATAGTGGGACTTAGTGACTAATTGGGTATAAATCGTAAAAAGCCACAAATGAAACGCCTCTTCCATATTTCCTGTTTCTGTGCATACATATTAAGATCACCTTAGGTATTCCGATAGCCAAGTCATCTATTAAGTCAAAAAGATTCACAGTCAACTAAAATGCGTGTCTTTTTCATACCTATGCTATTCAGACACAGACTACCCTCCATGTCTCCATTCTATCCTATATCACATTTTCACTGCTGTTTTTAAGATTCTGGAATCTGATCCTATTCTATTACCACTACTAGTGCAACTTCTGTGTTCAGTCAGCAAGCACGAATACAGGAGGACAAGGCTAACAACCTTTCTTCCTATAGTCAAAATTCTGACTCACTCAAACTCAAGATGTTTAGAATTTCAAAAGTAACTACAGAATGCTGCAAAGTCTAACACGTAAATAAGTTTTTGAACTAGGCTGTAGTTTTTCCACTGACAACACTGTAGGATCATGAAATGAAATGGTAAGTGAACTATTTGGAAGGCAAAGTTATATTAGCAGTGCTTACAATATAAATTGATGTCATTTTAAAATGTGTACGTTGATAAAAGTTATATCAACAGAAGTTTTTTACAACTCTTTATACAATTATTAAAAGTAATTGTGTAGAACATTTGGACTCACAAGAAACCATACATAGTCAAACTGCATGATCAGCATTACTATCTTAGCCTAACCCTTCAGGTAGCAATTTCCATTCATCCTTAAGATGGCTTCAACGGAAGGTCTAGGCATTTGTGTGAGTTGGGAAGATGGGGAGTCAGATGTGACCTGTGTGAATCAAGGGCAAACAATACATAAAAAAGACAATCACAGATGATGGTTTCTTTGGCCTTCAAATTATCCTAGATTTGGACTCCCACTTGATGAAGTAACAGATCAGACTTACCCTCCCCCCTGAAACAACTTAAGAAATGGACAAAATACATAAAATAACAATTTTCAGACATTAGACATCAGACAGCATAGGGCAGTGATACCTGAGAGAGGGGAAATCTATGAGGCCAGTCCTGTGATTATCCTAGCTTACTGTCTGGAGAGTTTCCAAGCCACAGAGAAGGGAAAAGGAATCCAAACAGAGCCCAGCAGTCTACATGAACTGAGGAGATGGTGCTGGGAGTCCCTGAAGGCCAAGACAACTGAAGTTCACAGAGAAGATTACCAAAGAGGAGAAATCTATGGAGAGAAGGCTCCATAGATTCGCAGACAGCCCCCCCTCGACTCTTCAGCGAAGTACCAACTAGCACATATGTATGAGGAAACTACCCAAAGTTGGGAGAAGAACCATGTGAAAAGATCAGAAGAAACAATCACTGGCGCTTACACATGGCCAGGAAGGGTTTGTATTCCCATTAGCCAGAGTGGAAAATCTCATTATTCATGGGGTAGAATACTCAAAAGGGTCTTCCCTCATTAGTCTGGAAAAATTAGCCCTAGACCAAAGGCTGCTCTGGTGCCACCTAACAATGCTTAAAGCAAGCTTGAAAAGTATCAAACTATTTCCGATAACTTAACTATGTCCCAGAATAAAGCTCAAAAATAGTTGTAAGAGTATAAAAAATAGCCAGCACCCAATCAACAATTAACAGGCATCTAAAGAGGCAGGCTTATAACGAAGGGGAAAAAAATCAATCAATTAAAACTGACCTAGAAATGGCACATATGATAGAATTAAGAGAAAAGGACATTAAAGGTTATTGTAACTATATTTAAGGAGGAGGAAATAGTGAGCATGTTAAGTAGAAACATGGAAGATAGAAAAATGATCCAAAGCAAATTTCCATTGGAAGGGATAAACAGCGCATATGATGTCACAGAAAAAGAGATTACTGAATCTGAAGATATCACAATAGAAACTCTGCGAAACTAAACAGGGAGAGAAAAAAGATTGGAAAAAAATGAATAGAGCATCAGTGAGCTTTGTACAATGTCAGGCAATCTCATTTGTACTTGAGGTCCTAAAAGTAGAAGGCAGAAAAAATATTTGAAGAAATAATGGTCAAGATGTTCCTTAATTTGATGAAAACCATAAGCTCACAGATTTAAGAAGTTCCATGAACCCCAAGCCAGGATACATGAAGACAACTATACCAAGGCACAACATAATGAAATTGGTTAAAAGTGATGATAAAGAGCAAAACTATTCTAAGCAGATTTGAGGATAAAATAAGTCACAACTCTAAAACTGAAAAGGTAGAGAAGACTTCTGGCACCACTGCCATATACTGCTCCCATAAAAGGTAACTGTGGTCGCTAACATTTATCAAGCACTTCTAATGAATCAAGCATAACGCATAACGCAAGTTGACTATTGCTGCCTTAGAGACTGTCAAAGGAAACAAAGAACAATAGCTAACAGTCGATGAGATGTATGCTTTATATTCGCTTTCCCGTTTAATCCTTCAACAACCAAATGAGTTTGATACTATCATTAAACCAATCTTACAGATGAGGAAACTTAAGTATAGAGAGGTTGAGTAACTTGTCCATGGTCTCAGAGCTAATAAGTGTTGGAGCCAGGATTATACTGCACAGGCAATCTGATCCCAGAGTCCATGTGCGTAACCACTGTATCATACTGCCTCCGAGCAGAGAAATACCCAAGCCCACGTGCATAAACAACTTGAAGGCAGAATGGCAATAACCCAGGCTTCAGAACAACTCTAAATGGAAATTAGAAGCATTGAAAGACAAGAATGAAAACATCTAGGAAAGAAGGAAGATTAAACATATTAGTTTAAGACACAGATGACAAAATATCTTCTACATAGTGCCAAATATGCCCATACCAACTCTACTATGAAGCTAGACTTGCAAAATTATGACAATATTCCAAGAGACTCCAATGGAGAACCAAGGACCAAAGCAAAAAGAAAGACACTTCTAAGGAAGCTCTGGTCACAAATGGGTCATATCTGAGGTTGTTTCAATTTTAAACATTTGTTTTCAACATGCCACCAGAAATTTCACTAAAAACGTCAATCTAATCATCAGATACCTAACTATAAAATCAACAATAAAAAGTCCTCCAGAATGCTCTCATCAATCTCCAGTGACAGACTCATGCCAAGGACATGAGCCACTGTGTCCCAAAAGGATTACTTCCCAAGGGAATGATGTTCATTTTGTAATAACAACAATTTTCAAAATGCAGCACCTGACAAAGCTTTACCTTAGGCGTCTCAAATACTTGTTCTAGATGTATAATGTGTTTGTGTTTCACACTTTTTAGGATGGTCACTTCCCGTTCAAGCAACTTCACAGCAGAGCTTCCAGCCTTCAATGATGAGGAAACATAGATTTCACATATGAATTTCATTACTGCATACCTCAATATAAAAGTTAAAGTTATTTAATATTTTTCCTACATTTTCTTTAGAAGTTCCTTTTTCAAAAGATAACATGCAACTTACCTATGTGTTAAGATTAAAGTATGCCCCATCTTATCCTTTGTCCAATTTTAAGAGATATATAATTTGGCCTCAAACCACGTTTCTTGGACTGTTTCTATAAATTAGCTACAACATGGTCTCTGTCATGTCACAAAATTATTGCAATTTTTAATAGCCTTTTTGGAATTTCCTTCAAAATCGTATTGATCCTTTGATGTTAGCATAATAAAAACAAAATCTACTTTCCCGGGACATCAATTAGAAAACGGATATAAAGCATCTGTCTCATTAAATGTTAGAATTGTTAAAATAAAATGTTTTTGTTTTATTGTTGTTTTGTTTTGATTATATTTATATACATATCAAAAGAAACAACAGGCAGTGAGATTCTACACTTAGCCCTGCATTATATTACTTCCTAGTCCCCCAGCCTCAAAAATTTGAGAGAGAGAGAAAGAGGAGAGAGAGCACGCTCGATCAAGATGGAGATGGAGATTTTGCCTTCAGACCAACCTAACTCCAATTTATCTCCTTACATGTAACCCTTAACCACACCTGACCAGGCCTTCATTCAGGGTGTAAGTAACTGTCTACAATGTCATCTAAGAAATTCCAGGAGGGCTTTCTCCACCCTAACCACCACTACCACCAACCCAGTCATCACCCCTCTTGATATCTAAATTACCATCATTATTCAAGGATAAACATTGTCCTCATTCACATGAAAATATCCCTGAAAGGGATAATAAAGTTCTTATTCCTCCCTCCTTACCCCTAACCCCTGCCCCCACCAAGTTTGGGAGAGACATAATAGTTCCTGAAGGACTGGAAAGGGATTGATCATAAGGCAAATTTTACCTAGTTAAAATTTTTCCTAGTGTCATCCCTGCTTCCAATTACCTTTACCCTTCAACCATTACCATCTCAGGAGGGATAGGAAACTGCCCACCCTCTGTGCCTCACCCATGGAGGATGAAAGTCACAGTTTAAGGTTATCCTAGAGGGTCAAGAGAAATAGTGATTGTGAGGAGTGAATTCCTATACAGACTAGATATGGAGAGTTATAACAATATCCATCTCAATCCTCTTCCTACCTCCCTCCACAAATGATTTGACCTGTATATAATGCAGTAATATACTGTCCAATTCATATACTGACTATATAACTTTATTTTACTTAGTGTCCTGAAAACTCTCAGCATCAATAGGTATGTGCAAGATTATGAATTCCTAAAGTTGCAAGCAGGCATCCTGACTATATAACCCTAAAACCTAACCCCTAACCCAATCTGGGATAGGAGCAAAGCAAAGGAAATAACATCCCATTTAGTTTTTTTTTTTTTTAATAAATGTATTTATTTAATTTATTTATTTTTGGCTGGGTTGGGTCTTCATTGCTGTCCGCAGGCTTCCTCTAGTAGTGGCGAGCGGGGGCTACTCTTTGTTGTGGTACGTGGGCTTCTCATTGCGGTGGCTTCTCTTGTTGTGGAGCACGGGCTCTAGGCATGTGGGCTTCAGCAGTTGCGGCACATGGGCTCAGTGGTCGTGGCTCACGGGCTCTAGAGCACAGGCTCCGTAGTTGTGGCGCACGGGCTTAGTTGCTCTGTGGCATGTGGGATCTTCCCGGACCAGGGATAGAACCTGTGTCCCCTGCATTGGCAGGCGGATTCTCAACCACTGTGCCACCAGTGAAGCCCCGACAGTTCATTTAGTTAATTCTAAAGATTTCTAGAAGGGCTCTGGATCTCCCTTTATTTTTTTATTTTTTTGGATCTCCCTTTATTAAGATTTAATGTTACTGTATTAAACTTTAGGGGGAAATGGTATATAATTTCCTATGGCTTGTTTTAAAGAATACATAAAACCTACTATTTCCTTTTGTAAGTGTAATATTTATCATCGCAAATCCAAGGGAAAAACACCTAATGTTGTCTTTTGTTTTTCCTCGGGCATAGAAAGTGTTTTAAAGTTGATGAAACGATCAGATATAAAGCTTGAGGACTTAGATTCTCTCTTAAAAAGAAGCCCAGTTGTTCTTCACTCCAATGAAATCTAGTGAGACATACAGTGATTACAAGTAAACAGTACAGAAGAGAGTTGGGGGAAAAGTGGTTCAAACTGAAAGAGTAGGTAGGATGAATAAACAGAGTTAGCTACCAATGAGGAAATAGGGAATCAAAGGAAAGGCAAAGATAGGGACAAAGTATATCAGAACCACATCGGGAGAGACTACCGGGACCCATTTCTCACTAAGACATCACTAGCCCACAGCCCTCCATCTACACATACTGATGATCAGCCCTCACCTTCAGCTCACTCTGGTAAACTTTACCTATATTTGGTTATGCTGGTTATGTTAGGTAATCCTTTCATTTACTTTTTAGTACCTGTCTACTTGAGTTTAAGAACTGGTCCCATCCCAGAAGGCTAGAGAAATATCCACATTTCTCCAGGGGAACAGCCTAGGCCCTGGCCCTCAGGGTCAGCTGTGTTAGTGTGAAAAACTGTACTGCCTACCCCACCCTGCACTGGCACTGTGCTCTCAGTAGGACGCTGCCGATATGCCTTACCTTTTCTTTGCTCACTCTTTTAATTGCCCACTTAGTTTCTGTCTCCTTGTCAATAGCTTCAATGACCATTCCAAAGCTCCCTTTTCCCAGTATTCTTCCAAAGGTATAGATTTCCTGGATAAAAAACATGAGTTCCTTTGTCTCTCTCTGCCATTCATCAGGATTACAAATAAACATATAATACTGACAGATATCCACCCAAGGGAAGAGTGATTCTGCTCCAGGGTAAAATCAAACAGAAGACACCCCATATTTGCTTCAATATTAATAAACACATCTTAATTAAACAAAAATAAGTTTTGATGAATTTTATTAAATATCCTTTAGAGGAAAACCATAAAAATCCTTACAAAGAAATGTAAAAAACTTCAAAAGCATAAAAAATGAACCTCTTATAAACTACAATATTAATGAAATGTCTTCATAAGAAAAAGGAGGAATGGAACATTCATACATGCAAATATATATGTGTGTGTATAAGATACATTCAACCAAAAAATTATCACCAAACTCTGAGAGCTACACTATAAAATCAGCACATATTAACCACTGAACAACTGCTCTCCTGTTTACCAAGTAACCCTTTTTCTTTATCTTCACTGTTTCTATTAAAAAAATCACTTTTGTTGTTTTATTTCCTTTTGTTTTAGGAAAAGGAATATATGACCAAAATATTAATATAAATCTGCACTGTAAAAAAAATGAAAACCTTCCACAGTAACACTATCCAGACCAAGGATCCTTCTGCTTATCGTTTTACTCCTGCTTACAAAGACAGAATGTGTGGTCTTGCAACCAGCATTCCTCTTCATGTCGTAAAATAACAAGCAGGTAACTCATTTACACTTTCATTTCTTGTGAATTTGGTTGGAGGGAGTCAGTCTCCTTGATCTGAATCAACTCCAGGGCAGTAGCAAGAGTTTCTCGACCCATGATGCACAGGGACTAGAACAGGAGAGAACACCTGAGCTAATGCTGCTCGGGGAAGCCTCTGTTGGGTTAGCCAGCCAAAGCCTGCCTTAGAGATGCCATGTTCCCTCTGCGTGACTACTTTCATCTTCACCATGCAACAGGTAAGTTACTGCTAGACTTTATGTTTTCTACTGCTTACATTCCTTTCTTACTTTTGTAAAAGAAGATCCGTATCCAACTAATTACTTACCTCCTTATGAAGGGCTTCTCTGCCTAACTCTGCACCATGGTAATTGTTTGTTTGACTTCCTTCAACATGTATGCATTGGTCCTCAAACACTATTATTACTCTCTTGCTTACAAACATTTTGGCTCATTTTTTTCCTTCCAAGATGGTCTAGAAACACCTTATGAAGAAGCTGTTTCTTTTGTATCCTTTAAAAAGCCTGCCTGAAACCTTGTAGGCAAAATATTCATGCTTAGTGCATGGGAGGAAAAGGGAGAAGGAAGAAGGGAAGGGAGGGGAGAGAAGGGGAAGGGAGGAAGAAAGGAAAGAAGGAAACGGAAAGAAAAAAGAGACAGAGGGAGGGAAGGGGAGAGACAGAAAGGAAAAGAAAGAAGAGAAGAGAAGAGAAGAAAAGGAAAAGAAAAGAAAAATGTTCAGCTTCAACATGTTAGATTTTCCTTGGATATTTCCTTGTGATACATACTTTGGGGGTTACAAAGATGAATAAAACATAATTACTGTTTTCTCATAATTTGTAGTCTACTCAAAAGACAAGATTATTACTTAAGTCATAAAATCTTAAGTTAAAAAAAAATACAAAATGACACTGGGGCCAGAGACCAGAGCTAAAATACTGGGAGAATAAGGGAAAACGTTATGAAAGACATGGCTTCTGAGATAGGCATGTGAGGGAACAAAGGCAAAAAAAAATAACTGAGAATATTTTTCTCTAATCCAATCACAGCAAGGAAGGCATTTCAAAGGAACAGCAGTGCAAATGTGGAATGAATGAGTGAGCTGATAAATGAACTGAATCAATAAATCAATCTAGTCAGCAAGCCAGCCAGTCTGGAACCTTCTATACATATGCATATTTGAGAGAAGTGAGAGACTGGGTACATGGAGTTGAACCCTGGAGAAGGAGCTCCAGATCTGAGGTATTGAATGTTGTGAATGGTGACTCCCACTCAGGCAGGGCACATCCTGTCCAGGCGATTGTCCTCAGGACACTGCCTTCTGATGACTTATAATTACTTTGGCTTTTCCCTCTTCCCATTACCACTTGATAGTGAGAATCAAAGTAAAAAAACTAAGATGATTAAAATAAGACAAAACATTTTATTATATGTACCTGCAACTCCCAACTATACACTATGTAAAATGAGTTAAATCTCCACTTAAACCTTTTATTCCCACAGAACAAAATAATCTCAATAATCCCTAACCACTTCCCCAACTTTTCTTGTCCTTTAAAAATTAACCTCTCATTTCATCTCTAGACATATAGAACCACAATTTGGACACAGTATTTTAATACTGCTTATAGGATTTTTAAAATGAAGAATGGGTAGAAAAATAGTCCAACTGCCCAACTAGTTGTTTATAAATTAATTTTCTTCTTCAACTAACTGCTTTGGCATCATTACATAGTGATGACAATAAGGAGAAAATGACTTCTTGTTTGTAATAATTTTAAGAGGATGCTATTACAATGGTAACGTAGATCTCTTTTTACTGACATATAAGAAGTCCATGATATAGTATAGAGTGTGAAAGCATGCATGATATGATCCCATTACGAAAAATCTGTATATGTGGAGATGCTTACATTGATGTCTGGAAAGTTGTTCATCTAAATATTAAGAATAGTTATCATTAGGTAGTAGAACTTTGGATGACTGTAGCTTCCTTTTTTATACTCTTCTGAAATGTTTGATATCTTTAAAATGAGCCTGTCTATTTAATAGGGGAAGAGAAACTTCCACTATACCATTTAATGTTATTTCTTAAAAATATGTGTATATTTGAAATATTTTACAATTTAAACCAGGAAAAAAACAAAAACAAAAAATAGGGTAAGACTTATACATGCCTAGAAAAATGAAGTAAAGACAATAAATGTTAAAATTGGTTATGTCTGGCTCATGATTTTTATCTTCTTCACTTTTCTATCTATATTTTCCTAATTTTTCAAAACACATACATTTTGCTTTTATAAAAGCTCTTATGGTTAAATTTAAAACTCAGTAAATTTGTGGATTTTTTAAAAATTCAGGTCTTTTGTTTACAGGGGAAGATTTAAACTTTTCAGGTCAGAAGTTCTCAGAAAGTTTTTCTGATCTCTTCAAGTAAATTGCCAAATATTTCTTAAAGTAATTTTTTAAAGTTATTTAACATTAACACAATTTTCTTCTTGTTGTTCTTGTTGCAGTTCCTTTAATCTGGTGTTAAAGGAACACATTTTAATTTCTAAAATGGTACTAATATTTAAGTCATATTTGTATATAAGAATTAGAATCCTGGGAAGAATAATACTGGTATTCACTCAGTCACAGGCTGGAAAAATATGGAGGGGTCCATGAGGGAAATTCTAGCCTCACTACTGGTCATCAAAGAAGTGAACAGCCAAACCATCTAAGTCACCCGGTCTCTGTCTGCATCCTGAATAGGTCTATACAAAGACTCCACAACTGCCCTCAGCAACAGGCAAGACCTGGAGACCAAAATGTTCTCATTTTGTCTAATAAAAATGCTCTCCACTTTAATTATTAAAGTCCATTTGCACCTCTATGAACAGAAAAAATAATTAATCTGCATTTTCTTTAGTAAAGACTTTGACATACTTAAAAATGGTAAGTTTCCTCTTTCCTTTCCTTAGAGACTTACTTTTAAATCATTTTTGCCATTAACACTGACTTAGAAGAAACTGGAAAATTTCTAGTAGCTTCAGTTTGCTCTCTATATACCTGAATAGCAGCTCCAGTGTCCATCCTTATGTGAGGAACTTTTCCTTCTGTAAAGTTGCCTCGACCCCACTGTTGTTGAGACGATTTTCTCTCTACACTTGAGGTTTCTGAGGGCTTGGACCAAAAAGAAATTTTAATATTAACTTTAAGATATAATAATCTGACAAATCTTTAATGTGTGTCAAGATATTTATTGTGTACAAGACAGTTTACTGTTTTTTTCAAATTCTAAGCCCTATATAATTCATTCACTCATTAGGCTAAAAGAGGCCTTAAGAAGTTATTCAATCTAATCTCCTCTATCCAGGCAAGTCTACATGATGACTTGCATAGAAGATAAATCAGGACTTAAAATCTTTAACACCACAAAAGAAAGCAACTTCACAGCTTTCTCAATCACCCTTGTTTCAAGACATAACAGTCATCTCAAATAGGTTATACACAAAAAATTACTGGCCAGACATTCACAAAATATGCTTTGAATGAAGATAACATAGCAATAATTCACTCAGAGACACCTATATGGAAAAAACTATACCATAATACAAATCAGAAATAACAGTTTAGGGTGAAAATGTGAAAAGGGTACAAACTTGAGGGCTGAGAACCTAACTTTTCTTAAACTTACTGCTCTCTGTCTCCAAAGTTGTGCTATATCAATGACAATCTTCCATAGTGCCTCTCCTCTATAAAGGCGAATATACCAAAACCTGTCCAACTGGGTAGTCATAGATCATAACTAATGCAAGTCAATTTTGTAAGGTATACTTGATATTCCATCTAGATAACCAGGAACTGTCTTAAGTAATAACCACCCTATATTTAACCACAACCATAAATCTCATTCTGCATCAGTTGAAGAAAATGCCCCCAAATTCAGATTGAATTCAATTTGAAAACCAATTCATTTCCATATAAACCATTTTTTAAAAAAGAAGCTGGAATAACATTCTGAATTATTCATAATCCTGAGAAATCATTAATTTGGGCAGTCGTTGGAAAGAGCATAAAAGAAATTACCAACCAACTTTTCTCACCTCTTATGTAAGAAAGAAATGTTACTTTAATAGTTAAGAAGGCAATGAATTGGCTGACAAGGGTCCATGGGATATGGATGAATCTAGGGATGGGATCAGGGAATGGGACATCCACTTGTGTTGAATCTTCAATATTTACCAAATCTTTTCCAGAGGTACTATCTTTGCTGGCTTGTCTTTCTTTTTTTCTCTCTGGTGAAACTGTAAATTCTGAACTACCAGTGCTCGATGTCTGTGACATTTCCACCACTGACATTGGAGAAAGCTTTGTTTTACAAGAACATAAACAAAGCACATTTCTCTGAGAAGCAGATGAACAGTTGGGGCATTTTGTGGATTTTTTACCACAGCTGCTATCAGCCATTTGCCTAACTCTTCAACAAAAGCAACTTGAAAGAAAGATGTTTCCAGTGTTTGAGGAAAACAACCAGACCAAAAGGATAAGGTAAGCTGATGACGAAAACTGTAACTTCCAAGTGGTGAGGTCCTTAGGTTAACGATGCACTAGAGTTACAGTCACACATGAGAGCTGCAGGTAGAAAAGAAATCACCATTTAGAAAATTCTTTCTTATCCAATCACCCTCCTAGAAATCAAAGAAAAACTAGCAACTAGCACCAAAAGCATCCTGCCTATACATGAAAGTTAATATTTACAACAAAATTAGAACATATTTCTAAAAACCAATACATTCTCATCTTCCAAAATTGAATTCTTGAACTCCAGACATTTTATTTACTTAAGAGTCAAAAGAATCACCCTCTGTACAGAATCATAAAACTGTTAAAAAAGCATGGTCTAAGGAAATTTGGTGGGTTGATATCAATTTTTTTAATGAAGTAGAATAGAATAGATATATATGAGAGTATTTTGCATAGATCCTTGGTAAGTTTTGTGAAACTTAAAAAAAATTATAGATATGAATGTACAGAATGTGTGTGTGTGCGTGTGTGTACACTTGGTCACAGTTTAAAATGTATTTCTTAGTGTGGGTTGTGGTAAAAAGAAAAAAGACTTAAAAATACTGATATAAAACGTACACTACTGTGGCTTCAGAAGTTAATAAGCCTTAGTCTACTTATTATCAGAGCAAAGCCATATCACACACTTTACAAAGGAGTAGATAATTTGATTTTATAAAACTATCTAATTCTAGAAGTTCAAAGGCAATATTAGAAGTATCCTCATTTTTATTCTCAAACAGAAAAATAGGAACGAGTGGGTACTATTTTCCCCTGAGTGAAGAACAGGTACGCCCATCATTCTACCTAACTAGAGTTACTGCAGCTGTATGGTGGCAAGTCAGAGAGATGTGAGCTGAGGAAGGAGGGGGATGTGTTCTGCAGCACATGAAAGAGAATACTTTGAGACACTTCCAGAAGGAACTGGGAGTACATCGTTATGGTTTTGTGCCATCCTACTTCAGGTATTACTTAAAAGTGTATTTTGAAGTCATAGATTGATAAGGCTGGGGTATATGGACTATACCTTTGTTCTTTGTACTGGAATAAACTTGACCAGAATAGGAGTTAGATATCTTTATTTCATTAAAGAAATATATTTCTAGTTTTAATTGTCTAAGACTGATTTTCTAATCAGAAACAAGGGCTAATGTTGATCAAATCTTTATCTATTGCGATTACCATATTTTTTCTTATTAGATCTTTTGATATGCTGTATTGTATTAAAAGCTTTCCTAATATTAAAGCATTCTTACATTTATAGTATGAACCCTACATGATCATGATGGATGATTCTTTCAATGTGCTGAGAAGTTGAAATGTTTGTATCTTGACTTTTCACAGTTATATTCATAAGTTAAACTGGTCTATAATTTTCCTTTTCACTCATCTTTGTCAGGTTTTGATACAAGATCCTGGCAGCTTTATAAAATAAATTGGGTATCTTTCCATCTCGCAATGCTTTGTAACAATCTGTATAGCATGGGAATCTACAGGAAAACCTCCCAGGCCTTTAGGATTTTATGAAAGATACTGCTAGTAGTTTATCCAATGTTTATTCCCCCATTCTTCCTTATTAACGGAATCCTCATTTTTGTCTGGGACAGCAGTATGCTAATTAAAATCCTCCATTTCCTAGCATCCCTTGCAGCTTGCAGATGGCCATGTGACTTTTGACCATGAACCTTACAGAATGAAAGCAAAGTTGTACTTGAAAGAAAACTTTATTAAAAACAGAAAAAAAACTTTATTAAAAACATCAAAAAATAGTTATCTTTTTCTTAGCTCTGTTCAGAAAGCATTTCCTTTAGTTTTTCTCTCAATTTCTCACTAAGTCATATTATCACTGTATCACTGACATTGACACAGACTGCCGAGTACTTTTTTTTTTATACTGTCCATTTTATTATTTTTTAACATCTTTATTGGAGTATAATTGCTTCACAATGTTGTTCTACTTTCCGCTGTACAACAAAGTGAATCAGCCATATGTATGCATATATCCCCATATTCCCTCCCCCTTGCGTCTCCCTCCCACCCTCCCTATCCCACCCCTCCAGGTGGCCACAAAGCACCAAGCTGATACCCCTGTGCAATGCAGCTGCTTCCCACTAGCCATCTATTTTACATTTGGTAGTGTATATATGTCAATGCTACTTTCTCACTTCGTCCCAACTTAAACTTCCCCTTCCCCGTGTCCTCAAGTCCATTCTCTACATCAGCATCTTTATCCCTGGCCTCGCCCCTGGGTTCATCAGAACTTTTTTTTTCTGATTCCATATATATGTGTTAGCATATGGTATTTGTTTTTCTCTTTCTGACTTACTTCACTCTGTATGACAGACTCTACGTCTATCCACCTCACTACAAATAACTCAATTTTGTTTATTTTTATGGCTGAATAATATTCCATTGTATATATGTGCCCCATCTTCTTCATCCATTCATCTGTTGATGGACACTTAAGTTGCTTCCACGTCCTGGTTATTGTAAATAGTGCTGCAATGAACACTGTGGTAAATGACTCTTTTTCAATTATGCCCAGGGTATATGCCCAGGGTATATGCCCAGTAGTGGGATTGCTAGGTCATATGGTAGTTCTATTTTTAGTTTTTTAAGGAACCTCCATATTGTTCTCCATAGCAGCTGTATCAATTTACATTCCCACCAACACTGCAAGAGGGTTCCCTTTTCTCCACACCCTCTCCATCATTTATTGTTTGTAAATTTTGGGATAATGGCCATTCTGACTGGTGTGAGGTGATACTTCATTGTAGTTTTCATTTGCATTTCTCTAATGATTAGTGATGTTGAGCATCCTTTCATGTGTTTGCTGGCAATCTGTATATCTTCTTTAGAGAAACGTCTATTTAGGGCTTCTGCCCATTTTTGGATTGGGTTGTTTGTTTTATTAATATTGAGCTGCATGAGCTGTTTATATATTTTGGAGATTAATCCTTTGTCTGTTGATTTCTTTGCAAATATTTTCTCCCATTCTGAGGGTTGTCTTTTCGTCTTGTTTGTAGTTTCCTTTGCTTTGCAAAAGCTTTTAAGTTCCATTAGGTCCCATTTGTTTATTTTTGTTTTTACTTCCATTAGTCTAGGAGGTGGATCAAAAAAGATCTTGCTGTGATTTATGTCAAAAAGTATTCTGCCCATGTTTTCCTCTAAGAGTTTTATAGTGTCTGGCCTTACATTTAGGTCTTCAATCCATTTTGAGTTTATTTTTGTGTATGGTGTTAGGGAGTGTTCTAATTTCATTCTTTTACATCTAGCTGTCCAGTTTTCCCAGCACCACTTGAAGAGACTGTCTTTTCTCCATTGTATAACCTTGACTCCTTTGTCATAGATTAGTTGACCACAGGTGCATGGGTTTATCTCTGGGCTTTCTATCCTGTTCCATCAATCTATATTTCTGTTTTTGCGCCAGCACCTTGTCTTGATTACTGTAGCTTTATAGTATAGTCTGAAGTCAGGGAGTCTGATTCCTCCAGCTGTTTTTTTCCCTGGTTTGGCTATGTGGGGTCTTTTGTGTCTCCATACAAATTTTAAGATTTTTTGTCCTAGTTCTGTAAAAAATGCCATTGGTAATTTGATAGGGATTACATTGAATCTGTAGATTGCTTTGGGTAGTATAGTCATTTTCACAATATTGATTCTTCCAATCCAAGAACATGGTATATCTCTCCATCTGTTTGTATCATCTTCAATTTCTTTCATCAGTGTCTTATAGTTTCCTGCATACAGGTCTTTTGTCTCCCTAGGTAGGTTAATTCCTAGGTATTTTATTCTTTTTGTTGCAATGGTACATGGAAGTGTTTCCTTGATTTCTCTTTCAAATTTTTCATCATTAGTGTATAGGAATGCAAGAGATTTCTGTGCATTAATTTTGTATCCTGCAACTTCACCGAATTCATTGATTAGCTCTAGTAGTTTTCTGGTGGCATCTTTAGGATTCTCTATGTATAGTATCATGTCATCTGCAGACAGTGACAGTTTTACTTCTTCTTTTCCTATTTGTATTCCTTTTATTTCTTTTTCTTCTCTGATTGCTGTGGCTAAAACTTCCAACACTATGTTGAATAATAGTGGTGAGAGTGGGCAACCTTGTCTTGTTGCTGGTCTAAGAAGAAATGGTTTCAGTTTTTCACCATTGAGAACGATGTTGGCTGTGGGTGTGTCATATATGGCCTTTATTATGTTCAGGTAGGTTCCCTCTGTGCCTACTTTCTGGAAAGTTTTTATCATAAATGGGTGTTGAATTTTGTCAAAAGCTTTTTCTGCATCTATTGAGATGATCATATGGTTTTTATCCTTCAATTTGTTAATACGGTATATCACATTGATTGATTTGTATACACTGAAGAATCCTTGCATTCCTGGGATAAACTCCACCTGGTCATGCGTATGATCCTTTTAATGTGCTGTTGGATTCTGTTTGCTACTATTTTGTTCAGGATTTTCGCATCTATGTTCATCAGTGATATTGGCCTGAGGTTTTCTTTTCTGGTGACATCTTTGTCTGGTTTTGGTATCAGGGTGATGGTGGTCTCATAGAATGAGTTTAGGAGTGTTCTTCCCTCTACTATATTTTGGAAGCATTTGAGAAGGATAGGTGTTAGTTCTTCTCTAAATGTTTGATAGAATTCGCCTGTGAAGCCATCTGGTCCTGGGCTTTTGTTTGTTGGAAGATTTTTAATCACAGTCTCAATTTCAGTGCTTGTGATTGTTTATATTTTCTATTTCTTCCTGGTTCAGTCTCAGAAGGTTGTGCTTTTCTAAGAATTTGTCCATTTCTTCCAGGTTGTCCATTTTATTGGCATATAGTTGCTTGTAGTAATCTCTCATGATCCTTTGTATTTCTGCAGTGTCAGTTGTTACTTCTCCTTTTTCATTTCTAATTCTGTTGATTTGATTCTTCTCCCTTTTTTTCTTGGTGAGTCTGGCTAATGGTTTATCAATTTTGTTTATATTCTCAAAGAACCAGCTTTTAGTTTTATTGATCTTTGCTATTGTTTCCTTCATTTCTTTTTCATTTATTTCTGATATGATGTTTAAGATTTCTTTCCTTCTGCTAATTTTGGGGGATTTTGTTCTTCTTTCTCTAATTGCTTTAGGTGTAAAGTTAGGTTGTTTATTTGAGATTTTTCTTGTTTCTTGAGATAGGATTGTATTGCTATAAACTTCCCTCTTAGAACAGCTTTTGCTGCATCCCACAGGTTTTGGGTCGTCCTGTTTTCATTGTCATTTGTTTCTAGGTATTTTTTGATTTCTTCAGTGATCTCTTGGTTATTTAGTAGTGTATTGTTTAGCTTCCATGTGTTTGTATGGTTTACAGATTTTTTCCTGTAATTGATATTTAGTCTCCTAGCATTGTGGATGGAAAAGATACTTGATATGATTTCAATTTTCTTAAATTTACCAAGGCTTGATTTGTGACGCAAGATATTATCTTCCCTGGAGAATGTTCCATGAGCACTTGAGAAGAAAGTGTATTCTGTTGTTTTTGGATGGAATGTCCTATAAATATGAATTAAGTCCATCTTTTTTAACGTGTCATTTAAAGCTTGTGTTTCCTTATTTATTTTCATTTTGGATGATCTGTCTATTGGTGAAAGTGGGGTGTTAAACTCCCCTACTATGATTGTGTTACTGTCAATTTCCCCTTTTATGGCTGCTAACATTTGCCTTATATATTGAGGTGTTCCTATGTTGGGTGGATAAATATTTACAATTGTTGTATCTTCTTCTTGGATTGAGCCCTTGATCATTATGTAGTGTCCTTCTTTGTCTCTTGTAACATTTTTTTTTTTTTTTTTTTGCGGTACGCGGGCCTCTCACGTTGCGAAGCACAGGCTCCGGACGCACAGGCCCAGCGGCCATGGCTCATGGGCCCAGCCACTCCACAGCATGGGGGATCCTCCCGGACCAGGGCATGAACCCGCGTCCCCTGCATCGGCAGGTGGACCCTCAACCACTGTGCCACCAGGGAAGCCCTCTTGTAACATTCTTTACTTTAAAGTCTATTTTATCAGATATGAGTATTGCTACTCAAGCTTTCTTTTTTTTTTTTTGCGGTACACAGGCCTCTCACTGTCGTGGCCTCTCCTGTTGTGAAGCACAGGCTCCAGACGCACAGGCTCAGCAGCCATGGGTCACGGGCCTAGCCGCTCCACGGCATGCGGGATCTTCCCAGACCGGGGCACGAATCTGTGTCCCATGCATCGGCAGGCAGACTGTCAACCACTGCGCCACCAGGAAAGCCCTCGAGCTTTCTTTTGATTTCCATTTGCATGGAATATCTTTTTCCATCCCCTCACTTTCAGTCTGTATGTGTCCCTAGGTCTGAAGTGGGTCTCTTGTAGACAGCATATATATGGGTCTTGTTTTTGTATCCATTCAGCCAGTCTATGTCTTTTGGTTGGAGCGTTTAATCCATTTACATTTAAGGTAATTATCGATATGTATGTTGCTATTACCATTTTCTGAATAGTTTTGGGTTTGTTTTTGTAGGTCTTTTACTTCTCTTGTGTTTCCTGCCTAGAGAAGTTCCTTTAGCATTTGTTGTAAAGCTGGTTTGGTGGTGCTGAATTCTCTTAACTTTTGCTTGTTTGTAAAGGTTTTAATTTCTCCATCAAATCTGAATGAGATCCTTGCTGGGTAGAGTAATCTTGGTTGTAGGTTCTTCCCTTTCCTCACTTTAAATATGTCCTGCCACTCCCTTCTGGCTTGCAGAGTTTTTGCTGAAAAATCAGCTGTTAATCTTATGGGGTTTCCCTTGTACATTATTTATTGCTTTTCCTTTGCTGCTTTTAATATTTTTTCTGGTATTTAATTTTTGATAGTTCGATTATATGAATCTCGGCATGTTTCTCTTTGGGTTTACCCTGTATGGGACTTTCTGCACTTCCTAGACTTCACTGAGTATTTCCTTTCCCATGTTAAGGCAGTTTTCGACTATAATCTCTTCAAATATTTTCTCAGACTCTTTCTTTTTCTCTTCTTCTCCTGGGACCCCTATAACTTGAATTATGGTGTGTTTAATGTCATCTCAGAGGTCTCTGAGACTGTCCTCAATTTTTTTCATTCTTTTTCCTTTATTCTGCTCCCTGGCAGTTATTTCCACCATTTTATCTTCCAGCTCACTTATCCATCCTTTGCCTCAGTTTTTCTGTTATTGATTCCTTCCAGAATTTTTTTTTTTTTTGGTATGTGGGCCTCTCACTGTTGTGGCCTCTCCCGTTGCGGAGCACAGGCTCCAGACGTGCAGGCCCAGCGGCCATGGCTCACGGGCCCAGCCACTCCACAGCATGTGGGATCCTCCCGGACCAGGGCATGAACCCGTGTCCCCTGCATCGGCAGGCGGACTCGCAACCACTGTGCCACCAGGGAAGCCCCCTTCTAGAATATTTTTAATTTCAGTTATTGTGTTGTTCATCACTGTTTGTTTGCTCTTTAGTTCTTCTAGATCCTTGTTAAATGTTTCTTTTATTTTCTCCATTCTGCTTCCGAGATTTTGGATCACCTTTACTATCATTCTGAATTGTTTTTCAGGTATGTTGCCTCTTTCATCTTCATTTATTTGGTCTTGTAGGCATTACCTTGCTCCTTCATCTGTAACATATTTTTTTGTCATTTATTTATTTATTTTTTTGATGGGTGGGCCTGTATCCCTGCCTTACTGGTTGTTTGGCCTGAGCCGCCCAGCACTGGAGTTTGCAGGCAGTTGGATAGAGCTGGGTCTTGGTGCTGAGATTAGGACCTCTGGGAGGCCTCACTCCAATTAATATTCCCTGGGGTCTGAGGTTCTCTGTTAGTCCAGCAGTTTGGACTCAGAGCCCCCACCATAGGAGCTCAGGTCCAACCTCCGGCCTGGGAACCAAGACCCCAGAAGCTGCATGGCATGGAAAAAAAAGAAAAGAAAAGAAAAGAAAAAAGGAGCAGTACAATATCAAAGAGTAAAAAACAAATAAAAGTTGAAAGATAAAGAATATATTAGGAAAAGTAAAAGTATAATTAAAACAACTGCAACAAGGTAAAATAAAACCACAACAGAAAAAAGAAAAGAAAAAGCGGGGGGGGAGTGGGGGAACAAGCCAAAAGGAGAGAACAATAACAAAGCATAATGAATAAAACAAAATTATAAAAATAAAAATTTATTAGGAAAAATAAAAATATAAATGAATCAACAACAATGAATCAAGATAGAACCCCAATCTAAGAGGAAAATAGAAAGAAAAAAAAAGTCTTAGCTACAGGGGTGGAGTTTAGGCTGGGGGGGGTGGAACTTAGGCAGGGGCAGGGTTTAGGGTGGGGTGGGACCTAGGCCGGTCGGGGGGTTGATATTTGAGCTTGGGGCGGGGCCTAGGCTCAGGACCCACGCAGCCGAAAAGGCCTTGGGGGCGGGGCCTAGGCGGGGCAACATTGAAGCATGGAGCCGGGCCTCTGCCTTGGACCTGTGAGGAAGGGGAGAGGCAGCATGTGGAAAGGAGGGCCTCTGGAGTGTGGAGTTCCGGAGTTTGGAGGTAGGGCCCTGGGTGAGGGCGTAGGGGCAGGGCTTGGGCTCTGCACGGCAGGAGGGAGGCTCTGAGGGCAGAGGATTAGGTCCGGGAGCCCAACAGGCTCCCCGGTGCCTAAGTGGACAGGGAAAGCACTGGCCCATTCCCTTCCGTTCCTCTGCGCCCCTCCTGCACCGTCTCCCCCTGGGTCTCCCCCTACTTCACTAGGCCCCTAACCGTGGGTGGGTCCCGCTGGCCATAGGAACTCCTCCCCTCCCCCAGCACCCCTCAGGGGTGCTGTCCCAGAGGTCCACCCTTTACTTTTGCTCCCCCCTCACTCCCTCCCACTCCCTCAGGACGCGCGTGGCTGAAGGGGGCTAGGTGGTCAGGGGAAACCTGGCCACGTTCCCTTTTGATCCTCTGCCCTCCCAGTGGTTACCCAATTTCCCCCTTGGGGCGTGGGATCCCTTCCCCTCCCCCAGCCGCCCCTCAGGGGCGCCAGTCCCGTCCCGCCCCCACTTCTCCTCCCCCTTCACTTCCCCCACACCCCACATCCTACCCGGTCACTGGGGTTTCCTCCTGTCCCCTTAGGTGTCCGTGGTACCCCACCAGTGCCTGGTAGGTGCCCTAGTTGTGAGGAGACGCGAATTCCGCATCCTCCTAATATGCCATCTTGACTCCGCCCTCTGACGAGTACTTTCTTGCTTCAGTTTCTGACATATCCATTGCCCTAGAAGTATTTGGTAGCTATATTCAGAAAGCATAGGAGTTCCTGGTACTCACTGACAAGCTACATTTCTACTCTCCAACTTACTATTACATTTGCCAGCGTAATGTTCTACTCTCTTACCCCAGCAGGTCTAAAACAATAGGTTGAATAGCTGCATGCAAAATTTCTTGACAAGGATTGGATTTCGAATTTAATTTCTTTTTGGCTGGCTGAATTCCAATTATTTTAGCTTAAAAACCAAAATAGAACAAACGTTTACTCACATTTCTTTCTTTTTCATTTATGAATTTATCTGAAAGATTTGTTACTAAAATAAATCTACTGTCGAGCAGGCCAAATGATGTCATTCATATTTTAGGGGCATAAAATGAATCAGGTATTGCAAACTTAGCATATCTTTATGTAAACACAAAGATGAATAGCTCTTCTTCTATAGAATCATGGAATTACATTTAAACAGGACTTTTGATATAAAAAATATATCAGAAAACCAAAGAAACTTCTAACATAATAGTGTTTCTTTGTGTCTCCAAAGACTGGACATGCATAGGTATTAAACATATGCAAATAAATAAAATAAGGTCAAATCATGTCAATGCTTAACTAACATGTGAGCTCTCCTTTGGCTAAGGTTTTCATTTTATTTTCAGGAGTAAGACAAGTCAATGGAACAACTCTGATATGGAAACTCTCTGAGCTTTCATTTAAGCATAAAAAGGTCTCTTATGCACTGGCCCTCTAAGATACACTTACAGTAATTTCCTCAAGAAAATGAACACAAGAATGGTTTTATGAGATATAACTAGCTACAATTTTCTTCCCCAAAAGCAATTTTTTAGTTTTCTTTGCTAAGACTGTGTCTACAAGGAACCTAACCGTCAGTCAATTCAGTAAAAAATGTGTTCTATTCAAGTGAAGAAAAAAACCTTATGGATTGTCTGACGATGCAGACCAAGCAGAATGACTGTATATTCACTTTTCAACTACTTGTTTTCATAACATGCTTACAGAACCGAAATAGGGGCCAAATGAGCTTTCTAGATCATAGTGTTGTTAATTTTAAATGAGACGAGCACTTGTTTACTATTTCCATTAAGGTCATGATTAGGTCTGTGTTGTCTTATGAAAGGATCTACAGTATGTTTAAATTTTACATTACATTTAAAAAATGTTTAACAGCTAATGCGTGCTATCAGTTTTTAAATTTTAATTTGCATAATATTCCTCACTGATTAAGCTCTAATCTGAAGGGACAATCTTAAATGTGGTCCCCATCCTGACAGTTTAAGGTAAGAACAGAGATTTTACCGAGAAAGTTTGGCTTAAAGAGGCTGGAGAGGGCTTCCCTGGTGGCGCCTGCTGATGCAGGGGACACGGGTTCATGTCCCGGTCCGGGAGGATCCCACATGCCGCGGAGCGGCTGGGCCCGTGAGCCATGGCAGTTGAGCCTGCGCGTCTGAATCCTGTGCTCCACAATGGGAGAGGCCACAACAGTGAGAGGCCCACATACCGCAAAAAAAAAAAAAAGAGGCTGGAGAGACCCTCTCCCTGATTCTTTCCTGTTATTATCCAGTATCTTTTCCCCATGTATTGATACATTATAAGCAACCTGAAGTCAGGGACATTTATGCCAGCTCAGAATTATCCTTGTACATAATAGACACTCAACGAAAATTTCTGAGTGTTCATTTTGTGGGGAAGAGCCAGAATCACAAATCACTTAGGCAGAAAAATAGGCAGGTGTACAGAAGAGTTATCAAAGAAAGGAGGGGGTCATGTGGAGGAGGAAAAACTCAAAGGGAATGTCAGGGTTCCCTTCATAGATGTGAAGAGGGTTAGGCACGGGAATTAAGAGTTCTGCACGATTCAAAGAGCCTGCATGCGAATTTAAGGCTGATACAAAGGACTTCCTAACATTTAGAACTGTCAAAGATAAAAGGAAAGACTATCTCCATCACTACAAGTGTCCAGGTAGAGGTTGGAAGGTCAGCTAGCAAGAAACCATAGATGATATGTAAGCATAGACTAGGATGTCTTGAGGTTCCCAGTCCTAAAAGTCTACAAAGATGAATCACTCCTTCTAATGATCAACTGAGGTGGATGGAGCAGACATTTAAAGGAACCGAAGTGATAGGTGACCTCACCTCTACTGTGGAGGTTTCAATTTTATAATGGGGATCCCGCTTTCCTACCGCAGAGCAGGCCAAACTGGTTACAGCCCCAAAACTCACCTCAGCCAATCTGAATTTCACCTTTAACAGAGCAGCGCAGCCAAGCTCTACCACAGGCACAGGGTGATAGTGAGGAGGAGGAAGCGGATGAGGCGCCAGGCTGGAGGAGTAGTGCTCAGCTAGAAAGGAAAAAGCTAAATTAAGTGAGAAAGAAAAGACACTGTAAGAAAACAGAAGTAAGTCTATCTTCCCACTCATTAAATCAGAGGATAATAGGTGAAGAGTGAGTAAATGGGCCCACATGTAGCTAAGGCAGCCAGAAAACACAACATTGCCAAGAAACTCTAGGAGAGAAGAAGAACCACTCAGAGAACTGTGGCATGAACACTCAGCAGTGCTCCATCCAGGAGGCTTAAAAGAAAATACTCCTCTTTTCCCACTTTACTGAGGAAAAATTGATAAATAAAATTTTAAGGTACTTAAAATACACAACATGATAATTTGATAAACGTATATGCGAAAGGATTCCCCCTCATCAAATTAATTAACACATTCACCATCTCATGTATTAGATACAAACTTTCAGTTATAAGATGAAAAAGGTCCAAGGATCTAATATATAACATGGTGACTACTGTTAACACTGTGTTTATTACATAATTGAAATTTTCTAAGAGACTAGAATTTAAATGTTCTCACACACAAAAGGAATCTTAATCCAATTAGCAACAGATCAATAAGTTTAAGAATTTGATGGCAAATCTGAAAGTTATGCTAGCTTCATTTATCAAGCACCAATTAATAATTTTGGATTAATAAGATCTATTAATGTAAAACCGTGTGGCCAGAGATCTTTCTTGTATGTCAAATATTCGCAGGAGTATTGAAAGAGAGGAACTGTCCAAAGCCAGCAACTTCCATGAAACTAGTTAGTTAGCTAAGCAAAGTGTGATATAATGCTCCAACCTAGATGTTTCATACCATATGAGAAAAGGCATTCTGACCCCCAAGGTCATTGCAAATACTGGGAACACAATTTAGAGGTATCCAGGCAACCTTCGTCTTGTGGCCAGGTGTCTGAAAACTTGACAACTCCAAAGAGTCGGCAACAAAACACCAACAACAGATTCCATGATCCCCGTTTTTTGTTTTTTTTTTTTGCGGTACGCGGGCCTCTCACCGTTGTGGCTGTGGTCTCTCCCGTTGCGGAGCACAGGCTCCAGACGCGCAGGCTCAGCGGCCATGGCTCACGGGCCCAGCCGCTCCGCGGCATGTGGGATCCTCCCAGACCGGGGCACGAACCCGTGTCCCCTGCATCGGCAGGTGGACTCCCAACCACTGCGCCACCAGGGAAGCCCCTGATCCCCGTTTTGAAGTTTCTGTATAAGTAATATTAATTTAAGAAAACAGAAAACAACAAGAAAAGATACTTCTCTTAACTGTGAGTCCCTCCAGGGCAGGAAGTATGTTCTATTCACCTTGTCGTCTTGTATCCAGTAAAGGCTTCCATTATTAAATAAGGATTACTGATTGAAAATAATTCACTGATTGATAGAAACAGTATTTTCGAACCTACAAACATAATATGCAATATAATTGCCTAGAGTAAGAGAGCCAGTGGTTTATCATGTAAACAAATAATATCCTTGAGGAAGTCTCCTGGCCAAAAAACTGCACTACAACCCAACCCTCACTCTATCTTGAAGCTCTCATTCTAGAGCAAAACACCAAAACCCCCATACCAAGCCTGACCCCAATCCTGTAGTCTAAATTTCCACCTACTTCTGAAAGTTTCCCTATCAGACAAGATGTTATAACTACACTCCCAAACTTATGTTCTATTCCAGACTTTTCGTTTTCAGGAATCTCAAAGGATGCATAGACACAAATATTTATTTCAGTGATAAACCATATTATCAAACTCTAAGGGTTTCTGCTCAGTCTCCAACAACTACAGGCCTTGGTCATAAACCTTATTATTACTCAGATCCTCATATTCAACAAAAGGTCACTATTTTTGGCAGATGATGTAACCAACAATAACTGGTTCATGTTTCTTTCATGTAAAACATGCATGTCATAGACAAGACCAAAAAAATTCACGTGATATATATGTTAACTTTCTCAGGCTCCCTAGTCAAACCACCTCAAGTAAGGATACTTATTTTTGGAAAGAGCCTGTTTTCTTCACTCCTAATGATGAGCCATTTATCTGCAGCACACAAACCCCAGACTTATAGCCAGAACAAAAGCATTTAGAGTGTCGTATCTCAGGCGTCAATGTGGCATGCCTGTTAATTACAGCAAGACAGGAAAGACAGGGGAAATAAGACCTAAAAGGCACTTACTGGCAAGAGTTCTGTACGACTGGCCAAGAAGAGTGTCCAGAGGGCAGTAATGAGTTAAGCAAAGAGCACAAGAGGTCGAAGTAGAACAGACCAACTAAGAATCCAGCCATCTAACCGTGTATGTATGTATTCAGCAAACATTTTCTGAATAACTGTTATATACCAAGGATTGTATTGGGTGCTGGGAATAAAGAGATTATCAAGACATGGGCCTTACTAATAATGATTATGATAAAGATAATGATCAGCATATACAAAGTACAAAAGTGATATAAAAGAGGAAGTAACCAGGGAATTAATATAATCAGGTGGGAAACAAAATTTTAGAATGATAGAGATCAGGATTCAAATCCCGCCTCTACTAACTAGCTCTGTACAAATCGGGATACGTAAAGAGGAGTTAATAGTAACTATCTTAAATGATAATTGTGAGGACTAACTACAAAACATTTGTAAAGTGCCTAGAAGTTTGCCTGGTACATATTATTGCTTTAAAAAATCATTATCCCTCACTTGCTGAGGGAACGGTCACAAGTTTCATGGGATAAGTGATATTCAAACTAAGTCTCTTTTTTCGTTCTTTTTTTATTGAGGTATAGTTGATTTACAATTACTATAATTAGTTTTTATAATTATATTAGTTTCAGGTACATAATGATTCAAAAATTTTATAGATTACACTCCACTTACACTTAAGATAAAATATTGCCTATATTTCCTGTGCACTACAATATATCCTTGTAGCTTATTTTATACATAGTAGTTTGAACCTCTTAATGCCCTAACTATATCTTGTCCCTCCCCTCTTCCTTCTATATCTGTGAGTCTCTTTGTTTTGTTATATTCATTCGTTGTATTTTTTAGATCCCACATATAAGTGATAAAATACTGTATCTGTCTGTCTCTGTCTGACTTTTTTCACTAAGCATAATACCCTCCAGGTCCATCCATGCTGTTGCAAATGGCAAAATTTTCATTTTTTATGGCTGAGTAGTATTCCATTGTATATATGTGTCACATCTTCTTTATCCATTCATCTGTTGATGGACACTTAGTTTGCCTCCATACTTTGGCTATTATAAATAATGCTGCTACAAACATTGGGGTACATATATCTTTTCAAATTAGTATTTTCATTTTCTTTGGATATATACCCAAGAGTGGAATCACTGGATCATATGGTAGCTCTAGTTTTAGTTTTCTGAGGAACTTCCATACTGTTTTTCACAGTGGCTGCACCAATTTACATTCCCACCAACAATGTACAAGGATTTGCTTTTCTGCAAAACCTCATCAGCATTTATTATTTGTGGCTTTTTTGATGACAGCCATTCTGACAGGTGTAAGGTGATACCTGATTGTAGTTCTGATTTGCATTTCTCTGATGATTAGTGATGCTGGGCATCTTTTCATGTATCTGTTGGTCATCTGTATGTCTTCTTTAGATAACTGTCTATTCAGGCCTTCTGCCCATCTTTTAATCAGATTTTTTTTTAAAAAAATTTATTTATTTTATTTATTTATTTTTGGCTGCGTTGGGTCTCCATTGCCGCGTGTGGGCTTTCTCTAGTTGCGAAGAGCAGGGGCTACTACTCTTTGTTGCGGTGCTCAGGCTTCTCATTGAGGTGGCTTCTCTTGTTATGGAACACAGGCTCTAGGCACGCAGGCTTCAGTAGTTGTGGCACACAGGTTCAGTAGCTGTGGCTCGTGGGCTCTAGAGTGCAGGCTCAGTAGTTGTGGCACACAGGTCCAGTTGCTCCATGGCATGTGGGATCTTCCCGGGCCAGGACTCGAACCCATGTCCCCTGCATTGGCAGGATTCCTAACCACTGCGCCACCAGCGAAGCCCTGTTTTTTAGATATTGAGTTGTATGAGCTGCTTGTATATTTTGGATATTAACCCATTATTAGTCATATCATTTACAAATATTTTCTCCCATTCAGTAGATTGTCTTTTTGTTTTGTCAATGGTTTCCTTTGCTGTGCAAAAGCTTTTAAATTTAATTAGGTCCCATTTGTTTATTTTTGCTTTTGTTTTCTTTGTCTTAGCAGACAGATTTAAAAAAAATGTTGCTACAATTTATGTCAGAGTGTTCTGCCTATGTTTTCTTCTAGGAGTTTTATGGTTTCCAGTCTTAACATTTAGATTTTTAATCCATTTTGAATTTATTTTTGTATATGGTGTGAGAAAATGTTCTCACTTCATTATTTTCCATGTAGCTGTCCTGTTATCTGAGCACCACTTATTGAAGAGACTGTCTTTTCTCTATTGTATATTCTTGCCTCCTTTGTCACAGATTAATTGACCATAGTGTGTGGGTTTATTTCTGGGCTGTTTATTCTGTTCCATTGATCTATGTGTTTGTTTTTGTGCCAGTACCATACTGTTTTGATGACTATAGCTTTGTAGTATAGTCTGAAGTCAGGGAGCATGATACTTCCACCTCTATTCTTCTTTCTCAAGATTATTTTGGCTACTTGGGGTCTTTTTTGTTTCCATATAAATTTTTAAATTATTTGTTTTAGTTCTGTGAAAAATTTCATTGGTATTTTGATAGGGATTGCACTTGATCTCTAGATTGTCTTGGGTAGTATGGTCATTTTAACAAAATTAATTCTTCCAATCCATGAGCATAATATTTCTTTCCATCTATTTGTGTTGTTTTCAGTTTTTCATCAGTGTCTCATAATTTTCCAAGAACAGCTCTTTTACCTCTTTAGATAGGTTGATTCCTAGGTATTTTATTACTTTTGATGTGATGGTAAATGGAACTGTTTCCCTAATTTCTCTTTCTGATAGTTCGTTCTTAGTGTATAGAAATGCAACAGATTTCTATATATTAATTTTGGATCCTACAACTTTACCAAATTCATTGATGAGCTCTAGTAATTCTCTTGGTGGCATCTTTAGGGTTTTCTGTGTATAGTATCATGACATCTGCAAACAGTGGCAGCTTTACTTCTTCCTTTCCAATTTGGATTCCTTTTATTTCTTTTTCTTGTCTGATTGCTATGACTAGGACTTCCAATACTATGTTGAATAAAAGTAGCAAGAGTAGACATCCTTGCCTTGTTCCCAACCTTACAGGAAATGCTTTCAGGTTTTCACCGTTGAGTATGATGTTAGCTGTGGACTTATCCTACATGGCCTTTATTATGTTGAAGTATGTTCCCTCTACACCCACTTTCTGGAGAATTTTTATCATAAATGAATGTTGAATTTTGTCCTTTTTCTTCATCTATTAAACTAAGTCTTAAAGAATGAATTGGAGTTCACTTGGTGAACAAGTCAAGGAAAGGCTCTCTAGACAGGGACACCAGCACATGCAAGGGCTCAGAACCTATGGTTCAAGAAGAGTGGAAGAAGGTGATTTCCATTTAAAGGCAAGAACAATGGGAGAGAGAAAGCCAGGCACTAATTAGCCACAGATTTGGAGTGAAGAGAGAGTAGCCACCAAACTGCCAACACTAAGTCCTCCAGCAAGCATTTGCAGCTTAGGCATGGAAGGGACAGAGGGCTTCAACGTATGCTGAAAATATAAACTGTAAAGTTCTAAAGTATGCAGAATAAGTCCTAGACAGCACAATCAATCCAAATCTACTGCCGTATGAACAAATTAGAATTTAGTGACAAATTAACTACAGTCAGTGTTTCAATGTGATGGAAATATATGGCTTATTTCTAATTAGTTCCAGAATAACAAAAAAATACCAAGGGAACCTTCCCACTATAACTTCCACAGAAAAAGAAAAATATTAAGTTATTTATTTTATACACACACGCATACATCCCTACTCCAAATTCAGCACTACTGCAAACAAAGCTACATCAGTCCCAAAAAACAGAACAGCAGTGTTCTACCATTTGGGTATAAAGACCCCAAATTTCTAAACAATTTATGAGCATTTAAATCTCAGAAGTCTTCTCAGACAATGGTTCCATTTTACACGTACAGAATATTTTAAATGAAATTTGTTTGCCCTTGGTAGTCAGAAAGAACCTGAGCTTTACCATTAGACCAAGGTTCAGATTCCTCATCAGTGACTTAACCTATGTGGTCTCACCTTCCTTATATGCAAAGTATATAGACAGTGTCTGTATACATACATGGCAGAATTGTTATAAGGATAGGATATAATGTATGTAAAATCCTGATACATTGTAAGCTTTTAATAAGTGGAGGTTTTTATGATTATTATGAAACTCTGCCAAAACCCAATAGCAATAGATGGTAGCATCAGAAAATTATTTTATCAGCCATAATCTCTCAATCTAATGCTCCAAATATTGTTCTACATGGTTTCCAAGATACAAATTGCCATCAAATCAGCTCGTAGCTTAGAATGTAACCTCATGGGAGCCTGCTCTAGATATATGCAACTGAGTTGTAGAGGGAATGGCTTGCTAGATTAGCCTACAGGCAGCTTGTTAAATGTTAAATTCTGAATGCTACAGGCACTCAAATATCACATTTATAAGAATTTTATTTTTAAAATATGTAGTGCTGAATATCAAGAACGTTTTAGCCTAGCCAAGACCACAGCCTCTCAAAATATTACTACTCTGTGTTATACCTTAGCAACTGATCAAGAAGGAATAATATATAATTGGTTAGGTTTTCAGAGAAAAAAAAGAGGTGTCTGTATCCACAGATTTATTTACTTGGTGAGTTTCCCAAACACTGCAATGGAACTGTAAAAACAATGTGATTAAAATCGATAGAGCACATCATTTGCTGATACTGTTGCCCAAGAAAAGGCAATAAGCCTTAGGCATGTTATTACTAGATTACACAATTTCACTGACAGGTTCAAGATTTTTAAAAGCAACTGAGAATACAGAGTATTTCTTTTTTGGAGCCAAGGGATTTTTTGTCTTCAATTAAAAGAAAATCATCATTTCTCTCTTTTTTTATCATGAAGATTTTAAATGTCCTCTATAACATTTAAAAAATAATATTAATATTAAATTTTCATTTATTTCCAAAAACAAAAATAGATTGATGATCCTGATTAAAATTAAACTGAAAGCTACTTTTGTTTAACAATACCATATCCAACCACACATCCATTTCATAAATATTAGAATAGTTCAGGGAATAGTGGTTATAGGAGGATTATTATTTCTTCAAAGTCCATGCAGAAGAATATGAACGTCCAAATACATGCATTTCCAAACCCCTTCTGCAAAAATGATCAATGACTCTTTTTTCAGGTCTTAGTGATGAAATGACAAACTTTAAAACAGGCCTTCAAATTCAAAGAATGCTACATTTCAAAGTATGCTTTTTAATCAGATAGCAAAAGTTAGTCATGTAGACATAAATTCATTTGGTAAAAAGTGACCAAATAAAACTGAACCTAAAATCAGTAAGACTTTTACTCTAGTCAGATGTTCTACTATACTACAAACAGAAAACTGCAAAAGTTTTTGATTGCTTTATACTGAAAATTCCAAAGTAGAAACATTCTTCTGTAGCATGGGAAAGCTGATGGTATCAACTATGTAATTTTATCCTTATGATAAAAAAAAAAAAGTTGACCTGAAATGTTGAGATAATTTTAATCATGAATCCTGATAGGATATACAGTGCTAGGCTCACAGAAATAAATTGACCAGGCATTAGGTCTACATTTACCAGCTTTTACCAAGTGAACAGTAAAGTCTATTCAGGGGAGCTTAGGTCTTAGACTTATACCAGATGTAGATAATTTTAAGAAGAAAATCTACAAAACACCACATACTTTCTTGTCACTGAAGTGCATACACATATAAAAGCTTTATGTTCTAAGGTACATTAAAAGATGCTCAGTAGTGCTAATTATTAAGAAATGCAAATCAAAACTACAATAAGGTATCACCTCACTCTGGTCCAAATGGCCATCATCAAAAACTCTACAAATAACAAATGCTGGAGAGGGTGTGGAGAAAAGGGAACCCTTGTACACTGCTGGTGGGAATGTAAATTGGTGCAGCCACTATGAAAAACAGTACGGAGGTTCCTTAAAAAATTAAAAATAGAGCTACTATATGATCCAGCTATCCCACTCCTGGGCATATATCCAGAAAAGATGAAAACTCTAATTCAGAAAGATATATATACTCCAATATTCATAGCAGCACTAGTTACAATAGCCAAGACATGGAAGTAACCTAATGTCCATTGACAGGTGAATGAGTAAAGAAGATGTGGTATATATATAATGGAATATTACTCAGCCATAAAAAGAATGAAATATTGCCATTTGCAGCAACATGGATGGACCTAGAGAAAATATCATACTGAGTGAAGTCAGACAGAGAAAGACAAATATTATACCACTTAAATGTGGAATCTAAAAAATAATATTAATGAATTTATTTACAAAACAGAATCAGACTCAAAGACATAGAAAACAAACTTATGTTTACTTAAGGGGAAAGAGGGTGGAGAGGAATAAATTAGGAATATGGGATTAACAGACACACACTTCCATATAAAGAATTGATTAAAAAAACAAGGATTTACTGTATAACACAGGGAACTATACTCAGTATCTTGTATTAACCTATTATGGAAAAGAATCTGAATATATATATATATATATATATATATATATATATATATCCATATCAGAATCACTTTGCTGTACACCTGAAACTAATACAATATTGTACGTCAACTATATTTCAATTTTTTTAAAAAGCTCTATGTTCTAAATAGCTATTGGAATAGATAGCTTTATTAACTGAATAATACAATTTTCCTTAGTTCCTCTCTCTCCCTTGGTCTCCACATTCAACAATGCTATTTCCAAAACACTTCTCAAATCGATCTGACTTTCTCCATTCCAAATGTCTACACCAATATTATCTCTTGCCTGGAATACTGCAAGAGCTTCCTAACTGGTCACTCTGATTCCAAGTCAACCCTCTCATGCAAAGCATTCTCCATACTCTAGCCAAGATGCTTTTTCTAATATGCAAAACTCATCATGTTTCTTCCCAACAAAAATCGCTTCAGTGTGATATGGCCCCAGTTTACCTCTTCAGGCTTAACTGATTCTACTTCCTCAATGTAAAGTTTTCCAACATACAGAACTTCTTTCATTTCCTGCAATTCTGTGCTTTCTCTAGGCCTTCCTACATGCACTCTCAGCCTGAATACTCTTTCCCATTCTTCCCTTCATTGTTAAAACTTCTGCTCTACCTGCAGATCTCAGCTTAGACATCATCTCCTTTGAAATTTTCTTGATGTCTTGAGTCTCAGTTGAGTGTATGCCTCTCCTTTGTGCATGTACTTGCTCTAGCATACTCGGAACTGTATGTGTCTGTGTCCCTCCCTATACCCAAAGTTCCCTGAAAGCAGGGATGGTGTCTATATTGCTAGCTATTGTCTCCCCAGTGAAGGAGTGACAAAAAGAAATGCGCTTTTTAGAAAGCATGTTCTACCTGCAGTATAGAAAATGTATGAAAGGCAGAACAAGACTGGAGACATAGAGACAAGAAAGTATTACAATAGTTTAAGCAAGACAGAAATGTGGTCCTAATTAGGAAAGCAGCATCAGGGATGGGGAAAATAGATTCTACAGATATTCAGGAGGTAGAGTGATCGAACTTGGTAACTGATCACCTATGACCATGCTAAGACACAAAGTCAAAGAGGACACTGAAGTGGAGATGTCTAAGAGGCAGTGGTTACATAATCCAAAGATAAAAAGAAATCTGGATTTAAAACTTGGAGTTAAGAGTTATGTCACAGAAGAGGCAACTGAAATCACAGGTATAGGTGAGATCACCCAGGAAGGATGTGTGGAATGGAAACATAAGAGAGTCAAGGACAGAACTTTCAGAAACATCAAATTCTAAAGGATAATCAGAGGAAGAGAGTCCACTGAACAATGGAAAAGAGTATCCACAGAGGCAGAAAAGAGGGTATTTAATGAAGGAAAGACTGGCAAAAGCCAGGTGGCTCAAAACTTTCAAGGAAGATGAGGGCTGGAAAGTTTTATTTTAAAATTAAGTTATGGGGTATTGTTGGCAAAAATGGCAGATTAGGGACCTCCAAAATTTTGTTCATCCATAAAAGCAATGAAAAAGCTGACAAAATTATTAGAATAAACTATTCCAGAGCTCTGGAAATTAACCAAAGCCTTGCAGCAACACAGGAAGCATTTATTTTTAAGTCAATAAATAGTTGTATCTCAGGAAGAACAAGAAGCTTTGTGACATGTTAACTTCCCTTACTCCCATCCCCCATTCTCATCTCTGCAATAGTCTTGAAAAATAATAGCCCACATTCCTGGTACAGCCTAGTAGTCACTGGGTAGAGCAGAATGGAGCTGGAGCCCTTTCAAATCCTCATTCCCAAAGAACTGTCATTATTTGATCTTTCTGATGGTTCCCTGGAAGACCCCACTTATAAGTCAGTCTGTAATTGACCTGACTCAGAACTCACCTAGTATAAAAAAGCCTTCTCCCAAGGGGCATTTGTTTAAAACAGTTACAAGCAAGTGTTCTAACTTCACAGCTGCCTGAGGAAGTAGTTACTACTTGGAGCAACAATAAACTAACCAAAAAGTTTAAAAGAAACAGCTGAGAAATATTCACCCATAGGGGCTTTGAAAAGCTTCAACACAGAAGAGGGTGTGGAGAAAAGGGAACCCTCTTGCACCATTGGTGGGAATGTAAATTGATATAGCCACTATGGAGAACAGTATGGAGGTTCCTTAAGAAACTAAAAATAGAACTACCCTATGACCCAGCAATCCCACTACTGAGCATATACCCAGAGAAAACCATAATTCAAAAAGATACACGCGGGCTTCCCTGGTGGCGCAGTGGTTGAGAGTCCGCCTGCCGATGCAGGGGACACAGGTTCGTGCCCTGGTCTGGGAAGATCCCACAAGCTGCGGAGCGGCTAGGCCTGTGAACCATGGCCGCTGAGCCTGCGCGTCCGGAGCTTGTGCTCCGCAACAGGAGAGGCCACAACAGTGAGAGGCCCGCGTACTGCAAAAAAAAAAAAAAAAAAAAAAAAGATACACGCACCCCAATGTTCACTGCAGCACTATTTACGATAGCCAGGACATGGAAGCAACCTAAATGTCCATCAACAGAGGAATGGATAAAGAAGATGTGGTACGTATATACAATGGCATATTACTCAGCCATAAAAGGAACAAAATTAGGTTATTTGTAGAGACATGGATGAACCCAGAGACTGTCATACAGAGTGAAGTAAGTCATAAAGAGAAAAACAAATACCATATATTAACAGATATATGTGGAATCTAGAAAAATGGTATAGATGATCCTATCTGCAAAGCAGAAACAGAGACACAGACATTCAAAGGTATGGATACCAAGCAGGAAGGGGAGTGGGATGAATTGGGATGAATTCATTTTGCTGTACAGTAGAAACTAACACAACATTGTAAAGCAACTATACTCCAATAAAAATTAATTTAAAAAAGAGAAAAGAAAAGCTCCAACATAGTCTTGGGAATCTAGGAGACCACACACACACATAGGTCTGTACACATGGAAAAGGAAAACTTGAGAAGCCCCTAAGCTCTCATCTCTGTCTGACCTTGAGGCTCTGCACAAGCAGGAACTGAAGGTTAAGACAGAGCTGTCATACACCTTGCTAAGTGTTGAAGGTGCACCCCAACACGCACATAGAGCTCCTCAGCAAAGACTGGTGATTTGTTGGTCACTCTTCCAATCACTAGCTCACCACTAAGCTAAACAAGTAGAGACATCAGTGGCCACACAAAGCAAACAATACAGACTTCACATAATTAGTTCAGAAAAGTCACTAAACAAACAACTACTACAACAACAACCAATAGAAAAAAAAAAACCCTGGGGATGGGAGAGGATCTGATTTCCAAAGTTGCCACGTTATTTAAAATGTCCAGTTTTCAACAAAAAATTATGAGCCATGCAAAAACAAACAAACACACAAAAAACCCAAGAAAGTATGGCCATATAGAAGAACAAAAGCACTTAATAGAAACTGGCCCTGAGGAGGCCCAGATGCTACTACACAAAGACTTTAAATGGGCTAATTTAAATATGTTCAGGGCTTCCCTGGTGGCGCAATGGTTAAGAATCTGCCTGCCAATGCAGGGGATACGGGTTCGAGCCCTGGTCCGGGAAGATCCCACATGCCGCAGAGCAACTAAGCCTATGCGCCACAACTACTGAGGTTGTGCTCTAGAGCCCACAAGCCACAACTACCGAAGCCCACGTGTCACAACTACTGAAGCCCATGTGCCTAGAGCCCATGATCCTCAACAAGAGAGGCCCCAGCGTGCTGCAACTAGAGAAAGCGCATGTGTGGCAACGAAGACCCAATGCAGCCAAAAATAAATAAATTAAATAAATAAATAAGTATGTTCAAAGAGCTGCAAGAAACCATGTCTAATGAACTAAAAGAAAGTATGTGGTTATCTCCCCAAATAGAGATTATCAATAGATATATATAAATTATTTTTTAAAAAATCAAACAAATTCTGGAATTGAAAAGTACAATAATTGAAATGAATATTTCATGAGAGATGCTCAATAGCAGATTTGAGCAGACAGAAGAAACAATAAACTTGAAGATACATGTCAATGAAGATTATCTAGTTTGAGAAACAAAAGTAAAAACAATAAAGAAAAATAAACATAGTCTCAAAAACCTGTGGAGATACCATCAACTGTACTAATATAAGCATAACGGGAGTCTCAGAAGAAGGGGAGAAACAGAAATGGGAAGAAAGAATACTTGAGGAAATAATGGCCAAAAACTTCCAATTTGATGAAAAACATTAATCGCCACATCTAGAAGCTCAAAAAACTCCAAGGAGGATAAATTCAAAGAGATCCACACCTTGACATATATTAGCCAAACTGTCAAAAGACAAAGATAATTTTGAAAGCAGCAAGAGAGAAGTGACTTATCACATTCAAGAAATGTTCAGTAAGATTAACAGCTGTATTCTCATTAGAAACAGAATGAAGGAAATGGAATGACATATTCAAAGTTCTGAAGAAAAAAAAAAAACCTATCAATCAAAAATTCTAAATCCAGCAAAAACTACTCTTCAAAAATGAAGTGAGTAGCCTAAGGCCAGAATTATATTGATAACAAAACAGTCAGAGACATCACATAAGTGCGCACACACACACACACACAACTAGAGATCAATATTCCTTATGATTGATGATAAATGCAAAACCCCTCAACAGAATACCAGCAGCATATACCACCAAAATACTAAATCAAGCAGCATATGGAAAGGATTACACAATACTATGAGACGAGGTTGATCTCAGGAATACAAGGTTGGTTCAACATATAAAGTCAATGTAATACACCATATTTATAAAATCCAGGGAAAATAAACACATGATCATCTCAATACTTGCAGCAAAAACATTTAACAAAATCCAACACTCTCTCAAGATAAAAACTTTCAACAAACTAGGAACAGAAGGGAACTTTTTCAAACTGACAAAGGGCATCTACAAAAAACCCATAGCTAACATCATAGTTACTGGTGAAAGACTGAAAGCTTTTCCCCCAAGATGAGAAACAAGTCAAGGATGCCTACTCTCACCACTTCTATTTAACACTGTACTGGAGGTTCTAGCCTGGAGAGCACTAAACATGAAAATAAAATAAAAAGCATCTAGATTGGAAGGGAAACTGGAAAAGATTACCTCTATTTGCAAATGACATGATCCTGTATATAGAACATTCTAAGGAATACACACACACACATATGCACACACAAGCTAATAAACAAGGTTAGCAAGGCTGCAGGATACAAGATCAATATACATAAATCAGTTGTATTTTTATACACTAGAAATGAAAAATTAGAAAATAAAATTAAGAAAATGATTTAATCCAATAATATCAAAAAACAAGAGTAGGGGCTTCCCTGGTGGCGCAGTGGTTGAGAATCTGCCTGCTAATGCAGGGGACACGGGTTCGAGCCCTGGTCTGGGAAGATCCCACATGCTGCGGAGCAACTGGGCCCATGAGCCACAATTACGGAGCCTGCGCTCCACAACAAGAAAGGCCGTGATAGTGAGAAGCCCGCGCACCGCGATGAAGAGTGGCCCCCACTTGCCACAAGTAGAGAAAACCCTCGCACAGAAACGAAGACCCAACACAGCCATAAATTAATTAATTTTAAAAAAACAAGAGTAAATAACAAAATAAGTACAAGACCTGTACACTGAGAACATAAAACTCTGTTATAAGAACTTAAAGAAAAAAATGAAAAGACACTTTGACTTCATGTGTTGGAAAACCTAGTATTGTTAAGATGGCAATACTCCTCAAATTGATCTACCAATTCAATGCAATCACTATCCATTTCCAAGTGTCTTTTTTTCCTGCAGAAATTGACAATCCTAAAATTCATATAGAAATGCAAGGGACCCAGAATAGACATAATAATATTGGAAAAAAGATCCCTTCAATATAAAAGGAAATAACATGGAATATTTACATATAATTTCAGTGCAAGGCAGAAAACAAACGTATAAAGCACAAGATGGAAAGAACAAGCTCTTCCAACTTGGGTAATCAAAAACTAATTTATCAAAGAAGATATACAAATGCCGATAAGCACATGAACAGATGCTCACTTTCTTTAGTCATTATTGTAATGCAAGTGAAAACCACAATGAGGGACTTCCCTGGCAGTCCAGTGGTTAAAGCTCCGTGCTTCCAATGCTGTGGCTGCGGGTCCAATCCCTGGTTGGGGAACTAGATCCTGCATGCTGTGTGGCACAGCCAAATAAAAAAAAAAAGGAAAAAGAAAACCACAGTAAGATACTAACTCACACTCACCAGGATGGCTACAGTTAAACAAATAAACAAAACCAGAAAATAAGTGTTGGAGAGAATGTGGAGTAACTGGAATGCAAAATGGCATCACTGGTGGGAATGTACAATGGTGTAGCCATGGAAAACAATTTGGTAGTTCCTCCAAAGTTAAACAAAGGGTTACCATATGACCCAGCAATTCCTAGGTATAGACCCAAGAGAATATGAAAACATATTACACAAAAACGTATACACAACTGAACAGAGCAGCATTATTCACGGCACCAAAAAAGTTAGAAACAATCCAAATGTCTATCAACTGATGAACAGATAAACAAAATGTGGTATGTGATATACATATAATTTATATATATTTATATATATATAATTCAGCCACTAATATATGTACAATGTGGGTTAACCTTGAAAATACTATGCTAAGTAAAAGAAGCCAGATTCAAAAGGCCACATATTGCATGACTCTATTGACATGAAATGTCCAGAACAGGCAAATCCGTAGAGACAGAAAGTAGATTAGTGTATGTCAAAGCCTAGGGGGAGGGGAAAGGGTGACGATGCGAAGTGACTGTCAATGGGTCTGAGGTTTCTTTTTTGGGGAGAAGAAAATGTTCTTAAATTAGAAGGTAGTGATGGTTGTACAACCATGGAGTAGTACACTTTAAAGTGGTAAATTTTTTAAAAATTAAATTGTCCCTGAAAATTTGCCAAGATTAACTTAAGTAAATTGATGGGGACAGACTAAATATGAATTTTTCTTGAACGGCAAGGCATTTGGCCACTTATCTCAAGCTTTGTCCACACAGCATCAAATATTAATTGAAAAGTAGGGGAATTCCCTGGTGGTCCAGTGGTAAAGAATCTGCCTTACAATGCAGGGGGCATGGGTTTGATCCCTGGTCAGGGAACTAAGATCCCACGTGCCACGGGGCAAGTAAGCCCATGCACCACAGCTACTGAGCTCACCTGCTTCAACTAGAGAGCCTGCATGCCGCAAACTACAGAGCCCATGCACCCTGGAGCCTGCGTGCCACAACTAAAGAAGAGAAAACTCTCATGCCACAACTGAGAGAAGCCCGCATGCCGCAAGGAAGAATCTGCGCACCACAAAGAAGATCCTGCGTGCCTCAATGAAGATCCTGCGTGCCGCAACTAAGACCCAACACAGCCAAAAATAATTTAAATAAATAAATAAATCTTTAAAAGAAAAAAAAAAACAAAAGCAGGAATTCAGTCTATCTTACAGCTTTACCTAATTTCAGGGCCCCGTCATACCTATGTGAGGTCTTCTGTCTAGCAGCCCTGCCCAAAGAAAGAGCCTTACTGAGCAAAATTCCCTAGGCCAACTAGCCCTCCAGCTTAGCTCTCTGCCCTTGAACAGTGCAGTGTTCTTTCCATTACACCATGGACTGCCTAGGTTCAAGTCCTGGCCACTTACTAAATCTGTGATTTAAATCTACTTAATCTACTTTTGTGCTTTAGTTTCCTCATTAGTAAATTGGGATAATAAAGCATCTTCCATAGGTTATTATGAGGATTAAATGAATTAACCCATGTAAAATGCTTACACTAGTGCCTGATAAATTGTAAGCACTCAACACACGTTGTGGGGTAATGGAACAGGGAATGAGTCTAAATCATGACCAAACCGCTCACGTTATGCCCCAAAGATTCTTTGATAAGTTCTATGGTAAAGGTAAAGGTAACAGTGAAGGAGGAAAGATAGTACATATCCATGTCAAACTCATTTGACCTGATCCACAATAGCAAATATATTTTTACATTATGACCCAGTACACACACACGCATGTATATATACAGTGAAATTAATGTTTAATAAAAATACCCTTAGTATTTATAATATACTCTACTTGTTATTCTTGTCTATTCTATTCCAAATTTTTAAAAAATCTTGTCACAGCACCCTACTATCACTCCACTAAATTGATTTTACTACCCAGTAAAATTTGGTCCAAAGTTTGACCAAATTGTTATTGAAAAATATGAATATGGACATGTGACCAACTAACTTTAACACAAAGAAGAATGAATTAAGTGCCCAGTTAAGGTTGCTATTGTGGGAACACAGAAGAAGTTAGTAATTTTGACTGGGCCACCCAGGATCCACTGCATACAACTATGGACACAAATGGAAACTCAAACAATAGGAATTAAGGATTGGTCATAGTTAATCTCCCTTACACTACTATTTTCCCAATCTGGGTGGAAAACAAGCTGCTAAAATATTCGATACACTAACTAACGGCAAAGCTTAGACATAAACTTGAGAGCTGTTATCTGATTTGTCAATTAGATAATGTTGTTTCTCTTGTCCCTTTACTCTCATCCTCTGGGATGAACACCCAACCCCATGGAGTCCCCAATGCCCAGTCACTAGTCCACTCACTGTCCAAAGCACCTGCCTTTGCCCCTATCCAGATTTCCAAGGTGCCCAGGTGCTCTCCAGTCCCCAGTTTTGCCTCAAGTCTGCCACACAGTTTCCCCACTTCCCCACCACTATATGGCATTGGTAAGCAGTATCAAAACTTAGCCAAAATCTGTTCTATATGCTTTGGAGAGGCAAAAGGAGAGGTACTAATTTACCACATAAGCAATTTCCATCTGCAATGAATGGGTAAATAACTGCTTAATCCATTGATCTTGCCATATCCAGATGCTGAAGAACTATCAAGTATCTAAAGATTTTGAGTTTCACAGATGAATAGCCTTCCCAGAATTCAGCTTTGTATGTACTATATGTACTGTGTAGTATATTTTGATTATATCCAGAAAATAATTTTGCTCTAACAGGATAGTCTATATAATTTTTTTAAAAAGTTACCATGGTAAATTTGTAGGACCACTACTAAAATCACTTTACTATTATCACAATGGCAGTTATATCTATTTATTCAATCATTTATTTAATAATGTTGGTCAAGTTCTACTATGTGCAAGGAATTATGGGCCCTATATAGGAAACAAAATAGTGAAGTCCTGGATCCTTTCAATCTAAAAGGAAATATCAATAATACGGCATATGTACAAATAGTTTCAGTGCAAGGCACAAAACAAGAGTATAAAATACAAGATGGAAAGAGCAAGCTTTTTCAACTTGGGTAATCAAAAACTAATTTATCAATTCCAAATTATGGTTTACCAAAGTTTAGATCACGTTTAACTAGTAACAAATAGTTTATATACCCTTGAAATAAGAAAACAAAATGTCTGAACAGGGCAATTCAGCAAAAATATGACTTATGATGTGGGAAAGCATTTCAGCCCAAGGCAATAGGAAAGAATATCCATTTCACTCCAGAAGAGGGCAGAAGTTTCTACACAGGAGGTCAGGAAATGTGGAGAAAAGATTCCTCCCTAAATAGGAGCTTAAAATGAATGAGCATCAAGACCCCAACCAAGTTTACTATTTACTACAACATATTCAAATATTAAACGGCATGAACTGATCTACACTAAGTATAATTCCTATTTAAAGGATAAGGGTTTAGTTATTAAATCTTATCTTTTGGGGGAAATCTATAAGAAGAGACATTTTTAATGAAAAACTTCCATGTAAACTGTAGTTGATTTCCATTCTTTATATGTGTAGGAATATTTCATTCCAAAATTTTCAATGAAATCAACACTCCAAGCAGAACAGTTAAGCCATAAAAATACACACAAATACAATAGGGGTAGAGTTAAAATAAGCATATTATTTATTAAGCATTTTCCATTAGGTCCTGAGGCTGGTGAAAGTGGGGGCTGAAAAGGTGTGCTACATCCCTCCTGCTCCCTAGGATGGAAGAAAGTCTTTGCATCCAAGGAGACAAGACTGTGGGTAGCATCATGGTACCTTGAAATGGAATGAGAATGTATAATAATCAGCACTAAACAAAGAATAAAAAGCTAATCATAGTCTGAAACAAGTATTACTAAACTATTTTTTTTTTTAAAGCAACTTAGGTTTGAGAAGGTCAGGCCTGAGGAGACAGCAGAAGGAAAAGCATTTAAAGCACTTATGTGGGGAATCAGGAAGTAAAAGCACCCTAAAGTAAAAAGCAAACTTACTGGTAAAGGAAGAAGAGAGGGTCTTGGTGTGGAAAATAGTTAGAATTTTATTTTCTTATAGTAGTAGAGAAATATGTACTTATTATATATGTTGGAAAAATGAAAGACCCTCCCTCCCCACCAAGAAAAAAACTTAACTATTTGGAAATTTAGAAATATTTTCCAAAATGCTTTGATAAAACAAAAATCAAAACTGAAATACAAACTCTCAGGAAAACTGTGAAGAGGAAAATGTTTCCTACCAAACTTACGAGGAACAGTGAAAGTTATACTCAGAAGAAATCTGATGGCTTCAAATGTATTTCTTATACAAGACGAAAAATGAAAAAGAAAATTAACCTAGTGCTCACGTTTAGCAACTAGGAAAAGAACAATTAAATAAACAGAAAGTAGGAAGAAAAGATGAAAAAGGGTAAAGCTTCAATTAATGAAACAAATATCTCAAATACTAGAATGAATAAATCTAAAGACATTCTTTGACATGATTAATAAATAAAATAAAATTAAAGAAAATTGAGAGCAAAAATAAATATATAAGATTCAACTTGATCATGGTGTATGATCCTTTTATGTGTTACTGGATTCAGTCTGCTAATATTTTGCTGAGGACTTTTGCATCTATATTCATCAAAAATACTGGCCTGTAATTTTCTTTTTTGGTAGTATCTTTGTCTGGTTTTGGTATCAGGGTGATGGTGGCTTCACAGAATGACTTTGGATGTGTTCCTTCCTCTTCAATCTTTTGGAAGAGTTTGAGAAAGATAGGTATAAGTTCTTCTTTGTAAGTTTGGCAGAATTCCCCCGTGAAGCCATCTGTCCTGGACTCTTGTTTGCAGGGAGGTTTTTTTTATTATTATTACAGATTCTATTTCACTTCTAGTGATTGGTCTGTTCAGATTATGTTTCTTCTTGGTTCAGTTTTGGCAGGCTGTATGTTTCCACAAACTTGTCCATTTCTTCTACATTGTCCATTTTGTTGGTATATAACTGTTCATAATATTTTCTTATGGTATTTTGTATTTCTGTGATATTGGTTGTTATTTCTCCTCTTTCATTTCTTATTTTGTTTATTTGGGTCCTCTCTTCTTGGTGAGCTTGGCCAGAGGTTTGTCAATTTTGCTTATCCTTTAAAAAAAATAGTTCTTGGTTTTATTGAGTTTTTCTATTTTTTTAATCTTTATTTTATTTATTTCCTCTCTGATCTTTATTATTTTCTTCCTTCTGCTGACTTTAGGTTTTGTTTGCTCATCTCAATAGATGCATAAAAAGCATCTGATAAAATTAACCATCCATTCATGATAAAAACTGTTGCCAAAGTGTGTATAGAGGGAACATATCTCAACATGATAAAAGCCATTTATGACAAACCCACAGCCAACATAACACTCAACGGTGAAAAGCTGAAAGCCTTCCCACTAAATTCTGGAACAAGACAAGGATGCCCACTCTTACAACTTCTATCCAACATGGTATTGGGAGTCCCAGCCACAGCAATCAGACAAGAAAAAGAAATAAAAGGTATCCAAATCGGAATAGAAGAGGTAAAATTGTCCTTATACGCAGATGACATGATACTCTATACAGAAGACCCTAAAGACTCCACACAAAAAGTATTAGAACTGATAAATGAATTCAGCAAGGTAGCAAGATACAAGATGAATAAACAGAAATCTGTTGCATTTCTTTATACTAACAATGAAATATCAGAAAGAGAAAGTAAAAAAAAAATCCCACTTAAAATCACATTAAAAAAAAAACCTAGGAATAAACCTAACCAAGGAGGTGAAAGACTTATATGCAGAGAACTAAACATTGATAAAGGAAATCAAAGATGATTCAAGGAAATGGAAAGATATCCCATGTTCTTGGATTAGAATAATTAATATAGTTAAAATGGCCATACTACCCAAAGCAATCTACAGATTTAATGTGATCCCTATCAAATGAAAATTTTCACAGAACTAGAACAAATAATCCTAAAATTTATATGGAATGATAAAAGACCCAGAATTTCCAGAGCAATCCTGATGAAAAAGAACAAAGCTGGAGGCATAATGCTTCTGAACTTCAGATAATACTACAAAGCTACAGTAATCAAAACAGCATGGTATCAGCACAAAAACAGACATATAGATTAATGGAACAGAATAGAGAGCCCAGAAATAAACCCACACACCTACATCAATTAATCTTCAACAAAGGATGCAAGAATATACAATGGAGATAACACAGTGGTGTTCAGAAAACTGGACAGTTGCATGTAAATCAATGAAGTTAGAACACTCCCTCACACCATACACAAAAATAAACTCAAAACGGCTTAAGGACATAAATATAAGACATGACACCATAAAACTCCTAGAAGAGAACATAAGCAAAACATTCTCTGACATAAATAGTAGCAACGTTTTGTTAGGTCAGTCTCCCAAGGCAATAGAAATAAAAGCAAAAATAAACAAATGGGATCTAATCAAACTTATAAACTTGGAAACCATTAACAAAATGAAAAGATAACCTATGGACTGGGAGAAAATATTTGCAAATGATATGACCAACAAGGGCTTAATTTCTAAAATATACAAACAGCTCATACAACACAACAACAAAAAAACAAACAACCCAATAAAAAAATGGACAGAAGACCTAAATAGACATTTCTCCAAAGAAGAGAGACAGATGGCCAACAGGCACATGAAAAGATGCTCAACACTGCTGATTATTAGAGAAATGCAAATCAAAACTACAACGAGGTACCACCTCACTCCAGTCCGAATGGCCATCATCAGAAAGTCTACAAATAACAAATGCTGGAGAGAGTGTGGAGTAAAGGGAACCCTCCTACACTGTTAGTGGGAACGTAAATTGGTGCAGCCACTATGGAAAACAGTATAGAGGCTCCTTAAAAAAACTAAAAACAGAGTTGCCATATGATCCAGCAATCCCATTCCTGGGCATATATCTGGAAAAGATGAAAGCTCTAATTCAAAAAGATACATACATCCCAATGTTCAACGCATAACTATTTATAATAGTCAAGACATAGAAGCAACCTAGGTGTCCATCAACAGATGAACTGATAAAGAAGATGTGGCATATATATATATATATATATATATATATATATATACACACACACACACACACATACATACAATGGAATAGTGCTCAGCCAATAACACCATTTGTAGCAACATGGATGGACCTAGAGATTATCATACAAAGTGAAGTAAGTCAGACAGAGAAAGACAAACATTACTGTATATGATATCACTTATATGTGGAATCTAAAAAATAGTACAAATGAACTTACTTACAGAACAGAAACAGACTCACAGGCATAGAAAACAAACTTATGGTTACCAAAGGGGAAGGTGGGGAGGGATAAATTGGGAGTATGGGATTAACAATGCATGCTACCATATATAAGACAGAGTAAACAACAAGGACCTACTGTATAGCTCAGGGAACTATATTCAATATCTAATAATAAACTATAATGGAAAAGAATCAGAAAAAGAAAAAATATACATATAAAAGATTCAGAGTATAAAAGAAATCATAAGCACAGATGAGAAAACCATTAAGATAATTATAAAACAATAGTACTTGCAATTCTATGGTAATTTTCCTAGTTACAATGACTGCATAACAAACTACCCCAAAATTAGTGGCTTAAAACAACAGTTATTTTATTATGCTCACAGATTTTATCAGTCAGGAAGTCAAGGAGGGCTCATCTAGGCTAGAGTCTCTCATGTGACTGTACTGAGATGCCAGCTGGTTTGCAGTCCTCTGAAGGTTCAATTAGACTGTGTCCAGAATGGCTTACTCAGATGGCTGGCAATAGACGCTGGCTGATAGCTGGGAGCTTACACATGGCCTCTCCAGTATGGTAGGCTCAGAGCAATCAGACGTTTTACATGGCAGCAGACTTCTCCCAGAGTGAGCATCCCTGAGAACTGGATAAAAGCTGCATGGCCTTTTCTGAACCAACCTTGGAAGTTACCTAGTATCACTTCCACCATACTCTATTGGTTGAAGTAATCATAAGCCTGCCTAAATCCAAAGGGAGTGAACATAAATCCATGTCTTGATAGGAATGTCAAAAAACATTGCAGAAATGTTTTAAAACCATCACAGCAACAAATCTGAATGCTAGAGGAAATCAATAAGTCTGGAGCAAAACATGAATTCCCAGTCATGACCCAAGAAGAAGTAGAAAGCTTGAACAGATCAAATGCCATAGAAAAGACAGGAAAAGGGATTAAAGATCAGCCATTAATTAAATGCATCAGGTAGTTTCACACTTGAGTTATATGTAACTTTTAAAGAGAGAAGTGCCATGTTATTTAAACTAGAGGATCTCAAAGTTTAGTGAGCACCAGAATCACCTTATCAACTGGTAAACATGCAGATGCCTGGGCACCATCGCCAGAGATTCTGATTCACTTAAGTCTAGAGTATGGAACAAGGATCTGCATTTCCAACAGGTGATGTTGATACCATTTTTCCACAGATAAATTTTGAGTAGGAGTGATTTAAACCAGTTAGCAAACTATGGCTTGTTGACCAGATGTGGCCCACTGCCTGTTTTTATAAATAAAGTTTTACTGGAATACAGCCATGCTCATTCATTTACAAATTGTTTATGTCTACTTTTGCACTACAGTGAGAGTTGAGTAGGTGCAATAGAGACTGACCCACAAAGCCTAAAATACCTACCATCTGGCCCTTTGCCAAAAAAGTTTGCTAACCCTTGCCTAAACCACTGTATTATTCTACCTCATTATATTTTCCCTTTTCCAAACTTCAGCAGACTTTTGGTATCTTCTGTTGATACTAAAGGTTAAGGTGCAAAACAAATACAACAAATAGCTTTCATGTCACATGCATTCAGTTCACGACCTGGATCACCACGTTGAAGAGGATGTGAAACTGTCCAAGCTCGGTGAGGAAGAATGATGTGATTGATTAGCGATGTCTTCCATGGGCATCTACTTGCTGAGCCTGATTATAAAGTATACAAGTTTTAAGAATCTTCTAAAAAAACTGTTGGATAACAGCAACAAAATCTGGAAAGAATGCACACATTTTTAACTACACCATTAACAATGTATCAGATTTTGTTCCAACTGCTGTGGAAGTTATTGTAATAGTATTAAATATTTCACATTCATAAAAAAGTGAAGAAATAAAATCATTTTGTGATTTTATTAGACTGTAATACAGACCAATTTTGTCATTTTTGTACACAAGATTTCTGAGATTGATGTCTGCTCTTGGAAGAATACTAATACTGTTTCAAATGCTATGAGCCTATATTTTATCAGTTGAAAAATGTTCCCGTTATTAAGATACCTTTCAAAGATCCTCTCAACTTTGGGGGTGATTTTCGCACATTAACACCATTTTCCCATGATGTTATTTCTAAAATAGTGACCCAGAACATACCAATAAGGGAAATGACATTTTAAGATTTGCATATTTACATTATTATTTTAAAGGAAAATGTGTATTTTTTTTGTTCTAGGCAAAAAAAAAACTGTACAAGAAAATATATGTGTATGCTTGTTGTTCTAGGCAGGAAAAAAAATTGCAGATGAAAATTTCCAATGTGGGCAAGAAACAGTTAAATACTAAACCCCAATAAAGCAGGAAGTAAGCAGGGTTGCCATGAAGCCCAAGGATGGTGGCACAGGAGAACTAACCACAGAGCAGAGGTCCTAGAGGAACAAGGCAAGGGTAACCAGGCATACCCAGATGTGAGTTTTTCTTACCACTGTATTATTCCTTGCATTAACAAAGCTTGGCCCACAGAAAAAAACTCAATAAATATTTGTGGCAGGAAGGACAGAACGCATGAAAGGTGAAAGGGAGAGAGGGCAGAAGTTCACACAACAAAGCTGCGGCTCCATTCGAATTACCAGATGGTGGTTATAAAGAACAGTTGGGGAAGGTAACTGGTAATAAATAAGTTTCTCCACTAAAAATGAAGACGGCCAGGTAATCAGCCTCCAGTTGCTAAGGGTCTGATGTGCTAAGATCCTAGCGAAGGACACAATGGCTCCTGACCTATCAGAAGCAAGTGTCTCTCTTTCCAGTTCCTGTGCACTGACTCTAAATACTATAAAGACAACTATATACCCAGGAAGAATAAGGATCCTCTGAGACTTTTAACCTTGATATGCAAGAGGAAGTTTTATTTATTATGTGGGGTCTCTGGTCTACAACACTGTATTAACAATACCTAGCAAGATAAAGCGAAGGGCAGAAGATCTACTGTGTAGCTGATGATACTTGGTATGCTGGGTGAAATGTATCAGCAAAACTAGATAACTCCAAATTTTATATGGCATAGAAGTTTTTAGAACTGGGAAGTCCATGTATATGCCTAAAGACTGTGAATCTCCTGATAATGTATACAAAACATGTGTATGTGCATTTTTCTGAGAAAAGAGTCCAATACTTTTACCAGAGTGCCAAAAGGTCCACAATCTACCATACCCCCTTCCCAAAAATATTAAGAATCACAACTGCAGTGATTCACAAACTAGATCATTTGTGGGACACAACATTCTAAAATTAAATATAAAAGAATATATGAAAGTATAACACTTGTCATAAAGGTATTATTTCTTCAAACTTGCTTCAGGTGTGTGTGTGTGTGTGTGTGTGTGTGTGTGTGTGTGTGTGTGTGTAGCAAGGTAAATTTTTTCACACTGAGGTCTGGGTCAAAATGTTTGAAAGCCACTGCTCTAAGGCATGAGAAATGTATATACACAACTCTGTAACATACTAAATCATCATCCATTGAAATTAGGTGATCTGTGGTTCACACAATTAGGTGATCTGTGGTTCCAGTGGGTATTCTACTGTTTTGAGTGACACATGATCCACCAAAACAAAATTACTATTATTAGAGAACTGCAATCTGCAATACTCAGAAATGAAAGTATACCTTACACGGTCCTATTGATCTTAAGGAGACCAAGGACTACAAAGAAGTTGCCTTTGAAAGGACCCTGCACACTGGGTGTTTCTGAGAAAATGTGAAAAACTGAATTAAGTGTTTAGGAATGAGAAAAGTGCAAATATTTTCCCTGGGATGACAGAATCCTCTAAGCATCTCAGAAATATATCAGGGAAGGGAAGAGTATGGAAATTCATCCCTAAACCTGGTACAGCAATGAGATCTAGAAAAATTATTATTCTTTTATACAAAAGAGTATGGTAAATTTGCCATGACAGCTTGGGTTTGGGGATGTCACTTTAGTCCCAATTACCAGTAACTGGTACTGTCCACTATTCTCTTCTAAGCCTCAATACAAGAAACATAAATGGTCCAGGTATTGAATTACTTGGCTTATTGTCTAAAATACTACTAAAGCAATTTGTAGATTTGAGTTGTCCCAATCAATGCAAAAATTTCAAAAGTATCACTAGATTCTGCACAGCCAGACCACTACCTTCCTCAATCTACAAAAGACTAAAAGTTACCCCTCTCAGATAGGTTCTGGCTTGTGGTTCAAGCATACCTGAAATCAAAAGTGAAGTACCATACTGAGATACTCCATCCCTCTTCCCCTGCTTACCTCCCAGAATGCTTGGAGCCAGGCTTATATCTCCTGGGCAGGAGACTAGAGCCAGTGAGGAATCACTGGAGAAACTGCCTGATATACGTGAAAAGGTACACAGGTACTGACATACTGGGATTCTTCCCCTAATCCCAGCAGCCCCCAGGAAAAGAGCTTAGATCATTACCAGGTCACCTTTACTAGTTGACACAGAGCTTGTGATGCAATTTTAATACCTCATTCTCAAATAGGAAAACAAACACAAGGATAGCTAGACATTTTATGAAAGTCTCAAATGTGAAAGAGAACAAAACAAATGGAGGAAAAGGAACTCAAAAAAAAACAGAGAGAAGGCCAGGAGCAAAATTATACCATATATAAAAAAAAAAATCCTCTGAGAGTTAAAAGATATCATATCCATGAAATAAGAAGCTACAATAAAAGAACATCCAGAAACCAGCAGGAGTCCTTCAAATCTAAAAAGTTTATTTTAAAAATTAAATAAACGAGTTAGAAGATAAATTTGGAAAATGTCTTAGAAAACATACCAAAATGACAAAAGGATGGAAATGGGAGTGAATAGGTGAGAAAATTAAGGATCAGTCCAGGAGGTTCAACATTTGAATAACAAGAGTTCAAGCAAAAAAGAATATAGAACATGAAAGAGAAGAAATTATCAAAGAAATAATACATATAAACCTTCCCAGGAGTAAAGAACATGAATTTCCAAATTGAAAGAGCCCACAGATTTCACAGAAAAATTAATGAAAAATGATCCACATCAATAATCATAAAATTTCTTGGAGGCTTCCCTGGTGGCGCAGTGGTTAAGAATCCGCCTGCCAATGCAGGGGACACGAGTTCCAGCCCTGGTCCAGGAAGATCCCACATGCCGTGCAGCAACTAAGCCCACATGCCACAACTACTGAGCCTGGGCTCTAGAGCCCGCAAGCCACAACTACTGAGCCCGCGTGCTGCAAATACTGAAGCCCGCGCACCTACAGTCCATGCTCCACAACAAGAGAAGCCACCGCAATGAGAACCTCGCACACCGCAATGAAGAGTAGCCCCCGCTCGCCACAACTAGAGAAAGCCCACATGCAGCAACAAAGACCCAACACAGACAAAAATAAAAAATAAATTTTTAAAAATAATAATAATCATAAAATTTCAGAAAACCAAGAATAAAGAGAAGAAAGATTGGTGAGGTACCTTCACAATGCGGGGGGGAAGGGGTCAGGCTGATACCACCTGAACCTATCGATTAGTATTAGTCTCACTAAAGTGGGAAAACCAGACACTACATGTCTGATGATGTGATGCAAAGCTTAAGATGTGAGACAATAGAAAATATACAGCACCACTTATGAAGTATTATTGTTTAATAATTGAACTAGAACTTAATCAAGCATAAATCTAAATACTAGTGAGGTTTTTTTTATTTCAACTGTTGTATTTTTGAGTACTAAAATATCATGTGGTTATTCTTATATCTTCCATTTCTATGCTGAGATGTTCTATCAAGGGAAACAGTAAGGGTGAATCTCGTCATTTTAGCAGTCATAAGTATATTTTTATAGAGTACTTTGTTGCCACTAACTAAAGAAAAAAGCCAATAGCAAGAATTTTTGGAAAAACAAAGAGCTCAAGAACACAGGCAATTTCCCACGAATTTTGCAGAGTGACCCAAACCGACAAGATGTGTCCTGCACTAATGTCTGGTGTTCAACAAATGAATGAATGAATGAATGAACACGCATGTATGCACATCTCTACAGATGTTGAAAGAGGAGCAGAATGTCTACCCCTTTTAAAAGGTGCTACATATGGTCACCTTATCTTTGATAAAGGAGGCAAGAATATACAATGGAGAAAAGACAGCCTCTTCAATAAGTGGTGCTGGGAAAACTGGACAGCTACATGTAAAAGAATGAAATTAGAACACTCCCTAACACCATACACAAAAATAAACTCAAAATGGATTAAAGACCTAAATGTAAGGCCAGACACTATAAAACTCTTAGAGGAAAACATAGGAAGAACACTCTATGACATATATCACAGCAAGATCCTTTTTGACCCACCTCCTAGACAAATGGAAATAAAAACAAAAATAAACAAATGGGACCTAATGAAACTTCAAAGCTTTTGCACAGCAAAGGAAACCATAAACAAGACCAAAAGACAACCCTCAGAATGGGAGAAACTATTAGCAAATGAAGCAACTGACAAAGGATTAATCTCCAAAATATACAAGCAGCTCATGCAGCTCAATATCAAGAAAACAAACAACCCAATCCAAAAATGGGCAGAAGACCTAAATAGATATTTCTCCAAAGAAGATATACAGATTGCCAACAAACACATGAAAGAATGCTCAACTTCACCAATCATTAGAGAAATACAAATCAAAACTACCATGAGGTATCACCTCACACAAGTCAGAATGGCCATCATGAAAATATCTATAAACAATAAATGCTAAAAAGGATGTGGAGAAAAGGGAACCCTCTTGTACTGCTGTTGGGAATGTAAATTGATACTGTCACTATGGAGAACAGTATGGAGGTTCCTTAAAAAACTAAAAATAGAACTACCATATGACCCAGCAATCCCACTACTGGGCATATACCCTGAGAAAACCATAATTCAAAAAGAGTCATGTACCACCATGTTCATTGCAGCTCTATTTACAATAGCCAGGACATGGAAGCCACCTGAGTGTCCATCGACAGATGAATGGATAAAGAAGATGCGGCACATATATACAATGGAATATTACTCAGCCATAAAAAGAAACAAAATTGAGTTATCTGTAGTGAGGTGGATGGACCTAGAGTCTGTCGTACAGAGTGAAGTCAGTCAGAAAGAGAAAAACAAATACTGTATGCTAACACATATATATGGAATCTAAAAAAAATTAAAAAGGTTCTGATGAACCTAGGGGCAGGACAGGAATAAAGACACAGACATAGAGAATGGACTTGAGGACACGGGGAGGGGGAAGGGTAAGCTGGGACGAAGTGAGAGAGTGGCATTGAGATATATACACTACCAAATGTAAAATAGCTAGTGGGAAGCAGCCGCATAGCACAGGGAGATCAGCTCGGTGCTTTGTGACCACCTAGAGGGGTGGGATAGGGAGGATGGGAGGGAGACGCAAGAGGGAGGGGATATGGAGATATATGTATATATATAGCTGATTCACTTTGTTATAAAGCAGAAACTAACACAAAACTGTAAAGTAATTATACTCCAATAAAGATGTTAAAAAAAATAAAAAGATGCTAAAGAGGGGAGGAACTAAAGCTATAACTCCTAACAGGGAGCCTCTAAAAGTTAGGGGTCAGGAACTGTTTCAGGTGATAATGATAGGACAATGAACCACTACTGGCCAATTAGCCATTCTGACAACAGGAAGGTATATAAAAGCTAAGAGAAATGTTTCCAAATATACTGATGATATAAACTGGTATGATTGAGTTTAAGAGTTGTCCAGGGACTTCCCTGGTGGCGCAGTGGTTAAGAATCTGCCAGCCAATGCAGGGGACACGGGTTCGAACCCTGGTCCAGGAAGATCCCACGTGCTGCGGAGCAACTAAGCCCGTGTGCCACAACTACTGAGCCTGCGCTCTGGAGCCTGTGAGCCACAACTACTGAAGCCCGCGCACCGCAACAAAGAGTAGCCTCCGCTCTCCGCAACTAGAGAAAGCCCACACGCAGCGATGAAGACCCAACGCAGCCAAAAGTAAATAATAAATAAAATAAATAAATTTAAAAAAAAAGAGTTGTCCAAAATCTGTTCTCCCTTTGATGTTCAGCCATATCCAAGAAATGTCAGATCTAGCCAGAAGGATTTCACTACTGAATGATCTGGCAAGTTCACAGAAAAGGCATTCTTATATTGATATCAAGCTCAGTCCTCCAGGGGCTTAATGATAATCTCTGGACACTATGCTGCATCTCAAAAATTTTTCTTTCAGTGGAGGTGATGGACCTCTCTGTCCCAGTCTAATGAGGACATTAATAATCATTTGGGAAACAGGGTATCAGCGAATAAGGTGGACTAAGACAGCTCGCCAATATGGTGGAGATTAAAAAGTGACTTGGAGACTCACCAAACCAAACTCTCAGCAAAAATGGGTTACATTCCACAAACAGGCGAGGATATTTTCACTTTTAGCCTAAGCAATGGAGCACCCGTAAAACATCAGTACCAGTAAGGGCAAACTACCCTAGGTTTGGATTACAACAGGACAGCAAAAGATCTGAAGAATCTACCTGCAATTGTTTCTTTGCCCCCTAGCAACTCATGCAATAATTACTTGACATTAATACAGTCATGTGATTTATTTGGCACTTAACTAACAGGAATATGTATAAAACAACTCGGGGAGGTTACCGTATCTCTTTTATAGCTAACTCATAACTAAAGTAATACACAAACAAAGGCTAATATAAATTTAAGCTTCTATAGATTAATAAAGAATATTTGATATATCATCCTTCAGTGAGCCATAAACTAAAGATTATATGATCAATGTAGGTTCTAAACAACGTTTACAATGGAAAATAGACAAAGCAAATCAGGGCCCCAAAAGAATTCAATTCAGCTTTATACCTTTAAGATAGGAATGGGATTCAATTATATCAATTACTTGAGAAATGTGTACATTTTTCAATGAGCATATTATTTTAAAACTAACCTAATTTACTAATGAAAGAACAAGAGGCTTTTCATCTCTCCTTTTCCATAGAGGGTTTTTTCTTAACTAGTTTTCAATTTCTTGACTCAGTAGTGTAATACAATTTTACATTTCCTGCTTTATCTGCTGAAGCAAGATAACTCACTAGCTATTGTCCAGATAGATTTTCATTTCACCCAGTCCACAGTTTTATACAAAGTGAATTTCCTAACTTCAGAGAACTTAACAACTATTCCCAATGAGAAACTCTTTAGGCAATGCCAGGAACCCCATGCAACCCCATGAAAGAAATTCTGCTCAACTATAGTATGAACAACTCCTTACTAAATAGCTTTTTTCACAAACTTCAGTGCATTAGGTATGTTCCATGCATATCTTTCTATCATTGTATATTTTGAAATAAAAAAATATATAAAATGATACAGCCCTAAGTCAGTTGCTCTTTTACTTTCCATTTGTTTCAAATGTTTCACAACTTAAGTCTGTGATATTACAATCCCCTCCAGAAGACTTAAATAGTATTAAAATACTGCTTTCAATTTAAAGGGCTAAATATCTGGAAAATTAAGGTCACAATGTTAGAGAGTCTAATGGAGTATGGATTTCTGCTTGAAGTACTTCAACCAGAAACCTCAGCAATCTTAAATCTGTCTCTCCTGGATATAATAAGTTTTAAAGCTTTGAATGAAGTTTCGGAATATGTTTCACATCTTTCATAACTTTAGAAAAGGATGCTGCAGAGAAGCAAAGGGAACAGTTTCTACAATAACAGAATTTTTATGCAGGACCAATAAGCTACAGAGCCTTTAAAACAAAAGATGAATAGGATCATTTTTAAAGGAGGAAAATAACAAGCATTAGAAGGTTTCTTTGTAAGAATTTGTTTGTAGGTACAAAGTACTTTTTAAAAGATCAAGAAATAGTAGATTATTTGATCCCAGGTGTCATAAATCCTATAGAATCATGATTAAATCAACGGTTAATTTTAAAATATATGGTTTTTATTTCAGTTATTTCTATAGGTAATACGGCTAGTTTCATATTCCATTATAAGACCTAAGTCATTTTTCCAGATAGGGCACTACCTGGGAAGTATTGAAAGACCAAATCACATGAAACACGTACAACATTTGAAATAGGGAAACAATGCAAGATACATTTCAAAAAATTTGCTTTTAAAATGTTCATTTAGAATAGTGGTTCTCAACCAGAGGTGATTTTGCCTTCCTGGGGACACTTGGCAATACCTGGGGATATTTTTAGTTGTCACAACTAGGGGAGTGCTACTGGCATCTAGAGGTTAGAAGCCAAGGATGCTGCTAAACACCTGCAATGCATGGGACAGGCCCACAACAAAGAATTATCCAGCCCAAAATGGCATTAGTGCCAAGGCTGAGAAACCTTGACCTAAAACAATACCAAGGACACTATCAAATGTGCTTGAACAATGAACAAATATTTGCTGAATGCATGAATGAATCTTAATAAGCAAAATTACTTCATTTCTACTTTTTATAGCTTCTTATTATCTCTAACAATCTGATTCTGCCTAATACAGACTCTATTTCTATTCTCAAGATCTTTAGCTACTCATTCATCAGATTCCCCTGTGATGTCAAATATGATGAAATGAAACCACATGTCTATCAAGGATCTTGCCGTGTGATATGGTTCCAAGGGAATCCAAAACAGGGACACTATATCGACCATTTAATTGTCATTCAAATTAGCAGATGAAAACATTTTCAAATGCTTTCAGTGATTAAGAGCTCAAAAATACATAGTTTTTAACTACGGGAATTAAAACACTATTATTTTAATTGGCCACATTTGTTGATAAACCAAGGTATTTCAAATATATATTTCAAGACTAAACAATTAAAACAAATAGTCTTCAGCAAAAACTCATCATGTGAACAGTGTAACTAGGAAAGGTTAAAAGGCCCATACGATCTTCCTAAATAGTAATTCACAATTCCCAGGTCAAAACGATCTTAAAGAAAAATTTTAAACTCTAGGGTCCCAAATTTAATCTAATATGAAAACTGCATCCAGAGAGGAAATCAGATTTTTAAGTTTTTTTAATCCAGATTTATATGTATCCTTAACTGGTATTTATTTAGAGATTTCTTTTTTTTAACAAATACCTAGAATCATGATTGTATCTGAAAAGAAGAAGTACAGATATTTTTTTTCCTTATAACTTAAAAAATTTTTGTTTTACTACACACATAATAATTTTGTAAGAAAAGTAAATGAGATAGTCAAAGAAAAAGAGCCTTTGATAATTCACATACACGACTCAATTTATATAGAATCATATTATTCAAGGGTTAAATTTTAAGAATAGAGTTAATCATAAAGATATGAAATTTCTAAATGATTTCTTTTTAATGAATGTGCCACTTATATAAGGGGGAGAAGTGAATAAAACTGAAAGAGACTTATAAAGAAATGCTTCTAGCCAAAACAATAATGTTAAATGAATTACAAATACTAAATCAATCATAAATATTTACACATTATTCTGCAACTATACTTTGTTTTACTTGTCCTTGGAGACAAATGTTTCTATGAGAAATCCTGTATATTTAAATATTGTCTGAGATAATGTTATTTCAAAAAAAAAAGCCCAAGAATTACATCAACTAAAGCCATGACATGGTCCTATAGTCAAAGATTGAAGAGCAGAGTCTAAAAGCTGTTCAAATGTTTATTCAGACAGAAATAAAGGGCACAGCTTCTCAAAGGGAAATGGCTTTTAATAAAAGCTTATAAACAGAAAGTTGTCCACCAGAGGTATAGGTCCAAATGAACCAATGAAAAAGGAAATTCTATGTGGGATTATTCCAAACTCATTTAAAGTCACATGCACTTGGAAAACCCAAAACAATCAAAATAAGTACATTATCTAGCCATGCTTTCAAATCTATTTCTCCCCGCTGGGTACCAACAACTGGAGAGGGTGTTCATTTGTTCTTTTTGTTCTTTTTTACAGCTAAATGAGCATGCAAACCTTCAAAAGAGTGGCAAAAATGGAAATGACAGCACCATTTATGAATCTAAAATAATCTCTGTGAATCAGTGTCAGTGAAATGGGCAAAAAGACATATAAACATCCCAAGTGAGTAGTATCTCTGTAAGAAAATCAGAATTTGGGATGACCAACGTTACAAAGGATTTTTGTTTATATCAATCCCTTGAAGCATTTGTTTAGAGGCCACTATCAACTGTCTAAGAGCAATCTAGCAACCAACAACTAACTCATAAATCCCTTCCAAAATTTTTTATTTAGACCCTACCATATGCACGGGACTCTGTTAGGCACAGTAAGAGAAGCAAAGACTTGTCCATCACAGACTGGCCTCAAGAAGCTTACAAGTCTAGTGGGGAAGATAAGACATGACTAGAAAGAACTTCAAAACAAAATAAAAAGGGTGAAGTGCTTAAAGAGCAGTAAAAATAAAGTGTCTTAAGAAGTCAGAAGAAAAAGGAGTGACTTCCAGCTGGGGTGATCAGAGAAGACATTAAGATTAGGTGCTAACATCTGTGATAGGCCTGGAACTATACATGTGATTTGGACCATCTCAGAAGGAGTAAACATTGTAAGGGAACAGAAACAATACAAGTGAAGGTGGACCTATGAGAAAGCATCCATGCTCATCCAGAAATTCTACTGGCTAACAGAGAGTACTGCAGAAAGAGGAGTAGTTAAAGATGCAGTAGGACATTGAGACTAGGACCAGTTTGGGAGGGCTGAGAAGTCTGAACTTTGTTGGGTAACTGGGAAGCTGGTAAAGACTTCTGAGCAGGAAAAAGCATCATCAAAGTTGTGCTTTAGAAAAATCAATCTAGCTGTAATTGATGTAACTGAACATCAATCAAATGCAGACGATATAACACAGTGAATATAATGTAAGCCTGCAGGAATTCATTTATAAAAATGTAATTTATATGCATCTTTTCAGTAACACAGCCCTATAAACTGTCTTGCTCATAGACTAGTACCTAATTATGTAAGCATCTAAAAAGGTCATAAGTACTATAAAATGATATCACAAAACCTCTTGCCTCTGCCTGGAAAGCCTTCCATCCCCTTTCCCTGCCGGTAAACTCCTTATCCTGTAGGTCTAGTTTAAATGTCACTTCCTCAGAAAGGCCTCTTTTTTTTTTTTTTTTTGCGCGGTACGCAAGCATCTGGGATCTTCCTGGACTGGGGCACGAACCCGTGTCCCTGCATTGGCAGGCGGACTCTCAATCACTGCGCCACCAGGGAAGCCCAGAAAGGCCTTTTTTAATCAATTATCCAAATTAGGTCTCCCTGTTTTTTCTCTTTCTAAGGAATTTGTACTTTTTCCACATAGCATTTATCACTATTTATATATTTTGGTCAGTAATTGATTAAAATCTCTCTCTCCCACTAGATTGTGAAAGGAAGGACAGTACTATTTTTGCTCATCATCATATTCTCCAGAGCCTAAAACAATATAACACAAGGTAGGCATCTAACAGATATTTGGTCTATGAAGAATGAATGAATGAAAAAGAACAGATTTTAAGGTCACTACTGTAATGCCCTTCTTTGCTAAATGTGCTATTGGCCAAGATACTTTCTTTCAAAGGGAAAATTTAAAGAAATCTTAAATTTCAACTTAGAAGAATGCGAAATTCCTATCTTCTAAAACCAGAATAAAATTTCTGTCTTCTAAAATCAGAATAAAATTCTATACTTCTATAAGGAAAACCTTAAACCAACTATTCAAACCAGAATATACATTTCTACTTCTTATATCCTTACAGAAATAATTAATAAAGCAACTACTAAATGAACTGGAATAAGGAACAGAATCTGAGTACAAAGTAAGCATTCTAAGTCATGTAAAAAAGGTGATCATATACTTGAGGTGACTCCTTGATCCATGCATATCACGTCAGAACCTCAAAGAGAACTTCAGCATTCAATAGGAAAGATTTTATGTTAACCTAAATAATCACTGGAGTAGATAAAACCCTCAAAAAAAGATGGCTAAGCTTCTTCACAAATAATTCATTTCCACATTAATAAATACGTGGCTTTGAATCACATGCTACTTGTACCTTTGATCTCCAGGCCATAAACATGGTATAATGTTTTCTTCATATAATAATAAACTCATAGAAGATTAGTAATGTAATGAACCTTGAGTCACAGAGGTCTAGAGAAGTCCAAAGGAGTTCAACATGTGGCATTGGGGACCTAATGACAAGATGCAGCCCTTATAAAACTTTAGAAAAATCATCCAATTCATTAGTATACGTGAACTAGGAAGGCCTAACCAACTATCAGTAAGGAACTAAAGAAGTTGGCTGAACTCTGGAAATGCTGAGCTAACTTGGTACAATGGAGTACCTAGAACAAAGGGAAAGCATGATTTCCATCATTCTTTTGGGGCTCTTTGTGCAACTAAATTTTGCAAACCAGATGCACTATCCAAACTTAAAATGAAAAAAAGATCAGCAGAGATTTGTTCAAGGAGGTAGTTTTGCTATAAAGAGACACCTGCATTCCCCAAAATCACTACACTATGTAAAAATCACAGAATAGAAAACATAGGCCTTACGGAGAAAATGCAGTTAGGGACACAACACTCAAAAATTTTGTCAGAGACATACACACACAAGATAGGAACCCAATACAAATGGTAGCATAGCTTCACTCATGTTAAATGGTTAGGAAAATACATAAATATGGCAACCTATCTTGAAAAAGACCTGAAGTTTGCTTGTGGATGTGAAGATTTGAAAGGTTGTAGCTTGTGAATTAATTGTTAAGTGGTGGAAAGAAGGTTATCTGAAATCACAGGGAAAGGTGTAATGCCAGCTGTGGGTGGGTGTGGCCCATAGCACACAGTGAACTGAGGGAGCTGGTAGATATTCCAGGTGTGTGTACCTGTGTCCATTTTGTGTATTCCTATATGGCTCGGTTCAACTGGGTGCCATATTCTGTGTTCACCTGGTGCTTCTTGCTGACAAAAATCATACATAAGCAAACATGAAATTCACTTATGCTCAAATTGCTTCCTAATATATCAATCGTGTTGCAACAAATTCAAGTTTTCAAAACAAGCATTAATAGCAGAACTGACTTTATGGGTATTTAGAATCAAACAACCAATGCCAACTTGATACTGCAATCATTTCCCCATTGCTCAAATGTCTTGAGCTCACAACATTTTGAAGAATCACAGAGTCTCTAATAGAAAAAAGTCACAATCCCTAAATAGATCTGTATAAATCATATGGCCAAACTCTAGAAAACGTTGGAGTCTGCTTGGCTCCATGAAAGTACAATCTTCTTCATAAAATCATTGCCTTTAAAGCAATAAGTATATAGTGACATAAAATCTAAACATCACTGGTAAATATAGCATTTGATCAAATCTAGTTTTTACTCAGAAATTAGGATCTTCTTTTCCTGTCATCATCAATATTATCATTAGCACACCTTCTCACGTTTTTCTCTCGGCCTTCAGCAGTCACTACTATGATAACCAAGGCACAAAAGCCAACACATTGGCATAGTTCACAAACCTTAGCAACAGCACTGTTCTTGTCCCTGGTGCCAGTTTCTAGCTTGGTATTGTAACAATTGTCATGTAGTGAAAATAGTATCTGTGAACAGATACCATTTCACTTTGTTTTAATCAGGAAAACCCAACCTCTAGGAGGAATGTCTGAGCCTCTACTTACAGCATTTATAAAGCATTATCTATTCCACAGGCTTGTGAGCATCAAGAGCACTCAGGTCAGTGCTTTACAAAAATCAGGGGCTTACTTAATTTTCATTAAATAAATGTTAGTTGAACTTACTTGATTTGTTTTGCTATTTACCCAAAATAATTTTAGTCCCAAAATATTAAATTCCAGTTTCAAAAGCAACATAGTCACCAGTCACCACTAGTCAAAGATTATTTTTGTTTGTTTTTAATTACTATAAAATTAGAAGATAATTGCTGTAAAAAAAAATTGGAAGAGTCAAGAGTGTACCAAAAGTCCACAGCATCTCCATTCCTCACCTGGGAAAGAACTCATTTTAATGGCTCTCATGTAATATTCTAGAAATTTTCTATGCATATATGTAAGAATAAATTACGTATTATTTTTAGCAAATAAGATCATACTATATTCTCATATAACTTACTTTTCCCCTAAGTATTATAGCCCAGCCATTTTTCCATTATCAGTAATATATATATACAACTTTCGTTTTAGTGGCTATATAATATTCCAAGGTATACAAGCACCTAAAATTATTTAACAAACTCATATCAATAGTCAAGTAAATAGTTCCCACATTGTTTCTATTATAAGCAATGCTATAAAACAACATCTTATTACATATACCTTTGTACTCTAGGATAAATATATTTGTAGAATATTTTCTTAGAAGAACTGCAGAGATAAAATATATGAACATTTATAATTTTGATAAATGCCAAATTGTCTTCAAGAAAGGATATGAGAATGCCTATTTTATGACATCCTTTTCACCATTAGATATTTTCAGTTTTTCACCTTTGTCAAATCAATAAATGAAAAATGGCATTGCATTTTCATTTCTACCTCTTTAATTATAAGTGAGACTAAGTACCTTCTCAAATTTTTAATATTTTTATTTTTCTGTAAAATGTTTGTTCAGGGCTTCCCTGGTGGCGCAGTGGTTGAGAGTCCGCCTGCCGATGCAGGGGACACGGGTTCGTGCCGCGGTCTGGGAAGATGCCACATGCTGCGGAGCGGCTGGGCCCATGAGCCATGGCCCCTGAGCCTGCGCGTCCGGAGCCTGTGCTCCGCAACGGGGGAGGCCACAACAGTGAGAGGCCCGCGTACCGCAAAAAAAAAAAAAAAAATGTTTGTTCATATCAATTACCCACTTTTATACGGGGTTGCTCATATTTTCTTGTTGACTTAGCAGTGATCCCTGAATATTAACAACATCAATCCTTCTTCTGTCAAATATTTTGCAATTATTCTTCCCCACTTGTATATTTGTTCATTGATTGTTATCATGGTGATTTTGCCATGCAAAGGCCCTTACTTTTTATGAAGTCAAATTATTAATCTTTTCCTTAATCGTCTCTGGGTTTAGAGTTATACTTAAGAAGACCTCTGTCCTAAGATTATAAAACTATTTTGCCCATATTTTCTCCTTAAAATAATTAATAAGTGATTTTTATTGAATGCTTACTCAGGCCCAGGCACTGTTCTAAGCACTTTGTATACATTATAGCATTTAATCCTCACAACAAGCTAAGTAGGTGGGTAGTGTCATTATCATCATGATACAGATGAAGACTCTGTGACTACAGATGAGGTTTAAACTTATCTGAGGTTACACAGCTGGTATGTGGCAGTGTCAAGATTTCAACTCAGACCAGTAAATTCATCAACTTTAAGCTATATCTACTGATTTTCTCTGTCTCTCCACTAAGAAAAATGAGTTCACATACACATACCTTTACCTCTTCTTTCTTCCCCACCTTATATTTATTATTTAATTCCTTTTTTCATTAATAATTGTACAGCCTTTACATTTACTTCTGTTTTCATAATATGCAGTTATTTAGATTTGACTTAGTTCCATATTTAAAGTTCCATATTTAAATGGATTCCACATACCCTGCCAATCCTTTAATAGATCTGCTTCTCCACTCCCAAGTTCTTTTTCCTTATTTATCACTTAACAGACTAATTTTATTCATGAGGCAATTTGTTGGGAACTAGATCCTTGAATGGTTGAAAATATCATTTGTTACCTTTATACATAAACCACTGCTTGACTAGGTATCAAGTCTGCCCACATGTATCCCACCAAGCTCTAGAGACATTGCTCCACTGCCTCCTGGCTTTAACTGCTACCTGAGGCCAATCTGCTTTCCCCCCTTTTGGGTAACTTGCTTTTTCTCCCTGTAAGCCTATAATATCCTTTTCTTAACCTTGTAGTACACTAACTTTACTATTATATACTTACTTGGTATTGATCATCCTGTCTCAGTTTTTCTTGGAACTGTGTGCCCTTTTGATCTACAAATTACAAATTTCCTTCATCTCTGAAAGTTTTTTTCCTCCATTATACACCTAAATATTTTCTGTCCATTTGTTCTGCTTTCTTTATTAGGCACACCAATAATGCATATGTTGGATCCTCTCTGTCTATCTTTATTATCTGTATTATATTAGAAATTTTAGTTGCAAGCCTATGGGAGAAGATTAACTTGAACTAGCCTAAATAAAAGGAATATACTGAAATGACACTAGAGTACCTCATATAACTCCAAAGAGCAGCTGGCCCTCAGGGATAACTAGAACCACAGACTTGAACACCACCACCACCAGGCCTATTTATCTACCAGGAGTGTCTCAGCTTTTATTTCTTCTTATACGTGTTAACTTGGCTCTTACCACCACAGACAGACTCGCTTCCTTCACGAGGCAGGAAACATGGTCAACAGCTCCAAAATCTCACATCCCATGATTCTCACTAGTGAGTGACTGCCCTGCTTTCCTTAATCCCAATTGTTAAAAATCTTATGTTCCCTTCAAATTATTTAAGTGACTATAGATGTATTTTTCCAGAATTTCTGTTTCCCAAAATAATTCTGAATCTGAAATGTATGCTTAGAGAAAAGCAGTTTAGCCAACTTTGGTTTGCTAATTTATTGCTTATTCATTTCTGTTCATTTGATTCTGGTCAACTTCTACAAAGCTCACTGTCATTTCTTCCCCCTCACTTCATTATACCTTAGAAGTCAAGTATAAAAGGGAACCATTCCCTTAGCCTTATTTCTCCCTCTATTCTAAGATATGGAACTGGCTCCCTTGAGGATTTTCAATTTTTCACATGGCCTGCCCCAAAGTGTAAACCTCAAAGGATGGGGCACTCAGGGCCCTCCACTGACTTTCTGAATTTTTAGAAGTAATAGTTACTATTAAAATTCTACTTTGGAAAATTTACAATCCATTCACTCATCAAACATGCATGGAATGTTAACTATGTGCAAGACACTCTGAGAGGTGCTAAAGATACATCAATGAAGAAAGCAGAAACAGTTCTTCCCTGTAACTATTCCTTGTAAATAGTTATAGCGAGGAAGACAAACACCTAAACAAACAATCACAAGGGTAATAGATCAATAAGTGAGTAAAAAGGTGGTTGTTAAAGCAGAAATTAAATAGAGGGCCCAAGAGTTATGGATTAAGTTATTTAGCTAGAAATTCTCCAGGACTTCCCTGGTGGTCCAGTGGTTAAGAATCCGCCTTCCATATACAGATTGCCAACAAACACATGAAAGGATGCTCAACATCACTAATCATTAGAGAAATGCAAATCAAAACTACCATGAGGTATCACCTCACACCAGTCAGAATGGCCATCATCAAAAAATCTACAAACAATAAATGCTAGAGAGGGTGTGGAGAAAAGGGAACCCTCTTGCACAGTTGGTGGGAATGTAAATTGATACTGTCACCATGGAGAACAGTATGGAGGTTCCTCAAAAAACTGAAAATAGAATTACCATATGACCCAGCAATCCCACTACTGGGCATATACCCTGAGAAAACCATAATTCAAAAAGAGTCATGTACCACCATGTTCATTGCAGCTCTATTTACAATAGCCAGGACATGGAAGCAACCTAAGTGCCCACCGACAGATGAATGGATAAAGAAGGTGTGGCACATATATACAATGGAATATTACTCAGCCATAAAAAGAAACAAAATTGAGTTATCTGTAGTGAGGTGGATGGACCTAGAGTCTGTCATACAGAGTGAAGTCAGTCAGAAAGAGAAAAACAAATACCTTAGGCTAACACATGTATATGGAATCTAAAAAAAAAACAGTTCTGAAGAACCTAGAGGCAGGTCAGGAATAAAGATGCAGACGTAGAGAATGGACTTGAGGACACAGGGAGTGGGAAGGGTAAGCTGGGTTGAAGTGAGAGAGTGGCATGGACATATATACACTACCAAATGTAAAACAGATAGCTAGCGGGAAGCAGCCGCGTAGCACAGGGAGATCAGCTTTGTGCTCTGTGACCCCCTAGAGGGGTGGGATAAGGAGGGTGGGAGGGAGACGCAAGAGGGAGGAGATATGGGGATATATGTATATGTATAGCTGATTCACTTTGTTATACAGCAGAAACTTACACACCATTGTAAAGCAATTATATTCCAATAAAGATGTTAAAAAAAAAAGAATCATAAAAAAAAAAAAGAAAGAAAGAATCCACCTTCCAATGCAGGGGATGCAGGTTCGATCCCTGGTAAGGGAACTAAGATCCCACATGCCGTGGGGCAACTAAGCCCACGTGCTGCAACTACAGAGCCCACACACCCTGGAGCCCGCTCACCACGACTAGAGAGAAGCCCGCACGCTGCAACGAAAGATCCCGTGTGTTGCAACTAAGACCCAATGCGGCCAAAAATAAATAAATAAATATTTAAAAACGAAAGAAAGAAAGAAACTTCCTGCGTTGCTTCTCAGTATGGGGAGAGTCAAAAGCCTCCTTGCGGCTAATTTTATTTATTTTGTGATGTCACGTAAGTTGCCTCCCTTAGTGACAGATTGCAAGATGAGGATGTACCCTATAACTGGGTATAATAGGACCTTTCTTGGGGGGGTCCAACTTAAAAATAACTACCTTTTTTCTTGGTGTGCAAAACCCACTGGCCTTGTGGGAGTATTCCTTGGTATTCAAAGTTAGGGAAAACTGTTGGGATAAACCTGACATGGCACTTACCAAAGTCTTCTGTCAAGAAGGGATGCAAATGTCACCAAAAGAGTACTTGCTAGGCAGGAGCTGTCTGAGTTGGTGACCCAAGCTCAAGCCAGCCCAAGGGTTTATGGAGGAAAGGTGACTGACTCTAGCCCAGCCTATGATCACCATGATACAAGATTATGCTCAGAGGAACAATGGGTAAACGAATGTAAACTAATGATACATTCTACAACCTGAGCAGGTCACCACCGTGCAGTAGATAATTGTGCAGGACCATCTTCAACATCAACAGTCTTTTTTAGCAACAGCTATATTGCACTTACCAGATTTCCAGTTCGCTCCCCAACTGTTACATGAACCTTTAGGTTCTTAGACAACACACAAAGTGAAGGGAGAGTCCTCAAAAGGGAGATACTGACCTTTCTGGCAATAAAAGCATGTAGAAAATAATGCCATTAACTTAATAACTAAAAGGGATTTGACTACATTGGGATTTCTCTGAAAGAGTGACACTTGAGCAGAGATCTGAAGAACAACAAGCAGTTATCTCGTTGTAAAGAATACATTCCAAAAGAAGGATCAGGAAGAAACTTGGAAGATCTGAGGAAATTAAAGAGGGTCAGTATGGCCGGACTGTGAAGAAGGGCTACGCTGTTGACAGCCAAAGATGGTGAGGTCGGCAACGGGCTGTCTCCCATAGGGCTTTGTAATCTACCTTAAGTATTTGAGGCTTTATCCTAAGAGCAATGCGAGGTAATAATTAAGCTTTAAGAGTGACATGACCAGATTTGTATTTGTAAAACATGACTTTCGTTGTAGGATGTAAGAGAACAAGAGTGGAAACGAGTAGGAAAGCCAGTTGGGAAGTTATCTGAGGAAGAATGGGCGGGTGCAGGTGCAAGTAGGTTTACAGATTTAGTTGTAGGGAATTCCCATCAAATGTCTTCCTTCTCTATGATATAGCAAGTAGAAGAGAGAGTTGACTTTGGGCATTCATAGGATTCAAGGGATGAGTAAATTCAACCCCAAAAGTCTCTGGGAAGAAAGCAGACACTCTGGCCTTACAGAATTCTGCTAAAGGCTTAGAAGGGAATTCTGGCACTTATGGATTTAGTGTTACATTATACAGCTAGGTTAAGGATTCTGTATTATTTTGTCAAAATAAATCAAAGTTTTACCCAAGAGATTAAAAGCTATATAAAGAAAAGAACTTTCCATTTGCTTGCCCTTGTACGGCAAGTGGAGGTACTCTTCCTAAGCATCACCTTCAAGCAACTTCAGATGAAAAAAGTGAGAGAACTTAGGAAATACTTTTACAGTTGACCATAGATAGACCCTGGCTAGACCATAAGAAAAGAGGGCTTTATTAAAAGCATTCTTAGCTGATGGTCCTTTCACCATTTACCAGTCACTTAGGTCAAAAAACAAAAGATAAATGCTATTCCCCAGGTCTAACGCCACCATCAACATGGAGGAAATGATGAAAGCCCTAGATTACAGGGGAAATTCAGCAACGGGTGCCTTTGGGAGAAGAAAGCTGACATTCTGTCCTCATCCCTTCAAAAACATATCCCAAGCAGAAAGAGATCTAGGATCAAAGCTATCTTTAAAGGACTAAAAGGTCTCAGAAGCACTGCTGCCTGCAGGTGTAAAAATAAAGTGACAAAAGTATACTGACAGACCAAATTAGTGATCCCTAAACTTCCTTTTGGGTTGGCCCACTGCTCTTCTTATTAAGACTCTAGAAAGTCCTTGAGAGGGCACCTCCAGGAGTGTCATTTGTGAAAAACCAAGGCAACAGAAAGAACACCTAGTAAGATAATTAGTGGATTTTAGGAGCGGGAAAAAACCAACAAAGTAGTGAGAAGTACAAAGGATAGATTCTCCACCATCTAATCACTGCCACATAAAGAATATAGGTTTTACTGTGATTTACAGGCAAAGGTTAAAACACTTCACATTTTTAACAAAAATATCCCCACCCCCATCTCCCTGGAAGTTATAACCCTCTACTTTTGTTGTAATTGGGGTTTACCTGTGGGGTTAATTTCCCACTGGAAGTAAGCCTATGAGCATCCCTACACTGCAGGCAGCATAAAACTGGGGCAGAAAAAAAAAATACCTTCTGCATCAGGAAGCAGAGTTTCATAGCTGGAGTCACAAAGCCCTGGGTTCAAATCCCAGTTCTACTATTTACAAGCTATATGTCTCCGGGCAGGTTACTGAAACTCTTTGAGCCTCAGCCATCTTGTTTGTATAATAAGATTATTATAAAGAGAACATGAGACATAAAGTGTCTTAGCACAGTATCTGACACACAATAGTACACAATAAGGGAAAGGTACTGTCAGAATTAGAAGTCATAAATCCTTACCTCCATGTTCTTTCGTTCTTCTCTGCTGCCTTTGAAGAAGTCTTTGGTCTCAGATGCAACTTGTCTACCTGGAACCCCAATATCCTGTCTGCTTCTGCCTATTTATCTCTACCTACAGGACTCTGTTGTCCCTCACTCTACCAACAATCCCTGGACTTAACTTATTACCTATCCAGACCTATAAACTCTGCTGGCTCACCCCTGCTGTGTATTCCCTCCCCGGCCTCCTCTTCTGCATGTTGCCTTTCATTTCCACTGTGACAAATCTGAAGTCAAGTCAGATTGTTTCCATTACTTTGAAGGCTGCCTGAAAGGCTTTATTTAACCTACAGTAGCCAGAACCATTAACTTACATATAACTAACATCATTGATCAACTGATAAATCACTCTGTACGCAGGACCACACTAAACTCCCAAAATAACTATATTTGATCCCTCCAAAATGAGACTCTCCCCTTTTACAACCACAGAAGTTGCCACAAAATGTTGCTTCTAAATGAAGACTCTTGGTTTCTGCATCTTAACTCAATACCTTAACTATTTTGAAAACTAGAAAGATGAGAAACAAAAGTCTCTAGGCTACTTTAAAAAAAAAATCTTAGACCTATATTGCTTTAAAATTACCAGAGAGTGTCTATTAGGGAACATTAAATAATTTCACTATCTCATTACTCTCAGGTTATAGTCTAAGTCCTTGATTGAATTAAATGAATCAAGAAAAGGAATTTGGAGTACTAGTAACCCAAGTTTGGTTTAATGTTTAATGTGTGGTTAGTTTAGAGGCAATAAAGAAAGGTCAAGGTCATTAGCCTTTTCTATGCTGGATATCATCTCACAGGACATCTTGATTAAATTCTGCAAATACAATCTATTGAGTCAATACTGGGTCTTGTAATAGTCATGTATGCTTTTACTACTGCAAAGATGACTCTTTGATTATATTTATAATTCAAAAATTACTCTATTGCCCAAGTCTCTTTCACAGCATAATTCTTTAACTTAGTATACTTGAAATTTTGTACTTCCAAGAACAGAAAGTACTGATAGATAATATACATAAAAAACTAGGTGATAGACTGCCCTCTAGTGGAAAGTAAAGAAATTACTGAAGATGCTTCTTTGACAGAGCTCTAATACAGAGTTACAGCTGTCTAACTTATGACATTATTTAAATGATGTTTAAAACACTGAATAAAATTTACTTGGGATTTATTAATCAATTCAAGCTATGCAGAATAGAACAGACTAAAAGCAGAGACTGGTTCATAGCTCATCTCTGTTACTTTCTAGCTGTGTAATGTTTGTCTCAGTTTCCTCACCTGTAAAATGGGAAAAATAATATTACCTACCTCGTAGGGCTGACATGAGGAGTAAAGGAGTCAACATATGAAAAGTATATAGAACATTGTGCTACAAAGTTAAGTGATATAAAATTATTGGTCATTATTATCTGTAGCTATTATAGGAGGGATTATGGCTGGAGGCAAATCATAATTTCAGAGGATATGAAGAAAAGTGAAAGAGTCCTGCTAGGAACACACTTCTTTAGGGATCAGGCTGTAACATACTAGTAGAGCATCAGCTCAGTTTGTCCTCCCATTTGCAGAAATGCATGAGCTATGCCTGTATATAACAGAACACGGGGGAACTCAGAAGCAAGTGAACTGTATGTGGATAACATTTTGTGGGAAATACGGGGAAGTTTTTTTGTTGTCCCAATGCAAACACGATGAAGAATACCACATACTCTTTTAAACCAAAAACACTTGCAGCTTCAGCCCACCTGGATCTTTCAGGCTTTAGACTCCTTTTTTTTTTTTTGCGGTACACAGGTCTCTCACTGTTGTGGCCTCTCCCGTTGCGGAGCACAGGCTCCAGACGCACAGGCTCAGCAGCCATGGCTCATGGGCCCAGCCACTCCGCGGCATGTGGGATCCTCCCGGACCGGGGCACGAACCCGCGTCCCCTGCATTGGCAGGTGGACTCTCAACCACTGCGCCACCAGGGAAGCCCTGGACTCCTTTTGTACCTAATGTCTACAGCATATACAATTAGTACCTTGCTGCACACTAATCATTAGTCTCAGATTCTCTGAATCACACATGTAGCACTTTTCTACAATCAATTTATTCACTGATTGGGCATATATTACAGAATTCTAACTTATAAAAATAATATTCTGCTGCATCTAGAACAACATATCTAATTAACGACTAAAATAAAGTTAATAATATAATTTCCACCTCTTTTTCCAAGGAAAGCCCAAATCAGTAATTATTTTCAGCTGAAAATAATGCCCATAAAATTGAAAAATGATCTATAATTTCCAGGTACTTCTTTACCACAAATAATTGTCATCCAGAGCAAAATGGCTTGTTTTTCTCATAAAACAATATGATCACTCTAATAAAATCAATATAGTTCTTAGTTATTTCCATCACTGTCCTGAGGTGCCCTAATTCATTTAATTCAAATTTTTTATTCTGTGAACACTCCAATTTGAAATTAAAAGTTGCAATTCAGTTATTCAATACAAACACGAACCCATTAAAATGACATAAAAGTTCCTCTAAGATCTTATTCATAACATTTCCATGTATTTACTGCAAGCGAGTAAAAAGGACCAATGTATGTAATTGGAGTAATAAACTGCAGATAATGTCTTATATATGTAAAACTGCAACTCAGAAATAATTACAAAAATGAATACTACAATATGGTTAGGTAAATTCTAGAAAACTTCACACCTACTGTAATATAATTCTCTCTGTAATTTAAAGTCACTAAGAAATGTAACACTATTAAAGCATATAGTATTTGAAGATAATTGCATAAAATAGGCTGTTTGAAGTTTTTGGAAAATTCAAGTCTATTTGGAAATATAAAAGCAATAAAGCTACTCCATTACAGTATTTGATATTTCACTAAGCACAGTGCCATAAAAATTGTGTCCCTGAATATGTCCCTGATACCTGTCTAGAATATATAATGTAGCAGAAGGAAGATCAATTCTGATACTACAGAGGAAAAAACTCATTCTCTTACATATCCTTTGTAGACATACTTAATCAATGATGTGCCTGCTGTGTTGTCTTATTTTTCTTGTACTAAGAAAAACACTTTTATTTCTTAAGACTGAAACAGTAACAATACAGTTCTACCAAAGATGCCAAAACACACAAGGCAACTATGTACCCAAAGACCTAAAGAAAAGTATTTATTAGTATAAGTTTCCTTTTTAGAAATTAAAAGATTTTAAAGTTCAAATAGAACAAAGCCCAGTTCTCCTAAAGAATATTTTCTAGAGAAGGCCCACAGGATGACTTCTAAGAAACATTACAAGGCATAGATTTACCAAGGTTTGTTCTGTGAGTCTCAGCCTTGGTGCACATTCTATAGAAATTGACAAACGGATTCCAGAATGTGTTTGTAAAGACAAAGGTCCCAGAAAAGTCAAAACAATCTTGAAAAAGAAAAAAGCTGGTTTCAAGACTTGATATAAAGCGACAGTAGTCAAGACACTGTGGTATTGGGGTAAGGATAGACAAACTGATGGAACAGAACAGAGGTCAACTAATTTTCAACGAGGGTGGCAAAGTAACTCAATGAATTAGAAAAATATTTTCAACAAATGGTGCTGAAACAACTGCATATCCATATGGAAAAAAAATTTTAACTTCAATTCCTATCTTCCACAACATACAAACATTAACTTGAAATGGATGATATGCATAAATGCGAAAGTTGAAACTAAAAAGCTTTTAGAAGAAAATAAAGAATGTTTTCATGACTTTCAGATAAGTTAAAGATTTCTTAGAAAGAATATAGAAAACATTAATAATAAAAGAAAAATTGATAAGTTAGACTTCATCAAAATTAAAAACTTCTGCTCCTCAAAAAACACCAATAAGAAAATGAACACGCAAGCCACGGACTGGGAGAAAATATTTATAATACATATATTTAACAAAGGACTTATATCCAGAATTATAAAGAGCTCCTACAACTCAATTATAAAAAACATAAATAACCCATCACAAAAATGGTCAAAAAACCAATACCTTACAAAGGATATATGAATGGCCAATAAGCATATGAAAAAATTCACAAAATCATAAGTCATTAGATGGATGAAAGTGAAAACCACAATGAGATATTCCTACACACCCTTCAGAAAAGTTAAAATTAAAAAGACTAACAAAGCCAAATACTGGGGAGGATGTGGAACAACAATAACCTTCTCATGCTGCTGCTGAGAATATAAAATGGTACAATCACTTTAGGAAACAGTTTGACACTTTCTTATAAAGTTAAACATACATCTATCCTATGAACAAGAAATTCAATTTGGTACATCCTAGGTATACACCAAAGAAAAATAAAAACATATGTCCACAAAAAGCCTTATACAAATATGTCTTCAGCAGTTTTATTTGTGATGGCCAAAGACTGCACACACCCAAATGTCCACCAACAGGTGAATGGGTAAATAGATTGTGGTACATCCATACAATGGAATACTGCCCAGCAATAAGAAGGAATAAATGATTGATACAGTCAACAATATGGATGAATATCAAAGTAAATACACTGAGCAAAAGAAGGCAGACCCAAAAAAAGCATACTATATGATTCCAATTACAAAAAGTTCTAGAAGATGCAAATTAATCTTTAGTGACAAAAAAAATGATCAGGGGTTGCCTAGAAATGGGGATTTGGCATAGAGAGGCAGGAAGAAGGTGTTAAAAGGGGCATGAGGGAACTTTTGAGAGTGATGGATATGTTTATTATCTTGATTGTGGTGATGGTTTCACAGGTGTGCACATATATCAAAATTAATCAAATTGTACACTTTAAGCACATACAATTTATTGTATGTCACTTATATATCAATAAAGCTGTTAAAAATACACACACACATATGCACACACTGGAGATTTCTACTTCCAGTCAAGATGGAATAAGAGGTGACATATTTACCCTTTTGCCTTAAACTGCTAGAAAACTGGACAAAATATGTGATACAACAGTTTTCAGATATCACACAACAGACAACACAGGGTTGTGTTAGCTGGGAGAAAGAAAACAAACACAGTGAGTTCTACAATTGTACCAACTTACTGCCTAGAAGCAGTTTCCAGAATGCAGTACAAGGAGGAGGAACCTCCACTGCCCCCCAACCAAAAAAAAAAAAAAGGCCCAGCACTCCAACTTAGTTGTAGGAGGAAACTCACAAAAAGAGAGCTCCAGAGATTTACAGAAAGGTACATGTGAGTCTCTGGCTAAGAGCTGACATGCACATGTATGAGACCCAAACTACCCAATATAGATAAAGATGGAAGACTTTATGCTATGTGAAATAAACCAGCTACAAAAGGACAAACATTGTATGATTCTACTTACATGAAATACCTAGAACAGGCAAATTCATAGAGACAGAAAGTAGATTAGAGGTTAGCAGAGACTGGGGGAGGAGAAAATGGGAAGTTATTGCTTAGTAGTTACAGAGTTTCTTTGGGGTGATAAAGTTTTGGAACCACATGGCAGCGACAGTCGCACAATATTATAAATATAATTAATGCCATTTAATTGTATGCTTAAAATGACAACTTTTATGTCATATGTATTTTACCACAATAAAAAATTAATTTTTTAGGACTTCCCTGGTGGCGCAGTGGTTGAGAGTCCGCCTGCCGATGCAGGGGACACGGGTTCGTGCCCCGTTCCGGGAGGATCCCACATGTCGCAGAGCGGCTGGGCCCGTGAGCCGTGGCCGCTGAGCCTGCGCGTCCGGAGCCTGTGCTCCGCAACGGGAAAGGCCACGGAAGTGAGAGGCCCACGTTCCGCAAAAGAAAAAAAAAATAATTTTTAAAAAACCCTACCCAAGGCTGAGGCAGTGGCTGGGGTTGGGGGATGGAGGGGAGAGGCAGCCTTGAGAAGAAAAAGCAGAACAACTCCCAGAGCTCATACGGGATTGGGAGCAGTTCCCGTCCACCCCAGCCAGAATGGAGAGACCTCAAAATACACAGAGCAGCAAAGAGAATTCTCAGAAGGGGCTCATCTTAGTAATAGAGACCAATCAGCCCTACACTAAAGGCTGCTCTGGACTTCCCTAATTAAGCTTAAACGCAAGTCTCAAAAGGCTTCAGCTGACTCCAAGCAACTTAACTGCATACCAGAACAAAATCCAACACTGTGCAAGGAAGTCAACTAAATCCGTCAACCAACAGCATGAAAGTCACAATGTCTGCCATCCAATTAAAAACTGGCAGGCATGCAAAGATTCAGGAAAATGTGGCCCCAAAATGCAGAGATCATAGAACTAGCAGACAAGAATGTTAAAACAACTGTTATAAATATGCTGCACATGTTTAAAAGGATAGAGAAATACATGAACATGACTAAGAGAGAAATGGAAGATACTGTTTAAATGATCCAGATGGAATCTCTACAGATACAAAAATACAAGAAATGAAAAATAGGGTGGATAAGATTAACAGCAGATTAGATACTTACAAAGGAAAAATCAGTTAATTTGAAGACACAGAAAAAGGAACTACCCAAAACGAAGCACAGAGAGGGAAAAAAAAGGCCACAAAAAAACACAGCTTCAGTGATCTGGGGGACAATATCAAGCATCTAGTATACATATAAATGGAGTATCAAAAGGAGAAAAAGGAGGGCAGAAAAATAAATAATTGCTGAAATGTTTCCAAACATGATGAAAACTATACACCACAGAACCAAGAAATTCAACAAACTCCAAACTGAATGCCAGCTTTTTCAAAATAAAACATATAAAAAGAAAAAACTGATATATTAACTTCACCAAAATTTTTAAAATTTTGCTCTGTGAAAGACCCTGTTAAGGATTAAAAAGACAAATTACAGACTAGGAGAAACTATTTTTGCAAATCACATATCTGACAAGCACTTGTGTTTAGAATACATAAGAGCTCTCAAAACTCAACATTAAAAAAAATCCAACTAGAAAATAGGAAAAACACGAGTAGATATTTCACCAAAGAAGGTACACAAATGGCAAATAAGAAGATGAAAAGATGATCAACATTATCAGCCGTTAGGGAAATACAAATTAAAATCATGAGATATCACCAATCAGAATGGCTAAAATAAAAAACAGTGACAATACCAAATGCTGACAAGAATGTGGAAAAATTAGACCACTCATACAGTGCTGGCTACTAATATAGCCACTCTGGAATATAGCTTGGCAGTTTTTTTAAAAACTAAAAATGGACTTACCATACAACACAGCAATTGAACTCTTGGGCATTTATCCCAAAGAAATGATAAATTATGTTCACATAGAAACTTGTACATGAATGTTCATAGCAGCTTTATTAGTACCAGTCAAAAACTGGAAACCACCAATGCCCTTCAATGGGTGAACCATTAAACATCCATACCAGGGAATACAACTCAGCAATAAAAAGGAAACAAACCTCAAGGGAATTATGCTGAGTGAAAAAAGCCAATCTCAAAATGTAACAATACTTTATGATTCTATGTTTATAACATTCTTGAAATAACAAAATTATAGAACAAATTAGTGGTTGTCAGGGGTTACAGAGCGGGAGAGGTGGGTATGGCTATAAAGGAGTAGCACAAGGGACCCTTACGGTGGTGGTATAGTTCAGTATCTCGACTGTAGTGATGGTTACACAAAACTACCCATGTGACAAAAATGTCTACAGAACCATACACCCACACACCCCCCCAATAATTGTAAAGAAATTTCCTGGTATTGATACTACACTACAGTTATAAGATGTTAATATTGGAGGAGGATGGGTAAAAAGTGCATAGGAACTCCCTGGACATTTCTTTGCAACTACCTATAAATCTATTATATGGGAGGGAGATATTACAGAGACTAACTCAATCCAAAGAGTGAGCCAATCAGTAACAAACCAACATTTGCAGATGGCGGAGAAAATGTCTGTAGGATGGTGTACCAGAGGGCAGCAGGCAGCAACCAGGCATGTGAGATAGAGAGGATGAAGAGAGAGCTCTGAGAGGAGGACTGAAGGGGAGCTAAAAACAAACAGCAGTAGCTTCCTAATCCTTCTCATTCTCTATCGGCATTTAACCAATGCCTGGCAAATTCACACTAGTGATCATAATTTGCATGGACAACAAAAGAACAGTCTATATTCTGAAGTGATCTCTCTCATTCAAAGCAAGAATTACAAGCAACAATCAAGAAAGTATGTTCCTAGGCTTTTAAGTTTTCTTCTTTTTTTTTTTAGTACTTTCCAAATTATTTGATGTCCATGAAACCAACTGATGTTACAAGAGGAAATAAACCTGGAATGCATTTTCCAATTATAGATAAAACTCTTATGATACATTACTATATGACTAAATGTATGCCACAGATTAGTGTTATTTCAACTGCTTGGTATGTGAATAAAACAGATATTAACTTTCTCATACTGAATAATAATAGCTAACATTTATTAAACATCTTTTATGTGACAGGAACTGGTCTAAATACTTTTGGAACACAGTCTCACTTAATTCTTATAACAATTCTATAAAATAAGCTCTAATGTTATTCCCATTTTACAGATTATGAAACCAAGATATAGAGAGGTTAGGTAATTTGCACAAAGCCACAGAGCTAATAAATGATAGAGACAGGCTTCAATCCCAGGAAATCTGCCGCCAGACCAAACTCTTAAGAGTAATTCGATAAAATGAAGCCAGTGCTAGATGTTCTAGAATTCTATCAATTCACAAAAGACTATTGGATGACTTTAAACAACCCTGAATAGGATTTGAAAGAACTGCTCTACCTCCCTTAGATTTAATGTTCCAAACAAATCATTGGTGACTAAATTATCATAAAATGATTCAAACATTTCAGCAATGTACACCTAAACTCAGGCAGAGTCAGGGCACCAGAACAAATTAAAATTTATCATCAAAGTAAAAAAACAAAACAAAACATGGGCTTAGAATATATGTTTTCAGACTCATGAAATGCATTTCATACCATAACAGCATTTTATGTACAGGTACCACTCTGGGCACTGGAAACATGAAGGGGAAAACACAAATAAGGTCCCTACTCTCATGGAGCTTATATTTTAAGAGGGTAAAAAGGGAGAGAAAGACAAATAAGTAAACAATAAAATGAAAATAAGAGGACAATGAGATCAAGAGTAACTTGGGGGCCACTTTGGTTTGAATAATCAAAATAGTCTCTCTGAAAAGGTGATAGTTAAGTGGAAAGCTGAATTAAAAGCATTTTTTAATGTGTCAACTACACAGATTTAGTAACTCAGCATTTTAGTATATGAAAACTATAATTTATGCCCAGGGAAAGTAATCTACCTAGAAAACATTAAAGTGATTATTTTCCTATCAAAGAGAACCTTAGAACATCTAACAACGTAGAAGCAAACATTAAGAATCCTTTGCCCTTTTTCTTGTAGCTGTTCTTATTTTCAGACATCATGCATATGTAGGGAGAAAAATAATAAGGGACTTGTATATAACATTCTTGAAGTGACAATATTATAGAGACTAGATTAGTGGTTGCCAGGGGTTGGGCGAGGAGAGAGGGAGGAGGTTGTGGCATGAGGGATCCTATCTCTCACACACACACACACACACACACACACACACACACACACACACACATACGTAAAACTGGTGACATCTGAACAAGGTACACAGATTGTATTTATGTCAATTTCCCAGTTGTAACATTGTACAATGATTATACAAGATGTTATCATTGGGCTTCCCTGGTGGCACAGAGGTTAACAATCTGCCTGCCAATGCAGGAGACACGGGTTTGAGCCCTGGTCCGGGAAAATCCCACATGCCGCAGAGCAACTAGGCGCCTGCGCCACAACTACTGAGCCTGTGCTCTAGAGCCCGCGAGCCACACCTACTGAGCCCGTGTGCCACAACTACTGAAGCCCGCACGCCTAGAGCCCATGCTCTGCAACAAAAGAAGCCATGGCAATGAGAAGCCAGTGCACCGCAACGAAGAATAGCCCCTGCTTGCCACAACTAGAGAAGGCCCGCACACAGCAACAAAGACCCGACGCAGCCAAAAACAAATTTTTTTAAAAATGTAATCATTGTGAGAAACTGGGTGACGACTCCAAAAGAATCTCTGTATTATTCATTACAGCTGCATATGACTCTACTGTTATCTCAAAATAAAAAGTTTTTTAAAAAATATAAGGTGAATGTCAGAAACATATTTAGGAAGCAACAGAATACTGCAAAGAAACAGCTTTCAACAAATTTCATGCACTAATCCATTGATCTAACTTAAGAACTAATCCTCACATCCATTCTCTACATCTGCCTTTCTATTCCTGCCCTGCAAACAGGTTCATCTGTACCATTTTTCTAGATTCCACATATATGTGTCCACCAAAAAGAGTAAATTAGACTTTGAGGCTTATAGACCAAAAGTTTAGAAAATATGCATTTTTTATATGAGGCATCTGTAATCTCAAATTGTGACCTAACTGTAAATGTACTTTAACCTTCATCATTTTCAAACCAGGACTCAGAAAATAAACTTATACAGTTAAAAGTAAGCAAGTCAAATGCACTAAGTAAATAGTGGCAACAAGAATTTCAAGTTTCCTGTATTTTGAAATTAAATAATGCTAATAATATATTTTTTGGAGGGAATACATTCTTGAAACTAGAAATTAAAGAGGATAATTTAATTTTAAAGTGAAAATGTTTTCCAATTTTCAAAAGTAAAAGCTATTATTCTACATTCTTTTTTTTTAACATCTTTATCGGAGTATAATTGCTTTACAGTGTTGTATTAGTTTCTGCTGTATAACAAAGTGAATCAGCTATAAGCATAAGTATATCCCCATATCCCCTCCCTCTTGAGTCAGCCTCCCACCCTCCTTATCCCACACCTCTAGTGGTTGCAAAGCACTGAGCTGATCTCCCTGTGCCATGCAGCTGCTTCCCACTAGCTAGCTATTTTACATTTGGTAGTGTATATATGTCAGTGCCACTCTCTCACTTCGTCCCAGCTTACCCTTCCCACGCCCCGTGTCCTCAAGTCCATTCTCTACATCTGTGTCTTTATTCCTGTCCTGCCCCTAGGTTCATCAGAACCTTTTTTTTTTTTTTTTTAGATTCCATGTATATGTGTTAGCATACGATATTTGCTTTTCTCTTTCTGATTTACTTCACTCTGTATGACAGACTCTAGGTCCATCCACCTCACTACAAATAACTCAATTTTGTTTCTTTTTATGGTTGAGTAATATGCCATTGTATATATGTGCCACATCTTCTTTATCCATTCATCTGTCAATGAACACTTAGGTTGCTTCCATGTCCTGGCTATTGTAAATAGTGCTGCAATGAACACTGTGGTACATGACTCTTTTTGAATTATGGTTTTCTCAGGGTATATGTCCAGTAGTGGAATTGCTGGGTTATATGGTAGTTCTATTTTCAGTTCTCTGAGGAACCTCCATACTGTTCTCCATAGTGGCTGTATCAATTTACATTCCCACAAACAGTGCAAGAGGGTTCCCTTTTCTCCACACCCTCTCCAGCATTTACTGTTTGCAGATTTTTTGATGATGGCCATTCTGACCGGTGTGAGGTGATATCTCATTGTAGATTTGATTTGCATTTCTCTAATGATTAGTGATGTTGAGCATCTTTTAATGTGTTTGTTGGCAATCTGTATATCTTCTTTGGAGAAATGTCTATTTCGGTCTTCTGCCCATTTTTGGATTGGGTAGTTTCTTTTTTGATACTGAGCTGCATGAGCTGCTTGTATATTTTGGAGATTAGTCCTTTGTCAGTTGATTCATTTGCAAATATTTCCTCCCAGTCTGAGGGTTGTCTCTTCGTCTTTTTTATGGTTTCCTTTGCTGTGCAAAAGCTTTTAAGTTTCATTAGGTCCCATTTGTTATTTTTGTTTTTATTTCCATTTGTCTAGGAGGTGGGTCAAAAAGGATCTTGCTGTGATTTATGTCATAGAGTGTTCTGCCTATATTTTCCTCTAGGAGTTTGATAGTGTCTGGCCTTACATTTAGGTCTTTAATCCATTTTGAGTTTATTTTTGTGTATGGTGTTAGGAAGTGTTCTAATTTCATTCTTTTACATGTAAGCTGTCCAGTTTTCCCAGCAACACTTATTGAAGAGGATGTCTTTTCTCCACTGTATACTCTTGCCTCCTTTATCAAAGATAAGGTGACCATATGTGCCTGGGTTTATCCCTGGGCTTTCTATCCTGTTCCATTGATCTATATTTCTGTTTTTGTGTCAGTACCATACTGTCTTGATTACTGTAGCTTTGTAGTATAGTCGGAAGTCCAGGAGCCTGATTCCTCCAGCTCCATTTTTCCTTCCCAAGATTGTTTCGGCTATTCAGGGTCTTTTGTGTTTCCATACAAATTGTGCAATTTTTTGTTCTACTTCTGTGAAAAATGCCATTGGTAGTTTGATAGGGATTGCATTGAATCTGTAGATAGCTTTGGGTAGTTTAGTCATTTTCACAATGTTGACTCTTCCAATCCAAGATCATAGTATATCTCTCCATCTGTTTGTATCATCTTTAATTTCTTTCATCAGTGTCTTATAGTTTTCTGCATTCAGGTCTTTTGTCTCCTTAGGTAGGTTTATTCCTAGGTATTTTATTCTTTTCGTTGCAATGGTAAATGGGAGTGTTTCCTTAATTTCCCTTTCAGATTTTTCTTCTTTAGTGCATAGGAATGCAAGAGATTTCTGTGCATTAATTTTGTATCCTGCTACTCTACCAAATTCATTGATTAGCTCTAGTAGTTTTCTGGTAGCATATTTAGGATTTCCTACGTATAGTATCATGTCATCTGCAGACAGTGACAGTTTTACTTCTTCTTTTCCTATTTGTATTCCTTTTATTTCTTTTTCTTCTCTGATTGCTGTGGCTAAAACTTCCAACACTATGTTGAATAATAGTGGTGAGAGTGGGCAACCTTGTCTTGTTGCTGGTCTAAGAAGAAATGGTTTCAGTTTTTCACCATTGAGAACGATGTTGGCTATGGGTGTGTCATATATGGCCTTTATTATGTTCAGGTAGGTTCCCTCTGTGCCTACTTTCTGGAAAGTTTTTATCATAAATGGGTGTTGAATTTTGTCAAAAGCTTTTTCTGCATCTATTGAGATAATCATATGGTTTTTATCCTTCAATTTGTTAATATGGTGTATCACATTGATTGATTTGTATACACTGAAGAATCCTTGCATTCCTGGGATAAACTCCACCTGGTCATGTGTATGATCCTTTTAACGTGCTGTTGGATTCTGTTTGCTAGTATTTTGTTGAGGATTTTCACATCTATGTTCATCAGAGATATTGGCCTATAGTTTTCGATTTTGTGACATCTTTGTCTAGTTTTGGTATCAGGGTGATGGTGGCCTTGTAGAATGAGATGGGGAATATTCCTCCCTCTGCTACATTTTGGAAGAGTTTGAGAACGATAGGTGTTAGCCCTTCTCTAAATGTTTGATAGAATTCGCCTGTGAAGCCATCTGGTCCTGGGCTTTTGTTGGAAGATTTTTTTTGTTTATTTTTGTTTTTGTTTTTTTTGCGGTACGTGGGCCTCTCACTGCTGTGGCCTCTCCCATTGCGGAGCACAGGCTCCGGACGCGCAGGCTCAGCGGCCATGGCTCACGGGCCCAGCTGCTCCGCGGCATGTGGGATCCTCCTGGACCGGGACACAAATCCGTGTCCCCTGCATTGGCAGGCAGACTCTCAACCACTGTGCCACCAGGGAAGCCCTTTTGGAAAATTTTTAATCACAGTTTCAATTTCAGTGCTTGTGATTGGTCTGTTTATATTTTCTATTTCTTCCTGGTTCAGTCTCGGAAGGTTGTGCTTTTCTAAGAATTTGTCCATCTCTTCCAGGTTGTCCATTTTATTGAAATATAGTTGCTTGTAGTAATCTCTCATGATCCTTTGTATTTCTGCAGTATCAGTTATTACTTTTCCTTTTTCATTTCTAATTCTGTTGATTTGATTCTTCTCCCTTTTTTTCTTAGTGAGTCTGGCTAATGGTTTATCAATTTCGTTTATCTTCTCAAAGAACCAGCTTTTAGTTTTATTGATCCTTGCTATTGTTTCCTTCATTCCTTTTTCATTTATTTCTGATATGATCTTTATGATTTTTTTCCTTCTGTTAACTTTGGGGATTTTTTGTTCTACTTTCTCTAATTGCTTTAGGTGTAAATTTGGGTTGTTTGAGATTTTTCTTGTTTCTTGAGGTATGATTGTTTTGCTATAAACTTCCCTCTTAGAACGGCTTTTGCTGCATCCCACAGATTTTGGGTCGTCGTGTTTTGTCATTTGTTTCTAGGTATTTTTTGATTTCCTCTTTGATTTCTTCAGTGATCTCTTGGTTATTTAGCAGTGCACTGTTTAGCCTCCACATGTTTGTTTTACAGATTTTTTCCTGTAATTGATACCTAGTCTCATAGCATTGTGGTCGGAAAAGATACTTGATACGATTTCAATTTTCTTAAATTTGCCAAGGCTTGATTTGTGACGCAAGATATGATCTATCCTGGAGAATGTTCCATGAGCACTTGAGAAGAAAGTGTATTCTGTTGTTTTTGGATGGAACATCCTATAAATATCAAGTCCATCTTGTTTAATGTGTCATTTAAAGCTTGTGTTTCCTTCTTTATTTTCATTTTGGATGATCTGTCCATTGGTGAAAGGGGGTGTTAAAGTCCCCTACTATTATTGTGTTACTGTCAACTTCCCCTTTTATGGCTGTTAGCATTTGCCTTATGTATTGAGGTGCTCCTATGTTGGGTGCATAAATATTTACAATTGTTACATCTTCTTCTTGGATTGACTCCTTGACCATTATGTAGTGTCCTTCTTTGTCTCTTGTAATAGTCTTTATTTTAAAGTCTATTTTATATGATATGAGAATTGCTACTCCAGCTTTCTTTTGATTTCCATTTGCATGGAATATGTTTTTCCATCTCCTCACTTTCAGTCTGTATGTGTCCCTAGGTCTGAAATGGGTCTCTTGTAGACAGCATATATATGGGTCTTGTTTTTGTATCCATTCAGCCAGTCTATGTCTTTCGGTTGGAGCATTTAATCCATTTACATGTAAGGTAATTACCAATATGTATATTCCTATTACCATTTTCTGAATTGTTTTGGGTTTGTTTTTGTAGGTCTTTTTCTTCTCTTGTGTTTTCTGCCTAGATAAGTTCCTTTAGCACTTGTTGTAAAGCTGGTTGGTGGTGCTGAATTCTCTTAGCTTTTGCTTGTCTGTAAAGATTTTAATTTCTCCATCGAATCTGAATGAGATCCTTGCTGCGTAATCTTGGTTGTAGGTTTATCCCTTTCATCACTTTAATATGTCCTGCCACTCCCTTCTGGCTTGCAGAGTTTCTGCTGAAAAATCAGCTGTTAACCTTATTGGGATTCCCTTGTATGTTATTTGTTGCTTTTCCCTTGCTGCTTTTAATATTTTTTCTTTGTATTTAATTTTTGATAGTTTGATTAATATGTGTCTCAGCATGTTTCTCTTTGGGTTTATCCTTTATGGTACTCTGTGCTTCCTGAACTTGATTGACTATTTCCTTTCCCATGTTAGGGAAGTTTTCAACTATAATCTCTTCAAATATTTTCTCAGAACCTTTCTTTTTCTATTCTTCTTCTGGGACCCCTACAGTTCGAATGTTGGTGTGTTTAATGTTGTCCCAGAGGTCTCTGAGACTGTCCCAATTCTTTTCATTCTTTTTTCTTTATTCTGCTCCCTGGTAGTTATTTGCACCATTTTATCTTCCAGCTCACTTATCCATTCTTCTGCCTCAGTTATTCTGTTATTGATTCCTTCTAGAGTATTTTTAATTTCAGTAATTGTGTTGTTCATCACTGTTTGTTTGCTCTTTGATTCTTCCAGCTCCTTGTTAAATATTTCTTGTATTTTCTCCATTCTGTTTCCAAGATTTTGGATCATCTTTACTATCGTTACTCTGAATTCTTTTTCAGGTAGGTTGCCTATTTCATCTTCATTTATTTGGTCTTGTAGGTTTTTACCTTGCTCCTTCAACTGTAACATATTTTTTTGTCATTTCTTTTTTTTTTTTTTTGATGGATGGTCCAGCCCTGGAGTTTGCATGCAGTTGGATAGAGCTGGGTCTTGGTGCTGAGATGAGGACCTCCAGGAGGCTCACTCCAACTGATATTCCCCGGGGTCTGAGGTTCTTTGTTAGTCCAGTGGTTTGGACTCAGAGCTCCCACCACAGGAGCACAGGTCCAACCTCTGGCCTGGGAACCAAGATCCCACATGTTTCATGGAGTGGTAAAAAAAAAAAAAAAGAAAGAAAGAAAAAAGGAGCAGTACAATATTAAAGAATAAAAAACAAAATAAAATTAGAAAGATAAAAAATTTATTAGGAAAAATAAAACTATAATTGAAACAACTGCAACAAGGTAAAATAAAACCATAGCAGAAAAAAGAAAAAAAGGGGGGGGAGGGGCAACAAGCCAAAAGGAGAGATCACTAACAAAGTATAAAGAATAAAATAAAATTAGATGGGTGCTTTGTGACCACCTAGAGGGGTGGGATAGGGAGGGTGGGAGGGAAACACAAGAGGGAGGAGACATGGGGATGTATGTATATGTATAGCTGATTCACTTTGTTATAAAGCAGAAACTAACACACCATTGTAAAGCAATTATACTCCAATACAGATGTTAAAAAATAAAATAAAATAAAATTAGAAAAATAAAAGATTTATTAGGAAAAATAAAAATATAAAAGGATCAACAACAATGAATCAATAACGTAAACCAGAACCCCAATCTAAAAGAGGAAAAAAGAAAAATAAAATAAAGCCTTGGCTATGGGGGCGGGGTTTAGGCTGGGGTGGAACTTAGGCAGGGGTGGGGTTAGGGGTGGGGTGGGACCTAGGCAGGTGGGGGCTGACGTTTGAGGGTGGGGTGGGGCCTAGCCCGGGCGACATTCAAGAGTGGGGCAGGACCTCTGCTTACAACCTGCCCGGAAGGGGAGAGGCAGTACTTGTTCCGGAGTTTAGAGGTAGGGCCCTGGGTGGGGGCGGGGCTTGGGCTCTGCACGCCAGGAGGGAGTCTCTGAGGACAGAGGATTAGGCCTGGGAGCCCAAGAGGCTCCCTGGTGCCTAAGTGGACGGGGAAAGCACTGGCCCGTTCCCTTCCATTCCTTCATGCCCCTGCCCGCCCCCCGCTGGACGGGTCTCACCCGTTGCCGCTGGACCCCAACCATGGGTGTGTCCCGCTGGGTGTAGGAACTCCTCCCCTCCCCCAGCCTCCCCTCAGGGGCGCCAGTCCCGTCCGCCTCCACTTCTCCCCCTTCACTCCCCCCACACCCCATGTCCTACGTGGTCACTGGGGGTTCCTCCCGTCCCCTTAGGTGTCTGTGGTCCCCCACTGGTGCCTGGTAGGTGCCCTAGTTGTGAGAAGACTCGAATTCCGCCTTTTAAAAAATTATTGGGAAAAAAACAGAAATTAAATAAGCCTAGAATCTCCTTTAAAAAAAAAAAAAGAATCCTACCACACCATTTTGGCAAATTTATGAGAAACAATCAAAGCAGAATGTACCATGCAGGATAACTTTAAATAACTAATCAACTATTTTTATATAATACAAATCACTATCATCCCTTACCACTCCTTGATTAACAATAAATGACCAAGAACAAAAGAACAGACTGCTGTAGCATCACCTGAAACTACTTAATCAGAGAGACTCAGAGAAGTATGATCCCACTGGTGGAATAATACTCAGATCCAACTCCTACTGTGCTACTGAACATTCAGTATTCCTGAGCAAGCTATTTAACCTCTGCACCTCAATCTTCTGAGCTGTAAAGTGAGAATCATCATAGCTGCCAATTATCATAAACAGGGATGCTGAAGCTTAATGTAAGATGCTGCATCTAAGCTACCACAAGCCAATAGATTCCAGCAGTTCTTGCTCAAGCAAAACTTCCAAAAGTGCCAAAGTGAACCCCAAATTCTTACTGCTTTCCATTTTATCTCCAAATACATGGATGAACGTCATGAGAAGTTGAATATTATCACTAGAACATTTAAAAACCAATGCCTGACTCAGAGACATAGTAACTTTATAACAATAGCTGATTTAATGGTTATTTTATAAATGTATTCATTTGTTATATCAGACTAAATATAAGCATTCCACAGAAGTGTCACAACCCATAAAAGAATGAAATAGTAATAAGATATATTGTATCACATCATAAAACTTGTTAATTCCTATTTTGTTTCTTCTTTCTCTAGCAAAGAGAATGTGCAGAACATACAAAGTGAGAGGTGAAGATGCAGACAGATTAAAAAAAGGGTATAGCCACTCTAGGCCCCCCTGAACTATAAGCTAAAGAAAAGCTGCAGGTGTAACCTCAGAGCCAATATTGATAGACTTTGAAAAAGTGTGGGAAATAAGAGAAGTCCTTAGATATTGACAGTCAAGTGTTATAAAAATGAGAATATCTTATCATTTCACCTTTACATACCAAGGAACACAGGTCATACACTGCTGGAAAACCTAAGTATCAAATCAATTAGCCATCTCTGGTCTAATCACACTTTCAGGGAGGACAGTTGGCTATGCCAAGAACTCAGATGTGTCAGAACAGAGGCTGTAGGACAGGAAGATTCATTTAGAAAATGCAGGAGGACAGGAGCCCAAAAAATCTAGTACAGAGTTAACAGAGAGTACTATAATAGCTTACATGATACAACTACAAAAATATGATAGCATCACTCTGTTACATGCAATAATTATCTATGAAACACAATACAAATAAACTAAGTTATATTTCTGGATAAGAGATTTTAATTTTTTCAACAATTAAAGTGACTTTAGTCTGCATTCTAAAGTTCATTAACTATAGATTCTAGAGCTAACAGCTAAGAAACACAAAACAGCCAGAAAGAAAAATCAACAAAGATATTCCAATGCATAATTAATAAATTAGAATATTACAGAGCAAATCAAACTCAGTCTTGCCTCTAATTTCAAAAGCCTATATGACTTTTCACAAACTTCATTTATTATTTACTATTTATCATGCGCTACAAGCAGAATAATCTTAGATATGTTTCCTGATTCTACCATGTCACCCTCCTTAAACTTGTTTATCTGGGCATATTAATATATTTCTATACTCTTCATGATTATTTTAAAATATCTAGTACCACTCCTGAAAAATAGTGATTGCCTACTCAGTAACAGAAAAATAAAAGTACTGTGTAACATTATTGTTTATCTTCATAGTCACTTTTTTGAGGGGGGGGGGCTGCTTTGGGTCTTTGTTGCTGCGCGCGGGCTTTCTCTAGTTGTGGCAAGCGGGGGCTACTCTTTGTTGCAGTGCGCGAGCTTCTCATTGCAGTTGCAGTGTGCAACTCTTTGTTGCAGTGTGTGAGCTTCTCATCTGCTCTTGTTGCAGAGCACGGGCTCTAGGTGCACAGGCTTCAGTTGTTGTGGCACTCGGGCTCTGTAGTTGCGGCTTGCAGGCTCTAGAGTACAGGCTCAGTAGTTGTAGTGCACTGGCTTAGTTGCTCCGCAGCATGTGGGATCTTCCTGGACCAGGGCTTGAACCGGTGTCCCCTGCATTGGCAGGCGGATTCTTAACCACTGCACCACCAGCGAAGTCCCCTTAGTCACTTTCTATTCTACCAGTGCAGAAGCTATGAAGATGTGAGTATGTATTCCACTCGCACGCCTCTCCATCTGACAGCTCTGCAGGTCTTTCCACACAAGCTTACTTTAGTTCCCTTCATTTCACATACGAATCTTTAAAATTCCCTTTTGCCCATTTTCTGGATATACTCAATGGCAACAGACCCATTACAGCCATTTTTATATGGCAAATTTCTTGAACAAGAATCATACCATAATCCTACCATAATCATAAAGGTCAAATGCATCAGTGCTTCTCCAGGGAAGTCTTTCCATGCAGTAATGAGCCACTTTTCTTTAGGAATCAAAGTTTCACTCTGTTGAGTAAATGACTGCTCACATGCAGACGTTTCTCACTCTAAGTCTGTCAACTATGCCATAACCTTCTCTTTTCTCATTTTTTTTGAAATCTGCAAGCTTTTACATATACATGATTGCAGTGCTTGACGTAGAGCCCTGCTGATGGAAAAGCACTCACATATTTGTTGATTTATCATACACCTGTACTTGGAATTTTAAAAACTTCCATATTAGTAATAAATAGAGCTCTTCCTATAGTGAATTTCACCATATTCAGAGCAATCCCTTCGGTTCTTGTTTATCAGGCACAGTGGACTCACACATGTACAAAATAACCTAAATTCAAAGTTATTTATTACAGCATTGCTAGCAAAATATTGGAAACATTCAAATGCCCTTTGATAAAGCACTGGTGGTACATCCATACAATGTAATACTATGCAACAATTGAAAAATGAAAAGACTTTTTTTTAACTGGAACAATCTCCTAGATATTGTTAGGCAAAAAAAAATCAAGGTATAAAAGAGGGGTGAAATTATATTTATATATAATATACTAAATGTTATACACTAAATATATTTATATATAATATACTAAATGTTATTATATATGTATATTTTATATATTTAATTTATACAGACTCATACAGATAGTCATTGTAGGGAAATAAGTGTCAAGAGGACAGGGACAAAAGGAAGACTTTTTCACTATATACCCTTCTATTTTTAAATTATGTACCAAACACAATTATTATCTATTCAAAAAATAATTAAACTTTAAAAGAATATATAGTGTGGTAGTTACACGCAGAGGCTCTGTAGATAAAAAGACCTGAGTTTAAGTCCCAGCTCTACCATTAACTAGTGTGTGACCTTAGGCAAGTTCTCCAAGCCCCAGTTTCCTCATCTGTAAAATGGGGGTAATGACAGTTACTGCGAGAATCAGAGCAAATCAAGTACATAAATCACTTAGCACAGTTCCTGGAAACTATTATTATTCAATGTTCTATTTAAATGGTACTGTAGACTTGAAAGTCACAAAGATCATCAATCATTTTTTCTCTTATTCTCGGTGAGCAAATTTTGTTAGTTCCTCTTTCAAAAAGATACAGCATCCAACCATTTATGTCCATTGTATAACCACTAGAGATTGGCCCAGACACTGAAGTATTAGCTAAAGACTTTGAATTTCATAAGAAAGTCAGTTAGAAGCCCCTGCACATTTGCCACTATATACAGACATATCCATATAATCTCTACTCTACTAAATACCAAATGCCATCAATTTATATCTGTATTCCCACTTTACTGTTTATAAAGTATTTTCAAACACTTTAGCTCAATTCCTGGAATTGCATCTTGGAAACAGAAGGTCCATTAAAGGACATTCTAATTTTTCAACAACTATGAAACAAGCAGAGCAGGCATTTTTGTTCCTCTTTTGTAGATAAACACTTTTAGTTGAAGAGTAACCTATTAAATATGAATTTAAATGATTTTTAAATAATAAATTAATTAAATGAAAGCCAAAGAAGAGGAGTGACGTGCCAAAGGCCACATGCTTTACAAGAAAAAATAAAAATGCCTAGATTTCAGATCTTCTCATTTCAGCACTCATTTCACCTACAGTCTTGACAGGAAGTGTGTCTCTTACCAGGACGTCATCAAGCATACTGTTCTTCCCTTACCTAGAAGGCTCTTACCTATGCCAACCAAGACTTTGTTCACAGAAGCTTCCCTGGATCTGGTAGCCCCAGGTCTCTGAATTCTATCTACTGCCATAGCAAACAACTTAGGTCCACATTGATTATATCTACAAGGATGACCTACAAGCACCTCAAATTCAACATGTTCACAGCAGTAACATATTCACGGCAGTAACTACCTTGCCTCGTTCCTCCACCCTCAACCCTTGCCTGACTTGCTCTTCCACCTCCACCTCCTGGGACCCCTAGTTCAGTGAATTGTCCCACTGTCACCCACATGGGAAACCATACATCTAAGAGTGATGCTACTCTCCTCCCTCTCCCTAAATCCACCAATCCTGCTTCTACCTCTATCTATAGAATGAATCCGCTTCTCTTCAGAATGGATGTAGAGTAGGAGAAGAGAGAGAACTGGAGAAGAGGGCCCATGCCTAGTCCCCCAGACTTCCAGGATTGGAGAGCAGTGACTGAGAGGTCTGACCCAGGCACCAAAATAGCATGGTTCAAATCCCAGCTTAGGCACTTACCAGCTCTCTGACCTTGGGCATATTACTGAACTTATGTCTCATTTTTCTCATCTGTCCAGTTGAGAAAATACTAGTAGCTATCTCATAGGATCATTATAAAGTGCAAAAGAATTAATATAAAGTGCTTAGAATAATGTCTGGTACACTTTATAGTATACACTACTATTTCCAACAGAAGCATGTTTTTTTTTTTTAATGTCATAAGGTGTTTGTTCCACAGTGGTGTAAAATCCAAAAGTTTTTCATCAAGACAGAAAATCAAAACAGTCCAATGTCCGATCAATCTGAGTCTCCATCCCACTTAAAGTTTTAGTCACGTTGTGCCTATGGCTACTTCCCTACTGTACAACTGCAATACCTCTTACCTAGATTACTATACCAGCCTCCAATTAATTGATCTCTTTATCTCTAGCCCTCTCCAATATATTCTCCAAACTGCAGTCAAAATGATTTTTCTAAAATGTGTATCTATGTATGCCGTTCTCCTACTTAAAGCCCTTCAATCATTCCCTATTACTTTGAATTAAAGTCTAGATTTTTTTTAACATGGCTTAAAGAGCCCAATATGATATGTGTGATATGGTCTCAAGCTTCATTCTTATCTACCTTCCCACCCTGCCATCTAGGCTCCTGTCATCACTCTTTCCATTCCTAAAATTCTTTCAGGTCCCACACCTCTCAGGTCCAGGATTTTAGATATATTGTGTCCTCTGCTTGAAACACCATGCCCCATCACTCTACCTCTTACCTGGATAATTGCTACCTACCCTTCAGTCTTAATTTAGATGCCGCTTCATCCAAAAAACACATCTCCTGGCCCCCAAATCTGGATTAGGTGCCCTTCCTATGATTCAAGCAGTACCATATATTTCCCCTATCAGAGCATTTTTCTCAACTGCCTATTTGCTTATCTATATTCCCCCATCAAACTATAAGCTGTACAAAGGTAGAGACCACATCTTTCTTTTATCCTAATGCTCACCACAATGCCTGCCACGTGGCAGGTGCTTCATTAAATATCTGTTGAATAAATTAATATCACAAATGGGGCTCCAGCAGGTTCATGAATATTTTGCAAGCAACATTAAGTGGAAGGATTTTTTTTAAACTAAAGTAAATCCAGTAAATAAAATACTAATAAATACAGAAGTTGAAAGTCTTACGGAGACACTCAATATGACACAGAATCTAATCATTATGACTGTCCAGTGACCAGGTCAGAATCTTTGGGAAACAGCAAAAGAGACCTCTCTGAAGAATATAGGTAGAAATGGTTTCCAGTAATACAGAGGCAAGAAATCATGAGCAACAATACATCTCCTGCTAAGCCTCTGGAAACCAAAAAAAAAAAAAAAATCTATCATAGGAAATCTTTAAAAAATATAAAATACATGCTTCAATCTCCTGGCCAACTGTAAGTTCTACCACACTGAACTGAAAAATCAACGCCTAAAATCCATGCAGATTAAACACACTGACAAGTAAAAAATTAATAAATATTCAATCTCACCTCTACCTTAACAGTTAATTTTCAATTCTCTTATTTTTCCCACCTCCATACACAAAGTAAGATTCTCCATCCTCTGTACCTGGTAGCAATTTATACACAGCTCTGGTATTACTTTTATCACACTCTATCATATTACTTAAGTACCTCTCCTCCACCAGACTCTCAGGAAGACAGAGGTGGTATCATTAATTCATCATTGTATCTTTAAGGCTATCACTGCACATAGTAGGTTTTTGGTGTTTGTGGAAAGGAGAAAAAGGAAGGAAGAGAAAGGGAGAGAAAGAGCAATCTATTTATTCAAGTATGTCGAAAGGTAGTAGTTGAAGTGGTAGAGAACTCCCACAGATGTAAGGAAAAGAAGCCTGAAAGAAGTTAAATTTCTAAAAGTTAACATGCAGATAATTCAGTGAACTTTAATATTAATTAATAACAGAAATAAGGACTACTCATTCTCATCCAATGGCAGTCTACAAGAAAGCTTAGAGTAAGGAGCTCCATGTAGACTTCTTTATGTAGCCTATGTGGAAGCACAGAGCCCGCCCCCCCCCCCAAAAAAAAGGAGGAAGAGGAGGGGGGAAGAGCAGAAATGGGAAGAGAAAAATAAAAAAATTGTTCCATGCCCCACTTGGTGTCTAAGAAGTCAAAGTGATTCAAACACTTCAAAAATGGTTGTCCATGACCAATATTATTAATATTTTGAGAAAGATGCATGAGGATGTTTTACTATTGGGGGAGAGAAAAATGTTGGATATTCTCAACAGAAATTCATTGTCATATTTTCACTTAGTGACATGACTCTAAAATGTTCAAACATGAAGCGAAAAATTCATTTGTTCAGTGTTTGTAACAGATACTCAAATATTTGAAAAATCATTATTTCAACATTAAATATCACTATTTACATTACACAGTATGCAGGCTGGAGTTAGAAGAAAAGACTATCATGTGGAAGATATGCTTTTAACAGAGTCAGACAATCTGTTCATTCCCCAAGATGCCAAGAATTTACCTTGCTCCCCAATAAACTTAAAGACATTCCCCATATACTCTAATACCAATAGCCTGGGCTGTGTAAGAGTTCGTGGAAGAGAGATGTAATCTGCTATCATCACATATGCAATGAAAAGTACAAAAGAATTCTAAAAGTCCTATAAAACTTGTATCTCTCCCACCAGGGAAACTCTCCCAGCACAGTGACTTTCTTTTTCATAATACCAAATCAAAGCTTTAACAGCATCCACGTTGTGCTTAGGTTCAGCCCAGAAAACAGACTTCTCTAAAGACTTTGGAAAAGAAACCCAACACTTAGATGGAGCCTTATCACTCCAGAAGAAGGTCTATTCCGAAAGAGAACCATCTGTCCCTGAAGGCTGAGCTCATTCCAAACAGAAGATATGTAACTTCCCCTTTTTTATTAATTTATTGGCATGATAACTCACATCAATTTAAAGGCAGTTCATCCACAATGAGCAAACTGTTTGAAAGCTAAATGCATTAAATCTTCTTTCACGGGGCCTGTAAGTATTTTTTGAAATCTTAGTGGTTTGCACTTAATGCTTTATTTTAAAATCAGTTTAATCGTATCCTAAAACCAGTATTTCTTCAGGAAGATGGATTTCATTTTACCTCCATATCTATTACCCCAGGTCAGAATTGCAATGAATTGTGATTCCATTTGAAACCACTAATACTGCACTCAAAAATCCAATCAGTAAGGGAGTCTGAAAACACAATTTTCCAAAATGACTATAGTGCTCCTACTTCCTATTCTTAAATATCTAAGACACTAATTGAATGTCCATACTATTTTATTTATAGATCTTTCTCAAATACTCTCACAATAAAATCACCAGTTTTTAATTCCCACTTCCACAAAAGCTCTTTTTTTGGCTTTATTTTGAAGACTTAACAACTGTATTTTTTAAATCAGTTTGATAAATAAGTGTTCGAAAAACAAAATGTTCTTATGAGACTCAGAAGTCTCTACAGCATATAGCTTGATATGCTTTATAACAGTAGGAACAGAGGACAAAACTATGAAAGTATAGTAACACTCAAATATACAAAACAGATGTATGAATATGTGTATAAGCATACATGTGCATGAGATATATACCCACTTTGTGAATTATCTACAAAAGCAATTTAATGTCAGGCAGCTTTTATCCACCATGTCTTCTTGGCTATGGTACGATCATGAATCTAAAATCAATCATATAAATCACTGAAGCAAAACCTAGAATGGAGAAGTAGCCATGTCATAGTATCAGGCAATCACAGAATCCTGGAATTGGAAAGAACATCAAAGGACATCTGATACAGCACGGAATTTCTTTCATAGATCTAATGGATGCTGACATGGACATTGTTATAAGTTTTCCAACGACAGGGAGCCCATTCTTTACTTTCCCCAAGAAGCTCATTTCATCAGACTCCAGTGACAGGATGTTTCTCCTCATATCAAGCCAAAATTATCTCCCTATAAATCCTCCTGTCAGGTAGTACCTAGTCTGCTCTTACAGATATTCCTAGCCCATCTTTAACAGGTCTCTGTGTTCTAGATATGAAGGAAATGAACATGTTCCCCCTGGTCATATTTCCTAGAGGCTAGGCATCTTTTCTACATCCCCAATACCCTAAGCTGTCCTTCATATCATTTAAAGACCCTTAACCATCCCAGGCACTTCAGTCTCCTCTTGGTGAAATTCAATTTGCCAGTATCTCTATTAAAAAATGGCATCTAGAACTAAAAATCATACTCCACAAATTATTACCAACATTTATTCACTAGGAAATAGATATTTGGGAAAGAGTCAAACCAAAGAACCCTCTGCTTCCTAGGGAGCAAGTCTTAACGTATACAATGGAAATGGCTAGATAAACAGAAAATATAAATAAATGCTATCCAAAAACAGTGATGAGAAAAGTGGGGGGGGGTGGAGTTTAAAATAGAGTATCATCAAGCTATTCATTCTGAAAGAAATTAAACCACGCTATGTGCTAGTCCACAACCTAAATTACCTGAGAACTGGTAATGCTAAAGTAATATGACCAAAACTTTCTAAATTTGCAATAAGCACGGTTATATATAGTCATAGCCTTTAAAATAAATTACTTTTAATCTCATCTAAAGAATCAAATGAAATCAAAATACTGGATGTAATTAAGACTGTTTAGTTTCCCTGGAGATTATACGAATCAGACATGTTAAGCATTCTAGGAATGAAACATTTGATACAATTAAGAAAATCCTATTGAAAAAAATTAGTCTGTAAAAGAGAGATAATATGGGGCTAAGGAATGGCTTATTAATTACTTATTCAATTCTGAGTATAATAAATACAGCTATTACCATTTCAATTCACTAGTGGCTGAGCTCAGAAAGCTAAAACACTGCCACTCAATCTGCCTCCAGAATCTATTGATCTAATCAGTATAGTCACTGCCTGCTTCATTTATTGAATCACAGAATTATTTTAGGCTGAAAGGAATTTAGATGAAAAAAAAATGCTAGTAAGAAGGAGGACCAAAATTAAAGACCAAAATCTGGTACCTTGTCTTCTATACTTGAACAACCCTTCAAATACTTGAAAGAAGCTGTCATACCCTCCCTTCCCGCCCTAACCAATCTTCTTTCCAAGGCCAGTTCCTTCAATGACTTATAATATAGGGAGGATCTCAGAACAAAGTCCTATATAAGTGACCTCTGGAAATTCAGACATGTTCTTTCATGTCTGACGGGCCAGCTCAGACTGTGTCTTGAGGGGATAAATGAGTGGCTATCGGGAGGAGGCTGCCCCCAACAAGATGAAGCCTCTTGAGCCCCACTCTTCAACCCCTCAGTTACTCTGCATAAGCCAAGCAAGAGGGACCTGAGAGACACAGCCCTGGAGCAGAGCCAATCAGTAAGTGACTATGGAAGAAGATCAGAAGAGAGGCTATGACTATGCCAACATCAGAAACACCAGGGGACAGCACCTCCAGTTCAGGGGCCTTCCCCTATACCTGGCCTTTCTCCAATAGCGCTCTCTCCACTAGGTCTCAGCCAACCTAATGGGTCTTTCCTGTTTCTGACTAAGCCCTGGGGCAAACAGGACAGAGACTCCTCCAGAGAGTATATAGCCACAGAGGGAGCTCTCCATGAGGATAAGGTCATAATCCCAAAGTAGACAGGCAAGTAACCTAGGATGATATTAAAGTGGCAGAATGCTATAACAAGAGAAGCAGGATGGCAAAAGCCCAAAATATTAGATGCTTGGGGGAAATGCTAAAGACAAAAGACAAAGAAAAGGAATTTTTTAAGCTAGGCTTAACATAAGAAGAATAAAGCCAAGACAGTTGTTAATTCTTAACTACGAATTATGCTTCTGTCTTCTCCATCCAAACTGACCTCAAATCTCAGCCCAGCATAACAGGCTCTTTGTAAAGCTGGGCATTGCTGGCCTGTCAGTCATTGTCTTCTACTATTCCCCTGGATATCAGCTTCCTTAAAGACCTACACTCTTCCCCACCTCCAGGGTTTTGGGCCTGCTGTTCATCCGGCCTCAGATTCCTTTCCCCTTCTGCTCATCCTCCCTTGACTGCCCCAAGCAGACCAGGGAGTACTCTCCTCCAGATCCGATAGCACCAATCCATGTGTCTCTTCCAGCACCTCCCATGGGATATGATCATTTCTTGGTTTGCTTCCCTCCAAAACAGACTGTAAGCTCTCAAAGACTGTATCTTCATATTCCAAGAATCTAGCATAGTCTGGCTCTTAATTTAGTAAGTGAATGAATCAAATGTAGGGAAGTAGGATAAGTAAGGTGACAATCATGTGCCAGGCTTTGTCTCATGTATGTCTTTTATCTCTTCTCTACTGACTAATGACAGACATACAGAGAACAGTGCCTGAAACACACGAAGTGACCAATAAAAACCAAATCAAGTGAATAAACATGAAAAGAGCTTTGACAGATTCAGCAAAGTGATATAGTCATGAGTATGAAGGTCCCTTCCAGTGCTAAGATTCTAAGGAGTTTTAAAAAACTGTACTTATACAAATTTCCCAGATTTGGAAAAGAGAAAAGGGAAACTAGCATTTATTGAGGAGCTACAAATTTGTTAGGCACTTTATATATGATATTTGATTTGTTTTTCATAATAATCCTGGGAAATTGGGATTATAATCCCCATTTTACAGATAAAGAAACCAAAGATAGAGATGCAGAGACAAAATTTGAACTCAGGTGAGCCTGACCCCAATCCTAATCTTTTCCCACACTGCACACATGAATCCCTGGGAGAAACACAATTCTCCCTTCCCTATCACTCCATTCCAAGGAAAAGGAGCTCTGAAACAAGCCGAGGCTCAATCAGGTCATGATTCCAGAGGGTAGAGCTTTCAATGGGAAGTATGAAGAGGTGAAAAAGCTCTACCTTCCCTTGAGAATACCCCTCTTTTCCTTGTCGAAAGGTTCACAACTCTTCCCATGTTCCTCCCATGAGTCTGGAAGGAAAATTGTAGGACCTCTCCAGCTTATAAAGGGCCTCTCCAACGCCTCTTTTACTCTTCCCGTTCCCCAACAGGTCAAGAGGCAATCAAGTTATAATTCAGAGGAATGATGGCAAGGAGAGAGCTATGTGGGTCTACCTGAGAGGCCTTAGATTAGAGGGGGAAGCAGCCCTGAAGCTTACACATCCCCTGCAAGCCTATTCACCAAGTTATAAGCCTACATACAAATGGTAACCAAAGTCCTAACTAGCAATACAGGTATTTCTTTGCCTAGAATGTCTTCTGTGTAGGATGGTGGCATCTAACTGAGGTGACAAGGAATCAGCCAAATTTTGTTTCCCCAAAACATGACTCACAAGTTGACTTAAACAAATAACGTGAGGTATACAACAAATGGTCCTGGGACAACTGGTTATCCTCAAGCAAAAGAATTAATTTGGACACCTACATCACACATATATAAAAATTAACTCAAAATGGATCAAGGCCTAAATACTAGAGCTAAAACCACAAAACTCTTAGGAAAAAAACATATGAGTAAATCTGACCTTGAATTAGGCAATAGTTTTTTAGATATGTCATCTAAAGCCAAACGACCAAAGTAAAAACAGATATATTGAACTTCATAAAATTAAAACTTTTGTTCCTCAAAGGACACTACCAGGGACTTTCCTAGCAGTCTAGTGGTTAAGACTCCGTGCTTCCATTACAAGGCGCGTGGGTTCAATCCCTGGTCGGGAAACTAAGATCCCACATGCCACAGGGCGAGGAGGCCAAAAAAAAAAAAAAAAAGACCCTACCAAGCAAGCAAAAAGACAACCTACAGAATGGGAGGAAATGTCTGCAAATCATATGTCTGATAAGGGTCTAATATCCAGAACATATAAAGAACTCTTCCAACTCAAGAATAAAAAGAGAATCCAAATTAAAAAAATAAAGGAGTTAAATAGATACTTCTCCAAAGAAGATATACAAATGGCCAAAGATGTTCAACATCATTAGTCATCAGGAAAATGCAAATCAAAAGTATAATGAGGTACCACTTCACACCTACTCAGATGGCTATAATCAAAATGATAGACAATAATAAAGGGTTGGGGATGGTATGGAAAGACTCCTCATACATTACTGATGGGAATGGTGCAACCACTTTGAACAGTTTGGCAGTCTTCAAAAAGTCACACATAGAGTTACTATATGACCAGCAATTCTACTCCTAGATATATACTCAAGAGAAATGAAAAGATATGTTCACACAAAAACTTACACACAAATATTCATAGCGGCATCATTCATAACAGCAAAAAAGAAAAAGAAGAAACAACCAAAATTGCCATCTACTGAGGAATGGATAAAAACAATGTGGTATATCCATATGATAGAATTTTATTTGTTTACAGAAAAGAATGAAGGACTAATACATACTACAACAGAAATGATGCTTGAAAACATCATGCTAAGTGAAAGAAGCCAAATGCAAAAGGGCCCATACTGTATGATTCCATTTATATAAAATGTCCATAATAATAGGCAAATCCATAGGGAAAGAAAGTAGATTAGTGTTTGCCAGGGGCTGGGGGAGGGGAGAATGAAGAATGACTGCTAACGGATGTGGGGTTTCTTTTTTGGGGGCAATGAAACATTCTAGAATTAGATAGTGGTGATGATTGCAAAACCTTGTGATATACTGAAAACTTAATTTTACACTTTAAAAGGATGAATTATATGGTATGTTAATTATATCTCAATAAAAAAAGGTGAGCTGCAAGTATAAAAATGAGCTAAGTGTACACATTATAACATGTACCATCAAAGAGATAAAACAGAAAAGCAATTAAGTTAACTTGAAAATCACTGCTGGACATTGGTGTTTACTTTCATAATAACAAATATGAGAAGTATTGCATTTTATTGCCATAAACTGCACACCAACATAAAGAAGATTGAGAGGAAAAATTAATTTGATTCCATGAAAAACATCCAAGGATAAATATTTGCTTTCTTCCCAATATCTCAGCTGGTTGTAAGCTGAGCTCCCTGGAGCAGATATAAGAGCCTCTATGTTAGATTTGCTGACAGCAAACAGACTTGAAAGAATTCAAGTATAAGAAACTGAGCCTCAGACGCACTGCCTTTGGTAAATGGTAAATGGATTCTCTCCCAGCAAGCTCTGTCACTGCAGACAAGCATTCCACCATGATAACGACAAAGTAACAGAGTAGAACTTTCAATTACCAGCATCTCAACCTTAGAGACTGGATGAACATCTTCCATAAGGCTTTTCTCAGATTCTCTGAATGAATGTGTGAGTCCAAATGACCAGTTTTTCCAGGTGAACACAGTTCATGTCAAGAATATTGAATCACAAGCAAACTTTGTACACATACAATGTAAAAGTAAAAACATAAGACAATATTCTAGAACTATGCCTGGAACATCGTAGGCACCCAATAAATACTTGTTGAATAATGTTTATATAGTTAATAATATCTACTACATAACTTAGATCAAATACTAAGGCAAACAGTAGCAGTATTTCTAAATCAACTTATCTTCATTAATAAAGTTGTTTTTTTCTTGCTTTATTCCTGATGTTATACCACACCCTTATTGAGAGTCAAACTGAAAAGTCAATGGTTATTAAGAAAGATAATTAGTCTATCATAAGTAGAAAGGATATTCTGATTAATTCTAAAAGTTACTGCCTCTCATCTTACAAACCTTCCTGAAATAAAACAACTTCGGGTTAATAAAACTGCAGAAATTTGTGAGGTGGTTAATCTTTCATGCACCCTAAGATTTATTTTAGTTAATAAACTAAGAAAAAGATATATTGATACAGTTTAATAATAAGTTGTTTACTCTTCACATTCTGGAACCCTAAGACAGATCAAGCAAAACACAATTCACCTCATTGATCCCTATTGGAGCTCAGGAGGAAGGGAAGTTCTTTCTGAAGCACATATTAAAGCACACTAACTTACCAATGCCTAGAAGGTCAGCAATTAATTCTACATTACATTTTCCCTTTTTTAAGCCTCTTTTAAAAACAGGGAAATAATTTCTCAGAATGTAACAACTGTGGGTGCTTGAAATACTATATAGAATCATCAGATGGGTAAAAGAAGTAGAAAATCTCTTCAGAGATCACATCTTTTCCTCTTTCAGGACACTTCTGAAAGTCTCTAAGGATACCATTCTACAAGTTCACGATCTATGACAGACTGTCAGAAAAAGTCTTCGTCAGTTTCTTTTACAGCAGTATAAGCTCTTTTCTTCCATCTTCAAGGAGACATAAAGATGACATGAGTATCACCCTTTACATCATCATCTTTTAGGTTTTTTATTGGAAATCACACTACTCAATTCTCTCTCACTTTCATTAACTCTTCCTTGATTTGCTGACTTCACAAAATAACATTTTTAAAGAAAATGTAGTTTGTTAACTGGTCTCTGCATGAAAAGACTTTCTAAGCATAAAAAGCAATGAATCAAAAAAGAAAAGGTTAACAAGTAAACAACATAAAATTGTTTTAATTTCTATAAATGAAAAGCCATCATAAATTAAAAGAAAAGGCAACTGTAGGAGAAATGCCCCAATATGACAAGCAAGGGATAATATTCTTACTCTATAAAAAGTTCACACAAATCAGCGTCTGGCCAAGACAAGTGCCCCCTACCCTGTCCCGCATTCCCCTCCTCATCCGTACAAGAAATTGCTAGGTCCCTACCAAAAAAAAGAGGTTACAGCTTCTTTCTCCCAGCTTTCAGGATCACTGTGCCTTTCTTCTGCCTTAGTCCTTTGCCTCCTACCCGGATGCCCTTTTTCTTCTCAGCCCTGTTAGCCAGGAGATTCAGATAAACAGCCTGATCTTGATTTCAGATTTTCCCCAAGATCCAGCCTCTGAAACACTGCTTTCTACATTGCTCTGTAACCTGCAGGCAAGTAACAACTCACCCCAGGCTCCAGGGATACCTTATCCAACTAATTCCAGCCAAAGCCCAACATATTGGCTTCTGCCTGCACTAGGGAGGCAGAAATCAAACAATTAAACAATTAAGAAAAAAACTGAGACTCCAATATAAAAACCATCAAAGAGCTTGCGCAGGCAATCTAATAGCTAATAAGATTTTTAATGCTGTAACACATTAATAATGGAAGATGTGAGTTAAAATGAGGTACTATTTTTAATCTGTGAAATTTGTGAAGATTTTTTAAAAAATAATAATGCTAACACAGGTGTCATAAAACTGATAGCAGGATGGTAAACTGGTATACTCTTTCTAATGGTGGCAGCATGTGTGAAGAGCATTCCTCTGCCCTTTGACCCTGCAATGTCATTTTTAGGAATTGATCTTCAGTAATCAAAAATCTAGTCAAAAGATTTAAGTATAAAGATATTCATCTCTACATTTTTGTACGTGAAATGTAACTATCCAACAGTAAGTAAACTGCAAATAAAGTATGCTTTGTCCACAGTGTGGATTATTATGGAGCCAATAAAAATGATATAGTAAGAGCTGACTATTCTATAGCACTGATTAAGGACCACTGACTGTCCTAAGCAGTTAACATGTATTCAGTCATTCACTCCTCCAACAACATAAATGGAAACTGTGAGGTATGTAGGTGTTAGTATCATCTCCATTTCACAGTTGAGAAATCGGAGGCACAGAGAAGTTATGTAATTGGTTCAAGGTTACACCAGCACAGACTCACATGCCCTTTTCTGAAATTCTAAAATCCAAAAAGCTCTGAACACCACGTGTTCTCATAAATTTGTGGCAAATTCATTTGTTGGCAAAACCTGACCTGAACTGAAGCAAAAGTATGTATAGTCTTTACTTACCCCACTTTGAGAGAAGTTATCTTGCTAAAGAAAACTTACTGCATTTGATTACAGACTGCTGCCCCAGACCCCACTAGAAGGGATGCAGTTTATACACAATGTTGTCTTTCTATAATCTGAAAAATTCTGAATTTTAAAGCACAGATAGCCCCACGAGTTTCATATAAGGAATTGTGGCAGAGCTGAAATTCAAATCTATGCATCTGCTTGGCTCTGGAGTCTGTGCTCTTAACCACCATGGTTATTTTGAGAGCCTGTTTAATGGCATGGGGAAATTCTTATAATTAAAATATTTAAGTATTTATTAACTACATACTATGTGTCAGACACACAGACAAAATTAAAATTGGGACAATGCTACTAAGGACAGATAACTGGTGTCAGAAGAGCCTATACCCTAAGGGGGCTTGTCCTAGACAGACTGGTCAGTGGCAGTTTTCCTGAGGAACCATCTGATCTGAGAAGTGAAGAATGAGCAAGAGTTAACGAGAAGAGGGAAGAGCATGCCTGGAAGGAGAAGAGCATGCGCAAAGGCCCTGCAGTAGGAGGGAAAATGGAGACAAAGGATTCAGTCAGTGTAACTGGAACACAGAGAACCAGGAGAGCCTAGTGTAAGATAAGGCTAGAGAGGAGGTAGATGCTACAGGACCTTATAGGTGGAGTAACCATTTGTCCCAGTTTGCCTTAAGAACAGTCCCAGTGTAAATAATAGCACTCTCTTTTACTCTCAAAGGTATCCTGGTCTATATGATAAAATATATGGCCATCCAATTTATCGGCCACATTAAAGAGTCGTACTTTTATCCTAAGAGTGATAAGAAATCCTCATGGATTTTAAGCGGCAGGGGGGCAGAAGAAGGGTATCGTAATGAAATTTTAATTTTCAAAAGATTAGTCTTGCTACAGGGCAAAGAACAGACAAGAATACTGAAAGGATAGGGTGAATACCTTTAGACCAGTTTGGAGGCTACAACAGGAGACCAGGCAAGAGACAATGGCAGCTTGGTCCAGGGTGACAGTGGTAGAGACAGAAAGAAGTGGATGGAATTGAGTTTGGTTCGAACGTAAAATAAACAGACCTTGATGATGATTTCCACACAGAAAGAGTGTCCAAGACTTCTGGCTTGCAAACTAAATGGATGGTGTTGTGATTCACTAGAGATTTACATGAGCTAGAGATTTAAATATGTGAGGCATCTGCATAGCAGCTGTAATTTGAAGCGGGGGAGCCTGTAAGAGTGTCTAAAACAAGAAGAGTTTAGGTTCAAAACCTGCTGGTGTTTATTTCCATTGGCAGAGCCCTCTTCCAATGCAGGACCCCATTTTCTGGTTGAATACTGGAGCTGTTTGGTGGTTAGACAAAAGAGAAGGTCCCCCTTGCCTGGTGATATGGGACAGGAGGAATCAAACCACGTGCAGCATGTAAACACCCGTTACAACTAAACCCCAAGTGCTTGATAATTACTGTTCACAAAGCAGTCTCACATACAGGCTCCTTGGAGCCCACGACACTTGGTGAGAAAATGTGGTCTGCATTTACGGATGAGGAAACTGAGGTGGAGCGCTTAAATTACCTGTCTACACAGAGGCTGCTCTTACGCCATACTATCTCCTCAAATGTGCCATCCACTGTGTGCAAGCAACTACACTAAGTGCTGTAAGAACTACCAAATAATGAGGTCCTACTAGGTGCCAGGCTCTAGGAAATTAAAAAGAGAGAAAGGAAAAACAAAAAAACAAAAAAATAATGCAACTTCAGAACTTTTAAGGATGTGTTACACTTACCCTAGAGTAAATTCGCTTTAAATTTCAAAAAGGTTCACGTCCCAAGGTGGGGTCGAGGTGAGAAGGTGGAGATGAACCGGGCAGCCAGGGACCACCCGAAACACCGACTCAGGGGGAAATGAGGTCCCAACGTCTGGGCCCCGGGAAACACTAGGAAGGGACGGCGGGGGCCACCGGCCGACTGGTCAACGGAGGCCCTGCTGCCCGTTCGCCTGCGCGTTGCCATAGCAACGGCCAGGTCGGCTTTACCCCGGAGCCTCCCGCCCACTTCCGCGGGGTCCGCCCTGCACCGCAACGCCAGGGGCCACTCACCCAGGCCGTCGGGCGGGCTGGCTCCCAACTGGCGCGCACACTCCGCGCTGGTGGTCGCCAAGTCCGGAATTCCGCACGTGGAGAAACTTTTCGGCCGGCGGGGCAGCCTTAGGGAGGTGGACGGGGGCCGCGTTGGGACAAAGCGCGTCGGCTTGGCGCGAAGCCCTTCTCCCTGCGGCGGGGCTGGCGAGGAGGGTTCTCCCAGGTGCGTTCGGAGGCGTTCCCGCGAGCAGCTCCTCTTAGCGATGGACCTGAGAAGCCTGTCTCGGGGACAGAGAAGCAGACCTGTTACACTTTATAACAGTCATATCACACTACTGAGGTGATGTCCAGGCTAGTATTCTCGCTCAGGCCCGAGGCCTCGTGGTCCAGCTGGTTGGAGCTGGGGCTGTAAGCCTCGCACTGCATTGGGTTCCGAGCTGGCCTAAAAGTAAGGGAAATGAGTATCAGTGCTGGGGGGAAGCCCCCCGGAGTGCAGGGTGTTTGTCCCCACGGAGGCGCTGAGAAGGCTCTTGAGAGATCAAATGACAATTACCAGGAATATGTTTTAGCCACAAATCTCCGTGGAACCATCTGAATGCGTGCCCCCCTGCAATAGAGGCTAGAAATGCGGGCTCCAGCTGTATGCTAATGTATTTCTGACCTGAACTAGGAATGGCTTCTGTGGACACGGGTCTTGCTCTCTAGCAGCTGCCGCGGGGGTGGGGGGACGAGAGGTGGGCTCAACTCTCCAGATACTAGCCTAATTATTCAGGCAGATGTCCTCTAAAATTTATTTGATTAATAGCCAAGAACTTGGTACAGCAGGTCGATTCATTTTATTGCTTAGAGGTAGAAGTCCACCTTTGGCAACGGGTTCCTCCTGTCAGCTTCATCTGAAAACTCATAATGGCCGTGGTAAGCAACCGGTAACTTCAGTTTTGCAAATTTTCCGATCACAAAAATAATCCCCACCATGTCCTGTACTCTAGAACTTTGGGGTATTGGCCAGACTTTGTTTTGAAGAAGTACAGAACTGTTGTCTAACAAGGGTCTGGAATAGCCTGCAAGAATTTTCTGTCTCTCTCCCCCAACCCTGCCTCTATCCAAACATGAGTGTTAGTGCCACAATGTCCGACAAAAGAAGATAAACTCTACCATCTGCTTCACTGAGCTGTGAAGTGTGTGGATCTGCCTTTAGTCAGCAGCTAGGTAGTCTTACACTCCACAGCCTTACCAAGAAATAACTTTGAACTGTCCACTTTCTCATGCCTGTGAAAAGCCTGGTGGAGAGAAACTACAGTTCCGGAGAATTGTTTGAAAGGCATGCAGATGACCCCCTCCTCTACATAGTCTCTGGGTCAAGTGAGTTCCAAACCTGCTACATATCAGAGACATCCGGGGAGTTCTATTTGTTTTGCTTTGTGTTTAAATACAGATTCACAGGACACGCTTCCAGAAATTCTGATTAAGTAAATCTCATGAAACCATTTTTAAAAGATCTTCATATGAGCTTGATACAAAGCTAGATTGGGAACCACTGGGCTATGTTTTATCCTGAATTAAGCCAGACCATCAAAAAGCTGTTTGTACCACTTTTTTTCACCCTTACAAAATTGTCTCTACCAAGTCATGCTTTACCCTTATGCCATCTGCTTATATTGAGATGCTATTAAAAAAAGATACGCATGACACCTCTGAATTTACTGGAGGGATTATTTTAAGAATGATGTTTTTTACATCCCAGTAGCAGAATCCTACCATATTGCCCAGCCCAGGGTTTTTCAAGTTTTTTGGACGATAATCCACCAAAAGAAATATGTTTTACATTATCACCCAGTACACAGGTACCTACACATTTAATAACTAAAACAAGTCTTATAAAATATTACCCATTCCACATGCATTTTATTGCTTTTTAATGCTGGCTTCCACCCGTTAAATGATTTATTGACCCCTAGATGAGTTGCAAGTTGCATTTTAAAATCAGCAGTATAGGGACTTCCCTGGAGATCCAGTGGTTAAGACTTCACCTTCCAGTGTAGGGGGTGCGGGTTTGCTCCCTGGTCGGGGAGGTAAGATCCCACATGCCTCGCGGCCAAAAAGACCAAAACATAAAACAGAAGCAATATTGTAACAAAGTCAATAAAGATTTTAAAAATGGTCCACATCAAAAAAAAAATCTAAAAAATTAAAATAAAAATATAAAATCAGCAGTATAGCCAGATATCTTTTTCTGGAAACTAGCCCTAATCCTCAGACAAACTAGGCCACCTGTCCACAGTCTATTGCTCCAATAGCAGTACCAGAGCCAACGCAATCACATCTTTCTCCCAGGAATTTGGAATTAGGACTGAGAGATTTTAGTTTTTCTAAATCTAGGTAGCTAACATAGAAACATAGAATGCTGTAATATTGAAAGTCAGAAGCTATCCACAGACATGCCTTCCCATCATGTGGCCTGGAGAAATGCAGAAAACCAAGTTGCAGGAAAAATGCGAAAAGAACAGGAAGGATGAAAGAGATTCACAAAGAGGAGAGAAGAGACCAAAAGTGTTGTGACAGCTTTCCATCCCTGATCATTTTATTTCTTGAAATGAGCTGCATTCCTGCCTTTGAATTCCATGTAATATTCCAAATCTTTAAAATAAGATGCACTCTTTTGCTTATGCTGGTTCAAATGGTTGTTTCTGTTATTGCAACCAAGATGAATCTAATTATATTGGTTTTATATGGCTTTTGTAACAAATTACCACAAACTTGGTGATTAAACAATGTAAGTGTATTATCTGGCAGTTCTATAAGTCAGAAGTCTGACACAGGACTCACTGGACTAAAATCAGTGTCAGTAGAGGAGAATCTGGTTCCTTGCCTTTTCCAGTTTCTAGAGGTTACCTACATCCCTTGGGTTCATGGCCCTTTTCCTCCATCTTCAAAGGCAGCAATATTGCATCTTTCTGACCGTGCTTCTGAGGTTACATCTCCCTCTGATTCTAGCTAGGAAGGTTCTTAGCTTTTTTTTTTTTTTTTTTTTTGCGGTACGCGGGCCTCTCACTGTCGTGGCCTCTCCCATTGTGGAGCACAGGCTCCGGACGCGCAGGCTCAGCGGCCATGGCTCACGGGCCCAGCCGCTCTGCGGCATGTGGGATCTTCCCGGACCGGGGCATGAACCCGTGTCCCCTGCATCGGCAGGCAGACTCTCAACCACTGCGCCACCAGGGAAGCCCAAGGTTCTTAGCTTTTAAGGACCCAAATGATTAGATTGGGTCCACCCAGAAATTCCAGAATAATCTCCCCATCCCAACGTCCTTAGCTTAATCTCCAAAGTGCTTTTTGCACAGAAAGTAACATTCACAGCTTCCAGGAATTAGGACATGGACATCTGGGGGAAATGTGGGGGTGGATCCACACTAACATACAATCACTCTATGCCTTAATGTATTTCAATCCTGAGTGTCAGGGAAAAAAATCTTTTTCTCCTTGAAAAACTGATTTCCTTATAAAGAAAGAAAACCATGAAATTGATCACTTTTCCCTTTTCGCCTTCGCTTCTAGGAAGACAGGAACCAAATTTGCAGCTCAACGTTAATAATTTTGTCAAACTCTACTGCTTGCATATCAGTGTTACAACTTTCTTCTGTTCTCTCTCTCTTCCCTCATTTCTACCCTTTTTCTTCATTGTATTGACTGTATTATTTTAAGCTGCTTCAGATATTTTGACTTGTTGTTTCCTCTGCCTATAAGGCTCTGCCCCCATACCTCCACAAGGCTGGTTCCTTTTCATCATCTATATCTCAGCTCACATGCCACCTCCTCAGAGAAGCCTTCCCTGATCCCCCTATCTAAAGTAGTCCCTCCCACAGTCTATCACATTACTTTACTTTGTTGTCCTAGAGCACTGAACACCATCTAAGACAAGCTGATTTATTTTCTTTCTTCCCTCACTGGAAGTTAAGCTTCAAGACAGTAGGGACCCAGCCTCTTTGTTTATTGCTTTGCTCCCAGTACCTGGAACAGTGGCTGACAGTTAGTAGCTATTTAGTAAAAAAACCATGGCATTAGTAAATGAAAGAATGAATAAAGGAAGCGCAGGAAGAAGGAAAGAAGAGATTTTGTAGAACATGTTGATATATAGACGGATAGATAAATAGGTAGATAGGTTGACAGATAGACAAATATTCATTTCTGATGTGCAAATGTCACCAATATTTATAGGGAAGAATCAGAGAAATTACACAAGGAAGTAAAACATAACTCCCTACAATATGTTCATAGAGCTACTGGGTTTTCTTGGGGAACCCTTTATGTAAATGCCTTAGACAGAAAGTTTCTTGAAGTTTTCCAGTGGCTCAAGGCAGCTACCTTAAATATCCCGGCTGGTTACCATGTCTGAAGTCATCAGTTCTCAGTGAGGTGATGGATTGCAATACCATGACTCCTAAGAACAACAAACTCTTGACACTGCCAAGGGAGCTCAGTCTATTCCAGGGCTCATTACTGCACAGCAATCGGCTCTCATTCTAGTCCAGTAATTATCAACGTCACCACTGGCAACAAGTGTTATATGCTGTTTACTTAAACACTCTATGGTAACGTCGTTGTTACAATGCAATATCAAATTGCTTGACATTTAAGAGAGATCAGAATCGAAGTCTGTCAATATAACAAAACATAGAAGCAATTAGATAGTTTGTTCCAGGGTTTGTTGACCCTGTTAGTAAAAATACCAAAGTCTTGGAGGGAAGAGATGGACTTCAGTTTTCATAAGTCAAGAAGCAGTTGATTTACACATTAATTACAATTTATCTGTTATTCAAAAGACTTTTAAAAGACTCTATATCACAAAAACATCACTCCATATTTTTTCTGTTCTATAAGTTATGATATTTTTAAATCATTATGTGTTATATTAAGATTTCTTAAATTGGGGGACATGTCTTTGAAAAGTGTATAATGCAAAATGTAACTTTATCCTAATGATAGCTCTTTGATTATTGGTAAGCTCTACCAATTTATACAAAGTCTTTCCACTTTTCTCTTCTTCTACCTTGACAAAAGTAAAACTGTACCTTATCCCCACAGCTCAAAAAGAAATAAATATTTAGCAATTAACTCAGTTTTTCTGATCAACTGTGGATGTCTGACCCAGCCCCCTTTTCAGATAAAACTAATAGAGTTCAGGTTAGTACATGCCAAAACTAAATTAATGGTTCATAGAGTGGAAGACTTGATATTGTTTAGATGGAAATACTCCCCACATTGATCTACAAATTCAATGCAATCCTTATCTAAATTTCAGCTGCCTTTTTTGTAGAAATTCACCATCTGATCCTAAAATTCATATGGAGATGCAAGAAACTCAGAGGAGGCAAAACAGTGTTAAAAAGAAGAACAAAGTTGGAGGACTCACACTTCCTGATTTCAAAACTTACTACAAAGCTTTAGTAATCAAGACTGTCATATTGGCATAAGGATAGACATATAAAACAACAGAATAGAATTGAGAGTCCAGAAATAAATCCATGCATCATTGAACAACTGATAAGGGTGCCATGGCAATTCAATGGGTGACAGGATAATCTTCAACAAATGATGCTAGGGAAACTGCAAGAGAGTATATTTGAACCTGTACCTCACACCATATACAAAAGTTAACTCAAAATGGATCAAAGACCTAAACATAGGAGCTAAAACAATAAAACTCTTAGAAAAAACACAGTTATAAGTCTTCAAGACCTTGGATTAGGCAATGGTTTCTTAGATATGGCATCTAAAGCAAAAGCAACCAAAGAAAAAATAGATAAATTGGACTTCATCAAATTAAAACTTGTGCTTCAAAAGACTATCAAGAAAATAAAAGACACCCACAAAATGGGACAAAAATATGTGCAAGTCTTATAAGTGACAACAGTCTAGTATCTAAAATATATTAAGAATTCCTACAACTCAACAGTAAAAAAACAAATAACTCAATGTAAAAGTGGGCAGAGAATTTGAAGACATTTTTCCAAAGAAGATATACATAAAGCCAATAAGCACATAAAAAGATGCTCAATATCATTTTTCATTGGGGAAATGCAAATCAAAACCATAATGGGGTACCAATTAATACCCACTAGGATGGCTAGAATCAAAAAGACAGGCAATAATATAAGCTGGTGATGATGTGGAACAATTGGAACCTTCATACATTGCTGGTGGGAATATAAAATGGTAGAGCTGCTTTGGAAAATAGTCTGGCAGTTTATTAAACAATTAAGCACAGGGCTTCCCTTGTGGCGCAGTGGTTAAGAATCCGCCTGCCAATGCAGGGGACACGGGTTCGAGCCCTGGTCCGGGAAGACCCCACATGCTGCAGAGCAACTAAGCCCGTGTGCCACAACTACTGAGCCTGTGCTCCAGAGCCCATGTGCCACAACTCCTGAAGCCCGGCGCCTGAAGCCCGTACTCTGCAACAAGAGAAGCCACCGCAAAGAGAAGCCCGCGCACCACAACGAAGAGTAGCCCCCGCTCACCGCAACTAGAGGAAGCCCACGCACAGCAACAAAGACCCAACGCAGCCAAAAATAAATAATAATAAAATTTAAAAAAAAATTAAGCATAGATTACCATATGACCACTACCCAAGAGAATTGGAATTACATGTCCACACAAAAAACTTATATACAAATGTTCATAGAAGCATTATTCATAATAGCCAAAAATGGAAACCCAAAATGGCCATTAAATGATGAATAAACAAAAAATGGTATATCCATACAATGGAATTGTATTTGGCTACAAACAGGTACATGCTACAACATGGATAAACCTTGAAAACGTTATGCTAAGTGAAAGAAGCCAGATGCAAAAAGCCATATCTTGTATGATTCCATTTATATGAAATGTCCCGAATAGGCAAGTCTGTATAGAGAAAAAGTAAATTAGTGGTTGCCAGGGACTGGGAAGAGGGAATGGGGAAAGACTGTTAACAGGTAGAGAATTTCTTTTGGAGGTGATAAAAATATTCTAAAATTAGACAGTGGTGATGGTTGAACAACCCTGTGAATATACTAAAAACCATTGAATTTTACACTTTTAAAAAGTGAATATTAGGTATATGAATTATGTCTCAACTTAAAGAGTAAAGTAAAAAAAACTAAATAATACTTTATATTTCATGGATTCTAAAACCCACACTGTTTTCACTTTTTAAACTTCTTTGAAATTGGGTTGCATAATTGATTACATATTACTATTGCTGTCACAGCCAGGTAGCAGTCCTGACGTGTAAAAGTCTTCCTGAAGGACCAAGAGAGTGCCAGCATCTTGGTGTCTTAGTTTTCACAAAATACAGGTGATATTCACTCACCTAATGTCATCAACTCTGTTCCAGGCACTGTTCCAAATGCTTTCTGTATTTTAACTTATTCAACCCTCACAACAGCTCCATGAGATAAGTACTGTTATTATCCTTATTTTACAGACAAAGAAGCAAAAGTACAGTGTGCTGGAGTGATTTGTCCAAGATCACACAGCTGGTTCGTGTGAGTCCCATCCAGGCTGTTCTGGTCCAGAGTCTGTGCTCCTAACCATTAGGCTTCACTGCCTCACTTACCTGTGAGTGCAAGACAGCCATTACTGTCAACGGTCTTCAAGGATTCCTACCAAAGTTGGCCAAAAGAGTAACGAAAACTAATACTGAGTCTTGCAGTGGTTCAGTGATTAAAAACACCATTCATTTGGAAGCTTGACTGGTTCATTCAAACATCTTTTGGCTATGTCTAAGGGAGTTCACAGCCTGGAACTTCATTTACAGAGCTCAGATAAGAGGGAGTAACCGCTTCCTGCTTGACTTACAAGGTGAGTAAAGGGAGCTGGAGCTTTAGTCCAGACCCTCCTCATTTTTCCCAGCTGACTGCAGAGACTGACCTCCTTCTCCTATGAGCCTGACTGGGTAAGGGACAGGGCAGACCAGGTCCCAGCACGGGGATGGAGGGATGAAGTCTCTAACTCATGTGCGAAGGATGTGGAGCCAGAGGAAACACCACCAGAAGCCATCTCAGGAAGAAGTGCAGGATCAAACCTGAGGCAAATATTCCACCTCCCTATTACCTGACATCCAACCTTGCTGATTTAATGCAAAGTCAATCGTTGGAAGATTGGAAGGACTCCTGAGGATTCAAGGGTGTATAGCATTCCAGGCTCAGGAGAGAAAATGGATTGTATCACTTCCAAGAAACTATAGGCAGAAAGAAAGGATAGCTAAGCCCTCCCTGTCCCCATTCTGCCAAGGCTCTTGCCACACCCACCCCAGCTGAGCCCCTTGGATACCAGATGCCTCTTTAAGATGACTGGGGAAACCTAGCCGAAGCCAGATTGCTTCCAACAAGCTGACCCCACAGACACACTCAGTTCCTGGAGGCCAGAGTGAGGATGGAGACTAAACTCAACGCCCTTCACTGCCACTCCACATCCCCTTACAGAGGCTAGCAGTAGCATTTTCCAGCCATGAAGTAATTTCACCTCCTCCAGCTTAGGCCTCGGCCTCAGAGTCCGGAAGCCAAACACAATCCTTTCAGTAGAGAAAAGACGGAAGCAAAGAGGACAACAGAAGACACACCCAAATAAGGCAGGGTACCAGCTCTGAACTGTTGCATAATGGAAAGAGGAATGGGTGGGCAGAGGAGGTGCCTGGAATCACCATCCTTTAATTCATTGTTTTCTCTTCTTAAATTTTCATTTGGTAAAAATTTCAAACTTACAGAAAAGTTGTGAAAATAAAAATAGAAAGAATACCCATATACCCTCTAAACCCAGATTCACCTATTAATATTTTACCCCATTTGCTTTATTTGTATCCTGTATATATTTTTTCTATTTTTTCTAATTAGATATTTTTCTAATTAAATATATAAATATGTTGAAAAAATACAATGTAGATAAATTATATTAAAATATATACATATTTAAATTATAAAAAATTTTTTGCACCATTTGAATGTAAGTTACATACACTATGGCCTTTACTCCTAAATACTCCAGTGCATACTCCCTAAAAAAAGGGTAATTTATTATATAACCACAGCAATCAACTGTAGTATATTTAGCATTGATAAAATACTGTAATCTACTGTCCATATTCCAATTTTGTCAGTGGACCCAATGATGTCCTTTAAGCACTTCCCCCCTTCCACTACAGGACCCAGTTTAGTCCTGGATATTGCATTTAGTTGTCATGTGTCTTTAGCCTTTTTTAATGTGGAACATTTTCATAGCTTTTGTCTTAGTGACATAGACATTTTTTTAAAATCCAGCCCCCTATCCCCTGACTTTAACATAACGTTCCTCATTTGGGGTTTGTCTGATGTTTCTCCATAATTAGGTTCAGAGTATGCATTCTAGGCTGCGATATTGGATGGGTGATGTTGTGTCCTTCTCAGGGTATCACTTCCGGATGCACGTGTCCACCTGTGCCTCACTGGTGACGTTATTTTGATCACACAGTCAAGGAGTTGTCTTATTTCTCCTCTGTTTAATTACTGTGCATTTTTTTCTCCCTCACAACTAATGAGCCATCGGTAGAAAGGCAATTTAAGGCTGTGCAAATATCCCGCTCCTCATCAAAATGTCCCCCTAGCACACTTTCCTGACTTTGCCAGAGAGCATCGCTGGCGCCACCTATGGGGCTTCTGGCACACTGCAACAAAGGGAATGGGCTGTGGATCCTCCCTCACTCCTGCCACTTGTCTGGTGCCCAGGAGCTTTTTTGGCCTTAGACATTTTGAAAGAAGAGCTTTTTGAGACTTGAGTCACAAGGCTTGAGTTCTAGCTCTGACATCGCCACCAACTCATGAGGAAACTGGGACAAGTCCTTCCCCTTCTCAAGACTTCAGTGTTCCCAGTAAAATGGGAAGTTGGATGACAAAGACCTGATTTCATTCATTCATTCAACAAATATTTGTTGAGCAACTACAGGCACTGTTCTAGGATCTGGGCAAGATTTCTGCTTTCAGGGAGCTTACACCATATGAGGGGTGACCTAGACAATGTAAGAAAACAAATTAAGGAAATGGATAAATACACATAGTAGTAAGTGCTATGCTGACAATAAAACAAGATTGTGAGAGCGAGTGCCTGTGGTCCACTTTAGATTGGGTAGTTAGGAAAAACTCTCGGAAGAGGGGTTTTGGCTAAGACATAAAAGATGATATTTGAAATATACCATGATAAAAGTTTAAAAATACATATAAAAGTATTTGTATAAGTATAAAAGCAGTACAGCATTTTAACACCAAAGTTTGGGAAAAAGACAGAAAAATTATGCATAATGCTACCACCCTAATATATTTTAGGATAATAACATTTTATATATTTGTATCTTTTTTCTTTTATTTTACATATAATTCTGTTTTGCTTTTTTCAATTTAGCATCATCTCCTAATTATTTTCCATGTTGTTATTCTAGATGCAAACATTGCATGCCTCATATTCCATTTGTTAAAATTATTTGCTCTTTTTCTCTCCCAAGAACAGTTCAATAAACATCCATGTCCCCTTCATCTAGATTTACCAATTGTTAACTTTTTGCCACATCTGTTTCACTTCTCTCTAATAATGTAATATGTAGTTTTTCTACCCCTGAGAGTTAGTTGCAGACATCATGATCCTTTGCCCCTAAACACTTTAGCACGTACCACCTAAAAACAAGGCCTTTTTCCTCTGTAACCACAGCTCAAAGTATCGCTCTCAGGAAGCTTAATATTAATACAAATTATCAGCCCATATTAAAATCTCCCCACTTGTCCCAATAATGTCTTTTCAAATGAGCTCGATAATTATTTTAACTGATATCTCTGCTTTCTGAAATACTTGAGAGGTTTCTCAAGCCAGAAGAAGTTTAGAACTTCTTTCTCCCTTTATGTATCTTCTGACTCTGTTGGATTCCTAATTCAAACAAAGGCTTTGAGAGTCTTTGTCTCGGCTCAAGTATGCCTATAGACTCTTTAAATATCATTTTTAATTATATCATATTAATTATTTAACCATCTTCTATAGGCTTTTCATTGTTTCTAATATTCTACCATTACAAATCTTGATCACACCTAAAAAGTAACATAAAAATTAAAGATAAAAAGTAATAATAATACTAAAAATAATAAATCCTAATATCATCAAATATCCTGAGTTTTCATCTTTTCCCAATCATCTCATAATATTCTTTAAACCAGGATGCAAATAAGTTCCATACTTTGCAATTGTTTTATATGCTTTTTTAAGTCTCTTTAGTCTGTAGGTTCCCCCCCATCTCTTTTTTTTTTTTCCTTGCAATACATTTGTTGAAGAAACCAGGTCATTTGTTCTGTCATTGCTCACAGACTGGATTTTACTGATTGTATCCTTGTGATGTCATTTTAAATGTTCCTCTGTTCTTTGCTTTTCCTCTCAATTGGGAACTACATCTGTAAATTGGTAGTTAAATCTAGAGACTTGATTAGATTCAGATTCTATTTGTTTGGAAACACTTCATAGATGATGTTGTGTATCAGGAGACATGTAATGTCTGGATGTCTCTGTGATATGGGTAACCTTGGATGGTCACTGCCTAGATCCATTCATTCACTGGGGGTTGGAAAATGGTGATATTCCAGTTTACCAACCCTTCCATTATTAGCTTGAAAACTTCTGAAAGAGATACTTCCCCTTGCAAACAAAGAAGAACAAAGAGCATTGCTCACCACCCAGTTGGACAAGGATTAAGCTATCAGCCACAGCATTCTTAAGATGCTTTTCCCCCTACCTCTCCTTCAGACTTGCTGCCTGTATTTTAAAGAACAGGATGTGTTCATGCAATAAGAAGCAGAGAGCTGAGTTCTTCCCTAGAGAGAAAGCTCCCCAATCTACTCTTCCCCACCCTGTGTCTTAACGATGTTGGAGTCTGGGGGTGAGAAGACCATGAAGCATGTTCAACCATCTCCACTCAAAAAACACTCCAGGACACAATTACTGGTAAAGAAAAGTGCTATCTTTTAATTTGTTCTAGAATGTGTAGGTCCTATTAAGATCAGTGACACTTCCCCTTATCATGTTCCTCCCTCATGCCCCCAACCACTTTGGATCCAATGGCCACTTCTAGAAAAGGCCTAGGAGGAACTCACCCTACATAGCCAACGAAGGGGTGCAGTTTGAGGAATGGGTATATGGCTCCAGAAGCAGCACCAGCTACTAAAGACTTTCCTCAAAGCAGCTCATTTTGGCCTGTGAGTCCCTTTGCCCTGCCTTGGTCAAGACTCCCTAGCTGTGAACTGCTCCAGTGTTCCCTTGTTCCCTGTGTGGCCTGAGCTTTAGAATTAGAATCACCATTACCATCTTTAGAGCTGTAGAGCCTCTGAGAGAGCACTGTTTTCACCATCCTTCCTCCCCACAACTTTATAGATGGGGAAACTGTACCCAAGGTCACACAGTTCACAACTGGCAGAGCCAAAATTTTGATGTTCAGCATCTCAAATCAGATATCTTTCTACCATACCCTCCTGCCTCCAAGAAAACAACCGGCATCTGCCTCTAGCTCCAGGAACAACTGGAGCAAGCAGGTGGTGGTGACCAGAACAGACGGGAAAGACCCAGCTAAAGGGGCCAGGCTGACCCCAGCTGAACCCCAAGCAAGTGATGAATCACAGCACTGCCCAGTTTCCCTCCGTCAGAATGTTATCAGTGGCAGACACCCACCCCGGCCAGGATTCTCCTCCTGGCTAGCAGAACTGAACCACGCATGGAAACATGCTTACCGAGATTCCAAGACCTTACCGACCAAGGCAGGCTCTAACTGGCATGAGGATCCTGGTGATGAGCTGCCCACCAGCTGGGTAATCCAGCTCACCAAATTCCTTCTTGGTAAGATCCAATCCACATTCTTGGGCTGACTTATATAGGGCCTCTTAGCAAACATGGCTAAAATCTGTCTCTGTGCTGCACTGGGAGAGACAGACAGAATCACAGATGGTGTCCTCCCAGCAGAGCTCATACACATGCTTGGCATGAGGAGAACTGAGTCCAGGAGAAGAAATGAACTCAAAGAGAACAGGCAGACACAGAGGGCAGGGAGCAGGGGCAGCTGTGCTCCCTCCTGCCTATCCTACTCCTGAAGAGGAGAGACCACAGAAAGCTGCAGATGTGTCCCCCGTCAGTATTTCAAGGAAGGCTCAGCCTGTGTGGCTGAAAGGTAAGAGGAATCCAGAGAATTGTGGAGTCATGAAAGCCAAGTGAAGAGGGTTTTTCAAACAGGAAGTGGCAGATGATGTGAAATGCTGTAGAGAGTTCAAGACAGTTGAGGACAGAAAGGTATTCGCTTGATTTGGCAACTGGGTGGTCACTGGTGACTTTTATGAAAATCTATAGAGGATTGGAAAGTGATGAAGAAGAAATCAATGAACAGATTTTTTTTTTTAAAGAAACTTGGCTATTGAGGAAAAAACTGTAAGTGCAACAGACTCTAAGAAATTCTGTTTTAATCTTGGGGAGAACTTTGTTTGTTTGTAAGCTATGTGGAGGTAACCAATGGAGAGGGAGGTTGAAGACCCTGGAAAATGGGAGCAGTGGGATATGCAATGGAGCAAAGTCTTGGAAGACATAGAGCAGGATTCAAGAATAGAGCACCGAACAGGAGCAACTGGAAAGGCGCTGAGGAGGGATACAGACACAGAGGGATGGGAGGGGGAGAGGAGCACACGGACAGCCAAGTTTTTGCTTTAGGGCCTCTCTTCTGTGAAGTGGGCAATGAGGCCAGTCATTTGCTGACAGCAAAGATGAAGGGCATGGATAGAAAGCAGAGTAGTAACAAGTCAGAGACACACCAATCAATACTGAGAGCCCAACTGAGACTGTCAACTCTGAATTTTTCATGCTTAGGAGCCCAGAAAAAGGGAGCAAAAAATAGGTTGATGCAGAAAATGGAGAATGGTTGATAGTTTCAGCAAGAGTTGGAGGAGATGAGGAAGTTCAGGAGGCTGACAAAACCATCAGTGTGTCCTGGGCCATGGGTTTAGGCTCAGGAGAGGAAGAAGTCCAGGAGAAAGCTGAAAGACTGGGAGAACAGAAAGCTAAGGTCTTGGAACTGGGCTAAAGGAGCAAGCAATTTATTTAATAGCAGTGGAGGAGTGGGAGAAGAGGAAGCATAGGGGATGGTAATCCAAAAAGAGCAAAGTGTCAGTTCAGGAGTTCAGAAGAGAAGACTATAGGTGACACCATGGAGTGAGACAGAAAGCAGAGCAGAGCCCAGGAACAAACAGGAGAGGTGTAGGTCTTAGAGGCAAGGCAAAGACCTGTTGCCAGAAATGGGTACAGAGGGCCAGAGTCCGCCAGGGTTGATGGTAGGGTCTTCTGTGGAGCAGAGCCTACAGAGGATCTGGTGGCTGCTGCTAGGGAGGGGGTACCTGCAAAGACAGGCAGGGTGTGTAGTTGGCAATTGCTGGAAGTTAGGCAAGGCCAACCTACCCATTTTCTAGAAGAGTGCACTAAAATCTCCTTTGCATCAACTGAAGCCACTCCATTCTTCTGTTTCTCAGTACACCCAAGAAACCCAATTTCTCTTCTAGGACTGCATTCTGTACCATAAGAATCCAGAATTCATTGTATTTCCATTTCATGACTTTGTCAATGACCAAAGGACTTAACTGACTCCACAATGGGGCCATTATGGGAATAAGTCAAAAACGGGATTAGCTCAAATGTTAGCAAAGAGCCAGTGAAGCCAGTCACTCAGCTAGTAGCCTTTTGTTCAACTTCTGAAACATCATGTTGTTTTCTGCATGCAAAAACAAAACAAAACCAGCAGTTAAAACACTGGTGCTAAGTACACAGGAAAAGCCAGGGAGAGGGCACTGTTGTGGGTTAACCAACGTAGGGATGGTGGGCCGGGGCTTCACACCCTTGGAGGAAAGGACACCCTACCTCCAACCCCTCCCCCACTGCTCAGGTGCCTAACGGGAGCTTCTCAGCATGCAGGGACTCTGCAGTGGGAAGGGAATATGTGACTCTCTACCACATTACTAAGGTCCCCTGGCCAGGCAGGCTACACTCAAGCTGGGAACTTCACTGATAGAAGTGAAGCCAAGCACTTAACTAGGTATTTTCCTTCATATTTGTGGTTTCTAGCTGGTCTTGGGGAAAGATGTCAGTTGGGTTTGAGCCTGTCATAGCCCTCACCCAGCTGCCCAACACAAAACACTGGTGAAGCTCATTCAGAGAAGGTGTGAAGGTGGGCCACACAAAGGAAAGATGACCAAGAGGAAGAATTAATGAGGTAATTACAGAGAGAACCTTGCCAAGCCAACTAAACAGAGAAAAAGATTTGAAAATTGAAAGGGAAGTGGTCAGAGCCCAAACCGTAAAGTCATGTGAGCTCCAAAGAGTAGAGGGTTACATGCAAAGATCGCCTGGCTACTGGATTATTCAAGACTTAGTTACCCCAAACTAGAAAACAGGATTATGGAAGTTCATCTGCTTAGGAGAGCTTGGCATGTGCTGGTGAAAGAATGGCAAGTCAGTGGGTACCATCTGCTTTGAAGTGAAGATGCTCTCTCAGCCTGGGTGGAAAAGAAACGAGCAGTTCCATCCTCTCACAAGGAGAGAAGAAATGTTTTCTCTGATCAAAATTATCCCATTAACAAGGGCCCTACAAATAAACTGCATCTCTTAGCAAAAGTAAAGCCATGACCTACGGCTCCCTTGAAATTAGCTAAGCCATGACAGGACCAGGGAGAGCCGTCCCCAGGCCAAGCCAACATCAGCAATAGGTTCCCTCTCAACCAAGCCCTTGCTCGTGAAGTGGCCTGACCCCCAGCACCTGCCTATGCCTTTTCCTCCCAAACACCTTGCACAGACCACAGCAATCCATCCGAGATGCAGCCTGGAGCTCCGCTCCCATGCCTGTGACCTCCAGAACACTTCTCTCTGCATTCTAGGAGAAATAAAGGCCTGAAGTTGCTTCAGGGTCACCAAAGGACACCAAAGAGGCTTCTCGCCTCTCAGTTTCCCCCTTTTCCACGCCAGATAGAACTTCCACGAATGCTTAGGTCTGGCTCCTGCTGGTCCCTCTGGCCTTCTCCAACCTCCAGCAAAAAAAAGGCTGCCAGCAGAGTCTTGGCTTTTTCTGGGCAGTGGACAGCCTGAGGGCAGGCGAGTCAGAGGACTCACTTCTGATCTTTGGCTCTGTGAAGTGGAGAAGCTGAGAATTAGGATCTCTACGCAGGAGGAGAGACCCAGCAGAGAGAGCTGGTTGTGGGTCATTCTCCTTGGCCTGGAACCTCTGTATGTGAAGCAGACAGCAGCTTCCTCATAGTTTTCCCAAGCAGAACTCAGGGTCTGGACCTCTGAATGGACATAATGAAGGGGTGGCCGCCAACAATCACTTCTAAGAAGCAGGTTCTGACACCAAAGCAGTGGCACAGATGGCAGGCTCTGAAGTTAACATCTTCTTAAGCCTGCCAGTGAAATCGGAGCCTAAAGATGTAAGTGGTCTCTGCACAGCCACCCAGCCCCATCAAGAATGCCACACCATCCAGAGCTTCACAGCGGCCACCTAAGTCAGCATCAGGAAAGGGGGCATGAAAAACAAATACCCTGAAAACCGTTAGAACCCGAATAGGCACCAGTTGAGACCTATGGCCTCTAGAAGCCTCATTGCCCTGTGCAGGGCAGGTGCCTCTGTCCGAGCAGGCCAAACAAAGGCAAACAGTGACAGTCTTTGGCTGTGCTGGGCCAGGGATCACAGGCCTGCCATATGTCAGAACCTCTCTCCCTTCTTTTACCCTCTTCTGGGCCCAGGAGGAGTTCAGATATATACATTGCTCCTGAGCCCTGCACACTGAAAGGTGAGAAATGTCGGCCTTCCTCAGCAGAAAGAATTCACCAAGGAAGTTTGGTCCTTCCGAGCCTAACTGGGCTTGGTCTTGTCAAGTGGACCCTACACGACTGATCGTTCTGGTAATAGGGAACACCCCCCTCTTTGCTGTTTACTCTCTGTAGTGGATGCACTACGGCTCCCAAATAAACGCTGTAAGATGCAAACGGCAAAGAAGGGCACTACAAGCTCAACAAGACTTGTCTCACATCCACAATCCAAAGAGAATGAGCTGAAAGGTGGGGAGGAGTGGTCAACAGGACGGGGCGCCAGCTGCCGGAGTACTTGGTCTCCTTCCAGCCCTCACACCTGGGAGATGCTGTTGGCCAGGCGGAACGACACTCTTTTTGCTCTTTCATTCTCCTGAAAGAAGAAAAAAATATTTGGCATCAGAATGGCCCAGTGTAGGGTTTATCAATGTGAAAAGACCAACTGTCCAGACGGGGATTCCCCAGAGCCAAAGTGTTTTATTCCACCCCAGGAATGCAACAGCAAAACTCACTGAAGCCACTAAACACTGTGTGCCAAGTGCTGCAAACCACCGGGGATGGCTAGTCAGATCCTGGCACACAGTGGGAAGGCAATACATTTCAGCAGAATTAAATAGCACTGAATCGACGTTTCAGGTCTGCACAGGTGAGACCAGACAAAAGGTCAGATTAGATGTCTTTCCTGCAAGCAAAACCTCTCCTTCCTTCTCTACACCAAGGGGCTGAAAAGACTCTCCCTTTCTCCCAAACCCAAGTTGAGATCAGGTACTGAGACCAGGTCCTTCTCTTCTTATGGGCATCACAGTGTGGGGTAATCACTGCACTGAGCTGGTCCTGCTGCACTGGTCCTGCTGCTAATTTTCTGGGTGACCCTGGGCAGGTACCCCCATGTCTCAGGGTTCTGAGCCTCAGTGGTCCTTGGAGCTGATGAGCCCTGCACTGCCTTGCCTTTGTCTGAGGCTAAGGGGTTGGAAGTGAGGGCTCATTGTCACCACTCTCTTGTGCCACCCGAGCAGCTTCACTTCAGGTTACTCTGTACATGCTGCGTGGGTGCCCCCTGCCAGCCCAATCACCCACCCACCTGCCTGCCAGCTGGCAGCACCTCCTTACCATATGTCGCCGCCGCCTCTTGGGCTGGATGCCCTCCTGCATGCAGTGGGGCCATGGAAAGCCCTGGGGAGTGGAATACCCACTCTCACTAGACACCTCTTCAGAGTCTGAGTCCTCCTGCCTTGGCTGAGCAAACCGTTTCTCCGGGTAGATCTCCTTCAACCAGCCCTCAAAGAACACTTCCAGGCAGCGGCCTGCCTCTGCAACCTCTGAGTCGGGCTGAAGGGGGAGGAGAGCAGTGATGGTCTGGCCCCCTTCCACCAGCCCATCTCTTCCTGGCCCCTCAAGAGCTATACAGAGAGCGCAAAGCCTGGCTGGGTCTCTGGGATGTCTAGAACTTTACATTTTCTCCTCAGGGCCCAGGATAACCAGTTTAGTATCAGCTCTTAAAGCAGACGTGACCCTGACAGTTACCCACAGATGGCCAGTCACTAGCAGCCCCCATATTCCTCCTGAGTCCACGCTGAGGCCCCGATGTGGGAAAGAGCTTATAAACATTCACTGCAGTAGGCCCCAGGAGGTCTGCTCCCAGCTCCTCCTGGCAGCCCAGGCCCGAACCAGACACTTCTGTCCAGCCATGACAGTCTTGGGGTCACTGGAAATAGGGGAGAGGGAAAACAGGGAAGACATACATAATTGAACTTAGCACAGTTCCAGAACATGAGGCGGACGTCTGATACCACCTCCTCCGGGGTGGTGTAGTGGGCTGGGTCCTTCTTTTGCAGCTTCCTCCGGATGATCGACAGGTCCATGGGTCTCTTGATAATCTGGTAGTAATGCCGGGCCTTGCAGGAGGAGAAGGGGAAGCAAATAGGAAGAGAGAAGTAGAGGAAAAAGCGAAGGATAAGAAGGAAGGAGAGATAGAGAATGAGTTGGAATGGAAATAATAGAACATAAGACAAAGGCAGCAAGAAGAAACGTGTGGAGGGAAAAGACAAAGAGAGAGGGAAAAGGAGGAGTGGTTTACATGTCAAGTCAGGTCTGACGCAGCAGCAGCTGTTGGTTGGGGGGCTGTAGTGGCCATGGCCCCCGGGTCCCCTACGCCATGCACAAATTACTCCTGCTTCCAGTGGCCACGCTCTGAGCCCACCCTGGGCACCGCCATGATCTGCTCCAGGCCCAGGGCGCTCTGAGCAGCAAGTCCAGTAGCCGGCAGAAGCAGTGAGGCTTTCCTTACCAGCGGGCTGACAGGCTCGTGGAAGGGCAGGCTGAGGCTGTTGCAGCACAAGGACAGTACCAGCTTCTCACACTTCTGCAGAAAGCAGAGTTGGCAACCGTGTTACTTTGTTCTGGCCCCACCTCAGTAAGGACTAACGATAGCGACCCTGATGGCTCTGTCCCACAGGGTACGAGTCGCTATACTAAGGCACAGTTCAGCCTCCCAGGCCAGAGGAAAACAGCTGGCAGAAGAAAAATCGTAGTGAGCCCCCATAGGCACAGCCCAAAAGAGAGGTATCCAGAGAGGCCTCTCACCCCCTCAGAAAAGACTCAGCTCCCATGGGCACAGGCAGGCTGCCCCAGAGACCCCTCCCTACCTTCTGGTCATACGCGCTCAGGCCAGGAGGGGCCCGCACTCCAGGCTGGTTATAGCGGGCGTTCTCGCAGTCGTACTCCATCTCAGGCTGGCTCAGGCTGCGGCACAAGGTACACACCCAATCTCCCCTGAAGAGGCAAGTGAGGCCAAGTTAGCCCTCAGCACATCACCCAGAGCCCCCTCCCTTGTCCCACTACCCCAAGACAAGCTTGGGGGGTGGTGACATGAGAAACTGAGTCCCTAGCCCTGCCCTGTAGAGAACGGCTTCCTAGCCACAAGCTTGAAAGAAATTTAGTAACTCAGGATTTAGTGAATCCAGAAAACTAGGAGTTACAAGAGGCTGGGAGAGGGGTAGAGGGACAAATCTGGACAGGAGGAAACTGGGAACAGAGGAGGAAGGGAAGCATCCACCTGTCTGTGTGCAGAAGACACACAGCTATAGCGCCACGAAGTCACAGACCCGTAATTCATGCAGGCCCAGAGAAGGGAGGAAGCCCACCTGAGGGAGCTCTGTGGGCCTGGCCTGCGGTTGGCATGACTCACCCTGGGAAGCTGAGCAAGGCTGGCAAGTGGCAGGAAAGGTGGTACACTTTGGGGCAGCGGTCACAGCACAGCAACTCTCCCCCGTTGAGGCACACAGCACAGAAATCCTCATTCTCTATTGGTACTGGGGGTCCCTTCTTGGCTCCAGGGGGTCGAGGAATGAGCCTGTGTTCTTCAGGAGATGCACTCTCCACTTCTGGTGGCCGCTGCCCAGCCAGAGATGTGACAGTGACCTTTCTACCCCCCAGGTTTGGGGCCTGGATGGCATCAGACAGGTGGTCCTGGCTGACCTTGGGGAAGAAGTGAGTCTGAGCAGTCAGGGCACGGCACCAAGTTGTGGAGGGAGGGAGAGGAAAGATGACAAGCCCTGGGTACCGACTTATTCCAGGACCCCAAGACAGCCAAGCCCCTGGAACACCAGGACAGCTCACTCCTAGTGCACAGCTCACAGACCACTTGTAGCAGGGTACAAGGTCTGGCCAAGCTACAGCCCCATTCAGAGACTCAGAACAATGCCAGAGCCAGAATTCTCCCAGTAGCAGAGAGGAAAGAGAGGCTCCTAGGCTGGGCCAAGGTTCAAGGAGAAGGCAGAGAAAAGTGGTACCTTAATGGACATGCTGGAGGACTCAGTACCACATTCAATGATCAGCAGGAAGCTCCCATCCTGCTCATTCTTCTGTGGCTTCAGCTTGAACACAGGCATCTCTCCTGAGGAGGCAGCACAGATCTTGAGCCGCTCCAGTCGCACATAGGGAATCTTGGGCTCACTATTGAAGGGTCTAGGGCAAGAACGACATCCCTGGGTCTCGGTGGGAGCCTCCTCTGGCCCCAACCTCTAAGTCAGGCTCATCCATGATCCTACAACTGAATTGCTGCTCAAGATCTCCTCAGTCCAACCCTCTACAGGCCCCTATTCCACCCTGCTACCAGCTCTGCCTGGCCGGGTCCTGCCAACCTCTGGGAGCCCTTTGATCAAAGAAGGGGGGTCCCCGAAGAGGGAGGACTGCACACAGACTGCGTGCCTCACACCGCAGGAGCCAGGACATCCTCCCACAACCATCCCAGACGCCCAACCACACACCCGACCCCAGGGTCTGGGGGTTGAAGAAGACAGCTGCAGGCAAACGTCTGCTTCTAGTTAAGTCATCAAGGATGCTCACTTCCTGTGCCAACCTCCCAGGACATGAGGTTGGAGGGTGAGAGAGGGAGGGTGGGCCCAGCGTCTGTTACCTGATGCTCTGGTTCCCTTTTGTACCCAGGCCTAGGGCTCCTTGTTCAAAATTCTCACACTCTAAGGCAAAAGACAAACAAATACACTTAGGATAACACACCCTGTCACCCACACCTTCTACTCATATCTGCTACTCATGCTTTGGCCACACACCTGTCACACCATTGTTACCAACACTGTAATCACTCATAGTGGTGACAATCCTACCATATCTCCCCCTCCTGAGAGGGCAAGAAGGCCACTTTCTTTTAAAAAGATAAACACAGGTAACACTCAGAGGCTGCCTGGGGGTGAGGGCTCGGTCAGGTGCCAAGGGGCCAGCTTCTCACCTTCAAAATGAGCTCAGGAATCACTTGTTCCCCATACATACACTGGTGTCACCTGCTCTAAGGAGTCATTCTGTCCAACCCCTGCCTTTTCAGCACAGCCTGAGAATCCAGCTCACCCTCCAGGGGCAAGAGGCTCCCAGGAACCCTCCCCTGAGAAGTGCAGTCTGTGGCGATGGGCAGGGAGCAGTGTGGGGAAAGAGGAGGACACTAGCATTTACTGAGCGCCCACTCGGCACCAGGCACTGTCCTGAGCACTTTCCACGGGCAAGCAGGGTTCAAAAATTTAAGTGCTTAAAATTCGGGGTTACATTATTGTGTAGTTAAGAAGAACCAGTATGAGGAAAAAAACAGAAAGATTGCTTCATTTTCATCTATTAATTATGTAGGAAATAGACTGATCATTACAGACTAAACATTTATGAATCATACACTGAAATGAGAAGGCCCCCAATGCTCACTAGGCAGTTGCTACTTCCCAACTCCCTCACTTTCTCCAGAAGGAAGGAGCCTTAGCCTAGCCGCATTTGAGAAGGGGTGTGGGTAGCTCAGAAGAGAATCAGAGCCAACCTCCACCAGTCCACATTCCCTTTACTGTGAGGCACAAATCTACATTAATGCCAGGTGCAAGGCAAATTCTTGTTACTACAGAGTAAGTCATCAAATGATTTCACTGTAGTTATTTGTCCCAATAGCCTATGAAGTAGCTATGATTAGCCCCATTTACAGAGAAAGAAACTAACTCAGAAAGGTTAGGTTCAAACCTTGCCCAGGTTCAAACATAAAGAGATAGAGCAGGTCTGCTAACTTAGATCTATCACACTCCAAAGTCCGACATGCTCTTTCCCCTAAAATATTTTGCCAAGGCTAGCCCTTCTGGAATGTGCTTTTCCTGCTTCCCCTTACCTATAACCCAGACCCCCGAAATTCTGCATGGGGAATTTTACAAGGAGGCTGGTTTCTGGCCATGCCTGGATCAGTCATGGCTACAGTGAGGGAAACAGAACAGACATCAATAAGTCAGTTCTGGGGGAGAAGTGAATTTAGCCCGAGAGAAACACTGCTCCCTCAGGCTCAGAGAAGCTCTGCTGACCTCTGTCTCACGGCAGCGCTGAGCCCATCTGCTCAAGCGTGTGGTCAGCACGAAAGGCAGGCTGCTGAGTCTCACCTTCTGGGCTCCGGTACTGCTGCAGGGCCACGGATTTGCTGACCACTGGGACCAGTGCAGGTTTTTTCACAGAGAGGTTAATTGGCTCCTCCAGTTCTGAGGGGATAGCCAAATCCTTGGAAGTGTCCGGACCAGGGGCTGTGGGGCCTTGTCCCAGAGAGTCAGTGAAGCGGGTAGAATCCTCACTTTCCATCTTTTAAAAGTGAAAGGCCAACAAGAATCAAAGAAATCAGACGTTTTTCCTGTTGGTGGTCACAGAGCTGTTAAGCTAAGGCCAGAATAAAGCCTTCAGGGGCTACCCTTTTGCCCAGCGATGAGCAGAGGAAGTTGAATGGCATTTCCCCAAGACCTACCTTACACAAGGCATTCCCCAGGGAGGGGTCAGCCCCATCCCCAGGGCGCAGGCTCCCTGCATTTCGGCCAGAGCCAGGACTGCAGCTGGATCCGGTTTCCGACTGCATGTTAGAAGCCGGAGGCACGCTCTGCAGAGGACAAGTTGCCAGGCTTGGTACAGTGTGGGTGGGACCAGACATCAGGCTGGGCCCAGTCTGAGAGTGATCACTTGCCAGGCTTGTGATGGCCTGGGAGGGATCACTCATCAGGTTGGGCATGGAGTGGGGTGTGCCACACACAAGGCTGGGCATGGTCGGCAGGTGACTGGCTGTCAGGCTGGGCATAGCCTGGTTCTGACCACCCACCAGGCTGGACACGGTTGGTGAGGGGCCACTCAGCAGGCTTGGTACCACCTGGGGTGGGGCAGCTGTCAGGCTGCTCGCACTCTGGATCTGTGGCTCTAAGGTCCTCGCCAGCCTGGTAGATGACAGTTTCATCTCCAGTGTGTTGGAAAAGCCCATGATGCTCACAGAAGTGGAGTGCTGCAGGAGCGAAGAAGACAGGGGACAGTCAGGCTGTTAGCTAGGAATGGTGGGAGGGAGAGGACAGATGCAGCCCACAAGAGTTCCATGCTCAGATCTCACTCTGCCTCAGAGTCTCATAGCTGCAGGGAACGCAGACAGCACAAGAAGTCCTATTTCCATTGCCCTACACCAAGGAGGTTGGTGGGCTATGACACAGAGGCAGGCACGGCTGAGGACACTAGTGTGCATGCATGTGTGCATGTGTGTGTGTGTGTGTGTGTGTGTGTGTGTGAGAAAGAGAGAGAGACGGACTGACAGACAAAGAGAGGGAGAGAGAGAGGGACAGCCTACCACCTGACCTGAGGGTGGTACACACTCACACATACACACACACACTATCAGCCACATCCTTCACCCCCTTTCCAGTACCTAAGCAAAGGGTCAGACTGTAGGACTACCCTCCCACTTCACATTCCCCTCTGACTACAGCACTAGTGGCCTCTCTTCCCTTCTGGGGGTCCTACAGGATAGTTTCTGCTACATAAAAATGGGAGGAAGTTCAGAAGGCTCAAACCCTGATCTGCTGCAGACATTCTCTGAGATAGTGCCAAGGCTTGGGGAGCCCCAGTCAGTCCTGGGTAACCTGGGTCAAACTCCAGAGCCTTCTCACAGCCTTGTTCAGATCAACTCCAGCACCACCAGCATCAGATTGAAGACTTTGACCAAGAGATGTGAAGGTCTTTTCTAGCCCTGCTATACCTGCCAAAGACATTCTAAACCAGATGCAGAGAACATCAGAGCAGCTAAATCTTAATATGGACGATCTGGACAATCATTGGATGAGGCAATAATATTCCAACCCCCATAATTCCTTTCTCGTTTCTAACTGCTTGGTGACCTAGGCAGAAGAGACTTAAAAGCTTGATAAAAAGAAGTTAAAGACATAGATACTGCACTGAATCTATTTCAGTTTTTCATGTTGGAGAAAGAGATTTGATGGAGGGGAGACGGTGGGAAGACCTGTTCTAAATGCAACATTCAGGAATTTAAAAGTTTGATATCCTTGCCTTTTTTTAAGACAAAAGATATAATAATTTGACATCTTTTGAAAATTGAAGGGGAAACAAGGAGTAAATATCTCTAAGTTTCCAAAATCAGTGTCATAAACCTGTCATTGTTTTTCCCATGAATAAGACATTCAGATTTCCACAGGAAAAGAAATACTTCAAATACCCTCTCAAGTTTCCATATTAAGTTAGTAAAGCTAATTAACAGTGAAGAAAAGACAGTCCTCACCTCAGTGAATGTCACCCTAGTCACCCAGTTCTTCAAGCTGAATCGTAGGAGGAAGACAACAGTAGAGCATCCTTCCTCCCTCACCCAAGCTAATACCAGACCTCATCAATTCCACCCCTTAAACATCTCTCAAATATTCCCACTATTCCTCTCTGCTGCTGGTGTGCTAGCCTGGGTTACACATTCATATTTTTCCAGACTACAGTAGTGGTCTCCTCAGTGGAGAAATAGTTTCAAAACACAAATCTGAGCACATCAGTCCTCTGCATAAAACTGTACTGCGCTCCACTGAGAAAACGCTCAACAAGGCTCCTAAGGCCTTGATGAGCTCTTCCCTGTCCTGCTTTGCAGCCACAGTCCATACAACAGCTCTCTCCTCATTCTCTGAACTCCAGCCACTCAGACAATTTTTCAGTTCCTGAAACATGCAACCTCTCTCTTCAGACAGACTGCTTCTTCTGCATGGAACATTCTCCTAGCCCTGCCCCTGTTCCACTTACCTTCTGAATTCAGCTCACCCGTGAATTTTCGCTCTAACCCAGACCAGCTCCCCCCTTTTATGCTCTCATAACTCCTGGACCTTATTCTCATAGCCCAATCTGTGATACCGTTTGGTTAATATCTATTTCTCCTACTAAACTGTAAACTCCATTAGAGTGTGGACTTTGTCTGTTTTGCTTATCCACTGTATTTCTAGACGTAAGAGCAGTGCTTGCCTGAATAAATGAATTAATGAGCTATTCACTAAGCTCAAAATGGATTAAAGATCTAAATGTAAGGCCAGACACTATCAAACTCTTAGAGGAAAACATAGGCAGAACACTCTATGTCATAAATCACAGCAAGATCCTTTTTGACCCACCTCCTAGAGAAATGGAAATAAAAACAAAAATAAACAAATGGGACCTAATGAAACTTCAAAGCTTTTGCACAGCAAAGGAAACCAGAAACAAGACCAAAAGACAACCCTCAGAATGAGAGAAACTATTTGCAAATGAAACAACTGACAAAGGATTTATCTCCAAACTTTACAAGCAGCTCATGCAGCTCAATAACAAAAAAACAAACAACCCAATCCAAAAATGGGCAGAAGACCTAAATAGACATTTCTCCAAAGAAGATATACAGATTGCCAACAAACACATGAAAGGATACTCAACATCACTAATCATTAGAGAAATGCAAATCAAAACTACAATGAGGCATCATCTCACACCGGTCAGAATGGCCATCATCACAAAATCTAGAAACAGTAAATGCTGGAGAGGGTGTGGAGAAAAGGGAACCCTCTTGCACTGCTGGTGGGAATGTAAATTGGTACAGCCACTATGGAGGACAGTATGGAGGTTCCTTAAAAAACTAAAAATAGAACTACCACATGACCCGGCAATCCTACTACTGGGCATATACCCTGAGAAAACCATAATTCAAAAAGAGTCACGTACCAAAATGTTCATTGCAGCTCTATTTACAATAGCCAGGAGATGGAAGCAACCTAAGCGTCCATCATCGGATGAATGGATAAAGAAGATGTGGCACATATATACAATGGAATACTACTCAGCCATAAAAAGAAACAAAATTGGGTTATTTGTAGTGAGGTGGATGGACCTAGAGTCTGTCATACAGAGTGAAGTAAGTCAGAAAGAGAAAGACAAATACCGTATGCTAACACATATATATGGAATCTAAGAAAAAAAATGTCATGAAGAACCTAGGGGTAAGACGGGAATAAAGACACAGACCTACTAGAGCATGGACTTGAGGATATGGGGAGGGGGAAGGGTAAGCTGTGACAAAGCGAGAGAGTGACATGGACATATATACACTACCAAACGTAAAATAGATAGCTAGTGGGAAGCAGCCGCATAGCACAGGGAGATCAGCTTGGTGCTTTGTGACCACCTAGAGGGGTGGAATAGGGAGGGTGGGAGGGAAGGAGACGCAAGAGGGAAGAGATATGGGAACATATGTATAACTTTGTTATAAAGCAGAAACTAACACACCATTGTAAAGCAATTACACTCCAATAAAGATGTTAAAAAAAATGAGCTATTCACAATTTTTTAAAACAACAACAGTGCATGACTGTTTATTCCACAAATTGTAAGCCAAATGAATAGCAGCTTAGTTCTACTAACAACTAAGTCCATAAGTTTCTCTAAAATAATGCCTATTTTTAAAATAATTAATTAATTAATTTATTTATTTATTTTTGGCTGTGTTGGGTCTTCGTTGCTGCGCGTGGGCTTTCTCTAGTTGCAGCGAGTGGGTGCTACCCTTTGTTGTGGTGTGTGGGCTTCTCATTGCAGTGGCTTCTCTTGTTGCAGAGCACGGGCTCTAGGCACGTGGGCTTCAGTAGTTGTGGTGCGCAGGCTCTAGAACACAGGCTCAGTAGTTGTAGCGCACAGGGTCAGCTGCTCCGCGGCATGTGTGGTCCTCCGGGACCAGGGCTGGAACCTGTGTCCCCTGCATTGGCAGGCGGACTCCCAACCACTGCGCCACCAGGGAAGTACCTGCCTATTTTTATATAGCTAAAATTTATTGAGAATTTATTATACACAAGGCAATTTTCTAAGTGTTTTACATATATTTCCTCACTTAATCCTCACAACAAACATTAAAGGGTTGTGAAGGTTAAAAGAAATAATCCATGTAAACATTTAGAGCAATGTCTGGCAGTAGGTACTCAATAAATCCCAGCTGCTGTTGCTGCTATTATTGTTATTGCTATTATTGTCGTAGCCCTAATTTTACACCTGAGAAAAAATGAAGCTCAGAAGGGCATCTGCAGTTTTTTATGTTACTGAAAACATAATTTTATAAATCTCCATTTCTCTTTGTTTGTGTTCATGAACTTGCATCCAGGGACCTTACTAAAGTCACTCTGGGATTTTCTGTGCATATAAATCATGTCGCCTGTGACTACTGAGTTTTATTTCTCCCTTTGCTTACATTTGGTTTTCTTGCCTTACTCCACTAGCTAAGACTTCCAGTATGAGGTTGAATAGAAGTAGTAACAGTAGCCATCCTACTCTCATTCCTCATCTCAGGGGGATCCTTTCACTATTCACCACTAAGTACGATATTTGACATAGGATTTTTATAGGTTTAGAATCCAGATCTCTGGCACCAAAGCCACACTCTTCATTCTGGTCTGCTTGCCTCTGCCCCTCTCTGTGCTCACCCCCTTCCCTGATCTCTCCCACATTCTGTTCTTCCATCTCTTTGTCCTTCCTTCACCTGCCCTTTGTCTCTCTTGACCTTTTCTCTCTTCTTCTCCTCTCTTTCTTTCTTCTCATCTCTTTTTCTTCTCCCCCAACGCTTTCCCCTTATTATTTGTTTAACTGCTTTAATAAAGCTTATATTTTCTATTCTTAATTTTTAGTTTTAAAAGTAGATGAGCTAAATACCCTTTATTTCTCCAAAGAAAAGTTTGCTTTTTATACGTTTCTTGGTATTTCAATGGTCTTCAATAAAAAGCCTTCAATTTGCTGTATAGTCTAAGTCCCAAGATAAGAAAGGTGAGGAGAAAAAGCAATGGGGGGGAATGCTCAAACCAAATGGAATAAAGTAGGCATAGAGCCCAGCTTAAGGGACTGAGGCCAGAGGCCAAGGGCCATCTCAAACATGCCCTGGCCTGCATCCCTTGGCGTCCTCTTGTTGTCCTGGTAATGCACTAACATAGCTCTCTAATATACTATATCTCCTTACCTTTGGATAAGAATAACCAGTGATCATTGTATTCCCTTTTGTAATATATGACTGTCTAATCCTTTGAGCTGGGCTCTTTCACCTTTTCCCTATCTGACATGTATATTTAATGCAGTCATCTCATCTACATAGATGACTCGCAGTGAGGTCCTTGGTGCCAAGCATTAAGAGCACCAAAATCCCTCTGGGACCATTCTGAGTAATAATAGTCAGATGCTGTATGTCACAAGACATGCACAAGATTAAATCCCCAAACACAAAACTTTCCAGGTCAGGGGTAGAGATCACATTTGTATGATACCGACTCCCCTTTCCTGATCACGTATTGCACATCATGAAATGTGAGTTAATATAATGATAGAGAAGAGAGGGCATGCAGATTGAGCCGTGGAAGAATTGTAGAAACTCTGTTGCAGCTTATTTTGAGCTGCGCCTGCTGGACCTGCTCCCACAACACCTAGCAGACGGCATGAGGTCGGTAACATGTCCTAAGATACTGAAGACTAGACTGGTCTCTTTCCTGTCCATATCTACAGCCAATCTCAAGGAGGCCAAGGCTATCAGTAAGTGGTGTAAAGAAAGCTCTGGTAACAGTAACAAGAACCTGGGAAACATCTATAGGGAAATTCTGAGAAGGGACTCAGAGAGAGTGCTATGAGGAAGCCAGCCCCAGTCCCATATCTATAGGCTATGCAAATACAGTGGCATTTCTGGAACCCATTATGCTATGTGTTAGTTATTTTTGATACTTCATCTGGCTCTCTGGAGTGAAGAGCTACAAAATACTAAAGCAAAAGGTCCTTATTTCATGTACAGGAAGAAAGAGAGGAGTTGAGACCCTCCATCCTACCCTGCTACAAGGTGAGTAGGGGCAAGGGGAGGGCCAACTTTCAGGGCCAAGAAAGCAGGCTGAGTCTCTAGGGTCTGTAAGGAAGAGTCTTCTTGAGAACATACTAGGGTTAGAGAAGGACTTGGGAATGTGACCAAGTTGTCTGACATTTGGTGCCTCACACACAGGAGGAGCTCATATGTCAATGGAGATGATGCCACCTGTCCTCTCCAACACTCAGGATTGTTCAGAGGTCAAATGAGAGAAGGTGAAAGCGTATGGCCAGCTGGAAAGTCTGTATAGGGCAATCACTGACACCGCCAAGCTTAACTGGCACCTTGACTTCATCTTCACATATAAAACCTTCAGATTTCATGAGGGAAAATAAGTATTTTGAGGTTTGCAAGTAAAAATAAATTATTTTCTAGTTCAGGGAGGAAGAAAAGTCCAAAATGCAAAAAACATACACTGGTCATCAGCTCAGGTCATCTTTGACGTATGAAGGGAGCTCCCTCTTACCTCCATGACCTAGTATCTCCTTACTTGCCCCTAATTTTCTCTCCTCCCAAATTGTATGTCCCTGTCCCTTTGTTCTCCTTGTCTCTTATCTCTTTATCTCTGTTTGCCACCTGCCTGACCTGTGACCTGTCTGAATTGTATGACTTTCAACCTTTTCTCCTAGTCACCTATGTAGTCCTTTACCCATCTAATCCTGTTGATCTGTGCTCTGTTACCTGCTGCCTTTCCTCTCCCCATTCTCACCACCCAGATCTTTTTCTGGAGTTCAATGTGCCTATATTGCCATTCTAATGACTGCCACAAGATGTTGTCAAAATTCAGAGAAAACATTATTCTTTCATTTTAACAGGAAGGGAAATTGAGACACAGAGTGATTACCCAAATTTTCCAAGCTTATAAAGGAATCCAAGACTGGGCCCAGCCTTAGAAATCCGCTGGCTGGTCTTGATTTTGTGCCATTAGGTAGAAAGCTAGTGCCCTAGTATGATGTGATTAAGAAGTCAATAAACAGACACTTGGTGCACATACCCTGAGTTTAATACAAATTTCAGGTTGTTACAGAAAGATAATATTGCTGAGGATAAAGTGGCACAGATAGGGTGGTGTTCCACAGAAGTCAATTTTCCAGATATCTGAAACATATCTCTTTCGATAACAAAATGCAGTTAGCTTTAAATATTATTTTGAAGGGGAGTATTTTTCAAATGCTTTGCACCTTACCCTGTCTTACTAAACAGAGCACATGATGCCTAATGAGACCAATTCTTAGTGATGTAAAAGAACTTTGATGAACCTCTATTGCTGGGGTGTTCTGCAGTTCATTGGTGCTTTAGGGAACTTCTAGGAATGTAGGGCTTAGCTTGTCCTTTCAGTGAATGACTTCACATCGTGGCACATTTCCAGGTGAAGTTTCTTGTCTTCTCCCCTGTTGTTAGCTGCCATTATAGAAGTTCTGCCTTCCTGCTTTTACTCTGCTTACTGCTATAATATAGGAAAACTAAAAATTTCCAAAGAAAACCATATAACTAAGCTTGCTAGATCAAGAATGATGACTAGGGGCTTCCCTGGTGGCGCAGTGGTTAAGAGTCTGCCTGCCGATGCAGGGGGCGCGGGTTTGTGCCCCGGTCTGGGAAGATCCCACATGCCGTGGAGCGGCTGGGCCCGTGAGCCATGGCCCCTGAGCCTGTGCGTCTGGAGCCTGTGCTCCGCAACAGGAGAGGCCACAACAGTGAGAGGCCCGCGAACCGCCAAAAAAAAAGAAAAAAAAAAGAATGCTGACTAGATCAGGCTTATAGTCGCATATAGAATATAATGACTGAGGTTTGTGACATCTGTTCTTGTTGCTGCTCTGAAGCTTTGCCTGCTCACTTCTGCTTTCAGGTTTTTGTTCTAGAAGTTAAACTTGTCAAAAACTCATCACCATGTAAATGTACAGTAGAAGAAGAGACCAATGTGTCATGTTTTAGAAACATACTGAAGGCCTTCACCCTGGCTGAAGAAACAGATAAGGAGACAAGGATGGAGGTAAATCGATTTGTGAATTAAATCCTTGAGATATTTGAGAATTTCAACAGCTTCAGATAAAGTAGACTGGTTTAACAGGAGATCTTGACACAGCTGAATCAGACAGCTGAGGGGGGAACTAACTTTTCTTGCAAGTGGTTTCACAAGTTGATTTTTAATAGGAAAGTTGCTCTTGCTGATGGTGAGTGCCCCTCCAGCTCAACAAAATACTCTTGTATGAAGTAAGGCTATTGCTATAGATGTAACTATGTTGGTATCTGCTAACTGACCAAAGTCAAAAGGGAAAACAATCATGGCTGGTGAAGAGAGAAGAAATGAAGACTGCCCAGTGCCCTGATGATACAAGAAGATGGAAAAAGCAAAGAGGATCCCAGAGTCTGAGGTGGAAGGAAGAGGAAAAGAATAAGTGGATTCCAGTAAATCTGAAGTAAAAGCCAGAATGAGTAGAATCGTCAAAACCCAAATTTTGGAGACTAGGAAAAATTAGGCCAGAGGTATTTTTCCCAGGCTGGGTTAAGGAAATTTAAGGCCTAGGAACAAGAACCTGTTTTCACATGAACCAAGAGATAGACAAAGATCTTGGGTTTGGTCTGTGAATAAAATCAGGTTAGAATGAAGGAAACAGGCTTCCTAGAGAGTACAAAATTCAGGGAGCCAGACCTGGGGAGTGTTAGCTCTGTTGGACAGAGCACATCTCTGTACAGTTCTGCACATGTTAACTGGACACAGGCTATGCCCTAAGAAAGCCACACCAGGCCCTGGGAACATTCTGAGAAACGCTGCTGTCAGTGGCAGACTATGAGGAAAAGAAGGTTGCTAAGGCTGAGAACCCATGACCTGGTCCGTAGTAGTGTATTTGGAGACTGTGAAGGCAGGATGCCTAGTATTCACTTATGTCAAGGTTTAGAGTATGTATTTAAGCAAATCATTTTCCATCTCTGGGCTTTAATTTCCTCCTCTAGAGGTTAATGTAAATCTCACTGAGTTTTAAGAATCAAATCAAGAGCTCAGGCATCAAAATGCTTTGATAATGGCATAAACGCTATTCATCTGAGTCATTATCCTTGACTCTTCTGCATCACTCTTAATAATCTGGACCACAGGAATGCCTACTACTTCTGTATCATTTGCTGAAAATACATCAAAGACTCCTCTCAAGCCTTAAGCAGCATCTTGGTGGCCTCAAAGTCCTTTGTTGAAGATCTGGGGCTACATTATGAGCAGAAAAGAGGTCCCTCTTGCAAGTGAACTGGGGTTGAGATAGGGCTCTCTGTGACGTGTACAGCCTTGACTCCATGAGTGTTTTGAGGAAAGGAATGTGTGTATTTTTCAGCAGTTGACTAGTTAAGTTTGAAATGAAGCCATCAAAACGGCTTCCAGTTTCACTTGGGATTTAAAGGCGTTCTGTTGCAGAGTTGTCTTTCTTCATCGTCTTTCTTCAGAGTGGCTGAACCAAGATTAAGAAGCTTAAGCAACAGCTAGTGCCAAACAAATGTCCAAGTTCATACAAAAACATCCTGCTGGAGGCAGGGAAGGTGGTGGGATAAAATGTTCCCGAGACTACAGAGCTCAAGCCGCTAGAAAACCCATTCTAGAACTTTCACTTCTCATTTTCAGCAGCAATCTGTTTTCACCATCAGCTTATTTAGTACCAGCTCCTAGGTACTTGTGCACAGCTGCTCAGCTGTAACAAAAGTCCTCCATGTGGTGACACAAAGCAGCTCCGAGCATGACTAGGTCCCTGTGGAACACACAGAGTGGTGACTGGAGCCACAGGTTCCTCTCATCTGTGGCCTCAGATAGACTTCTGACGTCCCCGGCACTCACAGGCCAGCACAGGCTGAGGAGTGGGCTGGGGGCTAAGTGCCTTTACCGGATAAAGACAGCCAAGACCAAACTAGGCTGGGTCCTAAGACCTCTCCCCAGCAAGGCCTCAGGCTACTTCAGAGAGTATAAAGATAGGAAAATCCAGCAGGTGAGAGACCACATGGAGTCCTACTTCTCCCACTGCAGTGCACAGAGAGAGGCAACTTAACCTAATCATTGAACACAGGGCTGAGGCAGGAACCTGTGCTCTGGTCCTAACACTGTCAACAGTTGGCTGTGTAACTCTTAGGTGATCACTGAACCTCTCTGTGTCTCAGTTTCCACATCTTTCAAAGGGGAGTAAGAAAGTGGCTTCCTCATAGTACTGCTAGGATAAACAAAGAGATAAAATAGAATAATCCTTGTAAAAACCGATGAAAAAAGTAGAAAGTGCTATACAAAGTATTATCAATCAATGATAAGATGCTCAAAATGTTGTTTGGTAACCTTGACCTTCATACCCCCACCCTGCCCGATCCCAGATTCAAGGCAATGAATTCCCTCAAAAAGAAAGCCCTTCTTCTTATTTCAGGAGCTTTGTGTATAAGCAGTACCTCTCTCAGTCAAGTAGACCCAAAGGTTCCTCTGGGCCAGGATGGCAACCTTGAGGTTCCTTTTTCTGGGAGTCCAAGCCACAAAGAAGCCTACAAAACATCTGAAAAATGTCAGGCCACTTGCCCCTCCACACCTCTGCATGAACCCAGGTTCACGGCCAGGGGCAGCTCAAAACGAGAAGTTAGAGTTCTTAGGATCTTCTTTAACCCCACTGCCACCCTGCAGCCACACAGGAGGGCAGCATCCCCTCCCCTCACTGCTCAGAGCACCCTGTGGGCCACCCACACAGGCAGCACAGACTCCATGCTTGCATGTGGCTCACCCCCTTTCCTCTGTACTGGGTGGAGGAGCAGAACTGAGACTCATTAAATAAGCAGAAGCATTTTTAGCATGGCTCCCACTACCAGTTGAGCACTGGCAATGCCCATGCTTCCTACTGACCTCTAAAGCCAGCTGCCTTCCATTCATCTTATATTCATCTTATAATGTAACTTCCACAGGAGAGCACCAACAATTCAAGACTTAACGTTTTCCTCCCCCCCAAATATGCTTTTCTTCCCATGCTCCCATCTCAGGTGAATGGCAACTCAGTGAGCTAAGACACACCTTGGACTGTCTTTCCCTCACTTCCCATTGCCAGTCAGTCTCCAAGCCCAAAAGCTCCTGTGATCTGATCTCTTGAAGTCCTTGCTGCCTCATCATTCCCATCATTACCTGATTTCATTCAACTTCTCCTATTTCTCCTCTGTACTATTTTGGTCTCTCTTACTACAGCTAAAGCGACCTTTCTAAAATTTAATTCAAACCATGTCCCTCCTTGCTAGAAATCCTTCATTCACGCCTCACAACCCCCAAGACTGAATCCCAACTCCAGAGCATAATTTACAAGGCCTTCCAACCACTCTGGTTTCAATCACTCCCATTCTCCAGTACATCTCATGTTCCTACCGAGCCAAATCATCTGAAACCCCCTAAGTACCCCAGGCTTTCTTTCACTTCTGGACCTTCCTACTTGCCATTCCCTTTGACTATTTATTCTATACTTTCCCCTTCCTTCCTTTACCAGCCTAACTTCTCCTCCTTCAAATCTCAGCTTAAAATCATGTCCTCTAGGAAGTCTGTGAACAGTCCCTTCTCCCAGAGTTAGGTGCTTCTTCTATACAACCCAGTGACTATCACAGCACTTTATCATGCTTTATTGTTGTTGCTTGTTTAACTGTCTCTCCCACTAGAATATAAGCTCCAGTGTGAGACTCTTATTCACCAATGTGTGTCTGACACGTAGAAAACTATTTGGCATATAATAGGAGATTAACCTACATTTTTTGAACATTGAGTGAATACATAAATGGGTGGATAGATGGATGGTTGGATGGATAGGTATCTACCCCAGGTGGAAGAATGTAAACCACTAAGAGCCACAAAGGACCAATTTACAGCATCTCTTTGGCCTCTAGGCCAGACAATTTTCAAAAGGATAGGGCAGGATGCGCATAGACAAAAAGCCATTAGTACCAGAGGCCTGCCCAGACTTCAAGGGATTTCCAAGTTAACACTTCATTTTTGCCATCTCTTACTTTTTAAAATTCTCTTCTCAAGTATCATTGAGTTAGACTGATCTAAAACATATATGGCAATGGTGCTACTGGGAGAAACATGATGAAGGGTAGGTACACAGAACAACTAGTGGAACTGGAGTTGTATAGCCTAAGGGATGCTGCAGGACCGAGGGTGCAGGCTGGAAGGATACAGAATAGCTGACAGAGCTTCAGGTACAGGGCTGAGTGGAAGTACCAGGAAGGTTGAGGGGACTAGACCAGAAAAGGCAATTGGATAAGTGGAGCAGGGCCAAGGAACACATGGAGGGCTGATGGGAAGGCATGGCACAGCACTGAGGTTCCAGCTAGGAGGATGACCAGGGTAGGGATGAAGGGCAGGGGTTAGAGTAGGACAGCTGAGGAGTCGTGGGATTCTGGGTTATTGCCATGAACGCTTCCATCAGCAGGTAGGTAGATGGACAGGAAGGGCTCCAATAGCTCATCTCCAAGAGATCCCAGTGCCCCTAGATGCTCAGCTACCTCTGCAGGATATCCCTGTAGAGCACTCACCCAATAAATTCCATTAATCCAAATTCTAAGGCCAACGAACTTTGGATTGTGGGACCACATAAAACATTTTCCCCATTTTCATTCATTGCAGACAGAAGAAAGTTCAGGCTTTGGATTCTCATTTTAAATAAACCTTAGCCCTCTTATGTACTAGCTGTAGGTCCCTGGATCTCAGTTTCCTTAGCCATAAAATTGGGGTGCCCACCTCACAGTATTGTTGGGAAGGTTAAGTGAAATCACCCTGTGAAGCACCATGTGCAGTTCTAGGTACAGAGTGAGGGTTCAATAAGTTGGCTTTCTTTCCCTTTCCCCTTCCTCTCTAAATGAAGCTCAGCTGCTCCCATTTTTACTGTATGTGGGTGGAAATGGGGTAGAGGAGGACCTTGCAGACTCATTAGGACAGAAGGCATGAGTCAGGGTTGTGTAACATCCAGGGATGGAACAGGGACACTCCTCCCCCCACCCAATCATCCTCATCCAGGTCCCTGGGGTCTTGACAGGCAGTGGGTCCCGTATGGTCAGCGAAAGCAGGCTCTGTTAGTACCTTTCTCACCACATTCGGAGACGAGTGCTGGATGGCGCTGTCCAGTGGGGGAACACTGTGAGGAGTTTCTTCCCCAGATGCCTGGGGCAAGTTAGCAGTAGTATTCTTGTCAAGAGGGAGAATTGGCTTTGGGCCTTCAGATGCTGGGGACGCATCTGTAGCCTGGAGAAGAAAATAAGAACGTGGGTGGGTTTTACCGCAAAGAGTAGCAGCAGCAGCAAAGGCTAATGCCCACCCTGCACTGTCCGTTGTTACCACCTACACATTGTGAACTGCTTGAAATTTTTTCAGAAAGAAAGATAGTCTTATCTAAATTCTTCCTAATATGACAATCTTAGGACAGAACCCAAACCAAGAATTATGAGCTAACTCTGTCATATTCACCTTAGCAATCATAACAGTTTTGACTTACATTTAAAGAGTTTATGGTTCTCTATAAACCCTAGACCCTTCTCTGCCATCATAAGGATTATTCCATATCCCCTCAAAGGAAATGAGCCTCAGAGGAAGACATCTGAAGCATGATCTGAAGCTGTCAGTGCTGAAGCATAAATGTGAGGCCTTATATTTTGTAATAAAGTAAAAGTCTGTAGAGCTGCTTTGAAGATATAAATGTGGTTACATGTTTAAAGGAGACACCACTATGAAAAAAGTGAGAGGGGAGGAGGAAGGGGCTGGAACAGGAAGCTCTGGGGACAAAGAAAAGCAAGAGTTAAGGATGAAGATGTGGAGTGCTGCAAAAATCCCAGAGGCACAAACTGCGCCTCTTCAATTGTCTCTTAGCTGAGAAAAGAGAGGAGCAGCCTTCATAAACCCCCTAGGGAGAGAACAGGGCCTCCTCTGTGGCATTTCAGAGTCAGCAGCCCTGGACCCAAGTCTTGGCTCTACCACTCAACGTTTTAGGATCTCTAGGCAAACTGCTTGCCCTCTCTGACCTCCACTTCTGCACCTAGAAAAACAGATGGTAATGCCTACATAACAACATTGTTGATAGGACAAATGACATAGTGTATATAAAACATTCCTAGCTTAGTAGGCTTGGAATAAACTCTAAGTCTCTGTCTTAGTGTTATGAAGTGTTATGAAGTTGCTGTCCACTAGCACGTAGGGCACACCTTCACTGCCCTTCCCCCTGTCTGGGATACACAAGTTACAGCAAGGCAAGTGAGGTTACAAAGGTAAGAGACAGCCTCCCTTCTGCCCTGGCGCTAGCTAGAATCCAGCAGAGCTCAGGACGTTCCATTCATGGACAAGGTCCCTAGTGTCACCCAGGAGGACAGGGCTAAGCCAGGCCACTCTGGACAGTATGAAGCCCAGATCTAAGTTGGGGCTAAGTACTCTGTTCTCTGGAGCTTTCCTGAGATGGGAGGTGGAGCCCGGCGCAGTCTTGAATTGTGAGGGCTGAGTTCAAGGCCACCCTAAAATGAAGAAACTGTGCTCTTGTGCCACCCTGTGATTGGGAGGCTGTGTTTCCTGCACTGTCCTAGGGAGAATGTGTGTTCCATGCCACCCTGAGGCTCACCTGCACTGTGTCCTCCTGGCTCTGGGACTGGACGGGTGCCGGCTGCCTCACAATGTAGTTGATCTGCCCCACGATGGTTTGCTGAAGATGCTGCGGCGATTTGGCCTGACTCAGCTGCAGGCTGGGCTGTTGAGCCTGAAGGAGAAGCTCCAGGTCCTTCTGCATTTCCTCCAGCTCAAACTTGTGGTGCATTATGTCCACATTCTGGGAACAGGCAGGCCCAGGAGGGCTCTCATGCTGACTAGAAGCCAGATGCTGGGATGGAGGGAGAGGTGGGGGTGGCTGCTGTTGGGGCGGAGGCGGCGGCTGCTGCTGAAAGTGGCTGAGCTTCAGCTTCTGGTGGTGGCCCAACTGCACCTGGACAGACGGTGTCTGAAAGGTGGGCGGGGCGTGGGCTCCTTGCTGAACATCCTGCGGGGGGACGATGCACACAGGCTGGGAAGTCAGCTGCTGCCCCAGCCGCTGGGATGTGCTCTCTTGCTCCGCAGGGGGCCGGGTTTCCAGCCAGGGTTGAAGTAGCTTTGGTGGATGAGGACGGCAGGGCAGTTCTTTTTCCCTGGGCAGCAGCGGGGAGCACTGCAGTGACCTCAGTTGTTGGGGCACCGTCTCGGAGGGCTGCCTAAAGCTGTGGGCTGGGTGTATGCTGGGCGGCGGGACCTGGCCTTTGAGGGAGGGCGAGACTGGGGAGCAGTGGGAGCAGCACACAGAGGAGGAACACAGTGCTGGAGGCTGGAACTTGCGTGAGGGATGGCTGAGAGTCTCCTGCTGAGCCCCTGGGGACTGGTGGCTTTGATAAAAAGATGATGGTCCCTGTAAGCTTCCATATGCAGGAGTATCTGCCGGGGACAGTTGTCCACCCTCAGTAGTTATACAGCCTAAGAATTCAAAATAGAGAGTGTTTCCAAAGGTAATCTGCAGTTGTTCCCCCTCTGCTACCTCCCACTCCTGGGACCGAAGGATAGCATTCAAAAAAACTTGTACCAGATGCAGAGATTAAGAAATTCAACCCCTGATCCCCAAGACTCAGTCTAGAATGCTTCCAGCAATTGGACCTATATAGACCTGCTTTTGGGGCCTGGGACACTTAGAAATTAGCTCAGCTTTTACCAGATGCTCAGTCCTGACTCTATCTTACTAGAGAAACCACGGGCTCCCTCAAAGAGCACCTACTTCTTTTTTAACAGAATAGCCCAAGAGAGACTCAGACCAAAAAATATCAACACTGGGGGAGAAGAAGGAGTGTGTTGGAAAGTGGCAAAGGAGATTCATCCCCAGGACAAATGAGCAAGTCTTCAAATATGGTTCTGGGGAACTGTGTGTTGGGCAAGTAGGATGGAAGAGAGTGGGGAAGCTCTAACACCAAGGTCAATGCCAGGCGCCAGTGCTGCGGACTGAGGCCCCTGGGCCCTCATACATGAGTAGATGATATCCATTGCTGTTTCAGGCTAATGGCTCCTTCAGCTCATCTGAGGCTTATTTGGGGAAGACCAAGTGTCTTGAGGGCAGGAGGTATGTTTTATTCACCTTTGGTCACTTGGTGGCCAGGGTGGGGCCTGACTCAGAGCAGGTGCTCACCAAAGGTCTGTTGAATTAAATCAAAAGGGTAAGGGAAGCAAAAAATAAACCTAAATATATCATTTATCGCTCTGTTAAGTTCAAAACACTTTCACGGAGAATAACAGCCCGGATGAAGGTAGCAGTTGGCCATTAGTTTAACAAACCCACCATTAGGTTGTCAACACAGGCACAACTTCAAGTCTACATTCTGCGTAAAGATTGAATGCCAGCAAGTTATTGCAGCAGGGAAGAAAAACGCACAAGGTCATGAATTATCTGCTTATATCTCAACTCCAAAGGACATGTGTGACACTGTCTGTCTGTCTCCTCTCTGTGTCGCTGAAATATCTCTGTTTGTGCCCACACACATGTGCACTGCCATACAGTATTCTGGAGAGTAGGGCCACTGTCTTGTCTCCTCTTCTAGCAATGAAAACAAGGGAAGAGGGACATTCATGCAGAATAGGAAGCTCAGATCTCAGCGGGTCCTGTTACAAAAGTCCTGTATTGCCATTGCTATTTACGCTATCAACTCTCCCCACCCCCACCCCAACCCTACCCTCCTCACCCCCAGTCATTCAGGTTTGCTCTGGCAGTCTCAGGGAGTGCTTTCTCTTGGGCATATGCTGATCTAGCCAGTAAGCTAAGCAGATGGTCTATATGTGTTCTTAGCAATCATGCACAGGCCCACAGAGTAGGCCCTGGGCTCACCAAGGGAAGCCAGCTGCTTGGTCCAGAAGTTAGGCTCCCAGGTGAATCTGATACTCCAAGGGGAACCAGGGTCTGTGTTACAATTGGTCTCCAGCAATCGCTGCATCTGAAACACAATCTGACAACAGCACCAAAGGTCATTTCTTTGGGCATCTTGCACCTGAATGACAACGCCCTCTCCCTCACTCTTTGGACAAGTTGAAGGCCAAAGTCCTGGCTGTTTAGCCTGTGGTCCTCCCCCATATGCTTGCTTATTTCCTTACATCTTAGTATCTTCACATTCCTCCGCTTTCCCCCACCCCTACTGATCCCCTTCTTCTTACTGAGGCTTATGGAAAGCCTACATTCTTATCTCTTCCAGGCCTCAAATGATTTTAATTCTCCCTCAGAATATCACTTGGCTGGAAGCCTCTCAAGAGCGTTCCTTTCATTCTACCATAATCTCACATGAAAAGCCAATGGGGGCAGACATTCTCTGAGTTCCCCATAGCTGTCCTTCCATCCACTTGTAAAACTCCATTACATCCTAGTCAACTGCCCTCTTCCTCCCTCATCCCTTTCATCTATCTCCTACCGCTAACTCTCCCATTTATCTAGGACTTTGGCAAGTATCCAACTGCCCTGACAACATCTAGTTAACCAATGTCCTAATCAGCATCTTGGCCTCTTACTTCCTTGATCTCTTTAATGTAAATCACCTTCACCTCTCTTTTCAGTTCACTCACCATATCTAGACCATTTTCATCATCTAGAACCATTCTACCTATGAGACCTTAAACTCCAACAACCTACCCCCTGATCATAACCAGCTCTCACTCTTTCTGAGCATGCTCTTCAGCCTCACTGGACTCCCCAAGCCCTGCTCCCTCAGTCCATAGGGTCGTCCCACCTTTCCATCATTTTCAGTAACAATGTCACTAGTGCCCTAGTTCCCTTCCCATCCCCAATGTCTGACCTTGGGTCAATCCAGCCATCCCAAAGCCATGTTATCTGGGGTCGCTACACTGATCATTACCCTCAGGGGTACCCTTCAGTCCTTCTTCTTGTCACTTCCTATCTTGTCAGCTTCCTCTACCATGGTCCTTAATGACTATCTAAAATTTTTACTTCTCTCCTCAATGTCATTTACCCAATGCCTAACCCTCTCATTATCACCTCCAACTTCACAGAGGGTGAAAAAACCCATAAAAGACAATTTCCCTCAAACTTGTATCCCTCCTATCTCCAAACTTAACTACATTATATTGACACCTTCCTGTCCTCTGATCTCAGAGGAAAGGAGTGCCTCTTGTTTAAGGTCAACCAGTTCACTCTAGATCCCACTTCTTTCTGCCCTTCCAGTATGCTTCCTCTACCACACATCTCTTCTACCTTCAATCACTTCTCCCAAGATGCGCAAATGTCTTCCTTACTTTAAAAAAGTATTCCAACCCTGTCTCCTTCTCAAGCTACCTTCTTATTTCCCTTCTTTTCACTTCTGTCTCTACTTCCTCACCTCCTATCCTCAGCCTCCTCATTCTAGCTTTTGACCCTTCTACTTTGTGGGAATGTCTTCCAAAAGATTACCAGGGACCTCCTGATTCCCAGACCTCAAGATTTTGCTTCACTACTCATGCCCCTTCACCTATGTAGCAATGATAACATTGATTACTTAAAATGTGAAACTCTGTTAATTTCTGTGCACCACACTTTCCTATTTCTCCTCTCACCTCTGATGCTTGCTTCTCATCTCTTTCACTCATCTTCTTCCTCTGTCTATGTGAAAATGACGGCATTTCCCTGGGCTCCAGGTTTGTTCTTCTCTTCTTCCTTCACACACTCTTCCAATATCACTGATATCCCAGTGACTCCCACATCTCTCTCTCTCTAACCCTGACTTTTCTTCTGACCTCCGGACCCATCTATCAAAGCAGGTTTGGGACAGCTCCCTTTAAATGCCCTATAGGCACCTTCACTTCAACATATCCAAATATAAACCCCATCAACATCCTTCAAAATTCTTGCTTCTTTTCCTGGGGATCATCACCCTCCCAAGCCCAACACTTCAATGTCATCCTCAACTCCTCCTTTCCTCTTAGGTCCCATTTAAACCCAAATAACTTCCTATGGAATGTTCAGCACACTGCTAGTATTAATGCCTGGATCCATGACCTAAGACAGAACTACAGAACTTCCCAGCTGAGTTGCTTGGAGGAAGGCAGGTCTATTCCAGCACCTGGGTCCTTTGCACTGTGGGGTTTGGTCAAAGATGGTTTTCACTTACTAACCCAAAGTCAGTGATTGAGGAGTGGGAGTTCTTCTTACCAGCTCTTTGCTGAAAAGGAAAGGGATGCTGGTTTTGCTGCAGACAGCCCAATTAATGAAATTCTGCACATGCTCAAATTGACGGTTGAGAACCATGATGCTCTGCAACTGCTGCTCCAGCTTCCGCTTCCTTTCATTAGTAATGCCCTGGTTACGAAGAGAGAAGACAGAGTCCCTGATCCTGTTCTTGGACTGCAGGCCACATGCTTGGGAAGTCTGGTGGTCTGTGTGTATCAGTGTAAACACAGATGGAATCAGATGAAACTGCACCCCTGAGAGGAGGACATGGGCTGCTGAGGGATGGATGGAGGGAGGGAGGGAGGGAGGGAGACAGGGTAGGTAGATTTTATAGTACAAACATGGAATGGCTAATAAATGAATGAGAAAATGAATGAATGTCTGCATCTCTTGGGCATAGCTTGTTTCATATCTCTTTCAAGGCTATAACCCTGCATAGTCCAGGAAGGCAGTTGCCTTACTGCCACAGCATTAATGGGAGTTTGATCTGATTCTCTAGCCCTTAATGAGCCAACTTCCCAAAATTAGACTGGACATTTTAAGATACAGGGAGCAGCAGAGAGCTATGGAAACTACATATCTGAATTCTAGCCCAGGCATCTCTGAGCCCTGAGACAAGGTTGATATGTGCCTGGTTTCTGCCCCAGGGAAAGAACAGAACCCATCCATCTGCTCACATATACCTCCAGCTCCTCTATGAGCCCACTGGCCTGTTTGTTCAGCTCGTTCATCAGAACCATCTTGGCCATTTTGATCTGGTTTTCCACCTTCCTGTGCTGATGCTTCACCTCAAAAATCCTGTAAACAACAGGATGAGACAGAGCATGGTGAGACCTTCCCCCCAGGCCTACGAGAGCCTACAGACAGCAAACGTAAGAGCCTACAGTGTGGAGGCTGCCTACTGAGATCAGGGCCCACCAGCTACCAAATGTAAAGAAACAAGAACCTTCCTCCACCACCCATCCCACTCTTTGTACAACCCAGCCCACTTGATCTAAGTGGGAAAATGGCCCAAAGTTCAACGCAGTTTTCTCTAGGTAAACTGCAGGGCCACGCCCAGGTCAACCCAGTAGCTCACCAGTTCACACAGCACTAGAGGCAGGACAGAGAGAGTGAGTACAGTTATGACTTCATGTAAACAGCGTCACTAAACAGCGTCATGCAGTAAAAAGAGCATAGGTAGAGACAGAAAGTAGACTAGTGGTTGCCAAGGGCTGGGGATGTTGCACAGTGAATGGGGAGTGACTACTAATGTGTATGGGGTTTCTTTTTAGGGTGATAAAAAGGGTCTTTCGAAAGTAGACAGTAGGGGACTTCCCTGGTGGTGCAGTGGTTAAGAATCCACCTGCCAATGCAGGGGACAAGGGTTTGAGCCCTGGCCCGGGAAGATCCCACATGCCGTGGAGCAACTAAGCCTGTGTGCCACAACTACTGAGCCCGTGCGCCTAGAGCCTGTGCTCTGCAACAAGAGAAGCCACCACAATGAGAAGCCCACACACCACAACAAAGAGTAGCCCCCGCTAGCTGCAACTAGAGAAAGCCCATGAGCAGCAATGAAGACCCAACACAGCTAAAAATAAATAAATATATTCATATATTTAAAAAAAACATAGACAGTAATAATGGTTATATAACTCTATGAATATGCAAAAAAACTCACTGAATTGTACATTTTAAAAGGGCAATTTTATGGTATATAAATTATATATAAAGTCATTAAAGCCATTTTAAAAAGCCATTAAAAAAAAACAAACATGGGCTTTGAAGCCACATAGATCTAGCTTCCAAACCCAGCTCAGTCTCTGACTAGCTGTGTGATCTCACACAAGTCACCTAACCTATCTGAACCTTAGTCTCCTCATCAGTAGAATGGAGATAACCCCAACTCAAAGAATTATAAGAATTGATCAAAATGACGCATGCATGATGCCCAACCCAGTGCCTGTCGTGATGATCTCTCAGTACATACTTATTTCTCTTTCCACAGAAAATACAGATGATTTCATGTCATGTGTAGGTCTATATGGAAAACACTGGGAAAGGGGTGATAAAGGGTAGATTGCCACTGACTTGTACCCACATGCTAAGCAGCACTCTTCCCCAATATCTACTCTGTGCCCTTGTTCTTAAGCACCTACCTTTGGCTACTTCATGGCCACTTTCAGAAGGCATGAACTTTAGCCCAGGCTCACTGTGATCATCCTGACCTAGCTTGGCCCCATGCACCAAGTGATGACCCAAAACCCCCTCCCTGGCCCTGAGACCTCTAAGGCCAGGACATATGCCAATGTCTGCATGTCTTCCTTATAAGTACTCCATCCTAGTACTGTGACCCAGGATGAGAGGGAACAGAGCATTTCCAGTGCTGACAAGGGGCTAGCCGATGTTACCTGTCCTCAATTTGCTTTGCAGATGTCTGTAGACTAGATTTCTTATGTGCCACCTGTGTAGTCACACTTTCCAGAAGCATCCTCTGGTTTTGCAAAACTTCTTCAAGATGTCTACACCTAGAGTAGGAGGCAGAGAAAAAGCTGAGGAGGACTGAGTCTTATTCTGAGCACGCCAGCCAAGTGAGAATCCCCACAGTGCATTGTCTCAGCCAGGTCCATGGAGGCTGGGGTTACATGTAGTGAGTCAGAGACTCTTGGCCCTTCAGGCCTTCTCCAGAGAAAGCCCACAACAGGAACAGGGAAAAACTTCAGCCTAGGGGCTGAAGGTTGGCTTGAGCAGGGAGCGGATTCTGAAGTACTGGGAGCCCAGCGCTCTCATAGGTAGAGAGTCCAGAGCCCTCCCCGTTCCCCTTTGGGCAGCCCGCCGGCCCCACCTGTGCTCTTTGTGTTCCACCATGAGGCAGCTATGGCATGTGAGCACATCACAGGTCTCGCAGAATAGCTTGAGCACTTCCTGTGTGTGTAGAGGACAGTACAAGGCGAAGTCTCCAGAACCACCATTCACTCCTGCCAGAGAAGATGGAGAAAGTGGGCTTCTCTTGCTCCGGAAGACCTCTTAGTTTAAGTTCCACTGAGCATCCCTCAGCCCTCTATGGACACAGGGAAGACACAGAGCTTGGAGGGAAGGTGGTACAAAGTAAGAGAGGCCTCTCTCTGGACAAGTAAGGTTCCAGGAACACAAGGAGGAAGGCAGGCTTAGACTGGCTGGATTTGCCCATCTGTCCAGAAATAACTGGCCATCAAGCCCCAGGCACCCCACCACCTGGTGAGCCTGAGGAAGGGGCTTGCTACCTGCTGCACATGGATCTCCTGCAGAATAGTGAGTCCTCTAAAACTCAACCTAAATCTCCTCATTAACCAGGATTCTGTTATGGTGAGGCTGAAACAAGCTACCCAACCTTGCCAGGCTCCAGACCAGATCACATGGGTCATGAACTTTGGTTCCTGTCTGACGAAGGTAAAACCCTTCTCACAGTTCGAGGGCCTTGAGAAAAGACTTTCAAGAAGACTGTCACTTCTTGAAAGTGGTGCTGGATGGATAAATGGACAAACCCTGATTCAGGCTGCTGAATTAATCAAGTAACTAAACAGAAGTGAGGGCCGTTTGCTTGAAACAGAGGTGAAAGATAGGGAACTCAATTACCTTCTGTGGTAATTCGAGACTATTCCTCCCTGCACTGCCTCACCCACCCTCACCCACGCCCCCGCTGCCCCCCCCAGTAGGGAGAGCCTAGAGTGAGTTTACACTGTGATGCGACTCTGCAGGGGACAGCTTTCCTTCAGGAAAGGCTCTGAGACCACCCCTACTCTCACCCCCAGCAGGGAAACGAGGTCAGAGAGCTATTCTCCAAAGATTCTATGGTTTGCTACTACTTAAGTGCATGTGAGCTAGTGGAGAGGGTGAGGAGTGATACCTGGAGATCCCTTCTGGGTCCGGGGAAAGAGTGGGCCCCCAGGGGCAGGGCCATGCCGGTGCTCCTCCGTGCAGGAGCTGCACAGCCAGCGGTTGCAGTAGGTACAGAGGATGTGTGCCGCCCTCTTCTCCTTGCACTCGGAGCAGTTCTAGAGGTAGAGAGTTCTAGAATTACTGACGTATCTTCATCACTTGGGCCTGCTTTTATGAGTGGTAAATACTCTAGGCACTGGGGTCCTGCAGGGCTGTTCCTCCACTGTTTTGGAGTGCAGTCAATTCTGGAGAGCTGCCTGGGAGTGACATGCAGGGGCGTGTGAGGCATAGTGCCCTTTGTGACTAAGCGTACTGCCCTCGGGAGCTATTCACACAAGTCCCGTGCTGCAGCTGAGGATACGCAGATGAATAAGGCAAGGATCTGCTCTCAAGGTACACACAGCCTGGACGGGGTGGCAGACATTCAGTGGGTAATGCCGTGATGAAAGGATGCACCAGGTGCTAAGGAAGCAAAGAGAGGTTTCCAGGAGTTCCATCCAGGAGCAGCCAGGAAAGGTTCCATAAAGAGCTGACATTTGAGTTGGATACTGAATGACAAGTAGAAGTTCACCAGGCAGACAAGGGAGGAAAATGGAAAGCACAGGTGAAAGTGAAAACTGTAATGGGCCTATGGAGAGGAAGAAGCTGCAGCTGTATGAGTACACAGAAAGATGATGATACACAGCCAGGAAAAAGTGAGATGGACCAACTCTCAGAGCTGTGTTTCCACTGCTGCGGCTTGCCAGGACCAAGAGTCCCTAGCCTTCTTCTAGTACAAATGTTCATTCATTTGGTCAGCAAATATCATGCAGGGCTGATATAAAAGTTGGAGAAGAAGAAAAATTAGTCTGTGCCTGAATAATACAGGCCACCAAACTGATGTGGATCCTGACAGCTCTGTCCTCACACTGGGATCTGACAAACCCACAGCAAGAAAAAGAAAAAAGAGGAGAAATACAAGTTTTACTGACCAAACTATGAATTCTTTGAGGGTAGAGACATGGGTCTCTGTCTTCCTAGCACCCAGGCCCTGGCATATCAGACATTCAGTAAGAATTTAATACAGGTGCAAGTAAGTAAAACGGCAAATGAATAAAATGTAGTGGGCAAGGATACCCCAGTGGAGAAAGGAACAGAAGGGATACCAGTCAGTAAGTGATGTGAAATTTCAGAAACTCAGGCATTAGTTGTTAAATATAAGCATAACTGATGAACCCATTTAACCCAGGCTGGTGCATGAGTTTCAACTCAGTGTGCCGGGGTGGGTGGAGGGTGGGGAATAAAAGCTTAGTACCCATAGTTTTCAGTAAGAGCTATAAGAGAGAGAAAACACCCCAATTTTGCTTCCCCAACTGAAACATTTTGGTTCTCTTCTGGATAGAAGTATGGATGGATGGATAGATGGATGGATGGATGGATGGATGGATAGATGGATGGATGGATAGATGGATGGATGGATAGATGGGTGGATGGATAGATGGGTGGATGGATGGATGATTAGGCAAACTGGTGGAAGGGTAACAAGTCAGATGGAGTGATGGGTGGACAGACAGACTTATGGACAGGGGCCCCATAGATTTCTGAACAGGATCAGCTGTTTCTTTGCTTGTCCTGACTTACCCTGGCCATCTTGGATTGCTCAGAAGGAAAGCACTGCAGCAAAAAAATGTTCAGTTACATCCCTGGTAAGGTATACTCGCTTACACCCAGGACAGGAGATGAGCTCTGGGAGAAGGTGGGAAAGATAGCAAAGTCAGGGCAACACTGCAGATTATACATAACATAGGACCTAGACACAAGGCTTTCTAATACACAACACCAAGGTATGTACCAATACCACTTGCGCCAAAATGAAATATGTTTGATGCCATAGCCTGCACTTACCATCTAGGTGCTCTGGACATGACCATCCAATTAGCGGCCTGCCCTACAGAACTTCCCACATCCTCATCTTTGCCTGATCCTACATTCCTTTCCTCCCTACAAGCCATGTTACTAGAGGCCCAACCCTGCTCCACTTCGGATAATCAGGTGCCTTCCTGCTGCTCCCACTCTGCATTCCACAGTCCTGAGAGCCTAGTTCCCACTACTGGCTAAGTTCAAAGGGGTCAGTTTAGCCCAGGGCACAGCTCCAGCCATTTACATTCCTGTGTAGTAGAATTACTTTAAAGATCTCAAAGCTAGAGCTTCCAAGAAGGTTCTAGCCAGAGAAAGGAAAGGACTCCTTGCCTGCTCATCTAGGAGGTATTCTTCTCTTGTTATAACCAATACCAGTTGGTCTGCCTCTGGGGCTCAAAGAGGTTTTGCTGGGCCTTCTCCACCCAGTCCATGTTGGGTGCACCACATATATGTGTGTTTCACCCGTGAACATGAACATCTTGTCCTACTCCCCTCTCCCCAGAGAAATGCAGCAGTCTCCAACACATTCATCAGCATGGTGGACTCCTGAACTATATAAGCAGCATGACACTGCCACCCTGGAGATTGTAGTACTTCGGGTCCACCCCACTGGCACTCAGTCCACTGGGTACAAGGAGATGAGCTTCCTGAGGAGGGCCAGGTGCCTGCGCCCAGGGATGAGGACAACCTGAAAAGCGGCTGGCTATGCCAGTGCATGCAGCAATACCACCACAGTCTTCTCTGCCCCATATCACCAAAATGATACAATGGCAGTTGCTCTAGACTTGCAGGCAGACAGACTTAAGCCCAAACACCAGGTCTACCACTCAGCGACCTTGGTTGGGCAAGTCACTTAGTCTCACTTAACTCCTCTGTGCCCCAGATGTAAAATAGAAAGGAAAAACAGGAGTTGCTATGAGGACTGAATTAAACAATGCTTGAGAATTCACATGATCCTCCACGAATGTTGACTTTGAATTCAAAAGATTTCTCATATCCCATTCATGGTAGGGCAATAACCTCAATTATCAACTCTCCCAGGGGATGAAAGTCAGATAGTCTGAGAGGGAGATTGAAAAAGTGGTCACAAATTCTCCTCCTCCCTGTGTCCATGCCTTGCAATCCTATCCATTAAAAGTGGAGCCTTCTCTATCCTTTGAAGCTAGGCTGCCCTCATGACCAGCTTTGGCCAACAGAATGCAGCAAAAATGACACTAAGTTCTAAGCCCAGGCCTCAAGTGGCTTTATATGACTCTGCTCTTGCTCTCAAAACTCTAAGACTGCCACGTGAACAACCCCAGGTTAGACTGCTGGAAGATGAGAAACCATGTGGAGAGAGGCCTCAGTTGTCTCAGGTATCCCACCTGCAGCCGTCACAAACCAGGTAGCCCCAACTGACCCACAAGCTGAACACAGACATGGGTAAGCACAGCAGAGATTAGCCAAGCCCAGCCCAGCCCAGAAGAACTACCCAGAGCATCCCAGCCCAAACCCTCAACCTGCAGAATCATAAATAAAGCTTGGTTGTTGTTTTAACCACTAAGTTTTGGAGTGGTTTTTTATGCAGCAAAAGATAACTGATATATTCTGGAAAAATCAAAATCTACAAAATCATGCAAAATAATATTTTAATACTCTTCTTTCCCCCACCTACCACTCCGCTCCCCCGCCCCGCAAAAAACCCCTCCCCTAGCCTCCACAGAGCCATGGACTTTAATGACAGAACTGGATCTGCAATCTCCTAGATACTCTCCTGCCTGTCAAGAACAGTGGCCCGTGGTGGAGAAGGATGCTCTCTACAGGTGGCGTCATCCAGGGGAATCACGTGACTGTCCCTCCCTACCACCTGGCTGCCCAGGGAAGATCCTCCTCATCTACTCCCAGGTCAGAAATGCTGTTCTAATTGTTGGAAATAATTTCCACAAGGTTTCCGACTCCCTGGTACCAGATGCTCAAACATTTGTCATAGTCATACAGCCTCATTATCAGCATGAGAAAGAGAGAAATAACTGAATAGATCAGACAAGGCCTCATCACACATCCTGTACCTCCCCTGGCCTTAAAGACCGAAATCCTCAGCTTGTCACTCAAGGCCCTTTCTGAGTTGGCCTTAACTCTCTCTAGTCTCATCTCTAGCTTCACCTGCCACACACCCTATGTCCTTGCCATGCCAAATACCTCTGCTGTCCCTAAATGCACCAAACCTTTGCATAACTCTATGTTTGTGAAAGTGAATGTTCCCTCTCCCTAAAACACTCTTTCTTGCTGCCCCACTCCTTTTCAGATAAACTCCTATTCAACCTTCCAAACTTGTTCAAATGTTCTACCTTTGAGAAGCAGTGTTGATTTCCCTTAGGAAGAGTTAATTATTCCCTCTTCAGGGTTCCCACAGCATCCTGAACATCCTTCTAGTACAACAAATATCACATTGCATTTTAACTATCTGTTCATATGTCTACATACAAAAATAATCCACAATTTGACACTAAAAGATATTGCATGATTTTTATGTTTCTTGTGGGTTTGAGTATTCCAGGTGTGTTCCTTGCACTCACAGCCAATGAAAGTAGTCAAAAGCCATTTGGAAGTTTTCGGGGTGGTGGAAAAAACCAGCCCAGGAAAATAAAGGAACAAGGTCTGATCCAGAGCAGAGGTGTGGGGCTTGGGAAAGGCTGTGAACTGGGAGATGTGGGTTCCAGGCCCAGGACTGTCACTAACTGTGCAACCTTAGGTAAGCGACCCCTTTTCTCTGAACTGTACTTTCTACACCCTTAGATGAGGGGAATGGGAATAGAAGGGAAGTATGGATTATCCAACCCTCCTCCTCTGCCTACTGCAACCAGGCTTCAGAAATATTCCCCTGGGCAAGATGGGAAGGGACAGCCAGCCACCCTTGTCAGCAAGTCAGGGACAGGCTTGTGGCTGAGGGAGGCCTGGATCTAAGACCTCCTCCAGTCTGAACAGGGGCTGCTGCAGCAGACAGCAGGGCTGGAGAACTGTGGCAGTGATACACACAGGTACCAGGGTGACTGTGGGGACCAGAGTGGACACAGAGGACATGGGCTCTCTTTGTGTCACAACTTTTGCCCAGAAATTCTTATCTTCCCTCAGAAGGTCCCTAACCCCCATAGAGCTGTGTCAACCTTGAGCTCTTTGTTTTTTAAAGAGGATTCCCCATTTTTCAATGAGGATACCAAAACAAAATTTTTTTTAGACAGTTGGAATACATGAACTCTTAGGGCTGTGGATATATATAAAATGACCTAACATCAGCTTATAATATTTAACATTAATTTAGTTTTTAATACATATTTAAATCACATATTACATAAAATATTATTTAGATATATTGCTTTTTTCTTTCTACTTGAATTATTCAAGCAACAGCATTGAGCTTTTATTTCATACAGAAGAACATCAATTCTGAGAAATGCAGGACCAGGGCCCAGGGGCCACACAACCATCCCCAAAGTGGGTGGGCTTCTGCTTCCAGAATAAAGAACACACAGGCACCAGAGGTTCTCTGAAAACTGAAGATGTTCAATCCATCTGTCACAAGAGTGAGCACTTCTGGTCCCTGGGAGGTATGGGACAAATTATTCTTTTACCACCACTCCCTATATTAGGCACTTCACATGTCTTATAAAATCGTCAAACCGTCTCTTAGAGGTAGGCATTGTCCCCATTTCATAGTTGGATAGACTGAGGCTCCAAGAAGTTGTCACCTACCAAAGATCATAGAAAGCAGAGGCAGAGCTACAATTGGAGCCCCAAGTCTGTCCACCTCTAAAACTCAGCCCTGTCCATTATGCTATACTCTTCTCTAATTCAGGTGTAAATAAACAAGGTAATTTTATTTTAATTAACTAAATGATTTGATTTTAAGTAAAATATTCCATAATAATGATCAGACTCTAATGATGACCTGGACCCAGCTTTGAACTTGGAATCAAGAAGGAGCTAGAAGCCAGCCCCAGCTATGCTTAAAGTTTTAAGAAATATGATCTTTGAGAAAAGGCAAATGAAGCAGAGTTTTTCTGCCTAGAAAAAATAAATCTGGGGGCAGTTTCATTCTACAGATCAGTGGTTCTCAAACTTTGTTACATATTTGAATCATATGAGGTACTTTTAAACATCCTGATGTCCAGTCCACACCCCATATCAATTAAATCAGAGTTTCAGGAGGTAGGAGCCAGGCATCAGTATTTTTTAAAATTCCCCAGGTGAGGGGACTCCCTGGTGGCTCAGTGGTTGAGAGTCCGCCTGCCGGTCCAGGGGACACGGGTTCGGGCCCTGGCCTGGGAGTACCCCACTTGCTGCGGAGCGGCTGAGCCCATGCGCCGCAGCTGCTGAGCCCACACGCGTAGAGCCCAGGCTTTACAAGAGAAGCCACCGCAATGAGGGGCCCCCGTACCTGTTCGCTGCCACTAGAGAAAGCCCACGCCCAGCAATGAGGACCCAACGCAGCCATAAATAAATAAATAAATAAATAAATTTATTTTTAAAAAAATTCCCCAGGTGATTACAATGTACAACCAAGTTTGAGGACCAGTGCCAAAGAGAGAGCACCCCTTTCCCCTGTGGCTGAGCTGGATAGACCTGCCCCCCGTATCATGCAGCTGAGAAAGGCAAGCTCACCCAGTTTTAAAGAGGCTCCAACAAGTTGAGGAAGACTCTGAATGCAGCCGTCATGTATTTCCCCTCTGGCAGAGAAGAGAAAAGGGCAGATGCCCAACAGACAGAAGGGTGTCCTGATACCTAGGTACCCTGGGGGTTGGTGGGGAATTGGAGGACACCTTTTGCGTCCCCTAACTCCCAGCTTCACTGAAGGACCCATGAGCAGGCTTAGGGTGCAGCCTGAGGTTTGGCACTACAACGACTGCTGCTGGGGCCTAGAGAGTGTGCTGAGCCCAGGACTTAGTGAGGCAGCAAGGGAGGTGGGCCAAGACTAGGTAGTCCACCCTTAGACATGAACGGCAGTGCCAAGGCAACCTGGGCATGGGGCTGGGGTGGGAGAGAAATCCCAAGGAGGTCTCAGAAAACTAGCATGGGTCAGCTCAGCACACCAGGTCGGGACACATGCACATAAGCCCGAGCTCAGTGCTAAGCAACACTCTGAGGGTTAAAAAGCCCTTCATTCTAGAGCTCTTGTCCAGGCCTCCGTGAAACTTTGCCGCTGGGGCCCAAGCTCTGACTCCAGTAGAGCAGTGGCACCATCTGGAGAAGACTGATGCTCCACTGCCAGCTCTCACCTGTAGAACCAAAGCTGGACAAACCCAGCTTCCAGACCTAGCTTTTTCCACTGTTCATCTACCCAGTTCCCTCATCATAAAGATGGTGACACAGAGGCCCAGAAAGAGGGAGGGACATAGCTAAAAACCACAGATCCTTGTAAATCACAGGTGGCACCTTGAAACACCGAGCAGTCCCCGATTACCTCTGTCAGGGGTATGCCTCTATCAGACACTATGCAAGGAGAAAAAACACTCCAGTTATATTCTCTGGCAGGCTGGCAATCCTCACTAACCATTCCTGCCCTCCCACCCAAGGCAGCCCCAGGGTACTGGGCATCAGCTAAGGCCCCCACCACACAAGTCCCCGAAGCCTTCCTCTAGCCCATAGCTCAGAGCAGCACCACCTTTGAGAAACACGTTGCACCCACTCCCCAGATGCCCAGACCCTGCTAGAAAGACAGATTTCGATCCTAAGGTGATTCTGCTCCTGCCCCTGGCTGCCAGCAGGCTTACCTGTGGGGCCTGCTGCCCTGTGACTAGAGCAACACCTGGGGGAGAAGTCAGAAGAGCGACAGGTGAGACCACCACAGGTCCCAGAGGATGGTGCTTACCAAGTGCCCAGGAACATCCACCCTGCACTCTGCAGCCAGCTGGGCTGCAGGGCCTAAGCCTCAGGAAGCTGGGTGCAGGGTGGGGAAGGGGGAGCAGCCTGGGTCCTCTCCTCCTGTCCCTGATGCATCCTCAGCCAGGGCTGCATTTCTCCAGCTCACCTGAGACGCTTCTGCAAGAAAGGGCTTGGTTGACTCCTCCTGTTCCTGTTTATCTCGAAGGCTCTGCAGTATTTTTCCCAAACTGAACAGCAAGAGGGAGACCTCAAAGAGGCGACTCTTCCTAGCTGCATCTCCTTCCTAATCCTCTGGGTGCCTTGGAACAGAAGCTCAGAAGGAAGAAAACGAGATTTTCAACTTTCAGGAACTAGCTCTGTCGCCCTCTGCATAGCTCAGGAGGCCATCACTCTCAGCCTTTTAGGACTCGATCCAAAAATCCTTCAGCCCTCCATGTTCCCCAAAATGACAGTGCTCATGTGTGGCTGGAACCTGCCCCGATCCGGCAGCTCATTTAAATAGAGCTCATCACAACAACAGTGTTGGTAGAGAAGTGAGTAGCTGCAGGGCCCTGGGGACCCCCTGTTTATACGTAGGAAGAATGATGCAATCTGGGTATCAAAATAGCAATCCAGAATGGAATAACAGGCTCACGCAGCAGCGGTGCCTGCACAGCCAGAGCTCAACTTGACACACTCTGTCAGCCCCACACTACTGCAGCACGCAGATGCCAGGCACACACTCTCACCACAGCATTTTAAAAATCAGCAGGAGCCCGAGACAGCCCTCCATGCCCCCGGCACTAAAGGAGGGTGGGGGTGAGGGGGCTTCGACAGACATTAAAGTCTGTCTCCTACACACTCACCTGCTCCTGCCACTTCACCTGAAGTCCTTATCCTGTGATGTCACAGTCAGTTGCCATAGTGACCAATTGTCCGTCACAGCGGAGGATTAGGACTTCAGATGGAGAAGACACACATTTATAATGCACAACGGTCCTGAGAGGTGTCCCTCGGCAGCTAACTCTACCCCTCCCCCCAGGGAGATACAGTCACACACAAGCTGGGAGAGAAAGAGGAAGGAAAAACAGGGTCAGGTTAGAGGAAAGATATTAGGATGGGGCAAGACTACGAGTCCAGTATAATTGCTAAAGCCCAGAGTACAGGCAAATTTCAAGAGCACAGAGGGGAAGTGACAGGGAATGAACTTGGAAAGACTGGCAGTAGAGTAAGTGCCTGAAGAGCCCTGCATTCTAAGCCAAGAGGCTTGACATTTATCCTAAAAGCAAAGGCCACCCAAAAAGGTTCTGGCTTTATGACTATCTTGATGGACTGGAGATTGGGGGTGGGGGGGCAGGGAGAAGGCTTGTCCAGTTAAGGATTAATGGGATCCTGAATGAGGGTAGAAGTGGAAGAAAAAGGGACAGAAGAGTTGTTTCAAAGAGAACCAAGAGGACATGACCAAAGTAGGATGCTGAAGAGAGTGGTGGTGTGTGAAGGAAAAAGGGTCACATGGATGGGCTGCCATGAACAGAGATAGGTAACAGGAGGAGGAAGAGGGCAGTTGCCAAATCTTATCGTACCTGTATCCTACTTTCTCTGGCATCCGTTCCTTCTTAAAAGGATCAGGCCTCATTCTGCCTTGCTGGACCAATGATTCACAAATCTGTAGGGTTTGTTAGAAATCCCAAATCTACCAAATCCAAATCTCTTGGGTGTGGGTACAGGACCAGGAATCTATGTTTTTAGCAAGTTTCCCAAATAATTCTTAGGCATCCAGACCAGCACTGGTTCAAGGACCAGTAATCAGGAACCAGTGGCCTGGACAACTACAGTAGCTTCCTAGCAGTTCTTACTGCATCCAGTCTTGTCTCCTCCATTCATTCTTCTCAGGAAGCCAGAAAGACTTTTCAAAAATACAGATTTGATTATATTCCACTGACCCAAAACTTTCAATGGCTCCCCACTGTCTACTGAGTAGCCTAAATTGGTCAAGACCCTTCTGTTTGGAAAGGAAATTTGGCTCTAAATTTCCTTTCCAAACAGAGTTCCTACTTCTCTCCTTCAAGCAATCCTATATTCCAACCAAAGTTCACGCCCTTCTGTTCCTCCTGCCCTCTCCTCCCTGTGCCTCATGCTAACACTATCCCCTACCTGTGATTCCCTTCCATATTTTTCTGGCCCTGCCTGGCTCCTACACAGCTATTCCTACTTGATGCCACCCACAGGTTCAAATCCACCCAATTTCCCCAGGCAGAGCCTAAAACAGGGGTCAGAAAACTATAGCTCACCTGTTTTTGTAAATAAACTTTTATTAGAATAGTCATGCCCATTCATTTCCATATTGTCTATGACTGCTTTTGTGCTGCAGTGGCAGAGTTGAGTAGTCGTAACAGAGCCTCTATGACCTGCAGAGCCCAAAATACTTTCTATCTAGTCCTTTACGGAAAAGGTTTGCTGACCCCTGAACTCAAGCAACAGCTACTTTGTTTAGTCTCTCCCTTTGAGGTTCCATTCTGGTAATGGGGATCCTGCTTATTCCCAAGTCAACTCCCATCCCTGTGTGCTCTAGTTCTGCTAACTGGGTCACATTTGAGCTAGAACTTCAGTTTGGGGTAGGATGTAACAAACAAGGAAAGGACATTTCAGAAGGGGGGAACACCATAAACAGAGGATTACAGATGACAAAATACGAGGCCCCTCAGGGAATGAGTGATGAAGCTAGCCCATGCCGAGGAATGACAGATGAGGCTCTAAAATTAGCACGGGGTCAGACTGGGAAGAGCCCTAAAGGCCATGCTAAGCTTCTGTTCTGAACTGCAAGCAATTAGGAGCCCTTTAGGTAGCTAGAAATTCAAGCTCAGGATAGGAGAGAGTGATCAGAGTTGAAGCTAGAGGATTTGGGAGCATAATCCACAAAGGCAATAGGTGAAGTAAGGTCAGGCAGGGGGAGCCAGGGACTGTGGGGCAGGGCCAGGTAGCAGATCTGAGCCAAGAGTCAGAATCTGGGCATAAGAGCCAGGTGACAGATTGAAGCTGGAGATGGATTATCCACAGCCTTCAGAGTCCATGCTCCTAGGAACCACCTGACTGTGAAGTAAGCTTTCTGTGTCAAGAAAGTACCCATAGTGGAATGCAGAAGGTATGGGTAGGATGACCCTGGATTCATCTCTTCTGATAGAGTGGCACCTTTATCTCTTTTCACTTCCTATCTCAAGAGTCAATCCAAGGGCTGATGCATTGACATACTCCATGCAAAGTCACTGTCTCCATTTCCAACTGGGCCTGGAGAGAGGACCAGTGGGGGAACCAAGGGCAGCACCCTACTCTAGGTCTGTGGTTCCTACTGTCCCTGAAGCCCAGACAAGCTCCAGATTGGCAGACAAGGGAGCCGGATTTTTTTTCTGGCTCTCTGTAAGTGACCAATTACGTGACATTCAGCAGAATTCTAGAACTTTCTGGAATCCTGATGTCCCATTTATTCAATGAGGGGTTAGAGATATACTCTAAGGGCCTTTCCTGCTCTCCAGCCGTCATAGCAGTTAACCAATGACTGGTCCCTCTTGAGTGAGAGTCCCCACAGACAAGAGGCCCCTTCAAGACCCTGTCCATCAATCACATCTACCTTGAACTCCCTCCCTAGCTATAGCTTTCCAAGTAGTGCCAGCGGCAGCAGGCTCATCCCCCAAAACACTGCCTGCCTCCTTCCGTCACCAGGGGAATTGCTCTCCCAGGAATGGCTCTGAGGTACCAGTGCTACTCCCAGGGCCCTAGAGAGCCAATTAAGGTGGGGAAACTGTTCATGAACTGAAAAACCATCCTGCTGATAGGCTCTGGAGCTCCAGCTTCTGCATCTGCTGCACACCCAGCTCAGCCCAGCTCAGCAACCTGCCCTCCACCTGGGAAACTTGGGGCACTGCCCACAACAGATCCCAAATAGTTGCACACACTGTTCCTCACCTGGAGTGAGCAAATAGCAGGCACCTCGCCTGCCAAGCTCCTGGTGCTGAGATCTCATCCCCTCTACCTCCCACTCTCACCCCAGGCCATTAGAGCCCATCCAGCGGAGCTGCTCATTAAGATAAGTATCATTTCCCTCTCTGACTCTGAGGTTGTAGCATCTTGCATCGGGTCCCTCTCTTTGGATCTTCCCAAATCCCCAAGGCCTGCCCACTGAGGAACAGAGATTGCTCCCCATTTCAGCATTTGTACTTTTCAAGGGATATGCTGTTACCCATCACTAGCTTCAGGAAGCAGGAGGCTATGGTGGTTATTTGGTGTTCTTAGAGCTCTTCAAGTCCAGTCCCAGAGAATACCCAGGATCACCTAGTCAGTTAGTGCTAGAGTCCAGACCGAGCTCCAGGGCCCCTGACTTCCAGACCAGGGCTCTGCCCATATGTAGACTGCATCATCCACACTGAGACTGGGAAAATTAAGATACTAAACAAAGAGATTCTGGAATCTGGACCTCGGAATCAAGGGCTCCCATCTAGGATATGTCTTTTAGTAGATTTGAAGAGAAAGAATAATGTTCCTTTTATTCACATGGGGAAGGAAATATTCAAGTAATGGCCTCCCTCCCCTAAAACAACACATAAAACCATAGGAGCCCTGAGAATTCTGAAGACAGATCCAGCACATAGTAAACAGTTTCAGGCATGCCAGCTTCCTTCAGAGCTTGCTACACTTATTTAAAGTATCACTTGGGGACTCAATGGCCAACTTTCCACGTAGAATTTGACCTGGGACCATTTTCAAATAGGCTTAAAAGCAAACAGTCCCAAGAAGATATTCTCATTGGCTGAGTAGATCCGTTTCCCATATCCAGCCTTTCTGGAGCCTTCCACTCCAGTCATCCCACAGCACAGCTAAGACATTGTGTGTTCAGCATACTACTGCCTTTGCTTTGGTCCCCATCATCAGCTACCTTATAGGGTTGTTGTGAAGTTTAGAAAAGATAATACAGGCATAAGCACTCGGTACAGCATCTGCCAGCCAGAAGGTGCTTGATAAATGTGATTTGCACCTCACAACTTGAGGACTAGAAAGGGGCAGTGTCGTAAGTGAAAAAAGTTTTCCTTCCAGGCAAGAGCCATGGGAGATCTTTGTGGATCCACTGATTAAATCATTTGTTCAATAAATATTCACTTAGGCCCTCGTCCTGTGTCAGGTTCTATGTTGGGCTGTGGCATTGTAGAGATGAAAGGCACAGCCCAGTTGAATGAGATGCCCACCTCACTCCCTCCCCCAGTGCTGAGCCCCACTGCAAACATGCAGGCCTGGTGAGGCTCCACTGAGGGATCAGAGTTGAAAACCAGCTGGACAGACACTGAGCCCAGGCACAGCCCCTCTTCCACTCAACTCAGCAACTTCTCAGTTCTGCCCAGCAACCAGCAGGAATAGATTTATGGAAATGGACTCATCCCCATGCAATGTGGCCGCAACTGGCTGGAAGCGTTGATGCTAAGGACCTATTTAATTCGTCAGCCTCTATCCATCTCCCCTGCCAACCCTCTACCTATTCCCATATTTAACTTTTGAAAGCCCCAGATTGGCAGAAATAGGATAAGCCTTTTAGCAAGTCTGTACTCCTACTCTGCTGGATAAAGTGGCAGTGCTAAAAGCTCTTTCCAAAGAACCAAACTCCCAAAGCATGGCTTCTCAAATTACAACAGGAATCTAAGTTCAGGTACTGGGTATCTCACTGGACTTCCCAGAGATAGGTGACATCTCTGCTTTTCATCAGCGTGGCATTTGAGTGCCATTCTTTTAGTCCTTCAGAAAACATTCAGTGAGCAACTGATATCCACCAGTCCTTGTGCATGGAAAATCTCCCAGAGGTATTGCTCCTTTGCCTAAACTTTAAACAGTCTTCTCTTCACATTCTTACCACACTGTATTATTGTCATCTGTTTAGTTATCTGCCCTTCAATAAAATATGAGTTCCTTGAAGGCAAGGGCCCTGTCTTTTCATCTCTGCACCCTAAACGCCATAGGGCCTGGTACATAAAAGTCATTAACTACCTGTGAAGGAGACTGACATACAAACCAACAAATACCACACAGCATAGAATCCTAAAACCTCCAAGTAGCAGAGGAAGCTTATTCCACTCTGATCCACAAATGCAAATATGGAAGGTAGCAATAGCCTGGCCAGACTGCAGGACATACTAAATAATGTAAGATGCCACATATTCAAGAAATTGCCTCTCTGGTTCCAAGTCAAGCATGTTTGCATCTAACAGATTTTTTTCCACTTCAGTTTCACAAGTTCTAAATAATGGTATTTTTTCACATTTCTTTGTCTCTTACTATATCCTAAGCACAGTACAGAATGTTTTATGTGTATGTTCTCATTTAATCTTCATAACAATCCTATAAGTTAATTACTACCATCATCATCCCCATTTTACAGGGAGGAAAACTTACCAAGCTATACAACTGCTGTATTAAGTGGCAGGTAGATTAGGACTCACACTCTGATGCCCAGATATACTGACACCAAAGCTTACGTTTTCATTCTCCCTTGCACTTAGAATAACCTGGCAACAAACACTATGATTCTAAAAATTGTCACTAGTATGAATTTAGTTTTCTGACTTTAGAGTCAAACATATCCTTGAAACATGCATAATTAGTTCATGTTAAAAATCTTTTATTTTTTTAAGGCATTCTGTTGTTTTTTTTTTAATGTATTTTGTTTATTTATTTGTTTAGGCCGCACCAGGTCTTAGTTGCGGCATGCACGCGGGATCTAGTTCCCAGACCAGGGATCAAACCCAGGCCCCCTGCATTGGGAGCACCGAGTCTCACCCACTGGACCACCAGAGAAGTCCCTAGTTCATGGTAAAAATCTTAAGTGAGGGGCTTCCCTGGTGGCGCAGTGGTTGAGAATCTGCCTGCCAATGTAGGGGACAGGGGTTCAAGCCCTGGTCTGGGAAGATCCCACATGCTGCGGAGCAACGAGGCCCATGAGCCACAACTACTGAGCCTGCGCGTCTGGAGCTTGTGCTCCGCAACAAGAGAGGCCACGACAGTGAGAGGCCTGCGCACCGCGATGAAGAGTGGCCCCCGCTCACCGCAACTAGAGAAAGCCCACGCACAGAAACGAACACCCAACACAGCCAAAAATAAATAAATAAATAAATAAAATTTTAAAACATTTAAAAAAAAAATCTAAAATGAGATTAAAGACCTAAACGTAAGAATCAAAACTATAAAACTCTTAGAAGAAAACATAGGGGAAAAGCTTTATGACAGTGGATTTGGCAATAATTTCCTGGATATGACACCAAAAGCACAGGCTTTTGGAAAAAATAGGTACGTTGGACTTCTTTAAGATTTAAAACTTTCACTATGTTAACAGGACACTATCAACAAAACAAAAGGCAACCCATGGAATGGGAGAAAATATCTGCAAATCATTTATCTGATAAGGGTCTAGTATTGAGAATACATAAAGAACTCAACAACAACAGCAACAACAAAAACCTGATTAAAAAATGGGAAAAACTTGAAACTAACAACACTGTAAATCAACTATACTCCAATAGAAAAATTAAAATTAAAAAAAAGGCAAAACTGAAACTCTATATCATTAAACAACTCCCCGTTCCCTCCTTCCCCCACCCCTTGGCAACCACCGTTCTACTTTCTATCTCTATAAATCTGGCTACTTTAGGTACCTCATGTAAGTAGAATCATAGAGTATTTGTCTTTTTATGGCTGGCTTATTTCATTTAACATACTGTTCTCAAAGGTCATTCATGTTGTAGCATGTGTCAGAATTTCCTTCCTTATTAAGGCTGAATAATATTTCATTATATGTGTATACCACAATTATTTATCCATTCATCTTTCCACGGATTCTTAGGTTCCTTCTACCTTTTGGCTATTGCAAATAAGGCTGCTATTAACACAGGCATAAAAATATCTCTTCTAGTCCCTGCTTTTAATTACTTTGGGTATATATCCAGAAGTGGAATTGCTGGTAATTGTATATTTAAATTTTTTGAGGAATCACTTTACTGTTCTCCGTGGAGTCTGCACCATTTTATATTCCCACCAACAGTGCACAGGATTCCAATTTCTCCACATCCTCGCAAACACTTATTTTCTGTTCTTTTTTTTAATACTAGCCATCCTAACACATGTGAGGTGGTACCTCATTATGGTTTTGATTTGTATTTCCCTGAATATTAGTGATAGTAAACATTTTTTCATGTGCTTGCTGGGCGTTTGGATATCTTGTTTGGAGAAATGTCTATTCCAAGTTCTTTGCCCAGTTTTTATTTGGGTTGTTTGTTTGTTTTTATTCTTGAGTTGTAAGAGTTCTTTACATATTCTGGATAATAACCCAACAGTGCTAGAACTTTTAAGACATATTTAAGATTCACCTTATTTATACATTTAACTTACTGTATTTCCAAGAGTTCTTTAAGTAATTTAGAATGCTTATTTGCTGGACAATTGAATTATTTTCAAAAATTTAGTTTATAAAAGCAAATATTAACTGTAAATATGTTTAAATATTAATGAAAGGCCCTTTAAAAGTGATTGTTAAATTTGCTATATTTATAAATAGAACAAGATTTGTAAGTTAAAATTAAAAGCTTAAGGAAGAACAAAGTGTAAGTAGTAAGTTTAAAAATCATGTATTAATTTAAAAAATCAAAGTATACAATACCTTTTCTGTACTCTGAACTCTCAACAGAGACTCAGAGAGCTTAGGTAGCTTGCCCAAGGGTTTAGAGGCCTTGAAATTCAGATCTAAAGACAACTGCAATGCTATAATGCCTCAAAAATAGCCTAGACTTGTGCTACAAATCACTTTGAAAAAACTGCAGACAACAAAACAAACAACAATGATGATGCTTCTAAATGCTGTCAACTTATTTGGCTTTTTCATCCCACGAGTTCATTCAGCAGACACTCACTGCATCTCTGTTACATGCCCTGTGCTAGAATACTGAAACGAAGGGACTTGGCTCTTGTCTCCAAGGACTTCACAGTTCTCAATGAGATTGTTTCCTAGGAAACCTGACCTTCAGAAGAAAGACAGAAGCTCCTCCCTGCTGGAGGAGGGAGCAGCTTAGATGGTGAATGGTTCATTAGTCAGTGTGAGTCTGTTCAAAATCTGTTCCTGACTGACCCTAGGAGCCCAGCCATTCTCCCCCCGCCTTGGAAGTTCAGTGGGTCAGGACACGTCCTCTCCTTCTGGGGAGTCAGCCAAACCTTGAATCAAAATCTTCCCAGGTTTCTTAGCCTGCCACCAATTTAAGGAAATCCCAAACATGAAAAATCCCAGTTTACAAAACATATATTAAGCATCAGGAGGATTTGCTTTGTCTCACAGATTCCCCAAAGAGTTGCTTTCAGCAATGAGTATCCCTGGGCTCTTACATTCTGATTCTTTCTACACCTGAAATTCAGTACCTATGAAATGGGAAGAGACCTGTTATATAGAAGGAGGTGAACCTGTGGTATTTTTGTACTTACCATCTGGGACAGTCCCATGAAGCCCAGCAACCTGCCCTAGCTCCTGGATCAAGCCCTGGAAGCAGTCCTTACAGAGCAAATGCTGACAGGGTAGGAGCCAGGCACCTATATCTTGCACGTCCTGTTGGCATAATGAGCAGATCAGTACCACCTCTATCTGTCCACTTCTGTGTTTCTGGTCAACTAGAGGTCGCCCCATAAAGCTCACACTTATATCCATGCCCATGCATGTGCCCAGAACCGGGGCTTTTCCATTAATATCCTCAAGCGTGAAGCAGTGTGTAGAGTGAGCAAGCTCCACTCCCTGTAAGTGAAGCACAAAGCAGAGTGATTTGCTTCTCTGGGGAGACAGATACTCCTGGACAGGCCAGAAAGGACTCAGAGACCAAGGCCTCAGAAGTCCAGGCTATGTCCCTCTCCAGAACTGGAGGCTCATGCCCTACAACAGGGCACAGATTCAACCTCTCACTTGGGCCCAAAAGACAGTCCAGCATCTCTGCTGTGGAAAACAAAGCCTGGAGGGGTCTGCCAGGTTGTGTGTTTATTACAGGGTTTGTTTGCCTTCAAGTGTCCCAGATCTACCTGTGCCTCTCTTTATTAGTGGACAAGCTTGATCCAAGAGTTCATGTTGGAAAAGAGAAGGAAATGTATTAAATGCCAAGTTTATACCAGGTGCTTTACATACTTTATCTCCATCCTCACAATTACCCTTGGAGATAGGGACTATGATATTTTAAAAAATTAAATAAAACCATCAGAGACAGGATGAGGAAACTGAGGTTCAGAGAGGTTGGGTAATTGCACAAAGACAGACAGTAAACAGCAGAATTCAAATTCAAATTCAAATCCAGGTCAGTCTGATTTCAGACTCCATACTCTTAACTGAAATGTTTCTCAAGCTGAGGTCCACACACATGTCCTCAGGAGCTCTCTCCACCAACATTTTTAAATTAGTGTTTCATTCTGATGAGTTTTTTAAAGTATAAATATTCTGGATCATCTATATATTCATCATGATGAGATTTTAGAGGCAGTGTTGAGAGTTAGGATCTAGTTCTTACCAAGCAGTATTACTTTGTCTCAGGCTAATGAGAAGAGAAGGGAGCAGACAATAGGTAAATGATGCCCTCCTGCCCCATGAAGCTAAAATGAGATTATGGCACACAATGATGAATGTTTCACAGTACCTGGAATAGACAAAGGTGGGAGGGAAAGTGGGGCACCATCACTGCGGCACAAGTTTGCTAAACTTAGCCACATCAGGGTGTATCACACTTAAGCTGTAGTGACAGTTTCGTTTAGCAACACATCATCTGCAAATGAAACTAACATTGTTAATTTGATTGTTTTGGTTTTTTATAATTTATAAACTGTATTAGGTTTTGTAATTGTATAAGAGCAGAAAGAGTGCACCTAGTTTTATATTTGTACTTATTTAAGAAAAAAACCAAAGATCATTTAATTCAAATCCGGAGCTCTGTAATTATGCAAATTTGAGAGAACTTTCACTTCAATCCACAGTCTTTCAGAGCCAAGCCCATTAAGGACAAAGGACGACGGGGTTGGGAGAGACCAGGCTTCTTGCGGGCCCAGCAAGATGCCACTAAATAAAGCAATGGGGGGGCTCTCCCCTCTAGTTCATTCTGAGGCTCTAAGGGCAGTTATTCCCCAGACAGCAGCCCTAGTAGGCGAGGTGAGGGCAATCTCTCTTAGAAGGTTTAAATGTGGTAGAGTTTATTTCATTAGACTTTGAGAATACCAGACCTTTTAGTCTTAGAACTGCTTTACATATTTTAATTATTGAGCACCCCAAAGAGATTTTGTTTATGTGGTTATAGCTACTGCCATTTACCGTATTATAAAGTAAAACTGAGATAATTTAAAAATACTAATTCATTAAAAAACAATAAACCTATTACAAGTCAACATGAATAACATACTTTTCAGGAAAAATTAACTACTTTCAAATAAATTTAGTGAGAAGAGTGACATTGTTTTTCCCTTTTTGCAAATTGCATTAATGTCTGGCTTAACAGAAGACTTAATAGAAGCTGGCTTTCCATACCTACTTCTGCAGTTACATGTTGTTTTGTTTACAGTATATGAAGAAAAGCCAGCCTCACACAGCTATACAGTTGGAAAAGATAGGAGTATTTTAGTAGCCTTATCAGATAATTGTGGATATTCTTTGATACTACTGCAAAATTTAACAAGCGGTAGTTTCTTAAAGGTTAGTTGTAATGTGGAATCTGAAACTACATCAATGAACTTTTCTTACTCTGTTATATTAACATCCACTGGTCTGTATTACACTTTGAACTGCTCTTTTACTCAGGCATAATTTTTATAACACCAAGCACTGGTGATTTGGAAAATATTGGTTCAATGATTTACACAGATGCTCCAAATATTGACATGTTTCATTATAGAAAAAAAATCACACTCTTTAATATCACCTCTAATTGCATCAGAAAATTCTGTAACTATTATGAAGGTGTCAAACTCATGGAGGCAGCTATAACTTTACCCAAATTCTAATTTTTGCTTGCAAACTCAAATTTTATCATTGGCAACAAATACTGTCAGTTTTCTTCCTTGAGGTGACAGGCTCACTTCATTCTTTGAGAAAATATCTGCCAAATTCTCAAGACTGAATAATCACAGTTTGTCTGTCAGTTGTTCTTTCAAATAAAACTATTGTTCTACAATAATAATAATATAATAATATAATAATAAGGCTAGTGCAGCGTGCAACTCAAATAGTAGCACAAGTGCAGTTCCTCACTTCAGTTCCTACTTAGTTCCTCACTAAATAGCAGAGGTGCTTTTTGCATACTTCTAATTTCTTCACATAGAATATTAAAAAGACTTGTATTCAAGAATTGAAATTTAATAAAAATGGACATTCTTCAGTGAAACTGGCTCTTTTCTTTTTCTTTTCTTTTCTTTACAAGCAAATGCCTGGCAGTGAAGAACACACTGACTCGTCTTTGGCTTTGGCTTTGGCACCATCAGTGCAAATGTCAACCCAGTGAAAAGGGCAAATAACATCTTAGTATTACTATGAAAATTGTTTGACCTTGTGGAACCCCTGAAAGGGTCTCAGGGACCCCTGATGGGCCTTTAGACCACACTTTGAGAACTGCTGCACTAGACTCTGAAAAACAATTCTGGGCATTTGGGGGCGTGGCATAGCTTTCCAAACCAGTGGGCACTACCCAGGGTAAGAATATAAAGAAATAAGTATTTCATTTCTGTCTTAGAAGAGCAATTGAATTAACTCTATGAGGGTAAAGGTCAAATTAAAGGCACAGCAATGGGTCTCTGACTTAAGGAGAAGGGGGGAAGATCAAATGATCTCTTTTTTATCCCCTTCCTCCTTCTCACCATAACTTACCTCTTCCCTCTCCTTCCTATCTCCCCTGACCTGGGAGAGCGAAGGGGATAGTTTGGCAGAATGTACTTAAGCCAGGAGTAGCCAATTCAAATGCCTCCAGGGGCCAGCCATATAAAGACTGTGGGTTCAGTGTTGCCAAATCTTAGTTTTTTCAAAACACCAGAAATCCGGATTTTTATTTAAATTTTTAAACGTTGGCAACCAATTAAATTTTAAAAAAACATAAGAAAACAGCGTGAGTCAAACAAAATATACCAGCAATCAGCTCTGCTTTAAGTCATGAAGAGACCTGAACTAAATGAAACATCAGGTGAAAGACTGGAAGGACGCACAGGAAACCGCACCTATATTACCTTGTTTACAAACCACCTCTTTTAATATCCCACACCCAGATGTGAGAGAAGGGAGATATTAACTGGGTTTCTGTAACCTTGCCAAGGAATAACAGAGCAGGTCATTGCATGCCACATTGGGAGTTAGAATTTCAAAGATTGTTTGCATGGGTAGTACAGAACAAATTATCATCAAAATAGTATACATTTTCCGGGGAAAAAATGGGAGGGAGAAACACCAAGTAATGAGAGAGCACCTACTCTAATGCTAGACTGTGTTGAATGTGATATATTATTTATTTGTTTACTTGTTCACTGTTTGTTTTAGACACAGTCCTAGGCCAGGACTTTGTCTTTCTTGTTCACCATGGTACCTTCCCCTCTTTGCCTGGCACCTATATATAGTGCCTGAACATAGCACACACTCAATAAATATTTCTAAAATGAACAAATGAATCTCAGTATTTTTTCACTATACAGACAAGAAAACTAAGACTCAAAGAGAATATGCTACTTGTTCAAAATCATTCAGCTAGTGAAAACAGAGGTAGGAAATGAACCAAAATTTTTGTGTTCTTTCCATGAATTTTATCATCTAAAATTAAATTAAAACCGAGGAGCAGTTGAATTTGTTGTGCTATTGGATGAACTGCCCTCAAAGATCCTGGCATTCCTCCCTTCACATTCTGCTATTCTGAGTTTAATGGCAGCGGGGTTTTCCATCCTAGCTTCCAACAAAGCTGTTAGGAAAGCATTTGCCACGTAGTATAATGAGACTTTTGAAAATCTATCCAGCACAGAAAGGAAGGACACTTAGTCCTCGAGTTATATTTATTTTTACTTTGTAATGAAGAAAACCTTGTGTGGTCCTATGAATTTTCCCCTAAATGCCATATTGCCGTATATCAAAAACTACTGATAAAAGCAAAAACAAAACAAAACAAACAAAAACCCTGAACCTGGTGTAGTTTAAATTGGAAACTATACATGCTGCTGGTGCATAAATTCGTACAGGTACAATCCATTTGGAAAAAAAAAAAATATATATATATATATACACACACATATAGCAACATAAAATGAATCATAAAAATGTTTATACCCTATAATACAGCAATCTCACTCCTGGGAATTTATCCTAGACAAGTTATTCAACAGAAGAAGAAAAAAGCCACATATACACAAATGTTCACTGCATCATTTTCTCCAATAGCAAAAAACACAATGAGAACAAGGAAACAAAATACATGAGAAAATGGCTTAGTAAATTATAGTATGTGCTGAAGATAAATTACTCTTCAGCTGTTAAAAATAATAATCATGGATACTGGGTAGTGATACAGAAAAAATGTAATAGTATTAAACGAGAAGCAGAAGACAAAAGGATTTGCATACTATGATCATCAGCTTTGCAGATAGCTATGTCTAGATGTAAATAAAAACTGAAAGGTAATATTCAGACATGAAAACAGCATTGTAAGGTATTATAATTTGAGATGTTTACACTTTTTTTAAAAAAAAATTTTCTTTCATGTTTTACTGTCTTGTCTATTACATATAAGTTTTAAAATTCTTTCTGAAGTAAATTTGGATTTCTGAGTTTTTCTCAAATTCTCACTTAGAAACGACATCCTGACTCTTCCCATCTTAAATTGACAATCTTCTACTTGAAAAAGGAAAGCAACATAATATTTCCAAATGTCCAAGTCTAAAGGTGGAGAGCAAGAAAACAAGGCTGGATGCACCCATGCTGTTGTTGCTGTCTGAAGGACTGCTGATGAAATCAGGCTCCCAGAGAGGAGAGGAAGAGAGAGGGACCACAGGGCCCTCTTCAGGGTGGCAGTATGTTTACAAGGCCACCTGGAGAGAGGGCTGAGGGAGCAAAAAGGTCAGCACTGCATATATCTGCCTCACCAGGCGGCTGTCTGGCATCCTCTCCCTTCTGCTCATTTCACAGGCATTTTCTGAGGCCCTGACCCTCTGGGGGAGCCCAGATGTCTGAGATGTCACAAGGCCATGTTTTACTTCAGAAGAGATGCCACAGAGAAAGAGGCCTCTTACGGGTCAGGTCCACCATCACGCCCCGTGTGCCTGGTGACGAGGGACAGATCACCTAGTGCCTCATGTCTGGCTGCTATATACAGAATTCAGCTTTGTTTGCTCTCTCAGAGCTGGCCGACCCACAATGACAAATCCCACAGGAGCCTTATGTTAAAGCTACATGGTTTCCTTGGGAAGAAGAGGGAGCTGGCTAGAAAACCAAAACCAGACAACTGTCCAGGGCACTCCCCCTACCCTGGAGATCAAACCACCAATGAGGAGAATGTTAGGCGAGCACAGAACCCAACACAGAGTACTAGTCTGCTCAGGGAGGCCTTCCATTCAGAAGGATGGCCTGAAGGATAGGATGCAGCCCCTCTGTAACCAAGGAACCTGACAAAACTATCCAGAAGCAGTGTCCCATCAACCAGACTCTACCTCCATGCCCTGGGCAGTCTTGGTCCTTACTTCAGTCCCTATTTACTAGACACCTGAAGGTAACCTTTCATTCCCAAAACTCTGCCCAGCTTACCTCCATTCACAGACCATCTTCCCAAGGGTAGTTTCTAGGTAGCTCAGCTCATCACTTGTGCACTTACTGGCCAGTTTTGATGTCAAATAGAGGACGATCTCTTCTTAGGCCTTGCCGCCAACTCTCAAGGCCTCTCTTTCTGCTGGTAACAGACAGTATGTGATTAAGGACTGAAAGAGTGATGAAGCCCATAATGCTGTGAGGTCAGAGAGGGAGGAGATGCTAAGGTAAAAGCAGGAGATTTGGAGAAAAAAGACTAAAGGCTAGGCCCAGGCTCTATATCTTAGCAGCTCTATAGCCTCTGGCAAGTCAGTCAACCTTCTGTGCCTCAACTCTCTCATTCATAAAATGGGACTAGTAGAGTTGACCTCTCAGGCAGACACATTTTGTAAACTGCAAGGTGTATTTGGTTATTCTCACTGTGGGCTGGAGTGTTCTGGGAAGAGCAGAATGTAAGGTAGGGCTTAAAGGTTGAGGAAGCTTCAGGACATCTGGTCAGAAAGAAGATGAGTACTCCAGGCATGAGAAATGGCACTAGCACAGGAAAAAAGGTAGAAGGGATGTACCAAGTTTGGCTGCAGTAGAAAGCTTGTGCAGGGAAGAAGCCAAAGTTAGTTTGGAAAGGCAAGTGGGCTGTATTCTGCTGGTAATAGGGAGCTATCACACTTTTTGATCAAGTAAGTGAAAGGATGAGAGTCACGTTTTAGGAAGATCAAACTGACAGAGGTGTGAAGGATGGACGGATTGGAGGAGGGTTAGAATACATGCAGGGTGATCACAGGAGGGTGCCGAACTCCAGATAAGACAGAAGATGAGGGCCTTAATGAAGGCCATGGCACGAGGGCTAAAGAGGAGAAAGCAGATTTGAGAGACAGGTATAGAAAAAAAGACACGGTGACAGCGTATTAGAGGAAAAGAATGCTTGGGGACAATTTTCAAGTCTCCCTGACATCACTATCTGGGTGGACAAGGCTGCTCACCAAGCTACAGAATAAAGAAGACACCAGAGAACTGGGAAGATCAAAGTATTTGGATATGTCTATCTAGGATGTCTTAGAATGTCCAAGGGATACTAACCAGAAATTAAGTGAATATATGAGTCTGGAGCTCAGCTACAGAGATGTGAATTGAAGCCACCCAACATGAGTTCACCCAAGAACACTGTGTACTATGAAAAGTTAAGAGAGGCAAGGACAGAAGGCTGAAGACACCAATACTTAAATGGTGGACAAATATAGAAGAACCTGAAAGGAAGACAGAGAAGTAGCCAGAAAGATAGGAGGAAGGCAAGAGATTAGTTAGAAAAAGAAGTCAAATGGGTAAAGTACAACAAAGAATAAGTGGTATGAGAAAGAGTACATTCAGGTCAGTGTTTGGTTAATTGATGACCTCCATAAGAGCAATTTCATTGAAATAATGGGGCTGAGAGCTAGACTGCAGTGGATTAAACAATGAATGGGAAGCTAGCAAATGGACAGGATTTGTTGACTATTCTTTTGGGGAGCTTGGCTGAAAAGGAAAGAGCAAGGGTAATAAATAGAAACAAGGAGAATTTAGGATATTTTAGCTAAAATGTATTTTAGCTGAAGGGAACAAGGCACAGAAAATACACCCAAACACACACTGAGTGACTGAGGGAATGTGATCTTGAACATTGGCTGAGACTTAAGACGGAAAGGATGTCTCTTGCACTTTAGTTTAGAAAGGGTGGTGAGGGTAGGTGCATTCATTCACTTAACGATCATTTGTTGAACATGTACTACATGCCAGGAGCTAGGAGTCCATGGATAAAAGAAAGTAATCCTCCAGCCTTTAAGAAATTTGGTCTAGTAGGAAAGACAAATGTGGATCAACAATTACATAAGAGCTCTGTACTAGATTTTGAGGTGGCACAGTGGGGGAAGGTGAGCAACTATGGCTGAATGGGTCAGAGAAGTATTACAAGAGGAGACCCTTGCATAGGGTCCAGATTGAGCAGGGGTTCTCTGGTCCAGGAGAGGGGGTCACGGGCATGCCAAGTAGGTTGCAGTGAAAATTAAAATGTGGCGGGTAGAAGATTTACAGGGTCTGGAGAATAAAGAACCCTAAAGCGACCAGGCGTAGAGGTCCCTGAACTCAGGTTGTTCCAACTGAGGACGACCGGGACGATAGCACAAGGGCAAAGGAGAAAGGAAGACCTTGAGCCCACTCAGTAGTGTGGGCGAGAAGGTCCCGGAGGGTGGTAGAGACATCTAGAAAGACTTTAAAGGGAGCAGGAATAAAGGGAGCAGGAAGAGACATCGGGTGGGCACACAGGGTCAAACAGGACCTTGCGATTTCTCACTGCGGCCAGGGGACAAGCAAGCAACCGCTACCGCCCGAGCCGAGCCGACCACCAAAAACAGCGAGACGCATGGGTCTGCTCAGGATGGGGCGGTTGGTGAGCAGCAGAGAAATACAGTGGCCCCAGCAGGTTCCTGGGCCGTGTCCCTGGGAAAAGCGCCCGGCCCACCTGGACCCCACCTGCGTGCACTACAGCGTCCCAAGCCCCGCCTTCCGCGCCAGCGCTCCGCCTCTGAGCCCGAGCGCACGCGTGACAGCACGGAGAAGGCTCTCGGCCCCCGCAGCCTCCGGAACAACTCTATGACGGAGAGTTCACCCCACAGGAAGTGGAAACAGCAAAACCCGCAGCAGCTCAAGACCCGCGACGCCAAAAAAGCTCCGCCCGCGGCCCGGCCTCCGGACCGGAAGTGAGGCGTTGGCTCCGCCCCCCGAGCTCGATAGCTCGCGAGACTTTGCAGAGCCCTTCCTTTTTCGTCTCGGTCGCTGACATGGTAGGTGATTTTTCTGATGCGTCCGCATAGTTGCTGGCCTAGGCCGCGATCTTTACTCACCTTGCACCCCAGCCACCTACTCCCGAGCTTGGCCCGGTCCTCCAGGCCGCGCATGGCCAGCCGCAGGGCGGGGTAGCCGGCGTGGGTCCGGGGCGGGGCGGGGAGCCTGGGGCCGCGTGTTCATTCTGCGGTTCGGTTTCTCGAGACACGCGGTCCGGGGTTCCCGGGCGCCTCCCTGATGAGGCCGCACGGCCCCGGGCCAAGCCGTAACCTCGACTTTGCTGAAGGTGCAACAAAGCAGATCCTTGACCCCCAGGCCTATAGGCCTCTCACAGACTGGCAAGCTTCGCCCCCTGCCCCTCTTCCCTTAGGCCTTATCACCAAGCACCTTTTCCCACACAGCCATCCAGACTAAGGAAGACCCGGAAACTTAGGGGGCACGTGAGCCACGGCCACGGCCGCATCGGTAAGTACTGTCTCCACATCCTGGTCGGCCTTGGGCTATCTCTGCATGGTGCTAGCTTGTCAGGAAGTAGGTAACTTAGAGAAGTGGGTTAGTTAGAGCTCTTGGCGGTCGAGTCGGATTGAATTTGATCATTAGCTGTTGGCTTTATTTTTGAAAATTCTCTAGTACTCCAGTTTTAGAGAATTTCACGTCAGTTGGGGGGTTGGAAATTGAGCGGGGTCCAGTATTGAATTGGTTGAAGGTATGGACTACTGTGCTAGTGTTGTGAGGTGGAACACTGCAAAGTGATGATCATCCCAGAGTCTTGAAGGAACAGCATTGCTGGAAGAGGGGTATTAAGCAAAGGCACAGAGGTATGGGGAAATGCTTTTGCGAGAAGTAATATCGAGGGGTTGGAGAAGGCTATTTTAGCCATGTAGCTTTGTGTTTCTGCAGGCAAACACCGGAAGCACCCGGGAGGCCGCGGTAATGCTGGTGGCATGCATCACCACAGGATCAACTTCGACAAATAGTGAGTGTTTTTCGGACTCTGCCTTTCCTGACACTGACAGCTTTGGATTTAGGGGTAGAGGGTAGTTAAGAACATCTTCAATGGGAAGCAAGGCTCTTACCACTCAGAAACCTTACCTGTGGCTGGGTTTCGTCAAGTTAATATTTGATGTGAACTGAGAACTTGTCACCGAGGCTAGAGTCACGCTTGGGTATCGGCTATTGCCTTAGTGTGCTAGAGTCCTCGAAGAGAAACTGCTGACCTTATTCACTGGCTGTGGCCCTCGTGGCATAGTCAGTCACCAGGTTAGTGACATGCATCAGATTGACTTACACAACTGTTAGATCCGTTTAACGCCCACAAATTAGCGGGGTTGTGTTTTAACTATTTGTTTAGGAGACCTGTGTTACAGGAGTGTGGGGAAGCTGTCAAGTGACCTGAATCCTAGTCTTGGCACTGCCTCTCACTTTCTCAGTGACTTACTCTGGTTCCGTGAAATAAGGCTAGTCTTTTCCACCCGATAGTCTTTGGTGGCTTTTTAAAGATTTGTTTTATTCAAGAAGTGGAGTACCTGCTTTGTCACTCTTCTGCATGAGTGCACACCTTACACTGTAATGGGGGCAGATGGACTGTGGAGATGGTAAACATAGCTTTTTAGTTGGAGTGAGGTAATGGAAATGGTTGCCTTCTTTTCTCAGTCACCCAGGATACTTTGGGAAAGTTGGTATGAGGCATTACCACTTAAAGAGGAACCAGAGCTTCTGCCCAACTGTCAACCTTGATAAATTGTGGACCTTGGTCAGTGAGCAGACACGGGTAAATGCTGCCAAGAACAAGACTGGAGCTGCTCCTATCATTGATGTGGTGCGATCGGTGAGTGAATTGAATATTTTTTGCCTTTCAAAATTCTGGATAATATACTTGCACCTAAAGTCTATACCCAGATACCTACTAGACAGTTCCACTTTCCGTAGCATTTCCACGGGTACTTACTGATCAAAATTGAACTCTTGTTCAATTGTGATTCATGCAAAACATTTGAAGAGTAGTTCTTCCACTCCCTCATTCATTTACTTCATTTTTCACTTGAACGTTTTCCGATCGGTTATCTTATTCCTAGTGTCAGTGCCCTGATTTGTACGGGTTTCTCACCTGAACTATTGGTAGTAATTTAAGTCAGCTGGCTCTGGTCTGTTTTACACAAGACTGCATGAGGCACAGCCCTTGGCTCTTTATGTTTCTTACAGAATAAAATCCTAATATGTTCAATTGTTATTTAAGGCCCGACATTATCTGAAGAGAACCCCGGCCCCCACCCCCCCAAAAAAAGCATTTTTGTATATCATTAGGAGTTCTGGTCCTTGTGTCAGTCTTACCCACTGTGGGTATGGAGGTGGTGGGAATCCTGAGGGGGCTTTCAGTAAAGATTTAAATTTCCCTTTCTCAGCCTTTTCTTTGAGCAATTCTGATGACCATAACTTGGAGCATTGCTGGAAATGTGATTTTCCTTTTTTGCTTATCAAGTCGTAATTGAATAGGAGAAAGGGTTTGAGCTGTGCCCGAGACTAGAGTCACATCCTGACAGCTCTTGTCCTGGTGTGCTAGAGTCCTCGGAGAGAATCTGCTGGTCTTGATTCACTGGCGAGGGCAGTCAGTGCCCCCGGGAGTGCCCAGATCAGAAACATGCCCTCCCTGGCCCCTAGATGGAGTGGATTGGTAGGCATTTTTCTTCGTACCCATCACAGAGTTGGTGACTGCCACGGTGCATTATAAACCCTTTTCTCTGTTCTTCTAGGGTTACTACAAAGTTCTGGGGAAGGGAAAGCTCCCAAAGCAGCCTGTCATCGTGAAGGCCAAATTCTTCAGCAGAAGAGCTGAGGAGAAGATTAAGGGTGTCGGTGGGGCTTGTGTCCTGGTAGCTTGAAGCCACGTGGTGGGAGATTCATTAAATGATAACAAGTGCTTTTCTCTTCTGGTCTGAGTGAGGGTTCTTTGGCACTTCTACCTCCCTACCTGTACAGAAACCCACCTAACAGGTTCTAGGAGTAAGGGTGTGAGGACCTGGGCTCTTCCACCAGCTCCCCTCAAAGTATGGAAGAGATGGCACCAACACTTAGAATAAGGCCTTGGCTGGTTACCTAATTTGAGGCTTCTCACTTACAAAGCGAGAATGATACCTGTTGGTGCCGTCATACCATTGAAAGGCCTGTTGGCATTGTGTGCTCTGACTTTATAAATGAGTGGGACAATGTGCCCTTAATTGTTCCATGTCAAGGGGGGAAACTCATTATCTTTACAAGATTTTGATGAGTCATGTTGGAAAGATGGGTCAGTGGTAGGATAGAAGTGGTTCTTTGGGACTGACTTTGTCAGTTTAAGGTTCTTCCACCTCATCTCAGACCAAACCATTCTGTTCATAATCAAAATGTTGGAATGGGGCCCAACAGTCTGAATTTTAAACACACCAGGGCTTTTACACATCAGAGTGGTTTGGATTCTAGAAAGCAGTTGTCAGGATTTATGGGTCCTTGTGCATAGGAGTCTTCATGTTCAAAGAAATAACGTCATGAAATGCTAATGATTTTCCTTCCAGCGTGAAATGTATCTAATAGAGAAATTTGGGGAATGCTAAAAGGCCAGAAATCAGAATCAGGTTTCCTAGGGTTTGTTACCTCCTGCAAAACCAAGAAGATGAGCAATGCTTGTGTGCAGATAGGACCCTCTTAGATCCTGGTAAATTATAATTTGGTATAGTTTTCCAAGATTTTGAAAGTTTTTTGGCCCATAATAGAACTTGCAGTCTAGAACCCTGACCAAAGAATAGTTAAGATGGCACTTAAGCCCCCTAAAACTCTACTTATATGTTTAGTTTGGTAGAGGGTGGTTTCTGTATTGTTTTGTGGGATCATAAATGGACTGGGAACTATGACTTTCTGTGAGACTAATTTGTCATGACGGCCTTCAGAAGATATTGGGGATGGTCAAATGTAAGGAAAGACAGGGGAGGAAATGTAATTGATTTGTATAATGGAGAGTTAAAGGTGTCAGGAAGGCACTCAGCTGGATAAGCTAATAACGATCATTAACATCTTCTGTTGGTACTGGTGGAGAAAGGTAAAAATCGGGTTTCCCTTAATGTCTTTTGGAGGACTTATAATAGGGAAGCTTCAATGCCTTCTAGACACTGAAGGTACATAAATGTGTAAATACAGTGTCTTAAGATTCAGGCCGGATTTGAAATTTATATCTAAACCTAATAGCTGTGTGACTTGGGCTTAGTCCAGTTTTCTCATCTTTAAATTTAGGTAAACGTACCTACTTGAGGATTGTGTGGATTAAGTAAGATGGAAAGCATTTACTAAATTTTTGTGTTTCGCTCTTAGTAACCAGCATGTAAGTGAACCATTATTACCCGAGCAGACAAATCAGTTAACCTTGGTGTGATTCAGTCAATGGGAAAGTGGTCTAAACACAGGAAAGAGCAAACATGCATTCAGGAAACCCAGTTTGGAAAGGTTAGGCAAGTTGGGAGGTGTTATATGGGAGAGGAGCATGGAGCGAACAGTTATTCTGGCCCGGCTGTAGTTTAAGGGCACAAGGCTACAGTGGAAGGCTGGAGGCGGGACCATGAGGATGGAAGACAGGATTCAGAAGACATAGGGGACAGACAGGACTTGGTGACTGAATTGGGGTGGGGCTGGCAGCAAAATATGGTTTAGGGGGAGGACAGGTGGTCAGTAGTCCCTTTATGGCTAGCTTCTTCCAAGGTTTCATTGCTAGAACCTTGCAGTATAACTGTCCTGAAACTGGGTGGGATAATGCTCATCCCAATCCTATATGGAGGTGCTGCTGTTGGACATGGATGCTAAGTATGAAAGTCAGTCACTAGTACAGCCATTCTGAATAGGGAGGATGCCTCAAGAGTATAGCTGCTGATCTGTGTGAGCTGCCATGTTCTGGCTTGCTCACTCACCATTATCTACAGGTAATAACTGGGCAGATGCTCTGATTACTCCCAGGTAATACTGTTGCCAAAGGAAGCTGGGTTACTGGTGAAAAGCCAAACATGTTCAAGATAATGGAGGACACGGACCTAGAGCAAGTGCTTATCTTTCATAGGACCAAAGGCAAACCTTACGCTTTGGTTTTATATCTGAGAGTGAAACGTGCCAATGCTGAGATACATAATATAGCCGATGCATAGGAAAAGTTCATGCATTAGACTAAGCTTTGATTAGCCTGTCTGGTAGGCACAGAGACCCATACTGCCACTGCCTCTTTAGTGGCCGATGATAAGTGCACGGTGTTGATGAGATTCTCCCATGTAGGGGGAGCAGGTGCCCCATAACTTAACAGGTGCTCCCTAACTCAGGTTAACGGCTAAATTTTCTATCAGCTTGAATTGCTAAGTATATTTCTAGCCTAATAATTAATGTATGTGCTTTAAATACATTGTTATTCAAACCTCGGAGCTGCCACTGTGACTTCCAATTTATGGGAAGTGTCCGCCACATAATTTGCAAAAGCCCTCATTGTCAAAACCAGCTAAATAGGATTTTAACTTTTCAATTCAAATAAATATTACTATGCGATGGCTAACTAGCCCAGTAGCAGCCAGCCCGGGATGAAAAGCAGCCAAAGGCGTGCACCACCGGCGGGAGGCAGGCAGCGCTCGCGTACCTGCGCTGCGGGGTGGGAGGTTACCGGGATGCCAGCGGCTGGAGCCCTGTGGAGGCTGGCGCCCTAGCAGCCGCTCTCGTTGGTCCCTACCGCCCGACGTCCTTGGCGCACTCAAACCGTCCGCACCGCACAGCCGCTCTCCTCTCCCTTGCCGCTGAGCCACTTCCCGAGGGTGTGAGGTTCTGGTTCCGGCGTCACTTTGATCTCTGTCCCATCCCACCCCAGGGCCGGAAGCATGATAGGCGCCGATCCGCCATTTCCGGCAGGGGGCGGGGCTGGCCCGTGGCGCGCGGACGAGACGGGAGGTTTAACCCGGCCAGTGTCCAAGTGCGGCGTGGTGGGCGCACAGCCTAGGTCGCCTGCCTCGCCGCACTCAATTTCCGCTTTGGCTGCGCGGAAGAAGACAAGCTGTGGCCTTTTGCTGCACTTTCAAGATGGGAATTTCCATATCTCTCAGATTACGTTGCCGTTAAAAGATAATGAGTGTTCGACGTACTTTGGGATTAAAAAAAAAAAAAAAAACCTTGTACGTGCATGGGAAGGTTCTGGAAGAACAATGCAGAAGGGATTTTTTCCTCATGAGTTTTGGGAGGTGAGGAAGATGATGTATGCTTTGGTAGTTTGTTTCTTCCTTAACCAAATGCATATTACTTTTCACGTTAAAAAGCAATATAAATAGACAACTTTACAAGTTATGGTAGCTTGTCAGTGCTGAAAAGTAATATTTTCTCTTATTCTAGAACTTCATGACCTTTTAAATTACACCCACCCCCACAGCCCATAGGCAAGTAAATTCCAGATGTTTTGGAATGCCACACTGTGTGGCTCTAGAAACTAATTTTGTGTGTCGCCCCTAGGAAGAATATAGGTTAAGTGTATGTTTCATTTCTGGCTCTGTTTTGCAGCCCAGTTTTTGTTTTACTTTCATTTCCACTTAAAGTTGGTTTAAAAAAAAAAAACCCCAATTTATGTATCCTTATAAATCAGTCCTTTGGGGTACAAGGTGAGTTATAAGTCTTATTTGCAAAACAAAGGGTATTATTTTTAACACAATTTAAACTGATCTGTGATATAATTAGAATAATTTTCTTGGGGTCCTAATTCCACATACCATCCAGCGTGAACCACAGTTGCTTTCCAAGAGCATTCCAAAATATTGCCTTTAAAAAGCCCATACTTCTCATTTCAACATTGTGTTTACCAGAGCATGGTAATTTACTGAAAAGAGCATTTAGAAAGATGTAATGGCGCAACCTGCCCTGCTCTAAAAGTTACCAGACCGATTACTGGAGAAAACCCCAGGGCCTTTCTTAACTCCAGAATGGAGGAGGGCTGACAGTTCATAGGCACTGGGACTTCTGGTAGAGGAGACAGCATTGTGCTGCCCCTGAGCAATTTCCCAGAAAGGCACTGTCTAAGCACTGTTATTTTCAGTAGTGTGGACACCATCCTCGGGGGGGTGGGGCGCATTTTGTAAAGGTACGGGAGCATTTTTGGTCACAATTATGGAAGGGAAGCAACCAGAGATGCTAATGTATGGGTTGATTCTAAACCAGGGGTTTAGAATGTATGGGTTGATTCTAAACCAGGGGTCCGCGGTCTGTTAGGAACTGGGCTGCACAGCAGGAGGGGAGCAGTGGGCAAGTGAGCAAAGCCGCCTCTGCTGCTCCCCATCGCTCACGTTACTGCCCGAGCCACCCCCCAGCCCCACCCCTTACCTGGAAGAACTGTCTTCCGTGACACTGGTCCCTGGTGCCAAAAAGGCTGGGGACTGCTGCTCTAAACAGCAAAGGAAAACCTAGCTTAGAACCTACCTTCATTTTACACACAATCAGAATCAAAAAGATGTGTTATTGGTTTTTTGTGTTTGTTTTGTTTTTGTTTTTTGCAGGTTTCATATACTTCTCAGTTTTCCAGGATTCCAACTATTGTTTAAATCAGGGGAAGCTCAAAATGTGTTTTGTTTAAAATATTGCCAAAAATTGTTCATTTCAGAAAACTCTCTTACTAAGTGGTTAACACCCACTTAGTAGAATCTGAGTTGCTAATTCAACACTTTTTCTGCATGTGTAGCTGTTGCATTCACAGTAATTCTGTGTACGGGCGTAAGCATCTGACTTAGTTATATCTTATAATACAGTTGTGCCCAAGCATTCACATATTTTAAGTACATGTTATTTTATGACAAAATACTTTTCCTTTTATTTCTCCCCTTTTATATTATGGTTAAGACTATATTACAGTTAAGATGTGTTTAGGTAGGTTACATTATCTATGAATTTCATTTCAGGATAGTAAAAGGGAGAGTTAACAGTATTTGCTATAGAGAAAGAGTGTTGCATCTGCTAGGATTGAGAACCATCAGTTTAGGTGTCCAGAGATCACGTGAAAGCAGAACTTGGAAAGAAGCCCTACATACTTTTTGTCAACCCCAAACCAGGCCCCCTGGACACACCCTCCTCTACCTTCCAGATGAGACTTCTGGGCGAGGCACAGAGCAGTCACTGTACGGGCCCTTGCAGCCCATTCCAAGCCACTGTGTACCAATATCGGTTTTCTAGATTGGGATGAGAGCTGTGGCCATGGGAGGAGGCGGGAACCCCTAGGGTTAAAATGCACTGTACTTTAAAGCTACATACAAGTTACAGATTTTTAAAAATAATAATTTACACCTATATACCTTGTGATCTGATCACATGTCGAGGATTCTGTGGAGCCACATTAAAAAAGAGAGGGAGAGGAAAGGAGAAAGAAATAGCACCTTTTGTAAACTTATTTTATTAAGGAATCCACTTCTATGACTCACGAAGCCCAGGATGAGTTAACAGTGACAAGTTCTGGAGGTAACAACATCCTACTCTGGACTTTCCAGTTATAACCACGGTCTTCTCTCTCTACCTAGCTGAAAACCCAGACTCATGAGGCCTCAATCCCTGCCCTCCTATTCCTGGAAGATGCCAAAGCCAACTATGTAAGAGGCTTTCTCAGAGGAGAAGACGAATTTGTCTTCCCAGAAGACCAACCCTCTACTTTGCTTTATGAGGCAGACAGCAACCCCAAACTATGGACAGGTTGGGACCTGTGCAGGGCTCAGTGGAGATGGGGAAAAGAAGGAAAGGGGATTCAGGAAGGGATCATCTCCTGTTTAACAAGCAGGCTAAGGTGGAAGGACAGGAAAACTTCACTCTATGATTCAAATCCACCAGACTCAAAGCCAATACCAATGAAGAGACTTCCAGCTTAATGCCTCATCCTGGGAATTTTCAAGGTCTCAGCTCTGTGAAGGCCTTGGGTGAGTGGAAAGCCTAAGCCACCCATATTCCCCACCTTGCTTCTCTCCTTGCTTTTCCAAGGAATATAGCAGAATTTTCTATATGCACACCTAGACTTCCAATGGAAAAAAAACTTCACAGAGTGACATGGAAGAGCCGTAGACAATGGGCCAGGGCTATAAGCCAGCCCTGGATTGGCTTTAGCTGGGCTTGACTCCACCAATGTTAAGATACCCAATGATGTCTTAAGGGCTTCATACTGAATAGGAAAATGTCAAGATTCACTTAATAGTGGAGCCAAGGGGCAATGAACATTCTTTCCATCACTGGAAACACATAGGATCTGAACAGTTAGCTGTTGGAGAGGGAAGCTGAGCTAGAGCAATGATTAGGTATCTTCTAGGAGCAGTCATACAGCTCGGGCCAGAGAACTCAATTTCAGGGGAGGTCAGTGACCCACACTAAAGCTAAACTCTTAAATCAAGTACTCAGTTCCCTGCATGAAGGTGTTTCATCCCTGATGGGCCTGCCTCAGCCCATCCCCCTGGAGAGAGAACTCTAGATAATAAAGCCAAGAAACACATGGGGCTCTGGGCCCAAACAACTATACACTGTTTATTGAGAACACCCGTAGATGATGGGAAGGAGGGATGCCCTGTACCGCATCATGGCTACCACTGAGTGGGAGCCGGGCCCAGAGAACACTAGCAGAGCTGGGGGGTGGGCTTCCCATGACTCACTGACCATCACAAAGGTGGGAGGAATAGGAGAAGGCCAGGCCCAAGAGCCTGGTACCATGCTGCAAACGGGAGTTGATTGGTCTTTGCTTTTCAGAAACAGAGGATTAGGGGAGGGGGACTACTAGAAAAAAATAGAAACTCTAAGATTAAAAAAAAATAGTCCTGTACATAACAAGACAGCATCTGCTCTCCAGGGCCCGAGACTGGCAGCAGGGGCCTTAGGCAGGCAGGCCAGGAGCCTCCAGGGGAAGATCAGTGGTTCGGCTGAGACAGTCAGCTGCACATAATGGCCAGTTGCCAGCACCCAGCAAAACTTCATCCGTGCTCAGGCAGGGCAGGAAAGCACCCGGCCTCTTGGGAATACACAAATATTTACCGGATTCTCTGCTCGTTACAGAAACAGATAAGAAAGCTTATAGCAGATTATTTACAAACAGTATCCTGGGATATTGTGAAGGCAGAGGTGGGCTGGCTTGGAGGGTGGGGTCTGTGGGGGCAGAGCAGCCATAGCAGCCCAGAGGGTCCAAGGCTGGGCCCCCTCCCCAGGCTCCAGGCTCTGCAAGGCACTGGACTCTGTTACTGGGAAAGGGGGCTTAATTCTTCTTGTGGAGGAACTTCATTTTGTTGCCTGTGGGCCAGAGGAGGGCAAGAGTGAGAATGTTTCAGTATCATCTCTTCCAACAGCCCTAACCCTCTCAGTGGGAGAGAAGGATTAGAAAGACTGGATTACAGCTAGGTATGATCCAGGATGGTGAAAACACTCTAGAGCTCTAATCAGAGCACTGGTATTAATCATGTATGGATTTGGGCAAGCCATTTAACTTCTTCGGTCTCAATTTTCCTTTTAAAGTGAGACATGCTATGATGCTGTGATTTAGTTGGCTCAGCTCTTTGAAGGGCACGCTGGTGCTGCCACTTTTGTAGTTAGACCCCTTATAGCCTCGAGGAAAGCTCACTGGTCCTAATGGCCCTTGTGCTCACTCAGGAAGGAGTGCACCCAGGAAGACCTGACCTAGGTGAGGCTCTGTGAGATCTCTTCCTGTTCTGTCTACAGCCCCGATATAAATACTGGCATGGGTTTAGAGTAGTTTGGGGTACAGATTCCCCCAGACCCTCCCTTCTTGCTGAATATGTCTCATTAGTGACAAAGCTACTTACCCAAACCGCGGAGAAACTTGTTCATTCCACTCTGCTCAGTGTCTGGCAGTTCCTCTAAATACTGCTCCACTCGCTGCTCAAAGAGGCCTGGGGAAGAGGAGAAACAGGAACAGAGAAGAGAACAGTCATTGGAGGAAGGGAAGGGGAGGCCTCCGGGAGGGGGACCAAAGGGCACAGATCCCAAAAAGGGGGAAACCAAAGATCTGCAATTATAAGAGCATCCTACCAGAATTCAGACTGTCTCATCCATTCAGACTGGGCTTATCAGACTGGCCCATGTTCACTGCTGATGGCAAGAGCCCCTTGCCTCCCAGTGCACGTTCCTGAGCTGCATTATGGTGAGGATGCCACTCCTCGTATCAGAGCTGCCCCCAAGTGGACACCTTCTCCAGCTCCTTTTAGACCACACTACCATGTTGTTTCAAAAGGTTTGTTACACTAAATGGACAGTATTAGTGCGCAGAAGAAATAATAACCCTGAGGTTAGAAAGGTCTTGATGAGATGAAAAAGCCCTAGGGTGGGCAGAGCTGATGAAATAACAGAGATGAGATAACCTTTGTGCTCTGAGGGCAGACTGTCACCAACCTAAGACAGTGAGCTAGCTCAGTTCTCTTCAGGGGCTTTCTCAACCCTGGATTCTCAGGACTCCCTAAACTGCACAGTCTGGTCTTCTTCTCTGAGTAAGGAAGGACCTGTGAATGCTGCGGGGATAGGTGGAGATAAGCCCCACTCTTGCCACGTGGCTCCAGCCTGTGCCCAGGCTTGTGAATGCACGTACTGGGGCAGGAGGAGAAGGTGCCCTTGGCAGTCTCTCTCAGAAGAAAAGGGATGTTAGGAGGCCTGCCCTGGCTAATAACTCAAGAGCTTCCTGATGGAAGCTCACCAGTGCCTGGCTACTCAGCCCTGTGGGTAGCAGAAAAGTTGGAGGACTCCTGACATCCCCCCAGAACACCCTACCCCAGGCTCTTCTGGCCTTACCCTTTGCCCGACACTTTCTTAGCTCCCTGTCTTGGATGAAGCCAGCAAACATCTGAGACTCCATAAAAACTTCAAGAAAACGGCGGATGCTTTTGGAGGCCACAGACTTGCGGAAGGCCTCTCGCTGAAAGGCCCGCTCCCCCTTTTCACTCTGGGTCAGGAAGAGGGAGTAGTGCCCAACAGTCTCCACAAAGAACCGGATAAACACCTCTGACACCAGCCCATTGAGGGTATTACATTCTGGAAGAGAAGAGAAAATCTTTGAGGTTCAGGTCAAGAGCCTGCATCCCCAGCCTCCAGCTGGTGGTGTCTCCCTCTCCTTGACGGAACTCCAGCCAGAACCACTTCTCTGTTTTTGAAACCTTAGCTCTCGTGCTCCCAGGCTTGTAACTCGTTCCTGAGCCAGGAGGTCGGGAACTGTGCTCTGAACACGGAAGCTGGGGAATACTTGCTGGATGAATGAAGATGGAGATTAGGGACCAGAGCGCCACTCCCCACACACCCTCACCCTCGGTGGTTTCCCTGGCTTCACAGGAAGAGGAAGCTCCCTCCATCTCCTGCAGTGGCTCGAGGCAGGGCCTGAGAGGGAGGAATAACTAGTGTCCGGTCAGCAAGAAGAGTCTCTGCGGTTGCCAACTGTCTTCAGGGTTTTTCTCCCCAAACTTCCTGAGGTAGAGAATTAGAGGCAAGAGGTAGCTCTGTAGCCTGGGCCACCCTAGAAGCAGCCCCAATGTTTAAGTTTCTGAACTCCCTCTGATAAAATACCACACTATTTCTCTCCCCTGAGACCCAGTCAAGCCACAACTCCTAGAGCCACACTAGTGGGGCTAGAGAATTCTAGGCTAAAGCGAGACCAAGGTCCTATACCTGAGCTTCACTAGCCAGAAGGGTCTGGTGCATAGAATCAGGGTCCAAGCCCCATGAGGCCCAGGCCCAGGCCCAGAGCAGAGGGAGTCTGGAACCAGAACTGATTCTAACTGGGGCAAGCCTCACTCACCATCATCGGAGTCGCTGTCAGAGTCCTGGGAGATCAGTTCATTCTTCCTCTCTAGAGCCTGCTCCAGAGCCGCCTGCAACTTCCTAGGTAACAACGTGTCCTCGTCATCCATCTGCAGGAGAAGGAAACCGCACAGTGACACTGACTGAGCACTTAACTTCGTGCCAGCCCTGTTTGAAGAGCCTGAATATATAATCTCATTTCATTCTCCCAAGAACCCTGATACTATTATCAACCTCATTTTAAGATGAGAAGCTGAGGCTCAGAGAGAGGTTAAGGTCACAAAGGGTGGCCAGGGTCACAAAGATAAAAAGTGGTGGAGCAGGTGGCATTCACTGCCCAGGACCAACAGGGCTTCCTACCCCAGCACCACGATGAAGTCTCCCCAGTTCCTCCATCTTCGGCTCCAGGGGGGAAGCACGGTTGGCTGGGGGAGGGGAGATTGTGGCCCAGCCTGTGTCTCAGGCGTGAGGCGAGGCTGTTGTGCCTGTCTCTGTATTCTGGTTCAGTGTCTGCATCGTGACGTTAGTACCCAGGAGTCGTAGCTCTGTCAGTGGTGTGTAACAGACTACATTCCCAAAGGCTACGGCATTGGGTTGTGTTCCTTTATAGAGAGCCAGGAGGATTTCCACCACCAACAGAGGCTTTTTGAAGTTGACAATGATTGCAAACCTTTACATTCCACTGCATTCTGTGTGTCATGTATAATCCTCCAGCAACATTTCAAGGCAGGTGTTATCACCATGCGTGTTTTAGAGATGAGAATTCTGGTTCAGAGAAGTTCAGAGGCCTGTTCAAGATCATGTGTCTCAGAGGGGGCAGAGGGCAGAGGTCAAGCCTTTGGATCCAGGCCATGTTCTTCACACACTCACACTGCCTTCCAGAAGCTGACGATGCCGACCAGAACAGCAGATCCTGCTGAGGTCAAGACTTCTCAGACCAGCTTCTTTCTACCCTTGTCTGTTCTGTGAATGTGGAACCCAGCGGGCTCAACAATCAGGCTGTGAAGGTGGAGTCGTGTGTGTGACAGTGTCGGGTGCTCTGCATCAGACAAGCACCCACCCTGGGTCAGGCCATGCTCTGCAGCATCCCACTCTTACCTGTCGGATGAATCGGTCAGACCCCAGATTCACCATCAGTGCCTGAGAAAGAGTCACGAGGGACAGTGATTCACGATATGAATCCCTGTAGTGCCCTTCCCAGGCCTCCAGCCCTCCTGGATTCCCAGGGTCAGATAACAGGAATAACTCCAGCCAGGGAAAGACCTCCCAAGGAGAAAGGATAAGAGCTGGGTACACAAAGGAGAAGATCCCAGCAGCCTCGGGCCCCCACCCCCGCCCCTCCTGGGGGTTTCTGTTCCTTCTGTCCCTTCCTTTCTCCACACCAACCTCCCCCCCCACCCCACCCCGCAGCTGGCTCCCCAGGTGGCCCACCTCCTCCACAGGCAGCTCCTTCAGTTTGGGGAGGGAGCTGGAGAGCAGGCCAACCAGGAAGGGGGTGGGACAGCAGACGATGTCAATCATGGAGGCCGGGAGGACAGGAATGAAGGTGTGCTGCCAGGAGAAGGGGTAGAGCAAGGCCACCACCGCATGGGAGCAGCTGGATAGGGTACTGGCAGACAGACAGACAGACAAAGCACTGAGCCCAGGCCCAGCACCTTCGGGGAAGGGGCGTTACAGCCTGCTGGGCCAGGCTCAGGACATCCTCTCATGTTAAACCTCCCAGTGCCACAAAAATGCTAAGGAGTCTTGGGCCTGGGTCTGACCTTGCGGACTGGTAAAGCTCCCACCTCGCCACTGCTCGGGACCTCAGGGACAATGGCGCTACCCTCTTTGGTGGCTCTACCTAGGAACAGTCATAAAGGTACACAGCGACACTTGAACACACATACACACCCCCAAGAGCCACCCAAATGCACAGGCGGGCCTGCCTTAGTGTGGGAGTATCAGCTCAGGCCAGGGAGTACAAAGGTAACCTGAGCAAGGGCTGATCACAAATTCATAGTAAGAGCTGGAAGGGCCTACAGCTGGAAGGTCATCTTATCAGGTCCACATTTTACAGCTGGGGCCATTGATACCCAGGGTCAGTCTGGTCATAAGTAGCACACCTGGGACACAACCAGTTCTCCTGTCTCCCAGCCCAGTGTTACTTCTACCATTCTTCTTCTCTATCCATTCCTCCTTCTCCTAATTGGAAAAAGTGGTCTGACTGAGGACCACTGACTGAGGTGAGGCTTGGCACCATTCTTAACCACTCCCATCTGTCCTCTCATGCTCCAGGACATAGCCAGAGGCCTCAGTGGGGCCATCCTTCTCTTGGCCTAGAGGGGGGCTCCAGGCCTCCAGCACCACAGGGCTGGGTGGCCAGGCAGAATGACCAGTGGGAGACGGGAAGGAGAATCTCCCCGATGCTAACTAGAAGGCACAGAAGTGAGTGCTGAGGGACAGTATGGGTCACCAGTCAACACAGGAGACACACCTGGCTTTAACCATCCACCCGTCAGGAGAGGAGTCGAAAGCACTCCCCTAAGGGCCATATTACATATGAGGAGACAGAGGCCCAGAGTCAAGTTCCTTCTCAAGCCTGCCCTTCCCGCCCTGTCTCTCCCATCTATTGGCCCCACCTATTAGCTATGAAAGCCCTGGGCTCCACTTGATCAGCTCCAACAGGGATTCTCACCCTTTCATGACTAATGCCCACCAGTCAGAGAACATGGTTCCAATCCATGACAGAAACAACCCCTCCTTTCCAGAAGGACCTCGGGGGACGTTCACAAGCGTTTTGGCAGCCAGCTTGGCTTGGCTGTCCTACCACCCCATGGACGACTAAAATACTGCTGGGCCTTGAGGCAGAGATACAGGTATCCTGGCCCTGAGAGCCCTTCCCCTAAGGACAGCTGGTCCCCACACCCCAAGGAGAGCCATCTGAAAAAGATCTGGAAAGGGGCTGTCCAGGGTCAAAGGAAACACAGCTCCACAATGCCTTACAGTGGGCCTGGCAGAAGGCTTGTACAACCCTTAGGGCTGATCACTGCAGAGCCTGTGTATGCGTACGTGGACGCGCACGCACCTACACACACACACACACACACACACACCACACACACACACACCACACACACACACACACACACACCACACACACACACACACACACACCACACACACACACACCACACACACACACACACACACACACACACACACACACACACACACACACACACACACACACACACACACACACACACCGTCCCTAGGCCAGAGGGACCAAGGACTTGTGGAAAACCTAAAAGGTGAGCAACGGAACGAGAGTTGGCTGGACTTACTGAGCCTTGACCCCAGTCCAGGCCTGTGTGCCCTCACTGGGCTGCCTATTCTGCCCCTTTTCAGTCAGAGGCAGACCCCAAGCAGGGAAGACATCTTTTCTAAGACCCAAGATTGGCAGGACTTGAATGCCGAGCCAGGCCAGATCAGGGCCCTGGGGTATTTTCCTCCCCAGATGGTCCAGGAGTGTGTTCAGAGGCAGCTGAAGCCACAGGAAACAATCACTGTATTCACAGCCCTGTTGGAGCCAGGCTGAGGGCCACGGGGGTGGCCAAGAGGAGGCTCTGTCCTGGGTAAGGGAGTGGAACTTTCAAGAAAAGAAACCTCGGGGTCCAGGCTCTGCTAGGGGCATCAAGGTCTGACCAGACCAGAGCCTCACAGCTGGGTAGCGGGGGCTTTGCTGGCAGACAGTGAACACGGATGGCAGAAAGGCACAGACGGGGCCCCAGGGAGCTGCCATAGCTGGCTAGTTCCGGTTGCCGGCTCGGTCCCTTCACAAGGCCTGATGGGCCCATGACACACACAGAACTGTGGTGTACAGAAACACTGAGGCTGTGACGGGAAGTGGAGGGCAACCTTCTTTTCTAAACCTGGCTCTCTCTGGAAAAGCCAGAAGCTCTGGGTTTTCCTCCTCTTTACTTCTTCTGGGCTGAGGGTGGCCCTGAGTTCCTGCGCCAATGCCCTGTGAGGGCATTTGGGAGTCCATTTCCTCATGACCCTCTCATGCACACAAAAGAAAGACCCCAGGGATCCTGGGCTTATTGGGGGACAAACCAGGACGAGGATTCTTCTTTTCTGCCTCTCATATCCGCGCCTAGCGTATGTTATGGCACATAGCTTAATAAACGTCTAAATGACTAAATTAATTCCACCACTCTAAAGAAACTATTGCCCCCTGTGATGGGTTCTTTGACGAAAAATTATACAATGTGTTGCCGAGATCTCATCCTTTCCCTGCTTGTCCCATCCCCTACATATACCCTTTGCTATGGTCTGAATGTTTGTGTCCCTTCAAATTCTTTGTTGAAATCCTAACCCCCAAATATGATGATATGAGGACATAGGGCCTTTGGGAGGTGCTTAGGTCATGAGAGACCTCATGAATGGCATCAGTGTTCTTATAAAAAAAGAACCCCCCTTCCAGCATGTGAGGACACAGAGAGACGCCAACAGCTATGAACTAGGAAGAAGGCCCTGACCAGAACGTGACCAGGCTGGCACCCTGATCTTGGACTTCCAGCCTCCAGAACTGTGAGAAATAAATTTCTGTTGTTTATAAGCTACCCAGTCTGTGGTATTTTGTTATAGTAGCCTGAATGGACTAAGACGCTCTTTTTTTTTTTTTTTTTGCGGTACGCGGCCTCTCACTGTTGTGGCCTCTCCTGTTGCAGAGCACAGGCTCCGGACGCGCAGGCTCAGCGGCCATGGCTCACGGGCCCAGCCGCTCCGCGGCATGTGGGATCTTCCCAGACCGGGTCACGAACTCGTGTCCCCTGCATCGGCAGGCTGACTCTCAACCACTGCGCCACCAGGGAAGCCCTAAGACGCTCTTTTAAAGAGGAAAAAAAAACCTTGGCCTAGAAGAGCTCGGCCTCTTCCAGAACACCTCATGTCCAGTGACATTTCTGCCGCCCCCTCCCATGGCCACAACCATCTGGACCTCCTCTGCCTCTAAAATCATAAATGCCAACATTTCAGACTAAGACTTGTGATCTGTTCAGCTCTTTTCTTATTCTTCTTAATCCAGCTCCCCTGCCTCAATGACATCTCCAGTCCCTGGGCTTCTTTCTCCCTTTCCTAGTTTGGCCAACCTTCCTACAACCACTCTCCTCCCCAGCACTCTCAAGACCCTCACCTGGTCCTTCTCTGCAAACCCCCACATGCCTGGCCCTGGGTCAGTCCACTCAGTTGCTTTCTCCAGGTGACACCCTCACTGGCCCCCTCACTGGATGGCTCAGCACTCCTCATACTATCCCTAGTCATGCCCTTGCCCCTTCCTCACTGTGGCTCTTCCTAAGGTCCATCACTCTCTTAAAATGCAGCATCCCACAGAGGTGGCCTTGCCTCCCCCTCCAGAGGAAATGTGGCCATCAGCTAGAAATCTTACTTTCTTACTTACTTCCTCCACATAAATAGATTTGTACCTCTACAATCATGGCCGTTGCAAAAGCAGCAGCGTCTGTCTTTTTCCCTCCAGCCAAGTCCTCCATTGGGTTCTCAACCCTGCCATCTTGTGTGCTCGCAAGCCCTGCTCCCTCAGTCATCCTCTCTGCCCGGGTCTGCTAACCTTTCCTCTCCATTTGATCTTTCTCTCACCACACACAGACGCACACATACACATACACACACACTCCATGCACAAATACGACTGGCTGGCATATACTAGGGCTCGTAAATCACATTGGATCAATTAGTGGATGTGCCTCCCCCCCTTCTTCACCTCACCTGCTGGGCCCTACCTGAGCTTATCTGCTACAAAAATGACGCGGCGCTCCAGCAGCAGTGAGGCAAAGATTCGGATAAGCTGGCGCACACTGAGGCAGGTAAAAAGGCACTCGAAGTCCACATGCTCCAGCCGGGAATCCATGGGCCGCCGCAGCTCTAACACCTGCAGGAGAACAGTGGGGCAAGTGGGGCAAGTGGGGCAAGCGGGGCAAGCCAGATCAGGTGGGTGCCACTCCTGGGTCGTACACAAAGCGACCGGAAGCTGGCTCCCCTTCCCACCTGCTTTCCCAAGGCCTCTAACCCACCCCACTGTGTAGTAAGACCCAGTCTCCTCCTCCACTCAGACCACAGCTCTGTCCCCACAGTACTCAGACGCCCAGCCCGTGGGCAACAGGGCTAACTGAACATAGGGGAGGCTCTGGAAGGAAGGAGCTGGAGAGCCATGTGCCAGGCTCTCAGGAAAGGGGGGAGGAGAGCTGGCTGCACTTACAGATGAGGGAGGCAGGGAGCCACACAGCTTCATCTGCACTGCCCTCCCTGCCCTCCTGCCCGTCTCCCCAAGGAAAGGACTTGGCTCCGCGCTGCCCAGCTCCACAGCTGATCGCTGCCCCTCCGCACGGCTCTGCTCACCCATCTCTGGACAGACAGTGCCAGTGTCCTTGTTGCCATGCCCCCTCCCTTTCCTGCTAGGAAGAGTTTCCTTCCAGAGGCTCTGTCCTGGCCTCTATCTCTATTGGCTTGTCTAATCCCTGTGCCAGGGACAAGGGAAACACAAGCTGGCTATTCTACAACCTTGCCAGGAAGCAGGACTCTCTTTATCAGGGCCAGACCTAGCAATCTTCCCTCCGGAGAGGTTGCAAGGCCACTCTGAAGGTTGCTGCTGTGGCGCAGGGACCACTTCCCTGGGGGCAGTCATGAGGGTGGAGGGTGGTAACTGACCCTGGCAATGAGAGCAACAGGAAGTGCTGACGCTCAGGCCAGGCCAAAGCAGCTCTCACCCGGGCCTGCCTAGGCTTCCCCTCGCTTCCTCAGCGTATGTGGGCAGCACAGATGTGTAGGTCTCCTGAGAGCCAGGAGGGAAGACGCACGCCCTCTTTTAGCCCTATGGTATCAGAGCCCTCCTCAAGAGGCTTTACCCTGCCTTATCTCATTTGTTCCTCAGAGTCTAAACAAGTGAAGCTCTAACTCCTAGTTCAGTAGTCATCCCTCTGGGCCCAAGGGAAGCAGCAACATGGGCACAAGTTGCACTAAGGATGTGTCTCTTTTATAGGGTTCTGTTTACACTCTGTCTCTCCCACCGGATGGCGAAGCCCCAGAAGGCCCAGTGATTAGCAGGATGTGGGGTACACCCAAAGTACTCAGTGAACGTGCGCTGAAGGGATCCCTTACCACAATCACGCCAGAGGCCTCTGCACCCCTCCTGCCCTTGCCCCACCTGGAAGAAGTCACAGTGAAGCTCCCCCAAGCCTCCCTCCTGAGAGCCTGAATGCGGTCAGCGCCCCACTCCTACTACCCCGAGGGTCCGGGCTCCTCCAGGGAGTGAGGGTTCACACAGGAAGCTCACAGGACCTGGGCCTCTCTTCATTCACCTGCCCTCAAGGAGATCACAGTCCAGTGAGGCTGAATGAGCCTAAACCATCACAGCCCACCAGCTACGTGTCAGGATAGGGGAAAGGCGTCATTAACATCTGCACAGGGCGCTGAGAGGGCTGAGAGGTCAGGGCAGCAGCTCAGAGCACAAGATGCTTAACTTGGTTGTCCAAGGAGAGAAGAAAGGAAGTGTCTACTAGGCAAAAGGAAGCAGGGTTCAGGGACAGTAAGCGAGTCAAGTCAGAGCGTTGAGACGAGGCTGGTGCGCGGGCTGGGCCCCATCCTGAAGGACTGACTCCCAGGCATGCTACTGGGCTCTCAGGGTAGGGTCGGTGGTCCTGCCCCCAGGTGATGCATGAAGCAGGAAGTCCCTCCAAAAGAGCGTGGGAGAAAAGATGCTACAAGAAAGGCCTTAAATGGCATTCGCCACTCCCAGCAAACCCAATGTTTCTTTAGTCAGACCGTCTCCACTCCCTGCAGCAACTAAGTTATTTCTTCTTCCCTCTCCTCAAACCCAACATCCACCTCTCACTCTCGGAGGATGACCTTCTTTTCCATTGTGAGAAAACTGCAGCCATCAGATGAGAATCCAGAATCTACAAGCCATGGCCCTTCATTGCTGTTACCCAAGGAAGTGCCCTTCTCTCCTGAAAAGCCAGTCTCTCCCTGGATCCCACCGCCCTGCCTTCTCACTGACAGTCTGACTGTCCCTTCCCTCTGCTGCTGCTTTAACCTCTTCCTCCAATGGGCCACTCCCACCAGCACCCAGACAACCACCTTCAACAGACTCTCCCCTGGCTCCACGTTACCCTTCAACCACTGCCCCTTCCCCATTTCTCCCCACAGCCAAACCTCTTAAAAGCTGTCTCTACAGGCTAGTCCCCCTTCTCAACCCCATTCACTTCTCAACTCTCTCTACTCAAGCTTCTCGGCCCCCTGACCGTCCCCGTTTCTGAAACTCAAGGCGTCCCGCCACACCTCATCCTGACCTCGCCTGAGCCCTCCTTCCTTTCTTGAGAGGGCCCCTTCCTTGGCTTCCTGGGACTCCTCCTGTCTTAGTTTTCAGGTCTGCTGCTCCTCTGCTGCAGGCCCTCTAAATGCTGGAGGCCCTCGGGACTATCTTCTCTTCCCTGTCTACACTGTTTGCTACTAAACATCTTCTCCGGCGTGTCTCGCAGGCATCGTGAATGTAACGTGCACGGAGTCAAGCTCTTCCTCCTCACAAACCTCCCTCAGGTGCTCCATCCGCTGACCTGTTGCTCAAGCCAGAAAACTGGGAATTCGCCTTCAAATCTCCCCAACACTATTCCCTATTTCCAATCAAACACAATGTGCTATTGACCCTAATTCTAAGGCACATCTCCAGTCCATCTATTCTCTTCACCTTTTCGTCCACACCTTAATCCAAACTCCGATCATCTCTTGCCTGTACTACTGCAACATATCCAAGCTGGTCTCCCTGTTTTCACTCCAGTCCGTAATCTACACAGCAGCCAGAGTGAGCTTTTAAAATCACATCTCGGATCTCATAACCCTGCTTTAGAGACATTCCAAACCCTGAACTTGGCCTACAGGTACCTTGTGATTTGGCCCTGCTGTCTATCCACCCTGCTCACTCCCTTTTTCAACCATCCTGGCCTTTTTACCCCGTTCCTTGGCAAGCGTCCACACTTTCCCAACTTTTGCTTTTACATGCTGTCCCTCTACCTGGAATAATCCTCTCCCGCCCATACCCTTCTCTTTTAGTCTCCCTCCTCCCACTTCATCTGGTTGACTCTACTCACCTTGGGTCCCCAGTAAAATGTCATTTCCTCAGAGGAGGGCTTTCCTGGCCCCTAATCTAAAGCACATCCCGTTACACACTCTCACTCTGTGCTTTCACTTGGCACCTAACACTTTTAGGGGTTATCTGTTTCTATGTACAAGTATTTATTTAGTGTCCGTCTCTCCCACTAGACTATGAACTCCACAAGGACCAAGCTGTGCCCCTCTTTAACTATATGACTCTGCCTCAAGGTCTGCAGGAACCCTGACTGTGAGAGAGCACATATTCTGTCAACATTTGATGAATGAATAAAAGGTGGCCTGCAGTTTAGTCCAAACAGGTCAGGGAAGGCCCCTAGAAGCTGCAGAGAGTTGAGCAACGATTACAGTTCTGTCATTCACTCTTTTTAGTCCCTGTTGGTGAGGTGTGCAAATGTGCTGAGCAAGGAAGGGGCCATGCTCGGCACCCCCAGAGACTGAGCCTTGGCCCAGCAGGTCCCACGCCAGCCCCAGTCCATGGTCTGAGAGAAGAGGCAGCAGAAATCCCTACCTCATTGCCAGCCCCTGGCAGGAATGTCTTCACTTTGATGGTCTTCCCTGGGGCAGGGAAGGGTGATTCCATGAGACTTCTCATGAAGGGATAGACCAAAGCGGCGGAGATCCCACGCCGGCGCTCCACCTCATCTAGGACCTGTGCCCACCGCCAGCAGCCCAAAGAGGAAGGGTGTCAGGGCGCCACCCTCCCCTACCTCCTGGGCAGAGAAGAGAACAGCCCAGCATCTGACCAGCCCGGGCCGAAAGCTGGGAGATGATGGACTATCTCGCCAGGAGCTTCATACCCTACCCTTCCCGTCTCCCTGGCCACTCGGTGTCGGCTCTACTCCCTAACTAGTCCTTGCCTCAGACTCCAAGATCTGAGTAGCTGGGCAAAGGAAATACCACTTGAGGTCGGGTTCCTGGGCACTTGCCTTCCCGCAGGGTCTCTGTCCCCAAGGACTCAGCTCCGCCCACGGCCCAGGGTGAGCTGTGACATTAGCAGACACTGCCGGTGCAGGAGCTGGTATATGGGGAGGGAGTCAGAGAGCTCGCTTGCACTTGCCCTTGCATTCTCGCCTTCTCTCACCCTCTCACACACAGACAGGTGGTTTTCTCATCTAAGCCACATGCAGATACTCCTATGGGAGCTGTCAGCTGGGGGAAGGGGGAGGGAAGTAAGCCAGAGCCCTCTTACCTTGGAAAACAAGCCGAAGCAGCCAAGGCGGCTGATGACACAGTACACCTCTGGCAACCGAGGCCCCTTCCCACTTGGCTGGGCCAGGACAAGGAGGAGAGAGACACAGACACAGAGGACGCATGGTTACTATATCTGACTCCTTTTCCTTGGGAACTGAGGACGAAGCACCAGTCTTCTAGTGAAGACTCTGGGCCTCTTCTAAACCTCTACTCAACCAGGCCCCCAAGGAAAGGGCTGTCACTCTTTGGGGGCAGGCTTCAGCCTCTGCTGGGCCTTCCAGCCCAAGGTACCAGACTCCTGCCAAGCTCTACACAGGCTCCGCCCTTCCCCCCCAGGAAGACACTGATGGGGGCTGGCAAAGGACAAAGCGGTTGGGCAGAGGCTATAGGGTGATTGTGGATTTATATCCCTAAATCCCCAGGCCCCCAGTGGTAAGGGAGGGACTTGTGTACATCCTTAGGAGCAAGCCAGGCGGTCTTCTGCCTCCCAGAGGGGACATTCTGCAAAACATTCCTGTTCTCAGTTGCTCTTTTCTCCCTTCCTTGATCCATCCCCATTCTAGGAAAGCAAACTGACACCAGATAAGAGAAGCAAACTACTATTTATTGAATATTTACCGTATCCGAGTCCTGGGCTTGGAACTTTCCAAAAACTTGTTAGATAGGCATTATTATCCCCCTTTTATTGATGAGGAAACTGAGCTCAAAATTATTAAGCCATTGTCCAAGGTCATGTATAGAAGTCATGGAACCAGGAGTCTGTTTCTGCCTCTGATTTGCTGTATTACCTCTAAAGTATGCTGCCTTCTGACAGAAAGGAAGGGAAAGAAACACAAAGAGACTGGGCAGAGGCATGTACAGAGTAGAGGAGAACAAAGTAAAAGGGGGATTTAAAAGGTAGGCAGCTGAAGGAGATGTGCACTGAGAGCTCCCCAGGCCTGGAGCCCCCAAATGCAGGCTGGAGTGAGTCCACAGGAGTTGACTTCTCCAGCCAGGGGCTGGCAGGGCTCTGTGGCTGCCTCTGGCTCAGAGGCCTGGAGTGCCCAGCAAGGCCGAGCGGGGAGGGAGCAGAGCAGCAGGTGCTGGCCCCTCATGCAGGCTGCTAAGCAAATGCAGATGGGCTATTTCAGTCTCCAAACCTGCTGGCCACACGTCACAGATCTAAAGAGAAGGCAGAATCTGTTTTTGTCCATATTAGGCCTGAAACTCACTCCTCTCTTCTTCTCTCTCCCCCGCCTCCCCTAAAGCCCCAAGTGATTAAAACAAGTATGTGGGATTTGGGTTAGAATCATTGTGTCCAATCTGCAGGAATGCCGAGCTAGTGCCAGCCCCCTTGGCAGGGACCCAGCCCAGGCCCTCTCTGAGCACGCCAGGACAAACATGCTCTTCCCTGGGGGCAGCAGGCCCACTGCAAAGGAGCAGCTCTGCTCCATCTCTGCTCCTGCAAAGGCAGCCTTTGGAATGCTACCCCCCCCCCCCCAGGCCCAGGTAAAGCTGCCTGGCTCCCCACCTGGCATCTGTACTGCTCTACCTTCCCTTAGCCCCACTCACCAGGCATTCTATCTCCAAGTACTCCTTCTCCCCAGACTACCCTTTGGGGTGATCCAGGATACCAGACTTGGTGTTAAAGGACTTGGAGTCAACCTGGCTCTGGCCCTGATTGGCTGTATGACCCTAGGCAAGTCATTCTACCTCTGAGTCTCGGTTTCTTAATCTAAAGAACATATATAATAATACTGGGTTGGCCAAAAAGTTGGTTTGGGTTTTTCCATACGATGCTATGGAAAAACCCAAACCAACTTTTTGGCCAATCCAATGCCTCATGGGCTATTATGAGTAATAAAGAAAATGACATACTTAAAGCATCTAGCCTGGAACATAAACAGATCCCAAATCACAGTTCATTCCCTTTGCCCTGCCTTCTACATTGAAAGTCCTACCTCCTCTACTGGACTATCTAACGTTCCTTGAAGATAGGTGCCATGTCTAGCTCATCTTTATGTGCCTTTAGCGTATGCTGCCTAACCCTCAGCAGGTGTATGCTACATGTTTCTGAATGAATGAATGAACAGCCCAGAACCCTTCACCTGGAGTCCCTGCTATGCATCACCTTTGCCGAAGATCCCCCTCATCTGCCCCTTCTCCCACTAAGGCCTGGGAACCCTGAAACTCTGTCAACAATACCCCTGGTGAGCCCCAGGGGAGTGTGTGACAGGACTCTCTTTACCTTTACCTCAATCTATTTCCCAGGACTAATGAGAAGAGGGATGGTGTAGTGCTTCTCTCTCTACAACATGGCTTATATTTTCAAAACCCTCCCTTTCCCTTGAGTTCAAGGCATCTCTCCCAGAATCCCACAGAAGGTACTGCTCTGTCCCTGCTCAGCCTCCAGCCCTACCAGACCATGGACAGGATGCACATGAGGTTGTCCAGGTATGGGGGTGAGGAAGGTTGTCCTCCACCCCAATCTGATGCACACACACATACTGCTGGGTTGATGTGATCCTGCAATCAGGATCAGCAATCTGAGCCTGTAAGCCCAAAGTAAATGAACAAAAAGAAAAAGTATAGAAGAGCTAAAAACATATGACAGCCCAGTAGAAAGTGATCCAATCTCTTCCCTTATTGTAGATTATCTTAGATCCTGGGGCCCAATCAGAGGGGAACTTTAAGTCCTGCCATCCCAGGGAGTGCTTCGTGGAGTGTGTGTGCGTCTGTGTGTGTGTGTGTGTGTGTGTGTGTGTGTGTCCGTCCTCAGGCAGCATACAAGGAAGCAGAACATAGAACAACTTGAGTTTCCACCAGCTCAAGTTAAAGAAGAGCGTACACACATACAAACACTGTGGCCCAGTCCCTGAGGACCGAATGGCCCTACTTACTAGTAAGCGCCTGCAGTAGCCAAAGCGTCTGCTGCCATCCTCCCCAGTCAGCATGAAAGAGAACGTCTCACTGGAACAGGGAGAAGTCTGGCATCAGGGAAATATCAGAGGACCCAGGAAACAGCCCCCAAGAAGAGGGACCGCCCAGGAAGGGGGTGAAAGACCAGGCTGCGGTAGGAGAGGAGGCTGGGACTAGGGTGGGCCAGAGTCAGCTGCCCACTGTTATGGGGGTAAAGGAGGCTATGCTAGACCAGGCCTCACCTGCTGTACTCTGACACAGGAAGCCAGTCCTTGGCATCAGGGAAGCAAAACTGGGGAATGGCCTTGAGCCTCTCTTCTGCCTCCCGCATCTGCTTGGTGGGTCGGTCCAGCTGCAAGGAAGAGGAATATGGGGAGAGAGAGATAAGAGAAGACGTGGAACTTGGGACTGGTGGGGGGTAGCTGACAAATATCTCCTCCCCCGAGAGTCCTAGGTGGCACTTGCCCAACTGGCATGCTTCTCAGCAACCCTACCCTGACCCCACTCCCATTTCTCACAGAGAGGTCCGGGTGTGGGCTGAGTCATCATTTATTCATTCAGTATATGCCAAACTAGCACTTTCTATGTGGCACCTGGCATGTGCTGGGCTACCAATAGAAAACCAAGCGGACAAGGTCCCTGTCCCTGTGCATTCTGGTCAGCAGAGTGAGACAATCGACAACAAAATTTCAGAGGGTGCCACAAAGGAAATACACAGGGCGATATGACAGAGATAAGTGGGTGGGTGGGGCTACTTTAGAGTGTCTAGAAAGATCTCCTATTTGATCGGAGAATGAAGAATGAGAAAGAGCCAGCAGCCAAGTGAAGAGCTGGGGAAAGAAGATTCCCAGCAGAGGCAATGGCAGAGAGAAAGGGCCCGAGTGTTACAGGAAGAGAAAGGAGGCCAGGCGGGCTGGCTGGGGGCAAGCAGGGAAGGAGTGGTAAGAGCTCAGGTACGTGGGGGAAATGGGGAGTGAGTGCTAATGGGTACAGGGTTTCTTTTGAGGGTGATGAAAATGTTCTAAAATTGATCACATAACTGTGACTATACTAAAAGTTATTGAATTGTATGCTTTAAACAGGTGAATTATATAGTATGTGAATTGTATCTCAATAAAGTGGTTAAAAAAGAGAAAAGAAAAGTAATAAGGTAGGAGAAGTAGCTGGGGGCCCTTCCTCAGGACCCTTGAAGTCCTGGAAACAACGTGGATCTCATTCTAGGCACGCTGGGGGGTGTTCTCTCCGCCCTCATCCTCCGAATACTCACTGGCCCAAACCCACCCCCTCTCCTCCCTCCCGGCTACAGGCAGACACGCTCAGGGCTAGTGCAGTGAGGTGAGTTGCTAAGGCAGGAACAGGATCTCTCTTCTTCCCCAGATGGGCCAGGCAGAAAGGAGGAGGCAGAGGAAGGGGCAGGGAAGGAGGGAGGCGGCCTCACCTTGGGAAACTGGTAGGAGACCTCAGGGAGGTACGTGTTTCGGGATGGCTTCCTCTTGAGCGACACCACCACGAAGCACTCGAACAGCTCCCGTTCCTGCCACTCGAGCAGCTCCAGCTCCAGGGTCCGGTAGCTGGGTGCGCGCTTCAGCATGGACTGGATGTGGACCAGGCGCTGCGTGTGGGCTGGGGGCAGGTCACACGTCAGGGACGAGACCCCCACGTTAGCCCCCTCCACCCCACGCTCAGGGCTCCATCCCCAGGGGTCACCTCTAAGTGCAGGAGCCTAGTCTGACGGCCTGACACAACGAGGTCTGGGGGAGAAGTGGCAGGAGCAAGGTGTGTAGCCTGTCTGCCCTGACACAGTCAGGGCGTCCTGGAGCCTCTGGAGGCTGAGCTGGGGCCAACAGACTGCCTGAGCCAGGCACATCCAGGGATGCATCAATGGCACCCAGCCACCCCTGCCCCTGTGCCAACAGGACTAGAAGATATGAACATCCATGAAGCCTTCACCCTAGGGCCCCTATCAGTCCTTGGACCCTTTTTCCCTGTCCCCAGGCACAAAGTCCACTTGCCCACTTGCCTGGGGGACCAGCAGAGGAGGGAAGGAGGGAGCTAGTTCCCACATACTTTAATCATCCAGGAAGGTCTAGGCAGGGCTTCCCAGTAGAGAAGGAACAGAGGTTTGCCCAAGGCCCCCTGGAACATGAAGGTCCCAGAACCTTTCCAGGGAGGTGGTAGCTCTCCTCTCTAGGGAGAGGGAAGATGAGTGGCCTCAGGGCCTCCAGAGTACCAGTTTCCTCAGACTTTGGCACACTTCTTACAACCAGAAGAGGTACTTGTAACCTATTGAACCCATCTGTGACTCTCCAGATTCACAAAACTTACCAGGCAAACCTAGCACCCAATTTTCATGGACAACAGCTTGGGAAAGTAAGGCAGGGTCACCAGCCTTAAATTTGGGAAAAGGAGATGGTTGCATTTAATCTCTCAGGGTCGAGCTCCATGACTGTAGGAATGGACTCCCCTAGAGCTCCTTGCTCTGTTGGCCTCGTATCCTGCCTGCCATCGCCTCTCCAAATGGGGCCACTCTGGGATATTGGAACTGCATGTGCAGATAAGGGAAGGCTGATTCCCCACAGCCAGGGCAGGAAAGGGGTCCATGCTCTTGGGGAGCCATGCCTCACCTTTGAACCTGTCGTCGGAGTCGCTCTCGCTCTCACTATTCTCATCTAGAAAAGTTAAGAGCAGAGTGCATGCTTGCTGAGCCATTGCCCCACAGCAAATGTTTTCTGTGCCCCCCACCCAGCTCTTCTCATGAGGGATGTACCTCGTCTGGGCTCCAGTGGGCCCCTGGCCAGGTGCTGCGTGGCCCGGGGCCAGGGTCCCTCAGAGCTCAAACTGCAGGTGCTAATCTATATCCAAACCCCTATCCACCCAGTCCTGGTTCGGGGCAAGCTGAGGGCCGAAGTTGGAGGCTGAGCCAGCAGAGAGGCCTATCAGCCTGGAACACAAGGGTCTTGCCTCCAGGAGGCCAAGATTTGAAATGGGAAACAGACCACAGTGCTCAGTAAGTCTGGCCTTTCCTTTTGCCAGATGCAGATTCCCACACCCACTTTCCTATTCAGGGCCTCACAGCCCAAAGTCTGCACTAACCCTTCCCAAGGCTTTCTTCCCTCTTTGGCCCTCCCCTCCTATGTGGCCACTTTTTCACAAGGCTCTACCCTCCTAGAAGACAGGAGGATCCCACGATTGCCCCATGGAAGGGTAAACTGAGGCTAGTCCATGCCTCTCCCCACTTCTAATGCCCAAGGGCCCCAGAAACCTGAGCCAGCTCAGGCATCCAGGCCTACCTCTCAGTGATGATGTCTCAATGCTGGACATGGACAGCTTTTTTAACCTCTTCTTTCCCCGCTTGGCATTGTAGATGGAGTTAATTCTTTGGACAAGCTGGGTGAGAAAAGCAGGGAGGGTGAGGCAACCCTAACACCAACTGCCCCGGCTCCTCAGAAGGCTGATTTACAGAGGCCGTCCATTCCCTTACTGGTACAAGCCTTCTGCCCTCTCCGCAATGGGCCCAGTACTGGTCTCCCTCCTGCACTGGCCCCAAGGGCAGACTGGTGGCTCCCCATCTACTTGTCCCCTTAGTGGTCTCCTGCCCCCAAGACAAGGACTTTACACTTAGCTCCCCAGAGGAAGGAACTGTGATCAAACTAGACAGGATGGGAGCTCCTGGGTCTCAAGAGTCCCTGAACCAAGTGAGACAAAGAGCTGCTCAGAGGCAATAACAGGAACAAGGATTGAGCCTTTCTCCTCTGGGCTACAACCTGGGGCCCTGGCAGGAAGGAGCTAAATTCCCAATATACCCAAGCATTGTTTGCAGGCTAAAAATACCACTTGGCTAAATCCTGCTGCTTTGGGCTGGGGATTTGGGCCTGGCTATCTATGTGTGCAAATCATTGCTGAAAACTCTCAATTCTGAGAGTTATAGAAAGGAAGACCCATGTTTGGGTCCTATGTCCTTCAAAGCCTGGAGATGTCTCTGCATACACAGAGACTTCGTGCACCCCACACTCACTAATGGGGAGCTTCTTAAGGACTGTTTCCATCCACCCAGTGGCGTAGAGTACTCCCTGGGGGCCAGGCTAGCCTGTTTTCCCCTAACATCTGCACAGCATTAATCACTTAGGGCATCTTTATTGATAAGAAAAGGAAATTAGCCAGATGAAAAAGAAAGGCCAGTGCCTGGACCTGAAATTGATTTCAGGAGAATTGAGGAAGCAGGCCCAGATTAGGGAGGGAGGGAGGGAGGAAGGGAGGGAGGGAGGGAGGGAGGGAGGGGGGAGGGGGGAGGAGAAAAGAGCCACTGCCTGCCTGCCCACCTGCCCAGCCCCAGCCAGCTCCAGCTGGGGAGGCTACCTTGGGAATGCGGCGGGCCCGGCGGCTGGACAGCAGTTCACTCGTGGTGCTGAGGCTGTCCTCATTGAGGCTGGAGGGTGAAGATGGCAGGCTCAACTGAGCCAGCAGCAGCATGTCGTCATGGCTGTGCCTCTTGGGTAATCGTGGCAGCCGGTGGCTCTTCCTTTCTGACCAGTTCCCACTGCGTAGGGACTGGCTGCCGGGTTTCAGGGAGAGCTGGCATGGGAGAGGGGACATGGGAGAAGGACTCAGCACAGATGCCTTGGCTGGCACCTGTCTGCTGGGACTTGGACAGAGAAGCCACAGGCTGGCATCCCAGACTCCTCCAAATCCCACCTGGAATTTCCATCTACCAGGGTTTCCTCTTTTAAGAGCTCAGCTGCTGATCAGCAGCTCAGGGCTAGATTCGATACTTGCTTCCACAAAGAAAGCTTAACTACTTCTTCCAGAAAAAAGAAAGCAGAGACTAAGAAAACTGGGCTGTCTATCTGAGTGGAAAAAGAAGACCAAGTGAGAAATCTGCGGGCCCCTCCTGAGCTCTGGGACACGGCTTAGACTCTGCTCATTACTGGGTGTGGTCGACGGAGCCAGTCTCCCCCACTCAGCCCCTGAGTTAGTCCTAAAAGGCTTCTCTAGCAGAGGCCAGAATACATGTCAACCCAGCCCTGCTCACTTCTTCCAGGGAGAATACAGGGCTCTGACTACCAAAGCCTGGCAAGGCAGGCCTCGGAGCCAGTGGCTCCCTCACCTACATGGTCCTGGGCTGCTCCCATCCCTGCCTGGATCTACTTTCTGCCTCCCTCTGTCTAGACTGACACCCTTCAGCACAGGGCACCTTACTCTTGGCGGATCCGGCTCACCACCAAAAAGGCAGCACCCCCGCAAACTTGGCATGCCTTCCACCTGCCGTCTGGATGTGGCATTGCCTCTCATCACTCTTCAGCAAGTCCTCCTTCCCTCCCATCCCCCAATTTCCCCTTCCCACCCAATCAGTCTGGAAATACAAATTCAATGGAAGCTTATTTGAACAGAGCACATTAGAGAGGTAAGTCTTTTATAAAAAGTCACATCATTCCAAAGCCAGAAGAAATAATTTTTATATTCTCTAGCCAGTGTTATAAAATATCTAGGAGAGGGGCTTCCCTAGTGGCGCAGTGGTTAAGAATCCGCCTGCCAATGCAGGGGACACGAGTTCGAGCCCTGGTCCGGGAAGATTCCACATGCCGTGGAGCAATTAAGCCCGTGCGCCACAACTACTGAGCCCATGTGCCACAACTACTGAAGCCCGTGCACCTAGAGCCCGTGCTCTGCAACAAGAAAAGCCACTGCGATGAGAAGCCTGCGCACTGCGACGGAGAGTAGCCCCCACTCGCCGCAACTAGAGAAAGCCTGCGCGTAGCAATGAAGACCTAACACAGCCAAAAATAAATAAATAGATAGATGAATAAATAAATAAATAAAATTTATTAAAAAAAAAAAAAGTCTAGGAGAGTTAGAGTTGCTTGGGTAGGTCCAAGATAGGATCTCTATTCTCCTGCCTCCTGTCCACCGTGGACAAGGCCAGAATGAGCTATAGTCTAAGAGCTTCCTTCAACTCTTCACCTTTCTTCTCATTCTGCCTCTATCAGTCCATTCCTCGGAGATTCATCCATTCAACCATTTATTCAGTGGGAGTGGTTCCAGGTCCTGGAGACACCTGTCTAGTTCTCCAAATCAGGTTCTTGGGCCTACGCCTGGCCCCTAAATGCCAGTGCTGAGATCAGTTCTGCCAGAGCTGCAGAATACCAAGACTCCAACCTGGGCCCTGTCTTCCTGTTTCCGGGAAGGGGAGGAGAAATAATGATTAGACAGGAGACGACAGGGGCTCCTGCCTTAGTTTTGCAGCTCAGAGCTCAAGCAGTGAGGGGAAGAAGGTGGGACAGGGTGCCCCTAAGAGCACATCTCGATTGGCCACAAGCATATCGACACGGCAGAAGTCCCTGAGTGCAGAGCTCTTCCCTGACGTCACCTTCGCCTAGCACTAGTGAGGCAAAAAGCCTGAGTGGAAGCTGGCCCACGCCTCGTGCTGACCCTCCAGGCCCAAGTCAGGGCTGCTGTTACCTGAGCGGGTGGGTTGTTGTACTTCCTGTCCTGAGGACTCCACATCCTGTGCAAAGAGTCCAAGGAGTTCTCAGACAGTTGCTGGGATTTTCGTCCTGCTCTTCGGCTCTTTAAGTCCACATCCTCATATGGATTCTCCTTGGGCAGATCTCCTGCAGAGGAGGAAAAGTTAGAGAAGGGGGAGAAGGCAAGAAGGAAACACACACACACACAAATAAACAAGCAGAATTCCTGTGAGCCAAAGAGAGTGGCTTCTGCCTGGCCCTTCAGCTCATGAGTCATGCAGCTGCCCGTCTGCAGTGGGGAGGCTACAAACAGATGCTGGCTCCAAGTCCAGAAGCTGAACCCCCCACCTCCAGTTCAGCTCAGCCTTGCCTGGCCTCTGCTTTGTAAATTCAGGGACTGCACAAGACTGGCTCAGCCACCCATGCCTGTGCCCAGCCAGAGGACAAAGCCAACACCAGGCGTCTCTCCTTGGCTCCAGTCCCTTTGCTGCAAAAGCCCCAGAGATATACAGTTCAAGGTAGAAAAGGCTTTCAGAGGTCACACGGCTGTCCCTTCACCCACTGCTCCCTGAGGACCACTTCTGGAGATGGGCATGGAAGGGCGCTGCGAACTCTAGGGTGCCGGGCTTCACCAGCCCTCCCTCCTGCCTGTACGCTGTGCCACAGCTCTCTCAGGACAGGGCTTTTGCCTGGTACACCGAAGTGGTGAGCGCTCAGTATTATTTGTTCAATGAACCGCTCTGACTACAGCGTCACTCCACTTCCTCCACCACAGACCTCAGCAAGAAGACAATGGTCAGCAATCCCCTTTTGGAATAAACTCTCCTGCTATGACACATGGGAGATGTGAAAGGCTTGAAAGGAGTTTGGGCTGGAGGGGTGGGGTTGGTGGGGAGTTCTTGTTTCTCTTCTCAGGACTCAATTCTAAAACCCCTGGCAGTAGGCACTGTATTGGCACTCAAAGTCCAAAGCATAGTCCCTGCCCTTGAAGAGAAACCCCTTCCCACAAGCCATGCCCTCCTGCCCCTTTCCTGCCAACACATACCTGGACTTTTCTAAAATATAATAATATCATGAGCAGGGTCAGTCCTAGAATCACAGTCGTGCAGCAGAATCACAGTGGTGACAAGGTCCATGGGGACTGTGAGGAAATACTGCCCTCTACTGCCCTTTGTCTTGTCTTTCCTTAGCCTCCCCTCGGTATCAAGGCCACTGTTTGGGACGCAGGTACTAGTGGCCAGAATGCGGCTTTGCTGGAGGTGGCACACAGGAAGCTGCTAGCAGGGCTCACTCCAGCTTCTCCAATCAGCAGCGGGATTGAGCTTGGGTGATCACTGAGCCCCAGGGATGCCTGCCCGTGCCTCCCACCATAGAGGAGTTCAGACGTCACTTCTCAGGGAGCAGACAGAAGAAAGAGCCATAGACTAGACACAAAGGCCACTGGGTGTGTAAGCTTTCCTAGGATAGGACACAGGAGAAAAACCAAATCCCTACATGCTTCTTTCAGATTTTTCCATTTCCAAAACCAAGATCTCCCCCCGTTGTGGTATCTACTTATTACTATCATGGAAAACCACCATGAACTTAGAAAATGCCTTTACAGAGGTGTAGGGGGAGGGATGCGGGGGGGCTGTGAAGGGGGGATTTCGGTCACAGCTAATTAGACTGCCATGGGAGCAATACAAATCTCTGTAAACTTATGAGTCAAAGATGGGTCAAGGAAGGATTTGGGACTGAATTAAGTGATTCCCAACATCAGCAGAGTCCCCAGCAATTGAACAGACGTTTTCCTGTAACACAGTCATGCTATGAAAATGACTTGTCTCCATTCCAGAGCCCTGACTAAGCAGAGCTGGCCCAGCAACCCTGCCTCCAGAAGCCAAATATGAAACCTGGCATCCCCTGCATGTTTTCTCCAGCCTACCCCACTGTGGGCACTTTGGGAGGAATCAGGATAGACTCTGTATGTCTTGGTCCCTCTCCAACATATATCCTACAGCAGTGAGGTTGGGGGACCAAGGACTGAAGAAAGCCAGGACACAGTCTTCCTGATCCTGTGAAGCAGGACAGAGCTAAAGGGGTCAGGAAGAACATTTATTCCAGGCTCATCAAATCTAAACTGCTTTGGGCTGGATGACCAGCCAGAGTCCTTATCATCATGCCCCAACCTACAGGATGACTCTGTCTCAACTCCTTTAGAAGAGTTGCTCCAAACTACTGACACTTGGTGCTGGATAATTCTTGTGGTGGTGGACTATCCTGTGCATCTGTAGGATGTTTAGTAACAACCCTGGCCTCAATCCACTAGACAGATGACAGTAGCATCCCCTCAGTTGTTACAAACAAAAAAATGTCTCCAGACACTGTCAAATGTCCCCTGAGCAGATGGGTGGATAAATGGATGATGGGTGGATGGGTGGACAGATGGACGATGGAAGGAAGGAAGGAAGGAAGGAAGGAGGAAAGGAAAGGAAGGGAGGAAGAAAGGAAAGGTGGATGAGTGGATGGGTGGACGAAACTGTGCCCCCATTCCCACTCACCCCATTAAGAACCACTGCTTTAGATAGATGTTTCTAAACTTCCTAGCTTCTGAGTGCCATGACGTGAGTCCCAAGGCAAACCCTCTTTTCCTCCCTCCTTCACTCCTTCTCTTCTCTCCCTTCTTTCTTTCCCCACAATCAAAGCTGTGAACATTAATATAAAATCCAAAGCTCCGGACTTCCCTGGTGGAGCAGTGGTTAGGAGTCCACCTGCCAATGCAGGCGACCCGGGTTCGATCCCTGGTCCGGGAAGATCCCACATGCCACGGAGCAACTAAGCCCGTGCGCTACAACTACTGAGCCTGCGCTCTAGAGCCCGCGAGCCACAACTACGGAGCCTGCGTGCCACAACTACTGAAGCCCGCACGCCTAGAACCTGTGCTCCGCAACCAGAGAAGCCACCACGATGAGAAGCCCGCGCACCGCAACAAAGAGTAGCCCCCGCTTGTCGCAACTAGAGAAAGCCCGTGCGCAGCAGCAAACACCCAACACAGCCAAAAAATAAATAAGAATTTTTTTTTTAAGTTAAAAAAAAAAAATCCAAAGCTCCAAGAAATAGATGTAGGAGACTGAGGCCCAGGGAAGTAATAGACGCACATCAGTGATAACCTGGGAACTGAGAACAGTTGGGAACACCAGGGTCTCAAGCCCAGTATTGCCTCTGGAAACTAAATTTCAGGAAAGCCTTAAACGCCTGCTCCTCCCGACTGTTCAGCCCTAACGTCAGCCTCTTTCTTCTCCAGCAAGGTTAACATCCTCTCTGATATAACCAGGCCACTAATCATTTCTCCAGGAAATGACGGCTGGCCCTGGCCCAAGCCCTGCCTCCCAGCCTTAGCTTGGGCCCTTCACAGCCCCCGTTCACCTATTACTCTCAGCTTCCTGGACTGTTCTGACTACCCTTCTGGAGCTGCCTCACGGAGACACTCCCAGCCATCTGTCCAGGGAGTAAGGGTGCCCAGGGGATGGGGATGTGCAGAGACCAAGCAGTCCCCGAGGCCTAGAGCCACTAAACGGAGTCTGCTGAGAGCAAATCAACCCCAAAGCAATGGCTCAGAGCTGGGAGAGGAGGAGGGCTGGAGAGCCGGGCTCGGAACCTTCTCTGGAGGAGCAGAGCCACAGCGAAGCAGAAGAAGCTGGAGCCGAGGGGAGAAACCTGGGGAAGCTTTGGCAGGGACATGGATGGGAGACCGGAAGCCTGGCAGACCTCAAGGCTTTCACCTGCATTCTTGCCCACGCAGCTTCCTCGAGGGTGCTCCACGCTGCCCTTGGAGAGAGAGAAGAGGTAGGCCCTCCTCCCCCGAGGCCTGGCCTGAGCAGCTCCATCTCATCAAGCCCAGCTGTGGAAGCCAGAGGTCTCAACCTTTCCCAGCTTTGCTGATGAGACAAGGGACAGGGGCATCGCCAAGAATTTCTGCTTTGCACTCTTTTAAAGGCGCTGGTCAGAGCCCAGACTTACCACATGGATCCTCTTGAAGGAAGAACCCAGTCCCACCTAGCCCTGCCCCCACTCCTCCCCACTTCTCCTTTGGTCACTAACCACAGGTGCCAAGCACCCCACCCCCCAACAAACGCACAACTGGAAGAACCAGTTAGAGAAGGGGTGTGTCTGTGCACAAGCACTGAGAATTTCCCCAAACGGAATCTTAAGCTTCCCAGACCACACCCATGGCTAGGGCCGTGGGTCTGCAGTTTCTCTCCCCAGCCCCCTCCTGCTTCCAACCAGCTGTTTCTCCTGGTTCTCAGCCTCCTCCCCTCCCTCGCACAGTGGAGACAGGGCCAGATTAGGGGCCCAACTCCCGCGACAATACATAGCACATCAGATGGGGAGCTCTAAGGGGCCAGTTGTTACCACCCTCCGAGGCTGGACAACATTTACCAACTGCCCGGGCACCGTTCCCTGGACCGCACCTCTGGGCGGCAGCCTCTATGCTGTTAGATGTCTCTGTTTCCCAGCCTTGGGACAAATGAGAGAAGAAGGCAGAAAGAGCAGAGGCTCAAAAAGCTTTGCAGTAAGGCTGACTGGCTCTGTCCCCAGCTCCCACCCCGCTCAAGTTCCTGGAAACTCTCCCTCAGCCCCAGCTAGCTGAGGGGAGTGGGAATCTCTGCAGGAATGCAGCCCAGGCTCCTTGGTCAGGCGCCGAGGCCACTCCACATAACTCTCTAATAAGCTGCTTCCTTGGGTGCATTTTTAACTGTCAGGCTCAGAACACAAACGATTATAAGGCTTTGTAGGATAGCAGCGTCTTCCAGAGGCAGATGTCAAATTGGACAGGCGAGAATTAACCAGCCCCACGAAGCAACATGGCAGTAACTTTATTTCTGAACCACTCTATTGCAAATTAGCAAGATAACCTCAGCCTGTTTTGGAGTATTTCACCCCAGTTCCCAAGGTGTCATGCCTGGTATGGGCAGGAGGCTAGCACACTCCCCAGGGCCCCTCGTTCAGGTCCAGGGCTCACGGAGAAGACGTGTTAGTCTCTGGGCCAGCTGGCCCTCAGCCTCTTACAGACACGGAACTCCAGACCAATGGGCCGGTCCCCGAGACAAAGACTCAGCACGGGAGCTCTGGCCCGTGCCCACCTCCCGCCACAACCCGATTATCACACCCCCAGAACAAAGCTCCGTCTGGTCCTGGGCAAGGGAGGCAGCACAAGAAAGAGCTGGATAGTCCAAACCCGAACACCTCAGCCTCGCAGAGCACAGGCTGGGCCAAGAAGACAGAGAAGGCTCCCAAGAAGTCAGGCACTGGTCAGTGGGAGGCAAAAGTGAAAGTGACATTCAGAGTTCAGCAACAAGGGCCCCCCACCAAAGCCTTTAAGGGTGTGGGTCCAAATTCTTGGGCCTGTCGCCAGGGAAGGAGAAAGGGTAAGTCAACCAGAATCTGAGAGAAAGAGAGAGATTCTCCCTTGTATTTCCCTCTGGCCTCCCTGGTCAGGTCGAGAAGTTCAGGCGGGGCTGCTATGGGGATACTGAAGGAGGAAAACGTGCCCAGGGCACTGAACAACCGGAGACGCTGAAACCCACCCTACCCTCACACCACAAGGGCGACGCAAAACACCCAGGTGCCCTCCCTCCTCCCTCCTCCCCATCCCTCTTCCCCCACTCTCTACACAACGCTCCAAAGACCCAGAAGCTAGTGGAACAGCTAAGGAACATGCCCCAGTCCCAACCTCACCTCATACCAGCCCTCGCCCCTAGCTTCTGGCTCGTCCAGCTAAGAAGCATGCAAGCTGCTCCTCTATCTTCTTGCCTCCTTGAGCAACATCTCGCAGTGGCCGTAAGCCCCCTCCACTGAGTGAGGCTCAGACACACTTGCCTCCCCGTTCCTCTGGACAGGGAGAAATGGTTGAAGCAGCCCTTTCTCTATTCCAGCTCAGCTGATGCAAGAACATTCCCCTGCATGAGATCCCCGGGCAGCACAGAAAGGCTGCAAAGCCTCCTCAGAGAAGAGAGGCCAGAGAGGCCAGCGAGGCCCCAGCGTTGGCAGCGCCTGGATCCTGAGCAGGGGGGCAGCTGAAAACTGGAGTCTGCCCTGTCCCCTGAGGCAGCCACACTGGGTGCTCCCAAGGGCCCTGGGCAGCAACGACACATGACAATTCCTCTCAAACTAGAGGAAACAGACTTGTACCCTGCTCAGGGCCGGGAGGCAGATGGGGCTGTGCCCCTGATCCCCACAGCTCTGGACCTCAGCTCTGGGCGACCGTGTGTACAAAGCTTTTTCCCAGTAGTAAAGGAAGAGGCCTCCCTCCCCAAACCCGTTTGCTGTTCTGGAGAATCTCGTTCCCACAGTCCTTCTGATATGACCGAATTTCGGACGGCTACATGCTATACACTCCCATCCTGGGAAAGCAGTGCCTGTGTGGACCTGAGCACTGCTGCTGGCTTCCCAGAAATCCTGGCCCAGCAAGTTGTACGGAGAAAACTGGGAAACCGATGGCTCCCATCAAATGAGGGAATAGAGGACCCTCTCTTCCGAAGATCCCACAGTCTTATCTGGAGGGTTCTCCACTAGGGCCACTCCTCTCTGTATCATGTTCACTCACTAAGACTATGTCCTTCAGCCCCCCACCCTAAGGCAGAGATAACACAGAGACAGAGATAAGGGCGGGAGCGGTCAAGGGCAAGGGCACTTGACCTTCCCTTCTCTTCAGAGACCTACGCTGAGACACACGCTTTACTTGAACAAAACTGAAGCCCCCACTGAAGAGAATGAGGCCAGAATTAAAATAAAAGCCAAAAATAAACCCAACCCAGCCTAGACAACTGGCCTTTTGCTGTTGCTCAAACACAAATTTGCCAACGCAACATCCTCCCAGTTGTTGGAGGGCCGTTCTCCACAGTGTCCTACATTTCTGACCTTCTGAGCAAGAGGAATTAATGGTTCCAGACTATCTTTTCAAAGATGTTTATAGAGCAAACAGCCTTGGAAGACATGTCTCCTTGCAGGGCAGAGGCAGATTTGTTTGCTGACCAGAATGAAAAGGATAAGTCTCCTCATGGGGCAAAGGTTTGCTAGCAGCCCCTTGAAAAGCTTGGGGTTTCTTAAGCTTGAGGTTCCTCAGCTGGGCTGCAGACCCACCATGTGTGCAGCCTCTACCTGGACCTCCTCCCCACTGCCGCATGGGACTGGGGAGCAAGGGGAACCCATGTGAACATCAAGGTCACGTGGCCTGCTGTGCCATGAGTAACAAAGTCCTTTGTCTGTGATCTAAGCGTCTGTGTCTTCTGCCAGCATCTGTGAACTGGGGCAGGCTAGACTTGTTAGCTTGCAAGCAGAGTGAAATCTCAGATACTTTCACAGTTCTTGACACCACTTACTTTAAGGGAAGAGTAGGAGAGATACATATTAAGGACCAGGCATTGTGCTAGGTACTTTGATATATATTTTATCTCATTTAATCCTAACAATAATCCTGTGAAGTGTTATTACTATTATTATTGTTGTTGTTACCATCAAAATATCATCATCACCATTTCATAAGAGAAAAGGTTTCAAAAAAGTTAAGTGATTTGCCTAAGGATACACAAGCTAAGAAAGGGCACCTGTTGGACTCCAAAGCCTTTCGAAAATAAAAGGAAGGGATGATGTGGTTTCCCCCTTCTTGTGGTCCCAGAAGCCCTTTGGGTTCCAATTCATTCAAGGCCAGGCTTTAATCTCTTAGCTGCTCAGTCTTTTAAGCTGCTTTCTCTGATGCCCGTTTCCTGAAGAAGTTCCAGAAGCTGGGCCAGGTCTGCCCACAGCGAATGAAGTGGAACCTGGAAGTGCCCCTCCTGTAGCCATTCTTTTGCAGCACCACAGACAAGCCAGCCCCCCACTCTACCCCTGCTTACCCACAATATCTTCATAGGCATTCTCTTCTAAAGTGCTTTTGGATCCAAACTTGGGTTGGCTCTCAGTACCATTCTCAGTGGGAGAAGAGGGGTACAGGGACTGGAGACTGGATGCATCCTCAAACTCAAAGGATTTTCTGTGGATAACAAAGAGTTTGAGTCATTCCGGCGGAACCCGACTCCTGCTGCCCTGGTGGGGAATGGCTGAGGGCAAGAGCAAAGACCGGAGGTCCTCCTCACAAAACCAGCTACCGAGCAAAGCATCAAGATGGGTCCAAACTTGCCACCCAGATGAAGAGACAGATGGTCTGAAAGGCCCCAGCCCTGGTGCCTGCAAATAATACCAATAACAACTACCACAGCCGAAAGGGATGTTATGTGTCAGATGCTGTGTCATATGCTCTACACATGTTGGCCCATTAATCTTCACAATGCTGCTACCAGGTATCGTGCCACTTTAAGACTGATTAGCTGGAGGCTCAGGGAGATGAACTGATAGAGGTAGACTTGCCCAGGACGTCTGACTCCAGGGTCTGAGCTTTTGACTTGGGCCTCCAAGCCCCGGAGAACATCATTTTTGAGAAGTACCTGCCATTACCAGAGGAATTGAGTGCCTCACCTGCTCTTAAGAGTCTCACATCCTGCCGGTATCCGAGCAAGGTCTCTGGCACTGAGTAGGCAGCAAGGGCTCAACATTGGATGGGTGATGCTCACGGCTGTTTGGGGGTTGGGGAAGCAGCTGGTGGTGGGTGGTTTGTTGAAACAAGAAGGCGCTGAGCCCTCAAAACAAATCACACCACTTCTGAGGTAGAACTAGGAGGGGGCAGTTGCAGCCAGCAGCTACTTCCATGACCCAGCTTCCCTTCAGCTCGTCACCTGCTCCTTTCCATCCCCCAAATAACCTTCCCTTCTACTGCAGAACTTCAAAACCACAGCTGGTTAGCTTCTCAGACACCCTGAGCCCACAGTACCTGCTACTCCTCCCCTTCATCAGGGAGGTTCTTCCCTTCAACATCTAAGGCTTGGTCCCAGCTGCATCCTCTCCCTCTCCAAGGCAGGTCCCTCCCAGGGAGGGAGAGAAGGAAGTGCACTGACTGAATCCCTCCTCTCACCCATTAACACCTCCCTCATCTTTGGGAACCATCAGATCTTTCAGCTGATGCAGTCCTTTCTCTCTCGTTTAACGAACAACACCCCAAGGGCCCTGGGGTGCAAGTCAAGGACTAAAAGTGTCCTAAAGGCCACATCTTGTTCTCAGCTTGCCCAGCTACTGTGCAGCCCTCGACACAGCCAAACACCTCACGTTGGCCCTCTCCTCCCTCCTCTCTGTGACACGGTCCCTCCCGGTTTTCAACCGCGTCTCAAGCTCCTGTGAGGGATCCCCTTTTCCGCTTGCCTTTTCAATGCCACGGTCTCAGAGTCCTGTCTTCAGGACTTTCTCACCCTGCACTTTCTGGGGCCCCAATATTGACAACCATCACCATATCTACCATTTCTACCACGATGACTCCCAGATCTCTCTGTCACTGGCCCAGACTTTTCAACCAGCTAAATACCCAATGGCTGAGCACAGTGGTTCCTGAATGTTGGCCCGCAGACCACTGCTGGTCTGAGAGCAAAAGCTTTCACTGATGTATACAGTGGAGTCAACACCTTATGCAGGCAGTTCTCAAATCAGCAAATGACACAAATCACGTTCAGCCTTGAAAATCCCTCAGAAAGGTTCCATGTCGAGGACCAACACACTGTCTTTCATTATAACTGATATAGTCAGTTAAAAACAGATTTCTTTCTCTTTGGTTGAATAGCAGAAATATATGACTTGTATTTTTTTCTTAAATAAAAAAGTATATTAAATACAAGAATCATACCTGGCACAACAGATACAAACTTACTATTTCATGCTCCTCAGGGGAATATGCTCACTGTGTGGAAAGGCAAATAAAACAGCCTGTGCTTTTTGAACTGTTTTTCTTTTTCTGTTTTTTTTTTTTTTTCCAAGAGCACAGATTTAAATTTGCTGTTAATTCTTACTGGAAGTGACTCCATATATGGTATATGTGTGTGTATATATTATAACTGTAATTTGTGTGTATGTGTAGAACCTTCAGGTTGATGTAACCTCCTCTCATCCCCTTTTTTTCACCTAGCTAAATGCTTCTTGCTCTTCTAAATTTAGCTCAGCGGGCTTCCCTAGTGGTGCAGTGGTTGAGAATCCGCCTGCCAGTGCAGGGAACACGGGTTTGAGCCTTGGTCTGGGAAGATCCCACATGCCGCGGAGCAACTAAGCCTGTGCGCCACAACTACTGAGCCTGTGCTCTAGAGCCCGTGAGCCACAACTACTGAGCCTAAGTGCCACAACTACTGAAGCCTGTGAGCCTAGAGCCTGTGCTCCGCAACAAGAGAAGCCACCGCAATGAGAAGCCCACGCACCGCAACAAAGAGTAGCCCCGCTCTCCGCAACTAGAGAAAGCCTGTGCGCAGCAACAAAGACCCAATGCAGCCAAAAATAAATAAATAAATATATTAAAAAAAAAAAAAATTAGCTCAGCAACTCCCTCTCTGAAGAGGCTTCCCCCACTCCCCACTCAGATGCCTCTTCCTCTGGGTTTCTGCAGCATCCCACCCAGACGTGGATCAGGGCACGCAGCACAGCATCTATGATTTATTTATACATCTCCTGCACCAGATCACCAACTCCTTGAATGGAAGAGCCACGTCTTATGTGCCCCTGTGTCCCCTTGACCAGCACAAAGCCTTGGTGCACAGCACGCTCTAGACAGGTATTTCTAGAAACGGATGACTAAAGACAAAGCAAACATTCTTGGCAGGCTTGACATAAAGAGTCCGTGAGCATGCTGAGGTGGGCCAAAACGTGGGATTACCTTTAGCCAAGGGCTCTTCTGGCTCATGAGTCTGAACCTTTGTGATGTCTTCCTCTCTGCACATGGCAGGAAAGTTTCTACATGAGATGGGATATGCTGGATGGAAGCCTGAAGTATGGGGTCAGATTGAAGAATCCCCAGAAGCCAAACAAACCTGAATGCCCACCTGACTCTGGGTTAGAAGAGAAAGGCAGTGAGGGGCAGGAGGACAGGCCTTCCAAAGGAAGCTGGCTCCCAGCCTACTCCAGTTCAGAGAACAAGATGCCTGTCATCTTGCACCAACTCCAGCTGCTCCAGCTCCCAAGTCACTATAATTGTGGAGGTGGCCCGGGTACTCCCGTGTCAGGAGACTGACCAGGAAACCAATGTGACCAGGTCCTTCTTGGACATGGCCAAGAAGCAGATGAAATGTTCTCTCTCTCCTTTTTCCATCAGTCTCCCCTTTCAGGATCCAAAGATCCCCTCATCATATAAGCCCAGAGTTCCTGTATGGCCAGGAAGCCCTCAGGAAAGAGGAAATCATGTTAAATGTGTCAACACTTCTGTGTTAATGGTAACATGCAATATTTAGATAATGCTTCAGTCAAAGAAATAAATCTCTAGCTGGCATTTCAGGTAGTTACGAGGCTAAGATCTTACTAGTCCTCAAGGGACTGCCAATTCTATCTAAAAGTAAGGTGGCCCTACCCTTCCCACAGAGGAAGTTCCATCAGGGCTCTACTCCAAAGGCCAAACCCAGCCAGCATGTTCAGTACACAGCATTTGGAAGAAGCGCTTTCACCCTCCCACTCACGTTTAAGTATCCTTACCCTGCAAGAGCAGAAGAACAATCAATCTTTCTCACCTAGCTCATGCTTCACCTAACATTATTGGGTGCTCCAGAACTTACAAAGCACTACTGACTGTGACCCACAACTAGAGTCTGCTTCTGCATCCTCCACTGACAAGAAAGCCGCTGTGCCCAGCTCTACGTCACCGGAGGGGCATTCGTTACCTGCTCTGGGACTTGCGGTGACCACGCATGTCCTTCTTGGGTCTCCGGGTGACGGGTGGGGCTGGGGTGGAGGGCAGGGGGGGTGGAGCAGCAGGTGTGGGTGAAGGAGGTAGACCATTGCTTGGCTTACTCTTGGGGTTCTTGTCAGCCTCATATTCAAAGGTGCGCTTGGGTTTGGGGACAGGGTTCACAGCGGGATCAGGGGAGCTCTTCGATGGCAACAGCTGGGAGGTCGGGCTATTATTTCCAGGGGTCCCCGACTTAGTGGAGCCACTACCTTCCCTCTCCGGGGGTGAGCCCGCCTCCCCCCCAACTCCAGCCACTCCTCCTGCCCGGCTGCCAGCGCTCACACTCGCGCTCCCTGTCGGTTCCTCCAAGGTGCCCAAGATCTCAGTCTTCCTTCTCCCTCGGTCTACACTGTAGCAGCTGCTGGGGAGCTGGGGAAGCCCCCCACCCGGCTGCTCCTTCAGGGCCTGTTCAATTTTCTGGATCCGACTCAGCACCGCTGAGCTCTCCTTCCTGCTGCCGTGACCCCTGAGGAAGGCACTGGGCTCACTCCGGCCTGGCCGTTTCTCCAGACGGTAGAAAGAGTCCCGGACGGGGAGTGCCTCTCCCTCCTCCTCGGTCTCAGGGTAGGAACACTCGGAGAAGGTCCTGCTCATCCTCCGGAGGCCCTTGAAGTCGAAGGTCTTTTCTGAGCTGCAGGGGGACGGCACCACACTGGGACAGCCCACACTGGGGCAGCCCTCACTGGCCACCCACTCGCCCCCAGAGCCCTCCCGCTTCTCTCCACAAACGCTCATCCTGGGCGAAGCCTCTCGGCGACCCTCCCATGCTGAAATCTTCTCCCGGATGCCCAGGCTGTGGGCACGGGGGCCGGTGCGGTTCAGAAAGATGCTCCGTGGGCCTGCTGCTGACCCCAGGGACGGAGTGCTCTGGGCGAGGGGGAGGCAAGCAGCTATTCCCTCTACATCCTGGGCTGCCCCCTGGACATTCTCCTTCTGCTCCTCTATCTTGCACACTGAAGGGCTTCTGTCCAAATAACCGAAGCTGGTGGCCTTGAGGGGACAGATGGGTGGTGAAGTGTCTGGGGAGGGGGCTTGAGGATTTTGGGGTGAAGGATCACGGGGATGCCAGTCCTTGAGGAGCAGCCGGGAACTGCAGCGGCTTGGGTACCTGCAGGCTGACGTTTCACTGTCACTGAGCGGGTAGATGGGACTCCTCGGTGGGGAGAGAACTGGAGGTGGAGAGACTGACTGAGACCTAAGAGGAAAAAAAAAAAGAAGAAGAGAAATGGCAGTGAGTGGCCTGACAACACTGTTTCATTCTTAAAGAGCTCAGCATCCCTTTCCTATAGGACTCGCAAGCTCAAAGTACTGTATGCAAGTAACGGACCTTCCAAGGCTGTCCTCAAGGAAAGAAACAGCTCCTTATCCACAGCAGGCTAAACTCAATGGTCCTCTCTGCCCAATTCATCCCTAGAGACCCTGAGTACTGTCTGCAACAGAAGCCAGTTCTACGACAGGCCAGGGTATCCCCAAAGTCCACATCTGCCAATCAGAGAACAGTAAGATCAGTGGTGTGCTGCTAAATGTTTAACAATCGGCTCCTTGGGCGAGAAAGCATAGATATGTAGCATCTGCCAACTTCCACAGCATAAATATTCCTACTATGGCTGATTTCAAACCAGCAATGTGACCTCATTGGATGTGGACTTGGGAAGAAACACTAATGATCAACTCTCATGAACTGTTACAAAGCATCTCCAGCATGCCACTTCCCAGAGGGGCCCCAAATATGCACTCAAGCCCTTTGATCTATCTCCTTGACAAGCCCCATCTCCCCCGAGGCTTCTGCTACTAGACGCGAGATACCGCACCTCAGCTCGGGTCTTGATCAGAACTCAGATTCTTGAAGGTCTCAAAAGGATCAGGAGGGCCCTTGAAGAAAGAATCCTTTCCACGCTCTCAATGAGAAGGCTAACAGGGAGGGGAGACCAGCTCCTTCGCAGCTCTAGCCTCTAGCAGTGGCATCACATCAAACAAGCATCAGCCATTCCCCAGCTCCAAATCAACACCCTGGTCTTAGCAACTATCGGGAACAGTTCTAAATCAATGTTTTTACCTATATTTACTCACTGAATCTTCACAAAAACTCTGTCATATTATTATACTTTATTATTATCTTCATTTTGCAAATGAAAAACACTGAGGCATACAAAGATTAAATATCTCATTCAAGGTCTCTAGCTGGTACGTGGTGAAGCCAGGACTACACTATATTGCTGCTCTGAAGAGGAAGCAGTGGCCTCTGTCATCTTTGTGAACTGCCTGGCCCCCAGACATAGGTCAGCAGAAATCCCTACAGCACTGAGCACAGCCCTGTCTCCAATGTAGCGTTTGTAAGTATCAGGGAACCTTTTAGTCTTCGCTACTAGACCACGATTTCTTCCAGGTAGAGGGACACATATTCAGTGTCTAGAAGGTGCTCAGTAAATGATGAACAAATAAAGACAAGAAAAGGTAAAGGTGAGCTTACCGAAGAGAACCATGGGCATATGTCCTCTTCAGCACACTTTTCTAGTTGTCTACTAGGGTCATCACTGTCAACTTTCAGAATTTTTCCCAAACCGTTTTAGTTCAAAGACAGCAGGGCTCTGCCAACACTGCATGCTACCAAGGCCTGCCTGACCCTAATTCTGTGGCCCTCAAAGCCAAGCGGTCAGCCTCGCAGGCTCCAGAGCGCCACGCCATCCACGGAACGCAGCCAGCTGCCCCTGAGCCAGGCTGCAGTCACTGCTCCATCACACACAGAAAACTGCAGCTCGGGTGAGTCAGGGATTGGCCAGCAATTCCCTGTTGGGTCATAGCCTCTGGCTGCCCCCGATCAACAGGAAACCTCAACATGCTTAAGTTGTTTTTAAAAGGGCAAGTCAAACAAGAGCCCTCCCACGTGTACATGGGCACAGATGAGAGAAATTCGGTGCCCAGCCAAGCCGATGACCAAAGACACTCTGCTCGGCAAGGAGGTGTGAAAAGAGTAAGCCTCGGTACTCCCTAGGGTAGGCAGTGGTAGGGCAACGAGCCAAGCTTGAGCCTGGGGAGAGCCCAACCTACTCACAGTCGAGAAAAGCCCAGGCCCCTCACTTTTTCCACAGAACCATGGATGCAAAAGGTCATCAGTCCAGCCCTGCAAGCCAACAAGTGTCTGGGCTACACAAAGGACTCTACGTTTCAGTTATTCTCAGTTGGAGGCGGGAGAAGATGCCTTTTATAGAGGATGACCTTATCATGTGTTTATTCATTTAATAAATACTTAGTGAGCACCTACTATGTGCCAGGCCCTGTTCTACATGCTAGATACAAGAATAAACAAGAGACAAAAATTCATGTCCTCATGAAGCTTGAATTCTAGTCGGTGATGGCCAGTACCCAATGAGATGCAGAATCTTTTAGGAAGCCTTTTCAAACTACATATGCCTCATTTCTCCAGACATTGTGATAAATGCTCCCCTAGCGATGTATCTCTTTAACCCTCAAGGTGAGAATTCACCGGTCCATGAAGCCACCTATGGTGGGGTGGAGGGGCGGGGGGTGGCTCCCATAGGGGGACAGAAAAACAGTGAGAACCTCTGGTCTGTTTGATTCCAGCATGCTTCCAATGATTTCAGAAAGGATAATTCTGTAACTTCCCTCAGTATTTCAAACATGGAGAAATTCCCACAAGTTAAGACATTCTCTCAATGCCTAGTCCGCTTTAACCGAGGTTTAGTTTTTCTCCTCTCGTGAAGGATAAAACAGAGAAGAGACTGGTCCTTTCCTTTAAAGGTCCTGGTCTTCGGATCTTTGCTGATCTGAGGCCCAGAGCTGCAAGCGCTCCTCGCCCAGCCACCCCACACAGGCCAGGCCCAATGTGCTCCAGCAACTCGGGGTGAAAAGCAGGCCTGCCTATGCTGACCTGGAGCCCAGGCATCCACTGGTTCATCACAGAGAAGGCAATGTTTGCTCACTCCACGATCATAGATTAAGGCCCTGCCCTCATGGGGCTCCAGATGCTCACCTGAGGGTAGAACTCAAGGCATCTCTCTACATGTTTCTGATGCTACCTGTTATCAGGAATGTGACCGTGGGCAAAGCCACACACTCCCTTTGAGCTGCCAGTTTCAATTCCTCAGAATTGTTCCAACTGTATCACAGGGTTGTCATAACGGGCACATGTGACTATGGATATGAAACGATGTCATACATTGTAACTCATTATTACTGTTAATTATTAGTAGTAAGTTTTTCACCAGGTTATCTAGGCCAGTTGTTCTCAGTAGAGGGTAAGAACATCACAGTTGCTGGGTTTAAGTTCCAGCACAGCCACTAACAAGTTACATGACTTTGAGCAAATAACTTTCTCTAAGCCTCAGTTTCCTTATCTGTAAAATGGAGGTTAAAAGGACACATATCTCAGAGGATTGTTGTAAGGAATAGAGACAATACGCATCAAGTGTTGCGCTCAGCGGCTCACACTAGTACTCAATCTTAGCTTAATAATTACTAATATTAACAAGGAGCTGCCTAATCAGAATAATCACTTGGCAAACTTTTTAAAACAGTTTACCTCTATCCTTGGATTCTAAACATTTGGGGTGCGAGGGGAAAGGAGTAAATTAAATATGGCCATAAATTCTTTGCAGCTCATGCTATCAAAAGGTTGAGTCTATTCTTCTGCCCCTTGAATCTAGGCTGACCTTGTGATTTGCTTTGATGAATAGAATATGGTGGAAAATAAGTTGTCTCAGTTCCAAACTTGAGGCCTCAAGAAGCCTTGCAGTTTCCGCTTCACGCGCTTGGAACGCTGCCCTGAGACTGTCACGTAAGAAAGCCAGTCTAGTGTTTCAGAGGAAGAGAGGCCATGCGCAGCATCACTGCAGTCCCTCAGCCGACAGCCAGCCACCACATGGGCCTGACACATGGTGAGGTCATCTTGGACCCAACTGAACCAGTTACATGAGCGAGCCCAGGGGAAGCCAGTAGAGGAACTTCTCAGTGAACGCACAGAAACACGAGAAATCATAGATTGTTCTAGCCCACTAAGTCTTAGGGTGGTTTGCTACAATGCAATAGTAAAATGATGTTGTGGGAGAGGCACTGTGTGTAACTGGCCCTCCCCACCCCAGTGCAGGACCAGGGCCCTGGGCCTTCCAACCCCGTGCCTCTCTCTTCCTCCACTTCCCTACAGACCAGCTGCCAAGGTCTGAATGTTTGGACTGCATCCCTCTCGCCGGCTCTCTCTCACCCTACTAGAGGCTCTGGCACTCTTTTGGGAGTCTCCCCTGAACACTCCCTAGAAATGAAGCTAGTCCTGCAATCCCAAGAGTCAGCTTCCATCAGTCCTTGCTCCCAGGTTGAGGGAGGGCTCAGGAGAATCTGTTACCTAGAGAACAGGGAGGCTTAAGGAGGAACACACTGGGGGCTAGCAGTCAGGATGCGTGTGTCCTTGTGACAGTGAGTTTACACAACAGGTGGCACGTCCTTGGCATGGATGGGAGAGGGTGCTCGCTCTTGGGCTTCAGTTTCACTCTCTAGTTGTTTCCCGGTTCCTCAAACTGAGGTTGGAAGTGAAAGCAATTCTCCCCCTGTTGGACAAGGAAAGGCTACGGCCAAGAGAATGACAGTGCTGGGACCCGGGCTGCCTTAGGAAGCCAAGCACCTGAGCAAAGCCTTCTTTTGGGTCTGGTCTCCCATTCTGCCACTGACCGTCTCCAGCTTCACTTCTTCAGGGCTCTTGGACAGCTCCTTGCCACCCTTCCCTGAACCCTGAACAAGGGAACAAAGGAAGCCACCTACTCCCCAGGCCACAGTGTGCTAACTGTACCAGGCTTAAGACACACCTTGGTTCTCCATTCAACCAGTATTTACTGAGCACCAACTATATACCAGGTACTATTTTAGGCATTAAGGACTGGCAGAGACTAAAAATAGACAGTCTCTCTCTACAGGTTACATTCTTTTTTTTTTTTTAATTTATTATTATTTATTTATTTATTGGCTGCGTTGGGTCTTCATTGCTGCACGCAGGCTTTCTCTAGTTGTGGAAAGCAGGGGCTACTCTTTGTTGCAGTGCGTGGGCTTCTCATTACGGTGGCTTCTCTTGTTGTGGAGCACGGGCTCTAGGCGCATGCGTGGGCTTCAGTAGTTGCAGCACGCAGGCTCAGTAGTTGTGACGTGTGGGCTCTAGAGCACAGGCTCAGTAGTTGTGGCACACAGGCTTAGTTGCTTCGCAGCATGTGGGATCTTCCCAGGCCAGGGATTGAATCCATGTCCCCTGCAATGGCAGGCGGATTCTTAACCACTGCGCCACCAGGGAAGTCCCTCTACAGGTTACATTCTGATGGAGGGAGACGGTATGGCTTTAGTTGTCTCGAGTGAACAGACAATAAAGAAACCAACCCTGTGAGATGGTTGTGGGGCCAGTGAAGAAGAATAAAGCAGGGTAAAGGGGTAGAGCTTAACAGTGAAGCAGATCAGGGGAGACCCCTCTGCCAGGGAACATGGGAACAGAACCTTGAGGAAGTAAGCAATGTGTATATCCAGGGCGGGGGAGGGGGGGCAGCGGGAATGTTCCAGACAAGAGCAGCAGTAGGGCAGAGGCTCGAGGCAACTGCAAACTTACTGTACTCTGGGGGCAACAAAGGGGCCAGCATGGCCAGCGTGGAGTAAGAAGAGGTGGAGTGGGCTGGAGATCAGTCAGAAGCACCAGAGAATCCCATGGACCAACAACGAGGCTTGGGCTTTTACTCTGAGAGAGAAAGGAAGCTCTTGAAGGGATACGAGCAGAAGAATGACATGCTCTGACTCCATATGAGAGAATGAAGTGTGCATGAATGCAGGGGTGGCCACAAGAAGATTACTTAAAGGCTACTGTAACAATCCAGGCAAGAGGTTACAAGCGCTTGGATTAGAACGGCAGATCTATCAACATCTATCTTGAGGGCTGTGCCAGTCAGAGTTGCAGACGAAGTGGATGAGAGGTATGAGAGACAAAGGGAAGTCAAGGATGAATCACAGCTTCTGGCCTGAGCACCTGGTAGAAAGCTTTCCATTTCGGATTCATCAGTAGTATATAGATACTATGTAAAACTATATGGCTAGATGAACCATCAAGGGAGTCAGCCTATCTAGAGAAGTCCAAGGGTTGAACCCTGGGGCACTCCAGCATTTCCGGCTTATGTAGAGGAGGAACAACTAGCAAAGGAAACTGACTGGAAGAGCACGTAGTGAGGAAGGAAGGAAACCACGAGGAGGGATATCCTGAGACCTTCGAGAAATAGGGAGTGATCAGGTGAGCCAGATCTGCTAACAACTGAGCAAGGGGAAGACTGCAGAGTGATCCCTCGATTTAGGTAGTCACTGTGACGTTGAGAAGAGAGGTTCTGGTGGCAAGGTAGGGAGGGAAGGCTGACTGGAAGGAATTCAAGAAATGGAAGAGAGAAAGTGGAGATAAAGAGCTCAGACAGCTCTTTCAAAGGGTTTCCCTAAAGGGGGAACAAGGCAACGAGGTGGCAGTTCGAGGGGAATGTGGGGTACAGAGCGTTTTGTTGGTGGGTTTGAGCTCAGACTTATTAGAGCATGCTTAAATGATGACTGGAATAATCCAGTAGAGAGGGGAAAAGCCGTTAATGCAGGACAAGAGTATAAGTGCAGGCAGTGAGCAAAGTGAGCAGGCAGTGAAGGGCTGGGGACCCAATGCCCATCTACAAGGGGCGCCGTAGACTGAAGAACCCCATTTGCTCTCATTCTCATGTACCCAGGCTGAGTGTTTTCTCACATGATCTCATTCCTATGTTGCTTTATGCTTCCTTCACTCCGGCTTTGACTCCTGCATATATTTCCAATTCATTCCACAGAGGGAAGAAAAGATCCAGAGATGTTCTTTCTTCCTGTCCTTCAAGCATCTGGATCCAGCTTCCTCCCCAACCTCAATGATCCCTCAATGCCTAAGTCCTATCAATTCTACGTCCTTCATATCTCTCAGATCTGTCCCTCCTGTGCCATTCCCACTGCTACTGCTGCTGCCTTGATTCAGATATTATCTACCGGGACCATTCACACAAGCTCTCAACTTCTCTCTCTGTCTTCCGTCTTAACCCAGTTCCAAGTCCATCCTCTCGTCTCCTGACATCTTTCAAAAATACAAAACTCATCATGCTTCAAACTCCCCACTATATACAGAATGAAATGCAAATTCATTGGAATGGATCACAAGGCCCCCATGATGTGGTCCCTATTTTTCCTTTATCATTTCATACTGTCTTTTCCTCCAAACAAATCTGCATCCCACTCTTAGTCACATCAAACTCCTTGCTTTTCACAACTTTAGGCCTTCATGCATTCAATATTCCCTTTGCCTGCAGTGCTGCCTTGTGTCCACTTACATGTCTCTGTAACTCCTCTATGGGATCTCTCTTCACCCTACCCCCTCACCCGGGTGGAGATGTCTGATTTTTGATGCCTCCACTGTGCCTGGAAAAATGTCTACTATGGTACTTGTAACACTTTACTGGACTCTATTTTTCCTCACCTGCCTCCCTTACTAGACTATGAGTGAAGTACTTGAAGGTGGTGACAGGGTCTTATTAATCTTGATATAACCTGCTCTTTGTACTGCATCTAGAATTTAGTAGGAATTAATGTATTTGTGCTGAGCGACTAAATGAATGAATACAAAAATAAATGATTAAAACCGAGGTCTCCTTATTACTCCTCAGGGCACTGTTTACAGACTTCATTGCCTCTCTCTTTGTGCCATATGACCTGAAGAACAACACAGAAAGGTACATAAAGCACTTAGTGCAGCCCAGCATGGCTGTCAGTCCCTAAAGCCCTCTCCCATAAGGCAAAAATCGTACCCTAGACCAAGAGTCTAGAGACCTGGGTTCTGCTCTGGTCCTGGTTCCATCACTTCCTGGATGGGTTCATAAGCAAAGTCACCTGAATTCTCTGAGCCTCAGGTTCTTTTTTTTTTTTTTTTTAAAGAATGGTTAAATACATGTATGTACGTATGTATGTACATATGTATGTATGTATGTATGTATGTATGTATGTATGCATTTATTTTTTACCACACCACGTGGCTTGTGGGATCTTAGTTCCCCGACCAGGGATCAAACCCGTGCCCCCTGCCTTGGAAACATGGAGTCTTAACGACTGGACCGCCAGGGAAGTTCCCTCAGGTTCTTTATCTACAAAACAGGAGGAAAACACTTGCTCTGAGTATCCTCACATACTAGCTGTGTGACTAAAATGATGTAAATTTTAAAAATGTTTGAACACCGTTAAAAGTTCCGTGAAGACAGGAGAAATATAAAAGAAAAGTAAATACACAGCAGCTAAGACACTTAATATGCTGCTCTTATCACCTCTTTACTGCTCTTTATTCTAAAATCTCAGAGCTTGCCCCTGGGGAGGCAGACACTGTGAGACTGGGCCCTTGTGCCACCACCTTGTCAGCAGGCAGCCAGCTCTGCTCCTCAGCAAAGGCGTGGATGCCAACGCTGCAGCACAGGACTGGCCAAATCCAACATTTACAAGAGAGGGAGTAAGATAAACAGATAGAAGGAGAAAGAGAGAAAGGGGGCGGGGGAGAATGCAAAGGAAATTTAACAGAGGAGCATAAGCACACACACACACACACACGAACACACACACACACACACACGCACACACACAAACGTATAAGACAAGTGAGTAGGACAGAAAGGCCATGAACTAAGGTAGAATGAGAAACAAACCTAAAGAGAGGGCAACGTGTGTGTGCTCATGCCCGTGCGCATGTACAGACAGAAAGTGAGAGTTAAAGTGCAAAATACGTGCCCTTCCCTCCAGTACTGTTTCACAAGAATACAACCTAACCCTTGGGTTAGTGACCTGGGCCATCCTCCAGTAACACAGCAGGAAGCATGCATGCCAAGGGACACCCCATATTTTGTCAAGGTCACCTAGGGACCTTTTGGGAGGGAAGGCTGTCTTTAGTCCTTGATGACAAGACAGTTCTGAGCTCAGCATGCTCTGGCCACAGAGCTCCTGAAGTGTCAGTATCAGGAAGCAAACCAAATTGGGGCCAGTTGGAGAAGGCTCCTGGGAGTCCAGGAAACAGCCCCAGAGGCACCAAGATGGGCTGTGGGCTCCATGAAGTGAGCCTGTCCACAGATTAAGGTTACACAGGGCCCAGCTTCCAACATGCCTAGTCCCTACTGAGTCGGTGTCTAACCTGCTTCCAAATGAAACTGCCTGGGAGTTGGCCAACCACCATCCCAGGGCTGCTCAACTAAAGCGGGTCCTGGTGGCTCAGTGGGCAGCAGCATCCTCCCATCACTATGTGACCGCCCCAAGTCTGGAGATGGCATGCTCACTGCACTCCCCCAAGGCCATATTCTGAGGCACCCAGAAGGAGAAAAGGGAGGAAGTCTGCCTGAGTCCTATCAGCAAGTCCAGAAGTTTGTTCCCCAGGCCAGAGCAGGGGCTCAGTTCAGTAACGGACACCCCACTCTGGGACAAAAGTCAAAAAGTCAAAAAGAGGGTGACACTCACAACTTGACCGTCTTGCTCCCAAATGGCTGGAAGCCCTCAGTAGGGTCCAGGACAGCCTCATCCTCCAAGTGGGGCTACATCTGGACCACTACCTACAGAGACTCAAAGTCAATCACAGCCTGTCAGGGTAAGTAGAACAGTAGCTAGGGTCAGAGCAGAAACTGAGTCACCTTGTCACTTCCAGAAAGCACATCTACCTGCCTGTCATCTAGCTGATTTCTAGGGAAGCACAAGGAGAATTGGTGAGCTCTTCTCTGGGAAGGAACCCCAAGTCCTCTAGGAAGTAATGGCAATGAACATAAAGAGAGCATTTATAAGACAGACGCCTTCTCTGAGACAGGTAAAAAAATGACGCCTTATGGGAACGTCCCCAATGCCCTAGGTCCAGCAAAAATGGAACTGCTGTATAAAGCAGAACCAGGCGCTACGCAAAGCCAAGAGGGAGAGAAAGGTAGCTGCAGGAAACCATGCTAAAGACATTTGTGATGGTTTCAAAACATGGTCCCCAAATTCTTTGACATGCCTGCTGTCAACATGACCACTTCTCTTGAATCTGGGCTCTGTGATTGCTTGACCAACAGAATATGGTAGAACTGAATCCGTGCTACTTTTCAGGCCCAGGCCTCAGGAAACCAACAGCTTCTACTTCCTGTCTCTCAGGCTGTGAGAGAGCCCAGGGCATGTGGAGAGGGTAGGTGTTCTGATGGACAGTCTCAGCTGGGGTCCCAGCAACAGCCAGCATCAACCCCCAGACATGTGAGGTAAGACGCCTCCAGGAAACACCAGCCCCTAGCCACTGAGTCACCCTAAGCCTTGAAGTCTTTCCAGCTGAGGTCCCAGACATCATGAGCAGGGAGCAGCCACCCCTGTGGTCCCTGTCTGAAATCCTAAACTACAGAGTCTGTGAGCAGAATCAAATGGTTGTTTCACACTATAAAATTTGGGGTAGTTTTATAACGGTAGATACCTGACACAGATTTGGGTACCTAGAAGTGGAATGCTATTGACACAAAATCCTAAAACATTGACCGTGGGACTGGGTAATGGTTGTTGGGGGTGCTTAAGGCAAAAATAAGGAAAACGTTAGAAGCTAGAGGAAAGGGGACCCTTTCATAATGTTGAAAAGTTTGGCAACTCTGTCACCTGTGGTAACATGGAAAATAGGAAGTATATCTAATATATTAGATGAACTAGCCAAAGACATTTCCAGGCAGAGTGCCAAAGGTGCCCTCTGACTCCTCGCTGTCTCTAGTGAAAGGAAAAAGAGATGAGCCAAACAGGGAACCGTTTTCAAACAAAATTTAAAGGAAACATAAATGAGAAAGGGCTTTCTGAGTTAGAAAATAAAACTTGTTTCAGTCTCTGTCTCTCTAGACAAGAAAAAATTCTCAAATTAAAAAATGGTTTCCAGGGCTTCCCTGGTGGCGCAGTGGTTGAGAGTTCGCCTGCCGATGCAGGGGACACGGGTTCGTGCCCCGGTCCAGGAAGATCCCACATGCCACGGAGCGGCTGGGCCCGTGAGCCATGGCCGCTGAGCCTGCGTGTCCGGAGCGTGTGCTCCGCAACGGGAGAAGTCGCAACAGCGAGAGGCCCGCGTACCGAAAAAAAAAAACAAACGGCTTCCATTGTGATTGTGATGACAGTTACACTCCGTGGGTGTGTGTATGTGTGTATATGAACTCATCAAATTGAAAACTTTATTCTTTTGGTTTTTTGTTTTGTTTTGTTTTAACATCTTTATTGGAGTATAACTGCTTTACAATGGTGTGTTAGTTTCAAACTGAAAACTTTAAATTGCATTTATGGTACTTTAATTATCCCTCAATAAATCTTTTAAAAAAAATCTAGAGTGGGACTGAAAGATCCTTTGCCAAGACCTAAGGAAGATTTAAAGTACTGCCTCACAGACTCTTACACACAGACAGACAAAAGGCCTTCTAAGGACCTTAAGGGTGAGCCCTGAAGATCCTCTGTAAATAATAAGGCCTCTAAGACTCTTAACAACCAGTGTCCCATAGCAATCTCACAGGGAAAAATCCACTTATCCACCTTGTGAGGTACTACAAGTGCCATGTGGAGGCTCTAAACCAAGGGCTCTAAGAGTGAATACAGAGAGGGGAGGGGAATCCTTCCTAGCTGAGTGGTCAAGAAAAGGACTGGGAGGGAAGCAACATCTGCATCCAGACTGGCAGAAATGTAAGGTTTGCATTAGAGAGCAGTGCAAGATTAAGACAGAAAGAAAAACCAGGGTTTTTTATGGAAGCCTTACAAAGCAAGCCAAGTTTGACTGTATCATAGATGACAGTAGTTTTTGAGCAGGGAAATCCCAGTCATGTTTATAGGGAGGTGAATGTAGAGGTACAATAAAATAACAGAAGGAACAGGAGAGCTAGGCTTGCGTTCTTCCCCCCGTTAGCTTTGTATCCTTGGGGAGTACCTCCTCTTCTCTGTGTCTGTTAGCCAAACTGTCAAACAAGTGGGTGAGACCAAATGAGCTCCAAGGTTCCTCTTCAGCTCTGCCTTTCTCAGAGTCTATGGACTGAATGGAAAGGGAATCCAAAGTTAACAAGACCTATCATGGAAGATACTATAAAGAGTCAAATAGTACAAGTAGCCTATGCTCTAAGAGGCTGATCGCCCAGCCATCTAGACAACTGGTCAACCAACAGTTAGTTAGTCTTCTAGGTACCAGGCACAGTTCCAGGCTCAGAGGAAACAGAAAGCAGTCAAAGTCCTTGACCCCAAGAAGTCTACACTTTTACAGGCACCCAAGTTTCCCACACATACATCCAGAGGTAAGGTTTCCAAAACACAATACAGACAGCCTATATTTGCAAGTCACAATGATCCAGATGCTGGAGTTTCACAGTGAAGAAGCTGTTGAGGAAATAAGCAGACATGACAAGTCTTCTGAGAACAGCCCCTGCTGCCTGCCAAGTCTCACAGTACAAGTGAAATCTCCTGAGAGCAACAAGTGGCAAAGTTTACCCCATCTAGATGGCCGAACTAGCTCTCAACATAACACTTTCTTAGCAACCATTAGCATGACCATTTCTTTTTTTTTTGGCTGCGTTGGGTTTTTCGTTGCTGCATGCAGGCTTTCTCTAGTTGCGGTGAGCAGGGGCTACTCTTGGTTGAAGTGTGCGGGCTTCTCATTGCGGTGGCTTCTCTTGTAGCGGAGCACGGGCTCTAGGTGCACGGGCTTCAGTAGTTGTGGCATGCGGGCTTCCGTAGTTGTGGCTCGCGGGCTCTAGAGCACAGGCTCAGGAATTGTGGCGCACGGGCTTAGTTGCTTTGCAGCATGTGGGATCTTCCCAGATCAGGGATCGAACCCGTGTCCCCTGCGTTGGCAGGTGGATTCTTAACCACTGTGCCACCAGGGAAGCCCAGCATGACCATTTCTTAGCAAGCAAGTCACTAAGCTGCTTCTGGTCCCACCCAGGTCATCAACACCAACATCATAAAGCCTGACCTCTGGAATTCAGAGGAGCTTTGAGAATCTCACCTCCCGCCCCCAGAAATGGATGCAGCCAAATCTAACGAGCTGGAGTGGGAACAGCCTGTGGGGAGGTGAAGCAACGTGACCCTTTGTCCTCACTAACAGAGAGAAAGGGAAGCCTGCTCCAGGAGACCAAAATATAGCAAAGAACAAAACTTTGGTGGTAAAACGAGAGGTTCACGTTTCCTCCTCCTGCATATCCTGCCAAATCAAGAATGGGCTATAAAGGAAAAGGAAGAGAATAAACTAGCAAAACACTCCTAAGAACCTAATAATGGAATGGAATCTAGGATCTTTACCCCAAACTAGCTTAGTGGTGGCACCAGGTGAAGTCTTATTCAAATTAAGGATATGGCCTTGCAAATACGTATCTTGGCAGTTCCACAGGGTCCCATTTGCCCGTCCCCACCAGTTTTCCATGCCCCAAAGTACCCCTGCCCCCAAAGCTAGATACAAATGCCTCTCGGTATCATCAGCTTCCTCTGCCTCCATGTGGATGATGTGGAGGTCCCCAAAGCAGCCAGGGTTCAAAGGCCCAGCTTTCCAAGGTCCTAGCACCCCTGCACCCCCCAACCAAAGTTCCGGTCATACCTGGGAGTCTTTTCTCACTGGAACTCCTGGGCTGGCAATGATTAAAGGGCCCCAGGTCACAGGCAAATGTCTATCGGAAGGTCAGACTAAGAAATCTGGGTGCCAAGGTCATCAATCCAAACTGTAAAAGCCTTGAAAAAAGAGAATGGATCATCCCCCTCTTTTTCCCCTTTTTGTTTTTCAAAATTGTCATCTGGTGGTTTCTCTGTCCACCAAAGAGCCCAGCACCTCGGAGGAGAGCCCTCAGAGTTCACTGACAACTTCCTAAGAACAGTCCCAGATTTGGCTGGGGGTGAAAGCAGCCAGAGAAACCACCAGATGACAATTTTGAAATAATAACAACTACAGTCCAGCAGTAGCCTCTGAGAGAAGACTGTAGCTAGCCACAGAGGCCTGTGACTCCATGCCAAAAGCCCAGGAGAGGAGGGAGGGAAGCGGAAAGGTGGCAGGAAGGAAGGGAAGTGAAGACTTGGCAGGGAAAAATGCCTTTTTTTAGGCACATCAGAGGCTCAGATATTTACAAATACCATCCGTCATGTTATGATGGCAAGCAGGCTGGGAAGCTAAAGGAAGAGCAATTTCTAAAAATGTTTAAAACATGTAGGTATATACTCCAAATAGAAACTAGGGTGCCTGTCAGCAGTTCTGATTCTGCTTTGTGACTTTATGTAAACACTGCATCTCCCATCCCGGTCCCCACAAAGCGGAAATTAGAAGAAAAAAAGAATACTTGAAGGAGCTGAGGGCTGCTGGGTACAGTAATTTCTAATTCAGGTTCTAAATATACTGTTTCTTTTAATTTAAGAATAAAATGGTAAAGTCACACACAATGCTTATTTCACCCATACAGTCTCATATAAAAAAGTTGGGAACCTTAATTCCCAGTCTCTATCTGCCAACTCAGAGTCAGACTGCAGAGTAAGAAATGTCACCAGACTCGGGGCGGAGGGGGGAGCCCAGCAAAGTGGTTCCTGAAAAGTAGATAATGGGAGACAAAGACTCTGAGATCTAGACCTGTTTCTGCCTTGGCTACCGACACGCCCTGGGAGAGGTCAGTTTTTCTATCTGCTTTACCCAAGAGTTTGTTGGTGCCTGCCATCCTCAGCCTCACCCAGTTCAGGGAAGCAAGTATGCAAGCAACTCTAGTCCACGTTAGACGGGGTGCGTGCGCAGGGGGTGTTCTCACTGGTCTTGCTGCCACAGAGTAGATATTCAATTTGTTTGTCTAAGCCCCAAGCTCTTATATACCTAACAAGTCAGAATCTACCAATTTCTGTTCGGTTGGCACAGTCAATCCATTTCCACTGGGACCAAACTGCACATATGGTGTACAGAATTCCTCTTGCCTCATTCACGCCAGCCACTCCCCAGGGGCCACATCCTATGCCCCATTCTATCAACCATACCTGGATATTAGCTCTGAGTGAACCAAACATCTACCACTACCTCTGGCCAGACGTGAGTGTGTGCCACACTCCACTGGACTCAGCCTGGTAACGCACAGCCCAGACCTCCAGGAAGGAACTAGCCCGATCCCAGTGTAAGATGAGCATCCTTCTCATCACTATCCATTCTAGCGGCTGAGGTTCCAAAGGCCAAATCTGCCCAACTGAGATTCAGCAGAAGGGGCTATGAAGGGTATGTGGCTTTAATAAAAGAGGTTCTTCTAGGACATCAGCATCCAGCCTTGGCCAAGACCTGAGAAGCCCTGGTGAGGGTTGTACAGCTATCTGCCAGCTCTGGAAGCTTCTACCCCACCACCGGGAGGAAGCTAACATTTACTGAGTGGCTTTTTGCCAGGCACTATGCTAAACACTGACATATATTATCTCATTTAATCCTCACAGAAACTCTGTGAGATAAGTACTATTATTATTTTACAGATGAGTAACCAAAATGTTAGAGGGCATAAGAAAATGCCCTGAGATCTCACTATTTGGTAAGTAGTTAAAGTTTGGCCCAGATTATGCACCTCTATGACTGTCAGAATCACGATGATAATCATTGACATTTGGCAGGAATCCTATCCAGGACACAGGTCACTAGGTGTCCTTTGATGTTACCTTCCAGTGAGCCCCATTCCCTTAGCAGTGCTCCCCGACTCACCTGCTCAGGGTCCCTCGAGGGGTCTTAGTGCCTCCAGCTCCGTGGGTGATACTGGAATTCTTGTTGGCAGTCATGGTCATTTCTGCTCTCTGCAAACACAGAGCCCTGCAAAGAAGACAAGACCTATAAGCCAAGTTTCCATGGGCAGCGAAAAGCACCTCAAACATTTCCAGATGACCTCCAAAACTGCCAACAGGGTTTCTGTGGTGGTTAGCAGGAACCACTTTCCCACATATATTTAATTTCATGTGTTACAGATTAAGAGCCTCAAGGGATCCCTGATCTGGGTTGGGGAAGAGTCTGTGAGCTAACAGATAACTTATCACTTCACAGAAAATGATTTTAAAAACTCCATTTCCATCCTGCTTCGTCTCATTTCTTAAGTTAGAGTTTCCCAAACTTCTGGCATGCCATACAGCCTTTATGAATTTTACCATATTTGCTTACCTCCTGAACAATCATTTATTCAATGTTTTTCTTTAATCAACTTGAAACTGACTTACTTTTCTTAAAATAGTTAATCTTGTTCTAAACAATTAATCATTGACAAATATTTACTGAGTGAGCACCCATGTCCTAGGCACTGCCATCCAGCAAAGAATGAAACAAAGTCTCTGCTCTCATGAAGCTTACATCCTAGTGGAGGGAAACAGACAATAAGCAGGCACAAGTCATGTGTGTGATACATAAGTGTACATTTGTGTATAATATGTATAGTGATAAGTGGTAGGAAGAAAACAGGAAGCAAGGTAGAGGGAGAGTGAAGAAGATTTGTTTTTTAAAATAGGATGTTCAGGGAAGAACATCCTGATAAAGTGACATCTGAGCCAGAAACCACAGTTATGAGTTATCATATTTTTAACACCCATTAAAATAAAATTAATACACTTTAAGGTATTTAAGTATTTACAAAGTGAAAAATGTCTGTACATGTACCATATACAGTTAGCTAATATAGTAACATTATTTTATGCTAAAATAATAAAAGGAAGAAAAATGTTAAAACTTAAGGGTACATCCAGACTGGAAATTGTCTCCTATTTGCAGATGGTATGATCCTCCACGTAGAAAATCATAACAATTCCACTAAAACACTCTTAAACTAACGTATAAAGTCAAGCAAGTTTGCAGGATACAAAGTAATATTTAAAAAATCAATTTTCTTTCTACATACTAGCAATGAACAATCTGAAAATGAAATTTTAAAAATTCCATTAATAATAGCAGCAAAAAGAATAAAATACTTAGGAATAAACTTAACAAAAGAAGTGCAAAGACGTATGCACTGCAAACTACAAAACATCACGGAAAGAAATTAAAGAAGATATAAATAAATAGAAAGGCATCCCAGGTTCATGATTGGAAAACTCCAAGTTGTTAAGATGGCAAGATTCCCCGAACTGATCTACAGACTGAACAGAATATTCATCAACTGCAGAAACTGACAAGCTGATCCTAAAATTTTGTGGCAGTGCAAGGGACCCAGAGCAGTCAAAACCATCTTGAAAAAGAAGAATAAAGTTGGAGGACTCGCACTCACCAATTTCAAAGCATACTACAAAGCCATGGTAATCAAGACAGTGTGCACAGATTAAGAACAGAAATAGAAATCAACAGAATAGAATTGAGAGTTGAGAAATAAACCCATACATTTACGGTTAATTGATTTTCAACAAGGATGCTAAGACAATTCAAGAGGGAAAGAAGAGTCTTTTTTTTTTTTTTGCGGTATGTGGGCCTCTCACTGTTGTGGCCTCTCCCATTGCGGAGCACAGGCTTCGGACACGCAGGCTCAACGGCCATGGCTCACGGGCCCAGCCACTCCGCGGCATGTGGGATCTTCCCAGACCGCGGCACGAACCCGTGTCCCCTGCATTGGCAGGCGGACTCTCAACCACTGAGCCACCAGGAAAGCCCAGAATAGTCTTTTCAGACAACTGGACATTCATATACAAAAGAATAAAGTAGGACCCTTACCCTTATACTATACAAAAAAAAAAGTAAAAATGGATTATAGACCTAAATTTAAGAGTTAAAATGACAAAAGCAAAGCCTGGAATACAACATAGAGATAAAGCTTTGTAACACTGGATTAGGCAACAGTTTCTTAGATATGACACAAGAAACAAAAGAAAAAAGATATAAACTGTATTATACTAAATAAAAAACTTTTGTGCTGTAAAAAATACCACAAGAAAGTAAAAAGACTCCCACAGAATGGGAGAATTATTTGCAAATCATATATATCTGCTAAGCAACTTGTATCTAGAATATATAAAGAACTCTTCCAACTCAATAATAAAAAGACATAATCTAATTTAAAAGTAGACAAACAGAACACACCATTGTAAAGCAATGATACTCCAATAAAGATGTTAAAAAAAAAAGTAGACAAAGAATTTAAACAGACATTTCTCCAAAGATATAAAGTTGGCTAAGAAGCACATGAAACAATGTTCAACATCACTAGTCATTAGGGAAATACAAATCAAAACCACAGTGAGGTATTACTTCACACCACCAGGATGACTCTAATCAAAAAGATAAAAACAAGTGCTAGTGAGACTGTGGAGAAATGAAAACCTTTATTCACTGCTGGTGGAAATGTAAAATTGTGCAGCCACTTTGGAAAATACTTTGGCAGTTCCTCAAAAAGGGATACATAGAGTTACCATAAGACCCAGCATGATTCACCCCTGGGTATACAGCCAAGAGAAATGAAAACATGTCCACACAAATACTCATACCAATGTTCATAATAGCCAAAAAGTGGAAACAACTCAAATGTCCATCAGTGGACGAATGCATTAACAAAGTGTCGTATATCCATAAAATGGAATATTATTCAGACATAAAAAGGAGACATTCCACAACATGGATGAACTCTCATGCCATTTTTATGAAATGTACAGAATAGGCAAATCTGCAGAGACAGAAAATAAATTAATGGCTGCTTAGGGTTGAGTTGAGGGTAGGAGAATGGGGAGTGACTGCAATGAGTATGGGTTTTCTTTTGGGGGAGTGAAAAAAAAGTTCTGAAATTAGATAAACAGTGGTGATGGTTGCATAACTGTGTATATATTTTAAAAATGAATTGTACACATAACATAAGTGAATTTTATGGTATATGAATTATATCTCAATTTAGATGTTAAAAAAAACTTTAAAAAATTTTAAGTCCCTTGGAGAATAGATGTGAGAGACAACAGTAATTCACAGGATCTCTAATGTGAATGTGCACTCTGTTCTGGGCCAACAGCACCTTCACAGATGCTGAACAGTTCAGGAACAATAGTTCTCTCACTCTGATTGGCATTCTCATCACACTGACCAAAATGAAGTATGTTTGGATGTGGAAGTTAAACATATTTATTTATGGCCACTAATGACCTTAATCCTGGAGGCCATCTTACTTATTATCTTGGTGCAAATAAGTGATTGGTTTCGATGATAAAAAATAAGCCAGACCCTAATTCTTGATATCATTTATAATTCTTTCCTAATTTCAACATGAAATGAACTCTCTCTAATTTCCTTAACTTTATGCAATCTCTCAAGGTTGTCGTTTTGGTGATGGTAGTGGTGAGTGAAGTGGGAGCTGGAAGGGAGGAAGCAGCCCGTAGGTGCTAGCAATGGTGATAGCAATGAAACATCCCCCACGATGCTTTTAGAAAAAGAAAACAAACCCTGAGCCTCATTTTTATCCTTCATGAAAAGCCTTCCCGGGCTTCCCTGGTGGCGCAGTGTTGAGAATCCGCCTGCCAATGCAGGGGACACGGGTTCGAGCCCTGGTCCAGGAAGATCCCACATGCCGCGAAGCAACTAAGCCCGTGCACCACAACTACTGAGTCTGCGCTCTAGAGCCCGTGAGCCACAACTACTGAGCCAGTGTGCTGCAACTAATGAAGCCCGCGCACCTACAGCCTGTGCTCCACAACGAGAAGCCACCGCAGTGAGAAGCCCACGCACCTCAACGAGGAGTAGCTCCCGCTCGCCGCACGCAAAGACCCAATGCAGCCAAAAATACAATAAATAAATTTAAAACAAAAACAAAGAAAAGCCTTCCCTACCTACTGAGGAAAAAATCTTTATAAACTTAAGTATATAGCATAATGTTAGTATGAGGAGAAGGAAGAAGGAGAGTGAATCCTGCCACCAGAGCACCTGTGCACACCGGCTCTGGTGAGGTATTCTTTACCTGCACCAGCCAAGGGCCAAGTTAAGTGCTTGGCATATGGCTGTGTGTGTTAAACAGAAAGAAGGGAAAGGAGAGGCAGCCTCTGGAAGCTTTCCCAGACCAGTTCTCAGGGTCCTTAGGGAGCACAGTGCTACAAGGAATCAACTTGCTAAGCATCAGCTTTCAACTGTGCCCATGGTAACAACGGTCACAATAATCATCAGAACCCATCATAACAACACTGGACATGCTCTACCAGCTCCAGGGCAGGCCCTCAGGGAAAGGAGAGAAGATTTGTGGAAAGACCAGAAACTGAAATATATTAAAAGAACATGATGAAAAATATATTCTTTCCTTCCCTGAATTTCTGATCTAAAATGCTCTGAAATGCAATCATATACTTGAATATGAGAACACAGAGCCAACTTAGTCAGAAGGAAGAATGTAGATAGCTGTGATTTTTGCTTAGGCCAAGAAGAAAAATCCTGTGAAGATGCAACCAAGAGAGGAGTGGGTCAAAACTACCAGGCCCACGGCATTGACCCTTGGTCACACTTCTGCAAGAACACAGCTGCTATTCTCAGCAGTGGCCCAGGAGTTGAGGCATCTTGGGCAGGCACTGCTGAGAACCCCAGGAGAGCCTACTAAGTCAGAGATGCTTACTCACTGTGCTCCCTCCCACCTGCTCTCTCTAGCCAGGTCTACCAGGTTCAGGGAATAATCCAGCGGCCTGAGGAACTAAGGACCAGGCTAACCCTTTACACCTGAAGCGCAGACTTGAGCACTCTGCATGGCAGGCTTCCTGGGGGACACTGCTTCTCCCAAGGCCCTAAGCGCCGCCCCAGGCTCCCACCTGTGCTTTCAGCCTGATTGCTTGGCTAGTCTGGCTGCAAAGAGAGAGACACTCCCAAGGAAAAGAAACACCCACAGGGAATAGAGCAGAGAAGCCAAGAGGATGAGAGGTGTTTTGCTAGCTCCCAGGCCCATCAACGGCAAAAACTACATGTTTGGAAAATGAAATTGTTCAATTAGCATCTACCACCGATCACGAATTGCTCAAAACCCCAGCTCTGACGAATTATAGGCAACTATCTGAAGAGTTACAACTCAGAGAAAGGAACATAATAAGGTACCACTAGAACTTCTCTACAAACTCTGCATCTAGACAGAGACCACAGGCCCAGGTTCTCAAGGTGCAGTGAGAAGAACACCCAGCCTGGAGTCAGCCCAACCCTGCCTCTAGCAACTGCTGGCCAAGGGTCATCGTACACGTGAGTTTTGAGGACTCAACATTCTCGCTATAAGAGCAATAATAATAACATGACCTACCTCACGTGATTATTATTCTGGCACACTGAAGCTTAATAAATCATTTTTCTTCCAGATCATGCTTCTCTACGTATTTGGAAGACACCCTCTCCATTCCCAAGCTAGATTCATTTTTCAGACTCCCGGCACTGCCATCCAATCCATTTACTCTATGCTAGGCACTGTGCAAGGTACTAGGATATGAAAATGGACAGATACAGTCCCTGCCCTGGAAAAGCTAACTGTAAAGGGAGAAAAGTGAAGGAAAAAGTGGACTCTATGAAGGCCTTATAGAGAGGTGACATTTGAAAGTAAGCCTTCACCTGTTTGTTACCCATGGTAAAGAGGACTTAAGAAAAAAGAAAAAAAGCAAAGGCACATTTATTATCAAAGGTGCTGCTAGATTCTTTATAAAATTATAATAGCTAAAGTTATAAGCATTTTAAAGGATTAAATCATTTAATCCTTGTGACAACCCTACGAAGTGGGTACTATTATTATTCACACGTTACCAAGGAAACCAAGGTACAGAGCAGTTAAATCGCTTGTCCCAAGTCACACAGCTAGAAAGTGGCAGGGCAGGAATTTGAGCCCAGGTGGCCTGCACCAGCGCCCTTGCAGCTCTGAGTCAGCACTCTGCATGGCCTCCAATCATCTTGCAGTTCAGCTCTCACCATCCCATGACGTAGTGATAATACAGGCCCAATTTTCCAATCAGGAAATTGAGATTGAGAGAGATTAAATGATTGGCCCAAGATCACTCACCTAGTGAAGGAATAGGGCAGGACAGTGGACTCAGCTCTGACTCCACTGTCCACTTACTTTTCTTAACATTGATGGGGGTGCTTGTTAAAAATGCAGAGTCCCAGGTCCCACCTCCCCCTCTTGAACGGAGCCTAGGAATTTGTATGTTCAGTATTTCAGGCTAGTGTTACACGCCTGTAAGTGTGAAAACTTGAGTACCACAATGTGCTGAGGACTTGTAAAGGTATGAAGGGTCACTACTGACCATCCTCCCAAGAGTCTGCCCAGCTGTGAGCAAATACAAGATGGACACTCGGTCCTCTTCCCCCTCCCACCCCCCCAGCTTCTTCCACCTGCACAGACCCACCGACCCTCAACAAAGGAGAAGGCACGTCACAGGATCCAGTGAAAGCATTATCAATGTCTGCTCTAAACAGTTCCCTCAGTCTTTGTTGTACTCTGAGTTCTTGTATCTCAAAACAGCTCTTCCTGCCACCCACCCCTGGTAGCTAACACCGCTTTCCTCACTTTCCCCTCACTTCCAAACTCCTGGGAAAAAAAGAGTTTATACCCGAAGACATTAACTGGTGGTTTGCAAGAGCAAAAATATGTTCCATTTGGTTTTCCCTTCATTTTTAAAAAAAAAGTTGAATTGGTTATCAAACGTTTTAAACATTGGGTGAGTATAAATGAAATGCAAATAAAAATTCAGATTCTGGCTTCTCTTGAAAAATTAGAAAACCTGCCATCCCCGTCTGCATTTCTATATGGCAGCAGTTGGCAGTCCAGTTAGATGTAGCAAGCTCTCTCCGATTTACCACTGTCCCTCCCCACCCAACACCTACAGGTGGCCAGCTTTGCTCAGCTCTGTGGCCTGACTCTCCCAGTCAGCAGGTGAGTGCTGCGTCCCACGTCCCGGCAAGGAAGGGGTAGGGGGCACTGCCCTGGGAGCAGCCACACAAAGCCTCCTGGAGGGCTGGGCTTGAGCAGTGCAGGGAGGAGCCTATGCCGGCCGCTTGAAACCCTCCACCTACTGCCCTCGCTGCCACTGGAGGAAAGACCCTCTGGAAGGCTCCCTGCTGTCACTCAGGCCAGCCTGCATCTTGCAGTTGTCTCTCCAGCTCCCTCAGTGCTCCCTCTCCCTACCATCCAGTCTCATCACCCAATCCACAGGTGCTCTGCCCAGGTCTGAGAAGGGATCCCTTAGAGGTCAGTCTCTGGAGGGAGCTCCTTCTGAGGGGTGCCCAGCCTCTAAGAATGGACCTTCCTATCCTAGAGCAAAAAACTGTTTCCCCTCGTTAAGTGACATTTCTAAACGTCTGTGTGGTACTTTTCCGCAGGCCTAATTTCGGACATGACAGTATGCCTCGCCCCTGAGGAGGAGACATTTGAGCCCTGAGAGCGCTGAAGAACAGATGCAAGTGTCTGGAGGGAAGCCTCCCGTTCTGCTGGGGTTAAAGTCGCCACTGAGAGGAAACACAAACATTGCCCAGCACCCTACTTGTCTGGTCTAGGTAAGAAGTCAGGAGCCACCCCCCACCCGCCGCCGGCAAAGGAAACCTCTAAAGCACATGAGAGAATTTCTGCCCACGTCGACATTCCACTGATCTCTTAAGCAATCTCTGGTGCGGAAGTAATAGCTTAGGAAGCAGCCCAGAGGGAAGGAGAAGGTGAGAAAGGGAACGGAACTCTGTGTGCCCCGAGAACCTGGCTTCAGCCCAGTCCGGCTCCGTACAGCTGTGGTCTGACTGCCCTGGAGTCAACCTGCTACTCACCCTGCCCAGGGAACACCTACCAGACTGTCCTCACCCCCTCACTGACTCCCTCCTGCCGCCCTTGGTCATCTAGGCCCTGCGGCAGGCCGAGCAGAAAAGGATCAGACTGGCAGCTCCCCCAGAGGAGAGCCTACGGCTCTCATTTCTTCCTCCAAGAATCTCGGCAACCAGCACTGGCACTGCAAGTTTCAGGGAGGGTCATCATTAGAGAGAGTTCCTTTTAAGTACCCAAACCAGAGTTCTCGAAAGCGGGAGCGTTTGATTCTCCCTTTCTCTCCTGCAGGTGTCCTTGGACTGGGCCAAGGCGGGAGGTGCCTCATCTACCTTTCATAGCTCTGCCTGGACTGACAGCTCAGGCTCTGCTGTAGCGGCTCACCTGCACAGCCTTCCTAGGAAATTCAGCCATCCCACAGGTCCCCTGACATCCTGGCCCGCTCTGTCCCCACGCGGCTGAGAAAGCTGTAGGGCAGTGCTAGCTAGTTCTTCTCCATGTTTTGAACAATCCTCAGTACCTGGCAGAGACTTCTGCACATAAAAGACAGGCAAATAAACGTTAACTGATTTGCTAACTGATGGCAAAAGAGGGCCCCCAAGGAGTCAAAGGCCAGGAAGACAAAGGGCCCTAGAAATTCTAGCACTGGCCATATCCTTTAAGGTGCACTCTTCCGCTCCCCAAAGTCATGGCTGCAATAAATCCAGTGAAAGGGAGGTTTCCAGCTGTAGGTGCCACCCAGTTGGACTGTCACCAGCAGGCCTTTTCCTCCCAGCCCTCAGCCAATCCTGTCTACCTCAAGAGTTTCAATCTCCTCACAAGTGCCCCTATTATCTTCCAGGGTCCTCCTGCGTAACAGCTCTCATCCGACACACCCATGAAGAAAGGCTGCTCCTGGGAAACCTGCCTTCACCTCCATGCTGGCTTTCTCCTCCCCCACCCCTCTTTTCCCCGCTTCCTTTCCTGACTCATTTCTCACTGGTTATCTGCCCACAACCTTGTCTTTGGTTCTGTTGTGCCTAAAATCAAGGGGTTACACAAGGGAAAGGGGAGAAAGTGGGCTCAGAGGTTGGGTGGGTGGGTATCAAAAGCTGTAGAAAGGGAGCCAGGAAGGTTTTTCTCAAGTCTGTCCCCTAATTCCCTCCAAAGTTCCAGACCCCTTTTCTCCGTCGGCACTTCTACATACCTGGTACCTTGGATCTTTTCCATTCCAGCCCCAAGCTCTGGGGCTCTAGGTCCAGAAAGCCCTTTGAGCAAAAGTGTTGAGGGGATTATGAGCCTGGTCAAGTGGAGAGGAACCAAGATTTGTTTTGCTGGGAGATCAGAAGAATTGCTGGGGGTTTTTACAGGTCCCTGTGAGGCTGAAATCTGTCTCAACCAGTCACAAAAAAGATGATTTTTGTTGTTGTTGTTGAATAACAACCAGAAAAAAATTAAGCTCTCTTTCCATCTCCTGACTGTCCACTTATCACTCCCACATCCTCTTTCCCAACTCTCCTCCCCAAAGAGGTCTTTAAGTTTGGGTTTTCAACCTCAACCATTTTCAATCCCTTTTCCTGCCAGATGGTCCTTCTCCAGTTCAGTACAGATTCTGTGGAGGTTTGAAGTTGGGTTTAAATATTTCCTGAAAGCCTAAAATGGGGTGAGGGCTTGTTAGGCAATTCCAGGCCAAAGGAATCCTGGTTGCTTCCAAGACAGTTTTAAAAACCTAGACATGGCTGTTTCTGCTAGTCTGGAAACTCAGCCTCTCAGCGAGCGGCTTAACCCAGCTCTGCCAGGACGATGGAGCCCGCTCTGTCCATAGAACGGAGGCCTGCCCCACAAAGAGCCCTGCCCTCTTTCACCCTCGGCAAGAAGAACCTGGTGGGTCCTGTACACATGATGATGATTCCAAGGCCACAGACCTATCTCACACCAGTGCCTTCCCTCTGCCAGTCACAGCAGACTAACTGCTATTTCCTACACATGCCAGGAGTGTTCATGCCTCCAAACTTTTATTCAACCAATTCCTTCCATCATCAAGTCCTCCACCACCATTCTTTCTTAAATATCCAGTTCAAATGTTGACTTCTTTCTGAAGCCTTTCCCAATCCTACATCTTGACCTCATTCTCACCCTTCCCATGCTCTCCAGCCTAGCTGAACTCAACCTGACTGATGGCAAGATGCCTGTCCTGCTCCAGAAAAACACACCACCCACAAGCCAACTTTCTCAGAAGAGGACTAGGAAATAGTAAGGGCTAAAGGGACTGGGCAAGTCTCAATGCCTCCGTTTTCCTACCTGTAGTATAGGAAGAATACTCTACCTCTATAATGAGAACTTGAAGACCAATGAGAAGCCATGTATAAAAAACAGAGGATACTCAGAACCAAGAGGGAACATACTTGAAGTCTCTGGCTTTCCCCCAACTCTCAGCCTCAGGACCTCTTCTCTTGTCCTCACTCTCTTAGCTCTTACTCTGTTTCCTATTTCACTGAGAAAATAGAAACAATCAGAACAGACCCTCAATAAACTACCACCATCACATTTACCCACCACCAGCAACAGGGCAGATCTTGTCACTGCTTCTGCTCAAAACCCTAACATGGATCCCAATCACTAAAAGTAAGAGCCAAAATCTTCACAATGACCTACAAGGTCTTCATCATCTAGGTCTCTATGAGATCTCTGACCTCATTTCAACTACTCTTTCCCTTTACGTTTTCCCCACCAGCCACACTATCTCCTTATCATTTCTTCAAATACACCAGGCACATTCCAACTCCGGGCCTCCAAACCTGCTGTCCCCTGTAACTAGAACATACTCCCCCAAGAGAGCCTGCTCCCTCATCTCCCAGGTCTTTGGTCAGACATCATCATCTTAGTGAGGCCTTCCCTGGATCACACTAAAATTTAGTGTTAAGAAATTACTACTAGGGACTTCCCTGGTGGCGCAGTGGTTAAGAATCCGCCTTCCAATGCGGGGGACGCAGGTTCGATCCCTGGTCAGGGAACTAAGATCCCACATGCCGCGGGGCAGCTAAGCCCATGCGCCACAACTACTGAGCTTGTGCTCCTCAACTAGAGAGACCGCGTGCCGCAAAACTACAGAGCCCACGCACTCTGGAACCTGCGTGCCACAACTAGAGAGAGAAAACCCACACACCACAACTAGAGAGAAGCCTGCACACCACAACAAAAGAGCCTGCATGCCTCAACGAGGACCCTGTGTGCCGCAGCCAAAAATAAATTAAATAAATAATAAATAAATCTTTTTTTTAAAAGAAAAATTTTTAAATGAAAAAACATTTGCCACCATTTCAGAGTGGCTCTACCCGGACAGAGTGAGCAGGCTGGGGGCTTCACTGTCCAGGCCCATCTTCCAAGCCCACCAGCCTTCCCAGTTCAGAGTCTGACCTACCCTCAGCAAGTACACCCACTCAGAAAATTGAAAAGTGGGCCACATCCTATGAACACCCAAAAGATTCAGGGCAGGGGTGGCTGCAGCCCCAGAACAACTGAAGTTGCTCTCTGCAAAGATTACAATGATTTTCCTATTATAAAATGCAAAGATCCTTTCTCTGGGGCTTAATGAATCAGAGGACCTTCCTTTCCTCGTGTCTACTGTTTGGGACACTACTGATCAGCCCTCTCTGAAGCACTGTGATGTAGTTAACTCTCAATCTGGAGTACGGTCTCTGGCGGTAGCATTTTACCATCTGCCTGGAGGATCCTCACGCTCATCAAAAGAGGGCACAGGTTAAGAAAGGTTGGGGGAATACTGTCAGAGAAGTAGAGAGAGACAGGTGTGGCACCTAAGACTTTTATTTGTTTACGTACTTGAAGCCTCTGAGGGCATCTTCCCAGCCAGGCCCCCATGCTACTGTGCTATACTCTGGTCCTTGCCCTTGAGCAGCTCCCCATCCTGCCTGAGACAGACAAGTAAAGAAAAGATTCTGGCACAATGTAACAAGAGCTGTGATAGATGTATGAACACAGAGCTCTGAGAGCAAGGAGAAAAGATACCTAATCAGATGGACAGGACGGATGTAGGGGAGGGCTTCTGGAGGAGACAAGAAGTAACACTGGGCTGAGTCTTGCAGGACTTGTGGAAGATAAAGAAGGCAGAAGAACACTGCTGCAAGCAGAAGAAAAACCATGAACAAAAGCCAAGGAGATCTTAGAGCAAGAACAGGACACAAAAGGCAATAACCATAGTGGAAAACATTGATAAATCAGACTACACTAAATAAGAACTCTGTTCATTAAAAAATGCCACTTAGAGAGTGAAAAAAGAACCTTTGGAGTGGGTACACAGGTTACAGAACTCAGCAGATTAGGAACATTAGATACACAGAGGAAACTTATCAAGAAGTAGAGTAACTCTCAAACTGCAGATCTTGGCCAGATCATTAGGGCTGAATTTCCCTTTGGATAAAAGTCTCAGTTTTGGAAGGGAATAGAAGAAAGTGCACATACACAGCCAGGCTCTGCTAGTTCTAAGTATGCATTTATCTCATTTAATCTAGCTGTCATTATCTCTATTTTACGGATGAAGAAACTGAGGCTCGGACTTCCCTGGTGGCGCAATGGTTAAGAATCCACCTGCCAATGCAGGGGACACAGGTTCAAGCCCTGGTCTGGGAAGATCCCAGAGCCACAACTACTGAGCCCGTGCACCACAACTACTGAAGCCCACGCACCTAAAGCCCGTGCTCCGCAACAAGAGAAGCCACCGCAATGAAAAGCCCGCTCACCGCAACAAAGAGTAGCCCCCGCTCACCGCAACTAGAGAAAAGCCCGCACGCAACAACGAAGACCCAGTGCGGCCAAAAATTAATTAATTAATTTTTAAAAAAGAAGGAAACTGAGGCTTAGGCTAAGTAATTTGCTCAGGGTTTCACAGTAAGTGGCAGACCCCAGAGTCTAGAGAGGTTGGCACTGAGCCCTCTAATTGACACCAGAGCACATAAGTCCTCCGGTCTCTGTCATATCTTGTGACAGGAAGCCATCCTCCAACCCAAGCGTGCCCCTGCAGCCCAGCTCTGTCTGTAAAGAGTTAGAAATGGATATTGGCAGTAGTCTCATGCCTGGCCCCCAAATGCTTGGTGTTAAAATCCCATTTTTCTTTAAGCCATCTAGTTCAGAGGGCCCTGAATCAATTAAAAATAAACGTAAGAGATGCTCCTCTCTTGCTGTTCTTCAAGCCTTTTCTCCTTATCATTCTTCCCCACCTAGGGGACCCTGGTCAAAGAAAGGCCTTCCCCTAACAATGCAGTCCAGCTGGAGCTGAGACTGAAGGTAAGGGGCATCTGTCTGTCCATCTATCCAACTTCTTTAAGGGTTATGATGGGGACAGAATTTGCCTTTTTCCTTCTTTAAATAAAGCAAGTGTTACTTGGCTTCTGTGGTTCCCTAGAGCACCGCAGTGAACTCACAGGGGTGCCGCAAGATATATATTTTTTAAATTAATTTCTTTTTTTATTGGGGTATAGTTGTTTTACAAGTTGTGTTAGACGATACTTTAAATTTTTGAGGGAAACAAGACCAATAACCAACATTTGTTTGGACACCCCGTGAGTTCACAGTTTTAACATTAGATTGCACTACATTCTTTTCGATGATGTCATTTCTTTGTGAAGCTGGGTTTTCAGCAGCTGCTGTGATTAAAAAGCAATAACCGTGTGAAAAGCAATGTGGAACAGGAAATGGGGATGGCAGTATTCAATCTGATTCCAAGATGTGAGATGTTGTGCAGTGCCCAGTACATCCCATAAGTTAGTAACTGTGGTTATTTTAAGAATGAAATAAAAAATGTTTGTAATTGAAATCGACGTACAATATTATGTTAGTTTCAGGTGTACTACATAGTGATTTGATATTTGCATACATTATGAAATGATCACCATGATAAGTCTAGTAACCACCCGTCCCCAAAGTTATTACAATATTATTGACCATATTCCTTATGCTGAATATTACATCCTCGTGACTTATTTAATATGTAACTAGAGGTCTATACCTCTTAATCCCCTTCACCTATTTCACCCATTCCCCCAACCCTCCTCTAAAAATATTTTTCCTTTCAATTTATATACATATATTTTTCAAATGGCTACTCAGTTATCAGGATATAAGCACTTACTAAATTGTTTACACCTAAACACTTAATAAAAATAAGGTATCTCTTTTGGCCTCTGGGCACTGTGAAAAATTACTAAAACACTAAAGGCCCACGAACTGAGAAAGTTTGGGAACCTCTGGTAGCAGGTGTTTTTTTAAGTCTCTGTGTCAAGGAGTCAAGGAGGAGCTCCCAGGGCAGGCCCAACCTGCCCCAGAAGCTGGCGGGCAGCTAGCACTCAGGCCTATGGACGGCACACCCAGGCTTTCACTGCAGCTGACAGAAGAGCTGCCCCTCTGCCTGAAGAGATGAGGCTGCACAGTAGCTCCCTCTCAGCCCAGAGGCTGTGCACATCTGCCTCAGCTGTACCCCAGGCTCCCGGGCTCCCCTCTGAACTCCCTCCCTGAAAAGCTCTATTCAGTATGGACCTCATGAATAAAACCCAAGCCAGCCCAGAAGCCAGCAGGGGACTTCCACACACACTCAGACTTGGGCAAAGTCCACAAACCAAACCATTAATCCACTGAGGGAGGGAGGGATGGGAATCTGGGAGATGGCTTCCACTGACAGCCCATCCACTAAAAGGCCAACTGGGTTTTTTGGGTGAAGATTTACATGAAAATAACGCCTTTGTTCCCCAGGGGTTTCTGGCCCTATATACTCCCTCCCTCCATTCTTCCCTGAAGTCATAATCCTCTGTTGGTGACATCACAGCTGTTGATACAATAGCCAACTGTTATGATGTCACAAGACTCAACTTTTGTCATTTTCAGTGGGGAGTGGGGTTAGAGAATGTGACAAAGGGCTGGAATTGAATAAGGTTATAGAACTGGAATTTGCTTTTTCATGCTAATTTCCCTGGTAGCGAAGGGCAGTGACTCAGAAAATGAAAGGCAAGCAAGCCACTGGCAGCAAGGCTGTGTGTAGATTCATCTACACCAAGGGGAGAGGGATGGCGTTAGGGGGGCTAGGGCAGAAAGAGGACAAAAGTTTTCAATTCCAGGATTAGCCAAATATGAAGATGTTCTCAGTCTGGCCAAGTTCAGGACTTTCTCTTTCCATTATCCATCATCTGAGCCCAGGGTAAGCAGAGAAAAGCTGAACTGCAGGAAAGGCTCCAGGCTGGAATGTTCCCTGGAAATTAATGTTTGGGATACTGCATTGGGTTCTGGACTCTACACTGTCCAAGGGATAGGCTCTGTTTGGACTGCATCCTGAGGACAGTGACCAGAATGGAGAGGGCACTCAGAGGCATGTCACAGGAGAAATGACTACAGGAACTGAGAGTGTTTACCCTGGAGAAGAGAAGGCTGCGGATGGGGGAGGCGGATAATTGCCTTGAGAATTCTGAAAGGCTCCCATGTGAAGAAGGGACTACATATGCTATTTATGGTCCCCCAAAGAGACCTCAGACAATGAGAAGATCCAGAATGGCCAATATGAGAGAGAACTTTTTATTCTTAAATTCCAGTTAGAGACTATAAGTTTTTTTAAATTCCTAACTTCTTACTTACAGGCGAGGCTCTTGAGGACAAGACTGTCTTGGTCACTTTAGTGTATACCCCAGAATTTAGAATAAGTGGCACATAGTAAGAGCTTATTAATATTTGTGAAATAAATGAACAAATGAAGCAAGGACAATGGTCTGCTGAAGTTGGTGCTTACTCATTCAATAAGTAGTTTTGAATCCCTACCACATGCCACTCACTCAGTTAAGATGCTGGGGATACAAGGGTGAAAGGAGCGGATAAGGTTAGTCTTCCCTCTCCCCCTGCTTTGTAGATTAGCACAGATGGCATGTAAGGTCCCTTCCAATATTGAGACTCCTTGATTTTTAGAGATGACTAAAATATTTTAAACTGAGAGCAAAGAGGACCCCAAAGGCCATAGATAAACCCTACCTACCACCGCTGCTGTTATTCACAAGCCTGGAAATCTAGACCAAGCTAAGGTTGCCTTCTCGACTGGGGAGAGGCCTGATGCTGAGACAGCCCTGTGCTGGGCCAGACCAGACCAACCAGACTGGGCGTTTTATCAAAGCCTCCCAAGCACCCTAGACAAGACACAGTAGGCTCTCATGTGAACCTGGGCTCCCTCAGCCCAGCAATAAGTACGTATAGTCCAGTTAGGTAATATGAGGTATTTCAGATACCCTCACTTCTCTAGGGAACTTAAAATTTCCCCAACAGCCTCAGGGCAATTATCCTTCTAGGGGCCATCTGAATGACAACATAGTCACTACAGAACAATTTTCAAGGAGATAATTCCAAGATCTTCTAGGCTGTGCTAGGGATACAGGCTTGGTTCCAACTTCTGAGGGCATAAGAGTACAACTAAAGGTAATGAAACAGATGATTTAACAATAACGATATACAATATACCAGAGACACAATACACGCAGACATTATCCTCTTCGGGGTAGTCCTTAGAGGCCTGAATGTTTATTCCAATACATTCTCAAAACATTCCTGAAATTCCTGTTTGGAAATTGCCCTCAGAGACTTTGGAACATTATCTGAATTTTCTCTGAAGGAAAATCTGCATCTTTCAAGGGTGCTAACTCATTCAGAGCCATGTGGCAAAAAGGGTGCAAACGAGAGAAAAGCATCTTGGGTCAGAATAAGCAGTCAAGTATACTGTGGAGCATACTGTATACTGATCTCAAAGGGGATGCATAGCGACATTGTCCCAAATCTCCACTTTTTAGAGTACAGCTGTATGAGTTCACAGAGCTCTCTGAGTATCTAATAAACCCCAAGAACATCCGTAGAAAACTTCTAAGAACATAAACTTCTGTCTACCCTTTTAGGATGTTCACAAGCTCCCAAAGTTCCTCCATAGACTCACTGTAAGAATCCTTGTCCTGGGCTTCCCTGGTGGCGCAGTGGTTGGGAGTCCACCTGCCGATGCAAGGGACACGGGTTTGTGCCCCGGTCTGGGAGGATCCCACACGCCGCGGAGCGGCCGGGCCCGTGAGCCGTGGCCACTGAGCCTGCGCGTCCAGAGCCTGTGCTCCGCAATGGGAGAGGCCACAACAGTGAGAGGCCCGCGTACCACAAAAAAAAAAAAGAATCCTTGTCCTAACCCATTTTACCTGCCCCATAAGTACACAGGTAATTCTGAATGGAGGCCTACAGAGCTCAGCAGGATGCCAACATTGGGCACTGAGAGAGTGGCAACAAGGCACCCTGCTTCCATGAGTCCTTGCATCATTTTTTCAAACCTGGATGTCAGCAATTTACAAACTACTACACATCACAGGCCTTCAGGAGTGTTAGAAATAGTTAAATCCAAAAATATCAGACTTACAAATGCCAAAGATCCTGAGACTCAAATGTGACATTTTCTAACGTGGTTTGTAAACTGGTGCTGAAGACAATTCCCAAAGAGGAATCAAATCTACCTATGGTAACCACAGGTGTTTAGCCGTGTAAGTGCACATATGAAGAGCAAGCTATGGTCACAGCACAGATTTTCTCCCCTTCCCTAAGTCCCCAGTCTCCCTGTGAAGCACAGGGAATATGCCTCCTGCCTTCTTCTGGGCCGGCCAGCATGCCTACCAAGCAGCTCCCGACACACTAAAAGCCACCCAAGTCACATCTGGCTCATGCCATCGCTCTCTGTAATGAGGTATGACATGTATCTAAAGCTCTTGTATATTTTCAGATTTGTAGCCTACAATTAGGCATTTTTGAGGGATGTAGCTAACTACAGTTCTGTTCAGTGACCTATAATTATTCACACAGGCATCACGGCCAATCCAGGCAACTATCAGGCTGAAGGAAGGCACTCTGAGCTCAGACCTCACGGAAGAGGCTGCTCAGCTCTAAGGAGGCCCAGAGAACACTGGTTAGTGACGGGCCTCAGGGGGCCACATTGCTCTTCCTTGGCTATACACAGATACACTGTCCTCTCTGTCCCCTACACCAGTCTTCCTCATCCACCGCCTGGCTCAGCACAGCTCAAGCCCAAGGAATGGCACAAAATTGTGCCACAAAAATGTACCGCTTTGCCGGACACAATCTCCATTACCAAGGCAATAGCAATTTAAAGCAATTTCTCAAACTCCCTACAAATCTCTCACCTGAGGAAAAACGGGTCACACCCACCAGGCCACAGAATCCTGCCGTCCACTGCTGTGCAGCTGGGCTGTGGCAGCTGACATGGGCCACCTCTCTGAGCCAAACTCTCTGCCACCCGTTGCAGTGGCCTCACTGCTCCCAAGAGCCCAATAGAATAATTCTCCCCCTTGCAAACGCCTACCACCATGCTTCCCCACTGCTTCCCTGGCTAGAAGGGAAGGCCTGGTTAGCCCTCAAGATCTGTCTCTAGTGATATTTCAGATATATATTTAGCTCCATTAAGAACTGGTTTCTTGATTCTTTAATGGAAGCTCAAATCCCGATTCTAAATATAACCAAAGATACTGCCACTAGCCAGCCCAGTGCGCTGTGAAGTACGACTATGGCCCACACTCAGAGCGGCATGCACGTTAAGTATGAGCCCAATACCTCAACCACAATTCCTATGCAAGTTACCCTTCTTCCCCAACGCTGGCTCCAAGTCCTTCAGCGTGCTTTATACTTTTCAAAAATACTTTCACATGCCACCTCATTTGAGTCTGCCAAACAAACCCCAGAAGTTAAATGCAATAGGTATTTTCTCTCCTTTTTACAAAGAAGACAGGCTCAGGGAGGCTGTCTTGCCCCAAGGTCACTCAGCTAGTAAGTGCAGAACCAGGTCTAGAACTACTTTGTAGCTGTGCGACCTCAGTTCTTCATATGTCAACAATTAATAGCGGCAAACTCATAGGGCTTACTGTAAGAATGAAAGGGCTGAAATACAAAAGGTGCTTGGAATGGTGTCTGGTCCACCGTGAGGACTACGTTATTACTGTTGCTGTTGTTGTTATTTTTAAGAGTACTATTACCACCACCACCCAGAACCCCCAGTTCAAAACCTAAAGCTCTTTCCTCTCCCTCCTTCTGCAACTTTGCAAGGATTACTCAGGAGGCAGTTTCATCTAACCTTGAGTGAGTCCAGACCCAGTCCCTGCAATTTGCCTATGGAATCTGGAACTCACCGGGCCCTCTATCTTACCACTCCACAAACTTCTCCATGCTTTTGGGTGCATACGCATACACACATATACCACCTTTCTGCAAGTCTGACTCTCTAGTCTCCTGACCTCCGATGTCACGTATGCTATGTTAGCCACCATTCTGTGGCTCACCCAGCCTGCAGTACCCAACTTTTCATTCACTTGGTTCCTCCCTTCAATAATCAATAACGAGAACCCGACTCTCTACCAAGCACTGAGGGGAATATACCTTGCCCTCCAAACACACCAAATGAAAAGTGCGCGAAGAGTGGGGTGCACAAGGGGAGTGACAGCACAGAGGTGCCAGAAAATAACTCTGAGGGCAGCACAATAGATTTCAGAACAGCAATGCTTGAAATGAGTTTTAGAGAGTGACTAGAGTTTTCTGGGCAAAGGGAGAGAAGGACATTCAGAGCTAAGAGGACAGCATATACACAGGGTTACAAGGCAGAATCATACAGAATATGATAATCTCACACTGCCACCATGGAGGGGCTGTATGTGTGTGCCCTCGTGTGTGTGTGTGTGTGTGTGTGTGTGTGTGAGAGAGAGAGAGAGAGAGAGAGAGAGAGAGAGAGGGAGAGAGAGAGAGAGAGAGAGAGAGAGAGAGAGAGAGAGAGAGAGAGAGAGAGGAGGGAAACAGAAAAAGAGACAGAAACAGAGACAGAGAGAGACAGAAAAAGCGAAGAGAGAAAAATTAGATGTAGGTGGGTGAACCCATACTGCCTGGGGGTGGCAGGCAGCCGGGACAACAAGCGTCACGTCTGCCTTTCCATAGTCTGAGTGGCAATCTCAACTCCCTGGTATGCTTACAGTGCACCAATCTTAAATGCAAAATCCTTTAACAACTGTTTTCTCTTTCCTTCTGTCTTCCCCTCCTTCTAAAGATCTGTTTATCCCAATTCTCATTTCTGCCCCGCTCTGAGCCCTGACTTTTAGTGCCAGTGCTTTTACACAAATCCAGCTTCACATCCTGAGTGAAATATAATTTCATAGGAATGTAATTCTGGAATGATCTCATTGAAAAAGCACACCCAGCAAAGGCCATGAGCAAACTTCAGGCCAGCCCATTCACACCCAGAGCCAAGGAGATTGCAGACCCCTTTCCCTTAAATGGACAATGTGCCTGGGGCCCAAGCAAAGCACACCAGCTGCCCACGGATATTATTCTGCCCACAGCCAGCCTGCCTGCTGGCAGACCAAGGCCTGGGCCCACAGCAGTGACCACCACAAACCATTCTGCACCGTACAAGGACAGACTCAGGAGAGCATCCAAGCAAACGGGCCTTACTGCACAGACGTTCCCCGTGCCCCTTGGGAGGGCTCTGGCTCCAGGCCGGGAGACACCAGCTAAAACTATTAAGACCCCCACTCCCCATCACATCCATGCCAGGCAGAAGAAGGCCCAGAAGCCAAGCTGGTAAGGATCCTCTCCACAGCTATCTGTCTTCCCTACCTCTCTGAAACTCAGCTGCTATCCAACTCTATGGAGACAGTCAAGAAAGTAGGGCATTTGACTCTGGAACCAGATGGCAAAGCCAGGTCTAGCCCAGTCCGGCAGGCTGAGACAGGGTAGAACTGGGGAAGAAATAATATACTCTGACGGACTTTCAAAAACTCTAGCTGAAAAATCACTAAGTTGGAGTCTTTGGAAAAAATGTCCTTACTCCAAATCTGTACCTCACCCCCAATGAATCCTCATAAAATGGACCAGAAGAAGAGGAAAAAAATGAATGGCTTGCAGGGTCTACAGGAACTCTATGTACTATTTTTGCAACTTTTCTGTAAATCTATAACTCTTCTAATATAGAAAGTTGATTAAGATTAATGGTTTGTCATGCTTTCCTCTGTAAGGAACAATAGGAGAAGAGAAGCGCTGGGTATAACTTCCAACTCTACCTCCACCAGCTATGAAGCTGTGGATGAGCTTTCTAGGCCTCAGTTTCCTTAACGATGAGGTGGAGATGACAGCGTTCTCGTGCAGATTCAGTAAGGCCTGCAAAGGCCTTACCACTGCCCAAAATGCTTTCTTCCTGGGCAGTAGCAGTTCCTCAGTTCAGTCAGCCTTCACCGTGGGTTCTCGGCGACTGCAGTAGGAGGCCGTACCTCCACTCCACGGCCCTGTGGTCTTTATGATTTACAGTCTCTTCCACACATGGCATCACACTTTAAGCCCACAGTAATCACCCAAAGGGCTGAAAGCCACCTCACAGCGAGTTCCAACTAGTGAAAGCTCCCCTTCGTTGACAGAAACATGTTCTCCTTCCTGCTTTCCCTTCCTCCAGTAGGATCCAACGTCACTGCCAGGAGCTGAACTACTTTCCTGCGGTTCACAGGGGTCAACCAGAAGGAAAGGCAGATGGTGACAGAGCTGGGCTCCCAGTTCAATCAGCCATCCTTGGCAGAGGGTGGGCAGGGGAAGAAGTATGCTCTCCAAGTTGCCACAAAAGACTCTGCACCCCTCAGCAGCACCACTACCCCCAACAGCTCCCACACCCTCCCTGCCCCGTGCTCCCCACCAGGCTCCACATGAAGCTGGGTTGATAAACTACAAATCCGCCAAGTTAATGGGCACAGCAAGTTCCCCAAAGCCAAGAGATAAGCCCCCAGGTCAGGCGTGAAGTTGCACCCAAGCCCTGGAGCCAGGTTCTCAAGCCTCAGCCACCCTGACTCTTGGCTCCATGATGAGCTGTCCACTTTCCCCCAGCAAGACTGAGGTGAGTGGACAGAGGCCCCATCCTGGTCTCATAAGTGGATGGGCTGCAGGCCAAGGAAAGAATCAGGTGAAGAAAGGTATGGCTCTGATGTCACATTATCTCTTTAAAAATCACTCACAAGGATATCAGGTCCTTAAAAACTCTCCTAAAACAAAGGAGAAGGCTAATCTCACCCTGAAATTTTAGTGTCCAAATAAGGGAGCAGTCAGTGCTAGAACTGTTAGCTTGCTCCAACTTTGAAAAGCCCTGTGAGAGAAGCAGTTCCCAGGCTTGAGATTCCACTGACAGGTTGTAACCCCTCGAAGCACTAATGGGTACATTCTAGTGGCTAATTTCTCTGACCTTCCAGATGGCTGTACTGGGGACACACCCCAGCTGAGGCCCAAGGACATTAGTTCCTGGCAAGGAGTATGCAAAAGCTCAGCAGCCCAGCCGAGCCAGATAACAGCCCCAGCTCCAGCGGCTTCAAGGACACGTTTTGGGAAGCAGAGCTCAGGAAGAAGATGTCCTTGGAGCTATTTCTTATTTAACCAAATAAGAGCCAAATATAGCCAAATATGAAGAAGCTAACTATGTCATCTTCCGTGCAATTTTTCTCCAGCTAATCACCTCTTATCAAGCTTACTACAATGGTCTCTGATTACATAGAGCTCTTTATCGAGTGCCAGCCCATGGAGGCAGTAAATAAATGTGAAGTGTTACTATTATCATTACTAGTTCTCCTTTCTTCTTCCATCTCTAGTCCTCCTTCTCGTAAATGACAAACTAAGTATCCTCGAATCTCAATATCATCATGTCATTCCTCTGGGCTCCTTAACTGCCAAGTCCAGATTCTTCCGGTTCCTCCAGAACCTTGTCAAATGCTACCAACCAATCTGGCTTCCCTCTTCTTCCTTCCTCCTCGTTCCACCATCCCTCACCTTACCACCACCATTCCCCTACCATCCTCCATTCCCCTTCACACAAAGCCACACAGACTTGCATAGACACACACACACACACACAAATGCACTGAACTTCTCTCTCCAGGCAGGATGCCTCCCTGCTCCATACATATCCATTTCTGCGCCCATCTTTTTATGTGCAAACCATTTCCAGCCTGGAGTACTCCCTTTCCTCCCTGCTATCCAAATCCTATCCATGCTCCATGGCCCAGTCTAAGGTCCCTCTTAAACTGAAGTTGGGAAACCATCAGATCCACAAACAATGACCGAGCACTTCCTCTGTGCCAGGCACTACGCCACTCACTAAGGACACAGTAAGGAAAACAACACAGTCCTCCATGCTCCTAACTGGTGGGAGCGGCTTCAACAAGAACCTCCCTGGGGGCTTCCTTGGTGACACAGCGGTTAAGAATCTGCCTGCCAATGCAGGGGACACGGGTTCGAGCCCTGGTCCGGGAAGATCCCACATGCCGCGGAGCAACTAAGCCCGTGTGCCACAACTACTGAACCTGCGTGCTAGAGCCCACGAGCCACAACTACTGGGCCCGTGTGCCACAACTACTGAAGCCCGCGCACCTAGAGCCCATGCTCCGCAACAAGAGAAGCCACCACAATGAGAAGCTTGTGCACTGCAACGAAGAGTAGCCCCCGCTCGCCGCAACTAGAGAAAGCCCGCACACAGCAACAAAGACCCAACGCAGCCAAAAATAAATAAATAAATAAATTTATTTTAAAAAAAAAAAGAACCTCCCTGCTCACCTGCTCACCTGAACTGTGCAAGTAAGAGAGTCAACAACCAGACCTCAGAGGCAGCTTGTTGTGACACTTGTGGGGGCAAAGGTGGAGGCGGGAGATGAAGCCCCAGTTGGGTGAGGTCTTCTTGCCTCTCCTTCAGCCTTTCTACGAAGCCCCCTAGGCTTGGTGGTTTAGAATGTATTCTATTACAAGAATCATCGTTCTCTCTGACCACCTTGTCTCCTGCCCTGCTTTGGAGTTTATCAGCTTCAGAGGTTGGCTGGGTCCAATTCCATTCAATAATAATCCTAGCCAACTACCCCTCCTAAGGACCAGATACACAGCTTCACATCCCCACCCTAAGCCCGGGAAAAGAAAGAAAACAACCAACCCTTTCCTCAGGAGTTCCCAGACTTTGTGTCACCGTGAATGCATAGCTATTGGAGGCCACATGGGAGGTAACTCCCTTAGGCCTCTCCAGGGTGGTAGACAATTCTCAGACCCTAATAATAACTTCACTTCTCTCTCTCCTCTTCAAGAAGGGTTACTGGGATAGGAGTCAGATTGCTATTATTACAGGAATAATCCTGCATACCTTCTAAATTGTAAAAATAGATAACCTATTCACATGTACCTCGGTCCTTTAACTCCTGTAGTAACAGATGTAATAACTCTACATGTCATATCATATCAACGCAGTTGCTCTTTCCCCCTGAATCAGAAACAGAAGAGGCCCTCCAGAAGTAATCTTAGATACCTTTTAGACTCAGGGAGTAAGGAGGAGAGAACACCTAACCCATCCCAATTTACATTTCCAGCAGTGGAGACTCACAGTCTTCCTCATCACAACCTATCTGAACCTCAAGTCTCTGAATAAGCTCATGCCACGTGAGACTCAACCATTACTTCTTATTACAGTTAACGATTCAGCCTCCTGCTAGTAAAGATCACCCTTCCTAGCAAGGCTGAATTGGTCTCAGGAACCATTCTAAGGAATGGAAGCTCACAGCGTTCAGGAGCTCGCCCAAAACGCCAGTCGTGTGTTTAGGTGTGCAGACCTCAAGGGGCTCTGATAGGTCAGGGCTGCCAGAAAGGTCACAGCTGCTGCTGATCAATGTACACCACACGTGAGCAATATAAGGGATCAGTGAGGAAAGCCTTACAGAAAAGGCAGCACGGAAGGAAGAAGCTGCCGTCAGCCCTCAGATCACTAGCACCTAGCTCAGAGGAGTGTGTGCCTGAGCGAAGCTATGCACCCAACCGTAACAAGCACCCAGTCTTTGAAACCCGTGGCGTCCAGACAGTATCATCTCGTACTTGACCGTGCAGGCTGCCCGCACTCAGCTACCCTGAGGGCGGCCCGTTGCCAAAGGCTGGAGGGAGGGCCCAGGGCCCACTAAGCATCTTCAGAGACTTAGCTACACATTCAGTCTCCTTCCATCTCAGCCCCTCCCCCTGCCCCTGCCAACTCAAATTTTCAGTCTCCACATATGTGTGTCTGTGTGTCTGCGTTTTATTTACACTACCCATGTCTGTTGTTAGCAACAGAAACAAAGTACTTTAAGGCAGAAAAGGCAAGCGGCCAACTGGCCTGCTGCTCCCTGTCCTGCTTCCAGCTCAGGGAAGAGGCTGTAAGGGATCCTTTGGGCTCCAAGTGACCATGTGGGCTGACAGCTCCCATGTACTAGGGGAGCTGGCATGGAGCCAGGTCACCCCAAGTCAAACACAGCTGTTTGGGGCCCCAACCACTGGCCCTCCCCCTTCCTCCCTGGAGGCCACACTCTGAACACCTCATTCTCTCACCTGCCTAGATGCTGACTACTGCTGGAAGGCAGAGCTTCAAACGCCAGAATTCAGGAAACCCACTCTCCTCCCTTGTACACTAGGAGACTGTAAAGATGAACAGGCATTGCCTCCCCAGACCCAGACTCTATAGAGAAGCAGCCCAAGGCTAAGTTTTACCTTCATGTCCTTTCCCATCTTCAGTTTTTCTGCTACTGATAATCTTCCAAGTTCTAGTATCAGGCTCCTCAATAAAATCAACAGTAACTACTGATCACTGCTTTGTTTTTAGCACTGTGCTCAAGGAGCTCATAGGCTAACTCAGGGAAACAAGACACAATAGGAAATAATCTAAATGTGAGACACAGACTAAAAGTGCTCTAAAGTACAGTGGGTGGGAGTGGAGGGGCTCACGACAGGATTTCTGTGGGAGAGGAAACATGAGACAAGTTTTAAAGGACAAACAGTAGTTGGACAGAATGACACAAAAGGCTGTTGTTAAGATTTAGAGTTAGACTCAAGGTCCCAAGGCAGGAAGAATGGCAGCCCTGGGAGGTAAGAAGGAAAGAGAGTGGCCTGATGACAAAAATAAAACCCTCCCCTCAGGGTCACCATGCTCTGTAGTCCCTCTGCTCCTGCCTCTGCCAAGAGCATGCTCAGTGCCTCCTTTTGCTGCACGACTGTGAAATCCTCTCCCATAGAGTACACAGAGCGCAGCCGGCCCAGCTCCCTAGCCCTGAGAACACCCCGAGGGAACTCCTGGTACTCTAGGCTCCTGCATGCTCCCACAGCTGCAAAGCGGGTCAGGAGTTGGGTCTATTCTTCTGCTGGGTCAGGTCAAGCTAAGTCCGATTTTTCACTCACCACAGCAGGAGAAGGGGTATGAAATTTAAATACAGTCTCTAGTTAGCCAGGGCAACAGGCTCTCCTCCTTCCATTCACACTTACCATCATATGTATATTCAACTAATATATATTGAACACCAACCACGTGTAAACTAATGTGCTTAGTGCTGGTTGGGACACCGAAATACCAAAGACATGGGTCCATCCTCAAAGAGCTTACATTCCAGTAAGGTGGATACAAAAGACACATAAATATAACAAATGCCAGGAAGACTATTTTAGGTGCCATTAGGGAGATAAAAAGCTGTGGATTTGGTTAGAGGGGAATTATTTCCAACTGAAGAAGCAGGAAGGGTTCATTGAGAGGACGGCCCTTGCACTGGTCCTGGAAGATCAAATGGCAAAAGAATAGAGGGGAAATCCTGGGCAGATGGAACTATATAAGCAGAGTCTTAGAGGCAGGAAAGTAGAAAACATACGAAGGACAGTAAGATGTTCAGTCTGATGGGAGTTTAACTGGAAAGTAGACCAGGAAGAAGGAGAGCTGTTAAGACAGAGAAATGTCAGATCTTAGAGGCCTTTGAGAAACAAATTAAGGATCTGTCTTTTCTCTGGGAAATCAAGGAAATTTTCTGAGAAAGGAATAATGGGTCAGGAACTGTGCTTCTGCAAGATGAAGCCATACTCAGAAATCTAGGGGCTACAGCAGAAAAGTCTGTTTTTGTGGTCTACCAGGACTGAAGATTATAGTTAGGATAAGAGAGGGAGGGAACTCAAGTAATCAAGTATATGCCTGGAATTCTTGTCTTTGAGGTTCAGGCGGATGGGACAATAAGTGGGCAGTCCTGAGGGCAGGGCAAGGCTGGAGAACCAGCCGTCCAGAGGGAGCCATGAAAGAGTCAGGGGGTGTAATCATTCAGGGGCTTGGGGAGGGAACAGAATTTCAGAGTTTAGCATCCTGAAAGTGGAATAGCTCCAAGGGATGAGGCCAAAGCTATGAGTACCTTAGCTGGAATGAGGATTAAGTCTTTAGAGTTGAAAAGATTGAGGGACCTTGAGGCCAGAACGCTGAAGGATTCTCGGCATGAAGTCCCAAGTCCTACTGGGCCAGACAGGAGACCTACGAAGAAGGCTGTAAGCAACTAACATGGAAGGCAAGGGGGAGTCAGCATCAAGAATGAGGAAAGGAGATATATGTGAAGGGAGAGACTGACTTCAAATAGGAAAGGTTGCCAGGCAGGGCGGGAAGCAAGGTCAGGGAGTAGAGAGTGAAAGTCAGGGGAGGAGAGGAAGTTGCTTCATTAGAGAAGGTCCCAAGGGAAGTGAGATCTTCAGGGAAAAGCCAGGTTTCAGGTAGGTATGCTCAAGGAGAAGGTAGCAAACAAGAGGCAATACCACTTTTTGTCTATCAGATTAGGCAATCAAATGATAAAACTAATCCCAGAGTGAGGCAGGGTGTGGTGAATGGAGCACTCTCAGACACTGGTGGAGGTACTGGAAACCAGCACAACTTTTCTAGAGGACAATTTAGGAATACGTAAGCTCTGAAAAATACATGCTCACAATGATACCCTACACAAAGTTAAAAGACAAGCCACAGCCAGGAAGAAAATACTGCAAAGCACACAACTGACAAATGATTAAATATAAGAACATGTTAAGAACTTAGAAAATCAATAGGAAAAAGACAAATAACCCAATTGAAAAATAGGTAAAAGATATGAAGAGACAATTCAAAGAAAAGGAAACCCAAATAATCAATAAAATATGAAACAATGCTCAATCTCTCTGAAATCAGGAAAACACAAATTAAAGCAATGAGATGCTGTTTCATATTCATCAGATGGGGAAATACTGAGAAGTGTAGAATCTTCAAGTGTTAGCAAAAATTTAGGGAAATGAAAACTTGTATACATTGCTCAAAATACTTACAATCGCTCTCAACAGCAATCTGGTATGACCTAACAATGCTGAAGAATCCCATACCCACTCCAGGAGGCTGGTGTACACAAACTCTTGTGCGTTCCTCGTATAAGGATGCTCACCACAGCATTGTTTGTAACACACAAAAAGGGGAAAGACTTTAATCATCTCTTACTATCATACAATGGTACATCATATACCAATTAAACTGAATGATTTTATACATGCAGACTTTTCAAAAATGACACTGAGTGAAACAAACCAAGCTGCAAAAGGCTGCATGCAGGAATGGTGTCATGTGTATAAAATTTTAAAACACACAACAATACATTACTTATGGACACATATATAGAGAGGATAAGATATGCATGGGATGATATGCATATCAATTTCTGAAAGGAAAGGACAGGGAAAGCTTAGTCATATCTGTTATATTAATTTTTTTTTAAATAAGAGATCTGAAGCAAATATGGTAAATGTTAATATTTATTAAATCTGGGTGATGGGTACACAGGTTTTTATTATACCTATTTTTTCTTTTGCTTAAAATTTAAAAGATATTATTAAATAATTTGTGTATATTATATACCATTTGATACAGCAATTCCATTTCTAGAAATTTATCCTGAAGTTATACTCATAAAATTAGGGATAGATATTTACTACCACATAGCTTTTAATAGCAAAATAATAGAAATAACCCAAAGTCCACTGTCAGGAGATTAATTAAGTAAGTATTGATTCATCCATACAATGGAATTCTCTATGCAGCATTAAACATTACAAAGTAGCTCTATATATGTCCCTGGAAGATACCCATGTAAGAATATTAGTCAAAGAAGGAAGTTACAAAACAATGCTATGTTTGTATTTAAAAAAAGCATATCTAGGGGACTTCCCTGGTGGTCCAGTGGTAAAGAATCCGCCTTCCAATGCAGGGGATGCAGGTTTGATCCCTGGTCGGGGACTAAGCTCCCACATGCCATGCGGGGCAACTAAGTCCACACACCACAATTACTGAGGCTGAACACCACAACTACTGAGCCACAAACTACAGCGCCCATGTGCCACAACTAGAGAGAAAATCCACACACCACAACTAGAGAGAAAACCTGCATGCCACAACTAGAGAGAAGCCCGCGCACCACAGTAAAAGATCCTGCATGCCGCAACTAAGACCCAACACAGCCAAAAAAAAAAGAAAGAAAAGAAAAGAGCATATCTAGAACATGTAAGAAAAAAAGATCCAAAAGGATATATACCAAAAAATTAACAGTAATTATGCTATCTCTGGTAAAGTGATGACACATGATTTTTACTTTCTTCTTAATATTTTTTGTTATGTACAAATATTCTGCAATGAGCATGCATTTCTTTTATTATTTTAAAAAATCAACAAAGGAATAGAAAAAGGAAAAGGAAATAGGAGGAGCTGGTCTGCCAATAGGAGGGGGGGTTTTACCTGGAATAATTCAAGAGGTTAGCAGAAAAAGAGGGAGACGTTGCAGACAGAAGTGTAACAAAGGCTCTACAAAAATGAAAGGGTTGGGAGAGCAGGGCTCAGACGTTTTCACCCAGGGTAAGAATCTTCAGTAACAAGATGAAGAAAGCAAGAGGGAGGAGGTCAGCTGAAGATAACTCTTTGTAACTGAAGGGCAGAGAGTGTGGGTCAGAGAGAACTACACAGTTCCCAAATTCCACACAAAATGTTAATAATAATTTATCCTCCATTTCACAGATTCTGAATCTGCCGTGGAGACCAGCTTCTTTTGGTGTAGCTTGAGTGATGGAAAGAAGACTCTTGGCTAAGCTTTCTGGGTATAACGTCTGTCATAAGAACAGACTCCAGAAGAGTGGACTTTTCAGCCCAAACTATCTTTCCTTTATTCAACTCACCCCGCACCCACACCCCTCATGCACCCTCAGAAGCTTTAAGGAAATGCCAGTCACGACTGAATTATCTGTGATGAGGAAGGTGACTGAGGCAACAGAAGCAATGGCCTCACAGTGACCTTGGTCTAGTCTGCACAACCAGCAATTCTGTTTCTCTAGAATTAGTGAGAAAGGCAAAGGAGACTCAAGGAACGGAATGAGAAAAGTGGGCTAGTGAGCAAGGTGGTAATCACAAGCCAGTCTTGCATTTAGGCAAATGTGAAACATCTAAAACCTAAAACCAATCAAGGCTGTACAGCATCTACGAACCGACATAGATGTTCTCTTGGCAAGTATATCTTCTTTCCGGGTACAGTACCCCCTATCACATAAGCCCCTAGAGAGTCAAGTAGTTGTTAAGAAAGCACAGGAAGGTACAACATCTGAGACTCCAAGAGTATCCACTGAAATGAAGCCACTCTGTGCTTTCACTAACTGTGGGTTTCATACAAGGAGCCAGCTGCCTGCATTTCCATAGCAGCCAAGCTTTACTCCTAGGCTCCAAATCCTTAATTTGCGCTATGCCAGTGAAAACCCATCAGCAGCTTTTCTTTACATTAAAAACTGACTGTATAAAACTACAATGAGCTACCACCTCACACCAGTCAGAATGGCCATCACTTAAAAGTCTACAAATTACAAATGCTGGAAAGGGTGCGGAGAAAAGGAAATCCTCCTACACTGTTGGTGGAAATGTAAGTTAGTGCAGCCACTATGGAGAACAGTATGGAGGTTCCTTAGAAAACTAAAAATAGAGTTGCCATATGATCCCGCAATCCTACTCCTGGGCATATATCCACACAAAACTATAATTCGAAAAGATACATGCACCCCAATGTTCACAACAGCAGTATTTACAATAAACAAGACACAGAAGCAACCTAAATGTCCATCGACAGATGAATGGATAAAGAGAAGATGTGGTATATATACAATGGAATATTATTCAGCCATAAAAAAAGAATGAAATAATGCCATTTGCAGCAACATGGATGGATCTAGAGATTATCATGCTAAGTGAAGTCAGTCAGAGAAAGACAAATACTGTGTGATATCACTTTTATGTAGAATCTAAAATATGACACAAATCAATGTATCTACAAAACAGAAACAGACTCACAGATACAGAGAACAGGCTTGTGGTTGCCAAGGGGGATGGGAGGTGGGGAGGGAAGGATTAGGAGTTTGGGATTAGCAGAGACAAACTATTATACATAGGATGGATAAACAACAAAGTTCTACTGTGTAGTACAGAGAACTGTATTCAATATCCTATAATAAATCACAATGGACAAGAATATGAAAAAGACTATATAATATACATATAACTGAATCACTCTGCTGTACACCAGAAACTAACACAACACTGTAAATCAACTATACTTCAATAAAAAAATTAATAAAATAAAAAATTGGGGCTTCCCTGGTGGCACAGTGTTTGAGAGTCCGCCTGCTGATGCAGGGGACACGGGTTCATGCCCCGGTCCGGGAAGATTCCACATGCCGCGGAGCGGCTGGGCCCATGAGCCATGGCTGCTAAGCCTGCACATCCGGAGCCTGTGCTCTGCAACGGGAGAGGCCACAATAGTGAGAGGCCCACGTACCATAAATAAATAAATAAATAAATAAATAAATAAAAATTAAAAAATAAAAAATTGACTGTAATCATAGCAGTTTTTCCTGTTTTCCAGGATCACTGCTGCAAAGAGGAAAAGGTACAAGAGTATAAAAGAACACACAGGCATGGGACTTCCCTGGTGGCGCAGTGGTTAAGAACCCGCCTGCCAATGCAGGGGACTCGGGTTCGAACCCTGGTCCAGGAAGATCCCACATGCCATGGAGCAACTAAGCCCATGCGCCACAACTACTGAGCCCACATGCCACAACTATTGAAGCCCGGGAGCCCTAGAGCCTTAGAGCCTGTGCTCTGTAGCAAGAGAAGCCACCGCAATGAGAAGCCCGTGCACCACAACTAGAGAAAGCCCACGCGCAGCAACGAACATCAATGCAGCCAAAAATAAATAAATTAAAAAAAAAAAAAAGAACACACAGGCAAATTCTTCTGTGGCTCAATTTCTCCTCTTTCTACCTCTGACCAACAAGGATGACACAGAGCTAGGGGTACTTCCTGCATGTTGAAGGCAGTCACCTGTCTGTTGTTGTTTTTCATCTGGAAAAGTCACCCACTCCCACCTAGAATCTCTCCCTTGTCACTATAATCCCATGATTTGTTGTGATGTGAGCTTCATTCAGCAATTGCCCAGGACTGGTGTTATCTAGAAGTGATGACAGTCATTTCCAGATCAGAAACAGTCACAGAGATAAAGCAAAGGACAATCCCTGCCTAGCATTTATGACCCAAGAGATGGAGAAGAGAAGGGAGGAAGGCAATGGGCTTGTTCACCTGATCTCTCAACACTGAGTCAGCCTCCCATTTGTAATTGGAGGAAAAACCCGATACCTGGTATTTCAGAGGGAATTAAACGTTTGGTCAGTCCCCTTCTACCCCAGGGCTATTGTAAAGATTAAACAAAATAATGTTTTAATACAGGCAAGAGTACAAGTTGCGTAGCTCTGTCATGTAGGAAGTCAACCCTTCCATCTGTTTTCCAAAGTCCATGGATCTGCTTTTATTTGGAAATAAGCAAAGAATATAGAACTCAGGGCCTTGAATTGATTGCTGTCCAACTCTTAGAAAATCCCAACTTTAAAAAGTGATATTTAAAGACCATCTAATGGGGCATGATGAATATCCTGAGTATTTTAAGCTCCATTTTTCTATCAGATCACTGGAAAGCTACATAGATACACCATTAGCTCAGCTCCTTATAGGGTGGTTTTCACTGAGTTGCAATTTCATGTAACACATTTGTATTTTACCAGCAATCACTATATGAGAACTACTGGAAATTGAAATCACATAAGCATTTGTTGTAAAAATGGTAAAGAAATATCCTGTGGTTGTAAAAACAAGAAAAAAATAAAAACATAACTCTCGATTTAAAAAACAGTAAGGATTACTATCTATTGTATCATTCAATATCTCCAACAAAGATAGCCATATAAAAAAACTCCACTAATATATAAGACTTTGTCCACCTTGAGAAAATGGTATGTTTCCTCTTTCTTAATGGTAAGGTGTCAGAAGGTCAGTTTCGCAGACTGCCAAAGGACTCAAAGTCAAAGGCCATTCATAGAAACAATCTTAATCAACAAGACTAGGACACTTGTATGCTCTTCTTTGATGTTGATGATCTGTTTCCATGTTATAGAAATCTCCCTTTATCAGTCACCCACTGTGTGCCAAGCACTGTCCCCATGTGTTAACTGTGTTAATTAATTTAACGCTCCAAAACAATCCTAGGAGGTAAATGTTATCAATTCTATTTTATCAATTCTAAGAAAACTAAAGTCCAAGGTCACATAGCTGGTAAAAGGAAAAGCCAGAATTCAGACGAGGTCTGACTAAAGTTCCTGTTCCTTCCACTATCCCATGGAAAGCACAGTCAGGTGCTGTTTTTATTATGCCTTCTGTAGCCAGCCACCTCAATTCCTCTTGTGAAAGAATATAAAACCAATGAAAGAGAGTATGTGAAAATATTTTATATACTGTAAGTTATTATTCAAATGTAAATAACTATCATCATCCTCCAGGAGAAGATGCAGAAAGCTGGGCTGACGTCTCTGCTTACACGCACACACGCGTGCACACCAGCAGTCGGCAGGAAATGAGCTCCAAGTACAGCCCAACAGGAGAACATTTCTCTCAACATTAAAACTCATTAAACCATAAATGCGTGTGGTCCAGACACTCCCTTAAACATAGGTGTTTGGCAAGATAGTGAGAAATCATCCCAGTTGTAGCCTCCCCTGGGCACAGACTCCACTTGCTTCGGAATCAAGAAGATGCTGGTATTAAGTCAGCTAGGCCCTCTTTTCTCCCAATTCCCCTTAATCTCCTCTCCTTCCATGATGACCTTCCTAAAAGCACTATTTCAAGAGGTACTATCTTTAGGAGGAGGAATCATTGTTTCGAGTTTTCATTTCTGACTCACCCACAAGTCCACAACTTTAGCTCAAAGTTCTTCAAAACTCTGAAACTCACGATACGCTTCTTTCCTATAAGTTTGATGGCCACACCCCAGGGGAGATATATATATACCTTCCCTGGTATTTCAGAGACAAGGATCAGAATAGCCAAAGTCAGAAAAGGGGACACTCCACCTCTAGTCCTCAGGCATGAATGGCTTTTTAGAACTTTAAGAGGCTAGTGGTCACCAGCAGCAAGAAAATGCCAGGAGTTCTCTGGACCAGTGCTTCATCCAGGGACAGGCACCCACTCTACCTGCCCCCACCCAAAGTCTATAAACAAAATGTAAAGAATGCAACACAAATCTTCACAGAGACTGGCTAACAAAATAACATTCAATCAAATGGCACCAGGGGCTACTTCACAAAGGGATCCCTTAGGGATAAAACAGCGAGCAGGGACTCACTAGGCCATCTCCCTAATACCAGCGCTACTTAGGTGATCAAGTATGTCTTCTCTGGAGGCGTCCTGCTTCAACCCCCGCCCACATATCACAACTCTGTCCCTGTTCTTTTTTGGTGGTTCAGGGGCCTCTCACTGTTGTGGCCTCTCCCGTTGCAGAGCACAGGCTCCGGACGCGCAGGCTCAGCGGCCATGGCTCATGGGCCCAGCCGCTCCGCGGCATGTGGGATCTTCCCGGACCGGGGCACGAACCCGTGTCCCCTGCATCGGCAGGCGGACTCTCAACCACTGCGCCACCAGGAAAGCCCTGTCCCTGTTCATTTTTAATCCCCTACCCCATTAGTTTTCCCCCACCTCAACCAGTGGACAGCAATCTCTACAAGAGTACACAGGCTTAAAAGCTTCTTAAAATGATACTTTGCAATATCATATAATATCGCTTATATGTGGAATCTAGGAAAATGGTACAGATGAACTTATTTGCAAAGCAGAAATAGAGACACAGATGTAGAGAACAAACTTATGGTTACCGAGGGGGGAAAGTGGGGGGTGGGATGAATTGGGAGATTGGGATTGACATATATACAGTACTATGTATAAAATAGGTAACTAATGAGAACGTGCTGTATAGCACAGGGAACTCTACTCAGTGATCTGTGGTGACCTAAATGGGAAGGCAGTCTAAGAAAGAGTGGATATATGTATACATATAACTGATTCACTTTGCTGTACAGTAGAAACTAACATCACATTGTAAAGCAACTATACTCCAATAAAAATTAATAAAATTTACCACAATTGGAAAAAAAAAATGTTGTGCTTTTTTTCCCACCTTGCCTTCTGCCACCACCGACTGTGCTTCCAATCTATTCCATAGTGCTGCTGCTCTGCCGTAAAGCAACTACCCCCCATCTTCCAACTCTTCACAGATGTACGCACGATCTCCTACCCTAACACACACCAGCTCTCCCTGACGGCCCTTTCTTCACCCTGGCAACTTCAATACCTATGTGAATGGACCCACTCAAAACCCCTGTCTCACAACTGACTCCCTGACTTCAAGTTTACTTTTGTCACCCATGCCTATGGACAAATCTTGGACCTTGTCATTGCCTGAGACAACACATCTCAATCTTGTCCTCCAAAATCCTACGCCCTGACCACAATTTCCCTTCCTGCCTATCTCTTGGTCTTTTTACTATCCAACAGCTGCTCTTTGACCTTGGTCAGGTCACTCATCCCTTGAGCCCTCCTTCTTTTTCCTAGCTTATATCAGCCCACCTTTCTGTCCTTCCAGGCAAGAATCCATGATCCATCACACCTCAAATCCCTGGCCCCGGTCTCCTTTCACTGTACAGTTTTCCCTTGGGATGAGAGGGACCCACCACAGATACCAAAATCCACGGATGCTCAAGTCTCTTACACGGCGTAGTACTTGCATATAACCTATGCATACCCTCTCATGTACTTTAAATCATCTCTAGATTACTTATACCTAATACTATGTAAGTGATATGTAAATAGTTGTAAATACAATGTGAATGTTATGTAAACAGTTGTCTGTTTACATAGCAAATGTGTGTGGCAAATTCAAGTTTTGCTTTTTGAAACTTTCTGGAAGTTTTTTCCCTAATATTTTCCATCTGTGGTTGGTTGAATCCGTGGAGGCAGAACCCATGGATACAAAGGACCAAATGAAAGCCTAACTCTGGATCAATTCAATCATCAGTAATCTCTGTTCTTTCTTGAGGGCCACTAAAATTGCTGGTTAGGAATCAGTATGTTGGGACTTCCCTGGTGGCGCAGTGGTTAAGAATCCGCCTGCCAATGCAGGGGACACGGCTTCGAGCCCTGGTCTGGGAAGGCCCCACATGCTGCGGGGCGCTAAGGCCGTGCGCCACAACTACTGAGCCTGCACTCTAGAGCCCACGAGCCACAACTACTGAGCCCATGTGCCACAACTACTGAAGCCCACGCACTTGAGAGCCCGTGCTCCTCAACAAGAGAAGGCACCACAATGAAAAGCCCATGCACCGCAACAAAGAGTAGCCCTCGTTTGCCGCAGCTAGAGAGAGCCCGCGTGCAGCAACAAAGACCCAACACAGCCAAAAATAAATAATAATAAATAAAAAAAAAAATCAATATGTCTCAACATGTCTGAAAGGTCTTTTACAGGTACATTCTGAAGTGTTTATGGATGAAATGATATGATGCCTGGAATTCACTTGCAAAAATCCACAGGAGAAAAAGGAGGGGTAGTGGACAAGGACGGAGAAAAAAGAAGCTAGTCCAAGTGTTGATGACAGCTGAAGCTGGATGATGGATATATGGGGATTCATCTTCTATTTTCTCTACTTTTGTGTATGTTTGACATTTTCCATAATAAAAAGTTCAAAAAATAAATAACCGCTTAAGTTGAAGATTGATGGGGAGTAGTGCCAAAGGTCACCCACAGATTATCTGCTAGTTATAAAATAAAAGCTATAATTTCACAATGAAGAAATTTGGCTTCCCCTACCTTAAGTAGTGACCAAATTTAGCATCAATAATAGTGAGGAAACCAGACATTACATGCCTCTGATCTGCTGCACCATTTATAGTTTTTTCCCCAAAAATGCTTAACCTAAATCAATCAAGCCTCTATATCTAATCTGCAGTTTACAGAAAGTACAGGGGAAAGAGGAAGAACCTAAATAACACCCCAAAGAAACAATCAGACAAATCCATAAAGTGGCAAGAAGATTTATGTTAAAAAACTTAAGAAAAAGGAATGACTAAAACTGAACTCGTCATTTCCCACTCCACCTCTAATAAAACACATTCCCTCCTGTGCTTTTTCCACAATGTTACCCACGTTTCTCCAAGTCATCCCTGACTTTTCATTCTCCTTCTTACTCTCGTCCAATCTGTCACCAAGCTGCAAATGCTACCTTCTTAATGTCATATATGCACCTCGTCCATTCCCCTGCCACTCTGACCCAGACTTTATTACTGATTGCTGGACTTACCGCAATAATCTCCTAAAAACCATCTCCTTATTCCCAGTTTTACTTTCTTCAAATCTACTCTCTGCAATTCAGCCACAGTGATCTTGCCAGCAGATTTAACCATATTGCTCTAGTGCTCAAATTCTTTTAGCGGCTCCACCGCCCACAGTAGTGCTTCTCAAAATGTGGTAAGGAATTGAATGGCAGGAACTCAACATCATATTACACAGAATTAAATGGCATGAAATCACAAGGTGATGGAGCCATTCACTTTGTAAATCTTTCAAACCTTCTCACTAGATTAAGAAGAAAGTCTCTACTTGCTGAGGGAGAGGGAGGGGAAAGGGGAGGGGAAGGGAGAGGGAGAAGGGGAGGGAGGGAGAGGAGACATTCATAGGCAGCAGTATCTGGCAAAATTTTTTCAACATTTTTTGCTTTCCTTGTATTTACTTTAAAACTTATCTTCTGTGTATAGCAAGTTATATTGATTTTCCACTTTAAGAAAGTGAGACAATGTTTCCTTTTAAAATAAATTTAAGTTTGAAAGTTAGCTGACTTAAATATGTAAATAATAGTTCAGAGAGGCCATGATAATATTGTGAAGATGGTAGGCAATGAAAATTTAGTCTGCGGAAAACTGCCCTACAGTTTTAAAATTTAAATTAATCTGTGTGATTGTGGTGATTTCAAAACAAGCTTACAGATTGTTTGATATTTCTCTCCTTGAACTGGAAGGGCCTCTGTGAGTACCTCAAGGAACAGAATGTGGCCTATGTGAAGGTGCTTACCTTCCCAGGCTAGGTTAGATGGGGCCAGCAACCTCTGCCAGTCTCTAGAGGCGCCGGCTTCCCAGTCCTGAGCCACCATGCTGGAGGGGCCACAGGGAGCAATGATGGGAAGGGGGGTAGTAGGAGCCAGAGAGCTGAGGGGCCCCAGCTGCTTGAGTTTCCCCTGCTCAGGCACCACACATGGGAGTGACTGATTCTTCTGATGAGTCCAGCCCAGCCACCTTCTGAAAAAAAGTACGTGAGAAGAGCCCAAGCAAGACCCCCAAAACCATGAGAGATGATAATAAAATTATTGCTTAAACATGCACAATGTTTTGGGGTGACTTGGTACGCAGAACAATGGTAGATCCTGCCTTACAAGAGCTATTCCGACACCCATCTCTACAGTCTCATCTTAATGCTGCTCTCTCTGTCCTACTATGCACAGAAAAAATGACCAATTAGTAGTTATGTGCACATAACTTTGCACACACTGCTTCACTCTTCTCTGTCTCTGCATATGCTAATCCCTCTACCTGGAATGCCCCTCCTTGCCTTGTCCATTTCAAAAACAACGATTCATAGTGGCCAGAAGGTACAAACTAAAAAAAAAAAAAATCCATTCATACTTCAAAATCTGAACCAGCACTATTCCCTCTGTGCAACTTTGCCCTTATCTTTCTCACTGTCTTCCCACCAGTGACTGAATTAATCCTTTCCTCCCCGTGCCACTGGGATAGTGGCATAATTCTCACAGTAGTGTACTGACCTTGTATATGTCTTGTCCAGTAAACAGTTATTTAGTTCCTTAGGGGTAGGGATTGTACGTCTGTATACAGCTGGTCCTCCAGGGTCTAATGAGTGTTTTGCTGATCTGAAGTAGTCTCTCCTTCTGCTTCCGTATTTGTCTACTTCCACTAAAAACACTTCCATCTAAGCTTCTGGCTGACAAGAGCAGAGATGACCCCAGGTCAATGCTGTTCTCTCCTTGGTCTCTCACACACTGACTTCCAGTTCCAGGATTTTACTTACTCTGACCTTGAATAAGGCTTTCTTTTCTGGGTTCACGACCCTTAGAAGCAGCAAGCCTCGGCTGCTAAAAGCTGACTTTTAAAACACAATTGGGGGGACCTATTAGTTGAGTACCTGGGACATAAGTGGGTCCTCAATAAACATTATTCCTCTTCCTTCTCTCACTTCAAAAATCTTCCTTAATCTGTCTTCTAGCAGCCAAGTTTCTTCATACTTTTTCCAGCAGCTCCCCTCCCACAGTCACACCCTCCCTGGGTCTTAAAATCCCTTCAGACTTGGCCCCTGAATCTCCTCAGCACCAAACTGAACTTATTTAACAGGCAATTGCCACCCTGCTCCCACCTCAGCTAGGCTGAGCTCATCACACCAGGTATAATTTAAGAGAGAGGCTTTTATGTCACCATCTAGGTCTAGTGTGTCAAATTCACTCGCATATAGGATTCACTGTCAAATTTTCAGAAGGGGAGTGATGCAATTATTCCAAAACATTATGAAAAGGAATCTGGCTGTGTTGCGTAAGAATAATAGAAAACAAACAAACAAAAAAACAGGATTGGGAATCAGAAGACCTGGGTACAATTTCTTGATCTGAATCTCTCATTAAAGGCTTTTTTTTTTTTTTTTTGTAAACTGAATCAGAAATGTTCCTCTATAAAAGTTGCAGAAAATGTTTTCAATGGTTATGGTACATAATAAATAAGAAATATAAGAATTTGAATATAGGTAGCCTCACTCACTAAAAACACTAAAGTGAACAGAAATTTACAAATAGGAAAAAAGGTTATTTTTGGTTTTTTATCAATAAAAGTTAATTCCTACTTCACCCTACTACAAACTTAATTACAGTCTAAATGTAAAAACTGGAACCATAAAAACACTAGAAAAAATTAATTAATGATTTTTATAATTCTAATGAGTGAAGAAAATTTTTCAAAGCATGACACAAAATTCAACTCAAAAGCCATGAAGGGGGGAAAAAAAGCCATGAAGGAAAATATCATACATTGACCTACATAAAAATTTAAAACATGTGAAAGGCAAATAATTAGCACAAAGTCAAAAATTAAAATAAAACAAACTGAGGGGAAAAATACCAGCAATACATATGGCAAAGAGTTCTAATGTAATATGTATGTAAAAGCTCTTACAAATCGACAAGAAAAAATAATGACCAAATACAAAACTGAACAAAGTATTTGAACAGAAAATTCACATAAGAATAAGCACAACTGCCAGTGAGCATAAAAGGTATTCAATTTCACTAATAATTAAAGAAATCCTAAATAAAGCAACAATAAGAAAGCCTTTTTCACCTATCAGATTGGCAAAGATTGAAACACTCTGTAACGCTCATGTTGGCAAAGGTGTGGTGGAAACAGGCATCATAATATACTTTTTTTTTTTTTTTAATTTATTTTTGGCTGCATTGGGTCTTTGTTGCTGCGTGCGGGCTTGCGGTGGCTTCTCTTGTTGTGGAGCACAAGCTCTAGGCCCGCAGGCTTCAGTAGTTGTAGCACACGGGCTCAGCAGTTGTGGCTTGCGGGCTCTAGAGCACAGGCTCAGTAGTTGTGGCGCACAGGCTTAGTTGCCCCACGGCATGTGGGATCTTCCCAGACCAGGGCTCGAACCCGTGTCCCCTGCATTGGCAGGCGGATTCTTAACCACTGCGCCACCAGGGAAGCCCTTCCATAATATACTTTTGATGAGAACTAAATTGATGCTACTTCTTTGGAAAGAAGTTTGACAATATTTACTAACATTTTAAAGGAGCATAAGCTTTAATCAGCAGATCTTCCCTTCTAGGAATTTTGCCTAAGGTAATACAAGTACTCAAACGCTTGGGCAAAGACAGCTATATACCGCTGTTTATTGCAGCACTGTTTATAATAGGAAAAACTGGAAATAACTCAAATGTCCATCAATAGAGGTTTGGTTAAATAAATTATGATACATCCACCTGAAGAAACAGAGTGCTGCTGTTAAAACTAATGTACTGACATGGAAAAACAGCCTAGGTAAATTATCAAGAGAAGAAATTTCAACCATTTTTTTTACTGTGTTAAAATATATATAAAAGTTGACATTTTAAGCATTTTTAAGTTTAAAATTCAGTGGCATTAATTACATTCACAATGTTGTGTGACCATCACCACTATTTCCAAACCTCTTTCACTCTCCCAAACAGAAACACTGTAACCACTAAGCAAAAGCTCCCAATTCTCCCCTCTCCCCAGGCTCCTGATAACCTCTAGTCTATTTTCTGTCTTTATCAATTTGCCTATTATAGACATTTCATGTAAGCAGAATCATACAATATTTGTCCTATTATTTCTGATTTATTTCACTTAGCACAATGTTTTAAAGGTTCATCCCTGTTGTAGCATGTATCAGAATTTCATCCCTTTTACGGCTAATATTCCACTGTACGTATACACCACATTTTCGTTCATTCATTCATGGATGAACACTTGGGTTGTTTCCACCTGTGGGACAGTGAATAATGCTGCTATGAACACTGGCATAAAGTACCTGAGTTCCTGTTTTCACTTCTGTTGGGTTTACACCTGCGAGTGGAATTGCTGGGTCATATGGCAAGTTTTAGCTTTTTGAGGAACCAAAAGAATTCAGTCCCTCAACAACTGCACCACTTACATTCCCACCAGCAATGTATAAGGGTTCTAAATTCCTCCACACTGTCGCCAATGCTTTTTTTTCCTTTTCTTTTCTTTTATTAGAGTATAATCATTTTTTGTAAAACTAAAGTCGATGTATATACAAATGTATTGTAAGAAAAAAATCCATTGTTACACAACTGTTAACAATGATTATATTTCTGGGGCATGGGTTTACAGGATAGGTTCCTATTCAGACTTATTTATTTTTCAATTTTGTAAAAGTTTTTAGGACAAATGTATTGCTTTTGTTACAAAAAAAAAGGAAAACAATCTTAAACAAAAATTAGCCTGAGACAGTTTCATGCGTGCTTGCTAGTCTGAAACTGTAACACCTCACAGTTCTTGTGTTGTGTATACAGCAATGCCCTGAATCAGCAGCAGTGAAAAGATCTGAGTCCAGTCTTAGCTCTGCCACCCTGGGCACTCAGTTTTCTCACCGCTATGCTCTAATGCACCTAGGACCGGATCAGAGTTCCCAATCAGTATGCCAAGGATGGGTTACAGCTGTGCAGACTCCATCAACCCCTGGGGTAGTACCAGAGCTCAGGGTTACCAGCAGCCTCCTCCTTTTATCCCAGTGCACCTTACAAAAATCATCATTTTCTGTGGGTGCAGGGATATGAAAAAGGTTGGGCAGAGGTAAATCAGGTAACCTTTAATATCCCTTCCCACACTGAAGCAGAATTCTGGACTAACGACGGTAACTAAGAAAAGAAGAGCCCTGGGACAAATCTAAGCGTCACTGACCACGAAGGAGAGATGAAGATCCTCCCTCAAGGGGAGAAGCAAGCACAGGGAATCAAGAAATGAGAACTCCACGGACGAGAAGGCAGCTTGTGTCTAATAAGTCTAATGTCTCACCTGAAGTCACAGGTCCTTGAGGAGATAGCCAGGGGCAGTGCCTGGAGCCATGCTGCTCTGGGAGAAGCATCCCGAAGTTACCTGCTTGGGCAGCAGACAAGCAAAAAACCTGACCTCTGTGGGAAGAGGCACTGAGGCCTGGCTAAGTGAAAGCCAAGTGAAACCCCCTGTCCAGGTGTTCTCAGCCTATCAGCTGGCAACTGTGGACTTTGCCCTTGAAATTCAACTCCCGGGCTAAAGAGATAATCTCCCAGGCATGTCCTGTGTAAACCTGGCTAATCAACAGAACACACTCAACGCTGAGCCTGCCTGCAGTCCCCGAAACAGTCCTGCCAACCAGGTAGCTGTGCTGAAGGGCAGGGGAGAGCTTATCCTGCCATTAAGGTCACCTATCCGAAAAGAATCACGTGCCCAGGACAGGCATTTTCCAAAAATCAGTCAACAGCTGTTTGGAGACAAGCACACAGCGGAAAACCTCATGCAGAGGTGACAGGAATATTGTGAGAAGAGTCCTAGGGACAGAGGGCACGAACCTTGACCAGGCTTTGTTGATGTTATGGGGTTAGTGACCCAAGAGATTCTAAAGTGTAGACATGAAATTCTAAGTGAATGAAGAAGGCACACCAGTTAACATCTGGCCCTCTCACCCTCACTTGAATCTCAGCTGCTGAGCCTGTTAAGCAGTGGTTCCTAACCTCCAGCAGCAGCAGCAGCAACTTAGAAACCCGTTGAAAATGCAAATCCTCAGGCCCCACTTCAGACCTACTGAACTAGAAACAAGATTTCCAGGTGAGCTGGGGGCAGCTCACGTCTGAACACCACTGCTCTAAGGCCCTAGAGAGCTCTGTCATCTGGAGCACAGACCCTCCCTCCCCACCATCCAGCCTTCCCTTACAGTCTGCTTTAAATGAATTTTGGGGAACTGGAATATTACCTCTCTAGTTACACCCAATAAGACAGACAAGTTTCTTCCCACTCCAATTCTATCTTCCACATGGTCTCATAGGTTTCTTTTCTACCAACTAAACCCAGTTGTGTTCCTTTCCTGCTTTCAGAAGAACAACGATTCCCCAATTCCTGGAGGGTTCAAACACTTCAAGTTCTGACCTCCACCAATCTTTTCGGCCTCCCGCTAGCTCATCTGTGTGTCGCTGCTCATGGTAGGTGCGGGCTCAGTGAAGAGGTGCTGGAGATAAAAGCATTCTCTCAAGGAGTCTTTCCTAACCACAGAGCTTTTCCTTCAGAAGCAAAGTAGTTACTAAAACAGACAGGGATAGGGGAAACAGGAAAGCAGAATCCCATTACTTAAAAAAGAAATTCCTCTGTGTGTCAGGAATCCATGTTAAATCTGAAATTCAATCTCACCCTGCTCTGCCCTTCACAAACTATTCCATCTAGCCGGTGAACCAGGCTGAACACAGATCTCATGAACACCAAGGACTGAAAGTTTATAAACACCCTATACATTTTCATTTCAGAATCCTCACTCTTGATTTATAGAATCCAAAACAGGATCAGTCCCTTGAAATAGAAGTGTCTACCAACAGAAACTAGTCAATGTTCAATTCCCAGCAAGTGAAAGTTATGGCCTAACAAATTTCTTTCCTCAAACATTGCCAGCAAACTTGAAGACTCTAAAAGAGACCTGTGGGGCTTCCCTGGCGGCGCAGTGGTTGAGGGTCCGCCTGCCGATGCAGGGGACGCGGGTTCATGCCCCGGTCCAGGAGGATCCCGCGTGCCACGGAGCGGCTGGGCCCGCGAGCCGTGGCTGCTGGGCCTGTGCGTCTGGGGCCTGTGCTCCGCGACGGGAGAGGCCACGGCAGTGAGAGGCCCGCGTACCGCAAAAAAAAAAAAAAAAAAAAAGAGACCTGTGAACTAGAAAATCAGAGTTTACTTACAAATGCTAGTTTACTGACAAATTACTTAAATTTTCCAAAACCAAATTCCATCTTCTTACTACAAAATAGGGGGGATCATAATAGGACATCTAATGAGCTACTTGTGGAGTACTGATCAGAAAGATCACTCTTCCTACCCAGGTAAAGAGAGGTGATTCAGGCTGTTTCCAAGTCTTGTCACACACCCCACCCTCTCCAGGTTTTGATATGCACTGGTAGTCTCAATATTTAACCTGGTACTCCTTTCAGAAAAAGATGGAAAAAAAAAAAAAAAAAAAACCTCACTCAACCCCACAAACATCCAAAATCTATCCTAGCTTCCAATGGACAGAAAGGAGAACATGACAGTAAACAACACTTAACAATTCAGGAAAAAAATGCTCATTAACTATTTTGTATAACTAAGAGGAGGTGGCATCAATCAGAGTGGGGATATAGAAAGAGCACATGCTTTGGAATCATACAGACTTAGATTTGGATTTTAACCAAGTTAGCCAGTCTGAGTTCCTCAGCTGTAGACAGCAGAATATCAACAAATTCGTTCATGGATTGTTGTGAGAATTTGCTAAAATGATGCAAGTGAAAACGCCTAGTAAAACACAATGTCTAGAATAGAGTAAGCATTCATTCTACTAATGATATACCACAAATCTAAAATCTACAGAAATTTTTAAAACACATATTGATCCCAAGAATTATACAGAATTGAATTATATTTATTCAACTTCCTTTAGCTAATCATTTATGTGTCTATCCCCACTCCAGCTCCCTTCTATTTCCCCATATTTTGACAGTTTATCCCTAGTTGTGCCACACCTAGAATACAGACCCCTCATACTGGTTTTCCAAACTCCTTACCATGGCCAAAAGGCTCTACCTGAACTAGCCTCTACCATCTTATACCCCCCTACATCCACCTGCCCCCTATATTCTAACAATGACGACTTTCTGTTCTCTCAACATGCCAAGCTCTTTCCTACCTCAGGGGCTTTGCCTTGCTGTTCCCTCTTCCAGGAATGTACTTTCCCCAAATCTTCACATTCACAGCTTCTTCTCATCCTTGAACTTGCAGCTCAAATGTCATCTTCTCAGAGAGGTCTCCTCTAACTTCTCTTTTGAAAATAGCTATCAAGTTCCTGTTTCTCGGGCTTCCCTGGTGCCACAGTGGTTAAGAATCCACCTACCAACACAGGGGACACAGGTTCGAACCCTGTCTAGGAAGATCCCACATGCCGCAGAGCAACTAAGCCCGTGCACCACAACTATTGAGCCTGCGCTCTAGAGCCTACGAGTCACAACTACTGAACCCGCATGCCACAGCTACTGGAGCACGTGCTCCGCAACAAGAGAAGCCACTGCAAGGAGAAGCCAGCACACCACAATGAAGAGCAGCCCCCACTCGCCGCAACTAGAGAAAGCCTGGGTGCAGCAACAAACACCCAACACAGCCAAAAATACACACACAAAATAAATAAATAAATAAATAATTTTTTTTAAGTTCCTGTTTCTCTCTCTTTTATATCACCATTATTTCCTTCATGGCTCATATCACTATCTTTATCTCATTTATTGATTTGTGTGATTTTTTACTTACTGCCCCCCCATGACACAAGGACTTTGCTGTGTTAGTTACCTCTACATCCCCAGCATAGAGAACTGTGCCTAGAACAGGATGGCTACTCAATAAAGATGTACTGAATGAATGAATAAATAAAAAGTTTCTAAACAAGAGAGGCAGAGTTGGACACCCTCCCTGCCCCCTCAGTGGGATCTCAAGGAAAGAATGTAAATTAAGAGAAAGGGCTGGGGAGAAATAAACCCTTAGGGAACACAAATGGATAAATCATCCCAACTCCCCCACTGACAATAACTGCTATCGGGGCCAGGACGATGTCATAAGTGTTGCAATCTCCACAGCTTTCTTTTTCTCCCCACTAACTTTTCTTATTGTGGTAAAATACACGTAACTCCATGGTTTTCTCCTTTAGTTTCTACAGCTTCCTAGGGCTCAAATTCTTCCAGCAAAGCTATGGAGACATGTGACCTTGGGTATTTTTCAGATGAAAAGGAGTCTGGATAGCATTGCTTTTGAAACCCACCTGGGTTTACCAAACAGATGTGGGTTTTGAGATTTAAAAAAAAAAAAAAAAAAAAAGAAGCTTTTCTACTTCCATTTAATGAGATTTAAATACAACAAAATTTTCCAGTTGTTCCTCATTGTTTTCTTTTTAATTTGACCCCTGCCACTTCCCTTTGGGCACTTACTCAGCGTTAAGAAAACCCACCGCCCTTCTTACCACCAGTATCCTCACAGCTGGCTCTCCCAGCACACTTGAGTGGTAACCCAATCCTGAGCAGCAGTGATGACTCACAGCCCAGAGAGACCGGGTCCCACAGAGGACAGTGCTGCCCACTCCATTTCAAAAACAGCAATTTATCTGGCATTTCCACTTATGTTGGAACCCTAAGGGGTGAGTAAATCTGGGGGTTAGAGGGGGGCAAAGAAAATAAACTTCAGTGCTCTCTTTCTAGATTCCAAAGCCTCAGTTCTCTGAGTTAGTAAAGTCACAGACCGCAGACTGACAGTCAGTCACAGACTGACATTGCCAAGTTCAACTCAGCTACCCCAGGTACTTTCCTTTTGCATTCAAATACCACACTTCTTTATAGGTGCCAGGGTCAGTCAGGTTCTTTAGTTTCCTTTCCCTATTTGCATCCATTTGCCAAGTGACAAAGTATAGGTACACATGGGTCTGACCTTCTTATTCTTAGATCCCTACAAATGAGTACAAGGCCCCACGTGTGGTTTCTACACACTGTGGTCTTCACTTCTTTTTTTTTTTTTTTTTTTTTTTTTTGGCTGTATTGGGTCTTCATTGTGGTGCGCGGGCTTCTCATTGCGGTGGCTTCTCTCGTTGTGGAGCATGGGCTCTAGGCGCGAGGGCCTCAGTAGTTGTGGCGCACGGGCTCAGTTGCTCCGCGGCATGTGGGATCTTCCCGGCCCAGGGCTTGAACTCGTGTCCCCTGCATTGGCAGGCGGATTCCTAACCACTGCACCACTAGGGAAGCCCTTCACTTCTTTTAATCACTCCTTCAGAACACACGATAGGTCAAAAATTGCTAAAAAACTAAATGAGGTAGGGGAGTCTGACATAACTCTGTGCCAAGAAAACTTACCTCCAGTAAGGAGTGTGAGGCATAGTGTTGGTAGCTGAAAGTACCATCAAGGCTGAGCGTCTCCTGATTGTACAGGGAGCTACTGTAGAGACTGAGCTCCTGCCTCTGGGAGCCTACAGAAGCAAAACTGCGGAAGAAATAAAATGTTTGACCCTAATCCACAGAGTTTGGTCTTCTAAAGCAAAAGGAACCTTAAATTATAAACAGCCTCATTCAAAGGGAAAATCTGTGAAGCACCTACTCCCAGGAACTCCCCATTCTGCCCTAGGCCAGCCTGGGTTCAGCAGGCCCATAAATTGGCACTGTTGATACGACCTTCGCAGACTCTAGCTCAACAAGAGATAACAACAAAGCTGAGAGCTTTGGTAGCACTCAAAGGAGATTTGAGGGACTTAAAACATGCTGCTAAATACGGCAGCAAAAGTTCCTGTTTCTTGCAGTTGAACAAGGAAATCTCTTTATAATTACACTTGTAGATAAGATGCACCAAGCTACTCGGTACTACTCCTTCTTGTGAGGAACAGGTTAGAACCTCCCCGTCCCAATCCTCCGCTCCTCCGAGACTCGTCTCAGTGTTCACTGTCAGGGGCAAGTCTCACCTGGGGCTGTGGAGACAACGTGTCTCCTGGAAGATGAAGTGCCAGGAGCTTCTTATACAGCTCACTGTCTTAGCCACAACCATTTGCCTGGGGATAGTCACCACTCTTCGTTCCCTAGCTCTCTCTGCCCCTGAATTTACACTCTCCCTCAGCCCACTTCCCTTCTTCCTCTTTTGCCCAGGGCTCTGCCACAGAACATGCATTACTCATCAGAGAGGGTCCTTTCAACCTAGATGCTCCTTTGTTCCGCCAGATTCCCCCTCTGGTTTACATAATTCTTTACAAAAGCAAGGTACAAGAGCTATGACCTCTGTACTGACAGGGGACACTTACTACTGCCCTGCCGATACTAGATATCTGTCCAAGACATGGAGGAAGGGGATAGCGCCTCACATTTCTCAGCAGAACAAACTGCACAGACAGACTAGCCACTCAGAAACAAAGTCTGCTTGGCTTACAAGGGAATAATAAATATAACTATAGTGGCTCACATTGCATAAAGTGCTAGATACGAGGTGCTATTCTCAGCACTTAACATTTAGGCCTCACCACGACCCTATGAAATAGTACTATTACCACCTCCATTCTATAGAAGAGGGACTGGGACATGGGAGGCTAAGTACCTTCCCCAAGGCAACAGAGCTGGGACGTGGCAGAGCCAGAATGTGAACCCCGACAGCCCGACCAGGCTCTAGACATCACTCTTTCATTGGATGGCTCTTCCCTTAACACACAGGTTTGTCTCTGAGCACAACTGGCTCACTCCAGACTCTAAAGGAGAGAGGGTCTGTCAAAAAACACTGCCAGTTTTCTCCACTGAGAGAAGGAAACAGTGTTGGCCTCATTTATTCACAGAGCTGGTCTAAGTCTTTACAGCAGAACAAATGAGTACTCCAAACATGTGTTGACCAAATTTTTCCAGAGGCACTAAGTGAAACCACCACCTCCTTTCTTAATGACCTGGGAGACCTTCTAACTTACTAAGGGCTAGAGCCTCTCTGCAAGTTGTTGCAACCGAGCCCTATGCAGCTGAGAACAAGTTCCCAGTCTCCAAGTTATACGAACCAAGGCAAAATGCTTCTTAGAATCCAGCTGATGGGGTTAAAAAAAAAAGTTACCCAAATATGTTTTTAAGCATAAATTAAGTATGTTGGTCAGTCTGAGGAAATAAAATGTATCAAATATTTTACTTAGCTTCATTGGACTTTAGGGAAATCTAGTTGGAAAGATAAGATAATGCATATCAAGAGTCAAGTCAGAATGTCAACGAAAACACTCAATCCAAACCTCCCACTTCCTGGAAGAGGAAACTGAAGCCTAGAGAAGCCAAGTTACTTCCCCAAGGTCACCCAGCAAGTCGTAGCTAGAGCCAGGACTAAAGCTCAGATCTGCTTACTACCTGGCCAGGGCTCTTTCTACTCCTGTGTGCGGGCAGAGAAGTTCTTAGGAGGGAGAGATCTCTAACAGCAGAAGCAGCTAGCATTTTTTTTTTTTGTGGTACGCGGGTCTCTCACTGTTGTGGTCTCTCCCGTTGCAGAGCACAGGCCCCGGACACGCAGGCTCAGCGGCCATGGCTCACGGGCCCAGCCGCTCCATGGCATGTGGGATCTTCCTGGACCAGGGCACGAACCCGTGTCCCCTGCATCGGCAGGCGGACTCCCAACCACTGCGCCACCAGGGAAGCCCCAGCAGCTAGCATTTTTTGAGAGCATATGTGTGCCAGAAACTAAGCTAAGTGCTTTATGTAAATTATCTCATTTAACCCCTGCAACAGATCTTTAAGATGGGTAATATTACTAAGACACTAAGGTTTACAAAGGTTAACTCCAGAGGTCCACAGATAGTAAGAGGAAGCGCCAGACTATGAACCTCCAGAGCTGGCTACAAAGCCTATGTTCTAAGCTGGGTCTTGAAGGATACAGGATAGAATTCATGGAAGCAGAGGTGAGGAGTGCTAGGGTAGCCAGTGTCCAGAGCACTGAGAGCAGCTTGGGAAGGGCCTCCAATGCTGCGTTAAGGGGGACCTCAAGGTCCTACCTGGGCCAGCCTGTAGGAAAGGGGCAAGCAAGAAGCAGTTCTAGACTCCCATGACTATGAAGGGTAAGCATCCTACAAGAGGGTAGAGCTGAGCCTATGAAGCTGGGTTGAGAAGGACCACGTCAGAAACTCTCCTGGGGTCTTGACAGAGAGATGAATAAAGTACAAAGTATACACTCCTTCTAAAAGAAGAATATGATTTGACTTTCCTAGCCTAGTAACCCCAACCTGATTAAGAGATTCCAGCCTTACTCTCTTCAAAGAGCTGCTCCAAGTTGATAATAATAATGGAAAGCACTGAACATTTACTGTGTGCCAGGCACTGGGCTGAGAGCTTTACATGTATCATTTCATTCAATCCTCACCACAACTGTAACAAGCTAAGAGTTATTATTATATCCATTTTACAGATGCCTCACAGAAAACTGGGACTCAGAGAGATTAGATAAATTACCCAAGGTCACACAGCTAGTAAAGAGTAATGTCAGATTCTAAACCTGTGTTTATATGACCCCTGAGTTCCAGCCCTTAATCACTTCACTACACTGCATGTAAGATACTCTCATTATGTGCAAATAATTCCATCAGAGCTGCTCTAAGGCAGCACCATACACTCACTGAATATCTAATAGTCACTGAGAGTTGAACAAACACATTACAGGTTGACTCACTTAAAAGCAATCTATAAAACTCAGTTGTCAGAACTCCATAAGGGAGCCTGTGTTCCAAGACATGAATGAACATACCAAAATCAGTTCCTCAAACAAATCTAAAGAGTTCTAGAAACTAGCTGACTTTATAGTTTTCTTTCCAATTTTCCCATTTCCCTTTTCCCGTTCCCCACCCCCTGCACACAGGCACCAGGGTCAGACACTGTCAGAGAAGCCTCAAACACCCTCCTCCTATTTCCAGTCCTTTAGTGGGCTCTCTCCCATTACTCAAACAGTGCTTCAAATCAGAGTCTAAGAGTTGGACCCTCTTCCTTTTTCCCAGGCTAACGCATGAGATAGCCATTAACCCTACCACCAAAACCTAAAACTTCAGTAGGTCTGTGTTTCTTCTCAGTCACACGGACGGAGGCTCACACTGGGGAGGAAATAACTATACTACAACAAGTAATACAATATATATATGGGATAAATCCCACACTTGATACTTTTTTAGATCCTCCCCAGCTCTTGGCCCAGACCTTCTGTATTCACTGACTAAATGGGTAAACAGACCAAGAGAACATATGGGCACCAGAGATGTCTCTGGGCCCAAAGAGCAAATGAACAGGGGTGTTGACTGCAGTGCCAGCCGCTCCCACCCACTCCTGCCCTCCCAGTGCTTGTTAGGATCTACACAACACTGTCTCTTTGAGCCCCTGGGGGCGGGCCGGCATTCTGCTGTATCACGAAGGCCTCCTAGGTCAGCCCAGGTACACCCTCTATCACCCTTCCTGTCCCTGACAACTACCCTCTCCTCAATCCCCCTCCCAGGGCCTTTCTCCTGTTCCTTCTAGTAATCTTCCTACTGCTTCAGATCTTATCTCCCATAACCCTATGTTTATCTCCTTTTTCCCAGGTTCAAATAGTCCTTCATCCACTGTGACGCTTCCTATTAGCCAATCTCCAGCTCACATACAAATCCCTTCAGTGACAAGTCACACAGAAAAAGAGTCTGGATCTTTGAGAAACAGGTGGTTTCATGACAAACTCTTAGGAACAGGTCAGCTTTGGTTAAGAAGGCTTCATATCCTGATTGCATATAATTCACCCTTTATAGAGACAGTGCAATCTAAGATTCAGGCAGTTTTCAGAGAAGAGTATTGTGATCATTTCAACAGCCCCTCAACAGCAGTATACCTGAGCCAAAAAAAATGAGAAGGGATCTTTGGAGAAATCCTTCAATAAGGTAGTCTAGACTCATTCAGCATCTTCCTCTCCCCTCAAAACACACATACACACATACACACGTGCAGGCCAGTTTTCTAGGGCCCATGGCTAGAAACAGAGACCCTGGATTTTTTCTATCAGACAATATATCACGTGGCATGTTCCCCTCAGATGGATACACCCGCATTTCACCCCACCCACCTATTGGGACAGGTGCACAGAGCAGCTTCTCCCCAGCATAAAAGAGATGCACAGTCTCCCTCCCCACCCCCAGAAGAAGCCACTCACTAGTGCAAGTTTTCCCACAGAAAGAGAACTCTCTGCAGACCATGCCAGGTGGTCTTTTTTTTTTCTTTCATGCCCTCCTGGCCCCTTTTCCACTTTCGCATGGTTCCTGCGAGGCCCCCTCCCTACAGCCTGCTCTCCCAAGCTAAGGCGGAGGGACAGAAGGAAGACAAGCCAAAGCCGTGCAGGGCTGCTGCCCGGCCTCCCCCAGGCTCCACACACGTTCCCTTTGCTTGGCTGCCTCAGCAAACTCTCTTGGGCCCAACATGAGAAATCAGGAGTCTCCAGGGCAGTGACAGGTAACAGCTAAGAGAAGCAAAAGGATGACATGCTCTCAGCCTCTCAGTCCTGCCAGCCTGCAGGGAGGTGCTTTGGACAGCCCAGGACTCAGACCCTCTACCTGTCTCAGGTTCCTACCTCCCGGAAGTAGTCATTAGAATCAGATGAGGTGGGGACGGGACGCAGCCTCTCTTAGTCCCGGGCCAGCAGTGTGGCTGTGATATCTGGAGTTGTGGTGCCCGTCCAAATGGTACACCCAAGCCCTGCATTCCAGGGACAGGGGCAGAGCCAGCAGAACTGAGGACGGCCTTGGCCTGTCCTCCAAAGTATTTCAGAATTGCAACTTCCCTGGGTAACTGATTATTCTAATTTTACAGAGAGAAGGAGCCCAGGGGGAGAAAGTGCAGGAAGAGGAGTAAAGGAAGGGGGAGAGAGGGAGTAAGAACAAGAATGTTACTTTTTCATCCTTAAGGAACATGGAGGGATCCGATTTGTGACTTAGCTCTGGGAAACTGGACTGACAAGGAGTGGGGAACAGCTGCAGCCCCAAGCTAAGCTGTGGACAGCTTCCCCTCAGGCTGGAGAGGCTGCTGTGACAAGATTCACCTGGAAAAAAGGCTCCCACCTAGTATGCCAGGAGTCTCTGAGGACAGAGCTGGGATGCCCTTGCCCAGAGGCTCCACTCCCCTGCTATTCTGTTCCTTGCACAGTCCCACGGCATATCGAGTATCTCTGCCCTTGGAATTCCCAATTCCTTGTTTCTTTCTTATTTCCCTCTAAGCTGTAGCCACAGGTTCCTAAAAGAGCTGCCTAGCCCCCAAGGACCTTTCAGAGCAATAACACTTCCTGCCAGTTAGAACCCTGCCTTTCAAACCCAAAATGGAGGAGAAAGGCCTCCCTGCTCACTCGCAACAGTTTCCCCAGCAGAACCTAACAGGATGAGGGAACCAGCCCTGGCAACCAGTAGCCTCTCTTCCAGCTTCTAAAATCTATGACTCCGTAAGCGCCAGGCAGCTGTGGGAAAAGCAAAGGGTCTCTTGGAATCCCTCTCCTCCATACTAAAACATGTGAGTCAGGTGACCCAAGGAAAGCTTCATCTCTGAAGGATCATTTATGGCTCAAAGTCTACAGTGAACATCACTAAACTTCCCAACCCAAAGAAAGCACTATTTGTTTCTTTTCACATCTTGAAGAAGTTTTAAAAGGATTTTCTCATTTTTATTTATAAATGCAAAAGAGAAGAAGGGACTTTATAAATGGGAAAACCAGAACAAAGTGACTTTCCAGAAGAAAGAGGGACCATCCATCAAGTGTCAATTCATAACATCTTACATCATATAGGACTTGACTTGTTTAAAACTACGTTCATGGAAATTATTTCATTTGCTCCCCGCAACAGTCCTATGAAGGAGCTATTATCATTATCCCCATTTCACAGCCAATAAATCTGAAGGTCGTACAGGTTGAGGGTCTTGCCCATGGCTACCTTTATGGTAAGTAGCAGAACCTGGCCACGGTTCACATCTCCTAAACCCAAATCCATTATTCATTCTGCTACACCAAAAGAAAGATCATCTGCTAGCCCTCTTGACACGTGCGGGGACCATAAAATTGGAGGAGCTGCCCAAACACATCCACACGAGTAGAGGAGAACTGAGATCCTGGATTTGCGTTGTCCACCGAAGGGGCCACTGACTCAGAGAGGCCTCCTCTTCACATCTCCCAAACTGAGTCCCAGCCAACAGCGCCATGCCACATCCCCCCAGTTAACCGAGGTGTCAACCAAGCAGAGGAGCCCTGGAGTGCAGTGAAAGGAGGCATCACTTTAGAAGCGGCCCGTCTGAGGTCCAGGGCCATGGAGTTCACCCTTATGGAGCCTCAGGCCACAACAATGATGTACACATGTCCACATTCAGGGAGCCCGCTTGGGGACATGGCCAGTGCTTTCATTGGCAAGCTGACCCGAAGTTAATCAGAAGGCCCCCCTCATTGTTTGCCAGAGTACAAAAGACATTCTGTTCAGAAAGTTCAAGAAGAAAAACCAAAGAGCCAGGATGGCAGCTGTTCCCTCATCCCACAGAGAAACCAAAGGCACCCACCAAGTTTCCTGAGGCCCAGCAGTAAGTTTAAGATATAACATGGCTGAAGAGGAAGCACATCCCGATGGGTCTCCACTGCAGGGAGTGTCCACTGCGTTAACCCTCCCGATAAGATCACTGACAACCTTAGCTACCTCATCACCTATGAAAGTGCCTTTCTGGAACAGTCTCCTCTCCTAGGCCACAATGAGTTCACCACACACTAGTCCTCTAGGTCAGAACAAGTTTTACCGAAACATAGGACAGTGTAGAAGGGGTGTGCGGCATGGACACTGCATGCCCTGAGAGTTGGTTAAAATATTAACCAAGGAATCCATTCAGCACAACCACAGCACTTCATGTCTCCTCAGGTAACCTAGCTCTTAGCAGCAGCTCACTCTGAGATATCTGGATAAGAAAAACCTCTTTGCAGGTCCCCCAGCCCCCAGACACCACCTGCCTCCACCCCATGTATTTTCTAAGGAAAGCCTGTGATGGACTTTATTAATGAAGGAGGACAGCTTGCTTCTTACCAAGCTACCTGGGGGCCAGAGAGAGAGACCAACCCCAGTTCAGATATCCCTAGGACAGTCCCTCTGTCCTAATAACTACTCCGGAGAGACTTGGAGCTCACCACAGGCTCCCAGCTGAGTTAATTAGCTTTTTTTTTTTTTTTCATTAGGTCAGACATAGCAGCACCAAGAGACAAAACAGACAGTGTTCACTAGAACAAACCAAGCCACTCAAAAGACACTGGAGTTTCCACGTAAGAACTACAAACACAATGCTGGAGTGATGATAACTCATTTTTCTACATAAAAGACCCTTCCTGTAAAATATCCTGAGACTTTGTGCTAAATAAAAGATGACGATTCCTATAGTGAAGTCTAAACACCTCAGGTTCAGTAAGAGTGAGATCAGCTAGATCTGCAAAGTCAAGAAAATTGGCTGTTTCCCTCCTCCTTAAGCTAATAGAATCCAACTGTTGGAGCATGACATCATTCCTGAGCCCCAAACCCCGAGCACAGAGTACAGACACTTGCCTGCCTCCCAGAAAACAGCCCAAGACTGGCCAGGAAAGGAGGAAAAACAATCCAAGCCTGGAGCTGACCTTACCTGAAAGTCCCGGTGCTTTCCTGCCCACTCCATTCTCAGCAGTTTGGCTCACACCACAGTCTGTTAGGGAGCCCAGGGCCCCCAAATCCACTCGCTCCGGCTCGGATACCTGCTGCGAGCTTCCCACGGCTCCTTCCTCTGACCTTTCGTGGCGCTCCTTCCAGCCAAATGAGCGGAGCACTGCTGGCCGGCCAGGCCAGTCGTCATGGAGACCCTGTTCTCGCCAGCGCTCGCTCCCGATCTCTCCCTCCCTCCCTCCCTTTCTCTCTCTCCCTCCCTTTCTCTCCCCCGACCCCTCCCTCGCTGTCTCCCTCTCTCTCCCTCAGTTCTGGGAGGCTTTCACGAAACAGCACTGTCTTTTGATCAGCTCGGTCTCTGCACGCATTCCACTCCTCCTACCTCCCTCCCAGTCAGACAAGGGCTCTGGGCTGCTCCTGGGAACTCGCTTCAACAGCTCAGAGGGGAGAAGGGAGAAGACAGTGAGTGGACTTGTTCTGCTCCCCACCAGTGTCTCATTTTTTTTATAACTTGGAAGAGTCCTGGTCGGGGGGAGGGAGCTAGCTGGAACACTTGGAGGGGAAGCAAGCCCTTCCTCTGGGTCCTGGAGTGAGGGGAGGGTAGGAGGACCCAGATGCACTGCCTCGACTTGTTTGTGCGCTTGGGATTTTCCCCGGCAGCAGCTGAGGCGGAAATGCATTCACCTCCCTGGAGCTCGCCTGGACTGGCCTCTCTTCTTACCTTGCTGCCTGCCCAGGCCGTGGTGATGGCTTTAACCAGTGCAGGGACTCATGGTACTAGTGCTGGTGCCAAAGCAGTCTCTCATCTTCCTGCAATGGAGAGGAAAGACACCAGGTCAGGTCCAGTAAGTGTCCTGGGCAAGTCAGAGTCACAGCCCAAGCAACAAATGTGATACAAATACAGCCTAAAGCCCAGGCTTTCTGTGAGCTGTCGTCATGGCCAGAAATAATATCAGTGCTGTTAAAGAGCTAGCACAGTGCCTGGGACACAGCAGGCCCTCTAAGCGTAATCCCCCGATGCATATTTCTGCTTTGTAATATATTTTTTAAAATATTTATTTATTTGGCTGTGCCGGGTCTTAGTTGTGGCATGTGGGATCTAGTTCCCTGACCAGGGATCAAACCCGGGCCCCCTAAATTGGGAGCACGGAGTCTTATCCACTGGACCACCAGGGAAGTCCTCTGCTTTGTAATATTCTTTTACATGCACTATTTTGTTCGATCCCCAAAACCTTTTGAAGTATACTGGATAGATATCATTATCACCATTTTATAGATGGGAAAACTAAGGCTCAGAGGGATCAAATATCTAGTCCACAGTTACAAAGCCAGTTTGGCAGTCGAAGAACTAACAGTAGAGACCAGTCCACTGCCCCCTAGTCTGGTACTTTCCTCTAAGGTACACTGCCATCTGATCTTACAAACTAACAGTTTTTTTGACAGCCAGTTATGAGATACAAGGCTGGGTTCCCTGGGGAAGATAGAGACTCCTTCTGAGTCGTGATCAAATAGGCCCTACTATCATCTTTTAGCCTGAAGGCTCTACGATAGCCTCTATGAGATGTGAAACATACAGGTGCACAAATGAGAGAAAAAAAGTCCTGCCCTATAGCTATAAATTACCTTACACTTCTCCAAAGTACTCTTACAAATCTTGGCTCATCTGTTCAACCCAAGAGACCCACAGTTAGGATGGTACTATCATATTAATTTAACAGATTTTTTAAAAAATCTAAAAGAGAGGCCAAATAACTTGGCCCAGGTCACAGAACCAGAAGATAACAGATCTAGAAATAGTAGCCAAGCCTTTCAACCCTCTTCCGTATATTAAGCAGAGTAGTTCCAAGAGCACCAGACAGAGCAGGGGTCAGAAGATCAGGTAGCCCCGGCTCCACAGCAGCCATGTGCCTCCGGGCAGATCACCTAGCCTCCCAGTCTCCATATAAAACCTGTCCCCTGGGCAAGTGACAGGGCTGGGATGAGCATGAAAAGATGTGTGTGAAAGCATTCTCCTTCAACCAGGCACTGAGCTAAGAACTTCATCTCAGCTGCTCTTCACCACAAACAAACAAAACCTGGGGCAGTTGGTTTGCCCCCAAGAAGAGGCCCCTGAGGCTCAAGGAAGACATTTTTCAACGTTGCTTCCTAAAACCGTGCTAGAGAGATTCTGATGGAATCTTTAAGGCTGAGATCCCTTGCAGAATTTCTGTGTTTTTCACTAATGTCCAATATACCACAAATTTCTTAAAACAAGATTTTAATTCAGTCAAGTTTAAAAGGTAAATATATGTCAGGAGATAAGGTAGGAGGTGTGTCACAAAATACAACAGGAAATAACAGAATGGCACAAACCCTAAGTGGGGGGCACTTTTGCTTCAGTGAAGCAATCAGAGCTTCAAAGAGGGTATACTCAACCACCTACTAGAAATACCCAACCCAATACCCTGACCCAAGTACCAACTCAGGAATTCCTCATAGGCCCTAGTGTCCCCCACCCCCATATGCAAAGGAAGACAAGATGAAACGGCAAGGGCAATACCATCAAATCACTAAACTTCTCCCCCATCCCATTCCCAACAGGCAGCCCTCTGCTCTGCTCCTGATGCCCAAAATGCACATTCCACTTGCCCAGTCTCCATGATGAGAAAGCAGAGGTGATGCCCATTCATTTTTACAATAAGACAATAGTCACAGTTATAATATTAATACCAACTAATGTTTATTGAGCACCTACCATATGTCAGGCATTCTTCTAAGCAGCATGAAGGGACAAGGTTGAGTACTAAAGCTGATACAAGTCAGTCTCTAAAGTAATGCAAACTTCAAAAAGCCCTCCAGACCAGACACAGAATGCAGGCCATGCTCCCCCTAGTGGCACACCGGGGTTACAGCGGTTCCTTAGGGCCCTCCCCTGGGGGGACCAGGTAGGGACATAGTAAGGGCCGCATTAGTGGGAGAACTGAAATCGCTGCTTGGGTGCTGCTATTGTGTATAAGCTCCTTGAACTGGGCAGAGAGAAAGGACAGCTGAATCCTTCTGCTGCCTCTGCAATGCTGGATTCAGATCAATCCTACCTGACCTTTCCGGAAGGATAGGGCTTTTACAGCCGTATGTGGTCTAGTATCTGCTGGGAGGCCCACATGCAGACTTCAGCCAGAAACCCAGGAGATATCCTTGCACATCCCTACCTCACACTCCCCGCAGCCAATCCACTTACCGACTCCAAATAATTCTACTTCCAAGATTTATCTTTTATCTGTCCGTTTTTCTGCACCTCCATTGCCACCCCAGTCTTTCCCCTTAACCACTGCACCAACCTCCTAATCACCCCAGCTTTCACTCTTGCCCTCACACCTCCGTTCTCCACAGAGCTGTCTGAATCACCCTTTTACACCAAATCATGTCATTTCCTGCTTAGCACACTTCAATGGCTTCCCACTGCATTTAGGATAAAATCTGAATTCTTACCAGGACCTATAAGGCCCAGCATGATCTTTCTCCAGCCTCCTCTCCTCTCAGCACATTTCCTACCCTCCCACTCTGGGTGCCAGCTACACAGGCCACCTTTTAGTTTCCCAAAGTGTCAGATCTTCTCCAGGCTGCTCCCCTTGCCTGGGACACTCCCCCACACCCTAGTCTTCACCCAGCTGAATCTTACTCGCTTAGCCTCAACTTGCCTCTCACCTCTGCAGAGAAGTCTTTCACGATCCTCCAGTGTAAATGAGGACTCACCCTCCATGGCACTTACCATAACCTGCAATTGCTCATTTGTGCGATTACTTGCTTCCCCCCTGAGTTCCTTAGGAGCAGGAACCTTGAAAGTTTTGCTAACCACCATATTCTCTGCATTTAGGATAGGGCCCAGCTCATAGCTGGCACACAATAAAAATCTGCTGAATGAATGCATAAAACCCCCTTTCTTCCTGTCCAACAGGAGGAAGAAACTTAGAACAGCCATTTCACGTCACTCATTGTATCTTTTCATAGACTTACAAACTATAATTACATGTCTTTTCCTCATGTGCCTTGCCTGTGGGCTCAACCAAAAATTCCTGTAAAGTCTCCCTGTGGTTTGTTTCCCAGAACTTTCCTCGTAAGGTCACTCTTCCGGGGACGCGCTCCAGGGTTTTACAGCCTTTCCCAGTCCCAGAGTGCCCACTCACAGGCACTCCAGCACAAGTATCACTGCCAAACCAAGTGGGATGCAGGAATGGCTCAACGCCCACAGATGGGAAGGCTCTCCCGGGTCAGCTCCATTCAAGGACAAAAATGTTTTCTCTCACCTCCACTGCGCAGGTCACTGTGCTTACAGAAAATACACTTTTACTTTAAAAAGTCATCTTATGTTTTATAATTTGGAGATGGGTGTAAATATTGTTTGAAAAAATGTTTTTCCATTACTGAAAAGAAACTGAAAACTACTGTCTGGGGGAAAAATAATGAAGGCCTAAATAATAGCAACAGCAGTGTGCCTAAGCCCAAACCCCTCCCGTGACAGACATGGCCACCAAAATCTGAAATCCCTTCCGGCTTCCTCTCCTGCCACACTCCCCCACGACCACCACTCCATTACAGGCACAACCATCACACACCAGCTGGTGCTCTGAAAACTGCATTTCTCCTCTCCCTCCCCAGCTGCCCACACTGTTACCTTTTTCTGAGTGGCTCCCCTTCCCTAACTAGCAAAACCAAATGGCCTTCAAGGCCCAACTCAGTCATCACCTCCTCTGTGAAATATTTCTTGATCTCCTGGCAGGATCTGTTTGTCTACTCTGCAAGCCCACAGCAGTTTAGGATGCCTTTATCATGGTATTTATATCATTTTATCACTGCTACTTGCACTCCCTCTCCCCCACAGTTGTGAGCCCCTTGAAGTCTATCTACTTTCATATTTCATTCAGAGTGGGCAACCAATTAATGTGTTCAATAAATGAAACACTTAAAAAGACTCTTTAAAAAAAAAACCCACAGAAACAGCTGCCCCCTCCATTAGATGAGGGAATTTGAGTGGATAGCCTTACATAGTCTATCCACTCAGATTCAAGAGAAGAAAAAAAATTATATATATATATATATTTTAATATATATGTGTGTATATGATCATTAGGTTCTAGATTTGATCACTAGAAGAAATTATAGTCTTTTCTTTAAAAAACTTTTCTTTAAAAACTGAAATGCCAAATCTGAAAACACAGGAGCAGAATAAATCTTTTAAAGTCACTCCTTACTTTGGGATCATTGGAATTCAAGAAAAGAAAGCTGTTATCTCAATATTACTGGCTGGATCCTAGAATGCCTAAGAGATGCAGTATAACTTCAGATGCCTCTAGAGAGCCTAGCTCCCAGTGCCCACCAGACTGGGGTCCAGCAGCATGTCCACTGAAGACACCCAGTTCTACCCATGTGTCCTGCCCATTTTCCTACACTGGGCTCTGGTTGCCATGTGAGTAGGCAGGTTTACACAAGAGCTCTTTAGGACTTTACAATTTTCCTTTTCTACCTCTGAGTGGCAATGTGGTTAAGAAGGGAAAAACTAAAAATTCAGGAGTAGAGAAAAGAGTCATCAGACTGGAGTCCAGGTCCTGGTTACAGGGCGGTGAGATCCTGAGCAAGTCCCTGTCCCCCACAGGGCCTCCGCTTTTTCCTGCATATAATGAGAGGGGTATTGGGCTGTTGGAACTAGCTGTTCTCCAGTGGTCCCTTCTAGCTTCAATGTTCTACTGCATTGTTCTTTGGCAGTCACCCAGATCCGTGGTTCTATCCTAGTCACCTAGTCCCCTTGCTTTCTGAATGAATCCAAAGCAGCAGAAAGGCATCTTGTTTCAGGAGCTACAGAGCCTCCATCTAATCCTTTCAGCAGAACCCCATGGGGCTCTGGAGTCATCTGCTCGGGATCAGATAGAAGAAGACCATCACCACATAAGGCAACCTTTCCTAGAGGAAAAGATGGGAGATTCAGACTCCCTGCCCAAAAGCAGCTGGCCTAAGAGAAGAAAGGCACCAAACACAGGGTGGGGAAATTAGGAAATGGCCTGGGAAGTGCCTGGAAGAAGACTGCAGCTCTGCCAGGGACTCACTCCTAGCCATCAGTCTGAGACAAAGCAGCCTTTACAAAGCAGAAGCACTGGCAATATCTAACGAAGTTCTCTTGGAAGACAATCTGCTTACTGCCAATCAAGCAGTCTCTTCATGGGCTCTACCAGGGCCTTTGCATCAACAAAACAAACGCGTTCCTCCAGATGGCAATTCCAGCCCTCCTCTGCCTGGGAGCCACAGCTGGCAGGACCTCCAGTGCGCTGGCCACTGCTACACATACTTTGCTTCACAGCCTTCCTGGGAAAACAGAGAAATACCGATTCTTTGCTCAAGTCCTGGCATTTTATGGTAGGAAATTCTTCCAGGTCCTTATTCCTGACCTAATCCCGCCTGCCTCCGACCCTTTTCCCACCTACTCCCCTCCGACCCTGAGGCTCTGAACTCAGAAAGTGTGGGCTCAGCCTATAATTATCCTAGATCCCACTGCCCTGTGGTGAAGCGGCTACTGGACATCTTCATGCTGGGTTGAGCACACTCTCCTTCTGTGCGCCAGCCTTCCGGCCCCAGTCCACCTCCACTCGGCTCACAACCCTCAATATGAGGCTCAAAGTTCAGATCCCCAGGACACAAGGTACTCAGTGCCTTGATCCAGTCCCTCAGAGTATCTGTCACAGAGTGTATATATGGGCTAATTTCTGGACTCTCTCAAATCCACAGGCCCCTGACCACTGCCCCTTGTTAAGTCCGAGCATTTTAACACTGGGCCACATAAACACAGTCTTGGGGCCAGGAACAACTGGACCAAGGAGGCAGTATCCCAGACCCCCTCTAGAAGCCCCATTTACCCTTCCAGAATGGGCTTCTCATGTTTACTTGGCTCAGAACTCCAAGCTCAACCAAGATCTTACCCGTCATGACTAAAGCTTCAGGTAGGGTACAAAGTGAAGGAAAAGGAGATGGAGGAATAAGAGGAATGTGCACTCCAACAGCTTTTCCATGATATAACCAAGAAAACACCTTGAGCCTCAGAAAGGAGTATCCCTTAGAATAAGATCTGGGCAAAGCTGTGGGAAATGTGGGTCCAGCCATATCACCTCCTCCATACTGTCTCCCCTTATTTTCCCAGGTTGGACTGGATTCTCTACCTCCACCCCCTGTACTCCCTGGGACAGTCTACTACTCCTGCATCTGCCATGTTCATATTTTAGTGATATTTAGCTCATATTTTCATATTTTAGTGCACCAAGGCTTATCCAGCTCATTTCTCCTACTAGCCTATGTCTTAACTCTGAAGCCTAGTTTAGGGTTCTGTACTGAGTACAATTAATAAATTTTTAACATATGAACTAAAGAAACCAACCAACTAATGGATCTAACAAATAAGGGATCAACAATATCACCACAGAACCTAAACCATTTGGTGCTTAGCACCTCAGAGTGGTCCAAGGTTTTCAAGGTGTGGTACATATATACAAGATGATTACAAGTGGTATAAGAAAATTTAAAAAAATTTTAATGCTCTTGTATTTATCTTAATGTGTATTTTTTTAAAAAGATAACCAGCTATTAACTCCATTTTCACTGAAGTCATTGAGTAGACCAATGCTAAAGAAGGTATATATGTTTTTTGTTTGCGTTTAGTTTTGTTTTGCTAAAATTAGTGGGTAAACATTTAAAGAGAAATGGGATACTTACACAACCTCAAAGTATCTCTCTCAGAATATATATTAATTACAAAGGCAGAAACAGGGAACTTGTCAGTGGAGAAAACTGGCAGACATTACCTTCACCAAGTGATCAAAGTTAACATTATTAGTAATAAGATACACTGACATCATGTACCCCTGACATGAAGCAATGAGAAGGGCACTGCACTTCTGTGGTGTTCTTCCCAAAAATCCATAACCTTAATCTAATTATGAGAAAACATCAAACAAACCAACTTGAGGGACATTGTATAAAATACCTTCCCAGTACTCCTCAAAAGTCTCAAGGTCATAAAAGGTAAGGACAGACGGAAGAATTGCCATAGACTGGAGGAGACTAAGACACAACACCTAAATGTAATGTGGGATCCTGGATTCCACCCTGGAACAGAAAAAGGACCTTAATGGGAAAGACTAATGAAATACAATTAAGGCTATAGTTCACATTATACCAACGTTAATTTCTTAGTTGATAAGAATACCATAGTTATGTTAGATTAGGGGACTTTGTACTGTCTTTGCAGACTTTCTGCAAGTCTAAAATTATTTAAAAATAAAAAGTCTTGTAAAAGCTAATTTAAAGATAAATAAATAAAAGTATATATGGTACATATCATAAACATGGGTGAGAATGACTCAAGTTTGAGAAGCAAGAGTGGCCACCCTTCAAACCCTACCTCCAAGGAAAGCTTCCCCAGAATAAGAAGAACAGCTGTAGAAGAATATTTAGTAAAATGGGCAGTGTTCAGTTTATATTACTTGGAGAAAAAGTAATTATCCCATTTTGTTAAATATAAATATATATATATATATATATATATATATATATATATATATGCCACATATATAATCCATAGAAAAAATGTCTGTATTGAAATAAAGATAACCTATCCTGAACCAAGTACAGATGGCATTTATTAAATAGTAAATGGGATATAGCTTTTGGAAAGCATCTTGGCTAGATCAATTAAAATGCTCATATCCTGTGACTCAGTGGCCTCATTTCTGGGAAGCTGTCCTAAGAATAAAATACTCAAGTATGAGGGAAAAAAATGCATGTTCCCAGCATTATTTATAATAATGAAAATTAGAAACAAACTCCATGTGAGTCATTACTAAATTGGTAAATGTCAAGTGTTTTTTGACCACTACCCATACTAAAAAATAAATTTTATATAGTAATACAGAATGTGCATGTATGAGAGAGCGTGTGTGCACGTGTGTATGTATACAAAACTGAACCAAAAAGTTTCTGCAAACAATACTTATCTTTACTATGTGTGATGCTCTCTGCCATTTTCTACCCTAATCTATTTCATTAAGGAAACAAAGCTTGTAGAGCCCCACTAGATTGATTCCCCATCCCACTAATGATAACCTGCAGTCTGAGAAACACTGCACTAGATGGACAATTGTGCAGCCATTAAAAGAAATGACTACAATCCACAAACTGGTAACAGTGATTGGCTCTAGGGAAAAAAAAGAGAAAGAACGTAGGAGGAAGATTTGCTTTTCACCGTACATCTTTTTGTACCTTTTGAATTTGCAATACATACATGTATTATTTATTTAAAAAGTGACTGTGAAGACTTTAACAGTATCAGACAATGCTAATTTTGCATAACAAAGTTATAACTACATTAAAATGTAGAAAACACATACAAGCGAAAAAGGAAATTATACCAAAACAATAACCACATTAGCAATTTTTTCCTTCTTACTAAGTTCTACATATGCCACACGGTTACTGTTTGACTTCTACAATTTAACATATATTTATTTTCTAAAATTAATGCAATTATTGGCAAGGGTACATAGGAGATTTCAAAGCTAATGGTAATGTTTTCTGTATTAAGCTGGGTGGTAGATACATGAATACTCACATTTAAACTGTACATATAAAAAACATATACTCTATATTTTAATAATATTTTTAAAATGAAAGATTGCAAAAGTGGACCATTTTTTCAGGTCTGCCTCTCCTCACCCTCAAACTCAAGCAGACACTCCAACAAAGTGTGGGATAGGATTTAAAACCATCAGTCAAATGGATACCTTCCATTTTTGTAAACAGGTTGTAACATGTTAGAACCTGTCTCCTAAAGATTTCCATTTAGAACTTTGTAGGTGGGCTAGTTTCAGCGGTCCATTCACACTCAGGACTCTCTTTTAGTGTGTTTCCTTGATTTCCCTTCCCCCCCCCTCCCACTAAGCCATTGTTTATGCCTTCATACTTTAAATCACATATAAGCTCTTCTGAGCAAAAGGACCATTTCTTATTCATCTTTGAACTTCCAACAGGCTATAATGCAGTGTTTTCTTTACACACAGCAAATGCTCAATAAGTATTTATTAAATAGGCAATATCATAGGCAAAACTCCAGAACAGAGTATATGAAACACAAAAAGTAGCAAGGACATAAAGAAGGAAGCACTGATCACTGGAGATTAAATAAAGTCATGCTAAAAAACTCATTACATTTATTTAATACAGTTAACATGGAATTATAGTAGAGAATAAAGGAGATAATATATGTAACACACTCAGCAATAGATAGTAAGTGGTCTATAAATAATAGTCTGGGGGTTTAAAAATAATATGCACACATATTTACATAATATATATTTACATATGATATATATTATGTGTCACATAAATAAACATATGCACACACATATATCAAAGAATTCCAGGACACAATTTATCTGCACTTCAGAAAAATCTCTCTTGATCTTATGGATAAAACAGGAAGGCACTGGCAGTAGCACCATCTGGTAACTCAGGACAGCTGGGTCCAAATGGAAGAGCAAAATGGATCAGTATCAACTACGAAGGAGTACTCTGGAACTCCTAGAAGTCTGGACATTCCCATCTGTTCTAATCCTAGCCTGGTCACCCTTTTTTATCAATGACTCGGGTAAGGCACGCTTATCAAAAATGCACATAACAAATTAATTGGGAGGGAAAATTAACATATTAGAGATAATTCCAAAAAAAGGGCCTCCAAAAACTTAGAACCATAGGTTAAGTATAACAAGATTAAATTTTAAAAGGACAAAAGATATCATTTTACACTTAAGTTTATTAAAAAAAACTGCATGACAACAGGACGAAAATGGTAGAAGTAAATTTTTGTGACTTTCTGTTTGAATAAAAAAAAAAGAATGGTATAAGTGAAAGATACTTGAGGAATGGTTCAATATGAGTCAACTGATGAGTCCCTGTGATTTTGAGTTTACTGACCGACATACAGAGTCCAGATCAAATGAGGTCCATGTCTTACTTTGCTCCATTCTGGTTAGAACAATAGTGTATCCAGGGGACACACACTATATTTGCAGACCCAAGGGTAACAGAAGCCCTAATAATATCCCAGGCAAGTATGCTGAAGAGAAAAAGAAAATCAAGTCTGTGGAGTCCCTTAAATTGAGAAATAAGATAACATCTCTGGTTCATGAAGCTCTTAAGACCCCCTACAGAACAGGAAGATAAAAAACTACCCCATGACTTACTCCCCATGGAGTCATCTCTGGGAACTAGTGGCTAGATGCGATAAAGAAAGCTCACAGAAAGAAGAGACAGCTGAGCCCTGCCTGATCTGCCCTTTGTGCCTTCCACTACTTACATGAGAGTCTCTCATTTGGGGCTCTGACCATCCAAGTTCTAGTGAGGATGCTGAGAAGCTCAGGAATGCAAACAATTCTTACCCGTCATCTCCCCAAACCATGGTTCATCATGATCAGAATTACAAAGTGATGTTTTTAACCATCAGAGTGAATTCTTGTGGATCTTTAACCTTCTATACTAAGCTGTCATCTGATAGCTCTTGTGAGCAAGGACTCGGCTTTGACTGTTGTAACTGAAACATTAGACAGTAGGAATGCAGCAGTTCAGCTCCATCAGGCATTGCTGGGACGTATACATACCAGCGTATCTCCCGTAATGAGAAACTACCGTGCTTCTAAGGACTTAAGAAGAATCAGGAGGAGAGAAGAGCAGTGGCCCCTCAAAATTCGGTGCTTATCCTAGGGACATGGATGGTGGCCCTGGTCTACAGATGAGTGTCCTACTAAATAAACTTCAATGTCCTATGGTAGAAGATGCCATTTTTTAAACCCTTCTCTCTCTTTTCCCCCAAGGATAGGAACCTAGAAGTTTCTAATTTATGCAATGATTAGCTCCTTCCTTAACAATACATACACTAGGTGTATCCCATTTTTATGTAAAATAGAGCTAGTCTGCCTTTTGTATAAAAAGAGGTGCTTATAAACATTCATTTACTTAGAGATCAACTCAGAGAACAGGTGAGATGATGAGAGGAAAAACAGAGGAACGTGGAGGGAGAGAAGAGTGCAATTTAAGATCCTGAAGGACAGAAACAGGAGGAAGCTTGTTTGGAAGTCTGAGAATAGCATATCTGGGGGAATTCCTGAGCATTACTCCCTGGGATGTCAAAGAACATATCTGAGTAGCACTTAGCCTTTGAAGGAAAGAAAAAAATTCAGAAAGCCTATATTCCTTACCTGGGTGAACATGATTGTCTATAGCCCATGTAACGGGTTAGCTGACGCTGCTAATGACAGCATTATTAGGAAGAGGGCAGAGTAAAACAAACAAACAAAAAAACACACAAAAGGTCAAGGACTACTGTCCCCAGCACAGCAGTTGCCAGCAGAAGACTTCTTTCTCACAAGCTGTGGGACTCCAGAAGCTATAACTGGGAGACACTGGCTCTCCTCATACCCAAGCAAGCAAAGGAAGTCAACCACGTTAAGAGACCTCAAGGTGATGAAAGACTGCAGCCACTCATCATCGACGCAGATAACATCTGCAGTCAGTGATGCAGGGACACTCCTCTTCCAAGGAAAAGGCCCACAGGAGCTGAGGAGGGGAAGTTTACTCAGGAAAAATCCACCAAGAAAATGAGGCATGACTGTGTCTATGTGCTTCCAAGAGAGTAACCACTGCTTATTAAATTAGTGTTCCTCTTCAGACTCAGGATTTCTCCAAACACAGCCCGCAGAAACATAGCCACCAGCCAATCACGAAGGGTCAGAGACCCAGAGACAGCTGTGAGAGCTGTGAGAGGCGAAGAGGAGACTAAATTGGGCTGTGGAGGTTTGCAAAATGATTTTGAGGACAGTGAGGGTGACCCCAACTCTATTTTTCTTTCTTCAACCGTGATCTCTCTCTGCTCTGTCTCCTGCTGTATGGGGCGGTGAGAATGAACACAAGGAGGGAGATCAAGAGCTCTTTGAATAGAAAGCAAGAACTTGAAGGGTAATTGACTGTGGAGGTGAAGGAGGGTCCAGAATGACTCCCAGGTTCCGGCTTGATCGCTGAGCACCAGCCACCACAGCAGGGAATAGAGACAAAACAGAATATTCCAAGGTGCTATGCTGTAGTCATGTCTGAGTTTAACCAAGAGAGGAAGTTGCTCCAACACAGGAAGTTATCTAGACAAGACAGACAAGAGTGGAGAGAACAGAGATGGAGGAAGGGGAATTAGACTAGAAAAACAGTTAAGGAGAAAAAATAAAAAAGGAAAGGAAGGAAAGAGGAAAAGGGGAATGGAGAGAAGTGCATGCATGCGTGTGTGTGTGTGTGTGTGTGTGTGTGTGTATTTTAAGAGGAGGTGGGGAGAGGACATGGATAACACAAACAGCCATAACTCTGCAAATACTGAGTTCAAATATCGGCCACAGCCTACTAACAGCAGAGTGTGTCCTCTTCGGTAGTTAGGTTCTGGGGTCAGCATATAACATGAAAATCATGTGGAAACAAATTACTCTTGAAATTCCCTTCAAAAGGCACCACCCTGGAAACCAGCCACAGTCTCTGAGGAAACCCAATTCAATACTTTTCATATACATTATTTTCATGCACTCTTAAGAATCTCAGAACTAGAAGGACCCGAGGAGTCCGTCCTCCTTATATAGTGGTTCTCAAAAAGAGTTCCTAGTAGCAGAACCACTGATTTAGTCTGAAGCTTCTTGAATAAGCTTCATTTTGCTCAGAGAGACCGGTAATCACCTAATGTCACCTAACTAGACAGGACTTTTCTCTGACCCCAGACTCCTTCCTCCATGCTTCTCGTCTTAAATTTCCCCTAGGAGATAGAAGGCCAAGATTGGAGGTCCCATTATACCACTAAATAGTTGTGCGAGTTGGGAATAGTACCCTCTCCTTTCTTGGCTCTAATCTCCCCATCTGGACAATGAAGCCAGATTAGATGAACTCTAAGAGCCCAGACAACTCTGAGATACGTACTGAATGAAAAAGTGCTTTGAAAAGCACTTCATAAACATAAGATATCGTAATGGTCAACTCTCACAGGGCAGAAATGTTGGCATCCTACGTCTTTCCCCTCAATTTTACCCTTAATATCCCATGTCCAGGTCCTACTTATTCTACTTTTGAATATTCTCTAGGATTCACCCCCTTCCTCTCTATTCCAGTTGCAGACGACCCATACTCTTTGGTGGGTCTCCTTACTGCCAATCTCTGTCCTCTCCAAAATTAGCCTACTCTCTTCCACAAGACTGCTTCCCACGAAATTCCACTTTCGCTGCATCCCTTCCCATCCCCTGAGCACCAAGGCAGATCGTCGTTGCAGGGACCCTGGAAAGCCACACCCTTTCTATGTCCCTGCTGTTCTCCACAACCAGAACACCTCTCCTTTGATTATATAAAGTCGATCCAAACTTCAAAGATCAGAAAAGATCCTGCCTCCGCCAAGAAAGTTTTCCTATAGTTTTAAGAACCTTCTTATTTCTGAACTATAAACACATTCACAGTTAGTAACCAAACACAGTTAAGATCTCTATATTCTCTATTTGTTTAACAAATTTTGTCTCTCCCAATAGATGATAAATTCCCTCGGTGATTAAAAAAGCTTTATATAATATTTGAATCACAATGTTGGTTAAGCTGAAAAATTCAGCTAGTATTATTGACCGTTTGATGGCTGAAAAGCAAGGTCTTTTGCCCTTGACCTTTCGCAGGAAACGTTGGGGGTGCGGGGAGTGGGGAAGGGAAGGGGTGGAATCAATACTCCTCCAACTCCTGAAGTACCTTCCCACCATTTCCTCCCAACTTTCACCTATTCTGTTTGAACCCTCTATCACAGGTTCAAATCAACTTCTTCCCTAAGGATGAGTCTCAGCACATCAGAGCAGTATGCTCTGTAATATTTAGTTATATTTAGGCAGTTATATTTCGCTCCATTCTTAATCCTGATCAGTCTTGATCAGTCCGCATGATAGCAGCAGCTGCTTACAACCCCTGACAGTGACGGGAAGGTAAAGGCAAGAGAGAAATGCAGAAGGAGGAAGAGCCAAAAACTAGCAGGGATTTTGTAATATACATTTCAGATTTGGGCCCTTGAGGGAGGTCTGCTTCAAATTAAGCCCCATCTGTTCTCAAGCGCCAAAGAGGCAGGACATCCATGGGAAGGCTCTGTAACCTGTCAGCACATAGACACCTCTATAGGCCATGCCACTGAGGACTGCAAAAATGCTTCTCATCCTTAGGGAGCCAACAAACTGGAGGTGGGGACTCTGACTGGCCATCCCTGCCAAGGGATGCTAACATGTGCTGTCACCACCCAGAGCGTCAACGTAACCAGACTGGAAAGACACCCAGAAGACACATGCTCTTACCTGCCGCCTCTAAGCTCCTTCCTCACAAAAGGCATCTGCTGCACCCATCTCCAGAGCCAAAGATCACAGGAAACCGAGCACTAATCTTCCTCCTCGGACCCTTCCTTCCAGAGTGGCAAGGAGACAGGGAAGCAAGTCAGAGAAAGTTTTAAGGAGAATCAATACCACACGGCACCCCATGAAAAGCTAGCTCCTGGTCCCAGGACTGCAAGAAAGGGCAACTCCACATTCAAACTCCTGGTTATCTCCAGGGGCTGATCTCCATGGAACTGCCCTCGCATTCTGCATCACAGAGGCACGAAGCAACCGCACCCCACAGAGCCCCAGAGGCAGAGAGTTAGGCAGAAAGGAATGCAGACGGCTTCCCAGAAGTGCCCAGCAGAGAAGAAAACCAAGAGCTTACCACAGCTTCCTGGGCCCAGAAGGGGAGGAACTAGGCTCTCAGAAGAAAGACTTCAGCAGCTCAGAGACCTTGAAGGTCCTCATATCTGAAAGCCCTAAAGACGAGAAAAGTACCGTGGTGGGAATACGCCTGGACAGAACAAGCCTGGGCTGGCCCCAGATGGCTTCCAGTAAGCAGTGGCTATGCTGAACGTGAGCAAGAGTCTTACAGAAACCCGAAGCTATTGATGGCCCCAAAGGAACCCAAGGCAGGCCTGGGATGGGGATGTCTGAACCACCTAGTATAAGCTTTTGCTGGTGGCTTTACCACCTGCTTTCCATGCAGGGGCTTCATTTTTTTCCACATCTTGCGGGAGGAGGATGGAACGAGAGCAGGTACCCAACATCTGACAGGAACACAAAGCTACTCAGCAGATGGGCTTCATAGGCTCCAGTGCCTCCCAGCTCTGTTCTCTTTGTCATGCTCCAGAGGACACAAAGCTTCTTCCATTCCTACTGTGAGTTGTAGGCTTCCCAAGGAGCCCCACCACAGTTCCCAGAAACCCATACAGAGGCAAGGCTGAGCAAAGAGGAAGATCTTCCTTGCAGACGTGCTTTCTCCAATTTGTCACATATTATGGCTTTGTGAGGCTCTGTTCTAGGATAAGCATAGGGGAAGGGGCAGAACGTAGAAAGGAGGTGATTCGGAACACCTCCTGTTGTATACTAAGCAGCCACATTAAACATACCAAACAAAAATAATCAAATAATTTTAATTGAAAAATGAGTTAAATCATAAACTGCTTTCCCTTCCAAGAAAAGGGCAATTCCTAATACAGATTCCCAAAAACCCAGACAACGTTTCTCCTTCTCCTCTCATATCTAACCCCAGTTTGGAAACCCTCATCAGTTGTCAGCATTAAAACAAAATACACACAGACACACAGAGACACACACGTCTGTTCACTCCTCAAAGCCTTGTTCCCACAGCCAAGGTTACAAGACCCTTTCCAACTTCAGGTCCCTGTGGGGACAGCAGGAGGCAAGAATTAGACGAAGGCTTTTCCCAAGCAAAGGCCTTGTCTCCCAATAGGATTGGGGGTGGCTTTAGACACCCCCAAGTGCAGGAAGGAGGCTGAGCACCTGGAATCCCCCCTTCCTCCACAGCACCAGTAAACCAGCTGACGTCATCTCTCTGGTAGCCACATGTCTGCCTCCCAGCCTCTGGGATTTTGCCCATCCTCACCTCAAGATTGCAAAATAAGTGTCTGGAGCTAGTTAGTTCAGTTACTTACAGCCTGGTACCAGTGAGACAAAGGTGAAAGGTTTGCTCCTTATACAAATCATTAGTTTCACCCTGCCCTGTGGCCATAGGTTTTACTCCCGTCCCTTGATCAAAATGCATGCTGCTTTTTGCAGAGACGAGACCAAAGATGAGCTCAAACCATCTCTGGGCACCACAGAAAGAAAGACAAAGGAAGAGGTAATCAGTTACGGACCTACTTCTTTAGAACTACATGACATATACTATCCCCAGGCAAAAACATATGGATAAACTTTCCCACTCTAACAGGAAATTCTCAGTCACTTGGAACCTAGTAGAGCTTGGAATTTTATTCAAAAAATTGTTCCATTTTCCTGAATTCTTCATTCCACAAAGAGATGCTACAGTTTACACACAGAGCACAGGGACATCATCAGTTTTCATAAATTGGCAGCAGATTTATCCCACTGGAAATAGACACAGCTTCAAACTAGAAGCTTTCCATTTAAGACCTGACACAGCAACACAACAAGAATGTATTATTTCCTACTCAAGAATAGGAGCAGATAATTCAATTAACTCCACTAAACAACTTGTTTCAAGAATGTGGTCCTGTCATAATTGGATCATGATATTCAAAGTAGGGGGACGTCTTCAGGCTTTAAGCTAAAGTATTTCCTGAAGTTACACATAGCAAAAAAAATAAATAAATAAAAATAAAGAGGGAGAGGGAGAGAGAAGAGCTTAGTCAGGCATGGCACACTCTAGTACCTCCAGCTGCCACACAGAGACTCAGACCAAAGGAAGGACCCAGCTTTCCTGATGGAGCACCAGGCCTCCTTTGGAAGCACTTTTCTTCCTCTCCATATGACAGGAATGGAGTTGGCCCCTTCCACAGCAATATCACCCTTAGGGGCCAGAGGATGAAGACTGGTTTTGCACTGAACACTCCTTTGTCAGTCAGTCATCTTTACAAGTTGAAGAAATTTTCCCAAAGAAACAATATTAGATATGGTAGCTGCATGCCCAAATAGGCTCATTACTGAACATGGCTAAAATACTGTTTATATAAAGATACAAGAAAAATTACCTGTGTAAATAAATACTTGCAATAAAACAAAACATAAGAGAAATAAAATTAAATAATTTTTACATATCCCAAAATTGTGGTCCTGGAAGAAGGACAGATTAATTGAAAGATAGGTATTTTTAAGGATTCCAAAAGGTATTCACAAGGACAAGACTGACAGCACTCATTCTTCACATCATCTCATTTCACTCCCAAATGTGTGACTTTCCTTTCCAAAGTATTCTTGGTATCATGCTTATCAGCTATGACTGGGGCTAGCTTTCACTCCACAATCAAAGAGGGAAGGGGACAAGGAGAGTATTTCTTGAGGTAACTACGCAAAACAGGTAGAAGAGAAAGAGAGTGGAGAAAGAAGGTTAAAGACGATGTGAGTAGGATTTGAAAAACACCTACCTGAAGGGGAACTATGAGCTATGACTCCTGAGAAACACAGAAGGCAGAGGGTTTGTGAGTATCCAGGGCTGGAGTGGCAGGGAGGACACATCGGGCATTACGTGACAGCTATCAGTTGGGCCATCTTCCTAGGACAAGTTGGTTTAAGAACAAGTGAGACGGGGGAAAGTACCAAATAGCCAGACATGGGCTCACAACTCTTATCAAGCCCCAAATCAAACCATTATTTCGCCCAGACGATGCTGGCATTCACAACAAACACATCTATAGAGCCTATAGGAAATGTTTATGCCTGTTCTCTTGGAGCTGGATGAGTTGGAGTACCTAGCTATCTAAAGGAAAGGAACTATCCCAGAGCTCCACGTCATCTAGCTCTAACAGTCCCAGTAAAGTAGAAGGCATCCTCACTGGTGATGTAGGGTCAGGATGGAGTCAGAGCATATAGAGTACGTTAAAAAAACAAAAACAAAAGAGAGAGAAAGAAAGAGAGAGAGGAAGGAAGGAAAGAAGGAAGAAAGGAAGGGAGGGAAGGAGGAAGGAAGAAAGGAAGAAAGAGAGAGAAAGGAGCACTGTGGTGTATGTCACAGGGACTTAAGATAAATTAAAGGATTGCAGAATAGCAAAGAAGGCCCAGTTGAACACATACAGAGTCAATTATGTAACTCTTCTCCCCAGAACTACTCTACTCAGTTCCATGACTTTCCCTAGCAAGGTGCAGCAGCCTGAGAGCCTCCTGAGGTTGGGTGTAGCAAGAGTGAGTGCAGGTCCTTATCACTAACCCTGCAGGGACAAATATCCCTCTGAACTCATTTACCAAACTTTCTGCTGATTATGCCTGACACAGGATCACAGGGCAGCAAAAGACTGTGGAGATGTCTTCCAAATCTGCACTGGAGGAAACCAACACAAATCTTTAACTGGAAAGAAAAAGTATAAACTAGGCAAGACCTGATTAAATCCCAGAATCATTTCAGAAGGGGACAGGGAGAGATCAGGAAGAAATGTACCTCTGCCTATCTGAGTATGTGTGTGAGAGCTATGGTTTACATAGGCAGACGTTAAACTACTTTGTTCTTCTTCAAAAACTTGCCTCTCATGAACACCAACGGGGCATCTCTCAGTTCTTTTGTCTACTTTTAGCTCCTAGTTCCTGGTGATAGGATCCCCCAAATATCACCCCCTTCCTTGCTGGAACCAAACCATACCACCTTCAGGGCACAAGAACTGGAACGCAGCCATGCACAGAAGGAGTGATCAACAAATGCAGAAGTTGGACATCTTAGCAAACATTTAAGGTTTCTGGAAACTACTACTTCCAAGGACCATTCTCCACATGATGAGGAAATCAAAGCCAGGTGAAGATCTGGGCTGAGTTTCAAATATTTCTGGGTTTATGAAGGAGGTGGAAGGTGGGAGGCAGAATTCTGGAACTGAACCCACAAAAGGCCAAGCCTCCCACAACTCAAGGGTGACAGCAAACAGGTGTGGACCTAGAGCAGCCCCAGTGGTGGACAAGGCAGTTATCTCTTGAAGTCATCCTTGTCAGAGAATTTCCACCACTTTGTTATCACAGTTTATACTTTTTCAAAGTGACTAGACATATTCATTTTATCTATATTTGGATGTGAGTTTCCTTCTGGCTCCACTAATGATAGTCATGGTCACAGTTCTCTGCCTCTAGCCCATCTACTCTCCTTGATCCCCCAGGCTTACTCTCTGGGTTCCTAACTCCATAGATTCCCGTCTTCTTTATCATAAGGCCCCTTTTGACAAAATGAAATTGAGACATAGAAATGTGACTTGCACAAGATCACACTGCAAATTAGTAGCACAGCAGGGATTAGAATCCAATTCTCTGAACTCTAGTCCAGCACTCTTTCCAACTGACCACAATACCTCTGTTATAGGAGAAACATCTGCTCTGGAGCACCAAGACCAAGAATCAAAACAGTTTATCTGCATGTCTTCTTAAGCAAAACAACACAGCCAGAATGTTTGGCAGAGACTAACTAAATATTTCCTCTGTGATCTACGCCGGAGGGGAAGACTGTGGGAGTGAGGTAGGCACAGGACACAGGGAAACTGAAGAGAAAACCACTGCAAAGCCAGCAGATGGGCGACAAAAGAGGGAAAATGCAATCTTAAACTGAGGACAAGCTAGGGGCACAGGAATCAGATTTTTTCTTTAATGTTGAGATTTAAAATTAGGATTCCAGACCTAAACGTGAATGTAAACAGACTGTCATCTAAGAACTGACTAAAGAGAAGCCAGAAGAAAATGTATCACAATATCAAGTCATAAAGACAGGAATCTATGGGAGTGAGATGGGGGTGCCTAGGAACTCAAGGCTAGAGGCAGAGAAGCACTACCGCGGGGCATCACTAGTAGAACTGGAAGGGAACTCAAGGGACCTAGACAAGGTTCTTCCAAAAGGAGAAAAAGCACCAAGATCATTCAGCTGAAAGAAGGCTGGGGGAACAGAAGTCGTCACTGTACAAAACTAGGTCCCCTGGTTTAAAAAAAAAAAAAAGAAAGAAAAAAGAAATCTACCTGATGATGCAAGAGAGAAACTCTCCAAAGAGTTCGAAAGCTGTGGAATGGGAAAGTTCTTACCACCAAGGAAACGCCACTTGAGCTTTCCCGGAACCTTTAAGAAAGAAAAGGCTTCAAAGGGCATAGGACTCCTCAATTGTGTTAAATGAACAAAAAGAAAAGGGAGGCTTCCACAACAGAACAAAGAGGTCTGAGGCAGGCCTTCTACCACTGCCCCTGGGGGCAAAAGGGTTTTCTCTAGCACTCCTGTGACCAGTTATCTTAGAGAGCACACAGTGAGGTCAGCCTCAGAGAGGCTGTTTGCTGTGCCTGCATTCTCGTAGGCAGGCTGATTGGGAGCAAGCATGAGGTAACCTCACCAGCAAACGTGGCCACTGGTGGTCACCCTCGGGCTGGAGGAAAGGGAAAGAAAGAAACTGGAGCTCTTACCCTCAACAGGTTTATGTTCTATTTGAGCAGCCAAGACACACATCCCAAAGAACTAAGAGGGCTTCCCTGGTGGCGCAGTGGTTGAGAGTCTGCCTGCCGACGCAGGGGATGCGGTTCGTGCCCCGGTTCGGGAAAATCCCACATGCCGCGGAGCGGCTGGGACCGTGAGTCATGGCCGCTGAGCCTGCGCGTCCGGAGTGGCCCACTACCACACACACAAAAAAACAAACAAAAAAACCCCAAAGAACTAAGAAATCCTGCATCAACACTTTAGCTCAACAAGCTCCCATAAGCCATCCAGCCTCTGGGCTTGGAAGACTATTCCCTTTCTTAAAGAAGAGTACCGGGCTTCCCTGGTGGTGCAGTGGTTAAGAATCTGCCTGCCAATGCAGGGGACATGGGTTCGAGCCCTGGTCCGGGAAGATCCCACATGCTGTGGAGCAACTAAGCCCGTGCGCCACAACTACTGAACCTGTGCTCTAGAGCCCGCGAGCCACACCTATGAGCCTGCGAGCCACAACTACTGAAGCCCACATGCCTAGAGCCCGTGCTCTGCCACAGAAGAAGCCACCACAATGAGAAACCCGTGCACCACAACAAAAAGTAGCCCCCACTCACCCCAACTAGAGAAAAGCCCGCGTGCAGCAACAAAGACCTAAGGCAGCCAAAATTATAAATAAATAAATTTAAAAAAAAAAAACCTTTAAAAAGAAAAGGAGAGTACTGGCAACTAAGACAGTGATGAGCAAATGAGAAATGGTCTAATAGTCACAGAACATAGCAAAAGGGAATTTTAGGAGACAGAGGAATTGCTTCCTGATTGTGAACTGATTCACTCACTAGGCAAAGTCTATGAGACAAGGAGCTAAGCCAAGGAAAGTATTTTAAAAGGATAGGGGGAATGGAGAGGGCAGCTCTTCCCCAGGTGGAAAAATTGAGAAGGCAGACAAAAGGAAGGAGTGAACTCCATGGAAACAGGGAAACCCCCCACCCCAAAGCTTCATGTGTAATCAAAGGCAGAAAGGACCAAACTAATGTAAACAGGCCAAGGGAAGCTAATGTGCCCTTCTCCAGAGAGGCCAAAACACACACTTCCCCAGCATGGCCCTGGAAATGCGGAAGTTAGGTGTTCCCTTAGATGAGGCAGGCAGCCTGGGGGAGTTGGGGAATTCCCAGGCTGCTCTTGGGCATTTTTTTCCTCCGAGTTCCCAGGCACTCAGAGAGTTCACAAAAACTCCCGGGCACAGAGACCAAGTAGAAGGTAAAGCTAAGACTTTACTGCTTGGAGGAAAATGCAGTTTGCCCAAAGTTCCCACAAGAGAGAATCAGAAGAAAATAACCAGGAGGAACAGCAGGACAACCTCCAAATCTGAGCACCTAGGCCACAGGCCTGCGGGCTTCCCACAGTCCTCCTTAGCTCCGATGCAATAAACAGCTGCCCTGGAGAAAACAATGGGCCTTTGTCTGTGCCTCTGCCTTTAGATTATCTTGGAGAACCAAACAGGATAATTCCTTTAGAGGAGTGGTTCTCTTAAATACTGGCCCAGGCCATGATTAAAGTTTTTATCATGTACAGCATCCCTCTCAAATTCCTACCTGATCCACAGTGGGCAGTAAGGGTCCTGTGCAGCCCTGGCCTGGTACATGAACCAGTCCCAGACAGGTTCTGGCAGCACTCTTCCTGGAGCCCTCACCAGTCAGACACCAGAGCTATGACTTCTGCTTTCTCCTTGGCCTGGCCACAGAATTAAAAGCCGAACAACTTACCCACTTCTCTCCATTCACCAGAATATTCCATGTTGTGTGAATTACTCTGACGGTTGATGCTGTTTTCATCAACATACCTGTTGAAATGCACTATCAACAGTAACTGTGATAAAATAAAGTGTGAAGCAAGCTGGAGAGTCAAGCTTCTCCTGAGGTACTAACAAATAAAAATTCCCCAAACGGACAAACACATCAATAAATTTTATGTTGTAATTTTTCTTGATTCAAAATAGTTTAAATCTAACCTAATTTTGTAAAAGAGGAGAATTAGGTGCTTTCTTGCCAAGAGCTGCCCTATTATCCTATTTTAGTTATTGTTTTTAATTTATTATTCTGGTTTTCAAATGTCCTTTCTTATATGATGTGATGATGACAGGTTTGGGGTTTTTGTTTATTTTTGGCCTCTTTTCCTGGGAAAAATATCTTAAAATCTAGGAATTCTATATTGGCCTCAAAAACTAAACAAACAAACAACTGTGTTTTATGAAATTCAATATCCTATAGTATGCTAGTCTTTTCCCATCTTCCTCCACAGAGACAACTGGTGGCAAATGAATTGAGGAGCCATTTCTTTCAAACCACCAAGGACTAGATGCCACAGCACAAAATCCCTTCACATGAAACAGAGACAGTCTGAAGAATTCCTAGTATCTTCCTCCTCAAGACCTCTCTCCTCACCAGCATTACTCCTCTCCCCAAAAGCCTCCAAATAAAGCGTACTCAGAGTTTTTCAGAAAAGTTAGCTGGATACCATGAGTTCCCTAATTCAATCCAGAAGATCGCTCATTTTCCATGATTTCAGCACAAAGCATCATCACAATGTAGTGGAAAGGGCTTTGGAATCAAATGAACCTGGGTTCAAATGTGGGATCTTGGGAAAGTTACTTGATTTCTCTGAGTCATGATTTCCTCCTCTTCAAGACAATCAGTGGAATTTAGGAGCGTATCAAGCAGTGACTAGCACAGAGTAGGTCTCCTGCACTGACTCAGTTCTTGCTTGTCAGCATTCCCTCCTACTGTCCCCCAAGAGCCAGGCTCTTCAGAGAGTTCTTTGAAAACAGAGATCTGGAAATAATGAAGCCAAGTACAACCTTTTCCCACAAGAACTCAAAGTCATGAGGCTTTCCTTACCTTGCCTTGCTAGTTACATTCCATAGCTGTCCACAATTCCTTTCCAGCCTCTTTTGGAAAGGCCGGGGCACCTATTTTATGGTATAAATCTCCCTCTTCTCCTTCTTAAGAGCCTAGAAGAATAAATAATTAGGTGGCTCAGGGTTCTCTAAGGGCAGGGCTTTCAGTGTCATCCTGGAAACTATTAAAATGTGGAAAAACCACTCAGCTCACCACCTCATGTTTCTGTGTAGTATCGAATCAACCCTTCTGGAGTTCCTTCAATCTGCTCTGAGCAAATACTGAATCAGGTCTCTTGTACTTTGCTGAACAAATGTTCCAAACAGGCAACAAAAAAACCATAATCAATTTTTTCAAGACTACATACAGCCTCATGTTATAGTACTCCTATTTTGATCCCTATTAATGGCAGCCTCTCCATCAGGAAAGCAAAAGAATTCCCAGTATGAGATGGGCCAGAAGAGTGACCTCACATACTACCTTTTCCAGGACCATAGAATTTTACACAGTTGAATTCTTTATAACAAGCGTTATTTAGTAAATGGAAATGTTAAGCTTGATTTAATTTGCAGAAATTTGTAAAAGTTTTTCATGTAAACAAATTCAAAAATCGGAAAAAAAAGTATTTATTGGTCCAAAGATCTCAAATTTCAATTCCAAAATTAGAGTCACCCTTTTAAATGACAAGCAGATGACCTCAACCAAGCAGGTGGCCAAAGCGGGTAAGAGCCCTTGGACTCTAGCACTAGTCTCAGTCTGCCCATTGCTACTAAGGTAACAAAACCTGTAAGAGGAATAACCCTGGGTGGGCCTCATTTTACTCCCCTAGCAAAATGTAAACAAGGAACAGAAGATTACCAATAAGGAAAACAGTCACTGGGAAGGAAGCACCATTAATGGATCGCTCTTGCCCTCACTACCTCATGCCTGGCCGAGAGCTCCCTCCCCATACCTCCAACCCCACTGCATCTCCCTTTTGGGCCAAAGTGTACTTCTGGGCTGGCTTTAAGTCGCCATCTGGTTCATGCCACTCCTGCTATCTCCCCCAAAGTTTTCATGTTCTTTTATACCCCTGAGCCTTTTGCATAAACTGTTCCCTCTTCCTGGAATGTCTTCCCACCTCTATTATGCTAGCCAGCTCCAAGAGTCCCTCAAGATTCAGTCCCCACAGCACCGCTTCTAGCTGCTTTCGCTGACCCTGGGGCTTCCTTTGCATTTTTCCTTATTATTCTTCCCTTTCCTCGCTATCATACTCTATTGTAAATGTTCATTTTTCAAAGATGCCCTAAGTGAATTTTGCAAAACAAGTACTCCTTCCATATATTTAAATCAACATTTAAGAGATATACCTTCTGGCACGTAATAAACATTGACATTTTAAAATAAAATTACTACGTTACTCTCTTAAATGAATCCAATGAAATCTAAATACCACAGTGATTTGAAATCTACCATCATTCATTTAAAAAAAAACATGAAATTTTATGCCATTCTTTTTTTTCCATATACACTTATCATTTTTACTTCCTCCTCAGAATTTTACCCTAATATTTTACGCTTGAAAATATTTTACTGGTAAGCCTATGATAGTTCTCTGCATTATAAGTATTATATATAAATTGATATATATAAATTTTTTAATTCTCCTATAACAGTAAGCTCTAAACGTTAAAAAAAATTTTTTTCTTCTGGATTGGGCTTTCATTACCTTTGTTATTAATATACAATTGATCAAAACATATTACAAATTTGTATTATTAAATATAAAAAGTAAAATTGTATTGCAAATACATTAATTTTCCATTTTTATAGTTGCAAGTGCCAAGAAACTGTTTACATAAATAACTAGACAGGAATGAAGGAAGTTTTTTTTACAGTAATATCAGTCAACCTTTGCACTCCTGAGCTAAATGCCAAAATTAGACAGTGGTCTATCATCAAAAATTTTTAATGATCTACCAACTGACAATTCTTTCAATTTTGTTGAAAGCAAAAACTAAAAACCATCTGATTTAGAAAAGGATTTGTTACTCAGAGTCACTCACTTTCTCTAAAAGTATTTTTAATTGCTCCTTTGCTAGCCAACTGGGAAGTTTTCACACAGTCAGCACACAAACAGCAAGATTCAGGATGAGAAATGCTATGTCTTCTTTTTGTAAAGTGAGAGAAGAGTGACTGAGAAAGGGGACATCTTGAGTACAACTGTATTCACAGACCTGGAGGCTGTAGAACCAAGCAGCCAGTGCTCCAGAAACAGGACCAAACGGTGTGTCTCTCAGGTACAAACCACGTCCATCAAAAGCTTTCTCTTATCACTGGAGGGCTCTTCCTTCAAGTTAATCCTAACAAAGATGAAATGGGAATTCAGAATTCCATTTCTCTTATACAAAGTCATTTTCCAAAATGAGGGGTTTGTAATTAAGTGACCATTAATTAAATTCAACATCACAAAATTTTAAATGGCCCAATTCCTTAACCTTTATAATGAGCCTGAAATGAAATCTCGATATATTGAAAAGGACTTCTCACAAATCTCAGTAAATACAGTACAAACAAAATAGTCTGAAGCTATGAAAGGAGGATCAACAAGTAAACTTACAAAAATGAATAAATAGGAAAAAGATATGAGTCAAAGAAAAAAAAAAAAGCCTTACGGTAGAAAAGAAGAACAAAGCCAATCCCTTTAACTGGATGCCTTCCTCACAGTAAACAATCAATCAAATTTACAGAATGGCTGATATTGATTCTCGAGGTATAAAACAGACTATCATACTGACTATATAAATAGTACAGGCTGCAAAAGAAATAGTAAAAACATGAGGTCCATACTAAATCAATGAATAGATGAATGTAATAAAAATAGAAATGATGCTACAGAAAAAGCTAATCAGAAAAAGATATAATATACAGAAAAAATTTTTAATGAAAGAAATAGATTCAAAGAATGCAAAAAATCACAATCATGAGAAGGGATGCAGCTCAGAGAACCACCTGCAAATAACAGAAATCTTTGAACAAATGACCTCAAATCTGTAATCAGAATTTTAACAGAAGCAAACTGTCCAGAAGTGATTAAAGAGTTTGGTCCGAAAATAAGATTACAGAATCCTAAACAAAATCAACAATGAGGAACTAACACTATGTATGACATTCTCATACCTTTTAAGTATGAAGAGAAGAAAAAACTCTACGTATGGAGAAGACCCAAATTTGACTTTCTTCCAGTTTTGCAGAGGATATAATTAAGGCCCAGATATGTATGAAAAGCTCTGAGAAAGTATTTCACCTCAAATTTTTTAACAAGATGAGAAGATGCCTTGAGAAAATGAAAACAAATTAAGAAATATACCCATCACATACCTCAAGTCCAAAATACAGATCAAAGAACAACTTTAAGTGAGACTTAAATGTTTTAAGTTTAAAAAATAAGATCAAATAGCCACAATCAACAATTTCTTATTAAAAAGATAAATAAAATGCTAAATAGGGAAATAACAATTGTCAAGAATAAGTCATTAGTAAAAATATACAAAAAGTAAGAAGCAACAGACAAGAGGAGAAGCAGTATCAGAACATGAAGATAAATTAACAAGTAATTTATACAATGTCAGTGACATTTACAGAAGAGGCATACCAACCAAATGCAAAGTGTGGGCATTGTGTAGATCCCCATGCAAACATCCAATTCAAGTAAAAGACATCTTTGAGACAACTGAGGACATTTGAATGTGGCCTGGGTAATAGATGATATTAAGGAATTGTTGCTAATTTTGTTAAATGTGATGAGAGTGGTTATATATATATATATATATTTTTTAACTTGCACAAAATTTTTTTTTTCTTTTTCAAATTCTTTTCCCAATTAGGTTGTTACAGAATATTGGACAGAGTTCCCTGTGCTGTACAGCAGGTCCTTGCTGGTTATCCATTTTAAATATAGCAGTGCGTCCATGTCAATCCCAACCTCCCTAACTATCCCTCCCCCCTAACCCTTCCCCCGTGGTAACCATAAATTCATTAGCTCTAAGTCTGTGAGTCTGTTTCCGTTTTGTAAATAAGTTCATTTGTATCATTTTTTTTTAGATTCCACATATAAGCGATATCAAACAATACTTCTGGTGGTTATATATTTTTAAAGTCCTTATCAGTTAGATATGCTTTCTGAAATATTATTGGGTAAAATAACTCAAAATTCCAGAAATGATGAGAGAGTTAAATAAATAAAACAAAGTTGGCAAAATGTGGATAATATTTGATGCTGGATAAGGATATATGGGAAAATTTAAAGTTTTTTTAATTAACATATTTATTGGGCATGTACTAAGTATCATGCTCTGCCTTGGTATTAGACACAGTGATAAAACGGCCTCAAGAAAGAAACACAGTAAAGTAAGTGTTCTTAACCTAGGGTTCACCTAGGCAAATATCTATGATTTCTATCAGTGACAAAGTCACAGGTAGTACTATTACTACTGTGCTCTATTGCCTATACTCATAATTAAAAGAAATACTAAATCTCAGTAAGGGGTCAGTGAAAATGATGATGTAATTTTTCTACCCAAGTTGCAGACCCTCTGAATTCTATCCATGAACCTCCAAGGATTACAACATTCTGCAAATATTCATTAAACATCTACAAGGTGACAGTCACTACTAGGCACTGGGGGTGCAAAGGTGAGGAGAATATAGTCTTTAAGCTACACAAATTAAAACAGTTTGGCATTATCACCATAACAGACAGACAGCCCAATGGAACAAAAGTCTAGAAACACACTTAGGTGTGTTTCTAGACTTTTGTTATATATATGAATTTACCATATGATTAAAATTGGCATTTTCAAAACAGTGGGGAAAGAATGGATTCTTTAACAAATAACATTAGGACAATTCCTTGGCAAAAATAAAGTTAGCAGAGTAGTTAAAGCATGGGCTCTGTGGTTCAAATACTTGAACCTGAATTCTGTCTTTGCCATTTACTAGCCAGGCAACAGTCAACAGGTCAATTTCATAGTCATACCAACAGAGAAAATAACAGTGCCAACATCACAGGTTTGTTGAATGTATTAAATGAGTCATTACATGTAAAGCATGTGCCTGGCATTAGTACCTGGTGTATAATATGCACTCAAAAATATTAGCTATTACTATTATTTTATAACAGAATAAATTCCAGATTGAGTAAATATTAAAATTAAAAAAATGATACCATAAAAGAGGTAGAAGAATATATAATGGATATTTACTTAATCTTGCTGAGGGAAGATCTTTCTAAGAATGACACTACAGGTAAAAAATTTTTGTTAAAAGATTAATATATTTCACTACATTAAGTTACTTTAATTGTTTATATGTGGAAAGCAATAAAGTCAAAAGTTAAACTGGGGGAAATATAAATATATAAATATATATATATAAATACATATATATATATATATATATATATATATATATATATATATATGTGTGTGTGTTGAGTCAATATCCCTAATATTAAGAGTTGGTAAAATCAGTAAAAATAAAATATAAAAATCATGAACATGTAAATCACAAAAGAAATACAATTAAATGGCATTAAACATATGAGAAAATATTCAACCTCAGTAGCAATCAAAGAAATGCAAATTAAACAACAATGCAATACCATTTTTATCATATCACATTTGCAAATATTACTTTCATTCTTTTCATACTTTCATTCTTTCATTCTTGGCAAGGATGGCTATAAACAGACACTCACTCACCCTAGCAGAAGTGTACACACCTTAAAGACCTTCTGGAGGGTGATTTGGCTAAATGCATCAAAAGTCCTTGAAAATGTTCATCTCTTTCATCTATCCATTTTACCTCTGAATGAATCCTCCAAAAACAATCAGGGAACTGCACTAAAATACAGGCATCAGGATGTTCATCACAGTGTTTTTATAATAGAAAAAATAGGGAAAAAATTAAATTTAAATAATAGGTTAAAGTGGATAAGTAGTATTTTATGAGTGCATATTTATTTATTTGTTTTAAAGTGTTGGTACGGATTTTGGTATATATGTAAGCAATGGTCATCTCTGTATAGTAGAACTGTAGGTGATTTTTTTGTCTCTGTTTTCTAATTTTTCAAGAAAGAATATGAATTACTTGTATAAAACTAATTAGGGGGGGAATGCCCCATCCATGGGCTCTTAAATGATGAATAGAGAGAAAGACGTGTAAATAAGTAACTACCTATAATAATCATGCCTCCAGAGTGCTTTCTGCACTGGATTCTGTCTGGAGTTGAGTTTTAAAGGATGAATTTGCCAGGGAATGAAGTCAGAAGGCCAAGAGAATATCAAGCACAAAAAATGAAAGGGAATAAGAGCCTGTGTTGGCAAACCACAGGCCATTTCAGCATGGCAGGAAGGGGAGGCCATGTGTGAAGGACTTGAAGTAAAAGCCAGATGACAAAGATTTTTTAATGTCATGTTAAATGAGTTTGGAATTATCCTGTCAAAGAAGATTCAATAAAGAGCTTTTGTGATTCACTTACATGAAGATCAAGAAAAGGCAAAACAAATGGTAACAGAAGAGTGGTTAGGGATAAGGATGCATATACTCGCTGGGAAGAGACAGAAAGCAACCTTCTGGGGCACTGAAAATGTCCTTGATCTGAGTGGTAGTTATATGGGCAAACACAAATGTTAAAGCCCATTAAGCTATATGCTTAATATTTGTGCACTTTACTGTATGTTATTTCTCATAAAAAGGAAAGTTTTTAGCAAGGAAGTATGGTAAGTGACTTGTATTTTAGAAAGCTCACTCTGGGAGCAGTCTGGGAGATTGACTTAAGAAAATCCAGGGGCAGGCATTCTGAGACATTAAAGCTGCATTCCAGGAAGAAGATGGTTAAGACTTTAAATGGGTTAGAGGCAGCAAGAGAGCAAGGAGGACTTTTGAGAAATGGCGTGACAAGACTTTATGAGTGTGATTACTGAGAGAGAAGGAAAAATCAGAGATGAGTCTGTAAAGGAGCTGGTGAATACAGGAGAAAAAAGAGCAGCTTTCCACAGATAAGTATTGAATCGGGCAGTCTGAGGTGCTTGTGGATCATCCAGCTGTCCAATAGCAATAATTATATACACTAACTACATGCCAGGTAGCTCTGAGTACTTTACCTATATTATATTAATTCATTTAACCTCACAAAAACCTTATGAGGTACCCACTATTATTACCCCATTTTACGGATGAGGAAACTGAGGCACAGAGAGGTTAAATGACTTGTCCAGGACCAGATATAAGTGGTGGAAAAAGGATTTGAACCTAGGCCATCTGGCTCAAGAGTTCAGGCTCTTAAAGTGACCACTGAGATATAGGTGATATAGTCTCTCATATAAAGGAAAGAGTTGAATCCCTGGGGATAGCTGAGATCTCACAGGAAGAGAGTATGCAAAAATACAGAATAACATGCTTCTTAGTGTTGTCACAAGGGTTAAATGAGATGACATTTGTAAAACTCTTAGTGATACACAGGTCACAGAGTCAGCACTCAGTCAAAGGAGTCTATTAAGGATAATTCTTTTTTTTTTTTTCTTTTTTTTTCCTGCAGTACACGGGCCTCTCACTGTTGTGGCCTCTCCCGTTGCGGAGCACAGGCTGCGAACGTGCAGACTCAGCAGCCATGGCTCACGGGTCCAGCCGCTCCGCGGCATGTGGGATCTTCCCGGACCGGGGCACGAACCCACGTCCCCTGCATCGGCAGGCGGACTCTCAACCGCTGCGCCACCAGGGAAGCCCAAGGATAATTCTTCAACAAGATAATATCATACAAAAGGGACTGACTGGATTAGAATAAAAGAAGTTTAAGGGACATAACAACCAGATATAGCATGTGGTTATAGGTTCAACGTTGGTACAGAAAAAATGACAGGATGCTTGAGGATCAATGGGGAAATCTGAAACATGGCCTGGGAATTAGTTAAAATATAAATTCACTGAACAGGAAAAGTGGAGATAATTAAAAAATAAGATAGAATGAAATACAGTATGTATAGCGTGATCTTGCTTTGGTGAAAAACAAAGAATACAAATATGTACATAGATATGCTTAGAGAAAGGTCTAGAAGAGGGTGCACAAAGATGTTAACAGTGGTGATCTCTGGGTGTTGGGAAAGTGAAGGTTTTAATTTTTTTTATAATTTACTACAATACACATATTTATATATATGTGTATATATATACTTTTTTTTAATATTTATTTATTCATTTATTTATTTGGCTGCTCTGGGTTTTACTTGTGGCGTGCAGGATCTTCAGTGCGGCATGCGGGATCTTTAGTTGCGGCATGCGTAATCTTTCACTTGCAGCATGCAGGCTCTTAGTTGTGGCACGTGGGATCTAGTTCCCTTACCAGAGATCAAACCTGGGCCCCCTGCGTTGGGAGCACTGAGTCTTATCCACTGGACCACCAGGGAAGTCCCACATATTATATTTTTAAAAGAACCAATTTAAAGTTGAAGATAAAGATAATTTTATATTTTGTAGTTCTCTATTAAAGAAGCCCACAGACACGAAGAAAGCAGAGCAAACCTCAGACTGTACACAAGCTAGCTCCAGATGCCAAGCAAAGGAAGAGAAAACAACCTCACTCCAGATGGCAATCCAAAGATTCAATAAAACACTCCTCTTTTGCAACTGTCTTCTTTTGTTCTGAGCAGCTGCTTTTTCCAAACGATGGGAAAATTTAGCATGATTGCCTCCCTCTCATTTGTGTCATTCATTCTACGAAAACAAGACACCATGCCCCTCTCAGCAACCCCAAAGAGCCAATGAAGCAGGCAGAAGTGAAGGGTCAGAGAAATACCAAACTCTGCGTGCCCAGTGTCTACAACACAGGCAAAGCAACTTTCAGAGGAAGGAAAAAAGTTCCCATGGAAAAGGCTCTTCTTAGGGATCACATGGGCAAAAGAAATTCTTCTGGAAAGACTGCAAACTTACAGGTTTCATCAGGAAGTGCTGCCCTTAATGGAATTTCCCAAACTTAATGCAAAGAAGCTAATTTTCATTTCTCTTAAATTTAAAGACAGGGCCAGGGACAGAGGTAAGGGAGAGAGGGGAGTGCCCAGTGTGGGTAGAACAAATGAAGGAGGTACAGTACTGCTGACAACACTCCCCTCTTGGCCAGGAATCCCAGCAAACTGGAAGCTACCAGATCTACCTGGCAAATTCCAGTCAACCAGTTGAGGACCCTCACCAATTCTTACTTTTCTTCAAAACTGTCTCAGCATTCAGCATATTGGCTGTTACACAGTACACATCCAACAAGTGAATGCAAGCATAAGTGAACAGTCTGAACTAACTGAGATCTTATGGACCGAGCCATATAACCTTGGGGGCTTAAAGACGTTAATGAAAAATAGAACCAAATGTTAATATTCTATATTAATAACATTTGATGCAATATGATCAAAAGATTAAAGCTCCAATGCTCAGCACAGTATCTGGTGTTTAATAGGCCCTGCTCAATAAGTATCTGTTGAATGCTGAATACCCTAGGATTTTTTCTGCAACCCAAACTCTCAGATCCAGTATGAGATATTATTTGAAGGTCTGTGTTCTCACTTCTTGCTGACTTTTAAAGTTTTTCCTTAGAGATGGAAAAAGATTCCTGAGGATGGAAAAAACTTTTAAAGTATCACACCCTGAAAGCTTTTTGCTAGGCAAAAAAGGAAAGGAAAGGCATTCTCAAAGAAAGAATACCTGAGCCAAAACTTGTAGCTATGATTGGAAAACAGTGTGCAGTGAGTGTGCTGTGGTTCAGGTGTAGACATTATCAGAAGTGGCAGGAGATACAGCTAGAAAGATTGGCTCTGAAATATAAAGGGATTGTAATCTCCTTCATCTCTGAATTCCCCAAAGCACTTAACACGGTGCCTAATATGAAATCAGTGCTCAGACGCTCGGTAGGATGGATAGAGGCATGCAAAACCTGAGCAAGCTTTTCAGCCTGGCTCAACACTGTTACAATCAGTAATAACCTCGTATCTTCATCTAATGTTAATGAATTGCTTTTTATAATGCTCAGAAAATAATTTACCCACTGACACTTTGAAATACAAACATCTGTGATTCATATGTGAATAAACCTGACTTGCTGGAAGAGTCTGTCATTCCTCAACTAATAATAAATGCTCACTGAAACTACAGTTAATTTTATAATACGTCCCTTAGAAGAATTTGTATTAACTCTTTTCTTTGAAAATGTCTAAAAAGGAATGTTCCTTTCTGGTCCAAAATCTTGTTACAACATAAAAAATTAAAATAAAAAAAACCTCTCAGATTTTTTGATGCCATAAATAAATAAATAAATAAAATATCATACCCTGTGCCAATTCACTGGCCTGGTAAGGACTGTATCAATCTGTTCTCATCAGCTCTGGTGGAAAATTTATGTGGACTACATGTATGGGCCTGGGCTTTATTGCAACCCATCCACCCAAAGCATTTGTGGGCCCAGGAGGCAGGTCTTACTTCCATCGGCCTCCTGAGTCCTAAAAAAACAGTGCAAAGTTGGGGTCCCTGGAGGCCTGACTCCCCAGACACAGCACAGCTCCTCTGACAGAGAGGTCCAGGCCCTCTCTTAGAAGCTGCTCCCATTCATTGTCCGTCTGTTCCTCCTGCCCTTCCCCATCCCCTCCATCACTGTTTTCACACTGGTATAGTGTTATCTTCTATCCCTACTTTGCTAACCTGGCTTGGCTTCTTTAAGAGGAATTATCATTTAGATACTAAAATGTCATTTACAACCATGTACAGAATTAAAGTAAAATACCAGTTCTCCAGGCTTTTTACTCCCAAACTCTCTTAAAAACCTAGGTACACACATCTTACCAAAGGATTACATGTCATCTTCAAAAACCACGAATTTCCAAAAACAAGAAAAAAAACTGAAATGCTACTAGGCCCCTAACTACACTAATACCTGGATCGTTACAAGGGCCTCCTAACTCCTCAAGGCTCCACTTTTCTTTCTTAATTCCAATCCATTTTCTATACTACCAATTATGTCACCTTCACTGGAGAAAAAAGACAGGGCAAGACTTAAAGCATTTTCACATGCCTCCCTGTCATTCTGAATTTAAAGTCTTCACGATAACATTCAAGATCCTCCAGGATCTCGTCTTTACTTTATTCAGCTTCCGATATCTCCCATGTATCTCTTGTATAAACCTTCTGATTCAGTTAGGATGGCCTAATTTCCATGCCAATTTCTATCCCACACAAGCCAACATCACTGTATAGAGGAAAGAGAGTTGACCTAGGAAACTTAATACCTGGATTCCAGAGACATTTCTGACATACACTAGTTGTGTACCTTTGGATAAGTCCTTTGCGTCTCTGGGCTCAGTTTCCCTGTCTATAAATAGAAAGATTGAGCCAGATCATCTTAATAATCCTCCCAGGTTAAAAAAATTACACTATGGTACTTCCCTGGTGGCACAGTGGTTAAGAATCTGCCTGCCAACGCAGGGGACATGGGTTCAAGCCCTGGTCCAGGAAGATCCCACATGCCCCAGAGCAACTAAGCCCATGCGCCACAACTACTGAGCCTGTGCTCTAGAGCCCACGAGCTACAACTACTGAAGCCCACGTGCCACAACTACTGAAGCCCACGCACCTAGAGCCCGTGCTCCACAACAAAGAGAAGTCACCGCAATGAGAGGCCCGCACACCGCAACGAAGAGTAGCCCCCATTCGCCGCAACTAGAGGAAGACCACATGCAACAATGAAGACCCAACAAAGCCAGAAATTAATTAATTAATTAATTAATTTTTAAAAACTACTCTATGATTCCTATATGACTAACTAAATCCATCTCTCCTTCAAAGTCTGCAAGTCCTCTGTGAATTTTCTCTAAGCACTCCAGTCCACAATACTCTCTCTTCTCTGAACTCCTATGTCTGGAATTCAAAATAAATCAAACAATGTATTCATTCAACTAAGATTTTCTGAGCATTTTCTTGGCCAGATATTATGGCAAAGCCTTGGTAATAAACATAAAGCCAAGTAAGACCCAGACCTGTATGTATCACCTGTATATCCCTTTCCTCTCCACTATTTTTTATCCAAGTAATGTTAAACATGAACATAAAATGCATATGACACCATTTATTCATTTAACAAATATTTAAGGAAAACTTTCCATGTCCTGTTCTAAAAAGTAAAGATACCAGGAAACAGATGGACCAACTCCCTAACCTCATGGCGTTTGTTTATTTTTGTAAAAGCAGACAGGAAAAACACACAAATATGTAATGTAATTTTAGGAAGAAAAACAAAGCAAGCATTAAAGATTGACTAAGAGTAGTTTACATCGGATGGTCAGGGAAAGCCTCCCCGAGGAGGTGCATTTGAGCCGACACTTGAATGAAGTGAGGGTGCAGATGAGCAATATTCAAGAAGCGCATCCCAGGTGCAGGGCCAAGGCTCTGAGACAGAAGAGATGGGGGAAGGCGAAGAGCCGGTGCGAGGGCTACGAGTTAGAGCACATAAGGACTTGGTAGTAAATGTGAATTCTATTTCTGAGTGTGATGGGCAGGATTCCTTATAAGGGCTAAAGAAGGGGACGAACATAATACTTAGGTTGCTATGGGAAGAAGGGACAGGGGTAGAGGAGTTCAGGACCAGCTAGAAGGCTAAACAGAACCAGTTAAGGGCTTGGCATCCAGTCTCCAACTAAGTTCACATCTTGACTCTCCAGTTTATGAACTGTGTGATCTCAAAAAAGTTCATTTCTCTGACCTCAGTTTCCACATCTTTAAGTGAGGGTAATAGTACCTACATCACCAAGTTGTCTGAAGATTAAACTAATGCATGTAAAGCCCCTAGAACAGAGTCTGGCACAAAGTAAACATTCCATGAACGCTAGTACTTTAAAGCCATGGGATCACCTAAGAAAAGTGCGGATAGAGAAGAAAAGGGGGCTGGAGCCTGAGCCCTGGGGCACTCCAACATCTCCAAAGGCCTCCATTCAACCCAAGGCTTTTCCATAAACCTGCAATGTCCTAAGCCTTGTCTGGGGCCCCAAAGGCCCTGTATGTAACTCACAATTTAAAACTTGATAACTTAATACTTTATAGAGTTCTTTAGGCAACAATTATATGTTCTAAGTTCAGGGTTGTTTTTTTTTGTTTTTTTCACATACTTGTATACCCACTACCATGCTTGGCACAGAGTCAGACACTTGTGGACACATCACATAAGTTAAAAATTTTAAAGTCAATATATTATTATAGTTTTCTCTTAAGCAGAAAAACTTCTTCATCTTCTTCAAGGAATGATGTGGATTATAAGATATCTTTAGTATCACACCATCATCCAACCATCAGGCCCATCTTGCTAGAGATAGTCACAATGGCCAAAGCACCTGCCACGCCATTTTCCCTTCTGACTCCCAATCCTTATGCTTTGTGTATAAACTTTTCTGTCTCCTCTTTCCTGGAGATTTGTCTAGGTGTAAAAGTCTCTCCTATCTGGCAACATGTCACACTCAGGCCCCTGGCCCCCAGTCCCTATAGCCCTAAAGAATTCTGGACACTGAAGCCAAATTATTCCTTAAGAAAACAACAGCATCAAAACTTAGGTGAAAAGAGGGAAAGAAAATGGGCAGAAGCCAAATACACATCCAGAGAATCATCTAGGAGGGCTCCTTCCACCAATGCACAGGTGTCACAATGCCTCTGGCTAGTGACTCTGAGTATTTATAAAATGACCTCAAGTGATACGAGTTTCCAACAGAACAACGGTAAAAGTCAATGAGGGGGGAAAAGAAGTTCTAAGAGTTTATTTCTTTACTCAATTTCCACAGAACTATATGCCCTTCTGGGGTTTTTTTTGGTTTTTTGTTTGTTTTTTTTTTTTTTTGCTGTACGCGGGCCTCTCACTGTTGTGGCCTCTCCCGTTGTGGAGCACAGGCTCCCGACGCGCAGGCTCAGCAGCCATGGCTCACGGGCCCATCCTCCCGGACTGGGGCACGAACCCACGTCCCCTGCATCGGCAGGCGGACTCTCAACCACTGCGCCACCAGGGAAGCCCTGCCCTTCCGTTTTTCTTCATTGTCCCACCCACCTTCCTCCCCACGCCCCCAGCGCTGGTGATAACCACAGAAAATAATGCTGACCCACCAGGACCAACTCTTGATGTGGCTTCAACCACATCTGCGCCTCAGATCCTGAGATCTGCCCCTGGGCCCCCAGGGACCAGTAACAGTGACAAGGATATGGGAACTATGTCGGCGATTTGAATGTGGGCAGAGCTGAGCACATGAAACTGCTTCCAAATTGGCTTTCTCACTCATATCTAAACCTGGAACAGACAAAAGGCTGCTAAATGTTATTTTACCAATACATTTCAGCAAAGCTATTTCTAACTAATTTGGACCACTGAGCTACTTATGGGGGTTGTAAAAATGGTCCATCTGAAATAAGATACAAAGTGTCCTCTGCCCATCTCCCATGACTCTGCTATCACTTTCCTTATAAACACTTTGGTACTAAATTCTATTCTAATTCAAGGCAATGACCTGTCAAAACACAGATGTGGAGGGAAAAAAACAGCAAAACAAAACGTCACTGCTGTTATCTCTGATTAATTGTACATTAAGGACTCAAATGAACACTCTGACCTTAAATCCCATTTTTCCATGCTCTTCCTAACCCTATACAGCACTAAATATTCATTTGTAAGCTGGTTTTCTTCATCCCTAGGTCTCTGTGTATAGAATCTAATGTCCACTGAGAAGCAAAAGCTTTGATTCCCCTCCCATAGCAGTACAAAATTTCAGGAGAACTTCCATTCCCTTTGGATCCCAGTGTTAGGATCACTCTGGTTTGTGTAGAAGCCCTTCGGGTCTAAGCACCTAGAATCCATCCCTGGCTCAAGAGGCAAGGCCAGACTTTCAGGAAAAACTTCTCCAGGCAATCCTTACTACTAACGCACTGGGCACTTTCTAATGCAGGAGATATTACACTAAGTGGAGTTCCCGGCAACAGTATACGTAACCTAACGTGACTATAGCAAAAATAACTGACAGCACCCTGTTCACTCACTAGAAAATACATGCCCACATGCTAAGCCTCTTTATCAGGGGTCATCTCAGCATCTAGAGCAGAAGCCAGAGTGATGTACAAACAGCCACTTACCCATAGCAGTAATCCAATCGGGGGTATCCAAAAATTACTTCCCATCTAACTTCTTAACTCTACCCACTAATCAATTCATCAAACACCTAATATTAAGCATGTTCACTGAAGAAAAGCAATAAGAGAACAAACAGATGCTTGAAAGCACTAGCCAGTGCTTTGTCCATAGCAGATATTCAAATAACATTAGTTGAACACCAGAGTGTACAAATGGTAGCAATACAGAGTGCTTCCTTGAAGACCAGTGTCTGACAAAATGTCCCAAGACACTGACTCCTTCACTAGAGGCTATATCTACTCCAATCTAGCCTTCGAGAAAGGGAAGAGTAGGGAGAAGGGGAAAAAAACCCTACAAATATCTATATTCAAACTTGTCCTTAGCTAAATTAACACCAAGATCCCAACTACATGTCAAAGAAAGACAAAAAGCCACCAACATTGACACTTGTCCACTCAAAGCAGTTTCCAGAACACTGACAATCAGGACTCTCAGCATGTTCTAATCACTATGGCCCTTTATCACAAGAGGTCCATTAAAAAGGGTTTTCTTTCTTATGCTATTAATAAAGGGTTAAGCAGATTATTTCTATCATATTTGCTTGGGGGTCCTAAATTCCGGTTTGAACAAATGATTCCCACACTTCTAGAAAGGCCTTAATTGGGTTACTCTGGTACTTTTAGTGCAATCTTGCAAAGGCTGGATTCTTTTTAAGTCCTTAAAGGACTTGGGCAAAATTCTTTTGTTGATAATTTGTTTTAAAAAGATCATCTCCAGAGTTTACATATGTTCCACAATTACTCATGCTGATAGGGGAGAAAAAAAGCACATTTTATTTCCAAAAGGCTCCCTTCAATCTGAAAGCTCTAATTGCCAACATATCTGATATTGACTTCCTGCATAAAACAACACACAAAACAACAAGTATAATCATCGGTCTAAAAAGCAAGACTTAAACGGAGAAAGCTCAGCTTGTTTAGCCAGAGAAAGGGAAGGGAAGGATGGGTACAGAAGGAACAATCTGCACTTTTGGTAGCTGACGTTAGGGTCCAGGAAAGACCATTTGTCCACTCTGTGAACAACTATGCATTGAAGAGGGATGGGAAAACAGTAAAAGTAAGAAACACTAAAAGAAAACTCAGGCTAACGACAAGGAGATAATCTGTGATCATCAGTCTGGAAAGATCAGAAAACATTTCCTGGAGAGGCTGCGAAGTCTCTTGAGAGAGAGCAAATCTCTTGAGAAAAATTTAAGGATATTTGGAGGTGGAGATTTAAGGATATTTGGAGATGGAGTGGGTTAAAATAGTCAAGTGGTTCTACTATACTAGGAGATTACATCTGAGTATCAAAAGGATATTCTAGTCTTATTTTTCTAAGCTTTTAGCTATCTTAGAAAATCTAAATCACTCCTTTAATAAATTATAAAAATGACAGATGCTTACGAAATATAAAAACATTAACAACTGTGTAAGCAATGAGCCAAAAATGCAACCAAACATCTCTGACATTTAAACAAGAGCACTGCCAAAGTCTCTTTCTGAGACCCCAACTCTCAAAACTAACCTCAAGGGCATTCTCATAGAAATCCATACCAAAAGATCACCAGTAAACTAACAATGAGATCTGCCATTCTCTGGAGAGAATCCTAGATGGTTTTCCTTTCTCATCTATAACCACAGGCTACAGATAAAACAAAATGGCTTTCAGGTGATACAAGATACAAAATGGGAGAAGGAACCAAGGGATTTATCAGGGCATGAACTACAGTTCATCCTGGGAGATTACCCTGATCTAGAAGAAATAGATAAACTGAGCTAAGAAATCCCTCCAACATCGAATTCCAGACACTTCTAAATAAATGGCAAAGCTGGAACCTTAACCCATATCTTTGGACTCTAAATCCCCTACACCAAGAGGTCACATTCCTCAGAGGTCCAAAACCCAAACTGAGTCATGTCCTGACACATTTAGAGGTGCTGGTGAGAATTTTACACGCCAAAGCCTCATTCAATAGGGCAAGCTCTCCAGTTAGAGGCTCCTAAAGGTAAAAATGGATTTGGAGAACTGAGATCAAGTTTTGGTTTTGCATTTTTTTATTTTACAAAAAAAATGGTTGACTCTAACATTAGTTAAAACTTCTCTAGTTGACAAACTTGATTTTTCCGTCAGCTGCCCTTTTTTGTGCAGCCTCCTGTTACCTGATATTCCTTGGCCTAAGAACCAAGTCTTCAGAGCACTGACACATTCAGAGGAGGAAAAGGCCTAGAGGTTGCACAAGGAAGAGCAAGAAATCTAGATTGTATTCATTCAAAGTGGGAGACAATTCCAACAAAATGGCTCCACCCACTGCTGCCCTTCCTGAGCCCATTATCTGCAGAGAATCAAAGGGCCTGCCTATAAACTTGGATAGTCTATGGCCCTGTAAGCTCCCTAGCTGTACACATGAATAACACAATTAACTGGTAAGAAATGTGGCCAGGTAGAAAGAGCTTTGCACATCTCTAAATCCTGGCTTTCCTATCCCTTCTAAATTCCCACACAGTAACTACCCCAAGGCATTCTATTGCTCCTCCATAACAAAAAGTGAAATAAATGTACATTTTCTCTTAATTGGTCTTATTAATAAGAAAGGTAATCTCAATTCATTTTTACCTTGCTAGTGCCAAGTTTTAAAATTCAGCATTTATGGGCTTCCCTGGTGGCGCAGTGGTTGAGAGTCCGCCTGCCGATGCAGGGGACACGGGTTCGTGCCCCGGTCCAGGAAGATCCCACATGCCGCGGAGCGGCTGGGCCCGTGAGCCATGGCCGCTGAGCCTGCGTGTCCGGAGCCTGTGCTCCGCAACGGGAGAAGCCACAACAGTGAGAGGCCCGCGTACCGCAAAAAAAAAAAAAAAAAATTCAGCATTTATAAGAAGCAACAGAATGTTGGGGGGAAAAGGGCATCTCAACTTAAACATCTTTAGGGCAGAGGCCCTAGTTTGGGAGCTCAACTTTGCCACTTAGGAAAGGCTTTTAAACAAATTACAACATTGATCTACATCCCAGGGTAGTCAGGAAAGAAAACAATTTTTAACCAAAGCATTGAAAAACACATGGGGAACATAAATGACAAACCGGCAGTCGTGCTGCTCCACATACACGTTCCATGTCAACGCTCACCTGCTCGGACCCAGCTCTTCTCTGATCCCTGGCAGCCCTGTGCTCTGTGCAACCCATTCTTACCTAGTGAACAAAGCCATCGAAGGATACGGGAAACGGGGCAGGAATTTACACACCCAGATATCCTGACTACACTCACTTTCTTTAACCTGCTAATTAAGAACTACATCTTGCACTTTACCTAAGATGAGTGTGTCACCTTCCTGTACACAGATGTCACATTACTCTAAAAACATTGCCCATCACTTCTTTTCTCAAAAATCTTTAGAAGCTAGACAACGTTACAGGATAAAGTTCCAGCTCCTGAGCCAGAATTCAAGCTGACCAGTCTGCTTCCACTGAACCTGCCACTGCCATTGTGCAAGGCAGCTGGGGAAGCACAAGCTTTAGAATCAGACCTCAGGGAGCTGCAATTCCAGCTTTACGTCTTACTATTTGTGTGATCTTGAACAGGTTGCTTATCTTTTTGATCATCTCTCTTTAAAACAAGAACAGCAATACCTACTTCATAGCACTAGAAGATGGAAGAGAGAACATGGCATATGGCACAGAGTAGATGCTCAGTAAGCATCACTTCTTTCCCTAGCTCCAATCCAAAAGGTCGACTCTCTCTTCTCTTGAAAATTCTCCCCATCAACCTTCCACTAATTTCAGAACCATGCTTTGTTTCAACGCCTAATTGAAATCTTTTCTCTTCTATGAAACTACCCTGGCTCATAATCATTTTCTCCTCTGAGCTTCTATAGTTCTTATAGTCTAAGCCAATGGATCTAAAATTTTTATTGTTCTCTTATGTGTCACTCCTCTTTCCCCGATGAGTCCACCAACACAAGAGCAAAGTTTTTATCAATTGTCAAGCCAATAACAATTTAAGTGTTCAATGAAAAATACTTTGAAGATTCAGTTGCCTTGGGGTTGTCTACCAATAATGGTTGCCCTTCTGGCCCAATTAGGGGATAATACCACTTCCCACATACACTTGACCAAATCTCGCCCGTATCTTGGAGAGTTTTTCCAAGGGTAATACTTATGGGGTAAATGAAAATGAAGCCTTCATCTGTGTAGTCACAGGGGGACTCTCAGCCAAGCTGGCCGAGTCCAAGAAGCTTTAATTCACCCCATGCATTCAACAGGTTCTTTTTGAGCCCTTGCTTTGTGCTGCCCTTAATTCACCATGGGAGACAGATTAAGAGCAATCTGGTCTCTACCTTTGATTAGCTTTCTGGAACCTAGACTATTTCTGATCCATTAGAAACCCCCTATTTCTGAAAAATCTCATCAGTGAAGGGATTCACTTTCTGAAAATATTACTTGGAGAAAAAAACAAACAAACAGTAATACAGTCACTTGGGTTTTAACCTTGTGGCCCGTCCTAAGATGGCCAATTGACGTATGTGCACATAAGGGATAGCTCAAAACAGCCCTGGAGATGGGATAATGACCCCTTCACCATTCCCAAGACCCTGTGGTCCAAACAGCAGAAACACCTGCATGGGGATAAGAGCTGGACTAAGGCAGCATTAAGGCCAATTCTCTCACTTAGTTGTTTTACTCAGGTTCAAGTAATTATAAACCACATTCTCATAAAGACCACAGGAAAATGCAATAATCTCTCTTTAGAAACACTTGAAAACGTTCAGTCTCTTGAACTCTACAAACTACTGAATTCTTTAATAAGGTGGCATAAAACGTTGGCTGAAGTGTGGTCCTTTAGTCTTGGGTCACTTAACACTACACTTTTAATACTTAGTGCACTTCAGAACAAGGGCGAGAAAGGAAAGGTAATCAAAGTAATAGAGTGCGAAGTTCATTTTCCTTTGTTTGAGTTGTGTGTGTGTGTTCTTGAAGGAGCCTGCACACAAACTACCACAGCTCCAGGTAAGAGCTGCAGAGCAGCCCGGGCGCGTCCAGGGGCTCGCACAGAGCCTACTCCCAGGACCGCTCGGACTTCGGGCTCCTCGTCGCACACCACAGCTCTGCACTTCCCCAGACCCTCGGCTCCATGTTCCCCACCCCTAACTGCGCGCCCCAGCGGAGCCGGGAAGTAGGGCTAGCCACGAGCGTCCGGAGGGCAGCCCCCAACAGCCCAACTCGTCTGCGCCTTCAGAGGCCCCCGAACGCAAACACTCCCAGAGCTGGAACACCTCCGGGGCGAGCAGTGGTGAATAGCGGGAAAAGGGCTAGGACTGCAGCGGCAGGGCAGGGCGCGGCAGACGCAGAGCCGGAACCGGCGGCCCTCCTGCCCGCCACCCGGCCTGGAGCAAGGGCACTGGGACAAGCAAGCGACCTCCCGGCGAGAAGACGGGCAGGGAAAGCCGGGGCGGCGGCCCGGACGCACTTACCTCTGCGCTCCCCAGCCAGGCTGGGCGCTCGCACGGATGGGGGCTTGACTGCAGCCGCGCAGCCCGGAGGAGGAGCCGCTCCGGGAGAGAGGGCGGTCGTCGGGCGGGCATCCGCGCCCAGGGCTGCGGCCGGGCTGGAGGGAGAGGGAAGGGAGGGAGCACAGATTTGAGCGGAGGGGGGCGTGGAGGAGGTGTGCCTCCACCCGAGACAGAAAGGGTGGGCTGCTGGAGCCTGGCGGAGGGGTTGTGCTCGGAGGCTCTGGAGGGAACAAGAAAACCGCGCTGAGAGTGCGCAAAGGGGGAAGGGAGGGCGCTGGGTATGGGAAGACAGGGCGCGGGGGCAGGGTGAGGAGTTGGTCCTCAAACTGGACCGGCCCTCACCTCGGACCATCCGACCAAGAATTGTCTGGGTCTGGAGCAAAGCACAAGGGGGTCTGAAACTTTATGTCATTTTCTCATACACACGTGACCCCCCTGCAGTCCAGATGGTTTCAATCACTGGAGGAAAAAAGCGGCTCTGCTGGTATGCATGAAAAGCCGGAGCTGGGAGAGTCTGGGAAAAGCTGCCTGTACAGCCCGCCTGCCTTCAAACTAACCGATGAGCTCTTTCCGCTCTCCCAGCCCTAGGCTAGGGGAGCCCTGCAAAACCCAAAAAGACGGGAAAAGAAGCTACATTTGGTACTGCAGGAGTAGCGGAAGAACTCTGAAAGCACTAGGGTTCCAAGGCGTCTGGTCTGAACCGAAAGTTCTAAGGGCATTCTGAGAATTTGTTTTAAATACTCCATTAGCTTGCAAAACCAAAAACTGGAAAAGGGTGTCATTAAAGAAAAAGCAATGTAATACTAGCAGTGAGAATCTGTGATTTATTAGCGGAATTCTTAAAGAAATTGTTAACTCAGTATGACTATCCACTTGGAAAAGAATAATGCAAATCACTTAAAATCGAAACCCATACATACTTGGTGGGATGTTAGGAAGCCATGTAGCCCAATTTCTCATCCCATAAGTCACTATAAACAGAACTTAATGTTGAAATGCACAAAATTGACTTTCACAAACCTAGTTACATTTTGTAGGAGCAAACGTATATGAATGACCATACCTGATTCGGGAAGATCCCACATGCCGCAGAGCAACTAAGCCCGTGCACCACAACTACTGAGCCTGCGCTCTAGAGCCCGCGAGCCACAACTACGGAACCTGTGTGCTACAACTACTGAAGCCTGCGCACCCTAGACCCTGTGCTCCTCAACAAGAGAAGCCACTGCAATGAGAAGTCTGCGCACCACAACGAAGAGTAACCCCCACTTGCCACAGCTAGAGAAAGCCCGCACTGCCAAAAATAAATAAATAAATAAATAAATATACTAAATAAATAAATAAAATTTTTTTTTAAAAAAAGAATGACCATAAACAGACTCTAAGGCCAAGACATGTTTCCAAAGCCCAAGCCAATTCAACTGTCACATACCCTAAAGAAGTACTTACTCAGTTGCAGGGCAAGCGTCAAAAATAATGGGGGGGAAAAAATGGGGAGTTTAAGATATTGATATATCTTGAAGATAATTTAACTTGTTCTTGATCCAACAGAAAAAGTGGCAAGAACCAAACTGATAGTCTATTGTTCCTTTGCCAAAAAAGGATATTAACATGAATTACTAGTATTAATGCTTTATCTCAATAAAATTGGTGCCAGAGCATATGTTTGGCCTTCCTAGCAGAAGGCCTTACATAGTTGTCTATGTGTGAAAACTATGTCAGTCTTTGGTAAAGTGAATTGGTTCTACATAAGGAAAACCCAAGATTTTCATTTCTCTACTGGTAAACACAGGAGAAAACCTGAAACTAGGGAAATCAAAACAAGCTTTACCCCAAACTCAAAAAGTTCACTGACATGCTTGAACCCTTCAGGAGACTTGGGCTATCTGGATGGACTGAGCCTTCTCCAGTCTTCTCCAATCTCAAATTAGGGTGGTTCTACCCTCCACAAGCAACAAGAGAAGTCATGTAGAAGAATCCTCAGGGAACACAAGCCACAAAATTTAACAATGCTCCAGGCAAATTCCACCTGCAGCTCCCAAGCTCTGTACAGAGGTACTTAAGTTTCCCACTTCCAAAACTATTAAAACTTCTATTAAAGTCTTGTTCTTCTTGTGCGTGACACCTGTAAAGAAAGCCAACTCACTGGAAAGCATCAAGATGTTCTCTCTTCAGACCCAGGATAGTAACGGTTTTCATCTCTGGCAGCTACTGCTGCTGCTGTCTCTTACATGTGCTAAAGAAAAGTAAGAGAGCAATAATGACATACAAATAGTTGTTCTTTTTGTTTGCCAATGCTTTGCAAACTATGCATCAAACTTTTTTAATTCCTAAGAAAAACCTTAATTAGATATTCTCTTTCAGAAATAAAAGTAACATCCCTTAGCTTTTCTAAATATAGTCTTGAGTCTAAACTCCACTGATGTCAGTGTTAGTTCATCTTAATACTAGCCAAAGATTTATTAGAGACACTGAAATGTTTTTAAAGCTATTTTAAATGGTATTAATTTAGTGATTTGCATTAACCTAATGTCCACATCACTTGACAAAAAAAGCCAACTATGTATAAGGTGCTAAGGGAGGTATAAGCTCTATGAGGACACGGACTAGGCCTATCTTGCTAAAAACTATAGCCTATGTGCCTAACACAGTGCCCAGCATGAAAGAGGTGCACAATAAATATATGCTATTTGAATAAATGAAAGATAAATAAAAACACTCCTCATAAGGTTACAATTCAGTAGAGGCATGTGACTTGTAAACAACAGAATGAAATAACATCTTTAGAAAGGATACCAGCAACAAAAAGAGAGGAAGGAATAATTAGCATTAGCTGGGTTTGGATTTTAATCACAATATATATTCAGAAATGTGCAGAGACTGCTGCAAATAAGAAGCGTTTATAAGAAGAATTTGGTGTATTTCGTGCCTAATTTAGGGATCTCAGAGATACACTTTCCCATGTCCCCATTATTCAGTCCCCTCAACACAGAGCCAAGACAAGATTTGAGCATAAACATCCTGGCTCTAATTTGGATAGTATGAATGCTGTTCCTTTCATCCTCTCTCATACATCTCCTCCACCCCCAAGCCATTTCCTCTGTACTGTCTTCTGTCAGTCTAATGAAAGTTTCCTAATCTTTAGAAGCAGTAGCTTTGGTTCTCTTTGTGTGGAGAAGTACAATACACTCTGATTACATGGTTATATTCCATACAGATGCCTGGCAACACATCTTATAGCTAAGGGTCTGTTTAATATTTTAACTTTGAAGGACTTATAATTCAACTATTTTGCCGTATACCAAAATAGCACTTGATGTCACAGAGATGGGCTTTACTTCCTTTTGCTATTTTAAACCCTGTGCTTGAGCATGGTGAGTAGTTTGGGTTTTCTGGTTCATGGATTTTGCTTTGGCATTTTTTTTTCCTTTGAGGAACAAAGGGCTTAAGATTTTCAAGGAAGTCTTTCAGGTGTACAGGTCTAGTACTCATGAAGCAGTTATTTCCTCCTAGGTACTCTGCCTATAATATTATATGTGGTCATTAAAAGGGCAATGGTGGCTTACTTATGCCACATGATCCAAATAACCAGGTTTCTCTAAGGCGGGCAACTGGAAAAGATGGTCGGCCCAGATGACCTTTAAGTTTTCTAGGTCATGCTCTTCCACATATCACTTCCTTTTTTCAAAAATTTTTGTTTTTAATAAAAATAGTATGTTTTGTTGAAACAGCTACACTTAAATGCTAAAGACTGAAATCATCCTAAAACATTTTTTAAAGAAAATAATTACTAATCACTAATCCATAACCTCAACAAGTACTATTTAATCCAATCCTGCTTTCCATTCTCCCTAAATGTAAGTAGAGTCTCATTTCTAAAGCACCCCATTATTTACCCTTGGAGTTTTTCCATAAGCTTTAAGACTTTGGGCCAGTTTTGACATAAAACAACCTCTGATCTGTAATCTCCAGGGCCCAGCACACCTCAGAAATAGCTATCAAGAGTGCAAAGGGATGACCTTGTCACTCCCTTTGGCTTTTTACTTTCCTCTTTTCCAAGCCCCTCAAAAGGCGAATGGGGCTTACTTATATTCACACAGATGTTAACTAAGTCAGTAGTATGAATCCTAGCAACTAGTTTTTGCAGTCAGTAAAGCGTAATAGTGTGTACTAGATTACTAATTCCTACATCTCCTAACCCTTCAGAATCACACAAGAAGCTTGTCAGAAATACAGATTCTGGCTCCAGTCCCAGATCTACAGAATTAGAATCTCCAAATTTAAAAAACACTAGACTAAACTAATTCTAAGATCTTTGTCAGTTGTATGTATGGCAATTTTCCCTTAGAAGAAAGCCCCTCTATCACCACACATTCATAGAGGCTTTCCTAAAGGAATCAAGCAAGATATCATATGAATTGAAATAGAATATAGTTCTTTCCTTCACAGTAAGCAACATACTGGAGCACAGTTACCTTTACAGCCTAACTTTGAAAAAAAAAAAAAATCCTTAAACTGAATGCTTTAAAAAATTATTCCTACACATTGTTTACAAAAGTTTAAGAAGATTTTAAAATTGAGGAATTGATTGTAGGGGGAAAGAATTACAGAACCCAAAATTGTGTACAAAAATTTTTAACATTGTGACTTAAGAAAACACATTAAAATATATATATAGGGCTTCCCTGGTGGCACAGTGGTTGAGAGTCCGCCTGCCGATGCAGGGGACACAGGTTCGTGCCCTGGTCCGGGAAGATCCCACATGCCGCGGAGCAGCTGGGCCCGTGAGCCATGGCTGCTGAGCCTGCACGTCTGGAGCCTGTGCTCCACAACGGGAGAGGCCACAACAGTGAGAGGCCCGCATACCGCAAAAAAAAAAAAAAAATTTTATATATATATGTAAGATATATACCTGGTTTAAAAACTTCAAAAACAATATAAAAGAAAATATAAAAAAGTCTTCCTTCCCACTCTTGTCCTCTAGTTCCTCTCTCTTCAGGCAATCACTGGAGTTTCTTGTATATTTTTTCAGAAATTTTCAAAGGGAATGCAAAATTATTTATGTGTGCATAATACATTTTTGAGAGGAGAGGTCCATATACTGTAACAGATTTTCAAAGAGGTTCATAATCTCAAAAAAGGTAAAAATCACCAGCAAGGCTAAGGGTTCAAGTTCTACCCCAGTGTATTGGTAGGATTAGCAGGATTCAACTTTCAGTTTGCTTGTGAATATTACTATGCACAATTCCAGACTACAAAATAGCTTCAGCAAGCAATGTTGGTTAATGTACAGATATGGTTCAAAAATACCACATCTGTTTGTAAATAACCTCCTAATTTTATGTTTTTCTCAAACAATCCCTCCAATAAATAGTTCCTCCTGTTGTCTGACTGACAATGAAAATCTGTAAGAAATTTCTGGCATATATATACACAAAGACAGTAGATATTTTTCTCTCACAACCTGAAATTTTTCTATTGGGATAAAATAAAGATTTTATTTATATCTACACAGAATTTAAGGGGGAAAATTAACAGTATTGCTGGTAGATATAATTAACATATGTTTGGGGTTATTAATAAAGATCTTAAGAACCTGTCCTTTAAGATACAAATTAATTTTGTCAAGATAGTAAATCTCCTTTGGATTTCAGTGATTATTACTTTCTTAAGTGTTTTAACTGGGATTTTAACATAAAATTACAAATAAGTTATTAGTTTGTTAAAGTATTTAAGGGATAATGGAACTGAACTACTTCACTTATCTCCTTTTTCATAGTAGAATCTATTTTCCTTGCCTAAATAGTGCCTTTCACTCTCCCCTTCCAAAGTACATGAAAGATATAGTACCTAAGAGCAAGGTTTTTTTTCTATAATCAGCTTACAAAAAGGTTCAGTCAGACCTAAGTTCATTTCTTTTCTTGTTCTATAATGTTGTTTGGGGTTTTATTCCAAATACTAGGCTATTTAGTATTTATTTAAAGAAAGTATTAGGATAGCTTGACTGATGATGCTGGGTGGGCTGAACCTGACAGAGAATAAGATGAGATGCCAGGTGCTCATTAGATGGATTAGAGACAAGAACAAGCTCAGAAAGGCTGGCTTAGTCAGCCTTATATCGAAGAAATATCTCTACATTAAAGAATGACTTGCCCTTGTCACTAAGTTCACTGAATTTTGCCCAACAAGCATCCCTGAAATAAGAATTATAAGAATGTAATATCTTCTAGTCCATATTACTTGCAAAAAAAGAACCTATAATAATGATTATATAAATATAGCTATTTATTCACTCAACAACTGTTTATTAAATACCTGCAATAAACTGATTTTGATCACGGGGAATAAAAGAGAAATAAATTGTACAAGCAAGTTTATAATCTATATATAAACAACTAGTCAGAATAAAATAAATGGTATAAAAGAGACAATGAGGAGGAAATATAGAAATTTGCAGAAGTAGTAGAGATTCTTACTGAGAAATGAGGGAGAGAGGGCTGGAACTGAACCTTAAATGATTGTTAGAATTTCCATTTCAATAAATAGAAAAGAAGGGGAGATAATTCAAAACCAAAGGAATTGCCTGAGCTGTGAAATAGTAGCTTTAGGAACAATGACCGGTCCTCATTTGACTACGGTAACACAGACTAAAAATGTAGATTCAGTGGAAAACAGTTTGGCAGTTCCTCAGAAAGTTAAACACAGAATTACCATATGACCCAGCAATTCCACTCCTAGGTATATACCCCAAAGATTAAAAACAGATGTTCAAATTAATACTTGTACACGAATGTTCACAGCAGCACTATTCATAATAACCAAAAGGTAGAAATAACCCAACTGTCCATCAACAAATGAATGGACAAACAAAATGTAGTATATTCATATAATGGAATATTATTTGGCCACAGAAAGGAATGAGGTATTAATACATGCTACAATGTGGATGAACATTTAAAACAGCATATAAGAGAAAGAAGCCAGACACAAAGGTCACTATATTGTATGATTTCTCTGAACTATCCAAAACAGGTAAATGTATAGAGACAGAAAGAAAACTAGTGGTTGCCGGGGGCCAGGGTGAGGGAGAAATGGGTATAAGGACTCCTTTGGGGGTGACGAAAATGTTTTGGAGCTAGACAGAAGTGATGGTTGCACAACACTGTGAATGTAATTAATGCCACTGAATTGCACATTTTAAAATGATTAACTTTTATGTTGTATGAATTCCACCTCAATTTTTTTTTTAAATGGTAGATTAAAGGTCGGTGGTACATACTACTAGTGCTTACTAATATTCTTCCCAATCCCCAGAAGTTTATATCATCCAGTCACCCTACAGTTACGCAGGGCCATGGGGCTGTTTTAGCAAACAGGCTGTGAGCAGAAGCAACACATGTCACTTCCTGGCCAAAGTACTGAAGAATGGGTAAGAGAAGAGAGGCCATGCCTGTCTCCCCTGCAAAGCCCTGTGAGACAATGGAGAAGACTGTGTCCCTGAATAAATGAGGGCCTCCCTATTGGCCCACGCTGGACTTGTCGTATGAGTAAGAAATATGCTTTTGCTATCTTAAGTCACTGAAATTTTAGGGGTTGTTACTGCAGTGTAAACTAATCCTACTCTGACTAATAGAGGGTCAGATTCAGGAAGACCATGAGAACAATATTAAGAAATTTTAATCTTATTCTGAAGGGCGTAGAGAAACAATATTTTTGAGGAGAAAAGTGACATGATGTGTACTTGAGGAAAATAATTCTGGATGCAATGTGCTGAGTAAAGTATGAACAAAAGCAATCCTCAACCTCTGGTGCACATCAGAAATCACCTGAGGAGAACTATAGTCATCTTCTAATTTCTTTATATTTCTGTAAAGAATAAAATATTTGTCCTCTGGGGAAAAAAATCATCTGAGGAGGTTTTCAAAATGCAATGCTCTGGTCCAGGGTGTCTCTAGATATTCTGAACCAGAATCTCTAGAGGTAGGGTCTAGGCACCTATAACTGAAAAAAACTCTATGGGAAATTCTAGCCTACAGGTTAGAGTCAAGGAGGAGATGTCTAATCCTAAAATGACCAAGTTTACACGTTTAGTGATTTCAAATAAACAGTATAACAAAATAATTATTTTCTTGACAAATGGAATGATAAATGTTTAGGGAGTTTCTGTTAAAATACTAAGTTATTGAAAGGTTACTCACATTAACATTTGTATATTGCTACTAAGAGCTGAATAAAGAATGTTCATTTGGTATGCAGGGATTTAAGCTTTCGGGGCTTTTTGTTTAGTTTAGTTTTGGTTTGATTTTTCTTTTTAAAACCATGCCACAATGCCAAATCTTACATTTTTTCTTTTTCCTGTTGAACTGATGCTACATTAAGATATAGGCACAAACATCTCCTAAGTGTTTTAAATCCATCCAATTGTTTGAGAAGGCATACGTGCTGGGCCAAAGAAGCCAAAACATTAGAGCTAGGAATTTTGATGAAGATAATAATTGCTTACAGACCAGCTTGTTTTAACTTGCTGAACAAAGAACACAATTTTATACCACATTTTCATCACAGGCTTTTTCTCTGCATAATCACTACTATACATAATGAGCACTTTGAAAAGGGAGATTATTTACAGGTTAAAGAGTAAGGAAGTTATCAGTTAGATTCCACCATCTTCAAAATTTCACTTACTCAAATTTTACATTAATTAAAAAAACTTTTTTTGCTGGCCTAAGCACTGTTTTGAATATTTATAACCCATTTGTTTAGTGTGCACAGCAAAAATCTAGGAACAAAGACACTGTTAATTTCCAGTTAATTTCCCTGAATGGTTCTATAACCTTGGATAGGTCAATAATTTCTTTGTGCCTTAGTTCTTTTCTAGGACATTTCTATATAGCAATACAGTTCCATCTTTCTCACATCTGAAAGCTGTATTCAGGCTCTGTGCCTATGTCAGGAGTTATGCCCTCACTCCTTCTCCCATTCAGTTACTTCCATCACTTGCAGACCCCATAATTCAATACTCAACCAATATTTATTAAGGGCATAATCCAGGACAGGCAATGCAGTGAGGGTGGGGATGAGTTCAGTCCACAAAGAACAGTGATGCTAGTTTCCTGACTAATAGAATGGATGTCTCAGTCATTTTGCTTGTTTCATCCTGATTCTGGATTTCCAATTCTTTACTTCCTCTGGAATATGTAGCTGGAAGTCCTAAAAATCAAGGTAGTATAAATTCTGAGTATCGGGTTAAGGCAGTCACTCGGTGATCAGATGGTTATAGGGCCACACGGTCCAGAAGTCAATATGGTTTCAAGACACAGATTAAGAAGTCACGGAAGGGACCAAAGCCACCAATTCACAAGGCCAAGATAACTCTTTGTTTGTGGTACCAGTGATGACCCTAGGTTTGCTCAATCTTTTTGCCCTTACAACTCCAGCCTCTAAGGCAGAACTCTGTGGACCTCAGCAAGCTATGTAGATTTCTAATTCCCTTAAAGCAGGGAGCCATTCATCTCAGCACCTAAGCCTTCAGTATCAGTGTGCGAAAGCAGGGTCATGACTTCCAACTAAGTCTGAAATCTTGTAAATGACAGAGAGAAAGGAGGGTGGGAAGTGAGAGACCTATGTCGTCCAGATGTATAAGGGATCAGATTCTAATGGTAGACCTTAAGTTTGAGACTCCAGACCCTGGACATGTGCTCATTATTCCCCATCTACCCATGCCACTGGTGTTTGTATGTCAATCTCTTATACTCTGTCTTTGATCTGTTGCTTGCCCTGAGCCTTGCCATTCAGAGGTTATCTGATTCTGATCCATGGCCTTGTTCTGATCTTGGATCATGGATATGCCCAATCTCAAACCCTTATCTGGCTCTGGATCCCTAGCCCAGGCCTGATCACAAACTTTATTCTCTTGCCACCTATGCTCATGCCACTTATTTCAGTCTCACCACAGTTTCTTGTCCTCCTTCCGCATACATTGTTGCCTATAGTTTGGGGCTGGCTAGAATTTTAGAATCCTTTCTAGCTCATTCTGGCAGGACAAAGGAGGTAAGTAATAATTAGTTTATTTAACAACAGTGTACAGAGAAGACCTAAATTTGCTCACATTTAACTGTAGTATGTACATCACGTAATTATACCTTTCTGTATCTCAAATTTCTCTCTTTAAATTAATACATTTGCCATCACATTCCCTCAAAGATATATTTATACTTAATTAAAATAACATGTCTTCTGAGGTTATAATAAAGCTATATATAGTATGCTCTTGCATTCCTAACTGTAAAATGAGTATTAAGAACATTTAGAAACAAATTGGCTCCCTAAAAGGAATAAAAATTTTGAGTAATTTATTTTAAATATAGTACAGCCCACTTAACAAAATATTTCTGAAATGTTACATAAAAAGAAAAATATTATAAATGAATTAAGTAGAACATATTATTCAGAAGAAATTCAATGGTGGGTTCTTTTTCTTAGGAAAGATTTTGGAAATGTTATCAGTTGTCCCATAATTTAATAAGTTTTACATATTCAGATATAATTGCATTGAGTTTTCTGAAAGAGATTTATCTTAACAATCTTAGGGGAAAGGAATATTCTAAGTACATTTTATTGGGTTAACTCAGTTAAAGGCTTTGATTTTCCTAGCAGGGAATTACTAAAACAGACGCATTTTTCTTTTAAAGGCACAAGAATTCTCATTGTGCTAGTATAAAGAGTAGATTCTAAAGTGTTATATAAAGTATGCTTCTAAAATTTAAAAGAGTTAAAGGAGATTCCTCATCTCAATTCCTAGGAGATGCTGTATCTGGAAAGGGTAAACAGAAGCAAATAGTTTCCTGAAATTGTGCCAAGGCTACATGTCAACTGCCTGGCAGGAAATGCTTTTGGAGGGCCTAGATAAACAGACTATCATCTTTTTTTGGAAAAATCTTCTTCTTTGACTTCTTACAAAGCAAATGTACTGAGTCTAACTAGCATCATGAACACAATAAGCAGAAAAGGGCACAGAGGATTTTTAAATGATGGTATCTTTAGAATCTCTAACAAGTGATCTGTCCTTCACTTTTAACATACATGGACCTCACTGCTCAACAAGCATATACTCAGTACATGGTTGTTGAAATTTGCTGGTAAATTAAATCTTATCTTTCTATTAATTTTCATCATGATTTTGGTGAAGCTTTATCTTACAAGAAATTTTCATTTAGCAGCAGCTCTAAATACTTTAGCATTATACAATGATAAGATTTTCTTGCATTTATATAGCAATTAATTTTTCAAAATATTTTACATCCATTATCTTAATTTTTGTTCTAACATTTTATTTTACAAGTGCTAGCATTGATGCTAAGCTAGCATCTAACTAACATCTCGTGAGATGTCAGTACAAAAATTAAATCAAAGATTAAGTTAGAGGACCAGACCTAACCTATTTGTCTGAAATATTTTCTAGTACATTTCCTTCTGTCCCCACTATGTACCAGATAATGGATCCAAAAATCCTACTGTCATATCTACTAAAATAAACCTTTGACCTCACCTCACTTTCTTAAACTGCAAAAAGCATGATGAGGATCTAGGTGTTGACTCAGAACACCTACTATCAGCTAGAGAAACGTCCTGCCTTGTATACAGCCTAGTCAGCTTTTTTGTACCTCCTCTCTCCACCAGCCTACCTGTTCTGTTCTGCTACAATCCCATCACCAATATTCTCTTCCCCTTTTCTCACACTGAAAGCATCCTATGCCCCACTCATCTTATGCCAAATCTTACCCAGTCCACAACCCAGAGCAAAATTTCCCTGGCCCAAGTAACAAAGTAATATGAAATGTGGCATACCTCTCCACCTGCCTGCCTTATCCTGTAGTCAGGGCGCCTCAGATAACAATTTGAGCCACTGCAACTATGAGGTCCTTCTCCATATTCCACAGCCACCAGCCATTACTTCCAATACCAACCCAATCTGCTCCTTCCCTCCCAAACAGAACATCTTTACCTTAGTTACTATTGGGCCTCATGGGAAAAAACAAGACAAAACAAAACTTTGTGTGTAGACCATTTTATGCACTCTCCACAAAATGTGAAGGGGATGGTACGTGACTGGACGAAAGAGTCACAAAACTGAAAGATACAAATATTTGAGTGTAAATAGTACATTTTAAATGATATAGTCACCCTATTATTTCTTTAAAATCTTAATTTATTTCTATTATTTCTTAAAATAGAGTATACCTATAATTATAATTAGGTAAACTTAGTACAGACCAGGAAATATAAGTAAAATTTTCTCTAGGACTGATATAAAACTAACCCTAGAAATTTGGTTTCCTACTCCACTTGTTAGAGCTTCTGGGAATGGAAATAGATCCAAACATCAGTACAGAACAGAGGCTTAATAAATGACCACTGAACAAATAAAGAAATATTGATGGAAAGAATAAACATAAATTTCATCCTAAAGAATATGTAAAAGTAAATCTTAAGAGAGTTAAGAGTTATTAGGAGTTTGGGATTAACATAAACACACTACTACATATAAAATAGATAACTGGGACTTGCCTGGTGGCACAGTGGATAAGACTCTACACTTCCAATGCAGGGGGCCCGAGTTCGATCCCTGGTCAGGGAACCACATCCCACATGCATGCCGCAACTCAGAGTTCTCATGCCACAACTAAGGAGCCCCCGTGACGTGACTAAGGAGCCCACCTGCCACAACTAGGAGCTGCTGCAACCAAATAAATAAATAACTATATTTTTTAAAAATAGATAACCGGGCTTCCCTGGTGGTGCAGTGGTTGAGAGTCCGCCTGCTGATGCAGGGGACACGGGTTCGTGCCCCGGTCCGGGAAGATCCCACATGCCGCGGAGCGGCTGGGCCCATGCGCCATGGCTGCTGAGCCTGTGCGTCCAGAGCCTGTACTCCGCAACGGGACAGGCCACAACAGTGAGAGGCCCGTGTACTGCAAAAACCAAACAAACAAACAAAAAATAGATAACCAACAAGGACCTACTATATAGCACAGGGAACTACACTTAATATTTTTTAATAATCTATAAGGGAAAAGAATCTCAAAAAAATAGATATATATGTATGTATAACTGAATCACTTTTCTGTATATCTGAAACTAACACAACCTTGTAAATCAACTATACTTCAATTAAAAAAAGAGAGAGTTAAAAGAGTTATATTTTAAAAGGTTAGGAGGGTTATAAAATTGGAAGGGAACAGGAAGATCAATATATTAATTTTTAAAAAGCAGCTGGGTCTGTCAATATATACTGTGTCAGTTTTTAGGACATTAAAACTCCACATTGGCATGTATTTTTCATTTGCCCCAAATGCAAAGAATATTTCCCTTTCATGGGATTTTTTCCATGATGCACTTTTTTTCTGGAATCATACCTAGATTTCCAGCCTGGTGCAGGTACCTCTCAAGGTCGCCAAACTGGAAGTAACCTCTGCCACTCTCAACTCCCCAGACATTGTTCTATGCTACTTATCAAGTTCCACTGTACATCACGGTTACTCAGTCCTCATGTTTACATAGTACGTACCTCCACTCTTAGATTATAAACTTCTCAAAAACAATGACTTTCTTACTCATTTCTTCTTCTCCTCACAGCAAACTATAAATGTCTATTCAATGTATTTAGAAAGGGCTTACAATTCTTTAAATTACTGTTATCAACATTCATCCAATAAAAGACTAGGAAAAAAAAAAAAAAAAACCTCCACATTGGGAACACTTCCAGAATGATGGACTGAGGAGATTGACAAATCATCTATCCAAAAAGTCACATTAAAATAATACAAAATTATCAAAACAATCATTTCAAGATTTTGGGGGGGAAATTAACCAGAGGTACACAACAAATTGAAAAGCATTATTTAAAAGAACAACAACAACCGAACCTCTGTTAAGAAAAGTAGGGATCTGGGGCATCAGAGGCTGTCCTCATTCCCTATTCCCTACCCCCAACTCCAACATGATGATTCTATCAGGACAGGACAAGCCATGAAAACCAGCAGCTCTGCTGCTTGGAGGGTGATGGCTTAATTTGGTGTCCAGAGTATTGTTGGAAACAAATGATCTTAGAAAATAAGTGGTAAATGATCACCAAAAATTAATATTACAGCTGGCTGAGACTGCAGCACTGGTTGGGGCAAGCAATAGAGCAGCCAGAAATTTAAGTGAGACCCAGGGAACAGTCGTAGTAGACCTTGATAAGCTCTCACATATCCGTGGTGGTCTGGAAGGTGTGCCCATGTCCAAGGTTATGCACTGGCTGAATGTGAGGCCTTGCATATACAGAAAATAAAAGTCACAGCAGACTTGACTGAACTTTACATGTGTTGCTCAAGTCATACACAGATACTCAGCAAAGGGTAAAGCCAAACTAGGCTCAAGATATTTAAGTACAACCTGTTACCAATCATTAGCTGACCACTAAACTATGCTGACAATCCCTAGGAAGTCAGGCTTAAAAATAAAAACAAGAATTAAAAGAAAAAAAAAAACTGAGGAGACACATCAGTGGCCACACATTGCAGGGGAAACAGACTCTACATACTTAGTCCAGGCAAGTTACCAAACAGCCAACAAACAACAGTAGCAGCAACAACCCCTGGTGAGGGGGAAGATCAGAATCGAGAGTTGCTATATTATCTAAAACAGAGGTCAGAAAACTATAGTCCACAGTCCAATTATGGCCCATTGCCTGTTTTTTTTACATAAAGGTTTTTTTGGAAGACATCTATGCTCATTCATTTACATATTGCCTATGTCTGCTTTCCCACTACAACAGCAGAGTTAGTTAGTTACAACAGAGACCACATAGCTTGCAAAGCCTAAAATATTTACTGTATGGTCCTTTATAGAAAACATTTGTTGGTCCCTGATCTAAGATGTTCAGTTTTCAACAAAATATTATGAGACATACAAATAAACAGGAAAGGGAGGACTATATACAGAAAGAGGACACACTTAATAGAAACTGGCTCTGAGGGGGCCTAAATGTTAGACTTAACAAAGATTTCAAGGCAGCTGTTATAAATATGTTCAAAGAACTGAAAAAATAGACAAGTTTTTTAATTAAAGTATGACAACAACTCAATAGAGAATATCAATCAAAAGATAGAGATTATAAAACAAAACAAATGCCAGAGTTGAAAAGATATGAAATGAAAATTCACCAAGGGATTCAACAGCAGATTTGAGATTGCAGAAAAAAAGAATTAGTGACCTTGAAGATATATCAATAGAGATTATCCAATCTAAAGAAAAGAAAGGAAAAACGATGAAGAAAAATAAACACATACTAACATATGTGTAAGGGGAGCCCCAGAAGGAGGAGAGAGAGAGAGAAGAGCAGGAAAAAAAGGCCCAAAACTTCCCAAATATGAGGAAAAACAATCTACCCATTCAAGAAGTGTAATGAACTCCAAGTGCAATGAACACAAGAATCCACAAAAAACCTACTAGTACCAGCAAATGAATTCAGCAAGGTCACAGGACACAATATCAATATGTAAAAATCAACTATATTTCTATATACTAGTACATAATCTGCAAATAAAATCAGGAAAACAATTCTATTCCCAATGACATAAAAAAATAAGTATTTAATACATTTGTTAAAAGAAGTGCAAGAGTACAGTAATAGCTATACAACATTGCTGAGAAAAACCTAAAAAAAAAACCTGAAATACACAGATGTTCCATTTTCATGAATTCAAAAACCTAATGTTAAGATTACAATTCTTCCTAAATTGATGTATAGATTCAGTACAATCTCTATCAAAATCCTAATAATTATGCATAAGCTGATAAGCTGAATTTAAATTTTATGGAAATACAAATGACCTAGAATACCAAAACAATTTTGAAAATTAAGAACATAGTTGATGGATTCATAGCTGCCAATTTCCAAACTTACTAGAAAGCTATAATAATCAGACAGTGTGATACTGACATAAGGACAAACACAGATCAATGGAACAGAATTAAAAATCCAAAAGCTGATCCTTATATTTAATTTGTTAAATAATTGATATTTAACAAAAGTGCCAAAGCAATTTAATGAGAAAAGGATAGTCTTTTCAAAAAATGGTACTAAGATAATTGGATATCTGCATGTAAAGAGAAGAATAAAGACCCTTACCTCATAACACATACAAATGAATGCAAAATGGCATAAACCTAAATGTAAAAACTAAAATATAAAGCTTTTAGAAGAAAACATAGGGAAAAAATTTTCAAGACCTTGGATTAGGGAAAGATATATTTAGATATGACACCAAAAATATTGTACAATCCATAAAAGAAAAAAATTAATAAGTTGGACTTCCATCAAAATTTAAGATGTTTGTGCTTCAAAAGACACTATTGTGAAAATGAAAGCCATGACACAGACTGGGAGAAAATACTTATAAATCATATGACTGATAAAGAATTCTTGTTAAAAATAAGAACACTTGGGCTTCCCTGGTGGCGCAGTGGTTGAGAGTCCGCCTGCCGATGCAGGGGACACGGGTTCGTGCCTGGGTCTGGGAAGATCCCACATGCCGCGGAGCGGCTGGGCCCGTGAGCCATGGCCGCTGAGCCTGCACGTCCGGAGCCTGTGCTCCGCAACGGGAGAGGCCACAACAGTGAGAGGCCCACGTACTGAAAAATAAAAAAAAATAAGAACTCTTATAACTCAATTAAAAAAACAAATTTAAAAATGGAGAAGATTTGAATAGACATTTCATGAAAGAAGAAATAGGAATAGCTAATAACCGCAAGAAAACATGTTCAACATCATTAGCCATTAAGGAAATGAAAATTAAAATCACAATGAGATACTACTTCACACCCATTAGAATGACTATAATCAAAAAGACAATAACAGGGACTTCCCTGGTGGTCCAGTGGTTAAGAATCTGCCTTCCAATGCAAGGAACACAGGTTCAATCCCTGGTTGGGGAACTAAGATCCCACATGCCGTTGGGCAACTAAGCTAACGCTCCACAACTACTGAGCCCATGCACTGCAACTACTGAGCCTGTGCACTCTGGAGCCCATGCGTCACAACTAGAGAGCCCACGTGCTGCAACTACTGAGGCTGCATGCCACAAGTAGAGAGCCTGTGAGCCGCAACTACTGAACCACATACTGCAACGAGAGATCCCGCATGCCACAACTAAGACCCGACGCAGCCAAATTAAAAAAAAAAAGACAATAACAAGCACTGAGGAGGATGTAGAAAAATTGGAACCTTCATACATTGCTTGTGGACATGTAAAATGGTACAGCCACTCTGGAAAACAGTTTGGCAGTCTCTTAAAATGTTAAACATAAATTTACTGTAGCACCCAGCAATTTAACTCCTAAGTATCTCCCCAAGAGAAATGAAAACCTGTATCCACACGAAGTCTTATACCCAATCTTTTATAGCAGCCTTATTCATAACAGCCCCAAGCTGGAACAACTGGTAAATGGATAAACAAAATGTAGTATATTAATATAGTGATGCAATATTATTCAGCCATAAAAAGGAATGAAGTACTGATACATGCTACAATATGGATGAACCTCAAAAACATCATGCTAAGTGAAAGAAGCCAGACAAAAAGGTCACATATTATATGATGCATTTATAGGAACTGGACAGAAAAGGCAAATTTATAGAAATGGCAAGCAAAATAGTGTTCGTCTGGGTCTAGGGGTGGGAGCTAAGACTGACTGCACATGGTGGACACTAGGGTTCTTTTTTAGGTCATGAAAATGTTCCAAGACTTGATTGTGGTGATGATTGCATAAATTAACTAAAATTAAAATAAATTAACTGAATTGTATACTTCGATCAGGTGAATTTTATATATAAATTATGCCTCAAAGTAGTTTTTAAAAAACTCTACATGGATTCCAACTATTTATATCTTCCAAAATTACTATTCCTTTAATCTCTGATGTTTTTAAAATGACAAAACTTTTCACTAATCATTCCTGCTCTGCAATCAATTTTTTAACTTCCAGTCAATTTTTAACATTTTGTGAAAGCTAATTCTCAGAAGTTGGATTCATTTTCTTTAATCTATATAATTGAGATGACAATTTTGATGAGTTTCTTTCATTCCCAATGAGTTGATGTAATCAGGCAAAATGAATGATCTAATGACTCACTCAGTCATGATATAACGACTGTAATACTACTTTACAAAGCTATAATGATTCTAAAGCTCTCTAAGTCTCCTGAAGAAATAAAAATACCACCTGTCAGATAAAATGATTTATACATTCTTCGGTATGTGCAGTATAAATCATTGTCTAACTGGCATGACACCCACTTTTGCATCCTACGTTTTTAACCCTTTTTGCCCCCTCCACATAGAGAAACAGAATTTACACTGCTCTTCACTAGATTTGTTTTTTGTCCTCAAAAAGTCCCAAATACGGCATCAATCTCTTTCCTCAGATCTCAGGAATAAACACTTCCTCCAGTCATCTATTCCCCCAAACATAGACAAATAACTTCTATGTGTTCTCTGTAATGAATTTACCCTTATGAAGAAAGAAATCATGGAAGACTTATACCAATGGTTTCTTTCTCCATCAATGATCAGATACATTCCTGATTATATGCCCTCCCTCTATTTTTCGGTCTATTTCTAAGTCTCTACCAGTGGCTTTCAGGAGTACCTGGCTTGGGCAGTGTTTGATTCACAAGGGTCCTGATGACAGGTCATGTTCCATCACTTTTTTCCATCCAATCTTAAAAAAGAGAAAAAGGATTCGCTCAATCTGTGGCTTACAGTACGAACGTTGAAATTATTTTTAAATATATATATATATATATTTATAAACATAAAGACAAACACAAAGATTTAATTTCATGTCAGTCTTCAGGCTTCAGTTTCATTCCAAGCAACTTCTTTCCCATATATTTCTAAATGTTAAATTCTGGAAAAATTAGTTACAACTGAATATTCATTGAATTCATTAAAGTGTATGTATGTGGATTTTTTTAAGAAGCCAATTCTTATCTGGCCTAAAAGGAATCTATTTAAACTAAAAATTCAATCAGTAAATTCAACAAATATCTATTGAACACCTACTGCTCAACAGTCTCTGGATACTTAGGGACAAATAAGGAACAGTTTCCACCTTCAAGAAGTTTATAAGCTGATAGGAGAGAACTAATCAGAACTACATATAATTTAAATCAGATTGGGATAAGTACCACAATATTAAAAAAAAAAAAGCCATGAAAACACAGGTTGTACTTGGGAATCATGCAAGATTTCAAAAACTTCCCTTGACAAAAAGATAATGCTTCAACTGGAATGGAATTGGGAGTGGAGAGTAGTAACAGAATCCTGGGGAAGAGAGTCAAGTGGGGTGCAGTGTAGATGTAGTCTCAGATGAGTGAGGGCATATTGGGAGAGAAGGCTGAAGTCTGATGAAGATAATAATACTAGCTAATATTTATTGAGCATTTACTATGTGCCAAGTACTATTTAAAGCACTTTACATATATTAACTTATTTGATCCTCACAACTACCCTATGAGGAACGTACTGTTATTATTCCCATTTTATAGATGGCAAAACTGAGGTATAGAACAGTTAAGTAGTCTGCTCATGGTTACACAGACACAGATAACAGTTATGGAGCCAGGATCTTGAAATCCATAAATAATAAAAGAAGAACAAATTCTATCTCACCCCTAACTACATTCATTATAAGAGCAATTAACAGGTATCTTAACTACCCCTTCTCCCATTAATTCCTAAGCCATCCTTCAAGGCCCAGCTCCAATGTTTCCTTCCTACAAAACCTTTCTTGATCCCCCAGCTGAACAATATATATTTCTCCTCTAAGCTTTGTAGCACTTATCTGGATCAATCTTACAGCAAACAGCATATGAACAAAATCTTAATATTTCATTCCTAGCATTACGGATTTTATGTGCATCATTCCCTCTTTTAAGTTCTCCTTTATACTTTGTATTCTCCACCCCTCCTAGGGCAGTGCCTGGCACTTAATGGTAGCTATATCTATGGAGCACTTATTCTTGGCAAGGCATTGTGCTGAGTATTTTACAGGAACTCTCTCACAAAATCCTTACAGCAACCCTATTCAAGCATTCAATCGCTATTTTCAGTCCCTTCTGTGGCAAATAAAATACTAGATGACTCTTAAACTCAGTAAACAAGGCAGATATGGTCCATGTCCTCAAGAAGCTCACAGTCTATGAAGAAGTACTATTGGTATCCTCTAGAATAGAGATGAGGAAAAGTGAGACTCAAAGAAATTAATTTGTTTGCCCAGAATCACACAGCAAAAAAGTGGCAGAGTCTGAATTCAAACTCAGCTCTCCAGACTGGATATTTGGAACCCTGTGCATAAAACCACTATGGTCTAAAGGAGGCACCTAAGAAACACTTATTGAAGGAAAAGTTTTAGAAAACTCCTACAATGAAAACTATCCCGAGGATAATGAAGACTTCCATTCAATTTCGCTCTGAGAGGAAAGCAGGAAATGAGCAACAGCGCAGATGGAGGTTGTAGTAGTATCCTCATACACACCTGATAGCTCAGAACTGCTAATCAAGCCATCTGCTGAGGAGACCTGCTCAGCACTGAGGATTTCCTCGTGTCCCTTAAAGTGGTCCCTCCTGAGCAACAAGGCCTCGCTGCGCGCCAGGATGGTGTAGCGAAGTCACTAATTCTCAATGAGACCCTGTATCTCCTACCAGATAACCGGTGGCGTGGAATGGAAGGTAAAGACGCACGGCTCCTTATTTAAACGTGGGGCAACTATTCTCGAAAGGTGAACCCCCGCCCCCGAGAGAAGCGGCCTCCAAAAAAGGTGTGTCTATACTTCTCACCGGAGGAGTGAGGAAGCAACCACGAGGGGATTACGAGAGACCCAACAAACAACGCAGGCACCCCTGGCCCTGTGGGCGGACATCCCACAGCCCACAGCCTGCTGGCCAGACAGACTCCCTTCTCCAAACGCCACTGTGGCGGCCGCACTGTTTGGCCTATCCTAGTCATCTCCCAAACAAAAGAGGTTTTGGAGTAGCGAGATCCCAAAATATAGACCAGGCATTAATAGGCACCTGGAGGCACGCGTCTTACTCCCCACGATTTCTTAGCCCAACAGACCACCTGACTTTACACCAGGTTCTCCGCGTTGGGCGGCGGAGACGACCTCTAAGGGCCAGATCCTGACCCAGGGCCTCCTGCGACAGCGTGGACAGACAGCCTCCGCCACTGGGTCGACTCCGGTTCCCGCGACCCGCCAGCTGGCAGGCCCCGCCCCGCCCCCTACGCTCTGGCAGTTAGGCCGGCAACCCGCTCACAGGAGCAGCGGCCGGGACACAGTAGGCTTGTCCTGTGAGGGCCGCACGCTTCACCGCCCCCGCCACGCCCCTCGACCCCGCACCGCCAATGGCCTGCTGCGCCGGCGCAGCATGCTCCAGGCCCAGCCCTCCCTCGACGACTGTGCGCTGAGCGCATGCGCCTTGAGAGGCCGGTTGGGTGAGGGATTCTTAGCGAGGGAGGGGGAGACGGAAATGGAGGGTCTCCGCGCGCATGCCTTCGCCCCTGACACCAAGCCCGCTAGAGAGCGCGTTGGGCGGAGCCGGGGGCGGCGGTCGCCGGGGAGATCAAGGCCCTGGGTCCGACCCCGAGCTGGAGCGGGGTGCCGGAGGCCCGCTAACCCGCCGGTGTTTGTGTCTATGTGCCCTCGCAGGGAGACATGGAGAACTGTTTGGCGGCCGCGGCGCTGAACGGGGTAGACCGACGTTCCCTGCAACGCTCGGCTAGGCTGGGTCAAGAAGTGCTGGAGCGGGCCAAAAGGAGGGCGGTGGACTGGCATTCGGTGGAGCTTCCCAAAGGCAGCGTGGGGGTCATTTCCCGGGAGCGGCCCTACAGAGAAAGAGGGCTGGCAGCCGGCCCCCATCGCCTTCTCCCAGGAGAGGTGAGGGCCCCAGTGCTGCGGGACCAGCCCATTCATTCGCTCAGCAGCGGCTTGCTGAGAACCAGGGCACGCCACACAGCAGCACCCGAGGGATCCTGTCCTTGGCGGAAGCTGTTAAGTATCAGGACAGTGAACCGGAAAGCCTTTTGAAAACTCTTGACGTTTGACAGATTCCTATTGGCTAGCTTTAGGATACCGCTGGAGACCGCTAGTGCTCGGCCCTGGTTGGTTACTTTTTACAACAATTCTTACAGGCTACCGTTTGATATTAGAGGAAAGCCAACAAACCTGTCTTTGTCCTGGAAAAATTGCATGTCTGTGTATTCCTTTTAGAGTTGGAATTCTTTCTCAGTAAGAGCCTTTTACTGACTTAAACGAGCAGTGGCCTTTCAAAAAGTAAAAAGGAAGGTATTCCCAAAATGACTTCCTTCTCCAGTAGGGAATACAGATCTCACCTGTGACTTGCCGTTTATTCACATAGAGAGAAGAAAGACACCCAACCCTCAGTGCTTCCTTCAGAACAATGGCTGAATTCATGGACTATACCTCAAGTCAGTGTGGGGTAAGTTGGTGTAAGCCAAAGTCATGCCCCTGATCTGCCTGCTGATGGATCACAAAGTGGATTTTTGTGGAATTTAGGGAGAATCTGGAGACTGCCTGTTCACCCTGCCCTGCCTTCGTGGGCAGGTTGTAATCAGCCAAGGGTTTAAACCAGGTGATAAATCCAGGTTAGAATTCATTCAACAAATATTGGATGCCTAACTTTAACTGTTATGAGGATACAGCAATGCACAAGCCAGAAAAGATCTGCCCTCACTATTGTTGGGGGGGGCGGGGCTTATTTGCTGAATTCCAAAACAAGTCCGAATATTAGCGGTATTTAAAACTTTGAACTGAATTTTTTTTTTTAATCAGTAAGATCGTTCTAAACTGGAACCGAGCCTCTCTGTTTTCAAAGCAAAAACTGAAACAGAATCCCTCCATTAGATCTTAATCTCTGTTCCAAGTCCCTGGTAAGGTGGTGTGCTTTTGTGTGTGTGTGTGTGTGTGTGGCCACACAGCATGTGGGATCCTAGTTCCCCAACCAACTTGCACCCCCTGCATTGGAAGCACGGAGTCTTAACCACTGGCCACCAGGGAAGTCCCCCTGGTAATGTAGTTTTTAAGTATGCCCCTTTGGGTCCATATCACTTGTTGGCCACAGAGGTGGTTATGTGGCACAGATGCAGTGCCCTCATCAGAGGTAGCATGGCTTAATGGCAGGAGCAGCCTCCCAGGAATCAGACCTGTGTTCTGCCACTTTCTGGCTATAATGCCTTAGGCTAGTTAGTCTCTCTCAGCCTTACCTTCCCACATGGTACAATGATGATGTTTCAAGTCCTTTCCAGCCCTTCTAATCTGTTTCTTTGGTTTCCCCTGAGAGATGAACACCAGAAAATTGTCATAAACTGTAGCACAGGGTACTTATGTGAGATTTTTGGTCCCATTCATTGAAGTGGGTGAACAAAGGTTTTAAAGGCCCTCTTCTCAAAACCATACACTAAGGTCATCTTTAAGTACTTTCAGGGAATGTTGAAGGCAGGCAGCCAACATTCAAGAAAATCACCTGCATGGAAGGTACTCTCTGTCTTCTAGGAATTAAAACAGACTCTGTGGTCTCTTCCAGCCTTAACATTTTATGATTCTTATGTGTTTGTAAGGGTGCTTGGTCTGTACGGCAGAAGGAAGAGAATACCTTGTTTCTGTCCTGCTTTTCAATTTCATAATGAATATTAAGTTTCAAAAAATCTCTAATACTTCTACATCTTTTATAAAATCCTTGTGACTCCAAAAATAGGATTCCAACCAGTGAGATACAGTTCAGAGAGTATTTTTATGTTATTATTTTGTTAAATGGTTTTAGAAAAATCCATAACTTTGGCTCTACTATAAAGTGATCAAGTTAAACACTTTGGTTCATGGTTCAGTAAAAGGAATAATATTTGTCTTTGGTTTGAGGTTTAGCAAATTGGTGTTCTTCGTTTTGGTTTTCAGTTCATGCTTTAGTTCAAATCTCCATTAAGGAATGGAGGCTCAGAACCTCTCAGCTTTCTAGAAATAGAATTAAGACAGTGTTTGAGTTTGCTTTCAGAATTTTGGAGCATCCCCTAAATTACATCATTAGAGTCATGTCCTGACATGCTTTCCCCAGCTTCTCATTCTTTTGGTCTCTTGCCTTAAACATTGTCCCTACCCTCTGTTCAAAGCAAGCAGGCTTATGTTGTCCTCATCATTAGTCACAATCAGGGGCAAGTCTAAGGTTAACTTTGAGGGGGAGGAAGGAAGTGGACAAGAAAAAAACTGCATTCTGATCCTTTGGATTATTTTTGCTTAGATCGGAGTCTTCTCCCTCCCCTCCTCCGCATGGGGAGAACGGCTGCATAGCTGTTGGGTTTATGTTATATTTCTTGTTGTATTTCTAAATCTCAAGGAGATGCACCTCTCTCTTCTCTTGTCCTTGTCTGAGACTTAGTAAACCCAGACCTGTTTGTCAGAACTTGTCATGAGAGGAGATGAAAGGGCTTGTGTATTTGACCTCGGGGTGAGGATGTTGTGAAAATTATTTAACCTGGCAGAGAGCATGGTCCTACCCAGCTTGAGTTGCCAGAGTTCTTGCCCTACAGAGGCAGCAGATGGCAGCAAAGTAAGGCCAAGTGCAGTTTCCTTCTCTGCAGCCACTTTACACGGGCTAAGATTTGTTATATGACTTCAAAGGCCTCTCAAGAGGGCAGGTAATTTACCTTTGCTCTCTTGCCTCCCTCCTTAACCACATTTGCCCAAGTAACAAGGAGTTTTTTGAAAATTTGACCAGTCTATTTGGTTACCCAGCATCTTTCACATTACTTCTCCAGAAATATTATTCATCTGTGCCAGAGGAAGGAGGGGCAACCCACGTCTATCGTTATCACAGAGGGAAGTCGAAGCTGCACTTGTGCTCGGACACTGGGAATGGTCAGGTATGTATCCTCAGCTGTGCTGTGCTGTGCCCTCAGCTTCCCAAGATAGGAGGCCTTACATCTTGGAGCTCCTGCTGGATTGTATTATTGGATGCCTGGGTGACTCAGCATTACAGCGCTCCACAGAAATCTGTCACCTCCCAGCCTTAGAGAACTTACAGCAATGAACATGAAATAGGAGTTTTTGTCCAAAATAAGATATTAATGCCACTGTCGGATCTTCAGTTGAACCTGCAGTCCTGGGCCAAGGGATTCTTGGACAGGCTTAACAAAAAGCCTTTCAAATATCCTCTTCTGCATCTAGGGATATGAAAGAGATTTTTAATAATCACATATTTCACTCTAAGGTAGTGATAAGTATCATGTCTTTGGTAATTTTAAAAAAGGAAATGCAAGGTGGGGGTTTCTTTTAACAAAATGCTTTTCCTAAAGATAACAATTACAAGCCTCTCACTGCAAATTACCTGTATTTTACCACATGTCACTCTGGGAAGCCAAAGACTCTACTTGTTGAACTGATTCAACAGGAGTCCTTTGTTGTTGTTTCTGGGGAGAGTAGGCTTTTTTTGCTTTTGTTTTTCTTTTTAAACTCCCCTGGTTGTACTCAAAGATAGCAAACTTAAGTTCAGAGTCTAATCCACAGGTTGGATTCCTGACTTCTCTGGCCTGTGGGTTTAGGGAAGGGACGGGAGAGTGGCCGCAGGGATGTGAGCCATCCTGTTTCCCTGGCCTGGGGTACAAGGGATAGCACCAGAGCCTGGATCCTGGGCTTCCTCTTCTGCCCTGGCCTAGGCCCTCTTAAGAGTGCTTGACCCTAAGGGAGTTACATGTGGGCAAGAGTCATTCGTATCCCTCCCATCCCTTCCTATAAGACGTAAATTGGTGCCTCTAAGGGAAATTGACTTTCTCAGTTCAGCCTCTTCCCCTCTAGTACTCCCACTGCTGGGAGAACCTTGGAAGAGAATTCTGTTTTCTGAGAGCCTGTTAAATGTCAATCACTTTTGCACTTTAGATCTTCCTTACAGCATAGTATGCCGAAGCTATAGACTAGGAAACCAAGGCATAGAGAAATTAATCTGTCCGTCTCAGTAAATGACAGAGATAGGATTCAAACTCAGGTCTATCTGAGTCCAAATCCCATGTAAGGATAAAAGGTAATCATGGTAAACATCTGACTAAAAATACTTTGCAGAATTCACTAAAAGCCTTAAGAACTTAGGTGACAACTTGGAAAACACTGACAGAACAATTGTTAGTTCCTAATTAAGTAGGAAAAATTTTCTACCATCCAGAAGTCAAAGTTTGGGCCCTAATCAATGTTTCTACCTCACTCTTCAGAGAAAAGACACCCCCCTTGGTGTCAGAGGCATCCGTCAGACGTCAGAGTGTGCGCTAGAGGCATCCCAGCCTGTGAGTACAGAACTTCTAGGGTACTGGGCTCCACCACCACTGCAATTCCATGAACTGATCTGGTTACTATAGGGTTCTTTGTACTGGATCTATAGTATTTTTAAGTTGGGATATTTTTACCCTTGGGGACAGTGTACAACATTTTAGTTCAGTGTAAAATTATGTTTTCTTGGTATCCTTCCTTCACTTGAAATTTCAGGGCTACTCTTTGTGCCTGAACTCATAGTTGCGGTTGGAAAGAATGCAAAGTATTCATATCTCCATTCCTACAGCTCAGCTGGGCTGGCACTGGGTCCTGTTGGAATTCCACCATCTGTTCAAGCAGCAGGAGGGGCCTGACCCTCCTGCTTACAAAGTGAAAACCATTGCTGAAATTCTGAAATGTATACATTTGGTTAGATCAGGTTCCAAAACATTTGAAGGGATTTGTTCCTATTTTCCGCAAATGTTTCTCTGTGAAAACATACAGTGATGTTTTTAGGATAAAATATTCATTAGTTCATGAACCCACGGAATCTTTTGGAACTTGGAAGAGCTGGAATTCTGAGGAATGGAACTCTGGTGTGTTGCTGCAATAGTTTGCTTAATTTTTGTTTGCATACAGTGTGCTACTAGCCAGGATTCAGAATATACTAGAGTTAGTAGCAACTAAGACTATTCTGCTTTTAGTACAAGTTGTTAGGCTTAGATGCCTCTAATACTTACTGTATTTTGGTAATGCTAATCTTCCTGATGTTCACAGTGTAGGAATCACAGAGGCCAATCTTGCACCTTTTATGCAGACAAATGAAGCATCCTTGGCTTTCTGCAATTCTGATACAGCTGTATTTTCTGAAACCTTTTGTTTATTTTCATAGTTGATGACTAATAAATAGTTGTGGCATTGTCATACACATTCACGTCAGTTAAATGATGATAAGCCTCCAATTTTGCAGTAACTGGGCATGAAAGGATATAGCATAAAGCAGCTTCGGAAAACCTTGGCTTCAAATCTATTTGCAAGATGGAAAGAGAGGGAGTTTCATAAAAGTATAAATATTATCATTTATTCCTCCTAGCAGAATTTACTGGCAGTAGTTTGGTCCACCTGCCCCCCACCCCCAGGGGTGGTGTAGAAATGACAGCTTCTGCCTGTGGCTCCTTCTGAGCATTGAGTAAGCATTGGTAGTGGTCTCCCAGTTGTGGGATAGGCGCTTGGGCTCTTAATTACAGGCCCTTTTCTGGTTTGTGACTTTGCTCTTTGGCCATTTGAGCTGAGACCCTTCCTCTGCCTGCATATCTGCCATGACCACTTACCAGCCGGGCATGAAGTCTGTCCTTGGAGAATGGCTTGTGCTCAGCTCAGCTCTAAACATAAATCTTTCCACTAACTCCAGCTTCCAGTGTTTTGTAGTATCGATCTTCTTTGACTTACGTCCTGATAAACCCATTGTAAGTTGAAAATATCATAAATTGAAAGTGCATTTATTTTTTTATTTTTAAATTTTTATTTATTTATTTTTGGCTGCGTTGGGTCTTCGTTACTGCACGCGGGCTTTCTCTAGTTGCAGTGAGCAGGAGCTACTCTTTGTTGCGGTGCATGGGCTTCTTATTGCGGTGGCTTCTTTTGTTGCAGAGCACGGGCTCTAGGCACACAGGCTCAGTAGTTGTGGCACGCAGGCTCAGTAGTTGTGGCTCGGGGGCTCTAGAGCACAGGCTCAGTAGTTGTGGTGCACAGGCTTAGTTGCTCCGTGGCATGTGAGATCTTCCTGGACCAGGGCTTGAACCCATGTCCCCTGCACTGGCAGGCGGATTCTTAACCATTGCACCACCAGGGAAGTCCAAAAGTGCATTTAATACACCTAACCTACTGAACGTCATAGCTTAGCCTAGCCTACCTTAAACGTGCTCAGAACACTTACATACCCTGCAGTTGGGCAAAATCATCTGACACAAAACCTACTTTATAATAAAGTTTTGAATAGTTCATGTATTGATAATTTATTGAATGCTGTACTGAAAGTGAAAAACAGACTGGTTGTATGGGTGCAGGATGGTTATAAGTGTATCAGTTGTTTACCTTCGTGATCCTTGTGGCTGACTGGGAGATCGCTCACTGCCGCTGCCCAGCATCACGAGAGAGTATTGTGCTGCACATCACCAGCCCGGGAAAAGATCAGAATTCAAAATTGGAAGTACGGTTTCTACTGAATGCGTATCACTTTCACACTATCGTAAAATCAAAAAACCATAAGTCTGACCATTATAAGTCGGGGACCATCTGCATAGGAGAACCGGTCTCCCAAGGGAGGGCTTTAGCCAGCCAGCTGACTTTCTGCATGACAAAGTGTAATCTACTCCTAGTGTTCTCAGCTTTAGGTGAAAAGAAATGTTCCATCCTCCTAATAATGAACTTAGCAAAGCACAGTTAAAAAGAATACTTCTCGGGCTTCCCTGGTGGCGCAGTGGTTGAGAGTCCGCCTGCCGATGCAGGGGACACGGGTTCGTGCCCTGGTCCGGGAGGATCCCGCATGCCGCGGAGCGGCTGGGCCCGTGGGCCATGGCCGCTGAGCCTGCGCGGCCGGGGCCTGTGCTCCGCAACGGGAGAGGCCACAGCGGTGAGAGGCCGGCGTACCGCAAAAAAAAAAAAAAAAAAAAAAAAAAGAATACTTCTCATTATCCCACAGCGCCTTGCCATTACTGCTGATCTGTGATAACAAGTGCCACTGCCTACTTTTGAGCCCCAAAGCAATCGTCATTAGCCTTTCCCTCTACCTGATTCTTAACCTTTCTGCTCCAACCAGAGTGTTCCTTTTATGATCCTTCATGTTCCTATAACAATTTAGTGTTTTCACATACATGCTTATTTGTGAGCTAATTTTAGAAATAAGGAAACAAGCATAAGGAGAGGCTGAGACTGGCCTAAATGGCAGTCCTATTACGTTGCCAAGCCAAGCCTTGAAAGCAGGACCTCCATCTCCCACGTTAGTACCTCACTCCATCACACACAGAGGGAGCCGGGTGGAGGTGCCCTGACGGCACTGGTACATAAAATCTCTAAACTGCTAATATCCACTTTTCCTTCCAGGCTGAGAACATCTCTAAGGACCTCTACATAGAAGTATATCCAGGGACCTATTCCATCACTGTGGGTGTAAATGACTTGACCAAGAAGACTTACATGGTAGCAGTTGATTCAGGACAAAGTGTGGACTTGGTCTTCCCCATATGATGTTGACCATCACAGACATCGCCTTTTTCTTGTTTGTTTTTTAAGTATCAAGAAGAATAAAGCTACCATTATATCCTCTTAAAGTTTACACATTAATCCTGCTTTTAATGCTGACTGTAGAGGGTCAGCCTTCCTAGGAACTGGAGTTTGTCTCTTTCAGTGCCTATTTTAACTTGAAAGTCCCTTCACCCTCTTCTGCCTGAAGTAATAATGTAATGATGCTGTCTGAATAGTTTTTACTGCTTGCTTTCCAAGTAAAGGTTAATTATGATAATAAAGTGAGAAATTTGGAAATGAAGAGAATTCCTTTTTATTGGCATTAAGAAGTCAAACAAAATGTTGCTCATGTACAACTGAGGCTTCATGAAAAGATGGCAGAGAGGCTGTGGACACATTTGCCCAAAGCAGGCCAACCATGTTCTGTAGCTTCTGTGGAAGAGGCATCCTCAAGCAGATTGCACCAGGCCCCTGGAAGGGAGCCCTCGCCAGGGCCGCCACACTCCTGTGCCCCTTAGGACAGGTGCCTTCCTGCCACTTATCTGCAGGGATGTCTTCCTGGGGTGAAGATGCTGCTGCTTATTGGACTATCACCTGTGGCCTGCACTGTACCATTTCCATAGAAGAAGGCCTTGTGTCAGCCACTTTGTAACTAACTCCTCCTCAGGTATCTACTCTTTAGCTTCCTACAAGAGAAAAAAAAAATCCTGAGAGTCTTCTTCTGACTTCAAAATCAGTGACTTTCTATCCTTAAAATTACAAAGTCATTGATGTGTCCTAAACATCTTTAAGCTACCACACCAACAGTATTGTTGCATCTCTCAGTTTAGTTGCCTAAGGAGTCACCTCATTTTGAACATGTCTTTCCTCAGAAAAAAGGCCAGTATTTTATATGATGAAAACAAAGGTTTGGGGACCTCCCTGGCAGTCCAGTGGTTAAGACTTCACCTTCCAATGCAGGGGGTGCGGGTTCTATCCCTGGTCGGGGAGCTAAGATCCCACATGCCTCACAGCCAAAGCACCAAAAAAACATAAAACAGAAGCAATATTGCAAAAAATTCAATAACAGACTTTAAAAATGGTACACATAAAAATATATATATATCTAAAAAAAAGAATACAAAGGTTTAAGTAGAGCTGTATTCGCATTCCTAGCAAAGAACAGACTCTCACGGACCGAGGGCCTAGTAAAGCAGGCCCATGCCCACCACCATAGGGTAGAGGGGTCAGTTAACTGGGGATCCTTGCACCCCTAGTGATGAAATTCGTGGGTTCTGTAAGCCTTCTGAAATCATATGCAAAACTGTGGGTGTGTGCATTTTTCTGGGAAGAGGGGCCATTGGTTTTATCATTCTCAAAAGTGGTATGACCCCAGAAGGTCAAACAACCATGGAAAGAGTCCTTCAGAAGCCCCTTCCCAGCCATCTGCTTTACCTAGATCCTTGGGGCTTTTCGTTTAGGGGGAATTCTGGTCTCCTGATGTGCCGCAGTACCCCGACTCAGTTTTTTGTGTTCAGCTTCCTCTGGCAAGATCTGTAGTGGCTTCATGCCAGTGGCTTCCAGGACCAGCTCCCTGGGACTCCCCGCTGCTGCAGTTTTCACTTTCTGTTGTTTGTTGCCCTTCTCTTCTTTCCCGATGTTGCAAAGTCTTGTTCCTAAACCCAAAATTCAGTTAGTTGAATATGCCACCATTTTGATGGGATTAGACTTGACTTATGTAGAAGTGTATCAAGGATCACAGAATCCCTTAACTGTCTGAACCCTGTTTCAGTCATAAGCGAGGGTGGAGAGCAGCATGACTGCTGGCATGAATCCTGGCCCTCTAGGACTGTTAGGTTAGTCTCAGACAGTAACCTCACTGCCTGCAACTAAAAGGAGTCAAAAGTGTGGAGGGCGGAGGACCCATACAAGAGGATCCTTAAGAGGTAGAGCCTCAGACCAGACTGTGAAGCATCAGTGCTTAATGGCAATCAAGCGCAGTTAGGAGAAGCAAAGCAGCACATTTCCTTAAAAGGATACAAGATCTGGAGGGGAGAGAAGAAAAGCTCTGGTATTTGCCATTGTTTCTAGCCCAGGCACACACGTCGTTTTACAAGCTTCACCTCACCAGTTCACCTCGCTAGTTAGTGTGGTGTGCAGCACTCCATCTGGGACGGGGGCTGGAGATGCCCCTTTCTCCACGCCCCATGCAGGCATACTCTCCATAGCTTTGGGTGCAGAGATAGGACCTGGCAGAAGGCAGGCTCACTGATTCTCATGGTTCAGCTCCAAGAATTAACCTTTGCCCAGAGCATAACAAATGATCCAGTACCTAGAGGAAAGCCAGGCCAAGTACCTGAAGATACTATATTTCTCCTTATAGCCAATTATTAGAATGTATTTGGGTGCGGGGGAAACTTTAGAGTGGATCTGTTTAAATATGGTGATGCGGGGAGAGAGGCTGAATGTAGGTGTGGGTGCGTGGGTAGTGGCGATAAGAGCGGTGTATGCTTGGGGCCAGGGAAGATTTGTTTGGCCTCAGTCAGGTTTAGAACCAGTCTGGATAGAACGCCATGGAGCAGGCCACAGCCATGGGAATGCAGGCCTGGAGTCTGGGGCAGGTCTGACCGCCATGGCTTCTGGTTACCCCACTGGCATTCCTCTCCCTGAGACTGGTCTCATGCCACCTCAGTTGCTGCCCCAGAGACTCCTCCCTGTTGGAGAGATACAGCTTTTCTTTCTCCAGTCTGTGCTGAAGCAGGAGGGCAGTGGAAGCTATGGAGAATTTAGCTTGAAAACTCTAGACTTTGGCACCATTTTCTTTATATTATCACTTGTTGGAGGGCATACCCTGTAGAAACAGCTGCTTCCAAGCAGCTTCTGCCAAGGCCTTTCACTGCAAGGAAAGAGGCCCAGGAACACCTATCCCTGCTCCCACCTTTATATTTTCAATACAAAGTGTCCTCTCAGGGAGGGGAGGAAGAGCCCAGCTGGTCATAGCTATAGCTTCTCGTCCCTCTACTTATTTCCCTCTCAGAGGTGGGGGAAAGATCGCACACCTCGAAAGCCAAGGGAGGAACCTCATCTAAAATACAGCAGCAGCCAACACATCCATCCCTGCCCACTCCGAAGCCCAGGGGTCCAGAGGAGTCCCCCAAGAAGGTTTCTCAGTGTAGAAACAATTTCTCAGCCTCCTGGAACTGAAGACTAATAAAGGCCTTACTCCTGGTGTAAGATTAAAATCCTCGTGGGCTGAGAGGTCCTTCTGGTTGAGCAGCTGTCCTGAAAATAGGGCAATGGCTTCCCATGGGGACCCACAATGAGTCCCAGTGTGGGCAGTGCCTACAGATCCTTATGCCCTTAGCGGTGGTATTCTTTAGCCCTCAGTATCCCTGCCCCAGAGTGGATGTTCATTTAGTTCACTGAGGTTGAATTAGTCAGCACAGGGCCCCAAGAATCTAGTCTAGGGCTGGCTTATCCAAGTCACCTCCTTCACAAAGCTCTGCCGGCTGCCTTAGGCGTCTGCTCTTTCTGGGCCCCACTGGGAATTTAGACCGCACGGCATGAGGCATATCAATGATACACTGCTCTAAACCTACACGGGCATGTTGCTTGGGTAGAGAAGTTTGGGGATGGCTGCAGGTTGCCGATGACAATGACACTGCCTCCCCTCTCAGTGGTAGAGTGAGACGCATAAGGCTGTGCCTGGTTCCTCCCGCTCTGACTTCCTAAGGGGCCCATCTGGAGAGTAGGGTCTGATGGCCAGTGTTTAAAGACCCGTTTCTGTGCTTCTCAGGGTGCTGAAAGACTCCAGTCAACACCTGGAGGCATTCTGACTGTACATCTAGAGAAAAATCAATGCCTCCAAGGAAAATGAGGGAGGGGAGGGTAGAAATGGACAGTGGCAGAGTCCTGCCGGTAGAGACTAGTGAACAAAGAAAAGACAGTTGTCAAATAGGGATGCAAACCTTAGCACAAAGATCTGCCCATCCTTTCTTGTTAGGTTTCCATTTAATCAATAAAACCCACGTTTCCCTCTTATCACAGCCCCTCCTTTGACATGACTAAGTGTTACTTCCAATCCCAGCACAGCGGACATGTGCATCAGATTCCTGAGAGACACATGGGAGGGAAGGGAGCAGGGGCCTCAGCCCTGCCTTAGGAAAAGGTCTACCTGGCTTCCTGGGATGAGGCTCGGACCCGTTTCTCCTCCAGTACCTCCATTCCGGCTGGCAGAGGCCACCCTGCCTCCTTGGAGACTCCTCAAGAAGGATGGGGGCCGTGTTGCCTGTGCTGTCCACCAGCAGCCTCTGGGGAAGGCCCATCTTCAGCTCATTCTCCCGATCCTCCTCTTCAGAAGAAGAGGAGGTAGAGGAGGAAGAAACAGCCATGGGAGCCTGCACTGCTACTTCTTCCTCCTTAGGACCCTCAAGGGGCAAAAGCTGTGCTGTGGGCTTCAGCTCCGTCTCTGGATGCTCTCTGGCTGTGACCCCTGAGGTTCTGGTTAGAGGCCACCAGGTGGGTCCAGCCAAGGGGCGGCAGCAGAGGCAGCCCCGGCCCAGCAGCTGGCAGCAGACATGCGGGTGGCAGGGAGGGCACAGGAATGGAGCGCTCAGAGGAAGCCCGCCGGTGACACATCCAGCGACCGGCCCCACCAGAGAGCAGCAAGGGGCCCAGAGGAGGGGCCTGGGGTGCTCCGTGGTGAAAGGCTTGTGCAGCCTGTCCACAGCCTTCTTCCAGACAGCTGGGGGCACCCACCTGACCCCTCCAAGAGGCACAGGAGCTGTCCTGCCATTCCAGAAGTGAACAGTAATTTCTTCTTCTTTGGATGCTACATAATAGAAAAGGTCACCATTTTGTTACAGTCGCCTCTTTCATATCATGGGATAAGGGTTCTCCTCTCCCCAGAAGCAAAGCCTCATCACAGCCCCTCTGCTCTGCTTCCGCCTGTGTGCACCTCTCCCTGGAGAGCCTGCCAGGGACATTCCTCACCTGCCCCATGTTTACTACCCCTTCCTGTGCCGCCATGTCTTGGTTTTCACGTCAAAACCAAGAGGCATCCGCAGGTGGGGGAAGGGAAGGAGAAACCTCCTTCTGTCGCTTCTCTGAACACAACGATGCTGACTGGCTGGCCTCGCACAAGGGGACTGTCCCAGTCCCTGGACGACTTGGTGGGGGACCAGTCACGAGTACTGGTGTGACCCCAGGATAACCTCACCACACCATGGGTTAAGTAACCAACATAGACATAGTAGCCTTGGGCTATTTTGCCCTGATAAAGAATATTTTATAATCTGAAAAATATGATTTGTCTATCTGTGGCCACCCTCAGGACGAAGCTGCAAGTGAAAGGGTAAGGATTTTTTAAGCCTCTAAGACCCCTAAGCTGGAGAGACACCCTTTGCTCTCTCCTCAGCCTGATCACCAGCCTGGCTCCTGGGGACTGGGAGGCCAGAGCGCTCCCTTACCTCTCTGGGGGTCTCTTGCCTCCAAGCCCAAAGGAATGGTGCCGGGGCCATAGCACTGTTGGTCTGGTCCCCAGAGTGCCAGCACCTTGTCCCCAAGGCGCAGTGAGTATTCCACGGATGGCGAGAACTGAATGACATCTTCCTCCAAGACCACGCTCTGCCGCTGGGCTGGCAGCCCTGGGCATGTGACAAGGGGAGCCTCAAATTCCACCAGCAGGAACCCCTGCCTCTCCAGCTGTGGGAAAGAAAACACTCAGAATAAGACCTGGCATTAGGAAGTACTACAGGGGGCACCATGGTTCCCTACAACGCCTAGGGCCAGACCCAGGGTCTCCCTCGCACGCGGCAAGGCCCGGTTAGGGAAAGGGCAGGGCCAGGCGCTGCTCGGGAGCCCACTATGGCAGAGACAGGCTGGCTGTGAGGCGGACGCTCTTCCCTCTGCTTCTTGCCGTGGCAACTCTTGTTTATCACTTCTTGCCTTTCCTGTCCCGTGCTCTTCCTTTTCCTGTTTTGTTTTTATGGTGGTACACGGGCCTCCCACTGTTGTGGCCTCTCCCGTTGCGGAGCACAGGCTCTGGAAGCACAGGCTCAGCAGCCATGTGGGATCTTCCCAGACCGGGGCACGAACCCATGTCCCCTGCATCAGCAGGCGGACTCTCAACCACTGCGCCACCAGGGAAGCCCTCCTGTTTTGTTTTGTTTTGTTTTTCTCCTATCTTTATATTTGGTCTGCAATTCACAGGAGTAACCTGGGTCCTCTGGATCTTTCCCCAAGCACACCCCCTCCTCCCAGCACTCCCAGGAAGTGTTGTCCCTGTGTCCGCGGCCAGCCAGGGGTGGGGTATCATCCACAGGCCCTCTCGGGCGAGGACAGGCTGGGGCTGTTGGAGCAGCCCTCTGCACTGCCATTACGTCCATGAGGGGAGGCTGGGCAAAGGAAGCAAATGAGCAGCCTGGCAGAGAGGGCAGGAGAAATACTAAGCTAATTAAAAGAACAAGCTTACAAATTGACTTTCATCAAACCACTAGACAGGATCTATATTTGAGCAAAACCCTGTTAATATTTCATTTGAAATTACATATTAGTTACTTGAAAATGACAAAATGACTTTTGATTGGAAATTCTATCATTTATATATATTTTTAGAAATCACACTTGTTTTCCCTCTATGGATCCACATTCACAAAGTCTGACTCTTTGTGGGAAGAGAAAAATCCCAAAGAAGCAAGTAACCACCAAAGTAAAGCCCAGGCCTGGCCCCAGCACGCAGGCACTGTGCTCCTGTGTGGAGGGACACAGGCTTACACGAGGAACACACATTTTGCTCCTCTTTCCCTTAGGCTGGCGCCCATAATTTGACACACTGAATTTTCCTGAACAAAGTGCTTTTACTGTATATTTTCTTCACTGTTATGGATTGAATAGTTACCCCACCAAATTCATATGTTGATGTCCTAGTCCCTAGTACCTCAGAATGTGACCTTATTTGGGAATAGGGTCATCGCAGATGTAACGACTTAAGACAAAGTCACACTGAGTACAACTGAGTAGGGTGGGCCCCTAATCCAATGACTGGTGTCCTTACAAAAAGGGGAAATTTGAACACGGACATGCACCCAGGGAGAACAGCATGTGAATATGAAGGCCAAGATCAGGGGATGCTTCTACAAGCCAAGGAACACCGAAGATTGCCAGCAAACCACCAGAAGTTAGGAAAGGCGCAAGGAACAGATCCTCCCTCACAGCCCTCAGAATCACCAACACTGCCAACACCTGGACTTCCAGTCCCCAGAACCGAGAGACAATTTCTGTTGTTTAAGCCACTCAGCTTGTGCCACTTTGTTACCCAGCCCTAGCAAATTAATGCACTCACTGACATTACATTTTCACTTCTGCATCCTGACCATGGAAGATCTGTGCTTATCCAAGAAACTGAACTGCTGGGCACACACAGCTGAGGCATATCAGGTATGACAGGGCCATCCAGAGGAGCATATGGGGAGATGTTGGGACTTAGGGACTTGCCTCGGGAGCAGCCTTTATCTGAGCCCTGTAATAAAAGCCATCTGCTTCCCTTCTTGCCAGGACCCATGCGTCCGCAGCATCTCCACCTCTTCTCAGCCAGCCAGGCCCCTGCCATGCTGGGTCAGCAATGTGGAGACACGGGTCATAAGATGCATATCTGGGAAAAAGCAAACGGAATTAGGGAGTAGAGAAAACCAAGCCCTAAAACCATCAAGAAACACGTTTCAGAGTTAGATCTGAGCAGCGCCATGGTGTGTGCATGACAGATAAGGCAATATGGAACAGAGATCCATGTAAAGAGTGGCAATCTGTGACTTCCAGTAAGATAAGGTAAACTACTGGAAGGGGCAGAAGGAGAGGAGAGTGAAGGGAACCGTCGTTTGAGGATTGGGAATTGTTTCAAGGTAATCAGGGTGGGATTAGCTTTTATGTATTCTGGTTATGAGTGCTGGTCTGAGACTAGACAGCAGGCCAGGAAAGACTTCCAGGAAGGGAAATTCTGAGGCGGTGTGTGGGATTCCACGATGAGGCATGGAGGCTTGGATGGTGATGCCAAAGGAGCAAAATTGCAAGAAGGCTGAGCACTGTGGGGTAATAAGAGAGGAGGAGGTGTTTGAGCACAGGAAGCACAGAGGAGCTGACTAGGAGGCTGTGAGACAGAAAAAAGGAGAAGCTAGTTCTGGGAAATTTTGTGGACAGGACCAAGCTGTAGGGAATTGTTGAGTCAGGGTTGGGTTTCCGAAAAAACCTGTTTACTTTGTGGGCAAGCCCGGATACAGGCTTTGAATGAGATGGTCCACACAAGTGAATCAAGAAAGGGGCTAAAGTGTTCAGGCTGGCATGTCTCTAACCTGGGCAGACTGACTTGAATAGCATGGACATGAATCCCTGGGACTTGCACAACCTGTATGTGCTTACAGGCTGAGGTTCCTTTCCCCTCTTGTATTCACACTGTAGACAGCCAACTAAAGATACCATTCACAAAAAGCCAGGATAACTGAGGGATACTGAGGGAACTTGAGGAGGGACCTGGAGACCTCACCTTAGCGGTTGGTAGCAGAAACCCTAATTGCTCATGTAGTCCCATGGCAAGTCTCAGAGCTGATGGTAAAATGAGCTAGAAGTTTATAACTGATGATGCCTGACTGCCTTCCCTCACACATGCCAACTCTGACATCTGCCACTCCACTAAAAGGTGGGATGAAAGCCAGGTCAACCCTTGATGTCACTGGGAGTGCAGTTTAGACTAGGGGAATATTAAACCCCAAGCAACTCAGAGCCCACACGGTAAAGAACCCTTTCAGCCTTCCCAGGAAGCAAGCTCTCTCCCTCCTGGGCCATCTCTCCCACCATCTAGAACCAAGAACAGAGAGGAAAAAGGAAGCCGAGATCGATACCTGGTGAGAGGCCTCTGCCGGGTGAGCCAGGGTGCTTGGGAGGTGAGAGGGCAGACGAAGGAGAGTTCCCAGGGAGGAGCAGTGCCGGCCCAGGCAGGGGCCTTCAGGGTTGTGGCCACGCTGCAGTATTTGGGCAAAGGCATCCCAGGCCCTGGGGAGGAGTCCATTTCCTTGGGAGAAAACACCTGAGAACAAGCGGCACTATTATCTGAGTTGCTGTTTATCTGAGTTGCAGCCCACAGCCCAGGAGAGGGCGCCTGGCCGGGGCTGGGCTCAGCTCTGCGGTTTGCGGCCTCTCTGCGGGCGCACCCGGTCCCACCGAAGCGCAGCGTGTCCCCAGAATCACCTGCCCGGGGAGGCTCAGCTCAGGAAATAGGGGAGGGGTTGAAAGAGCAAGAGCTGGGATTTCAGAGAAGGATTTAGCTGTAGTAAATCCTTCACAGCCTGCTGGCTGCGTGCTCACTTCACCTCGGTGCTTCAGTTACCGCCCAGGAGATGAGATATGGAAAGCACCTGGCATATTTAAGTAGCTCAACATACGTTAGTTTTTTTCCCCCCATCTCCACCCCAGTTGTAGGGGCTTCGGGGGTAAGACCACACGCCCCTTCGCAAATCGTAGTCCTGGTGACAAACTGACCCCTAACCCAAGCCACAGACTTCCCTCCTAACCCAGTCACCTGCGGGACTAGACCGAGCTGAGAGCCCAGGGCTGTGGCCTCTGTAGACGTGCTCAGAGGCGACAGCTGCCACCCAGGGCCCGAGATACCACTCCGCTGGCCCAGCCCACCACGGCCCTGTTGAGTCTGCTCCTGCCCAAGTCCACAGCTCTGACCCCAAAGGGACTTATCACAGCCTCAAACTCCACCTCAGCCTCAGCCCCTTCCAACAGTTGGAGTTCACGGCCTCAGACCAACTGACTCCTGGTTGCCTAGCAGGTTGCCATGGATGCGAGCCAGCTGGGCCGAGGGCGTGTACTGAGCATGTGCAGAGGGGGCTGGGGCCTTAGGCCGCATGCGCGGGGCGAGAGTGTAGGGGGTAGCTCTCCGCCTTTCTGGGGAGGGGGTGTTGGCGGGAAAGGCCAGTGCGACCTCAATTCCCCAAAAGCTCGGGCTTCCCCTCTGCCGGAAGAATCCGTCACGGTGTGCAGCCCTCACGGATCCCAGGAGAGTCTCGTGATGGGGGGAGCTGGTCCCCCAGAGACTCAAGGCTATTGACCTGCCTTCACCCGGTGCGGGCAGGAGGCTGGAGTGGAGGGAACCACTGGGTGGCCTAAGGACTCTAAGCTAGAATTTGTTTTTAGTTTAAAAAAAAAAATAACCAAAAGTGTGGGCATGTTTGTCTGTAACAGACAGGACTGCTGAGGAGCAGAGGTGTAATGATCACTTGGGGTGGTGGGAGTGGACAATGGGGACCAAAGGAACAGAAGTCTAGATTCTGTTCTCATTTGAACATCCAGAGGAGGAGGCTGGTATCTGAGGCATCTCACAGTCATTGTGCACTGGCTGTGTGCCCAGCACTGTGTTCAGTGCAGAAGACCAAAAAAGTATGTAGGGACGTTTGTGGTTGTCTCTACCCCATCCATCCCTGCCTTCCACCAGTTCCTGTTTCTGTTGTGGCTCTGTGTGGTTAGGAGAGGCTAACTGTACCCCCCGATTCATGAGTGTCCATCAGCACATTCCATCCCCTGGCCACTAGGGCATGGGCATGTTCCCTTGCCTCTGGAATCAGAATGAATCTGTTGGAAATCCTGGGTTATAAACTTTCTTTTTCCTCCTATACATAAATAAGAAAGCTTGAAGTTCTGGGAGCTTCTGACAGTCTTTCTGGGACACTGAAGCTATTCCCAGAGAGGACAGACCTAAAGAAAACAGGTTCTTGGAACAGTGTTGAGCCCTGCCTAAAGGCGGCCCTACTGCTAGAAGTTAAGGTATGTAAACCAATAAATTCCCTTTATTGGTTACACCAATTTTTATCAGATTTTTGTATCGGTTGCCACCAAAAGCATCCTAACTGATGTCTACCCTCACAGAGCTTAATTTTGCAGCCAGGAGAACGACTGTTACCCTAAAGGCTGAGGGATTTAGTCTCTGGCTATGAGAGAAGGCTTCCTGAATAAGATAGGTGGGATTTCAATGGTGAAAGGAAGAAGGAGAATATTCCATTCCGTCTTGGTAGGAAGCAAGAGCTAAGACAGAAGGATGCATTTGCAAGACTGTGATTTTCTTTTTGGGGTGGAGGGAATGGGGTGTCATGGGAAAATCAAGTGTGGATATTTGGGAAGGGGCCAAATTGATGGGAGCTTTGAAAACCAAGCAGATAAATGTCAACAATGTCATAGTCGAAAGGAAGTTGTCATGGGGCTTGAGCAATGAAATGACATGAAACACTTTAAGAAAGAATATCAGAGTGATGATAGAGCCAGTTGAGAACAGAGCCCAGGAGGCCTCGGAGTTATCCAGACACAATGTGACAAGATGGGAATAGGAAAATAACACCACCAAATATTTCCTGATGCCTACCTGACTTGAATCACTTTGCTGGGTGCTAGGAATATAGGATGAATAAGACTGACCCCTATCTTCAAGGAGCTTACACTCTACTGAAGACAGAGATAGGTGTGCAAAGATAGCAGGAGTAAAGATAGCAGGATAAGAACGGCAAGGAAATATGTGTTCAAAATAAAGGAACAAGTAATAGCTGTGGTGGAAAGACTTCACAGAGAGGTGACAATGGAGATGAATGTGACAGTGTGTTGGAAGTCCTGCCTGGGCTTGGTGACAGAGGGGACGTGGGAGTTAAGGAAGAAGGAAGAGCTGAAGCTCATCATAGGAACAGAAATAGAAACATTTTGAAGGCAGACTCCAAGATAGGGGACGTTACTGTCCTTCCCACATTTTCTGGCCTGGAGAACCTGAAGAATGTTGATGTCATGGGCAAAAAAGGAAAAAAAGAGGATAATAAAGTTTAAAAATAATGGCTATGAAAACATTATGTGTTTTCATAATGTTTCACATTATGTTTTCACATAATGTTTTCATTATGTTTCACAAGCACTGTTAATACTGATGATAAACGTAAGGGGTAGCTGCTTTTCCTATAATTCTCATTCTGTGGATGAAGAACTGAGAAAACACAGTGGGGATGCAGCAGAGTCAGAATGTAAACGGAGGCAGTGTGACTGTGGAGCCTGCACTCTTAAGCGCAAACTAAGCTACCTGAGGATGTCTGCTGCATGCAGGAAAAAGATGACTCTGAAGTAATTTCAAATGACAACAAGGTTTTGTTAACTACTTTTGCTTTAGCCCCAAGATACTTCCGCATCACATTATGAGTGAGGTATAGATTTCTCGCCAACTCCAAATAATAAAACCCACCAAACTTTGACAAATCCAGGGAGGTTCACTGTGATTGCTTAGCATGAAGCGTCTGCAAAGTGCAGTACAGGCATCGAATAGTCATTAGTCTTACAATACTTTTGTGAGTTTCTCACAGCTGAGACTCTGGCAAAGTGTGCGAGAAGGGCAAGGTGAGAGATATAGAGAATTCTAGGGACTCCTGCTTCCCTGAAGTTCTTGAAAGAAATTACCAAAGGTTAAGAAGCATTTTCTCAATCTACATAAGATAGTTTAGTACATCTGAAACCCAGGTAAGAAATATCCAACACAGCTTAGCATTTGAACTATTATCTGCCCACCCAGAGATTCCATTAGGAAAACTATCAAATGATGTAAGGGACCACATTTTGTGAAATTATTTGTTTCTATTTAGAAACACGGAATTAAATGATTCTGAAAATGGGGTCAGTGTGGCGGCTGGTGGCTGCCATTACGGAGGAATCTTTCCTGGGGTTATTCTTGGCCTCAACCTCATCAGGGTACAGAAGGGACTGCAGGTAATTAATGTACTTGATTGCGGCTCTGAGGGTCTCCACTTTGCTGAGTCGTGTCTCCAAGTACTCCTCTGGCAGATGATGTCGGAGCTGGGCATAGCCTTCATTGACACATTTCACCCGCTGCCTTTCCCGCTCATTCCTTTTCTGGATAAAGGCTGGCCTGTAGGAGTCTTCACACCTTCTGTAATTTGGATAAGGCATTGGGAAGGAGAAGGCGCAGGGTTCCCCATAATCTTCCATGATCAGAGAGTCACTGGAAAAAGGCAGCAATGGCAGGTCTTCAGAGTAAGGAGATGGCACCGGGCCCTCAGGGTACAGGTGGAACATGATCATGGGGTCCAGATAGAAGGACCTGGTCAGTGGCAAGTGGGTGGAATCAGAGGAGACAGGCAGTTTGTCTGGCAGATTGGAGTAGCTTCTATTGTCCATCATTTCCTCTTTAGCCTGGAAACAGAACCAAGTTTATTAATTTGGCCAGATCAAAAGAGAACAGATATCGACAGAGATCAGAGACTTTTCTGCTTTGATCAATAGTTTCTGAGCTCATTCTGAAAACTTGATGGGGTTACAACATTCTTTGGGTAGTAAGGGAGAGGATTTTTTATGGTACACAGAAACAGCATGAAATAACATTGACTTGCCTTGTGAGAAAGTTATTTCCTTTCAGTCCTTATGATTACAAGGATATATCTTTAGTCTGATGAGAGTGTGTTTTCCATACTACTAGAATGCTTTCTAATCCTCCTCAGATGGAAGCCTTCAACAGGAATAGTATCTAGCTAGAATCTAATAATATTTTACTATTAATTTCTATTTATTGTGAATTATACTGATTTCACATTTACAGTAGTGATACAAAGTCTCTTTTAAAAATAAAGCTACTTGAGTAAAAAATGTAAATTGATTTACAGAAAAATAGTAAGTAAATAGCAGTACAGGTGGAACACTAAAATAATGAAGATTGTGAAGGTGTATGCAAATACTGATGTTTGGGAAACACTGAAACACCACAATATTCAAATACGTGTTGGAGAAATTACAAACTAGTTAGTGATCATGCAACCTCACAGGCATAGCCTTCTTAAACGATACCTGATATGCCGGGGGCAAAACTGAAAATAAAAATAAAAAAGGAATCATTTGCTCTTAAAAATTCACTGTAAGATTCCCTTAATGAGAAACTCCCCTAACACATTTAAAACATGGTCAATTAACATATTTTTACTTAGAACTTTAAATATATAGAGTAAAGTGCATCTGTATTTAGGTTTTTTTTCCCATGGAACTTAAAGTATAATACTCTAAGATGTCTCATATCAACACATTCCCTTCTTCTGAATAGGCCTGCATCCAGCTTATTTATTACACTACCATTACTTTTTGCCTTTGACTGTAATAATGTGGTCACAACGGATTTCACAGGAACATTACAGTGTAACTAGTTAACTGGAAGTCAAGGAAGTGCTGTAGGAAAAGAGCGTTTTTCTTTCAGTCATTAACATTCTCAAGTTTCAATCTTGGCTTTGCCTCTTCTTAGTTGTGTGTCCTTAGGCAAATTTCTTAACCTTTCTGAGCTCTGGCTTATTCCTATGTCCAACTGAGATATCAACTATTCTGCAGGGTGGTTGTGAGGATTAAATGAAAAAAAAATACATAATGCACTAGGTATTAGTTCTTTTCCTGTTTCGTTTCTTAACAGATGAATACTTGTGCAGCATCCCTTTCTCACCTGCACCTTATAGAAAACCTGGCCTATATTTTCCCTAACACTGGAAAATCAAACATTGATCTATCCAAAGCACATCTGTTGAGAGATGAAGAACACACCCAAAATGGAAAAGGAAAAGCCACATGAAATCTAATTTTGGGCTTTCAGAAAAGAAGGAAAGGTGGCTTTCTTTTTCCACAAAAAACCCAGCCCTAATGTTTAAGGGCAAGATTAGGTAAACACTGGCACTTGTTTCTCTACCTGAGTAAAACAAAACTCTGCAGGCTGCACTATGTAATGACAGGAGCAGTCTCTAAGCACCAGAAGTCAAGTGCAATAAAGTGTATTACAATTCTTGTGAAAAAACCTATCCTATCAAGTATGGTTACAGAAAAGACAAATGACTCTGGAACCAGAAAGAGCAGTAGGGGATGGGGGATGGCGGATGAGGGGTGGGAAATGTGAGTGATGGGGAGGGTTATAATGTCATGGTGAAAAAGGCTGAAAAAGGAATAAATGCCAGGAAAAGCTCTTCCTAATAGAAGTGTGGTGGTGAGGGAATGAGATAAGTGCCATAGGTCCAATTAAAAATCAAAACAGAGGAAATGAAAGATTCCAAATTACTGATCCAATGGCCTAAAATAACTAACATAAAATGAAAATCTCTGGATTACAAACTAGCCAAGATTCTGCCAAAAAGAAAAAGTTGCTGAGAAAAAGAGTTGGGAAATTCTCGAGCCAAGAATTCTAGAGGGTAAGAGATAAAGGATGTGTATGGCAGAAGTTGGGAAATGATGGCACAATGGGTATGGAGCCCCTATTACTACATTTCTGAGAACATCAGCACCTTATTTCTGCCTATAGCTAATGAGCCAGAACTGATACAACAAGGTACCAAAAAGTAAAGCAGATGTCATCAAAGCTAATTACACACAGAATTCTTTCGGTATAGTTCATCCTGACTGATAATTTTAACAATATCTTAAGCCTTGACCCAGATGAAGTCTGAGTAATTTGTATACACAACAGGTAATTAATAGTTTCTAGGTTTTAACAAGACATTGCATAATTCTTGGAAAAAGAGCCTGGTGTCTTTGGAGACACACTGATGAGAAAGCCTTTTCTATTGAGCATTTCCAAAAAGTTCACCAATCAATGTAGTAGCATTTAAATGATCCTTTATTCAAAGAAGAAAATTTAACAACAACAGTGATAGAATGAAAAAGGCAGTAGCGAAGAGGATCAAGATAGGAAGTCTAGTGGCAGCTGGACATGTTTGTAGAAACTGAGTAAAGGTTTTAAAAGAGAGCCACACAGGCTGTAAGTGCTGTGGCTCCAAAGCCAGATACACGCATAGCTAACAAATGCACCTGCCTTTTAGGGAAAATCTCAGGTGTCTCTCTTAGAACTCTTCTGGGAAATAAATGATGAGGTCTTAATGATAAAATCCTAAGAGATTCTGGATGCTCTGCTGAGCATAAAAGCTTCAACTTTCTGAGAGATTACAAATATCTAGCATGGAAAAAACAAAAAGCTACAACTGCACATATAATTGAATTACTGAACGTTAGGCCTAGAGAAACCTTAGAAATCCTCTTATCCAATCCCTCATAATTGTTGCAGAGCTAGTAGCAAAGCAGAGGTCAGAACCTAAATCTCCTGACTTCCAAACCCAAAAACACTTTCCGCTCCTCCAGATGACTGAATCATCAGCAAAACTGACTCTTTCAACATATAAGCATATTTGATAGTTTAAGATAATGGAATAATCAGATAGCTGAAAAAATTCATCATTTATCAACCGTGCCTAGGGATTTTCTTAAAAACCATGTTTTTATTCTCCCCCATGGGCCACTCTGGAGAAGAGTCTCTTACCTGAATTTTGTTGCCGAGAGGCTGTACTTTGGGCTGAGTCAGACTTAAACTGATTTATAGGTGATCATTTAGTAACAACATGCAAAATAGCTTACAGTTAAACAGAACTGCTCAGTCCAGTTTATCTGTTTTCTCTACCTAATATGTAGATATGACAACATACAACAAAACTAAATAGAAAGCTTTGCTTGCAAAATTGGACTCTTGTAACAAATTCTTTTATAAAAAGAATGCCCCCCCATTTATGAGTTATATAATCTTATATCAAAATTATTTATGGAAAATATCTTTAAGTAATAATCTCATAATGTGCAAATATTCGCCAATATTTTTAAAACAGAGATTAAGGCCATAACCAGGAAGCTCAGTATGAACCTACATTTTATTATATATCTATTAAAATTTTTTTCCTTCTAAATAAACTATTTTTCAGAGCAATTGCAGATGCACAGCAAACTGAGCAGAAAGTACACAGTTCCCATTTACCTCCTGCTCTTACATATATGCACATTCTCCTCTACTACCAATAAGCCAGCCCCAGAATGATATATTTGCTACAAGTGATAAACCAATACTGACACATCATTATCACTCAAAGCCCATGGTTTACATTACGGTTCACTCTTGGTGTTGTGCAATTCTATGGAATTTGACAAATGTATAATGACATATTATATACTGATTTTTTTTTTTACTCCATAGTTTTGCCTTTTTCAGGATGTCATATAGTTGGAATCGTATAGTAAATAGCCTTTTCAGATTGGCTTCTTTCACTTAGTAATATTTATTTAAGGCTCCTCCACATATTTTTGTGGCTTGATAGCTCATTTCTTTTTAGCACTGAATAATATTCCATTGTCTGAATACCATATGATATCACTTACATGTGGAATCTAAAATATGACACAAAGGAACTTATCTATGAAACAAACAGACACACAGACATAGAGAACAAATTTGTTGTTGCCAAGGGGGAGGGGAGTGAGGGAGGGATGGATTGGGAGTTTGGGATTAGCAGATGCAAACTATTATAATATAGAATGGATAAACAACAAAGTCCTACTGTATAGCACAAGGGACTATATTCAATATCCTGTGATAAACCATAATAGAAAAGAATATAAAAAAAGTTTTTCAAAAATTATTTTTATTGTTACATTTCAAAGAGGACATAGGAAGAAAAAAGCCAGTTATCCAATAACTGCTATACCTTTCAGAGGGAGGCAACTGGAACTCCAGTGCTAGTTCAAAGCTGTACACACTACAGCTCAAACAGCTGCCTCTCAACCTGACTGGAGATGCTGACAAATATGTGTACGTCATCAATCCAGGGAGGCTTGGGTTTAAAAGAAAATTTCTTTATTGCAAGTGTCCAAGTCCTTAGGATTCATCCTTAAAGATACTAGAAGAAGATGAGAAAGACCACACACCAAGACTATGTTTATTCATTAGAGTAAACTAGTGAATGGCCACTTTGTTCTAGGATGCATTGCATCAGACATCACAGTACATGAAGAAAATCTGCATCTTATGAAGAGCCACCAGGCATTTCAGATCCAATTTACCATGAAGTGCAGCCACAGGTCAACCAGATGTCCAGATAATATAGTCAGTGCAAAATTCAACTAGGTAAGTCAGGGCTTTGATGAGGCTGGCAGACTTCAAAATATAAATGAAACTTGAAAATAAAAGGCAAAGTCTATTTACAACGATTGTTTACTAAAGTGACTTGAGAAAAGTTATGTTAAGCACTTCCCACGTATCCCTCCCCTACTCTGCCAAAAACAAAAACAAAAAACACCACACAAAAACCACCCCTGAAAATTATCTTGAAAACCAAATTAAAACTGTGTGGTAAAATAGAGAGTGCTTTTTCCAGGTAAAGGACTTCAAGATAATTTACAGGCAGACATATTTTTATTAGTAAAAGTCACAAATAGGAAAAGGCTAACGTTGTTTGAGGCGTGTGCTTTAAAAAATGCCTCCATTAATACATTAACAAGAAAAGAAAATACCAAGCATGTTTTTGTTTCCAGTTTCGAATTTTCCAGCAAGAGTTAGTGAAATCAACAGGGCATTAAAACAAAACCCAGGAAAACTCAGTCAATTTTTTCCCATTGTCTGCCTTATTTCTTTCTAGTCACCTTGAATTCGATTCCCAATTAGCTGAGGACAACATGACGGTCAAAGACGGATTTTCGCTGCTCTTGAACTTGAAGCTTCCAACGCTGCTGGGCATACTCTACTTTATTCAGCACATTGGCTCGACTGCGGGAGCGGGCCAGCACATCGTGGGCATTTGCAAAAGGCTGGTGATCCTGAAAGTCCAGGAATGGAGAACATCAGACAGTATGGTCCGTGTAAAACACACACACACAGTTATCCAGCCAGAGAGATAGGAGCAGCTGGCCTTTTCAAACAGACCATCTAATTTGGCCAAGCACTCTTAGGCACTCAACTACCAGAAGCAGGATGAACTCAACTACAGAAATAGTTGGTTCAAGTAAAATAAGCGATGAGGAGGTATTTGTGCAAAGTTCCCATGAGTCACCATTTCCAAAGACATTCCCTTAAGAAGTTGGGATCAAGACAAAGACAGTGGTCATTTACGTTAAAGAGAAGCCCGTCTTGATGAGTGGTGGAAAGAAAATCTATTTTGCATGTTAATATCTATATGTTACAGATACAGAAAGTGGGGCTTTTCCTTGTTTTATTCAATACTATATAGCTAATCTGTGGCTGAGGAAACTCCTATCTTTTAATTTCCTGACTCCCATTATATTAGAATTTTTACTTGCCAGCTTGGGGCCACATTCATCCTGGGAGATGAGTTGACTGGATCCTATCTTGGTTGGTTTCCATCTCTTCTTATGCCCTCAACACCTACATTTCCCCCCTTCCCCAATCTGTAATGAACAGAGACATAGCTCAAGTGCTACAATTACCCTCTAGTGCTAAGGACAGTAAGGAATTATTACTTCAGCATTTCTATTTGGTAAAGACTTGAATCTTTCATTGCTAAGCACACAGTAGCTTCCATGTTAGCTGCCGCATTAGGAAAGAGGCCATTGAAGGGTCACCCAGGTATCTGTAGAAAACGAACCTATCCTGGTCAAAGTAAACCAACGCCACTGATGTTTGTAGTCATTACACAGGAAACCACCATGCTAATCTATCTATGAATGAGATATAAACACAGCTGCCTAAATGACAAAAGGCATTCAGTACTAATTTATTGCTTTTGTTTGCCTTTTCCTTGATCTCTTTTTCCTGAACCTGGGTTAGCAAAGCTCCTAAATGTTCCAACATAGGATAAAAGTCACAAGTTAGACCTCTTAAACTTCGCCTCTCAGAAAGAAACAATATTGTTTTGCATGTTTGCAAAAGCTCTATTATATACCCAGGGCAGGAGTCAGCGTGCCTATGGAAAGCTATACATAACCGCATAACTATATATATAAAACTATAACTAAACAGTGTTTTAACACCTGGTCTTCTTTTTAGAGCAAGATATTTATATAATGTCGACATTTCAAAGACATCAAAGAGTTTTCTGTAAAGAATCTATCCCTGCCTTCTTTACCGAAATTGCTTCAACTTTTCACTTAATTTAGGTAATATCTTGTGCAAACCCCATTCTTTTTTTAACCTTACAAATGAAAATAATAAAAACAATTCCACAAAGTTCAAATGTTTCAAAGATGTAAGAAAGAACATTAGGAAAGAGGAAGGCAGCTAATGTTGTTGGATTACTTTATTTCCCATGAGGAAATAAACCGATCCAAGGTCATCTAACAAATGAGCACAAGCACAAGTCTTAGCTTCCCTAAACGTGACTTGGTGTCATATCTTAACACACTGATTTTGTTCAGGTAGATTAAAATGACACTATCCGAATATGGTGCTTCAGTGAACTTGTATATAAAACATTATTACCATTGGTTTGTTTTGACATAAACAAGACTGGGAAGAAGGATGTACTTTACCAGCAGAGTGCTTCTCAATTTCATAGTCCTGTTATCTACTCTTCAAGGTAGGGAGAGAAACATCTTCTTAAGGAACAAATTTAAAGGACTAAACACACAGTTAATCCTTCTGGCCTATTCTCCATCCATCAGAACAAGACTGAACTAGCTGCTCATAGTCATGGATGCCAGGAGAATGCAAATAGAGATTTACTCTTTATATATGTTTGCACTTTTTATACCTGATAAAATTACAATAAGTACAAAACATGTTTTAATGTAATGCTTTGATAATAGCAATGATGTGTCGTGGATATATAACACAGTAACTATTGTGACTACTTGCAGTGAGCTTCTTAACTATTTGTGCTAACTCTCACTTGATTCAAAGTACTCTACACCCAACAAAAATGGAAAAAATTAAAACAGAATTTAACTGAGAATTTAACAAAAGCACGTATAAAGGCACATAAAGAGTGAAGAACTATCATCTTGGATTAGCAACAATTGTAGGAATTTAAATTGAACTTCTTTTTGAACGGAGTTGTTACCATAAATTCATACCTGTGTTTAGAAAACCTCTCTCTGCCCAGAATCAATTTAACTGATATGCAAAAGTCAGCCAGGCCTCCCAAGACAATGTTCTCACATGATCGACATGCTCACAGAATCAATCTCTGGTGAACAAAATGGTTACTAAGCACATGGTCCCATCAAATGCCTTTCCTACATGTTTTTATCTATACATTTGTACATCCATTTCTTTTATGCTCTGTGTATTACATTAATATTGTCTATCCCTAAAATCAGGAACCAGATATTTAATGCTATAAGGGATGTAGTTTAAGTCACAGTTTCTGTCTCTGTGCCTATAATGAAACGGTTTAGGTGGCCTTTGATACATAACGTCTTCATATGTTAGTAGTTCTCAGCTGGGGGTGATTTTGACCCCCAGGAACATTTGGCAATGTCTGTGGACATTTTTGATTGTCATGATTGGGATGAGGCTTCTAGTGGGCAGAGGTCAGGGATGCTATTAGATATCATGCAGTGAACAGGACAGCTCCCTACAACAAACAATCATCTGACCCAAAATATCAATGGGAAATGTTGTATGTGAATGAAAATTAACATGGAAACAGTATTTGAGACTCTAATTCTTCCTGATATGGAAAAGTTACTTGTTATGTGTTGGTTGAATTACTAAAGGAAGCAAAGGGAAAAGAGGCAAAGAGAGGTATTTCTATGAAAGTTCTTCACAAAACAAAAATGAAATCTTGCTCAAATTAAGTTGAGTATTCAATATCAATATTCATGAGACAAGCAGGCTCTGTAATTATAACTTAAGCCATTCATTCAGGATCCCCTTTCTCATCTTTTACCAATGGGTCCACAAGCCATTCCAGAGTAAAAGGACTTTTGACTGTGATTGGCAAGGCTTTATCCTGGCTTTGGCTTTTGGAATTGATTCTTGACACTCTACTAAATTTTATTCACTTTAAGAAACATAGTTCAATAAAGTAATCCAAAATAAAAAGCAATTTCTAAAGAATATTATATATGTAATAATGAAATAGTGGAAAATTTGGAAACAAACCCAAACAGGATAATGACAAAACAAACAATATAATTCTCTAAGCCATATTGAATAACAAATTTGCAGACTATGTCAATTTCTCAAAGGTTTTGAGTGAAGTAATATTATTATATATACAAATATGAATGTGTTTTAAAGATAGGAAGAGAATCAGGAGTGATGGTTTTATTTTTCTCTAGAGTTAAAGATCACAGATTTTTTTAAAGAAGGAGGAAAATAGGAAATATAAAACATCAGCAGGTTATCAAGCTGTACTTCATTAAGTAAAGAACATTATGGTTTTCATGCTTCCCTTCACTAAAGCCTCTTTGCCTTTTAAAATATTTGGTGATGTTGACAGGAAAGGTGTTCAGGCAGGAGCCTAGGAAGAAGACTATCTCCGATGCTTTTCTCAATGTAAACAGGAAAAGGCAATGAAAATTGTTCCCTTGGTAGTGAAAGGCAAAGCCTTGTACAGCACACTCACCAAGGATCATCGGTCTAACCACCACATTTATGGCTTTACAGAGCAATTTCCTCATAAAGAGACATACACTAATATTAGAATTGTCTTTAGGTTCTCTGGTGCAGGATCTGCTCCAGATAGGGACATCTATTATGTAACTACTCTTTACATGCACTTTATATCAGATGATGACAGAGACTGGCCTTGAACACCTAGGGCATGCTAAGAACTTACCCCAACATCATCATCACTCTGTATCAATTGTGAATGTCCAAATAGGCGTCTCTTCAGTATGGGCTCAACCAGAGTAAGATATACCATGTACAGAAGCAGAAGGCCCAAAATGGAGAGATAAATTATAATGGTAACCTAAAGGAAATTGAAAATAAGTTATATCTGTTCAAGCCAAGAAATCTGAATTTTGTATAATAATGCTGAAGCCATAGTGAAGACTGATCTATCTGTTAAGCATATAGGATTTCTATACAAACCAGATTCCAACATAAGAAATAAACTCAACTCTTCACCAAAGTATTATTTATAGAAAAAAAGGAAAGAAAGCATTTTGCCTTTGGGATCTTTTCACGAGTCTTCAAATTCCATCTTCACCTACTGCTAATCATTTGCACCACTGCTAGCACAGCAGTTCTCTTTTTTCACCTGAATACAGTGTCCTAGATTCAACAGCACTGCAGTCAAGACCACTTTCTGTTAGGATCCCTAACAGAAAATGTAATTCAGATGAATTTCAACAGCATACTGCTTTAGATCAATTTAGATATACAAAAATACATTTTAGGCACATGATTTTCTTGAGATCTTACTTCGTGCGGTGTCAAGCAGTACAGTGTGACACCTCCCACTAGAATGGCTACAGTTAAAGACAGTCAATACCAAATGTTAGCGAGGATGTACAGAAACTTAACCCTCATATGTTACTGGTGAGAAGGTAAAATGGTACAACTACTTTAGAATACAACCTGGCAGTCTCTTAAAAAATTAAATATAGGGCTTCCCTGGTGGCGCAGTGGTTGAGAGTCCACCTGCCGATTCAGGGGACACGGGTTCGTGCCCCGGTCCGGGAAGATCCCACATGCCACAGAGTGGCTGGGCCCGTGAGCCACGGCTGCTGAGCCTGCGCGTCCAGAGCCTGTGCTCCGCAACGGGAGAGGCCACAACAGTGAGAGGCCCGCGTTCCGCAAAAAAAAAAAAAAAAATTAAATATAAACTTACCTCTCTTAGGAATCTACCAGAGAGAAAGGAAAACATACATCCACACAAAGACATGTATGCAGATATTGATGACAGCATTATTCATAAGAGTAAAAATCTGGAAATAAATGTCCATCAACTGATGAATGGATAAACAAAATGTGGTATGTTCATGTAATAGAATGCTATTCAGTAATAAGAAGGAATTAAGTACTGATACATGCTACAACATGAAGAGACATGTTTTTGAGGTCTGTGTGAAAGAAACCAGTCACAGAAGACCACATATTTTATGATTCCATTTATATGAAATGTCCAGATCTGTAGACACACAAAGCAGAATAGTGATTGTCTAGGGCTGGGGGTAGGAATGGGATTAACTATAAATGGTTATGAGGGATCTTTTTGGGGTGATGGGAATGTTCCAAGACTGGATTTTATTTTTATAATTTTTTTTTAGAAAGTTATCAGGGTCAATACCCAAAGTATTTATTTATTTTTATTTTTTGGCTGCGGGGCATGCGGGATCTTAGTTCCCCAACCAGGGATTGAACCCGTGCCCCCTGCATTGGAAGTGCGGAGTCTTAACCACTGGACCACGAGGGAAGTCCCTAAAACTGGATTTTAAAAATTGGTTTTAAATTTGCTATAATTTATAAAATTGTACAATTATAATGAGTGACATTTGGGGTATGGAAATTATACATAAAAATTTTGTTTAAAAACAGAAAAGTACAATGATGGTTTCTCTATGGGACAGTACCCTGCTGGAGCAGGAGCTCTCCACAGGGTCAATCACAACAGGAGTCTTTGTAACTGGCATAGCTGAGCACCCTAGATTCCCCTGAGGCTTTTTTTTTTTTTTTGCAACAGGAATGGGGACCTCCATATAAAAAAATTGGGGAGAAGAACTATTAGCCACCATAATAAAGTAACTGAACTCATTAGAGGTCCAAATTGTGATGAGTGATCTACATTCCATTTCCTATAAAAGATAAAGGAAACCTTAAAATCCAGAAGTGATGTTTTCTAGGATAGAGCAGTCACTCTATATATAACTTTTTCTAAGGGTTGAGAGGGCAGGAAGAAGAAGGTCTAATCATCCTGCTTTCTCACTAATCTTTGGTGTACATGGCCCGCAGAGAAGCTGGAATGTCTTTCTGGGAAATGCTAATTATACTCAGGGCTTTTTTTGTGCCATTTCACATATCACATCTATCTAAGGTATCCTAATTAATGCACAAGGCATCTCAACGAGGCAGGCGGAGAGCAGGCCCATTGCTCCTTTTAGGGTGTGGGCTGGGGATGAGAAAGGAGGGGGTAAGAGGGTGCTGGGGAACAGGATGGAAGAGCAATAGTTTAGGTAACTAAATAGATTTCAAATGTCCAAAATTTTCTTTCTTGTCTAGATACCAACAAAAACTGTTCCAGAAGCAGAAAAGATGGATTATTGTTGTTTTACCTTGATCGTAACAGAACTTCTCTCCTCATATTTGCATTCACAGCGTAGACAGTATGCTTCTACATCAGGCCCCCGCACAGGCATGGGGTCCACAACATGAAGGCAATCGCTGGAATAACAAAGATAAAATACTGCCTAAACCTAGCTGGATTTTCTACTTGCACTGATCAAACCTTTCCTGAAATCCGGAATAATCACTGAACTTTCCCAATGAAAGAATGAATATAAGGAACGAATAATCAGTAAGGGAAGGGAAATCATTTCCTCTCTAAACATTAGCAATTTGGTAAGCTTTAACAGTCTAAGAAACCATAAAGACACATATGTAGCAGCTATTTTCAAAAGTGCTATTTATAGTTAAAAATGCAAAATGGGAAAAATCCCAAATGGGACTGAAAACTACTTAGCAGATCAAGTCATATTTAGACTTGTTCATTTAGCAAGTAAAACTGCCTTAAATGATTTAAAGTGACCTGAAGCATTATTCAAATATGAGATTACCTCTTTTATGAATTGACTAATATCATCTAAACTGCCACAGTGTGGTATATGAATGGCTAATCACACATAACAGTTGGTAAATTATGAAACTCTAAAAGCTGAACACCAGAGTAAGAAACAATTACTTTTCTTAATGAACAAAAGTCTATTTAAAAAGCATGGAGAAGTAGGATTAGGACAACAAAAATATTTTAAAATGAAAACACTACCTGGCAACAGTACCTAAAAATAATAACAGGCTGAATGTTTTTATGGTTGGATGTTTATTTTCTCCCCATTTTCCAGGTCACTTATTTACAGCTTATGATAAGCAAGCCTAACCAAAAAATCTTTTTCCCAGAAATCTGTCAATTCTAGGAAATAATTAAATTCTTACTCTCCCCAGCTATTAAGAGCCCACTACCCAGATCACCTTCAGCAAAGGCAGGCAAAGCTTTGCTGTCCTGCTGGCTGCTGGGCAGTTTCCCTCCCTCTTGTGCTCTCTCCCTTAGGCATGTCTGGCTGCCTCAAGAACTCTACCACAGCATCCTGTCTCACTCCACCCACCTTCTTGAGGGCATCCAATGCTCCAGGCTGATTCTTTCCCTTTGCCCTATCAGAATGTACTTTTTTGTGTTCTGTTCCCTCTGAGCTGTGGCATAAGAAAGAAAACCCAAAATGGCATAAATGATAAAAGTTCAGTCAGTTTTCCTTAACAGGTAATTTAATTTTAACAAAGGTAGTAATGAAAAAATAAGTCTCAACTGGCAGACTTTCAAATAAGAGTAAGGTCCCACAATTCACACCATACAAGTGTGTGATATTTGTTCCAAATGTACAGAAGACCAGGAACGTATCCAGCTGGATGCAGGCATAAAATAGGCAGAGGAAGCTAAATCCCACTGCAGGGGTATCTAGCTCAGAATCATAGAAGTCATCCAGCCCAGCACTCTCGGAGAGGTCACCTGTACAGGTCAGAGTAAAGTAATAGGTAAAAGGACCAGAATCCAGGGCTCCTGCCTCCTAGGACAGCCCCCCTGTATCTCTCTGAACCTCAGGAAAATGAGACTTATCTCCTACATAGTTTTCTATTTCAGCTTCAGAAGCCTTAGTAACAATACTTAAGAATTACTTGGGGAATTTAAGTGTTGAGTATTTCTTTGGAAGTACAAATACAGTTTAATAACAAGGAGATTTTGAGTGCTGTGCAGGATGGGAGAGGAAGCAGAAAGGTTGGTTCTGGCTGGCCACTCATTGTAAACACAGAACCCAGATACAGAACACAACCACTTCAGGAACTAGGCGACACCTCCCCCTAGTGCCAAAAGGAGGACATTATCAGCTTCAAATCACGCCTCAAACACAAACCAGAGAACTCAAAATTTTTCTTAAGTTAGACAGTATAGGTCAATGAAGAATTAAAGCTAACAACTGGACAAAATGGAGAGGCCAGGAGGTACAAATATATATAGGGTCAGATAAGATATTGGAAGCCTCGCAAAGCCATAACATCTTGATTAGTCATAACTTGCCTACCCTTCTAAAGCCAGTTAAAGAACTTTCAGTGACATCTGTGAACCTATTCCTAGTAAAAGGCTAAGCTGCAGGAAGGAAGCAAGGGAGAGAGGGAAGAAAAATTCCAAAGCAAGCCTAGTTTTCAACTGTTTATTTTCAAAGCTCCCTATTTTCACCAATAACCAGGGATAAATGATATACGGTTCTCTGTGAACCTGGAAAAACAAAAAGTCAGTGAAAAGATTAGTGCTAAACACTTGAATAGTGAGTTCATTTGCCACTCAAGTAACAGGCATCATATTCTATTACTGATAATAGAATAAACTGATTGTAAGTGCTCAATATATTTGGAAAATTTATAGGAATAACTTATTTGAGTTTTCTTTTCATATAAAGTAACTTGCTGATATAAAACCTAGAAGAATAGCTAAATCACTTTGTAGTATGAGACAATTTAAAGTAGAACACAAAAGCTCACAAGAAGTTCTCAAGAATATACTCACCAAATGTCAGATTGAACCTAAATGCACATCATGGGAAGAACAGACAATGACATCAGAAAAGCTAAACATGCTCAAAGGCTGCCTTTTTTTACTCAAAGTCAGCCTGGAATATTGTAACAGAATGAATTTAATTCTGCTTTCAAACTTTCGGGGCTATTTAGCTGTGAAATCGGGCACATGTGAAAGTACAGAACATTTGGAGCTATTTTTCTTCTAGGCCTATCCTGGCAACCTTCCATTACAAACCATAAAACGTCCCAGTCCAGAGTAAGGAGCCCACCTATCCTGCTACAAAATAACTGCTTCCCAATCATTTTACGGCACATGTAGAAAAAGCTATTATTTGTAAGGTCCACTGGGATAAACAGAGAAGGCTGCTGGTGGCTAGCTAGTCAGGATCCCAGTCATCACAGGCCTACTTGATTATATGCCAAGGGCTGAAGGGATCAATGACTTGGCACACCTATAACCTATTAATAGCACACCAATTGGTAAACTCTGATATTCATGGCTCATTCCCATTCCTTCCTGAGCCTGTTGACACTTTTAAACATAGTCTCCTATATCTGACAAGATATCATCAAAACCTACAAACTGTAAAAGCTCTGACCCAGATAAATGAGGCTTGCTTACCTTCCACTGAGAAGCAAGAGGGAGGACCAAAATTTAAGGGGACACAGAAGGGTAGCTATGGGTAGTTTGGGTGCCACAAACTCAGCCCCATCCCAATGTAAAAGCCTCCCTGCCTGGGGATTTTGGCTACATTCTTTTAGGCCTACATCATGCACTCAGGGCCTTACTCTCACTTTTTCAAATAGAAATGGAATTCAACACTTTTGCTTAAAGAGAAAACAATACATTGGATGAATATCCAGGGCTAACAGTGGCAACCAAAGAAAGAAATTTGACAGGTAATTCAGTAATCCAGAATACTTACCAGTCTTTTTGGGATATGTTCTTATTATAAATACGCCCAGAATTATCTTTATAGGGAGGACAGATACATTTACATCGGACATCCTCAGAATTCTATAACCAAAATAGAAACTTGTTGACAGTTTATCATCAATATTTTTAAAAACTGCAACTTACACATTGTGCTAAGCATCCCCGCCAAGTATTCTAAAACCATTTATTTAAAATTTTAAATAACTGTGAGATATACAAGTTTTTAAAAGCCATTGGTAATGCAAATGAATGATTATATACTACATAAAATTATTTTGAAATAACATCTAGTATCTGTGACTTGTTAATCACATTTTTGTGTCACATGACGATCAAATTGTGCTAATGTTATCACCATCTACCTGCTAGTAGAAAGACGAGGTAGACAGACAGCTGCGCCTGCAGATAAGAATGCTGATTACAGAAGGATGGGGAAATATCAAACTAAAAATTACTCACAAAACAAATCACAATTCTTCTACTCACCATCCTTCCACCCTTTGGTAGAAAGGTATTGCTATGGATAAAATGGGTTGGGCCAGAGTCCTATAGAAGGGATGAAGTTTTGGAGGCACTCAGCTACAATTAGAAAGGAAGTACTGGGTTGGCCAAAAAGTTCGTTCGGTTTAAAGTAAAAATAAAACACACCTTCTTCATTTTCACAGAGAACTTTATTGAACATGTCCACTAACCGAACGAACTTTTTGGCCAACCCAATACATAAGGGAAGTAGTGTGAGTGTAGCTGAGATCAGTTTGGTCTACCCTTCCCAGGAAACTTTGCTTCTAATCCCTGGGAGACAGAGAGGACAACTACTGATAAAGCAAGTTTCAAGAAGTGGAGGAAGGGGTGACTAAATTTATGAATAGAGGGAGTAGGAGATGCTTCCCCAACAAAGGGGAATCTAATCTGAGAAGGCAGCAGCTCATTAGTCTCCAGAGGACCAGGTCCAAAACTCCTATATATGGTGGTATATCTGGCAGAGTTGCTAATTCATTTACTCATTGAGCAACTACTTAGTGAGCATTTGTCCTGTGCCAGAACTTGTGTACAATGAGGTGGATTCAGATAAGTGTGAGACATGGTTCCTGCCCAGAATTAGGACATGCCCAAGTAAAGGAGACTGACAAGTACATGGTTACAATATACCACTTAGAGTGATGACAGAAGATATGCAGAGGGTGCCAGCAGTGTTTTGAAAGTCAGGAGACTTGCCGCTGTCCCTGTTTCTGGAGGGACATAGGGAAGATTTCAAAAATAACCCTTGACCTAAACAACAAGGATCTATTGTATAGCACAGGGAACTAAACTCAATATCTTGTAATAACCTATAATGGAAAAGAATCTGAATTACTTTGCTGTACACTTGAAACTAACATAGCACTGTAAATTAACTACATACTTCAATAAAAAAAGAACCCCTGACCAACACCCCCCTGATCTGTATACTTGTCACCCATCTTTCCCAGCCCCTATATTTAAAGGTATTATAGAGTAAAGCTCCAATTTAAAAAAGAAAAATGTCATTCTGTTTTCCCATCACATTAATGTGCAGGCCATCTGTTTTCCCTAGTAATGAGCTAGCTCATCAAGGACAGGTCTGGAGGGTATGGGCACGAAGGGGACTAGATAGCAGCATGAGGGGGACCAGAAGGGCCAAGAAATGGAGCAGGGGAGAAGGCCACAACCTCACCTCTCCTGTAGTTTGCATCCTCCCTTACCCTCTAAATTATCAAGAAGAGAGAAAGCAAGAAAGGGGCCAGGAGGTCCTGGAGGGAGTCAGGTGAGGATATGAGGCCAGGGAGAGAGCCTCCTGTAGGTCGTATTGAAAAGGAAGGCTGCCAGGAGAAGCAAGTTCCCACAGTGGGAAGGGATGAGTTCAGGGGTGAGGTGAGAGGAGTTAGTTCCTAAGAGGGAAGACAGCTGTGAGATGCGGGCTTCCTATCATTTTGGCCTGGGGAATTGGGGCAGTGGTCTGTGAAGCCGGTGGAGGGCGGCGGTGGACTGTCAGAGCTCAAGCGTATGAAGTTAAAGGCTCTTAGAGTTGGAAAGGCTGTCAAGTTTGAGGGAGTAGGGGTGCTGTCGGGGCTGGGAAGGGAAATTCAAGGAGGCGGAGATGCTGTCCCGACTCTGGGCGCCGTCAGGACCGGGTGGGGCTGGGGCGGGGTGTCAGCTCCGCGGGTGGGAGGGGTGCGGGCGGGGACCGTCAGACAGCTGGAGCAGGAAGGCTGGACTGCTCCCTGGCCGTCGGGAGGGTTCCGGGTGGTAGTCAGTCAGGGCTGTGAAGCTAGGGGTCGGGCTGTCAGGGATGGGAGAGAACTTGGGTGGGACGCAGGTGGACAAGGCCGGAGGCAGGGGAGGAGCTCCGGTCTGGGGCGAGCGCGGGGCGGGACTCACCTTGGCGGCGTCCGACAGCTGCACTAGCAGCAGCACCGAGAGCGCCAGGCAGGACAGGCTGAGCATGGAGCCGAGACGAAGGAGGCCGGCCCACAGGGTCGCCATCGCTGCCAGCCCCAGCAGTCCCCACAGCCGGAGCCCCCGAGACCTGCTCTCGGTCGGGCTCCGGCTCGGGCTCCGGCTCTTCCGCCCGCACTTCCGTCTGGGCCTTCGCGTCACGGGCCGCGCCGGGTTAGCTACGAAAAGCATTCGCCCCGGAAACGGTTCCCGGTGCGAAGGCCGGGAGGCTGCGCGGTGCCCCAGAAGCAAAGGCGGCCTCTCGGGGGCGCAGCGTGGGTCCGGCGGAGCTTTGAGGTGATAGGCCATCTTTCCCCGGCACCGAGGCTGCGGGGCTGTGGGCCGCCAGTGCACTAGCAGGTCCTCCAGCCCAGGGAGACCCCCCCCCAACCCCCAGCAAGCCCGGGCTGTCAGCGGGGGGACGGGGGGCGGGGCCAGAGCGACCCCTGCGAGGCCGGAGCAGTTCGTTGCCGGACCCAGAGTGAGCCTAATAAGCCCCAGGAATTGCTGAGAGGCGGCCCGTCCCGGCCGGCGCCGGCGGGGCGGGTGTGAGGCGTGGGGACAGGTATGGGACTGGCCGAGCCATCGCTTCCTGGGATGCCCACCCCCAGTCAGAGGGTCGAGAGGTCCTCTCTGGCCCTTTGGGTACTGACCTGCGGCCCACTCGCATCCCGGACCCCACTCCCCGCGAAGTTGCTAACAGTCTGTGAGCTGCCTTCTTGGGTGTGGCCTCCGTTTGGGGCTCCCCGCTTGCCTCCCACTGGGGGTCTGACCGCCTAAGCACAGCCTGCCGCCAGGAACTGGGAAACAGCGGAGGGGCTGGGCTGGGCCAGGCCTGCCTCCGGAAGGTGTGGAGTTGGCGAGAGAACCGCCCCAGTAGCCTCCTCCGTCCACGATTCCAGAAGGTGGGGGATCGCGGCGCTACAATCCTATTCAAGGTGGCTGGTCCCCTAAGTCAGAAGACGGGGAGCACTGACACATCCTTCCCAGAGCGGGTCATCTTGAAGGGTAATTTAGGATAACCTTGGAGATGGCATAGTGTCTCCAATTAAAATATTTTTCAGTTAGTAGAGACAGTGGGGTTGTAGTGGAAAGGATGCAGGGGCTCATCATAACTTCTACGGATTTTTTGAATGACCTTGGTCCAAACACTTCCCTTTTCTGGTCTCAGTATGAGGTGACTGAACACTTACCTATGGATTTCAAATTCTGCTTTCATGGAATACCCCGTGTTTCCTTTCTCTAAGCAAAACTTAAAAGGTGGTCTTTTCCTAGTTTGTGGAAATGTTTAATTAACGGATAGAATTTTCTCAATATTTTTCTCCCATGTGATTCTTGTTGATGCTAGACTCTAACACAAGGTGTCTGATGCTACGCCAAATATTTTTAGCCCCTTTCAGTCCCACATGGCAAGTGGTTCCCGGTCCCAACCAGAACCAGAATGGCAGGACTAGATGACTTTTCACCAAGGCCCCTCCAGGCTGCCTTCTGAAGATGCTGTTACATTAGTTAATTATCAGGTTTTCTTAGCGGGTGTTCTGCGCGCCAGAGGACAATCTGGAGACACCAGGGGTCAAATGTGTCTGACTGTGATGCACTTGTGGATTTGTGATTGCTAAAAGCTGTCTTATCAGCAAGTTTGAGATCAGTTTTGGGTTAGTTGTCTAGGTCTAGCATCTGAAGGGAGTGATTACTCTTTGGCTGAAACCTCACAGGCCTTCCCGTTCTTCAAAATTGTTCTCAGGGCTTTGACTCGGGGTACAGAGACCTAGAGGAAATATATAATAGTGCCTCACCAAGTACACTCAGTCTGGGCAGAATTTTAGAGTTACACTGTCAGATATTGTAGTCACTAACCACATGTGGCAATTGAGCACTTGAAGTGTGACTGAATTGAGATATGCTGTAAGTGTAAAATATACTGAATCTTGGGCTTCCCTGCTGGCGCAGTGGTTAAGAATCTGCCTGCCAATGCAGGGGACACGGGTTCGAGCCCTGGTCCGGGAGGATCCCACATGCACGGAGCAACTAAGCCCGTGTGCCACAACTACTGAGCCTGCGCTCTAGAGCCCGCGAGCCACAACTACTGAGCCCGTGTGCTACAACTACTGAAGCCCACGCGCCTAGAGCCCATGCTCTGCAACAAGAGAAGCTACCGTGATGAGAAGCCCGCGCACCGAAGAGTAGCCCGCTACAGCTAGAGAAAAGCCTACGCACAGCAACGAAGACCCAGTGCAACAACAACAACAACAACAAAAAAAATATATATATATATACTGAATTTCAAAGACAATATGAAAAACAAAATATCTCAATAATTTTTTATATTAAGGTTGAAATATTTTGGATGTATTAGGTTAAATAAGTTATTAAAATAATTTCACTTGTTTCTTTTTACTTCTTAAATGTAGCTACTAGAAAATTTAATATTTGTATTAGATATAGCTGTTCTAGAATATAGGCTGTTGCTGCCTTGAGTAGAGTGACTGTAATAAGATGGTTAGTTGCCTGGCTAGAGTCTGAATGAAGACTCAGGCCTGGGTAAGGAGATGGGTGACAGAGTTGAACTGGCACAGCTAGAGCCAAAGGTTTGAGGTTGCGGGGGTATATGTCACTAAACAAGGAATGTAATTCCAGGTGACACAGTGGAAGTGGAGGAGTCAGTTCTTGTTCTGCCCTGCTCATGCCTAGATAACTCTTACTTTCCCCTTAGGTCAGGAGTCTCTTCAACTAGAAAGCCTTCCCTGACTTAGGTGCACTTCCATCTGTATTTGTGCAGATCTGTTTCCAAACTTAACCCATTAGGATAAAATTATGTTTTCATATCTGCCTCTATACTCCCAACCTCCATCAAAATTTTGCAAACTCTTTGAGGGCAGTGGCCTTGTTCATTATCTTTGTACCTGGAGACTGGGACAGAGTAAAAACCAATAAATGTTTGTGGGGACCTGGAAAAGGGAAAAGGAATGGGAGAGGCTCCTCTGGTCAGTCTCCAAGAATCAGGTACCTACTTGAATCCCTACTTTATTCCTTTATTATCATGAGAGGGCAATGCTGAGATGCCCAAAGAAGTGCAGATGGGATCTGGGCACCACAGTAGGCAGGAGAGGGGAGATTTTCTGTCCTAGGGTCTTCCTAGACCTTCAGGTCACATCAGAGTTGTTCTGTTTACAGACAAGACTCGCCTTAGTGAGTACCCACTCTTTTCCCTGCTTCCCTGTGACTACGTTTCCTTACTCTATTCCACTTAAGGAGTGATAAGTCCAGGTGCACCTTCCTACCAGGTATGTGCCCTCTCACTTCTTTGTAAGGCCTAAAAAATTGCCTGGTGGGGGATGGTCAGAAGAGTAAGAAGACTCTTCTCTAAATTTAAGTGTGGAAGTCAGAAGGTTAGGAAGCAGAAGTGACACTTTATGTATCTGGGACCGAGGTTTTGCTAGCTCTGTCTGCAGTCCCCTCACCCCTTTTCCCTCCAGAGCTCAAATAGTTCTCTGGATGCCCCAGTCTTCTTTCTCCACCTCATCCTTTCTGATCTACTCAGCACTTTCCCAGGCCACAGCAGTCCAGGAGAACAAATGGAGTCATGCACAGCATCAATATGATGGTTTCCTTGGATCATGTCTCCAGTGGTTACAGCAGGACACACAGAAGTTCTTCTGAGCATACCCTGGGAATGTCTCATGTGAGCCCTCTCCTTTACCATGTGCATTGCCAGGGTGCTCCCTCCTACTCAAGCCCCCTTTAGTAAGATTTTCTGCCCCCTGCTACTTGTAAAGCCACATAAGTATACTTGCTGGCTCCCACCATGGTAACAACAATGTATGAGGCCAGAATTACATCTTTCTGTTCCTAGAGATGCTGGTATCAGCAATAGCTGACAAGTTACTGGAGACTGTAAAATAACAAAGCAACACAAGGTTTAGTACCAAAGCAGGGAGAATTTTTAAAGTTTCTTTCAGAAGGGTGCTAAATCAGTATTCTTGGTTTCCCAGTATCTTATATCTTACAATACCTAAGGGAAACAGTTCCTCCATTCTGACTGCTAAGATTTTCAAATAAATGAAAAACTATACTACTTGTATTCATCTTTATTTTTACCAATATAGTATTTTTTTTTTTTTTTTTTTTTTTGGCCGCATCACACGGAACTTCCCCGACCAGGGATCAGACCTGTGCGCCCTGCAGTGGAAGCACGGAGTCTTAACCACTGAACCACCAGGGAAGTCCCCAGTATAGTGCATTTAAAGATATCAAATGGTACTTCACAGTTGACCCTACCCCAGCACTCTACATTCTGAATTTCTGCTCCCCAGAGACAACTCCTTTCTTTTAAGATAAATCTCTTCTGGGATTTTCTCCCTATTTCTTAATAGCATGCTTATACTCTAGTTCTTGATTTTTCAGTCTGGGCTATTATCTTACTTCTTGCTATAGGAAATAAGCTATGTACTTACACTCCAATGTCCTCTCATAAACACATGTATTATTTCTCCATCCTCCATCCCTCAATATATCTATGTCATCTTACTTAGGTAAATCACTATTCCTTACATTATTATAACTGTGTACATATTTATTCACGGTTGAATAAATTAGCATAATATGATTTCATTTCCTTTTTTTGACCGAAGTTAGCCATTGCCTCTTTTTCCATGTTTCTTAGCATTCAAGTATCTATAATTAATTTATCCCAAACTCTCAATACTTTCAAACATATCAGGTAGCCTATCAGTTTAGTTATTTTTTTTTAAATTGAAGACAACCCTCCAGGGCTTCATCATCCTCCTTCATTCTGGACTAGTTATTCTTTAAGCCCACTACACAGGTTTTGCCCTAGAATAATTGAATAATTTTATCATTTCTTCCCCATTTCTACCTCTTTTTGTTTTTCTGAAAGGCTTCTATCTTCCAATTCTTCTTTTGAATTTTCACATTTCTGTTATCCTGTTTTAAATTTACTACTTTCTTGACTGCCCTGCCCCCTTTTAAATAGCAATCTGTTCCATCTGGGAATACAGCATCTTATTTCTCTGACAATATTTCTAATGTTATGAGTTTTTCAGTCTTTGTTCCGTGGCTGTGTTTTGGTTTTTTTTTTCTGTTAGAAGCTTTTTTTATGGCTACACCATGAAGCTTGCAGGATCTTAGTTCCCCGACCAGGGATTGAACCCAGGCCATGGCAGTGAAAACACAGAGTCCTAACCACTGGTCAGCCAGGGAATTCTCAGAAGCTTTCCTTAAATGTCTGGAGATCCTTGGCTATCTAATCACATGTAAGAGTTAGGCATTAGAAAACTGACTGGAAGCTCTGTGTACATAGACAGGGCTTGTGATTAGTAGAACACACTGCGGTATTTTTCAAACTTCTGGTTGCAAACCCATTAGTGGTTTGTGAAATCAATTTAATCACTTGCTACAAACTTTTTTCCCAAAAGACAGAATAGAAAATACTATGTCAGAATATATCACACATAAAAAGGAAATTGTTTTGTGAAACTTTGGTTTCACATACACACACATACACACATATACATCATATGTACATATTATGTACTGGGTCAAGTCCATAAAATGGGGATTTCTTATTGTGGGTGTTTTCTCGAAGAAGTTTGAAAAAAATACCACTTAGGGCACTCAAGATCAACTGCCAAGATGCATAGTTTCTTTCTTTTGGAAGGAGAGGTAAGTTTCTCTAGAGAAAAATTCTCTAAACTCCTACCTGCTGGTCTGGTAGCCAATGTTCAATCAAGCATTTGCTGAGCACTTACTACATGCTAAACACTCTTCTAGGTACTTGGTATACAGCAGGGTGTAAAACAGATAAAACTTTCTGCCCTCCTGAAACTAACATTCTAGTCGGGGAGACAATAAACACAGTAAGTTATACAATATTTTGGTTTTGTGCTATGGTTAACACAGTAACAGAAGGGAAAGCTGAATTCATGCATAGAGATGCTGGTAAGAGGTTAGATGTGGTAGGAGTGGTGAATGTTCTGATTATTTCATGAATGAAGTAGAAAGCAAGGCCATCATCTGGCAGTATTAGAAGGCAGTATTAGAGACTTGAGAAGAAAGAGAAGGTGTGAAATAACTTAGGAACACAGCCCAGCAAACTAGAGCCTGTGGCCAAATCCTGTTTTTGTACAGTCTGCTAGGTAATGATAAGTTTTATACTTTTAAATGGTTGGGGAAAAAACCCTAAAGATGAATACTAAATTGCGACACATAAAAATTACATAAAATTCAAATTTTATGAGTTGTATGGCAATATGTAAGGCAATGCTTATATATTGCCTTTGGCTACTTTTTTGTTACAATGGCAGAGTATAGTAGTCGTGAAAGAGACTGTATGACCTGAAAAGCCTAAAATACTTACTATCCGGCCCTTTGCAGAAAAAGGTTGCAGACCCCTGATCTAGAATAAAAAGGTGAATGACTAGGGAAATATGATTGTTGGGCAGTGTTAAGGGCCTGGGAGTTATCGACATGAGTTTAAAATGAGACCAGTCAGCATGGTTGCTGCATAGGGGTAGGCAAAGAGCTGGCTCTGACTGGAATTGTGGTTTTGCAAAGTGAGTGTGACAAAAAGAGAAGGTAAACTGAGTTAAAAGTATATGCAAGTGAATCATTACATCCATTGACCCAGGGATTTAAGTTGCTTATGAAGAGAGGAGAGAAACTCAGGTTAGGGACAATGAAAGGTGATAATCAAGGGAGTGTTGCAATCAAGTTGCTAGGAGATATCTGGAAGACAGAGCTGGTGGTCAGAGAGTCAGATACATGAGCCTGAGATCATGAAACGGTTACAGGTTTTGGTAATAACAAGATCTAAGGTATGACCATTGGAGTAAATGGCAGGGAAAGGTAAAGGATAAAATCAGTGGAAGACTGTTTATTCAAGGAACCAATATGTCAGGGAGTTGAAAGGATCATCCATTTATGTAATTAAATTACGAAGAATTAAATCTGGAGTAGTGTTGTGGGGAGTGAAATGAGCCAAGAGCTAAACTTATTGAAAACTGAGGCGGAATGACCCAGGGGCTTGTAGATTTTGTAGATGATAGCAACAATGAAGGGACAGAATTGATATAATTTGATGGCATGAGGCTCAAAGCTGGGGGGTTTTAAGGGAAAGCAGAGGGAGAAATGTCTGCAAGAAGTAGTAAGAAGCAAGGAGACCATCTACCCCATCTCTAGGACCAGTAATAGAACTGTGGGAGAAAAAACCACCTTGAGAGAGCTGCAGTGAAAGCACTGTCCTAAGAGAACAGCCACATTTCAGGGTTCTGGGATCCAAGTCAGCTTAAGAGGTATCTGATGCTTCAGAATGCTGAACCTTAAGTCCCCATTTTCAGTAGGATGCCTCCTGTCAGCTGCCAGTTGTTCCTGGTGGCTCCAACTAGTTCAGTTTCTCCAGGGGATAAACAAATTAACAAATGAATGACTAAGGGGTGAGGATCTCAGGTCTAATTTACTTTATAGTCTTTCGAGTAATCATCTTGTTTTTAGTGGCTAATGGAGTCTTTGGTGATGTGTATTTTACCACCATGAAACAGAGCAAATTAAAATTATTATGAGATGTATAAGTCAAATATGAGTTATACAGTATGGTTTGTTAATTTAGGTCTACTTCAGTATTCGTGCCCCTTCTTTAATTATCAACGTGGGCTGATGCTGAGCTTCCCACCCATTTTCCCTTCCCTTTAATTGTCACTCTTTTCAAGTCCTGGCCTTCCTCCTAGCCCTTACCTGCTGATACTGAGCCTTTATATCTGAAATTCTACTCTCCATGGGGCATACCAGTTGGATTCTCCTCTCTGGCTACCCTTCCTCAGACCTTAGGACAGACCCCCTTCATACAGCCCTGTGACTGAACTGATCTTTATGAAATCTATTCACTTTAATGTACTTTCTATTCTCCAACCGGTTCTTATCTACCACAGAGAAACTGTTATGAACTCAGACACGTGGGGGATAGTTTCTGTAGAACCTTCAAAACAGAGTAGTTGACTCTTCATATGGGCAGCCCAGAAACAATGAAATTCTCATGTCCTTACCCATTTTCAAAATAAGTAAGATGAGAACCACTATAGCAGCCCCCCAAGTACAAGGGCATCCAGTATATCCAAGGAGTTCAGAATTTCACAACAGAATCCCAAGATATCCCATATTAGTTTGCCAAATGATGAAAGCAAAGTTAAATTCCCGTTATCCAGGCTCACAGCACAGGAGATTAATATGTCTCCACTCCCTTTGTCCTCGAAGTCTCTCCTCTGGCAAACACAAGTATCTCTACTAGATCAGCCACACCCCATCTCCCCAGCTTATTTCTCCTGTTCAAGGGTTTGAGTACGTCAGCACTGGAGTATGTGGGTCCCCTGAAGAGTTAGGTTTTCTGTATTAGTTACACGCTGGAAGGCTACTCTGCCTCCAGTAAAAACAATGCCAGGATTGAATTCCCCTCTCTGATTTTGGTGGCTGGGGTTTGCTGGTTAGGGGCATAGGTCCAGGAAAGAGTGTGATAAAGGTGCTGAAAAGAAAGAACAGGGCTTGTAGTCAGCAGGCTGCTAGAACCTTGGGATAAGTCACTACCTAAAAGCAGGTAAAGACCCAGCTTTTTCTCCATTCTGGTCAGGCATCTGGCAGCCCCAGTCTTCTGAAACATACCACAACCCTTGAATAAAAAGGTCTCTGAGAAAATAGATGTCACAATGCCCACATGCTTGACACCATGTGAGAAACAGCTGCCAGTAGGTCACTGACCAGACAAGCAAGCATAAAATAAGATAGTAGCATAGTTTAGGATGCACTGATAATGGAAGGAAGAAGTAGCGGCTAACAGAGGAGTTCAAGCTATAACACACAGACTAGTACGTCTCTGCTTTCTGATTTCTTGAGAACAGTAGCCTGCAACTCTTCAAAGCTGCATAAAAAGCTCATAATTTCAGTCCAAATTAATGAGTCTATGTTTGTAGTGATGGCAATGAGTCAAAAATAAACTACATTTGATTCACAATCCCATTTAATAAATATGTCCTAGAATCAAAGAATTTTGGCATTAGAAATGACTTTGGAAGTCTCCTTATCTAACCTTCCACCCAATGCAGAAATCTCTCTCCAATACTGCTAGGAAATGATCTCCCACCTTTCACTCCCAGTGAAAGAGAATTTAGAGACAGTCCATTTAATTGTGCTAAGCAACAGTGTCTTGATACTACTCTGAGCCTTAGCTTTTCCTTCTGCAAAATTGTGAACACTACTACCTTCTTTGTATTAATTAGTATAGTCCCTGGATTAAAGTAGATGCTTCCCTCCAACTGAGTCAGGATATGCCTCTCTGCAACCTCCACCTATTGGAAATGCTTGCTTTCTGGTGCCAGAAAGAACACTTTCCACATGACAACTCTGAAGACCATAATGAGGTTACCATTGCCCTTTTCTGGATGCTCCACAGATTATATACACATCCCTGTCTTACAAATGACATCTCCTACACACAGAGTCCTTGATACTTCTACATAGAGAATGCGCAATCAACTAAACACCAATATCATCTTCACAGGAATTTCTGTTAATCCAAGTTCTCCCCCACTATGCAAGTGCAATAGATTTTTTAAAAATGGAAGTCAGAATATATTTTTTAAACTCTGTTAAAACAATTTTGTTGGCTTCATTCTATTAAGGTGATTATGAATCTTGATTCTGTTGCTTATTGCTTGTTTGTTTTTGTTTTTTTTTTCTGTACGCGGGCCTCTCACTGTTGTGGCCTCTCCTGTTGCGGGGCACAGGCTCCAGACGCACAAGCTCAGCGGCCATGGCTCACGGGCCCAGCCGCTCCGCGGCATGTGGGATCTTCCCAGACTGGGGCACGAACCCGCATCCCCCACATCGGCAGGCGGACTCTCAACCACTACGCCATCAGGGAAGCTCTGTTGCTCATTGTTTAAGAGTCAGATTGGTTAAGTCTTTTTACATTTATTATATTTAGAATAAATGGACAAAAGTAAGACAGAAAACCTTTTGAGGTGGAATGATAATATCATCTGAGTAGTGGTAGAAACATAATTCTAGATTGTGATAACCACTGTCATAGGTATAGAATGTTTCTTGTTGACTAATAACTACACTGTTTAAATACTAAAAATATTAACACTTAAAAGGTAAGTTTCTATCATCTGTAAAATGCAGTTATTTGCAACATCATTTAGACCTTAACTTTAACTATATATTAAGGTTCATTCAACCCTTCCCCTTCCCAAACCTCTTATTTGTTTGAACCAAATAAATATTTCCTTTCTAAATAAATAAATATATTTATAAAAAGTAAATTCGTAAACAAAATTTCTAGAAGTAAATGTTCTCTCACACACTGGGGATCCACCATAAAAGATTGTTCTCACAAACAGTTAAATCTTTGAGGGACTACCATAAGCCAACCACTTTACACAGGTTATCTCATTTGATACTGTGAAGTAAGTACTATTATCACTTCTGTTTTGTAGATTACAAAGCCAAGCTCACAGAGGTTCACTAATTTGCCCAAGGACATACAGCCAGTAAGAGCGAGCAAAAGGGCTAGTAGCAATGGAGGAAATGAGGACCACAAAGCCTTGTGTTCAGAAGATCCTTTAAGAGAAACACAGATGCAGCTGGGCTATGCCTGGGCTCCGCCATCTTCCAGGGGACCTGACACAAAGATTTTGTCAGACAAGCACACAGAGGGGAAGATTTCACTTTATTGTTACATTAATCTCACAAATAAACTCAACACAGTCACGAACACTGCGCAGATAAAGTGCCAATGCAGAGGCCTGGCAACAGAAGGAGGGAGGAATCCAGTTCGTCTCCTCCATGTGCCCAGCCTGGAAAGATATTTCTATTATACAAGAGTAAGGGCAGCTGACATACCAAGCAACCCATCTATAGACACTTTGAGCTAAGGAATAGAAAATCTTAACAGGTGGGGTCTGTGCAGGGCAAGGAAATAGAAAAGTCAGAAAACATTTTTTCCTCAAATAAGTCAGGCACAGAAATACCAAACGACAAAGACAATATTTTTCAAACTCCCTGTATTTTATTTGGACATCTAATAAGGAATGAGAGGGATACAGTTCTACAGGGTTACTTCTTGCTACCACCTGTCTTCAGAACGGTGACCTGAGTAGACACTCTCTTCCCACACCCTCAATCAGAGGTACCAGAGAGAATTTTCTAGGATTCTGGGAAGAAATGACCTTCCCTGCTTAGCTAGCCAGCCTCAGAAAAGTGGACCAGTGCTTCCTCATGAATATCAAGGAGATATGGGCTATCAGAGTAATCAACCTGGAAGCATTTAAAGAAAATTAATGAAGCTCAAGACTTCCTATAATTATCTTTAGACAACTTTAGGTACCTCTATCAAGCCTGAGTTTAAAGCACAATTATTCGGTTAGTGAATTCAAATGGTCTGACTGCATGGAGTGAGATTATGATACCATAAGCTCAGATCACCCCAACTGTCTCTATTCCAAAACTGGGACGTCACTGACTGATTTTCAGAGGCCAGAAAGATCACTAAAGGCCACCTGATCAACCCCCTGATGCTATATAATCCTGAACTCCAAGGGTCAAAATCAGTGGCATCTTTCTAGCATCTGAGAATTCCTGGCCTCACTTGGTCCACAGGGAATCTAAATAAGGATAAACCAGGCCAAGGAACTTCTAACATGCCTCACTTGTGGCCAAGAATCAAGGCTCAGAGTGGAACTTTCAACTAGGGAAAAGGTGAAGTATTTCAACTCAGTCCTAGGATGAGAAGCAGGCCAAAGTGGTTCCATGATATGTAAGGGAGCAGAGTGGAGAGGCCTCAATGGAAAGGTGCAGGTGCCCCCATGTAAGAAAATGGGGGTAGTTTGAGGGGGCACTGAAGGCTGGTAACATGGGATCACCTCTGCTGAGCTTCAGATGTGGCCTCTCCAACTGTGGCTGTGCTTAGTTTTCCATCTTGCTTTCTCTGTAGAGGCTGATAAGAAGGGCCTGGGGGTGACGCAGTGACAACTGGCTACAGTATGGCTGCCTAGCTGTTCAAATGGGGGTCACGTCACCAAGTTCCTAGTCTTTAGGGAGCTTCTGAAAAGCTGAAAACAGAGTTCCAAAAAACTGTTTGATAAAGACAGTAGCTTAACGCTAGACAAGATTGTTGGTGGGATCTGGCAAAGTTTGAAGTAGGATCATTAAATACTCGAGGAACTGCTGCTATGAACCAAGGGTAGACTTGGGAATCTCTTAAAGGGACACCCACAGCTGGCTATTTTTCTGACTTCTCTGAGCACATCTCTGACCAAACTGAAGGGGAGATTCCATTACAGGTATCTATGTGCCCAACTGACACCCCAACAGAAAGGCTTCAAGAAACCCCATGACCTTTTTGAGAGGGGTCAGGAAATACTGAGGACTCAGAAAAAATTGTTGTCAACTCTTGGGCAGGCTCCTGCCCTGCCTCTTTCCTTATTCCAGGACAGAACTGAAGAGCTTCCCAACCATCAATTCCCTGCCAGGAAGTTTCATTCCTCGCCCCCATCCCAGAAATGTTTCCCTAGGTAGGCTTTCCCACCAACTGATTCTATCCTTCTATTTTGGACCTGCTCTGGGTTTTTTCATCTCCTTTCCCCACTCCTGTTCCCAGCTACTTGAGTCTGATGCAGACAAATAACAGGCTAGACAGAAACACTGACTGGATCTTGGGGTTATCAACACCTGACAATGATGCCCAGATTATTTACTGAAGCCTTCAATTCCATCTCAGAGAGTGGTTAATGTTTTTCTGTCTGTGAGTCCTTCCTCCTCCTACCCTCCAAGACGTTCAAGGTGAGAAGCCACCTCATTCATCTTTATACCCATGGCTTTTAGGCACCAAGATAAGCACCTAAATGTGACAGTCTGGGTCAGGGGACTTCTAGTGGGCTTAGCACACAGGAGGGAGGGCTTCCCAGATCCTCTGGCATCCATCCCCAAAGCATAGCCTTCCCCTACCCTGCCTTTTTACAAATCCTCACCTCTTCATCCTCCTCTCGAGGCTTGACGCAACAAATGAGAATGAACATGGCCTTGGCCTTGGCTTGTCAGCTCTGAATTCTAGGTCCCCTCTGCCACCAACTCAGTATATGAGCTTAGACAATTCAATTGACTCTCCAGACCTTTAAATGAAAGGGTTGGACTAGATGATTTCTCTGGGCTCTTTCAGATTAATTCATACTTGAGAAATCAATGAAAGAATTAGAAGAAATTCAAATTCTGAGCCATAGGTACCCTGTATCTCTTTGAAATAGCTGAAAGGAGGTAAAGGTCAGATTCCTGTTCATTATACACTTTAACTACAGGAAAAGAAGCAAGTGTATCTATGGAGAAATAGAACCTAGCAGCCCCTATACTTGACTAATAAAAGCAATTTCCTTGAAGAAGCAGAGAAATAGGCCACAAGTGGGACCTGGCAGTGTCAAAAAGGTCTATAAATTAAGTGATCAAAGGAGTAAAAAACCAGACAAGATCTCTAAGCACAGACTAAAGTCTAGAGAGGTCTGGGTGGGAAGGACCCCCTGGAGCTTCTATTAGAGGGGAGGACTTGGTACAAAGCAAGTTGCTACTGCATTTGGTTCAAACCCAGTTTTCTTAATCTGTCAACCTGGTATGTGTGCACACGTGCAGACATGCTGCAGGCTGTAGTTATGCTTCTGAAGTGCTGAAATGAGAAAGAAATAAAAGAAATGATACCAAATTCAAAGAAGTTAGACTGAACGCAAGTACAATTTTAGTTTAAAAGCTACTCATCTTCCCCACCACTCTATGCAGTATCATCACTGCTCATTCTGAAATGTGGGCTATAGTTTTGTGGGATTGTGAACTCTGGGGGTGAGGAGGGGTATACTTGTGGAATGATTGACGGTCAAAAGCAGGATACAACCCAATATCCTGTGTGAGAACCCCTCCAGTTAATGACCAATGGATTTTACTTGACCACACCCATTTGGGCACTCACTTGTCTTCATTCAAGGAAACTGTCTCCTCAAAAGGGATTTCTTGCTTGTCTGTCTTCCCCATGATCAGCCGGTGCTTATCCAAGTTTATGATGCACTGAAAACAAAGAAGAATCACTGGTTACCCTCAATGATCCCACTATGGGGTCTCCATGTAAGAGGACCCTTGCCTCAGAGAAGAAGTACCAATGGGAATATAGAATCAATCCTACCTTCAGGGATCGGAGAGTCTGGAGACCAAGGGACAAGTTTTTCTCATTGTCCTCTAATAAAAAAAATTAAGATTTAACCATTTTCATGTTGGTTTAGAAGTCAGCCTTATCACCATTAGGTTCTATGCAACCTGACCTCCCTTCCTTCCTTCCTTCCATCCATCCAATAAACATCTGTTGAGCATTTATTATATTAAGTAATTTTCCCAAATCATTATAGTTAAAAAGTGATAGAGTCAAGATTCAAACTGAAGTCTTTTTAACTCTAAAGGACAAAGGCCTTTGGACAAAAATCAGGAACTTAGAGTACTCTCTAGAATAGAGTACATGAGGGAAAGTATAGGAGTTGGTGGGAAATTATGAAGGGATTTATGGCAAAGGAGTAAGAGGATCTTGCCCTCTACCTCCAACTAGCCCACAGAAAGCTCTCAGGGGCACACAGAAATGTTTGTTTTCTTACCCCTTGAATTTTTTTATTCTCTGAGTGATTCTCAATATGTCTTGAATGTAGCTCAAGGCCCATCTGGTACTTCAGAAGGCAAAAACTGGGACAAGATTTATAGTACAAAAAAGTGGAAACCTGGGATTTTGAAGAAGTCAATATTTACAGGCATAAAATCCCATGAGGGTTTGGTGGAAGGAGGGAGAGGGTTTAACTTAGGGGTCCATAGGTCCAGTCCCCCATTCTACTCACCAACCACGGCTGCTGGGCAGTCCAGATGGAGGGAGCCCAGAGTGATCACTAGGTGCTCAATCTGGCCCACTACTTTCAGATGTCGGGGTAGAGAAAGCTTCTCTCCTTCATGCTTGTGAGATCTGACATGCTCCTTGAGTCTGCACCAGAGAGGAAATAACAGAATCCCCTTGGCAGAAGTTTCTGGTGGAATCTGGCAATGCCTACCTTCTGACACACAGCTGGAATTTTCCAGAGATTTCCTGGGTTAATTTACCAAAAAAAAATGCTAGTCTACAATTCTTGTTTCAGCACTTTATCCTAAACATGCCAGGAGATATAAAAAACTAAAGATTCAGCTCCTATTCTCAAAAAGCTATGTCACTATCTGCACTGGTGGAATATGAGAGTTGACACACTCAGAGAATCCTTTTCTGCATCTCAACATCCCCACCTATGTGCAAGGCAATTTAGTTAACATATCCTTTTATCCATCTGTGGGTAACAGATCTCAGAGAGGGCAGGTAAATCCTAATTTTAGAAGATGCTTTGTTCAGTGTCTAATTTTCTCTTTGTCTATTTCAGTCTATCCTCATCATTTAGTCTGAGGCCATAAGGATGGTGGAGGCAGGTACTTATTTGTTAAGTGCATTGATATTGGCATCAGCAAGGCATATTGCGGAGAAAGTCCTAATTAATTTAACTTGTCTGTCTAGGGGAGGAAGGAAAGAACAGCACCAAGGTTTCACACAGTTATGTAAGCTGATTGGAACAGCTAGCACCGAGCTATTATGAGTTGGTGGATAAATACTTAATTACGGACTTTCTGTGCCAAAACTTCTGCTTTACTCCATTTCCTCTCTTTTGGTGTTATAGCCCATCCAAAAGAAAAATAATTGCAATTTTACAGATGGTTATTAATTCCTCTGGAATCATGGCAGTCTTCTGCCTAATTATGCACCAGGACATTATTAGTCTTTCTGGAAACATCATGTTGCACTACAGCTCATCTCTTCACCCCATAAAAATGCTCAGGATTCTTCTCATAGGAGCACTTGTGTCCTTGGACTCCACCCCCACCCCACCCCGTCCACCGCCCTAAACAGCAATGCACAAAACCCATAGAGCCAGCTTCAAAGAGTCACAGTTGTGGTGAGGGGTGAGGAGAAGGTAGAAATGAGAAGGAACAGAACATGTGGCAGAGGTCGCTGATTATACAAATCAAGACTTGTGCAAGCCCTGCCTAATAGGGATATTTTGAAAGTAGCTTAAAATGGGCCATTACATCTACCCTAGTGATTGTTTCAATACAGAGATTTAGGCTGGGGAATGCTCTGTTGTACTTAGGGCTAGAGAAGTGGAAAAGGATATTGGGTTGATCCTCCCAATCCTGGGCTAGACCTCAGGGCCCATTTGGTACTTTGGAGGAAAGAGAAGGAAGAAGAAAGGAAATAAAAGTACAGATTGAGTGAAAAGGAGGAAAGCTACAAAATGGCTTTCTCTGACTAAAAAAGAGGGAGAACCCAATTCCAGCTGTTAGAGAACTGAAGATATTCAATATATGAGGTGTCTGCCTCACACCCAGGCCCCAGCAGGGGCAGCAGTAAGAGCTGATTTTACCTGTTATTTGCAGAGAGGAAAGGTACTCATCACCCCTGTGATGGTTCAGGCCCAACAGCAATAGCAGCTCTATTCCACGGTCTGACTGATACTTCTTGGGACAGGCAGTGTGGCCTCCAGAAGGACCCCAAGTAAGCTAAGGCCAACCACATCCCTGATTTTACTTCTCTCGGGTACACCACCAGGGCAGATCCTTCTAACTTGTTGTCTGGGCAGGGCACAAATCAGGATCAGGGCATGGCACGCAATGAGCCAAGGATTTCATACTTTCTCATTCCGGAGCCCAAAGGTCTTAGCTCAAAACTTAATTGGTGGGAGTTAATGGAAAGCCTGGACTTCAAAATAAATTCAAGCAAAGAGTGTATTAGCATCTGACTTCCAGCACAAGTGACTACTTACCCCAGTCTGTCCACACAGGCTGAAGAGATGAGATTATATTGACAGCCTGTGTCAACCAAGGCTTTCACATCCTTTCCAGCACACTGTAGAGAGGAAACATACTGTTCAATAGGAGCCAGAGAAGCAAAAGGGAAGGGAGATCCAAAGAGCAAGCAGCAGGTGTCATATGAAAGGCAGGGTTGGGGAGCATCCTCACAATTATGGGTTGGTAGTGTCCCATCTTTATCCATTGCTGAGTCTCCTTTGAGGGGTTCTTTTTCCTGCTGAAGCTAGAGCTTACAGAGGATCCCAAAGGACTTTGGCTATTTCATTCTATACACCAAGTGGCTCTTAATTGTGTGTGTGTGTGTGTGTGTGTGTGTGTATCACATACTCCTTTGCAAATCTGACGAAACATTTAGTCCTTTTCCCCATAACGATGCACATGCATACAAATTACTGCATATATTTCCAGTGTTGCATTGAGTGCCCCCCTTAAAACTCATTTATGAATTCCATGATAAGACCCACATTCTATACAATTTGGAGGAGAGGTCCCCATTATTGGGATAATGGGCCCAAATCCTGTTCTCCAGAAAACCTGGAAAAGCTATTCTCAGAACATTACCTGGCAAGAAACCAAAATCATGTCATCAACCTCAGACTTCTTTAGCCCCTCAGACTTGGCATGATTGAGTTTGTTGGTCTTGGAGGCCCAAGGGACACGACTGCTTCGGAGCTTTGACAGGTTGGTTTCCATGAGGCGCCTCTGCAGAATGTTATGAGGTTGCTTGAGGAACAGAAAGCAGAGGCTTCTTAATGACAGGTCATTTCCCCCCTTCTCTCATTGTCCCCCAGGTGCTGCAGAAATAATGAAGGAGCTGCCCATAACTGAGCTCTACCTTTGCTTCTTATTTATCCTTCCTTCAAGTAGGGACTTCATGGGTATTATCAGAGCAGGAACTATAAACCAATTTGCAGTAGGCAACCCTGAGTGAATGAAAGAGCAATGTGGGACCCTGGGAAGCGTGGACAGGGCTAATAGTCCATGGCTAAAGAGAACTAAGGGACCCTTGTGATTTGTACTACGTGGGCTTGCTGCTTTCCCTTACCTTACAAGGCCATTTCAGGAGGAAAGTGGCCATAGTCTATGTGGAATAAATGTATCTTTCCAGGGGACTTATAGAAAGGGCAGCTAATTCTCACAGGCCAAAGAAACTTTCTTAGCGCTGGTTTTCAGGAGTTCTGTGTACTTCTGTTTCAAGTCTCACTCCCTCACAGTATTATCCTTTGGACCCAAATACATGTGCCTTGATGACGTGGCTCTCCTGTGGGCTGAGTTATCCATGGGTGGATGAGGTAGGAAGACAGGGATTCATACCTGCTGAATAACCCTCTTAGAAGACACACTTTAGAACCTGGCAGAACCCAGAGGAATCATCCTTACTGTTATTCTCTGGACCTCAAGGAGCATAAGGCTCCTCCTGCCATGTGCTTGTCATCCATTCCCGCTCTCTTCAATGGGCCAAAAGTGGAGTGTAAAAGGGACAGAAACTGACCAAGAAGCAGGGGACTTAATTAGACCTTATATCTGTGCCAGGATACCTAAGGTTAGGAAGAAGAATGAGGAATATGAAATCAAGTCTGCTCTTTAATAGAGCTTAGGGGAGTTACTAGGGCAGATATATCTATGCTCTACTGTTTCTACTCAAAGTGGCCTCCAGAAGGTGTAAGCCACCTCTTAAAGTCATTTGACCTGAGAAATTTCTATACAAAAGCATATTATTCCTAGTTTACAATAATATTGAAAATCCCTCAAAGGATGGAGTCTAACCCCAAGTTTCTATGTGACACATACTAGATGGCATTCCAATTCTAGGGGGGGAAGAGAGTTACTCCTAGAAGCCCAGAGCCTAGAACCTTCCCCAGGAAGTGGGTAGAAGTGCAGGAGGTCTTCATTTCCACCATATTACAGATTTCTGAGGAAGAATGGAGTCAGAGCCATGACTCGCTGTAACCCTGGTGAGGCGAAGAAATGGATTCCCAAAATACACTGACTCTTGGCAAGGCAGATTTTAAATTAGTATTCTTGGGAAAAGGAGAGAGAGGGGCATTTAAAAGAAAATGAGAGCTTCTTAATTTGACAAGGAGCTGGAGGAAGTGCTAACTCTGATTTCCTGATTGGACCCTGGGAGAATGCTTTGCTCCTCAAAAGAAACAGAAATTCTTCATTCTTATCTCTCTCACTAATAAGTCTAGATTCATACTAAAGCAGGTGTTTGTTTCTGTCAGGTCCATGCTTAGCATGACCAACTCAGATAAGCTGGATTTGTAGAACTGAAGACTGGAAGGGACTTCAAAGTCCATCTAAACAAAGCCCTCATAACCTAAAGTTCGAGGCTTTCCTTCTACAGTGGTCTTGCCCAACACCACTTTACCTGGTTATTCTGAATCTTGAGAGGAGTCTAATCATCACTGGACAGATCAGGCAAACGAGGAAGGTTCTGAAATCGTTTTCCTTGAAGTCATCTCTCTTTGAATTTTCCTACTCTACCCTTTCTCCACAGGCTATACACATACTCAAAGTTCTCACACACTGGGAAGAAAACACCTCCACAAACCCTCAGACCCTGCCTCCTCAGTGCCACGTCCTAACCACAACCCTGCCTTAAACGGTCTTAAAAAAAGGTCGAAATCACTAGTCAATTTCCTGATATCCTATATTTTCTTCACTGAAATCACTTCTGATCCCACAACACCAATAACGATCTCCTAATTTCCAAATCCGACAGACATATTTCAGCCTTCATTTTACTTGACTTCTCTAGGGTGTTTTGCCCTGCTGACTATTCCTTTATTTAGTAACCCAAAAAAGGTTCAAACGTAATACATCTTCAATATAAAATATTCAAATGTCACTGAAGTATATACAATTAAAAAGGGAAAGCCTCGGGCTTCCCTGGTGGCGCAGTGGTTGAGAGTCCACCTGCCGATGCAGGGGACACGGGTTCGTGCCCCGGTACGGGAAGATCCCACACACCGCGGAGCAGCTGGGCCCGTGAGCCATGGCCGCTGAGCCTGCACATCCGGAGCCTGTGCTCCGCAACGGGAGAGGCCACAACAGTGAGAGGCCCGCGTACCGCAAAAAAAAAAAAAGGGAAAGCCTCTGCAACCCTTCAAACCTTCTCAGTTCTACTCCCTACAAAGAACAACCATTAAATTTAGAAGTACATCCTTCCAAAAATTTTAATACATCTACAAACATAAATAAAAACAGGATCATACTATAACACTCTTCTAAATTTTTAATTTTTGTTTAATATATGAAAGGCATTTTTCTATGTCAGTACATATAATTCTTTTCATTCACTTTTATAACTACAAGTCTTCATAGTATAGTTCAGGAGTTGAAAATTCACAGCCAATTAACTCATATGAACCTCAGAGATGCTCTTCTGTAGCCATTTAATTATGCCCTTATGTTTGTTTGTTTAAAATTTTTTTTTTTGGCCGCACCACATGGCATATGGGCTCTTAGTTCCCTGACCAAGGATCAAACCTGCACCCTCTGCACTGGAAGTGTGGAGTCTTAACCACTGGACCACCAGGGAAGTCCCTGCCCTCATGTTTTAAATGACAATGTAACTGCACGTTTACCTTTGCTCCCAACGAAAATTTCACTAAAATCATAGTCAAGGAACAAGAAAGGCCTAAAACTATAAGAACAAAGAGAATAGTAAAGTAAGCAACTACAATAACAAAAGAAGAGATTTTGACAAAATTTTGGAATCTAAATAGCAGACGAAAAACTGGTAACTGACCTAGACTAGAGAAAGCTAAGTGCTTCACACCATTTTACTTCATGGAACACTGGAGTGGCAGAGACTGCCAGTTACTAATTAAAATCCATGATCTCCTCTTCTTTCTGGAAAGATACCTAGATTATGTTTCCCAGCCTTCCTTGTAGATAGGCAAGGCCATATGACTGAGTTTGGCAAACAGAATGTGAGTAGAAGTGACACATACCACTTCTAGGCCTGGCCTGTAAACCTCTCCTGTATACACTCCTCCATATTCTTTTCCTCTTCTGACGGGCTGGAATGGAGATGACCCTTAGGGTAACCTTCCTGGAGGTAACATGTTGAAGACAGAAGAGCCACTCACTGTCAGCCTGGGTCACTAAATGACTACATGGAAGAGGGCTGTCTTGTTGACCTTCCCACTAGAACTCTTACCTAAGAAAAAATAAACTATTATATTTGAACTATTTTATACTTGGGGGTCTAGCTGTAAAAGCAGTTTTCCTACTTAAACTAAAACACTGGAAAAGCTGAGGAATTAGAGGTATTAGAACCTCTACAATTGGAGGGTATGATTAGGGTTGGAAAGAGATTAGTATAAAGCCTGCATAAGACTCCTATGCATAAGACTCCTTCCCAGTTGATCCAGACAACTGGGAAGAATGCCAAAACTTTATTCTTTTTGTAAGAGTAAATCAAAAGACTCTGGCTGGTTGACAGTTTGGCTAGGCTTAGAACAGATTCCTTCAACAGCTAAGAATGAGAGTGGAGTGCCATACTATACCAGAACTGAAGAATATGAGTTGAAGGGCTCACATGGAGCCTTCCATAATGAAAGATACAAGACCCAAACCAAGATTTCACATCATTAAGAATTTTTGGAATATCATGGATGACAAAGATTCCAAAAGTTTCCAAAGACAAAAAGATGATTTCAAATACAAAGGATTAGGAACCAGAATTACATAGGACTATTCAGTGGTAATAATGGAAGCTAAAAGACAATGGAATAATACTTTTAACAAATCTGACAGCACATAATTTCTAAACCTAGCCAAGCTATCAATTAAGACTCAGGAAAGTTATTTCCCAAGAATCCTTAAGCAGCTTCTGAAGGATATACTCCACCAAAGCGAGGGAAACCAACAAACAAAGAAAAAAGCATAGGATCCAAGAAATAGAGTATATAATAGAGAAGAGAAACAAGGGAAATTCTGAAAACGGTGTTGAAGAAAAAGTCCAGGATATTGGTTGTGTAGTGGGCCGTGAGAGCAACCAGTCCAAAATGAAATGCGAGGATAGAGCACTCCAGGAAGGTTGTCTCCAAGAAAAAAAAAAAAAACACCTGCTAGATCATCTGCAGTTTTAAGGTACTTGGAGGAGATTTAAATTCTAGATAGAAAATTAAACAAAGGGAAAAAACTAGGCAATTATTAATTTTTATAAAAATAAAAATTTTATGAGAAAGAAACATAATTATGGTATAGTATTTGACTCAGCTGTGAATAATATGAATATAGTCATAATAATGTAAGCAGTAAATGCTGATTTGACCCAAGATAGCTATTTAATTGTTATTAACATATTACAATATTAATATAGTAGGAGAGGGGACATGATGGGACGGTATAAGAGAATTAAGGAACAGTTTAAATTTTTTTAAGTTTTAAATTATATACATGTGCTTTTTGATAAAAAGTAAATTTTAAAAATATACCCTATACATTAAGAAAGCATACAGCCACAAGAAAATCCAACTTATGATGGCTTAAATGGAGGTGTATTTTTTTCTCACATAACAAGAAGACTGGAGGTAGGCAGCTGCTGGCATTAATTCAGCAGCTTAACAATTTCAGGGCTACTGTTTCCGTAATTCTCTTGGATATTCCCTCATGGTCATATGATGGGTGCCCCAGCTCCAGGCATTACATCCACATCTAAGGAAGGAGGAAGGAACTCTGTGCCATCTATCCTTTTTATCGGGAAAGCAAAAGCTTTCCCAGAAGTTCCCTCAGCAGTCTTCTGCCTATATCTTCTTGGTCAGAATTCCCACAGCCACTTCTAACTGCAAGGGGGTCTGGGTGTATTTAGCTTCTGCGTAGAGGAGTCAGGTAGATAGAAAAGGGCTGAAAATGGGTGATGATTTAGCCAACTAACAGTGTCTGCCAAATCATGCAAAAACTGAAGTGTGTGTACATGTGTGCACACACACATACACGCACACACCAACAATGTAACTTAGGCAGATGTAATGTCAGGTTACCCTATAACCAACCACCTTAGCACCTATTTTTTTTACATCTGCCCTACTTTCTGCATTTTTTTTTTTTTTTTTTTTTGCGGTACGCGGGCCTCTCACTGTTGTGGCCTCTCCCATTGCGGAGCACCGGCTCCGGACGCGCAGGCTCAGCGGCCATGGCTCACGGGCCCAGCCACTCTGCGGCATGTGGGATCTTCCCGGACCGGGGCACAAACCCGTGTCCCCTGCAACAGCAGGCGGACTCTCAACCACTGCGCCACCAGGGAAGCCCCGCTTTCTGCATTTTAAAATAGCACATCATCTATAGACCTATGAGTCTGTGGTACAAACATACCTCAGTTTATTTAACTACTAATGGACATGTAGATTATTTCTACATGTTTGCCATTAGAAACAATGTTTCAATAAACTCAACATTCCATTTTTTTGAAACTCTCCTCCACTGGCTTCTAAAACCACTTTTCTGTCTATTCTGCATCTGTCTCATTTATTGGCTCCTTTGCCTCTGCTCATTTCCTAAATGTTGTTGCTCTATCTTAGGTCCCTTTTTCACTCTACAAAACCTTTTAGGGCAATCTTATCTGCTTTCATTGTATAAATTAGTACCCTTATGATGATGACTCCATCTCATGCCCAGCCCTCACTTCTGAGTTTCAGACCCATAGAACCAACTGCCTCTTTGAACTTCTCCACTTAGACACCCCACAGGCACTTTCAAACTTAACTTGTCCCACTGATCTTTCCCACAAAACTTGTACTTTCTCCAGTATTCTCCGTCTTGGTGAGTAAAATTCTGCCTCTTTAACACCTTGTAGTTTCCTCTCCATTTCTGCTGTTATTGCTAAGTTCAAATAATCTCCTAAAACATTATGTTCATGGTCTCCTTCCCCTACAGTGGCTCCCTTGCCAGCTGTATCAAACACAAAATCCTCAATTTAGCATTTAAGATCTTCCACTGATTCATCCTCCTTCCCAGTCTTATCTTTAATCCTCCATGAAGGCGTTCTACTTTAGCAAAAGGACCACTTATCACATACTACCTTAGGAAAATCACTAATCTCTCTAAGCATTACTTTTCTCTCAGTCTCACCTTCTTCATCAGTAATAAAAGAGGTTTGAGCTCCAAAGTCCTGTTCTATTTTAACATTCTGGATTATTCCCTTTACACCAATCTGGTAAAATGGCATCACTACACGCCCATCCATTCTTGATTCTTTTCTTTTCCTAAACTTCCATCCCAAGTATAGATAGTCCCCAATGTACAATGGTTCAACTTATGATTTTTCGACTTTGTGACGGTGCTAAAGTAATACACATTCAGTAAAAACTGTACTTCGAATTCTGATCCTTTCCCAGGCTGGTGATACGCAGCACAACACTCTCTCATGATGTTGGCAGAGGCAGCAAGCTGCAGCTCCCAGTTAGCCTCATGATCATGAGGGCAAACGACTGATACACTTACAACTATTCTGTACCCATACAACCATTCTGTTTTTTCACTTTCTATATGGTATTCAATAAATTAGATGAGATATTCAACACTTTATTATAAAATAGGCTTTGTGTCAGATGATTTTGCTCAACTGCAGGGTAATGTTAAGTGTTCTGAGCACTTTTAAGGTAGGCTAGGCTGAAATACGATGTTCAGTAGGTTAGGTATATTAAATGCATTTTCAACTTAACAATATTTTCACCTTACAATGTGTTTATCAGGATGTAACTCCGTCATAGGTCGAGGAAGATCTGTACTGTTGCTACTTCCTCCAAAACTTTTCTGGTATCAATCTACTTCTCCTCATCTTTACTACTTCCAATCTAATACAAGCCACCATCATCTCTTATCTGTGCTACAACAGCCTCCTAACTTGTCTTCCACCTCTTCCTTCACCCTTCTCCAAATCATTCTCTACACAGCAGCCAGAGTAAGCTTTTAAAAATATAAGTGAGATAATACATTCCCTTACTCAAAAGCCCTTCAGTGGGGCTTCCCTGGTGGCACTGTGGTTGAGAGTCCGCCTGCCGATGCAGGGGACACGGGTTCGTTCCCCGGTCCGGGAAGATCCCCCATGCCGCGGAGCGGCTGGGCCCGTGAGCCATGGCCGCTGAGCCTGCGCATCCGGAGCCTGCGCGTCCGGAGCCTGTGCTCTGCAACGGGAAAGGCCACAACAGTGAGAGGCCCACGTACCACAAAAAAAAAAAAAAAAAAAAGCCCTTCAATGGCTTCTCATTGTTCTTCAGACAAAATTCAAACTTCCTACCACGGTCATAGGGCTCTGTGTCATCTGGTCCCTGTCTATCTTTCCAACCTCCATACCATATACACACCATTCTACCCTTTATTCATCCACACCTCCTTGCTCAAAAACTCTTTCCCATTCTAATGCCCTTGCACCTGCCACTCCCTCTGCCTGAAATGTTTTCCCCTAATATTTCAAATAGGTAGCTTGATCTCATCTTTCAAGTCTCAGCTCAAACATCACTTCCTCAAAAACATCTTCTCTGACCATACTATTTAAAGTAGGCACTCCACCTCTTTAGTTACTAACATATCCCACTATTCCTTTCAGAGTAATTATAAGTCCAGAATTATTTTGCTTTTCTAATTGTTTATTATTTCACTCCCCCACTAGTGTTAATTTCACAAGGGCAAGGACCTTCATTGTCTTGATCACAGCTATATCCCAGCTCTTAGCATAATACCAAATGAATAAATCTCTACCCTTTACTTCTTCAAAAAGCCTTTCTTGATTAATATCATCCAGTTCTTTCCTTCAGAATCCCTTCAGTACTCATACATTACATAGTTTGTACTACTTGCATTCCCATTCCTTGACTGTTGCTTTGTAAATATGCTTAAGTGGTTTGTTTTTGTTTATTGAAATATTGCCTTTCCAAGGGCTATCTTCTACTTTCCAGGTGTACTTCAAGATACACAGTATTAGTTAGATAGGTGCTGCAGGTACTCTGGTGGCCTTTTGGACATAGCTATGTCATCTTCCTGACACGGATCCTGCTTTATGCTTTAGCTCAACAAGGCAACACTAAGCAGTCACAGGTTCTCTACTGTCCCTGCAGCGTGGCTGCTAAACCCTAACCAGCATTTAGGCATCTAAATCCTAAGCAGGCAAACTCAAATGTGCTGCCTTTATCACCATCGGGAGCTTCTGAAAGAAATGGGCACGGTGGGCAATGCTGTATTCCAGGTAGACATAGCTGAGGTTCCTCAATCTAGGAGCCAGTCTGATTAAATATCTCTTCTAACCAGGCTATGAAGTGGGAAGAAAAGTGAGGTGAGAGGGAACAGGCTATACTGTAGGATACCACAGAATCATGATTTGAGCAAGAACTTCTAAGGCCACCTTTTCAATCCCTTTACCTACGCTGTACTGAATCCAGACAGAATCAAACTAATGGATTTCTGTGGTCCACAGAATGGGTCAGACTGGAAAATAGGAGAAATTATAGAAGTCTGCTTTCTTTGTAGCATTTACTCTCAGAGGAGAAACCCAAGGTTTCTAGCTTCCAATAGAACTACAACTAGAACCACTTAGAAATAGGGGGCAGCAAATATGGCCCACAATCCAAACCCAGCCTGCTGCCCATTTCTGTAAATAAAGTTTCATAAGAACACAATCAGCCCCATTTGTATTGCCTATGGCTGTTTTGTATTACAACAGCACAATTGAGTAGTTGAGACAGAGACTGGCCTGCAAAGCCAAAAACAATTAACTATCTGATCCGATACAGAAAAAGTTTGCCAACCCTTGACTTAGAGTATTGTTTAAACTATATATGCTTTGGGGTCAGACAGAGCTCAGTTCAAGTTAGTAACCACTTTGCAGAGCTTTTGTGAGGATGAAATGAGATGGTTTGTACGAAGCATTTAATACCATGTCAGGTATAAAGTAAGCACTTAAATTTTAATAATTATATGTATGTGTACATATGTATTTTAAATTCTCATGCTCGGCTTAAAATTGAAGCTGATTACCATTCACTTTTTTTTTCTTAAAAGGGCATGAAATCATCTTACTCCACTTTTGTCCTCATGTACAGTTTGTAGACAGACATGGGCTCCTGACTGACTCTCACTTCAAGCCCAATATACATGTCTCTGTCTGGTCTTGGAAGTCTAAAAGGGCACTAATATCTGTGCCTTCTCTTCTTTATTTACTAGCTGAATATACAACACGTGACCCTTTCATCACCATAGGATCATAGACAGATTGTCCTTCGGTTTACTGCTGCTCAAAAGCACATGGAATCTACCTAAGGCAGTCTTGTCACACTGCCCCAGGACTTCTGTGTTCTCTTTGCCTTTACCTTATGACCCAATAGACATGTTATTTCAAAGAGAACAGCCTTATTCCTGATTGTTACCTGCTGGTGTGAGATGGTGGCTTCTCAACCGCCCATGGCAGACTGCATTTTTGTTACAAAGGACTCACACAATTGCAGGGACTTCAACCAGATAACCTGTAAAGTTCTTCTTACTCTGAGGTTCTATAGGGCACACTCGAAGCAGCCCCCTCTCCATATAATCTCATAGTCAGTTGACTCACCAGGGAATGATGAAACTCTAGTCAGATGTTGGTCACCATCACTATTGTCACACCAGACCAGAGTAATCACTGCTTCCACTGAACTCCTCTAGCGCTTATTGACTATAATATCTTGACAACTACCATAGGCTTCCTGGTGGTATTATTTACATGTTCATGGAACTATCTATTCAACATCTACAATTGAATAGCTAATAGACATCCCAAACTTAACTTCTTCAAGAATCAAATTCCTGATTCTTTTTTTTTTTTTTTGCGGTACGTGGGCCTCTCACTGTTGTGGCCTCTCCTGTTGCGGAGCACAGGCTCCGGACGCGCAGGCTCCACGGCCATGGCTCACAGGCCCAGCCGCTCCGCGGCATGGGGGATCTTCCCGGACCGGGGCACGAACCCATGTCCCCTGCATCGGCAGGCAGACTCTCAACCACTGTGCCACCAGGGAGGCCCCCTGATTCTTATTCCCTATCCCTAACCCACTCCTCTTGTATTCTTAGCCATCTCAGTAAATGAGAAACTTTATTCTTCCAATTGCTAGATCAAAAACCTTGAGGTCATTCTTGACTACTCTTTCTTTCAGATCCTTAATTCAATCTCTCAACTAAACTTGTCAGCTCTGTCTTCAAAATAACCTGAGAGTCTCATCTTTTCTTGTCCCCTTAACTGCTAGCACACTGCTCTGAGCCACCATCAACTTTCACCTGGATTACTATCTAACAGCTTCTAACCAGTCTCCCTGCTTCTACTTTTGCCCTCTATAGTGAAATCCACACAGTAGTCTACTTTGTGAAATAAGTCATGTCGTGTCACCCCTCTGCATAAAATTTTCCACCAGTTTCCCATATCAGATTAAAAGTCAAATATCTGTACAATGATCTATAAGGCCCTAAGTAGTTTGGCCTCCCACTATCTCTCTGATGTTATCTCCTATCGCCCTCCTGTTGCTCACTTTGCTCTGGCCACAATGGCCTTCTTACAGTTTTTTAATCACATCAAGCACACTGACAATTCAGGCCTTTGCACTTGCTGTTCCTTCTGCCTAGAACATTCTTCTCCAACATATTTTGCTCTCTCATTTCCTTCAATATCTCGTATAATGTAATCTTATCAGACAGGCCTTCCCTGACCACCCTAGATAAAATAACAGGGCTCTACTCCATCCTACCCTGGCCATTACACTCCCTATTCCCTTATCCTGGTTTATTTTCTCCATAGCACTGATTACATACTGATATATTATATATTTACTTGATTTATTTTCTGCCTCTTCCCCCCCCACAAGAATGTAAGTTTTATGAGGGCAGGAACTCCGTTTTGGTTCACTACTATATCTTCAATACCTAGATCATGCCTGACATGTAATAAGTGTTCAATAAATATTTGGGGAATAAATTAATTAATCAGTCCTATCCTTCTCCCTAATCTATAAACTCATTGTACAGGTAAACTTTGCTGTCTTCTTCTTTGTGGTCCTAGCACCTAGCATTGTGTCCTGAACATAGCAAGTGTTCAAAGAATGTTTGCTGTAATTAGGATTCGATCATGGCTCTGGAAATCTTCAGTTTGCACTAGATCCTGATGTTATACTGGTATTTCATGCTCCTCTTCTAAGACTCCCAAGTTCTCTGGTCCAAAATCTATAGCATTATGGATGTCTTGTGGCATTATGAATAACTTATCTACAGGATACCACCCAGGGCTGCCCTCATTGACAGAAATTCTGATCAGGTAGATCAGATACTAGGAGTACAGGGCTAGTCATTTCATGGTCAGTTGGCTTTGCTGTGTTACACCATCTTCCCCCAGCCTTCTCCTAATTCTAGTGAGTTTTGCTAAAGCATTTGGCTAGAAGCAGAATCAATCATAAATAGGAAAGCAAAACTGTCTTTCTATTGCTGAATAAGTAAGGATATAGCCTGATGGTCAGTAATATTATCATATAGGAAAGACAGCATATTATCCCATGATATGACTGTTTTTAAAAATTAAAAAGTCCTTACCTCAATGAGAAGAACATTTATGAACCTGGTAGCTAAAACAAAAGAAATTACGCAAAACTCCAAGAGTGATTATTTTCTCTACCCTCATCAACTTAAAAAATAATAATAAACGAAATAAAATATTACTCATATCTCTGATTTTGATTCTTAATCTAATACACAAAAAAGAGCACAAGATAAAAGGACAAACAAAATAAGACAGCCAGACATAAGAAATAAAATTAATTTCCACAGTAGACTTTGTAGCAGCCAACTACACACAAACAGGAAAAGGGCAAAGGCACCTCCCTAGGGTCAAGAGAACAAGAACACATTTCACTGCCCATGGATGCTCTTTGCCAATCCAAAAAAAGTTGGCAGGCTGGATTCAAATAGTGAATGTTATACAAACAGCATGGTAAAAGGTAGATAATTCAGAAAACTCAGCAGTATAATTCTAATATAGGTCACTAGTATGAGGAAAACAACCCACAATCTTCTCACTGGCACAAACCCCAGAATCAATGAAAACTAATTTGTCCTTTCCCCCCTATCTCCCTCTGATGCCATCCCTTCCCATTTCTTGTCCCTCGTTTATTGAGTTTGTACTATAGATTTATACAGTCAATTTCTGTATCCTCAAAAATTTCACTTTGGTGAGAGAACACTGAGTCAGCACTGGTCTATACTACCAGATCTATCCATATATATATCCATATATATGAAGTGATATAGTACTTCTAAGGTTATTTCTAAGATTATCCTGATCCAGCAGCATAAGTTCCAAGAAAGCTTAAGCATGCCACGTCACCCCAGTACTCAGAGCTCTCCTAGCCCTATCTCAGTCTGCCTTGGCATCTGTGACCTGTTCTAGCTCTTCTGTGCAATCACTTGCACATTACAGGTGTGAGAACAGTGAGAGAGGGACATCAACTCATGGCAGTGGGGGGAGGCAGGGGAGAGAAATTGTGAACCATGGTTCAGGGTCTCACAATAAACTGCTGTGTGTCACATCCACAGCAATAACCTGCTTCTTGAGGAAGCTTCTTCCTTCCAGCCTAGTGCCTATGTTCTATGCTATCAGCTCCTTTGTGGCTCAACTAAGACAGACTGGAGTCAGAAAAGCAGATGGAGTTCTTCCTACACAGGATGAAGCAGTATAAAGAATGCTAGGCAGAAGAATGGAGAGGCAGTTCCTCAGGGCTAGGAAACTCCTTGACATCCCAGGACAACCAAATGTCAATCATATCTTAAATCCAGCATGAAGGGAAAAAAAAATTCCACATTGTACTTATTTTCCTATTACTGTTTATTGGCTGAGGCTTCCAGGAACTAGGATTATTGTGGCAGGAACTAGGATTATTGTGGTCTGAAGGTAAGAAGACTTGAACCTGATTTGCTAAATGAATCTAGACTGTAGTAAAGTGAAAGGAGGGAAGAAAGACAGTTATCGCTTTTCTAGGAATACATTTCAGTCACTCACCACTCTAAGTTAGCATGAATCAGATTAACTATCCTGTGGCTTGTGCAGGTAAAATACCTTTTAAAAAACAGAGCAAGATAATTGAGTAGACATCCCCTGTACAATAAATAACTAAAAATAATTCTCTATCACAATGGGGGAGGGCAAATCTGATCTTGGGATCTATGTGCCATTAGAGTTGATTAAAACAAGAAGAAGAAGTAGATTCAGCAGCTCTGCCCTCCATACCCATCTTGTGGTGGGAAATGGCAATTTCAGTGGCCCAGGCTGACACCCCGCTTCCCTGACAAATTAAACATTCCAAAAGCTCAAAAAATACTGGAAAAATTAAACAGAGCATCTACTTCATTTAAGACATTTAAGTAATGCTTCATAAATTATTGCCTAGATGAATAAAGTGATTGTGAAATTCAAGAAAACAAGTTAAACTACAAGAAAATTCCAGATAAAACTACAAAGCTAAACATCAATTTGGTCCAGTGACTTAAATGTAAGAGTCAGATACAGTTCTTTAAACTAGTAACCCTTAGGCCCCCATAGGATCCCTCCTATAGATAGAGGACAGTACGGTCTTTGAACTCAGACCTCCAGTCCTGGAGTTTCTCCTTCTTAATGCCAAGAACAACCCTGCTAGAAAAAAAGACTGCGCCAGCCCCAGCTCCAGCTCCACACATCAGCCGGTGGAGCAGCTGGGGCAGCCTGGCCTCCTCCCTCTATCCACTCTTTGGGGGTGGAGTAGCAGGAGAGGAAGATGATGAAGACAGGTTTGGGGCTCAGGAAACCTTCAAGGTCCACACTGTTTCTCTCCCCGCCCCCCGCCCTCCTGTTGGAAGGTCAAAGGTAGGTGAGACCAAAATCAAACGGAGAAGTAGATTTTGCATAGGGGGGAAATGGATTCAACAAAAGTCAAGTGTATCTGGATGTGGTGACTGCCCAGAAAGCCCCCTTCCCACTTCGTTCTCTCCTTCTCACACCACTTAGGAGTCACCTCTGTCTGGGTCACGGGCCCGGCCAAGCAGCCTGGGAGGCAGCGGGAGCTACCCTGGCTGCAAGGCTCAAGCCCCAAGCAATCAAACTCGGTACTGCGAAAAATGGGAGGGAAAGGGGACCTGAGGGCAAGAAGGCAGGGCTGGGTCTCTTCTACTCCAGAGGAGAGACACGAAGGGAGGAAGCTGCGCTGAAGGGAGGGCGAGCTGGAAAAGCTACGACGGAATCCCGAGAGAAACTAAAGCAGGGGAATGCTGGATGGAGAGGAATCCGAAACAGAGCAATAGCGAGACAGCCGACAGCGGCCGGCGGCCGGCGGGGGCCCGGCCGCTGACTCAGTGAAAGCTGCAAAGGGCGGGCCCCGGGAGACCTCACAGCGCGATGGTGACTGGCCGCCGCGCGCGGGGACCCCGAGGCGGGCGCGGCCGCGGGGGCTCACCGTGTCCTTGGACGAGCCCAGCTTCTTGAGGCCGTCCAAGGGCAGCAGGTCGGCCGAGTCCTTGTGGATGAACTGCACGGCCTGCTTCATCCGGCGCTGCTGCCGCAGCGACGCCCCCTCCCGCCTGTCCGTCTCCTTGCGGCCGCCCTCGGTGAGGAGTCCTGAGTAAAACATCGCTGAGGCGCCCGCGGCCCAGCGTCCCGGTCGCTCCCGGACCCCCGGCAGCCCTCAGTCTCGAGCTTCTCCAGCGCCGCGACAACCGCGCGCCGCCCTTTTTATAGCCGAGCGTGACGTCACTGGGAGCAGCCAGTGTACACGCGGGGGGCGGGGCCCGCACAGTTCCCCCAGCCTGCGCGCTGCTTCCCAGAGTCCCGGGCCGCTGCCCACACCCGCACCACCCCACTGGGGCACAGGGCGGGAGAGGAGGAGTGGCGCTGGCGAGACTGACTCCGAGCGCCAAGGTCTACCGCGGCAGCTTTACCCAACTGGTCCCTCGCGTTGTGGGTGCCCCGCATCCCCTGGACCGAGATGAAGTGTCGGGAGGCCAACGCAGGAGCGGCCTCTCCCACGGCAGCCGCCGCCACCTCCTGGTCCCCGCTCACCTGTCCACGCCGTGGCCGACCCCGGGATCACCGACAGCCGGGCCATGCCCCGAGTCCTGCCGCCTGCGCCGCTGCTCGGCTTCACCAGTTCCCACTTTCGCGCCCCTCCTGGAGCCCTAGCGCCCAAAGCCCCGGCTCCGGAGGACCGGCGGCGCGCTCCGAAGTTGGATTGCTAGGGATTTCTCCAACTTCAGATCGGTCCCCACCCACCAGGCCCACGTGATTGGGGAGGGGGCAGCCCCTGCGGGCCGGCCGGAATCTGCCTTCCGGGGACCCTCCCTCCTCCCTGCTCCCTCTGCCCGCGGGCCCAGGACCCTCACATCCGAGCCAGGGAAGCAGAGCTTGGTGGATGCCTGCGGGTCACCCTGGGACTGAGGAGTGGCGGGGGTCCCCGCCTCCGCACGACTGCACACGAGTGCGAGCCCTACACCTGCTCTTCGGAACACCCGGCAGAAAAGCACGTTTTTCTCAGCCAACACTAGGGCTCTCTCCAGCATGACTCCGGGAGCAACTGGAACCCGGTTTTCTTTGTGAATCTGTCATACTCTCAAGCCATTCCAATCGGGCCTTCAGGCATCCTGGGTCCTGGCCTCGACGTTGTGACTTAGTACAAACCACGTTTTCCACCCTAGAAACTACCACCACTGCACTCTCCCACCCCATTTCACAGGAGCAGGCATGAAATAGAAAGATCTGCTCCCTGAAGAGAACCAACAAAAGTAAGAATAACGACATTTACTGAGCCTTTACCATGCACCAGACACCAGAATAAATACTTAAAATGCAGTCTCATTGAATCATGGCAATAACTTATGAGATAGTATCATTATTCCCATTTTACAGGCAAATGTCTGAGACCTCCTAACTGGTCTCCTGAATGTGCCTTGGTTCCCTTCCAATCCATTGTTCCCTGCTGCCAGAATAATCTTTTCAAACTACAAATGTGATCATCTCACCTCCCTGCTTAGAGCACCACAAAAGTCTTCCTATTGCTCTCAAAAGACCCATATTCTTGCATGGTCTGCCCCACACCTGCATCTCCACTCTGTACTTCAGCCTCATGAGCTTTCTTTCCTCCAGTTCCTTGGAGAAGCCATTCTCCCTCCAAATGGCTGACCTTTGAATATCCTGTTCCCTCTGTGTGGAATGTCCCCTCCAAACCTGTGTAGTAAACAGACCTCAATTCCACTGTCATGTCTTTAGGAAAGCCTCTAACCTCCCAGAGGGAGTGAGTTCTTCCTAATTATAAACTACGCATCTCTCCTGGACGTTCCACTTTTTTTGGTGGTAGTGGTGGGGGCGTTATTGGTTGTTTGGTTAATATTTATTTCCTTAATTAACTGTAAGCTCCAAGAAGGCAACTGAGTCCATTTTTTGCTTACCATTGAATCCCTAGCTCACAGAAGGCACTCAGTAAATACTAGTATAAGTACAGCAAGAAGTTAAGGTCTTATCTGAGGAAAGCAAGAGGTAGAGCTGGGATTTTAACCTCAGGCTCTCTGCCCCCAGAACCTGTGCTGGACTTCCCAGACCTAGAAGGGCTGGGTTTGACCTTGCTTCTTTCCCTCAGTTCCTGCCTTCAGCACTTGTCCTAGATTCAGAGCTCACATATTCCTGTGGGGAGATAAATCCAGAAGGTCAGAAGGCTGCTCACCTGGCTTCAAGGAAGCCCCAGGGATTCCTTGTCCCCCAGCACACATTGAGCGTGCAGCCACCTGGAGGGGGCCAAAGCGGGGGGGTGGGATTGCAGCTCACCTTCCAGTTCCCTGGCACACTTCCAGCAGTGAACAGCAGTGGCTGCCCTGGGCCCTTCTGTCCTGTCGCCTGGATCCCTGCCTAGTCACTCCTCCAGGCCTGAGTCGCCCAGGGAATGGTAAAAGACAGCCTTGCCTTGTCTCTCTAGGATAGGTGCCTCTGAGCTCAGCAAAACATCAGGACAGGTCCAAAAGTGAGGGCCCCTGGGGCTCCGGCCAGGACAGCTACTTTCCTCTGAGAGGAAGCCAGGCAGGCAGATTCCAACTCCCCATCCGCAGGCAGCTCAGCTCAGTCTTGCAGCCTTTTTGTTGGGGATGGCCCGACAGAAGAAAGGGGCTCCTTTCATAGCGAGATTCCCCCGACACCCCTACCCAGAAAACCAGGAGCTGAATGTCTCTGATTGAACTGGAATTTGTCCATATCAAGTGTTATGGGAAAATAAATAGAGCCTTGGCTGGAGCTGAGAGTCTTTTTGTGAATGCAGAGCTCTTTGCTATAGTGGGATTTGTGTTCTGCAATTGGATCTATGGCCACAACACCTACTGGTCCCCTCATCTCTCAGAGATCTTCCTCAGCCAGACTGATACCATCACTGCTCTTAAGCATGGGGCAAGGTATGAGGCCAACCCCACTCCCTGTAAACACCCTGTGAGTTTCTGCAGACTGCAGACCTCTGGGCAGTTTATCCCGTTTGACCAAATGACTTTGAGCAAGTCACTTCCTACCTCTAAGCCTCAGTTTGCACATCTGTAAAACGGATGCAGCAAGATTGCTTATAAAATTGGGCTTTGTAAACTCTGGAAGGCTATACCAAGGAAAGGTCATTATTAATTCTCCATATAGCCAACCTCCCCTGCCCCACTGACCCATCTAGAAAAAACTATAATATAGTTGTTAAAAGCACAGGTTTTGGAGTTTGATACACTAGGTTTGAATCCCTGCTCTTCTACTTACTAGCTATGCAACTAGTAAGCTACTAAGTTACTTTGCCACTCTGAGTTTTAGCTCCTCATCTAGAAAATGATGCTAGTAATGTATCTACCTCTGAGGGCTGCTGTGAAGATTAAATGAAATAATAATACACATAGCACATTGTGGCATGTAGTAAGGGCTCAGCAGAAGGTAGCTACCGTAATTACCTGGGACAGTCTCAGGATTGCTGAGCCTCAGAATGGGCCCTGGCCTATGCTTCCTCCAAGCCTCCCTACAGACCTGAGCATCTCACCCCCTCCTTGGAACCGAGGCCTCCTGGGGTAGCAGCTGGCCTCCTCTCTTCCTCTCTGTGGTGTCTCTGGATTCTGAATTTACCATGTGAAGTAAATTCTGCTTTAAATTCTGTTTTAAATTCTGTTCTAAAATCCTAACATCCTGCCTTGGCTGTTATAGAGGGTATGTCCTGGAAAATTATGCTAGATAAGCTGATGCTGCTTCAGTTAGGATTTTATTCATGTTGTTCTTATTATAAGTCACAGGAAACCCAGTTGAAAATTTCCTAAGCAAAAATGAAAACTTTTTCCTCCTGAAACTAACACAATATTGTAAATCAACTATACCTCAATTTTTTTTAAGAAAAGGAAAACTGTCCCCTTAATTTAAAAGTGCAGGGGTTTCAGGCATGGCTGAATCCAGGGGCTCAAACAACATTAACACTGTCTTTCAACTCTGAGCTGATGCCACTGTAGGCCGGCTCTTCTAGTGTGATGGCTGTCAGCAGCTCCAGGCTTATAATCTGTTCACCTAGAAACTCTCTTTTGGGTCTTCAGGTAACAGGGAGACCTTTGAGAATGGTCTACAGGATGAGTGCTGGGGGTGAGAGTCCAGAAAAGTAGATGAGAAGATCAGAGGAGAAAGAGGAAATAGTCAAGGAACTTTCATACCCCTGCCCTTGCTACCCATGCATATTTTGCTCTGACTTTGCCCTTGGGCACACACTGGAAGTAATGGCCACTGCCCGGCTCACCCTTCACTCACCATCTCCATCCTTGTAGTTGCAGAGTCCCCTTCTTCCTCTGGTGCCCTTAGTACCACTCCAAATCCCTCTGGCAGGAAGATTCTTCAAACAGCTGTCCCCTGCAGGTGTTGTATGTCTACCAGGATCTCTGGCTACACGTTGCCCCCAAGTTGACACCCAGCCCTGAAGACTGTCGACTTTGGCAGGTTAACGCAAAGACAAGCGTTACTTCTGTCTTCTTCCTTCAGGGTAATTGCCAGTGTCACCATAGCCTCATAAAACAAGACTGATGGCAGCCCCGCTGGTGTTTTCCAAAGTTGGCTGGGTCTTTTGGATCCATTCCTGTCAGCAGTGATTTTGTTTCATTTCCTGGCATGAGAACAGGATGTAATCTCAAATAAGATAGCAAAAGAGGACAGAAAAGTGGGGGGGAAATCTCAGTATCTCAAAAGCGAGAATGTCTGGTGGAAAGAGGCTTGGCACTGAATCCCGGCTCTGCTCCTTGCTTGCTGTGGGACCATGGCCAAGTTTCTGCAGATCTCTGAGCCTCAGTTTATCCATCTGGCCAGGCTCTGTGTGGTTTAAATAGGATAACATGTAAAGCAAAGGGCCTGGCACAAAGTGAGCCCTCGATAAATAAGAACCCTGTTCCTCTTTCCTTCCTCTGTCCAACATAGGTAGAGAACCTGGAGAAAGGGCGAGAACAGAGGCCAGGGGAGAGCTCTACCGTCTGGAAACAGACCTGTGAAGATGGCAAGCTTCTGAGAATGCGGCACAGCCTTGGCTTGGCAGGCTGGCTCCAAATCCCTTTCTGTCACACCCAGCCAGAGGTAAGAGGGCTTGCAGGGCAGCTCAGCGCACCTGGTTACCTCTGTCTACCTCAGGAGCACGGAGGCCTCCACTGCCTTCCCCCAAAAGAACTAAGCATGTGGCTTGCCTGTGACAGTGACAGGTCAGTGGCCCTCACTGGGCAAGCTCTGGCTTGTGGGCAATGGCAGCAGAGAGGCCAAGGGCTCTGTGCTTGGGCGTGCAGACATCTACACACCACACACACTCACACTCACACAGCATTCACTGACCTATATTCACACAGCTCTGTACTGCCTGGGGAGATAAGTCCTTGTGATTATTTTTAAAGGTTTTATTTGGAAACAATTTCAAACTTACCAAAGTTTGCAAAAATAAAAGCAATACAAAGAACACCTGTATATTCTTTAACCAGATCATTAACATTTTACTGCATTGGCTATATCATTTGCTTTCCCTCAACACAAACACACAACAAACACACCCAAGCAAAACACTTTTTCTAAACTATTTGAGGATAAGCTACATACATTATGACCCTTTACCACTAAGATTTCATTATATATTTCCTGGGAATAGGAATTTTTCTCGTATATAACACTGCAGATATAAACCTCATAAATTTTCATTGATACAATACTTTTATTTATTATTGTTCGTGTTTCAGTTTTGTCAATTGACCTAATAATGTTCTTCATGACGTATTCCTCTAGTACAGGATCCAGGCTAGGGTCAGGGGTTGTATTTGTCATGTCTCTTTCTTTTTCTTTTTTTTTATAGATTATTTTAATTATTTATTTTTGGCTGTGTTGGGTCTTTGTTGCTGCACGCAGGCTTTCTCTAGTTGCGGCGAGCGGGGGCTACTCTTCATGGCCGTGAGTCGGCTTCTCATTGCGGTGGCTTCTCTTGTTGCGGAGCACGGGTTCTAGGCGCTTGGGCTTCAGTAGTTGTGTGCGCGGGCTCAATAGCTGAGGTTCGCGGGCTCTAGAGCGCAGGCTCAGTAGCTGTGGTGCACAGGCTTAGTTGCTCCACGGCATGTGGGATCTTCCTGGACCAGGGATCGAACCCGTGTCCCCTGCATTGACGGGTGGATTCTTAACCACTGTGCCACCAGGGAAGTCCCCTGTCATGTCTCTTTAGCCTCGTTTAATCTGGAACCTCTCCACAGTTTGCTTTGTCTTTTATGACACTGACATTTTTGAAGAATACAGCACTCCATCTTTTTATTAAATAACTGTTTTTTTTAATAAATATGAGCAATTTCATTCTAGAATTCCATCTTTTAGGATATGGGGGGATGACATTCTGGGTACCAATAATTCTGTTACTTAGGGTCGCTTCAAAAAAGAGATGCTATTCTTTATTTATTTTTATAGTCAGCCATCTTTTTTGAATCTTTTTTTTTGAATTTTATTTTATTTATTTTTTTATACAGCAGGTTCTTATTAGTTAGCCATTTTATACATATTAGTGTATATATGTCAGTCCCAATCACCTAATTCATCACACACACACCCTCACCCCGCCACTTTTCCCCCTTGGTGTCCGTATGTTTGTTCTCTACATCTGTGTCTCTATTTCTGCCCTGCAAACTGGTTCATCTGTACCATTTTTCTAGGTTCCACATATATGTGTTAATGTATGATATTTGTTTTTCTCTTACTTCACACTGTATGACAGTCTCTAGATCCATCCACATCTCTACAAATTACCCAATTTCACTCCTTTTTATGGCTGAGTAATATTCCATTGTATATGTGTACCACATCTTCTTTATCCACTCGTCTGTCGATGGGCATTTAGGTTGCTTCCATGTCCTGGCTATTGTAAATAGTGCTGCAATGAACATTGGGGTGCATACGTCTTTTTGAATTGTGGTTTTCTCTGGGTATACGCCCAGTAGTGGGATTGCTGGATCATATGGTAATTCTATTTTTAGATTTTTAAGGAAGCTCCATACTGTTCTCCATAGTGGCTTTATCAGTTTACATTCCCACCAACAGTGAAAGAGGGTTCCCTTTGCTCCACACCCTCTCCAGCATTTACTGTTTGTAGATTTTCTGATGATGCCCATTCTGACTGGTGTGAGGTGATACCTCATTGTAGTTTTGATTTGCATTTCTCTAATAACTAGTGATGTTGAGCAGCTTTTCAAGTGCTTCTTGGCCATCTGTATGTCCTCTTTGGAGAAATATCTATTTAGGTCTTCTGCCCATTTTTTGATTGGGTTGTTTGTTTTTTTAATATTGCGCTGCATGAGTTGTTTATATATTTTGGAGATTAATTCTTTGTCCGTTGATTCGTTTGCAAATATTTTCTCCCATTCTGAGGGTTGTCTTTTCATCTTGTTTGTAGTTTCCTTTGCTTTGCAAAGGCTTTTAAGTTTCATTAGGTCCCATTTGTTTATTTTTGTTTTTATTTCCATTACTCTAGGAGGTGGATCAAAAAAGATCTTGTGGGCTTCCTTGGTAGTGCAGTGGTTGAGAGTCCGCCTGCCGATGCAGGGGACACGGGTTCGTGCCCCAGTCTGGGAAGATCCCACATGCCGCGGAGCAGCTAGGCCCGTGAGCCATGGCCACTGGGCCTGCGTGTCCGGAGCCTGTGCTCTGCAACGGGAGAGGCCACAACAGTGAGAGGCCCGCGTACCGCAAAAAAAAAAAAAGATCTTGCTTTATTTCCCACTGACCAAAACTTTAAGTATTTCATGGAATAAATAAATAAATGTTCTACACTAAGAAAAAAAAAATCTTGCTGTGATTTATGTCAAAGAGTGTTCTTCCTATGTTTTCCTCTAAGAGTTTTATAGTGTCCAGTCTTACATTTAGGTCTCTAATCCATTTTGAGTTTATTTTTGTGTATGGTGTTAGGAAGTGTTCTAATTTCATTCTTTTACATGCAGCTGTCCAGTTTTCCCAGCACCACCTATTGAAGAGGCTGTCTTTTCTCCATTGTATATCCTTGCCTCCTTTGTCATAGATTAGTTGACCATAGGTATGTGGGTTTATCTCTGGGCTTTCTATCCTGTTCCATTGATCTATATTTCTGTTTTTGTGCCAGTACCATATTGTCTTGATTACTGTAGCTTTGTAGTATAGTCTGAAGTCAGGGAGTCTGATTCCTCCAGCTCCGTTTCTCTTTCTCAAGACTGCTTTGGCTATTCAGGGTCTTTTGTGTCTCCATACAAATTTTAAGATTTTTTGTTCTAGTTCTGTAGAAAATGCCATTGGTAATTTGATAGGGATTGCATTGAATCTGTAGATTGCTTTGGGTAGTATAGTCATTTTCACAATATTGATTCTTCCAATCCAAGAACATGGTATATCTCTCCATCTGTTTGTATCATCTTTAATTTCTTTCATCAGTGTCTTATAGTTTTCTACATATAGGTCTTTTGTCTCCCTAGGTAGATTTATTCCTAGGTATTTTATTCTTTTTGTTGCAATGGTAAATGGGCATGTTTCCTTAATTTCTCTCTCAAATTTTTCATCATTAGTGTATAGGAATGCAAGAGAATTCTGTGCATTAATTTTGTATCCTGCAACTTTACCAAATTCATTGATTAGCTCTAGTAGTTTTCTGGTGGCACATTTAGGATTCTCTATGTATAGTATCATGTCATCTGCAAACAGTGACAGTTTTACTTCTTCTTTTCCAATTTGTATTCCTTTTATTTCTTTTTCTTCTCTGATTGCCATAGCTAGGACTTCCAAAACTATGTCGAATAATAGTGGCAAGAGTGGACATCCTTGTCTTGCTCCTGATCTTAGAGGAAATGCTTTCAGTTTTTCACCACTGAGAATGATGTTTGCTGTGGGTTTGTCGTATATGGCCTTTATTATGTTGAGGTAGGTTCCCTCTATGCCTACTTTCTGGAGAGTTTTTATCATAAATGGGTGTTGGATTTTGTCAAAAGAATTTTCTGCATCTATTGAGATGATCATATGGTTTTTGTTTTTTGATCATATGGTTTTTATTCTTCAATTTCTTAATATGGTTTATCACATTGGTTGATTGGCATATATTGAAGAATCCTTGCATCCCTGGGATAAATCCCACTTGATCATGGTGTATGATCCTTTTAATGTGTTGCTGGATGCTGCTTGCTAGTATTCTGTTGAGGATTTTTGCATCTATATTCATCAGTGATATTGGTCTGTAATTTTCTTTTTTTGTAGTATCTTTGTCTGGTTTTGGTATCAGGGTGATGATGGCCTCATAGAATGAATTTGGGAGCGTTCCTTCCTCTGCAATTTTTTGGAAGAGTTTGAGAACAATGGGTGTTAGCTCTTCTCTAAATGTTTGATAGAATTCACCTGCGAAGCCATCTGGTCCTGGGCTTTTGTTTGTTGGAAGATCTTTAATCATAGTTTCAACTTCGTTACTTGTGATTGGTCTGTTCATATTTTGTATTTCTTCCTGGTTCAGTCTTGGAAGGTTTTAACTTTCTAAGAATTTGTCCATTTCTTCCAGGTTGTCCACTTTATTGGCATAGAGTTGCTTGCAGTAGTCTCTTAGGATGCTTTCTATTTCTGTGGTGTCTGTTGTAACTTCTTCTTTTCCATTTCTAATTTTTAAATAACTGTTTCACTGAGACATAATTCATATACCGTACAATTTACCACTTAAAGTGTAGAATTCAGTGTTTTTTAATATATTCACAGAGCTGGGCAACCATCACTACAATCAATTTTAGAACCTATTGATCATCCCAAAAGAAACTATGTACCCATTTCTTTTGGGCAGTCATTCCCCATTTCCTCCTAAACTCTCCAGCCCTAGGCAAGCTGTCATCTACAGGTTCTGTCTCTATGGATTTGTTACATTTCATATAACTAGAATTGTACAATATATTTTCTTTTGTGACTGGCTGCTTTCACTTAGCATGTTTTCAAGGTTCATCTATGTTATAGCATGCATCAGTATTTCATTTTTTTATGTCAAATATTACTCCATTTTATGGATTTCTCACATTTCGTTTATCCTTTCAACAAATGATGGACATTTAAGTTGTTTCCACCTTTTGGCTATCATGACTAATACTGCTGTGCACTTTTGTGTATGTGTTTTTGTATGGACTTACGTTTTCATTTCTCTTGGAGTGGAATTGCTGGGTTACATGGTAATTCTATGTTTAAACTGTTGAAGAACTAACAAACTGTTTTCCAGAGTGGCTGCACCATTTTACATCCCTACCAGCAATGTATGAGGCTTCCAACGTCTCCGCATCGTCACCTACACTTGCCCCTTTGATTATAGCCATCCTATAATGGGTGGGTGTAAAATGATGTCTCATTGTGGTTTTGATTTGCATTTCCCTGATGACTAAAGATGTTGAGCATCTTTTTCATGTGCTTATTGGCCATTTGTTTATCTTCTTTAGAAAAATATCTATTCAGATCATTTTCTCACTTCTAAACTGAGTTATCTATTATTGGGTTGTAAGAGTTTTAATATATTCTAGCTATAAGTCTCTCATCAGATATATGATTTGCAAATTTTTTCCCCATTCTATGGGCTGCCTTTTCACTTTCTTGATGGTGTCCTTTGAAACACAAAAGTTTTTAATTTCGTTGGTGTGAAAGTTATTTCTCTTCCCTTTTAAAAAATGGAGTATTTCTCATTTTGTGTTTATCCAGTTTTCTTGTATTGGGATTGAGGTTATTCATTCTTGGTCTGAGTACTGTGTAGGTGATGTTATGCTCCTCTCAGGGTATCACATCTGGAGCCACATGTTGTCCATCTGTCTTCTATTGAAGATGCTAATTTTGATCATCTCATCAAGGTATTGCTTGATTTCTTTACTGTACAATTACTGGCTTTGTTTTTTTCCTCTCCCATTCATATTCTTTAAAAAAGCACTGGGAGTTCTTTTCCCAATGGTGTAACAAAATTCTTTAATAAAACTTATAAAAATGAATATTTAAGAATAGTTTTTTCAGCTTGAATTGTTTTCCTTTTCCACTCCCAAAGAAAATACAAAATTACCAGCACCCACATATACACTCAAAACTATAGTGATATTCTCTACACAGAACTACTTTAGAGTTTAAATGCATGTAATACTTTTGCAAGTATTGCAAGTTTGGTATGTTTTGAAAAGAGTAATTTAATTTTGGGGTGTCAGGAAATGGGTTTTGTCAAAGTCCATTGCCGGCAATGAGCAGGCCTAATAATACTGGCACAGAGCATTAACTGTACATCTTATTAACAGTGAGGTGAATAACTTTGAATAAGTTTTAGAGAAATAAAAAAATAACTGGGATTGGAAGTTTGGGATTGGCATGTATATATTACTATATTTAAAATAGATAACCAATAAGGACCTACAGTATAGCACAGGGAACTCTGCTCAATACTCTGTAATAACCTAAATGGGAAAAGAATCTGAAAAGAATACATACATGTATATGTATAACTGAGAAAAAAAGAAGAAAAGAAAAGAATTTTCAAGTTTATCAGTTACGCTGCAGTGACCCAATGAAGACGTGCTTTTTGGTTCTGCCACATGTTGTTTGAAGGTGGGCAGGAGGCACCACTCTACTCCATCCTCAATATGGAAAAGAGAGTGTGGTGAAGCACATGCTGTTTTCTCAAAATGTCAATCTAGAAGGGACCCAAGTCTCTCTTGGGTGACCAAGAGTGACACACATTTCATTGCCCAAAATGAGTCCCATGGACACATTCAATTTTTTTTTTTTTTTTTTTTTTTGGTTGTGCAGCATGCTGGATCTTAGTTCCCCGACCAGGTATCAAACCCATGCCCCCTGCAGTGGAAGCACAGAGTCTTAACCACTGGACCACCAGGGAAGTCCCTGAATGCATTCAGTTTCAAACTCCATGAAAGTGCAATAGCATGGCAGGATCGATGTGGAATACTTGTGAAAAACCATACATCTTCTATTGAATATAAAAATGTTGAAATATATGAAAAAATAAATGTCAGTGATATAAGCGATCCATGAGGAATGTCAAAAAAAAAAAAAAGTAAACACAGGATAGACTCTCAAGCAGGTATTTCACATACCATAAAGATCGCTTCAAACTAAGGAAAACCATAACAGAATAAAATTCTGTCTTAAGTTAAAAAAAAAAAAAAAGGATGAAATTCTCTCTTTTCAGACTGTCTACACTCCACTAGCACATTTCGCTTTGAGTTCTGTGCTCTCTGAGGCACATGATGGTCAGACCCACCTTGGCCAGGCCTATGTCCTCCTCTCTCATCAGGGACTTTGTCCCACTGACCACAAGCCTCATGCAAATTACTCATTTTTGGAACCTGAATTCACACCCTGACAAAGTGAGTGTGTTCATCGGCCTTACTTGCCTACGGCCCTGGGCACTGCTTCTCTGGGGTCAAAGGTTGGACTTCGTCATGCTGGAAACATCAAACCTGAGATGAGCAGCTCTGAAGAATGTGTGATTCTGAGCTCAGCAAGGAGATGTACTGCCATCTTCATACATCAGAGGCTGAGGACTGAAAATAAGGAAAGATGATGGATTGACAGGTCTCTGTATATGGGTGCTGTTTCTGATCTGAGAGAGATAGTCTTAGGAGATTGGAAGAACACATTTCTCCTTTCCAGCTCAGGAGAATAAGGGTTTTCAGAAGGTCCTGTGGAAGAACCCTAGTCAGGCATTATGGCCTTTCATTCCTACTTCAAGCTCCAATTCTTCTGTTCTAGAACAAACACATCCTACTAGAAAGCCTGAAACTAAAGGATTCTCTATTTCAGTGAAATGGGAGAAACTAGCAGAGTACGAACCCATTTTTTAAGTGTATCTTGGATTTAACTTCTCTAGTCTGAAGTGGTGGAAGATGATAATGATGATGATAGTTAACATTTATTGAGCCCATACTACATTCCAGGTAGTTTTCTAAGAGTTTTCCATTTGTGAATGCATTTATTCTCACAACAACCCTATCCAGTAAGTACTATCTTTTTCTTTATTTACTATATGAGGAAACTGAGGCACAGAGAGGTCAAGTAACTTGTGCAAGGTCACACAGCTATTAAGTGGCAGAGCTGGGATACAAATCCAGGTACTGCAGAGGACATAATGGGAGTCTTGGAGAAAATGAACATTATGAAACATAAATCTTTGAGAAATCTTTCACTAAGATAAACAGAAAGAATGCATTCTCAGAAAAGTACATTAGGAATACTGAGAGGGGGAATATTGGGTGAGTCATGCTGCTTGAGTCCCCTTAGTTCCTCGTTGGAAATCCCAAGTGAGGGTTTACCAAGCCTCTTATAGTTGCACCCACATCACTCAAAACTTCAGCTTTGGTGCCTGATGTGGCTGCTAAAAGCTGCCTTCCTCAAGCCAAGTCACCTGGACCTAACACTGGGATTCTGAGCACATATTTTTCCTTTGCCACCATTACCATCTGGCTATATTGTCCGCAGTTTTATGCAATGGACAGGCATCATTTACTGCAGCTGCACTGGCACTGTGTAACGATGACCAGTTTGTGGTCATGCACAGTGAGTTACACACAAGGCTGCAGAGGGCTGAGCCCAGCAGGCCCGGCCAGGGTTCACCACAAGCTCACACTCTTTACCACCACACTCTTCTGCTGGCCATGACTGTGTCAGTCACACATTGCTGGGTCTATCCTCCCTGGGGCATTGGTTCCATTTTCTGCTCAGAAACTATTAATTATTTTTCAACCACAAAGTGTATAATAAGGCAAAGATAGCACCAAAGCTCAGATTTGAGGTAGGTTTGTATTTCTGCTTTTTGCGCTGCACAAGGAAAAGACAGAAAACTCCAAACTATGCCTCAAAGTTATCCTTCAATCCTAGGTAGGATAAAATATAAGATCATAAGACAGTCCAAGTCAGTGGGGTGTGTAAGCTCTTTAAACGACACGTGGTGAAAATCACACAAGATTACAATTTGGGACTGATTGTTCCCCTGCATTCTTTTTTTTAAAATTTATTTTTGGCTGTCTTGGGTCTTCGTTGCTGTGTGTGGGCTTTCTATAGTTGCCACGAGCGGGATCTACTCTTTTGTTGCGGTACATGGGCTTCTCATTGCGGTGGCTTCTCTTGTTGTGGAGCACGGGCTCTAGGTGCGCAGGCTTCAGTAGCTGTGGCTGGCAGGCTCTAGAGCGCAGGCTCAGTAGTTGTGGCACACAGGCTTAGTTGCTCCGCGGCATGTGGGATCTTCCTGGACCAGGGCTCGAACCTGTGTCCCCTGCATTGGCAGGCAGATTCTTAACCACTGCACCACCAGGGAAGCCCCCCCTGCCCCCCCTCATTCTTTCAAGTCCTTTTTCCTCCTGTCTCAGGAATATGTATCCAGCCTAGCATGGTGCCGAGACCATAACAATGAATAAATGAATGTGGTGTGTGTGTGTGTGTGTGTGTGTCTTTGGACATGGATGTGATTCAGAGAATTGTTGATAGTTTGAAAGGACCTGAAGATCAATGACTTCTCACCTGGTCATTAGTCATTAGGCCAGGCAGAGGGAAGGAAAAGACCTAAACAGATACATTCCGAGGGCTGTTTGAAACAGCATGCAATCAGTTGTCAAACCACAGCCCTAGTCCCCAACATCCCATTGGTAACATTTTGTCTTGAATTATGAGCATTTAAGCTCCAAGGTTACTTAAGCTCCGAGGCAGTGGGATGACTGAAACACAGGTGGATTCCATTTACAACCACTAGGTGGCACCTGTTCTAGGAATTGCAAAATGGCTTGTTCACATGCTGGAGCTTTCGTCATCCTGGCCTGAGCCAAACTGTCAAGTTCCTGCTGGGTGGGCAGAGGAACTTGCCAGGGCCAGTGCTGCCAGGCTTGGTTTAAGGAGCCAGTGCCCTGGGAGGGGGCTGGATTCATGATTCCAATGATGAGCTCACCCTATCTAGAGTAGCCGCTCCCTCCCACCACCTCCTCATACTCTTATCTTTTCACCCTTTTTAACTTTCTTTATAGCAGTTATCACACTTGACTTTACTATATGTTCGTTTATTTTCTGTCTCCCTCCACTAGAATCTAAACTCCACAAGAGCATTTTGCTCATTACAGGATCACCGGTTCCTCAATACCTAGCACTTGGTAAGCCCTCAGTAAACATGTTGTATAAATGAATGAATGAGCAAACACGTTAACAAAGAATTATTAGTAACTAAGGTCTGTAGTCCATTCCCCTAATGAGATACTCTGAAAACCAAGCAATGCTGAGTTATGATCATTGTTTATAGTAGGTGCGTTTAATTTGTATCCCTTTTATTCAGCTAGAGCAACCTGCCTGTGAACGAGTGGTTTCACTTTCTAAATCTATTTCAATCCTGTGTTCCCTGGAAAGTGATCCCTGCTGAGTAGGTATGTCTTTATAGCTGTCAATCACAGGAGCAGCCTCGCTGGGCCATCAAGCCCCAGATGTTGGTCTCCTGTAGGCGGATCAGGACTGCCTGAACGGAGAAGGAAGCATGTTACCACAAATATCCAGGACACCCCTGAGCTGGGTTCACAAGCCCCTGGAGTAGATGACACAGGGAGGAAGCCTCTCCGAGGCTTCTAATTTCCTGTGGTTGGGCTCCTAGTGGCAACACCCAGGACCTGGATTTGGAGGCAGCTGATGGCTTGCCTAGCAAGAAGGCCACAGGTAACAAGGCTCCCTTGACTTGGTGAGGAACTGCTTTACTCCAGCCTCACCTAATCCACGTGCCTCCCAAATACTGACTAAGAGTAATGTAGACTTGGGTAAGGCTCCTGGGATCCATCCTCCCGCGTGAAAAGAAGCAGATATACTGACAGCCCCAGTAAGAGGCATGTCTTCTGAGTTAAGGAGGAGATCGAGGTGTGCAGGAGGGAGCCCAGGGTTTCCCGGTGCACAGGCCCACTGGCTGCAGTGGTCTGCAGTGGTGGGCAGCATGCAGCAGCCCTGGTGCCTCTTCCTGCAAAGATCCACAATTCCTTGCTCTGTGCGGTGCAGCTGCTGCCTTTCCCAAGTTTCCACATGACAATTATAAAATCACCTGCAAACCTAAATCCAGTGAGTGCCTACAGATGACACACTCAACAGCTCAGAGAATGATTCAGAGGAAGCAATCTTCCAAAGTGAAGATAATCATCCGTTAGTGTGAAAAGGCAAGCACTCTTTTATTAGCATTGGAAGCTCAAGGGAAACGTGGCTGAAGCCATAAAAGCAGCACTTCAGTAAATGGCTCAAGAACAATATCCACAGCTGGAGGGAAGGACATGTACAGATTCCTCTCCCACTCAGAGTTCTACCACAAAACTTGTTCTCGCGGAAGGAAGGCAAAGCTCAGCTCTGACCTCTTCCTGTTTACTTTATCAACAGCTCCCCCAGAGTTCAGAGTTGACTGGTCTTCTTTTATCTACCTACTTTTCCCAGGTGACCTCAACCCGTCTCATTCTTTATTCTGTGACATTAAAATTAATATTCCAGCCCTGAGCGCTCCTGGGACTTCATAGAACCAGTTGCCTATTTGAAATCTTTATTTGGATACTAATAGTCATGTCATACTTAGAATGGCCAAAATTAAACTCTTGATCTTCTCTTCTTTTCCAGTGTCTTATCATTGCATAAGAAAGCACCCAAAGCCTAATGACTAAAACAACAATAATCATTGATTTTGCTCACAAGTCTGTCATTTTGGTACAGCTCAACGGGGACTGCTCAGTGAAGCATCAGCTGGAGAATCCATTTCTAAGGTTAGCTGGCAAGTTTTGCTAGCTGTCACCTGGGAGTCAGCTGGGTTGTGGGGAGGTGGGGAGGTGGGGAGGGCTTGGTTTCTCTTCACGAGCTGCTATGGCTTCCTCAAGGCATGGTGACTGAAGTCCCAGTGAGTTTCCCAAGGAGACGAAGTGGAAATTGCCAGTATCTTAAGTCCTGGGCCCAGGAACTAGTAAAATGTTACTTCTGCCATATAAGATTGGTTAATCAGTCACAGATCCCAGGTTCAAGGGGAGGGGCAAAAGGCCCCCAACTTTGCATGGAAGGAGCATCAAAGAATTTGTAGACAGGTTTTTAGATTGTCACATGTCCCAAACCTGCTCCTCCTGCAGTCTTCTCCATCTACCAGTTATTCAGACAACTAGGGGTCACCTTCAGTTGCTGTCCTTCCCTTCCCCTTCCACCCAATCACCAGCAAGTTCTGGTGACTCTCTCCCAAAACATGTCCAGAATCCTTCTGTTCTCTCCTCTCCACTACTCCCGCCTTACCCAGACAACCTCATCTCTCACTGGATGGCTGCTTGGTTGGTTGCAGTAGTTTGTTAACTGTTCTCTGCCTCCGTGCCTGCTTTCTAAAACCTATTCTTCATACAGTAACCAGAGCTATCTTTTAAAAACAGAAATCAGGTCACCTCACTCTTCTGTTTAAACCCCCTCCAAAAGCTGCACGACATATTTAGAATTAAACCCACAACCCTCATTCTGAATTCCAAAGCCCAGTGTGCTCTGGCCCCTGTCCAGTTCCCTGGCCTCATCTCATACCACTTGCCTTCTCACTAGTCTATGATCCACACACACGCTTGTTGCTGCCTGATAGCCTTTGCACCTGGCTTTCCTCTATCTGGAATGTTCTTCCCCCGATTTGTCCAAGGCTGGTTCCTTCTTGCCATTTATTTTTCAGTTGAAATACCGTTTACCTAGAGAAACCTCCGCAATTCCCAAACCTAAAGAAGCCACACCATCATCTGTTATATTAACCTATTTTAATTTTCAACATAACATAGCACTTACTACTAGTTGATACTTTCCGTGTTGATTTGTTCATTGTCTCCTCCCTCTAAAATGTAAACTCTAAAATGACAAGACCTTGTCTGTCCTGTCACTGTGCATCCCTAGGACCTAGAACAGTGCCTGGCAAAGAGCAGATGTTTGATAACTATTTACTGATTTAACAGGTAGCAACAGTAGCCCCTGCCATCCAGTCTTCCAACAGGACCACAGAGTCTCTCAGAGTGGTTGATGGGTATAGAGAGGAAGCTTCAGGAGGGCTTCAGTGGCTCATGCAAGGCCCAGCTCCTGAAGGATGCTTCACAGAGACCAGGTTTATGCAGCCTCCTTCCAACCCCCAGTGTACTGCCATCCCTAGCCTTCTTGTGAAACCAGCAATACAGAATCAGACAGTCCTAAGGACAAAGTTACTAACATGCTTGGACGGGGTGGCGCAGTTCTGCTGCCATCGGTCAGGTCATTAACTCACATTGTATTACATTTGAATTTTCATCTTAGGGTCAGACTCAGAAATGTAAGCCAAGTTCCGGCATCACCAATTCCAAGTACTTGTATTAATGATTATTTTTTAAAACGAAGATGCTCAAATTTTTGAAGAGAGACTTAGAAATGGGTATTTAGGACCATCCAAATAAATTTTTTGAAGTTTGATTGGGCTTTTAAAAACTCAATGTTATTAATAGGTTAAAAAACAAAACATTGAGGTGAAAAGAGAATTCAACAATAAATGAAATAATCTTTGTTTTCTTCAAAAATGTTTGTTAATCTTTTTTTTCTTTTGGTACTTTGGTGTAGAGAATTGATTGTGTGCAGAGTTAGTTTGCTACTGAAATAAAACACTATGGTTGTGTGTAGTCAGCCCATTCATTAGGGAAATGGCAGCTTGTTTGATAGAAGTCTTTTTTATTCACTGTAATGAGATTTTTGCCTATAGATTTCAATTTTTAAAAATTCAATAATATTGAAAAATCAAATTCCTGTGGGAGAAAGTGACTGTGAGGTCCCACTGTGCCGAGAGAAAATGAGATGATTCTGCGGTACTAAGAGGCCGGGATTTGTGTGCTTCCGGCAGTGGGTGACCATTAAGGGCCTGAGACCACCCTGAGCCGTGCAGCCCGTGCCCCTGGACCCCAGTCAGGCTCTGAACTTGGCGAGAGGAAGGAAGGCAAACATGACAGGCTGGTCTGTACCACGTCGCACCTGGACCTCGCACGCCCTGTGCTGGGAAGCCCACGGAGGAAGGAGAACCCTTGGCGGTATTGACTCGGGGTGTGTGAAATCTCCTTTTCATGATGGATGGATTCTCATCCATCGAGGAGATCACATCCTATCTGAACTCTCCAGGCTCTACTGCAGCACCCAGAAGAGTGCTGCCCTGAGGGCACAGCTGAAGGTGTAAGACAAGCACTGTGCATTTGCTCTGAGGTGGAAACTGGCAACAGGGAAGGCCATTGATAGGTCTACATTACGATGTCTGTGGAAGTGCTTAGTTTCTACCTTTTTATTTCTAGTTCTTTCTGCTGTAAGTAATTTCTAGTGATCACTGCTTAGGACTCAAGCTTCTGGGATCAAACTTAGGTCACACAGGCTGGAGAAGGCTGTGGAGTCACCGAGTCCTCCCAGGTCCCGGGTGGGTAGATGATGCCTGGAGGACTCTCCCTCCCTCCCTCCCCCCTTTCCTGCTCTGCCTGGTCGGAGCCGACACCTGAATGCAGAGGGCTCCCTTAGGGAGGACTATGCTGGAAGAAGCTGAAGTCTCAGACAAGGCAGCCCCCTCAAGGAGGAGTGAGGACCAAGAAGGACACGTGCATCTCACCTGAGCTGACTGAAGTCCCGCTCAGCCAGCCCTTGACATATCCAAGACATGTGCCCACAGCAATGAGAAGCGAGTAAGACTCAAAGCCGTTCTCAGTCCACATCCACAATGCTGGGAAAGAAAAACCAAGTTCAATTTACCAAAATATCTGTATTATCTATAAAAATTGAACTCTAACCAGGCACTGCTACTAGAGGCAGCGTTATCCGGCTATGCTGGCTGCAGAAGCAGATCGCTGTGTTCCACCAGCCCACAGCCCAATGCTGTGCTGAGTGGCACGTGGGCAGGCTCATTTGTAAGGTCTCAGAAACCTGGACACTTTGGAACGGAGCAATCGGATGAAGGATCTTGGAAACATTTCCCGGGACTCCTGGGCTGTGTACTTGAAATAGTTCTGGGGGTGGGCCAGAACGTCAAACAGAGCCTTGATCAGTTTCTTATCCTGAAAAGAACAGAATTTTGTTACTGGGCCAAAATATTTTAACATTATGACATTTTGCCAATGGAACTATAATGTCCCACTGTTAGGCGGTAGGTTGATCAGCTGAAAAACGCTTTGTGAAAATTGTCTCCTCTGATTTTTATCTTTTTTAGTCCCAATTTTTGTTTCCTAAGTATCTATAAAGAGCACATATTACTTTTATTTTAAAAATTTAATGTGTAAAAAATTGTTTTTCTAAACCACGTGGTAACTTTGGAATTTGGGGAATATTTGTAGCGTTAGTGATATGGCCAGTGTTTATTTATACTTATAAGTATCTAAAATTTGGTGGACTTCAGGCTGGAAGGATGAGCAAGGAGCCAAGAATCCTCAACTATTTGGAGAATGAACATGGAAACATGAGTTGCCGCTGGCTTGGATTTCTGATAAACAAGTTTCCCTCTGCTCCTCCACACATTTCCAAACTAAAAAATACTACTTTATTTGACAACACTAAAAATGGCCCCTTGAGTTTTTTTAAAAAAAAACCTAAGTCTGGTGAAGATATAAAACTGACCTCAGCCCAGAGCAGGCTCAGTGTCTGAAAGGTAGCAAGAGGAAACCCTTCCTCGGTGGCGCCTGGCGAGCCCTGGGGGTGACTGCCGTGGCCACCTCGGGTGCATACTCACCTTCAGTATTTCCTGATGGTTCTCTGATGCGTAGAGCCTGCCATCTCGAACTATGTCTTCAATGAGTTCCTGGTAGTCCTCTGTTTGAATAAAGGACATATTTTGCATTTGTATGCTTTAGTTCTTTCCAGGCTGACTCTTTCATTTTTCAAATAAGGTTCTGAGAAATGCCCCTTCTGTAGCTGCCATCAGAACAATGACCTCTCTGATACTAAGAAGGCAATCAGAGAGAACTTCCACAGACTCACCCGCTACCTCCTCTCACCCACCAGCATCTGCATCCATCTCTCCTGTTCCTCCCTCAGATGAACCTCTGTATATCCAGCCAAGACCCATCCCTCCACTTTGCTTACCAGCTCCATGTTCTCTCACCAAATCAAGGACGTTGTTCCACCAATTCTGCCCTTCCTTTCCTACGTGATGAAATTTTCTCTCTGCTGGTCTATCACACCAGCATGCAAACATGCTGTTGTGTCTCCAATGTTTTTTAAAAAAACCCTCTCTAGACCTCATTTCTCCCTCCAGCTTCCATCCCACGTCTCCGTTCCCCTTTGTATCAAAACTCCTTGAAAGAATTGTCAGCACTCACTATCTCCAATTCGATTCCTTTCTTTCTCTCTCACACCCATTCCAGTCGACTCTGGCCCCCAGCACTCCTCCAAAACTGCTTGTTGGGGTCACCAGTGACCTTCATGCTGCTCAACTCTTAGTCCTCACCTTCCTTGATGCATTCAAAGTCTAGCCTATTTCCTACAGTCATAATTCAAATCAAACATATGCAAAACACAATCTTTTTTAAATTCCAGGCAGAGAAGAATGTCTCTTTGTATGCATATTATGTGCAACAAATCCAAACAAATCATAAGAACATCACTGGAACTGTGTGGGAGAAAAAGTCTCTCCTGCTCAAGTGATGGGAAATGGAAATTCATAGGATAATACTCATAATTACTAATTTAATACATGTACAATATCGCTGGTCCTCTCTTCATGTGGTCTCTTTCTTCTTATCCTTTCATTTTCGTGAATACAAAATCTATAAAATATGAATGAGGGTACGTTTTCTTTTTTTTTAATCTTGAATTCCTCTACTGCAGAGTCTCTACCTCAGAGAATTAGCTCCTTTTGATGAGGAGTTCACCATTAGGAACGCTTGTCACTGTTCTAGAGAGCTGTTTGCCGCTATCCCAAATGTTTCCAAACCACCGTCTTTTTAAAAAATCTTTCCTCTGCTTTTAAGAACTACGGTGTTGGGCTTCCCAGTGTCGGGCACAGTGGTTAAGAATCCGCCTGCCAATGCAGGAGACATGAGTTCAAGCCCTGGTCCGGGACGATCCCACATGCTGTGGAGCAACTAAGCCTGTGTGCCACAACTGCTGAGCCAGCACTCTAGAGCCCGCGAGCCACAACTACTGAGCCCGCATGCCACAGCTACTGAAGCCCGTGCGCCTAGAGCCCGTGCTCCGCAACAAGAGAAGCCACCGCAATGAGAAGCCTGCTCACCACAACGAAGAGTAGCCCCAGCTCACCGCAACTAGAGAAAAGCCCGCATGCAGCAACGAAGACCCAGTGTAGCCAAAACTAACTAACTAACTAAATTTATTAAAAAAAAAGAACTACTGTGTCTCCTCACTTGCTCCAACTGTCATGAGAAAAGCACTCCAGTGTTGTAGGTAAGAACTCAAGAGTCCCAAAGACCCCTGCAACTTTGTCCTGCTGTGCTCTCAGGCAGTTACTTAAATCTCTAAGCCAGAGTGGCCTCATCTGTAACATCAGGAGAGTCGTGTCCACTGCATGGGTGGCTGTGAGGAACGTGCCGTGTCAAGGGCACTTGGCATATGCCTGGTCCTCATAAGCTCAGCACATGTTAGCCGCAGCTACGGTGCTCCCTGCTCTCCAGGCCAGTGGGCTAGTCTGTAGCAGCCTCAGCTGCCCCTTCTCAATGTGACTGCTGTTCTTCTGGGCTTGGAACCAGATATCAAAACTGTCTGAAATATAGGTTGAAAGAAAAAATTAAATAGGCTCTGGTGAAGAGCTAAAAGGCTTCTGCACGGCCAAAACAGCAGTTTTCAACTATTTTCTGCTGTGACAGACACAATATTTTTTTAAATTGGGGTATTGCTGTTTAACAATGTTGTGTTAGTGTCTACTGTACAGCGAAGTGGAGTTCCCTGTGCTATACAGCAGGTTCTCATTAGTTATCTATGTTATACATATTAGTGATATATGTCAATTCCAATCTCCCAGTTCATCCCACCTGCACCATCTCTTCTCCCCTTGGTGTCCATACATTTCAGACACACTCTTGTGGGCCTAACCAGGGTTATATGTCATTTCCCCTGGTTCAAGCTACAACCCTTTGTTTGAATTAAAGAAAAAAATCAAGACGTTTTCATGTGTCACAGAGTTGAGAACAGCCTGACTGAAATGTGTGAACTTTGGTGACATTTGTTCTGGAGTCTCTGTGGCTTTTTGGCTCCTTCCTGATCCTAGATGGGGGAGGTTGTTGGCTGGCTGCCTTTGGGGAGATAAGATGCTCTGAATCCCAGCAGAGCCACCTGGGAGCCATGTGTGTCCACCTAGGAGTCTGAGACTAAGGGCCCTTGTCTTAGTGTTTGACATGGTTTCAGGCACCAGGATGATGATTCTAGAGTTTGTCACATGTTAGAAATAAACTATGTGAGGTGTTTTTAGGAACTCCATAGAATATCGTCTTTCCAAAACACCTACTTTTCACACCTGTCTGCCTAAAAACCTTCAGTGGCTCCCTTTAAGATTAGGTCCACCCTTCTGAGCTTGGCACTCGAGACTCTTCATAGCCTAACCCCACCTGCTTCTAATCTCATCTCTCACTGCTGAGCCCCATGCACCCTACCAACTGGCAAAATCATTAGTCCCCAACATGCCAGGTACTCCATCCTTTGACCTATGTCATTCCCTTTTCCTGAGTGTTCTTCCTCCCATTTATAAGAAAACTTACATATTCTTTCAAGACCCAAATCTCTTGAGACTTTGCTCTATTCTTTCCAAAAACCCATGCAAAATGAATGGCTGCCCCTTTTTCTGTCTCACACAGAGCCTTGTACATGCCCCGTTGTAGCATCTATGACACCATATTCTTTTTTGTATCTCTGTCACTAACCGTGTTGTCTCCAGCACCTCACCCAATACCTGGCATACTAGATGCTCATTAAATATTTGCGGCATGGATGAATGAATAAGTTCACGATGAACAGATAACTCTTCCCTGCTAGGTTATGAGGTCTTCCAGGACAAGGTCCAGTTCATTTTGTGTTCCTAGTCAATGTTTGTCACCGAAGTCTCAGAGCTTGGTAGGGCCCCAGGGCTCACACAGGCCACCCCTTCGTTTAACAAGAAGAAAATGAAATCAGGGAAGTCATCTAACTTGCCCAAAGTTACACAGCAAGTTAGTGGCAGAGACAAGACCAGAACTCAGGTCTTTTTCCTCATTCCCTGGGATTCTATATAAAAAAAGCTGCAATTGTAGTAGGTTAATATTTATTGAGTATTTACTATGTGCCACACACGGCACCCAGTCCTTTATGGATTATCCTACTGAACTCTCACATTAAGTCTAACGATTATCCTTATTTACACACTGAGAAAATGAAGCCTAGAGATGGTAAGTAACATCCACAACGTTGCAGAAGAGATTAAACCCAACCTGGCTGACGCCATCGCCCATGTTCTGACCCACAAAACTATGCTCGCGTTCATTTACTTTCTAAAACATCTGTTCATCCTTGTAGTCAGTATCCCCAAATGCCTGTTTAAACCTTGGCACCTGTGAGTCAGCGATGTCCTTTCTCCGTATCCTGCCTGCCTTTCTGAGCATGCGTGCTTGTCAGCAGTCTACCAGCTGGCCCAGGAGTTGATTCTGTTCAGAGCAGAGAACCTTCTTATGCGTGCTGCAGCCTGAGCTTCACAGTGCTTACCATCGTATGTCACATATGGGACCTGGAACCCTCTGGCGCTGTTCCCTTCATTGGACTTAAACTGAATCCACAGCTTCTTGGATCTAGAGGTGAAGGCGATGGGGCGTTCGTAGGTCTGGCAGGTTTCATACGTTGTCACAGAATTGGACGAAGCTGCCAAGGGAAGTTGGAGGGGACGGGGTTCAAGACTCATCACTGAGCCTGCAGATAATAAACACTCATCTTTTCAAATCCTCACACCACATAACAAGTTATGTACAAGGGCTCTTCAGGACCAGCTGAGTCCTCGTAAGGGCCACAGTCGTGACTGTGGGCCCCAGGGAAGGCTAACTGCAAGGCCCATGGCTGGCAAACGGCAGCAGCCCAGGGTGCAGCACTCACTGCAGGAGCTGAGGTCAGGGCTCTCACATTGCAGGGCCAACCTGCTGCAACCTGGTAATAATCTCCGCCATTCACTGCATGGTTCCTTAGACCAGGCAGTGTGCTCTGCACTTTATAGACTTTTATCTCACTTAGCCCCCACCCCCCAAACCCAGAGGAAGTTGGTGCAGTGGTTATCTCATTTACGGAGAAATTAATTACTTGCCCAGGATCACACAGCCAGTATGTGGAAAGATCAGGATTCAAACCCACACCTGACTCCAGACATTGTAACCACTAATAAGAATGGCAAATACTTAAGTAGTATGTGTCATTATTATTCTAAGTGCTTTACAAATAAAAATGCATTTATTCCTCATGATAACCCTATGAGGTAGCAACTATTATTATCCCCATTTTAACAGATGAGCACTCTGAGGCACAGAAAGTTCCCGAACGTATTCCCAAGATCATAGAACTAGTAAGAGGTGGAGCTGGGATTCAGATCCAGGCAGAGCCCCCTCATGACACTGCCTCTAAGCTGCGTTGGTGACAGTATCCTTTTATGGACACTGGGTCATGCATCAGGATGGGAGGCGGGTCCCTCCTGGCTGGACCACGCCCTTTGTCTTGGTCAGTCCCTAAGCCATGAGTTGCTTCCCAGGGTGAGGCAAGTGTCTGGGGTCCTGAAGCCAGCCCTGCATGAGCTTCACTGACACTCTGTGTCCTTGTGGAAGAGGGTTCCCAATGAGCACAGAGGGAAGACTGACCCGCAGGATCACTTCCTCTAGGGTTCAACAGGAGGCCTCAACCTGTGGTTTTTGTCTAAATTTTGTTTTCTTGGCAAACTCTAGAAACTCATGTCCCATCTCTGTTCTAATACGAGGTGGCATTCTAGGCCTGCTTCTCCCATTTAAAGCCAGGCATAACCAACAAGGACCTACTGTTTAGCACAGGGAACTATACTCAATACTATGTAATAACCTATAAGAGAAAAAAATCTGAAAAAGAATATATATACATATATATATATATATATATATATACACACACACATATATATGACTGAATCGCTGTGCTGTACACCTGAAACTTACATGATATTGTAAATGAACTATACTTCCATAAAAAATGTTTTAAATAATAAAGCCAGGCAGCGTGCCATCAGGCTTTTCAGCTGGCCTCAGAAGGGGAGAGGAGCAGACAGGTGAGACGCACCAGTTTTCCGCATCACCAGGTAGTCTCCACAGTCATCCTCTATGGGCAGGAAGATCTCAGGGACCACAATCAAGATGCGGCGCTTGGGGGGTGGGTTGATGGTCCAGGTACATTCTGTGTTGGCAGGGTAATTGCCTGGGTAGTTTGGGGATTCGATGTATCCAGTGAAATCACCTAGCTCCCCTCCACATCTTCTGTCTGGAAGAGGAAATGCCGTGAGTTACAAAGGCACAGCACAGCTGTCATAATGTCATGGTCAAAAAATAATAATAACAATGATGTCATGGCCAGCCCCCGCTTGGCTGAGGAGAACCCTATTGCCCCCGGAAATGACATCATCGCAGGAATGAGTCTGCCCTGTAGTGCCCACAGCCCCCACTGAGAGCCCGACTACATTAACTTCCCACACAGAGCCCACCCCTCTGGGTTCCCAGGGCATCATTTTCTCATTAACTTGAAGGCATTCAAGGTCAGGGACAGGTGTTTGTGAAACAAAAGGATAACTTTAGTTTTTACTGTTTTGTTTACAAAGTCCAAGTGCCAGGAGAATGCATGGCACAGAACTTGTAGGTCTGTCAAAATAGGGAGAATAGAGCTTACTGCTCAGCAAAGGATATTTGACCCTTTCCTAGAGATCTTTGATGAAGACATGACAGCCATACTCTTTCACTTTCCTCTCTGGTCAAGACCATGTTTTATTTTTAAGTGGGGAAGAGAATTCCATTCAGCTATCAGTCAGTATAGGTCATGCTGGATACTCACCTCTGGCACCAAAGGCAAGGAGCATACACTTGTGCGTACACACACACACACACACACACACACACACCACCTCAGCCACACTTCACTCACTGAATCTCCATTCATCCAACAAATATTCTTGCCCTAAAGGAGCTTAATGTTTAAAACTGTCAGGTGAACCTGTTCAAGAGAAGATGTTGAAGGATAACCTTTGGCCTCTCTAGTTGTAACTGGGATTTATTATTCCCAGTAGGAAAAAAACACACAAAAAACAAAAAAACAGCCTTTTGTTCCTGGAAGAGAAGAGGGAGAGGAGAGAGTCATGGAGTCAAGAAAACTGTCTCCGAGCCTGACCGGCTACCTGAGGAACTGTGCCATGCAGCTCCAAGGACCAGGGGTGGGAAGGCAAGGAAACATTTCATCTTGACGGGGAAAAGAATCTTCTTACACTGTGAACTTCCCAAGTGTAATCTACCAAAAGACTAGGATATTATGAGCGGCAGTAAGCTTCTTGTTAAGGCACGGGGAGGGGGAAGGGTAAGCTGGGACGAAGTGAGAGCGTCGCATGGACTTATATATACTACCAAATGTAAAATAGATAGCTGGTGGGAAGCAGCCTCATAACACAGGGAGATCAGCTCGGTGCTTTGTGACCACCTAGAGGGGTGGGATAGAGAGGGTGGGAGGGAGGCGCAAGAGGGAGGAGATATGGGGATATATGTATATGTATAGCTGACTCACTTTGTTATAAAGCAGACACTAACACACCATTGCAAAGCAATTATACTCCAATAAAGATGTTAAAAAAATTTTTTAATTTAACGAAAAAGAGACTAGACAGCTACTTGTGAGGATGTTGTTAAAAGGGCTTCGTTGGGATAGAGAGAAAACCAGATAAGCTTCCAGTCATAAATTCAAGTGATTCACTGCCCCCTCCAATCCCCTACTCTTCCAGTTTGGGGAGGCCTCTTGCTCCCCTACATTGCTGAACCAGCTGAGGTTGTCAGCTGGCCTTTACTAGAGAATTTTACACAATAGTTAAAAACAAAGAAGCAAACAAACCAAGTCCAAATAGCAAGTCCTTGAATGATTTACCTCCCCATTCCTACAGAATACAAACTAAGCTCCCTAGTCTGGCAGTCAAGACTGTCAATGAAAAAACGCTTCCCTGGTGGCGCAGTGGTTAAGAATCCACCTGCCAATGCAGGGGACACGGGTTCGAGCCCCGGTCCAGGAAGATCCCACATGCCGCAGAGCAACTAAGCCCGTGTGCCACAACTACTGAGCCTGCGCTCTAGAGCCCACAAGCCACAACTACTGAGCCCATGCGCTGCATCTACTGAAGCCCCCGTGCTCTAGAGCCCGTGCTCCGCAACAAGAGAAGCCACCACAATGAGAAGTCCACACACTGCAACGAAGAGTAGCCCCCACTCGCCGCAACTAGAGAAAGCCCGCGCACAGCAACAAAGACCTAACACAGCCAAAAATATAAATAAATAAATAAAAATAAGTAAAATTAAAAAAAAGAAAAAACGTTGCCTGCCATGTCAGTAAACAAAGGATGTTGCGACCATCAAGCCATCACACTGCAGCCACCCCAAATGATGCACCCTGAGGAGACTCAGGATGAGAAAGCACAGGATGCTGGCCCCAGATAGCTGAGGTGCAGATCAAAGGAACGATTTCAGTGAGCCCAGACTCTTGTATCTTCCCTTACACAGAAAAGCGCTAACTTCCTTACCTTGAGATATCGGGTCTTGTTTAATTAACAGTAATCTTGATGTTCCGACTACCTGGTCTTTGTTGCAAAAATTCATATATATCCTGGTTCCTCCCCTTCCTCTTTGGGGCAGTCCCTCAGAGCTATCAGAGAGGCTGTGTCCCGGGCTTAAGTTCTCAGTTTTGTGAGCCGAATAAAACATAACTCTCAACTTTTAGGTTGTGCTTTTTTTTTTTTTTCAGTCAACAAGGCTTCCTTTCTTGGTCTGCTTCAGACTCCCTGCAGCACATTCCATGATCAGGTCCAGGGGTCTCTTCCCATAAAGCCTTTCACCTTTCTGAGTCTGTGCTTCCTCCCAGCTGCTCTCTTGGGCGTGAAGTTCTTTCTCCCACTCTCCCCCAACTCTCCCCATCAAAACCTTTCCTCGTCTCTCCAGACAGAAGGAGTAGCTCTTTCCTCTGCAGTCCCTCAGCCTGTGCTGCTGCAGGGCCAGGTACTGATTCTGCTTGCATTGCCTGGTACATAACAGGTCCTCAAACAGTGCTTGTTGAACAGGGCTGAACTGACATTTTACCCTTGGGAGCAAATTACAGCAAGTACACCCTGTGAATGTGCCTGGAGAAGTAGCCTGCACCAATACAGGTGAGTGCCTGCAGGTCCAGTACTGAGCTGCAGAGCCCTGAGGAGGGCTAACAACGGCTCCGCGGTCCTGAATGAACCAGGGACCCCTGCCAACCCGCACCCCCTAGGTGGACCCAGGTGCTTGCCCTCTTAATCAAGGACTGTGAAAAGCCTTAGAGAGAGACCTACTTTTACACTGGGTTATGTTTGTGGAGCCATCAAAGTCAGTCGTGGTATTTCCTGGGCAGGAAACACAATTATTCTTTCCAAATTCTGGCTGGTATGTTCCTGCTGGGCAGCGAATACATCGGTGAGTGGTGGTGTTGTAGAAATGTCCAGGTGAACATTGAACTGTAGGGGTGGGGGAAGGTGGAGAGAACGAAAAGAAAAAAAAAAAGACTGTTATTTTCATCAGATGTAACACGAAAGCTTTTGCAGTTTGGGACAGAAATGTCTATGCCCAAATAAGTACTGCTTTCCTACTACTCTGGGGCTAATCAACATTTAATTCCCTAAACAGCCAGCTTGGGTGCAACTTGTGACTCATGACACTGAGAAAAACACAAAGGGAACGAGGTATGGGTGTATCTTCTGAGTTCATTGTCCGTGATGTCGTCGGGCGTGAACGCTCACAGCTCTGTCTTCACGCACAGCGGGCCTGGGAGCCTGGAGGGGCACAGAGCTGACCCTGGGCTTGGGGCTGGGCTCCTGCAGAAGGCAGCGGGGTGAGGCTCTGTAGAAGGCGTAGGGCCTGTTCTGGAGTGGGGAACTCTAGGGAAGGGTGAGGAGCTAGAGGAGGCCTGGAAGCAAGGAGCAGAGGGAGCCTGTGGACTAAACCTGCCCATCTCCCCGGCTGTCTTGCAGTCAGCCGCGTTCGAAGGGGAGGACCATGTCTAGGGAGTTCCTGTGCTCCCTGCACATCCAGCAGGGACGAATGGCCGTGGGGACCTGTCCTCCCTGCCACTGGGGCCCACGCAGGGCACCTCGGCTGAGCTTGACTGGGGCTTGACCACGGTTCTCAAAAGGGGAAATTCAATTCCGGGAAGGGGCAAGCTACCAAGTCCTCACCTCTGGTTTCACAGTCCTGGAAGGAAGTGGCTCCCAGGTGTTTGGTGAGGAGGCCTCCTCCACAGGGAAAGCAGGAAGTACGGCCAGCTTCAGGCTGGAATGTGCCCAGGGCACAGAGCTGGCAGGGTGCAAAGCCATCCGCGGAATATTCACCAGGTTGGCACAGACCTGGGGGGATCAATGACCTTAGGTGAGCAAGGCCCCTGGGCAGAGCCTTTCCCATCTCTCTGCAGATGAGATCAGAGAGATGTGGTCAGGCCTGTCACCCCATGCGGACCTCAGCTCCCACCTCAGCGAGAGAAACTTTGTCCAGCCCTGCTGCGGACACTGACGAGGTAGCATGGGGGTGCCTGATGTTTACACACAGGGCTACACAGCACAGTGCAAAGATGGAGACAAGTGTGGACCCTTCTGGATTACGGAGCAGGCATGGGTAGGCTGCAGGCTTAGGACTACCCAGGGCCCAGGCAGCTGCTGCAGTGCAGGAGCCCCTCGAGAGAGGGTTCTCTGCCTGCAGTCAATGTGGTAATTCAACCCAGAAGTACACCCTCACCCAGCTGATTATATCCTAGTGATATAAAGACTCTTCTGGTCACGGAAGAGTCTCCCCTTTTTACCAATTATATTTACTAAGTTACATCTCCTTATGCTAAGGTGTGTCCTGGCCTCCCTCAATTAGTGTACTAAATGCAACCGATCCAATCCACATTGACAGAGGGACCCAGAGGCATTTATTGACTTTAAACACCGTACTTTATTATATTTTTTAAGTTTATGACAAGTATCACAGCCATAAACAAAAGGATTTCTAAAAGCACACATTCCTTAGGAATTGGCCTGGCATTGGCAAGATGCTATAAAAATCTGCCGTCTCTTATATTCCTAATCATCTCTCCTCTATTAATTTTCATGGTTTTCTTTCTACCCATAAGGTACAGATATAATGGCATTTAACAAACACACCTGAGGGAGGAGTCTGGCATCTGTCAGACCTGGCTGCTGATTCCTCCACTCTTTGGCTGTGTGACCTTGAATGAGTCTCTTTAACCCCATAAAGTTTTTGTAGTGATACAATAACCATATGAACAACTCATGGAATTATTCATGAATGCCTGCATGATGCCTGGTATAGGCAAGTATACAATAAGCGTTAGCAATTATTATTATTAATATTCTGATGTACTATAAATATATCTTATTAAGGTCACACACAAGTGTGAACAGATGCCCCAAAGTACCTCCTTATCAACCTTGCCGTTAGTTCCAGGATTTCATAACAGGCCGAAGTATGCTAGGAGTCACACCGTCAATCTGAGGATCTGATTTGTAAACCAGAAAAGGTCCTGCACTTGAGTTTGAAGTCATTTAGGTGGGAACTAAATCTGGCTCTGGGAATCACTAGAAGGAGAGGCAGGGCTGCCAGAGCTCCGGCGCACTCTGCCGTGGACATCACCTACAAATCGCCACATCAAATCACACCTTCCCTTTGAGCCCACAGAGTGTCAGTACAGCTGGCCCTTCTCCTGTTTAATAAAGACATTTACTAGCAAAGTAAATAGGAAAGAAGCCCACAGAACCTAAGTAAGCATGGCTCCAGGGTTAACATTTTATAAGAGACAATTAAAAACTCTTCAAAAGAATCACGGACATAGAGAACAGACTGGTGGTTGCCAAGGGGGAGGGGGTCGGGGGAGGGGTGGAGCGGGAGTGCAGGGTTAGCAGATGTAGGCTAGTATATATGGAATGGATAAACAACAAGGTCCTACTGTACAGCACAGGGAACTATATTCAATATCCTGTGATAAACCATAATGGAAAAGAATATTTTAAAAAAGAATGTATATACATGTATAACTGAGCTGTACAGCAATAATTAACACATTATAAATCAACTATACTTCAATTAGAAAACAAATAAAAACTAAAAATGCAACACACACGCACAAACTCTTCACAGAGTTTTAACAAAATAACCAGATGGATACTTTTTTAAAAAAAATTAATAAGCTCTGACTTTGAGACCAAAGCTAGAAAAAGAATCAGCGCTACTTCCTCCATTTTTGGACACTTTCAGGTAGTCCCTACACACTGGGAGATCACTCAGGTCTCAGGGGATATTTATTTACAGTGATTAAACATGCAATTGCAACATTTACACATTTTTTTCCTGTCAGTGTATTCTATCAGATCTTCATTCATTTGTTCAGCATGTGTCAGGCATTGAGCTAGGTACTGGAGAGCCAATGATGAGCCCAATGCGGTCCCTGCTGGTAGGAATTCCATGGTGCTGTACGCATTGTCTGCACTGAAATGCACTTATGCCTTCTGCTAAACAATACAGGAGATTAGAGGAGTAAGAAGGGACAGAGGGCATTCTCACCTCCACATTCAGATGCATTCCAAGCTTCTGGAGTCTCCAGGGCCCCAGGATTTTCTGGTCTTGGGCATGGTTCGCATGTGACTTGCCCTTCCTCATTTTGGAAGGTTCCATTTGGACATAAAATGCAGCGTTCTTGTACTCCATCGTAGTATGTTCCAGCCCTGCAACTGACTAGCCAAAGGGGGAAATGATCTTGTCAGTGAGGGCACAGAGGCCAAGGAAGGATGATGTGAGTGCTAGAGATGAAGGTAAACAGATGGCACTGACCCCACACTCCCCCATACAAACCCCCTGAATACAGAAGGTGTGCCACCTCTGGGTTCCCTGTGTACACCTCCCTGCCATGGTCTCTGTCACCCACTGTTAGAGGCATTTACAGGTCCTCTCTCCCTAGACCATGAGCTCCTCGGGGGCAGGGATCACAGTGGTCCTAATTATTTTTGAACACAAGCACTGATGACATTCCCTACTTCACAGGAGGAGTATAAAAGTGAAAATCATTCACTGAACACAGGACTGGTGCTAGAAGAATAGAGAGGAGGGGGCTATTAATTCTGGCTGGTGGCATCCTGGAAGGCTTCCTAGAGGAGGCTACATTTGTGTCAGGCCTTGAAGGATGAGTAGGAGCTCCCCAGATAGGACGAGCGGCAGGTTGTAAAGATTCATGCCTGACATGGGAGGAAAGGGAAGAAAGGAAGGTTGGGGATAGACTGAAAAAAGTCCTTGAATGCCAGGCCTTTGGATTTTATCCTGCAGGTAAAGGAGCCATTGAAAGGAGAAGAATACGACCAGAAGCTGTGTTTTAAAAAGCCCACTCTCTGTTGGCTGTGGGGAGGGTGATCTCAAGGGTCTTACAGATGACCTCTGCAAAACAGCATGCTTCATATTTGTAATAAAATTGATACATGACAAAGAGCAAAGCCTAGTAAATGTCTCCTGAAAGAATAAACTACAAGGAAATTAATAAACTATGCTTTTGATTATATTTTGGTGTTCTTAGTTAAACATGGGCTCATATCTTATTTTAGGATATGAATATAAATATACTGAAGTGGGTTCCCTAGTATAATATTTAAAGAACATCATCATAACCACCAAAGCAGGCTTTCTGATGGCTGACGTTTGTTGAGCACGTACCATCTACTAGATACTGTGCCACGAGCTTTACACACTTTATCTCATTTAGTTCTGGAAACACCCAAAGGAGCTGGGCGCTATGATTAGCTCCATTTCACAGAAACAGAGACTTAGGGACATTAAATAATTTGGCCAAGGTCCCACAGCTAATCTGTGAAATACACCTACAATGAGATCAAGAGCTTTGAGTTTAAAGAGGAAAAAGGTCATTGAATAAAAGTGCCGACTGAATCACAATTCCAGACTTTGCCAAGGATTCTCTATGGGGCATTAGGGGAATCTGACTGGAATAAAACACATTTCCTTTTATACCTAAGCTGCTAAGAAATAGAAAACAAAATATCACATGATAAAATTAGCTCTTATAGCTCTTGAATGCATGTAAGGGGGAATACTGGTTTTCATCCTACCCTACAAATGCAATTTGCATATGTACTTTTAGGGTTAAACATGGCAAAGTTCTCTATTACCAGTAATAAAAATGTCTTTTCATTATTTACCCCATAATTTAAAGAAAACTGAGGCTTTTAAAAAAAATCATAGTAAGATGAAACATGCCACATTTCAAATATTATTTTTACAATTAAATGATATCAGTCAAAGTCTACTCTAAAGTCTAAATCTTAATACTTTTTTATATTGTTTGGATTTTCTTTTACAATATTCACATATCATTTTTAATTCATTTAATGACATTTTTTAAAAAATTAAAAGTGAACCAAACTCTTGGCAAACGACATTATAATGGGTATGATGCACAGAACTCTGGCAGACAGAGCCTATAATTCCAGACTTAGTCTCTAAATGCAGCCCTACAGGATAATGGTTTCCATAATTACTCTGGTTTCAGCTCACCTCCTATGAAAAGCTGGGCTGAATTATGTAGTAGGAATTCATGGCTTTTTATCCTGTGTTCCACCTGACTATCCCAGCGCCTAAAGCAGGCCAGTAAATGAGAGCCTAACCCCTTCATGGCTCTAACAAGCCAGCTGTCATGAAGACTGGCAGCAAGAAAATAAAACCAGGGCTGTTAGGAGCTCCTCTAGCCCAAGCCATGTCCACTTTGGGAACGGCTGTTTTCATAACGCTCATTCACCTAAAGGGACAGTGCCCATACGACGGCAAAGATTCCAACAGCCCCATGAATCATAACTTAGAGTCGGATCAGTCTGGTCTGTTTTATCACTGTTCCTCTGGCAGAAAACGATCCCCTTCATATAGGTGGACAAGAATGGACCTGGTTCTCTCTGCGAAGAGTAACTGGACGGACTCCCGCTGCTCTGGTTGTCCACTCCTTCTTAGAACTATTGAAACCCCGCAAAGCCTTTTCAAGGTTACGTTTTGTGAAGCCTCAAGATATCCCACATCTGTTGCAATTTCTCAAGTGAGCAAAGGACTGAGAAATGCCCCTTGGGCTGCCCTGCAGAAAAGAGGGCACCAGTTCTTTTTTCTCACAGTGAAAGGCCTGCTCCACACAAACAAGCTCATCTTGTCACTCACAGTTTCCATCTTCCTTCCAGAGAGAAAGACGTACAGAAATAATCCATGGCAAGCACCTTCCAGATTAATTTGTTCCTTTCACAAGGTAAAAATGGGCTAAACACTAAAAAGCTATTCTGAAATGTCATGAAGAGACTCCTGAAAACAGCTCTTTGCAAATCTGCTAAAGATCTGACCTAAAGAGACCTCAATGCCAGTTTCAGTTGCTTCTCTTTTCTCCTTGAGCAGCCAGCTTGTTTTGCTGCCCCAGACAAAGGAGTCAATTGCCCCCAGAACACTTTGCGATCACAGCAAAGCTTTTGTGTGTCTTCAGTGACCATTAAAATCCCATTCTCAAATCCCGCACAGCTGTTTTCTCTCCCCTTCAAAAAGAGAAAGCCTTTCTGATGCAAAAGGGAGAGACCAGTGGGGACCAGGATTAATGGTGACAAAGAGACCTGAAGGCTGGCCCTCTTTTCAATACCACGGCCTTTGAGTATTTCAGGCTATGGACAAACACTATGGTCTCTCTGTGGCTAAGATGGTGAACCTAATAAAAGGGGTCACTCTCCAGCATCTGACTGTTTTCTTAAGAATCACGCCTTGCCTTCTGAAGGAGAGCCACAGGCAGCCCACGTGGATTCCCAGGGTCTCCTGGAGCTGCTGCTTTGTCACGGCTCAGAGGCAATGGCGCTCGAGGCGGTGCTGTGGCCTCAGGATCCTGATTTGAACTCCTTTTAAATGAGTGTTTCAGGATAACAGGAGAGAGCACTCCCTTGGGCTGCGAGGTTGATTTGTCACGTCTGTCCAGGTTTTTGGTGTGTGCTCAGTTTGCTATTTGAAAACATTCTTAGAGTTGGGGCAGAGAGATGAGCCGGACTTGGCGCCTTCCTTGCTGAGTTTCCCCAGTGCGTGCTGTTCTCTTCATGCCTAGTTAATGGGACTGAGATTTCACTTCCTCTAGAGTGCCTCTTTTGCCCTCAATTTAAATATTTCCCCAAAGATTTGCCCTTGGCCCTCTTTTCTCTTAGTGTTGGCAACTATCCTTGGGATTTCATCTGTTGTTCCTGTGAAGATTCATCTACTCATTTATTCAGTTAAATACTTAGCACTGATTATGTGCAGAGTACTGTTCTGGGGGCTGGAGATACAGCAGAGGAGACAGACAGGGCCCTGCCCTAACGGGGCTCTCATTCTAGTGGAGAATATGAACAATAAATGAGCAAACAAATAAATACATAGTAGAATGCTAACTAGAGGTAAGTGCAATGAAGAAAAGTAAAACAGGCAGAGAGGGTAAGGCAAAGAGTGGTGGGGATGGAGTTTGCATGAATGCTATTTTCGAAGAGTAGCCAGGAAAGGCCTCTCTGAGCAGACGGCAGAGTGAAATGAGAGAAACAGCCTTGTGATGGTATTGCCTAACAGCAAAAGAGCCAATGTAGCAGGAACATAGTGAAAGGGGCTGGGTGATAGGATATGGACTCTAAAAGCAAGCAAGGGCCAGCTTACGGAGGTTCTTGAAGGTCATGGTAAGGAAATTAGACCTTACTCAAAGTGTGTTGGAGGTTTCAAATGGGGCAGTGAAAAGATCTGACTTATGTTTCTAGAAGATCTTCTAGCTACCATGTGGAGAACAGCCTGAAGACGGGCAAGGCTAAGGAGAACAATTCAGAGCCCATAGCAATAGACTGGCAGGAGATGGTGGTGGTTTGGAACAGAGTGGTAATAACAGAGGAAGAGAAAACTAGTTAGGCTCAGGATATAATGTAAAGGCAGATCTGACAGGATTTGCTAATGGATTCAGTAAGGAGCGTGACAGAGCAAGAGAGGCCAAAAAGACTGAGGCTTTCAACTTGAGCAACTGGGCAAATAGGGATGCCAGTTACGGAGAGGAGGGATGAAGGAGATGAGGGAGAAGTGGGTTTTATTTTGGAGGGAGAGAGGAGAATAAAATGTTTTGTTTAGACATGTCAAGTTTAAGATATTTTTTGGCCACGCAAGTGTTGGTATTGAGAAGGCACTGGTTATACCGGTGGTCTCCAAGGTAGAACGCTACACCTCAGGGGTATCATTTACATTTACAAAATGATCCAGAGTGTGAGCAAAGCATTTTCACATCTATGTGTATTAATTTTTATCTAAAAAATAAGACGTAAAGAAAGGTTCACTGGTTTAGCAATTAAACCAGATTTACCGTGGTGATCATTTTGAAATGTACAGAAATATCAAATCACTGTGTCACATACCAGGAACTAACATAGTGTTGTATATCAATTATATTTCAAAAACAAACAAACTCACAGAAAAAGAGATCAGATTTGTGGTTACCAGAGCTGCACAGGGCTTGGGGGTGGGAGAAAGGGAGATTGGATAAAGGTGGTCAAAAAATACAAACTTCCAGGTATAAGATAAATAAGTACTAGGGATGCAATGTATAACATGATAAATATAATTGACACTGCTGTATGTTACATATGAAAATTGTTAAAAGAGTAAATCCTAAGAGTTCTCATCACAAGGAGAAACATTTTTTTTCTATTTCTTCAATGTTGTATCTATACGAGATGATGGAGGTTCACTAAACTTACTGTGGTCATCATCTCATGATACATGTAAGTCAAATCATTATGTTGTACATCTTAAACTTATACAGTACTGTCTGTCCATTATATCTCAATAAAACTGAAAGAAAAATCATTTTTTTAAAGTTCTTCTGTTTAAAAGAAAAAAAGATTAGGGACTACTCTGGTGGTCCAGTGGTTGAGAATCCGCTTTCCAATGCAGGGGATGAGGGTTCAATCCTTGGTGGGGGAACTAAGATTCCACATGCTGCGGTGCTACTGAGCCCACACGCCACACCAGAGAGAAACCCACGCGCCGCAATGAAGAGCCTGTGCACAGCAACAAAAGATCCCGTGTGCCTCAACTAAGACCCGATGCAGCCCAAAAAAAAATTAGTCCCTTAGTCAGTCCACATCTCCACAAGTCAGAGACACGTGTGAAGACACAAGGTCCCCGAGAAAGAGACCTGTGGGTGGGGAGGTACTGACTGACTCACTTCTTTTCAGTGTCTCGAGAAGAATTTCAGTTGTGCCTCATTGAATAGATTTCCTGATTAAAATGATCTAGTTTCAACCAACTGAACCATCACAAAGTAGAAAGCAGCTTTAAACAATTCCTATAGAAATCCTGGGCCCATGATGCAGAACCAGTGATGCAAGTGCAGGTGAACCACAGGGAAGTGCAGAGCTGACACAGCTTGTTCTCCTGGTACTAGCTCTTGTCAAACCACATCACGGGATAGAAACAGTGACAATTTAATCAGATCTGACAAGAGTTAAGCCAAAACACTAGTAATGAACAAAAAGACTATTTGAAAAATGATTTACAACCACTACTGTTCACAATGAACCTTATCAAGTTGTCAATACGGTCCCTCAGAGACTAGCCAGCTATTTGAAATTTTGTTTATGTAAACTGTATCTCATTCTTCTACTTGTTATGTTGTACACAATATATTAGCCAATAGTAAGAGTATATAATTTTAAAATAAGTAAACATTCACAAATTCAAAAGTATTTCACTGTGTGTGTGTATATGTGTGATCAAAAATGTTCAGCACCTCTAGAACAGAGAAGTCCATGATTCAGATAGAGGTTAGAGCTGGAGAGGGCAGTTTGGGAGTCACTAGCATGTGGTGGTATTTAAAGCTATGGCGCTGGATGAGGTCACAGAGGAGAGTGTGAAGATAGGCGAGGGGCATGGAGGACTGAGCCCTGAGATCCCTGATGTTTAGAGATAAGAAATTAGGGGAGAACCAGTATGGAAAATGAAAAGGGAGCAGCTGGTGAAGCAGAAGAAGAACCGGAGGTGTGTGGTGTGTGAAACCCATGACAAGAGTTTCCAGGAGGAAGGAGTGATCAGCAGAGTCTGAGGGACAGCTGGAAACTGGATTTGGTAATGTGGAAGTTGCTAGAAATCTTGGGAAAAGCAGTTTCAGTGGAGAGGTTGGGAATGAAAACCAGATTGGCTAGAGTGGAGGAGAAAATGGTCGGTGAGGTAGTAAAGACAGCAAATTTGGACAAGTCCTTCAAGGAGTTTTGCTTTACAAGGGGGTCAAAGAAAGAAGGCAGGATCTGGAGAGAAGCAGGAAGTCAAAGGACGATTTGTGTGGGTTTTAAGACAGGAGGTAGGTTTGCGTGCTGTTTGAAATGATCCAGTAGAGAAGGAGAATTCTGAGATGGGGGTCGGTGGGGACAACAGCAGGAGTATCGTTTTTGAGATGATGAGAGGGAATGGGCTCCAGAGCCCCAGTGCAGGAGTTACCCTTAGGAAGGAGCGTGGGCTGTTCATCCATTTCAGCAGCAGGCGAGTCAGAGCATGTATGGACAGACGCAGGATAGAAGGGTCAGTCCGCACATGGAGAGGTGCAGTCGTTTTCCTAGACTCCCACCTGCCCATGGACATTTCTGCCTGGGAGTCTTGTTGCAACTCAAATTCAACTTTCCCAAGGGGAATGCTTCTCTCTTCCCTTCCCAAGCCTTCCTACCCCTCTGGCTTTACTCTCTTTCTAAACAGCACCTCTATATTCCCAGTCACCAACGCTCCAAACCACAGTTATCCCAGACGTCTCTCCTCCCTGCTGCAGCATCCTACAGTTGTGTCCCTTTTGTCCATCCCCTATGCTTCATCCCCATGGCACTAGTGTCCTTTGCTCCTCACCATCTCGTATCTAGATTACTCCAATAACCTTCCAATGATTTCTCTTGCCTGTGTTCCTCTCGGCCTCAGCTCTGTTATTACATGCTGCCATCAGATTCACCTTCCTAGGGGCTTCTGGTGGCGCAGTGGTTACGAATCTGCCTGCCAATGCAGGGGACATGGGTTCAAGCCCTGGCCAGGGAGGATCCCACATGCCGTGGAGCAACTAAGCCCGTGCGCCACAACTACTGAGCCTGCGCTCTAGAGCCTGCCTGCCACAACTACTGAAGCCCATGCGCCTAGAGGCCGTGCTCCGCAACAAGAGAAGCCACTGCAATGAAAAGCCCGCGCACCACAACAAAGAGTAGCCCCCTCTCGCCGCAGCTAGAGAAAGCCCACGCAAAGCAATGAAGACCCAACGCAGCAAAAAAAAATAAAAATAAATTTTTAAAAATTAAAAAAAAAAAAAGATTCACCTTCCTAAAGTGCTTCTCTGACTGCTTCACTCCCTGGCTCAAAAACCTCCTTGACTTGCCTCCCTACAGTTCTCAAACTCAGGCTTTAGTCCCCTTTTCTGTATCTGAGTTTTCATTCTTTCTCATGCCCTCTCAAGAGCCCATTTTTTTCTGCTTTTCCTATAAATCTTTTCTGATTATTTCTTCCCCAGTGATCACATTCATCTAGCCATTCAACCAACCCACAGGCTTTTTCTCAGTGCCTCCTGCATATGAAACAGGGCTGGGTGAGATGAGGGACATATGGGAAGCAAGTGCAGGATCAGAGGCCAAGTCAGAAACCTCTGAGCTCACCCCAACTCTTTCCTCGTCTCAGTCCCCAACCCAATTTATCATCAAATGCTGCTCACGTTTCCTCCTAAATATTTCTCTAATCCACTGCTTCTATTCTACTCCATCTAGTGCCTTCATGTTCTCAATATCTCTTATGCAAAGCATTCAGAAGCTCCCAGATCGGTTTTTCTGCCTCCAGTCCTGACCCCCAATTCAGTTAGAGAGATCTTTCTAGAATGTAAATATGACCTTATGCTCCCTGATTAAAGCCTCTAATGACACCTGTCACCTAGAGATAAAGTCAAGGCTCCTTAGCAACATATTCAAGGTCTCTCATGACTTGGCCATGTTTTGCCCACTAGCCTAGCTGCTCACTGCATCCTACCTTCCACTCCAGGGTTAGTAATACTGAAATGCCAATAATGCCCTGTGCACATCTTGCTCAACCTCACTACCTAAGGCTGTTCCTCTGCCTGAATGCTCCTCCCCATTTATGCTTCATCTGTGCACCCTTCAAAACTCACTTAGGCTTTCTCTCTTTGGGGAAGGCTTCTCTGACTCTTCCCTGGGAGGGTTACGACTTGAGGGATGCTGTCATATTTATTCAGACCTCCTCAGCACCCACCACAGAGCTGGCCCATGCAGGGCACTCCATACGAGTGCGGCATGAGTAAGATAATCACAGGGCACAGGCTATATGTGGGAGACGTGAGAGCATTCAATTTGAGATGGTTAGGAACATAGGCTCTTGAGTCAGATCTGAATGAGAATCCTGGCTCTGCCACTGACTTGCTGCGTGACATTGGGAAAACTGCTTACCTTCTTATGCCTTAGTTTCCTTATCTGTAAAAAGGGCATGATGCAGAATGACTTGTGATGAGACTAAATGAGATGAGACATGTAAAGTACTTAGCACAGGGCTGAACACATTAAGGGCTCAATACATGTCAACATTTTATTAAATTATGTTTTTTAAATTAAAAGCATTTCCTACCAAGTCCATGTGCTAAATATTGGTCTAATATTGGTCTATATTGCTAATATACACTTTATATTTTCCTTGATTTAAAACAGAAAAGAAATTTGCTGCCTGTTCAGTTCCAAATAATTTCTCAATTTTGAAAACTTAAGAAGAAAATGCCTGGCTCCTTCCTGCCTCAGGCCCTTTGCACTTGCTGCTATCCCCTCCATCAGAGCACCCCCTGCCTCTATCAGAGTTTTGCATGGCCAGCTCCTCCTTCTCAATTAGGTCTTAGCTCAAACGTCACCTGCTCTGACGGTCTCCCTTGAACACCCTGTAGGGACTAGTAATCTCTCCTCCCCTCTGACCCATTCTGTTTTATTATCTTCAATAACAATTATAATTTCTGAAATTATCTTTCTCTTTACTTTTTTATTGTCCATCTCCTTCCATTAGAATGTGAACTTCATAAAAGCAGGCTTCTCACCCATTATGTTCTCACTGCTTCAACCTAAGTTCATAGAGTGGCACAGAGTGGGATCTCAATAAATTCTGCTTTAATTAAGTTTTTTCAACTACTGCAGAGGAACACTACTACTATTAAAAGTTGAATTAAACTTTTCTAGTCTCTCAAGAACCCAGGCACTAGGATACTTCCCAGTTTGCCAGTTGCCTGGATTGTGTCTTTTTAAAATTTCAACAAGTTTTCAAAATAATCAAATACAAAAATTTATACTTTAGGGCTTCCCTGGTGGCGCAGTGGTTGAGAGTCCACCTGCCGATGCAGGGGACACAGGTTCGTGCCCTGGTCCAGGAGGATCCCACATGTCGCGGAGCGGCTGGGCCCGTGAGCCATGGCCGCTGAGCCTGTGCGTCTGGAGCCTGTGCTCCACAGCAGCAGAGGCCGCGTACCGCAAAAAAAAAAAAAATTTATACTTTAGCAAGTATACTCCTTAAATAATGTATCCTTTATGAAAGGATAAACAGCTATGAAAGAAAAATAGAAATCCATTTCATCATTAATTTTTTCTTTTCTTTCTTCTTCTATATATGAAGGACTTTATGAATTACTGTGAGCTTAAGGAATTTGTTCCTTGGAGAATATAATAACTATTTTTCTTTTTTGCCATCTTGCTAAAATTGATCCCAGATGGTACAAAGGTCACCTGCAGAGCAGGCTCTCCCCAAAGTCCTTAAATGTCAAATTTATGAGACTTTACTGTATAAAAATGACTATAAGAAAGAAAATGTTTGGTCAGAAGTGACTATGTTCTTTGATATAACTTGGGACTTTAAATTTTATTTTTTAAAAATCATATTGGAAAACCAAAAAATTCAATGGAAAAATAGGCAAAGCATAAGGATATTCTCAGAAGAAGAAATCTAAATCGCCACAGACATATGAAGGCATGCTCAGTCTTACTAATAATCAAAGAAAAACAAGTTAAAATGACTATTATTTTTACTTATCAGATTTGCAAAAATTTAAAAGATCAGTAGGGCTTCCCTGGTGGTGCAGTGGTTAAGAATCTGCCTGCCAATGCAGGGGACACGAGTTTGAGCCCTGGTTTGGGAAGATCCCACATGCCGCAGAGCAACTGGGCCCATGCGCCACAACTACTGAGCCTGTGCTCTAGAGCCCGCGAGCCACAACTACTGAGCCCACATGCCACAACTACTGAAGCCCGCCCGCCTAGAGCCCGTGCTCCACCACAAGAGAAGGCACAGCAATGAGAAACATGCACACTGCAACGAAGAGCAACCCCCGCTCGCTGCGACTGACAGAAAGCCCGTGCACAGCAACGAAGACCCAACGCAGCCAAAAATAAATTAAATTAAATTTAAAAAAGAAAAAGATCAGTAATATATAATCCATGTTAGCAATGAGGCAGGGCAAAAAACACTCATATACAATGTTGGAGGGAGTATATATTAGTATGTTTTTTGGAGGGTAATTTAGCAGCATCTATTCAGTTTTAAATATGCATGTCCTTTGACCTGCAATTAGACATCTGCACGTCTATCCTTCAGAAATACTGGACATGTGCACAAAAAGAAAATTCACTGCAGCATTATTTGTAACAGAAAAATCAGGAATAACTTGATTAAATGTCCACCAATAGGAGTATGGCTAATAAACACTGGTGTCTTAAAACAAATATAGATTAGGAAGCTTTAAAAGAAGTATGGTAGCTCCTCTGGTAGCATGGAAAGATGTCCATGATCTACCCTGTAGTTAAAAACAATACACAGCACTATTAAAACTGCATTGATATATTTTTTGTTTTTTTCACACATAAACCTACAGCCTATTTTCAATACAGCAGCCAAAGTTATCCTTTTGAAACGTAAGTCAGAACCTTGTTACCTCTTCACTCAAATCCCTTCATTGGCTTTTCTCTCACTCAGATTCAGCGACCTCACCAGGATTTCCACTCCCCACATGATCTGGCCCTCTGCTACTGCTCTTACTTTCTTCCTCTGCCCTCCCTCCCTCAGCTCTCATCATCTTAGCCTTCTCTCCAGCCCTCAGGGGTTTTGTACTTGCTGTTGCCTTTGGCTGGGACTCTTTCCCCCAGATCTCCCCATAGCTGGTTCCTCCCATCCTTCACATCTCTGCCCAAATGACACTTTCCAATGACCACTGTCCCTGAACACAGTCCATGTTTTGGGGGAGTACACTGCTCCTCACCCCTCCCCTTGCCAAAATAGAATCTTCTATTCTACTTCTCTGCCTACCTGTTCGTCACCCCCTTACCACCATTTGCTATAGGATATATTTCCTTCTTTATTGGTTTGTGGTCTGTCTCCCTCCTCCAGAAATGTAAACTCAATGAGGGCTGAGATTTTTGCTCTTTTGTCTCATTATTGGATTCCCAGCACCTAGAATAGTATCTGGCACACAGTAGGTGCTCAATAAATATTTATTGAATGAGTCAATAAAATTTCATTTTTATACATGCATAAAAACAGATGTGGAAAGATACACAGCAAACTATTGACAGAGATTATTTCTGGGGAGTGGGATTGGGAGCTGATGGGAAAGTTTCCATCCTAACTGTGTACATTTCTGTATCATTTGGAATATGCACCACTTAGGTAATTAAAAACTAAATAAAAAATATTTTAAAGGAAAAACATAATGGTTCCATCTCTCCTTCCAAGTGACTCAAAGCAGGCTTTGGGCTCTTTTCTAGAAACACAAAACAATTTCTAAAAAGAACTACCCTAGGTTTGTCTCCACTGCATGTGCCATCAGAGCTCAGAAAATACCAGTAAGCCTGCTTTTCATGATGTTCTAACACCATTAAATAGATCAGGAATTAAGACACACACACACACACACACACACAACACACACACAGACACCATGGTTTGCCCATGCCAGGAGTCTGCTGGGTAAAAAGCCTTTCTAACTAACACACCTGACTCCTTTTTACACCCACTTCCTCCCTCCAGCAGGAGAAAGGAGTTTCACTGGTAGTTCCTTGCGCTGTTTCTTTGACATGGTAAAATCTTTAACACTGCTGTCAGGCAGGGTGAACCTGACGTTGTGGACTACAAAATTCATCCAGTGCTAGAGGGAGCTCTTGAGACAGGATACATGGCCTCTCTTAGAAGCAAATCCAACTTAACTCAGTGTGATAAGCATCTCAGGGACACGTTCACACACACAACAGCTACACAAACCTTGTACTGAGTGTCTTTCACCAGCTGTCACGGTCATGAGGCCTCTGTTAAGTAACTCCTAATCCTCCCCCTAAGGCCTCTATTCCCCAGAAGCATCCCCATGGTAGTACTGATAATACTCTCACTGGGAGTTGTTCCACAGGGCCCTTGACACTAGCTTTTCCTGAACTCTTAACTGACCCATAAACCTCCCTGGTGAGCCTGCAGGGCCTCTTCCCACAGGACAGAAGCTGGGGGAAGGGGTGCAATTCAGCTCTGAGAGGCCAGAAGGAGGCTGGCCCGCCTATCCTGACAGTTTCTGCAACTCACCCTGGAAAGCAGGGCGGCAACAGCCAACTCTCATCACCATTTTGGTATGGAAACTGGAACTCTTAGAATTTTCAGTGAGAACCAACCAACCAGCTGGGTTGTTCTTACCTTTTTTTTTTTTTTTTTTTTTAGGAGAGTCAGCTGGAATAAAAGTCAAGACTATCTGAGAACCAGCCCCTGGTGGACAGTTACACTGATTTTACACATGATTTTCACTATGTTTTGGCAAAGCAACAGAGTTGGGCTGTGGACCTATTGCTGACAATTCTTCTGAACAAGTGCCTCTGGGCTCAGCTTTGCTTCTTCAGAAACACTGCTTTATCACTCCTTAGCTCAAGCATCATTTCTCAGGCCTCATGATTCCAATGACACTTCAGAAAGGACACCAATTTACTCTGGAGGGGTCTGGTTATCGAAATTCACCTTTCTTGGGACCAGAGCACAGGCTTTGGAGTGGGACCATCCATGGGACCTTGAGCAAGAGCACTTATCCCTCTGAGCTCCAGTTTGCTCATCTGTAAAATGGAGATAATACCTACCTGGTAAGATTACTGGAAGGACTGAATGAGGTCATGCAGATATAATGCTTAGTGTTATGCTTGTGACAGATGAGGATTCAACAAATGGTTACAGTATTACTGTAAAGAGAGACCCTAATTTCCCCCCATCTAAGACTTTTTAGGTAGAATCTCTCATAATTGCCCAGAACAGTCTCTCACAACAAACAAATCTCAAGACTGACCACCTTGGAACGTCTTGCCCAGATTCCTCTTGCCTGGAACTTCATCAGAGGAATAGAATTGATATTGCTCAAGTTTAATTCTGATACATGCACACACACGCATACATACACACACCACCACCACCACCACCACCACCACCACCACCACCACCACCATACACTGGAACTGACACTACTAGAAAGCTTGGGCCATAGCTCAGGGATCTCATAAGGCAGCTGAGCGACTCCCAGCCTTGCCTCTGCACAAAACTATGGACAGGAATTTGTTCATTGCCACCATGTGTCACACCAGAGGGATGATAGGGGAACTGTGATAGTGGAGTGTCGAGAAGGCTCATGGATACCTTATACTTGCAGTCCTGCCCCAGCTGGGGGACCACAGTGCTTTGAAGACCACGGTCCCTCAGATCCTTAAGGGGCAACACTCCCTCTTCTCATCAACCCTGCCTCTTCCATTCTGTCCCTCAACCCAACAGAGAGTTATTAAGTGTCAGGCACTATGCCAGGTGCTGGGGGGCTCCTGATCCTGTAGGCAAGGCCAACACCCACATGTAGTTCTTAAATGAGCGTGGGTGTCCCAGGTGTTCTCTGGAAGAAGCCTGGGGAGAAAGGATGGGACAGACTTGCTTTTGGTTACCCTTAGTGTTTTTGGAGCTCAAGACAGTTCTGTTAGCAAGAATGTCCCGGCCAGCAGGCCACTCACCACATTGGTTTCCTACATGGCCCTGACCCACTCCACAGGACTCCGCCCAGTGTTCAGATGTTTGGGGAGACTTTTTAGCCACTTCGAGGTCCACGCCTGAGAGCTGGAGGTGAAACTGCTCCCTGTGGGCAGCCTTCCGGAGCGTGCGGATGGCCTTCCGGAGCCGCTTCTCTGTTCGCTTTATGATGCAGCTCGGATCACAAGAGGCTGAAGAAACGAGAGGGACAGCAGTGGAGGGGTCAGGCTGCAGCATGTGAGCATGTCCAGACCAACTGCAGGACCCACAAACACCCACAGCTCCCTGTGCACAGCATGGGGAGAGGCTTGGAGCTGGGCACCTAGCAGGCTGGGCAGCATTCAATTCAAACAGAAATTTGTTGACCAAAATGGTAGCTTTGGGTTTTGATGAAGCAGATAAAATCATCAGGTTCCAAAACAATTCAGTTTAGTTTGGGGGTGAAAAAAAACAGGAGATACTTCAGTGGTTGCACTATTTCCGGCCACCCCCCCACCCCCGGCAAGAATGATGAAAAGTGAAAGGCAAAGAAATAAGGAGCAAGCCGTAAGAAGTCTGGCACCACAGACTGTTTTCAAACCAACCTGTCACCTCCTTTTGGTTAGTTTCAAGCTCAAACTCAACAGTGATAAACATTTCCTTAGGGGTGCTCGGTCGTCCGGGGGCTCCCGGGACTTGCTTGCCAGAGCTGCATGTAAGATTTGCGTAGCGGAAGCTCTCTTTTACTGAGCTGTGCTTCTCTGTATGAAGAAACAAAATTATCGGAAGCCAAATCCTGGCAAAGCACTCAGCTGAACATTCGCTACAACTCTGTAAACATTTCATTAGAACAACTCTCAAGGGACTAGATGATTAACTCCATATGCCAAGACGCTGCAAGCCCTCAGCTTGCAGTACGATGACACTTGAATCCTGAAGAACCAGTATTGCCACCTAAATAACTTTACAATTTAGCTCTTGAAACTTATTTTCATGAATAAATGCTGGATGTTTCCGACTGACCGGCCACATCTGTGGAAGATGGGGACCAAAGATCGTCTTGCAATCCTGACTGGTAATTTGTTAAGGTACGTTCATGTTCTCATAGTTGGTTTCTTTAAAGCTGGACTATGATGTCTCAAGCAAGGGCTGAGGGGCTTCAAGTAAGGAACGGGCACAGGAGTAGCAAGGAAATTAACTCCTGCTTTCAGGCAAACTGACCTTGGAGTAATTCCAACCCAAAGGGAAAGCTGGAAAGCACGTCAACAATGATGGCTCAGTTTGAAATAACCAGGAGCAATAAATGGCACAAAGAATCAACAGAACCAAACAATATCATGAAGGCATGTAGGAGGGGAGTGAAAGTGTTATGTAAGGCAGGGCTTTGTGCATCCTCATTCCTGACTTTGGCCATCACTCCTCCCTCCATGGCTTCCAGTGAATCTTTTAACTAATGATTGTTAACCAGAACCAAAGAGCAGGTCCAAATACCATCCACACAATTAACTAATCTTACTTTATTGAACTGAAGAATTATCTGTATCGTGTTCTCTAACATTATAAGGATGTTCAAATCAGCAGGTCATCAGGACCAAAGGAAGGAGAAGGCAAATTAATTTTTCCCTAAAGATCTATCTTACCTTTTCAAAAGGCTAACTTCACATCTCAAACTGAACAGATGCTCATTCTGAACCTGTTTTCCTTTCCATTTTTCCATATCTATTTTTTAAACTTTTTATTTTGAAATAAGCTTAGACGTTATAGAAAAGTTGCTAAGAGAGTACTCAGAGTTCCCATATACTCTGCACCCAGTGTCCCCAATGTTAACATCCTACATTTACACGTATCTTTATCAAAACTAAGAAATTAACATTAGTACAATACCATTAAGTGAACTAAAGACCAAATCTTTTTTTTTTTTTTTTTTGCAGTACGCGGACCTCTCACTGTTGTGGCCTCTCCCTTTGTGGAGCACAGGCTCCGGACACACAGGCTCGGCAGCCATGGCTCACGGGCCCAGCTGCTCCGCGGCATGTGGGATCCTCCCGGCCCGGGGCACGAACCTGTGTCCCCTGCATCAGCAGGCAGACTCTCTACCACTGTGCCACCAGGGAAGCCCCCAAATCTATTTTTAAATAATGCTTTCCCCTCTGATTAAAAGTATAAATGCTCACTGTGGGGAATTTGGAAAATGCAGGACAAAAATTAAAATCACTCATCATCCTTCCACCCACATATAACCCACTAATAAGGACATGGTGAGTTTTCTTTGTTTTTCTTCTATTCACGCTTTTTCTTATACAATTTAGGTCGTATTAGATATACACAATGTTACTCTCTCTTTTTCCATCTTAGCATTATAACAAGAACATTTTCAAATGTCATTAAACATTCTTTGAAAACCCATAATTAATAGCTGCATAATGTTCCATCAAATGGAGGTGCCCAAATTAATCTTGTTTAGTTACTTAAAATAGGCACTCATATGTGACTAGAGTGATTTTGCATTTATTTGTTTGTACAGTTTATTTGAGGGTAGATTGGGGAAAGAACCCTCCCTAATACATGACTCCTGATTTTTTTTTCTAAAATTATTCTATGAAATAATACTGGAAATGTGAGCTGGGGAAGAAAGAGGAATGTTGGATTCTGCTCTTTTCATAAGGCCAGGTCTACTTGGAGAGTATTTGTTCTGCTGAAGCCAAATGGCATCACTGCCTCCAAAAACTAAATCCAGCAGGAAAGCTGGATATTACATCTTTGTTCATCAAAGGTTACCCTTTCTGAGCCAAACCTTTTTTTCATTTCTTTGGATTCGGATTTTGGATTATTTTAAGGAAACTCTAAGGTCTAGAAAATTTAACCCAGTATGATCACAAGGTACTAATGCATCTTAAGCCCTCATTGATTCCTATTAACTCACAGCTTTCCCCAGAGCTTCACTCTTTGTACCCTGCAAAGGAAACCCTGAAGAATAACTCCAGAAGCATGCGGAGGTGCCAAGTGAGGCTCTTCTTCATCTCGTGAAGAGAGTCCACAGAGATTCTGAACTGTTCGATCCCATCTGAATGGCTCGGCTCATTACAGGCCCCTTTCCCACAATGCAGGCAAGCTCCCTGCACCAGCCATCTGATTCCATACCTGGTAGTACTGGTCGCAGACCCTCGGGAAACAGATCAGCCTTTTTCAAACTACACTTGCCTTCATTTAGCTTAAAGGTTACACTTGTCCTGACGGTGGCGACATCTTCAGAAAGAAACAAGTGAGAGATGTTACCTTCAGAGGCAAAGGAATGGAAACACCAGTGGGTAATGGAGAGCTGTCCATTGCTGGAAGTACACCCTGAGCCCCTCTCTTATGCTGAGACCAAGAAAGTTTGGGATTGGGGAGCGCCCGTTCCCTTGGACTGGGGGCACCAGGAGCCTCCTAAGAGTTACACTTATCGCTCCATCTGAGATGAATCCAGGGCTCAAACATAACAAAGGAAGGGCCCAAAACAGCCTCAACAGTGAGATGAAAAATGAAGTCATTTCTGTGCCTTTCCAAGAAGGAAGGCCAGAATCCCCCAGGTCAAATTAGAGCAAGACAGCTGAGGGAAATGGAAGGGCAGATTCTCCTAAATAAGCCTGTCCTGGGAGGACAGGCCTGAGGGAGCCACCATTCCAGACAAGGATGGCACTCACTAAACGTGGCTAGGATTTTCAGGGTCTGTGAGGGAGCAAGCCCTACTTTGAGGGTCTCATATGGAAAATTCTGTTCTCCTTCCATGGTCAGTCTTAATCATGTTAGGCTCTGGAGCCAATGACCAGGATTCAAATTCCAGCCCTTCAACTTGTGATGAGAACTTGAGCAAGGTACTTAGTCTCCCTAAGCCTCAGTCTTCTCATCTGTAAAACAGACATAATTACAGTCCTTACGTTACCGGGCTGTTGTGAGGATTAATGAGATAATGTAAAACAAAAAGTGTTTAGCCTACTGTCTGGTACATAGTAAGAACTGAATAACTGTTAACTATTTGCTTGCTCACCTTAGGGTGGCCTTAATCTCCAAGTGATCATCACTACGAGTTTTGGTGAAACAGACTGTGAAGTCCCCTCTGGCTGGGTCCAAACATCAGACAAGACGGGCAGTGAAGGATAATGCTTAAGACTCTGGACCCAAACTGCCTGGTCAATATCCTAGCTCCACTATTTCCTATCTGAGTCACTCTGGATATGTTATTTCACCTCTCTGAACCTCAGTTTCTTCATCTGGTTAATGAAGATAACAGTAAAATTGCCCCAGAGGGCTATAGTGTGGATTAAATCAGCTAATACATGTAACACAGTGGCCGGCACGTTTTAACTGCTCCATCAATTCACACGAGCTGTTATTATCATGCTTTGCATCTCTATCTTTGCTTATATACATAATATGGACATCAAGAACCATTTCCTTATTCAGATGTTCATATGACATCATCACAGATGCTTGTCTAAATCTGGGAGGACAAGGCCTCTTAAAAGCTTTAAATGTCCTTCTTTGTCTTTTGATAAAGGGTTTGGGCCCCTGTCCCTGGTCAGAATCCTTGCTCCCCTTGGCATGTCCCTGTCTCCACTGATGCCATGTGCCCCAAGCCCACATTTCCTGCCAAGCCTCTGAGGTGCTCTATGGTACAGGGAGCTGGGAAGACCTGCGTCTCCTGGTCCTAGAGCTACGTGGGCCTCTGCCCAATATGATGACCCACCAGGGCTGCATGGAGCCTTCCAGCACACAATGGACACTCAGTAAGTGTCTGTTATGTGGCGAGTCAGATCGCAGGCACCAAGGCTACAGGTAAGAACATCCTGTAACGTGCTTGCGGCATCAAAGAGATTAGGAGAAAAGAAAACAAAGCCAACGCCCAAGAACAGTATCCCACAAATGAAGCCCATTGAACACGGTGAGCCCCAGAGACAACACGCAGGTTTGGTAATTACCCCCAAAAGCAGAGTCATTTGATTTTTGCTGTTTGCTCCTGAGAGGAGAGGAAGAGCCGCAGGTGACAGAATAGGCCTCTTGCAGTCCTGACAGACAGAATGTGGATCGTCAGCAGGTAAGCAAGGTTACAGTCTCTCCCGGTGGCAGCTCAAGTCACCCGCAACCCCACTCCACGTGAACCACTAAAAAGCCCCCAGAATACAGGGTCTCAGAGCATGGGCCTCCAGTGGTCAGGGGGCAGCTGGTCAAAGACCTGGAAGCCCTTTGAAGCCATCTAACACCTGAAGGCCAGGAAGGCCTGGCCCTGGCATGAGGACCTGCCCCAGGGCCTGGGACCCACTCACCTGAAGAGAGGTGAATGCCAGAGAGACATCTGAGGAAGCACCTGTCTCCTCCACCACTCTTACCACACTGCAGGGACACGTGGGGTGATACGCTAGTGGGCAGGACCCCCTCCACTTCTAGACAGGACAAAATACAGACACTTACAGAGAGAGAAGGTGTGACAAGGACGGCTGAGTCCCATGCTCAAAGGCCCCAAGAAGAGAAGGTAGTGCCGACGCCCAGCACATTACACGGACACCATGTTTATTTCCCCCAGGGTAAAGGAACGCCTTGTACTCTATTCTTTTCATGCAGAAAAGCAACCAGGAAAACAGAAGTGAGTTCCAACCTACGCAGAAGCACAGAAGGAAACCCCCAAGGGCCTGCAAAGTATCTCCTGTTTTTGAAGGATTTAAAGAACGGCTGCTGCAGCTCGGGGGAGGAGAATGCAGTGGAGGACTGGTCAGCCGCACTCTGGGTCCGGTGGGACCAGGGGGACGTGGGAGAGTGCTGCTGGGCCAGCGGTGAGCCCGCGCACTGAGCCCGAGCCTCGGCGCCTCTTACCCACACAGTCTTTTTTATTCCAGTGGAGCTTGTGCGCAGAGTGGCACCGGCATTCGTAGCTGCCCACGGTGTTCACGCAGACCTGCTGACAGCCTCCGTTGTTGACGCTGCACTCATTCGTGTCTGTGGAGCAAAACGCTCTCCTGTCACAGCAGCCATTTGCTGACCTGGCTGACACTATCCCTCCATCAAGGAAGGAGCAGGAGGTGAGTCGCACGGCTGAAGCTCACTGAACTAAGGGAAGGTGCTGACTGCCTTCAGAATGTGCACTTGGCACGAGCTGACCCACTCCCCACTCAGTGGTCTTCCTGGCACGAGCCTCACCAGCATGGACTCAAGTTCCATTCTTGACCAAACATTTCCGCCAGTAAGGACACTCAGAAGGGGTCACACTCTATTTTCAGGTGTCAAATTCAGACACTGCACAGGTTTCCAGTTTAAAACTCCACCATCCTCCTGGGCTACATCCCAAGAGAGACAGAGAGAATTAGGACTCCCCACTTGGCGGTTCATATAGTTGGGATATAGATAAGAAAAATGACTTGCACTAATCCCCATCAACTTGAGACTGAGTCCAGGTCAGAAGGTGACTCCAACTAAAACCCAAATACACGTCCATATTCAGGGAATATTTCCTCGGGGTTTCTTGATGGACTGGAAGGGCATGTGTTCAGCCATGCCAGGGATGTGTTGAAAAGGAGAAGAAAAACAACACTATCTACAGCAAATCACTACTATCCATTCTTCTTAAGGACACAGGAAACGAGGATTGGGCAGGAAGTACTAAAGCCAGTGGTTCCCACATCCTCAGATCCCCAAAATCACCTTGAAGCCCTAGACTTTTAGAATAAGAATCAGAATCTGTATTCTCAAAGATTGCTGAATGAATCTGATGAGTAGAGACAGCAGAGTGATGCCAAATCTGACTTAAGCCATAGTTTACTTAGCTGTAAGGTCATGAGACATCAGAACATGTTGCTGCAAGGGCTCAGAGCAGGGAGACAGAGTCCATGGTCCCACTTCCAGCTCAGAGACCTGCACAAAGACCAGCTCAAAGAGCTCAAACCAAGCTCCACAGCCAGTTCCTATGCACAGCAGAGCTGTGGAATCAGTTGGCGCACTGCCAAGCCTCTCCGAGGGCCATGACTTTACTATCTTGGCAAGTTCCAGTGGACAGGGCACCAGCTCCTGAGAGACCCACCCACTGTCTGAGTACAACTGTATCAATAAAGTCCATAAAGAATTCACAACTGAAAGAGCTCAGCTCTTCTCTCTACTCCATTTCACACGTGACGAGTTAAAGGGATCAATGTGGGACGATTTCCCAGAGCAGCTGCTTCCCTCGAGTCGATGGACTCCCTACTCCTGTATAGGGCCTGGTATGTCCGGTTCAGCCCCCAAGGTAGAAAAACTGGCCCTGATCTGGGGAAACCTTAGGAATAAGTCCCAGCCTCATCCAACTCTAGAGGGATTCCACTCACCTCCACAGTGGGTAAAGCCATAGAGGGTGTACCCTTTGTTGCAAGCACATGCAAACGTGCCAGGGTGGTTGATGCAGCTGTGGTCACAGGTCCTATCCAAAGAGCATTCATCCACATCTGTAATTGTCAAAGGGAGAGGGGAGCTGAAACCAACTCTGAGGGACAGTGGAGAGAAGAACACACTTATAAGAACACCAGTTGCTGACCAATAACAAAAACAACAAAGTGAAAATTATCTATCAGTTCTCCTGGCTCACTTGTGTTAAACAAAGTGTTGAGCAGCCCACAATAAGTATACTCACAGCCAGGACCCTTATTTCCAAATTCTGTTGCACACTGCACTTGCCTAAAAGCTCGGTTGGTCTCTCTCACCCATGCTTATCTGCAGGGCTGAATAATTTAAAATATTTAAATGAAGTCAAATGAGATAACATAACTAAAAGGGGTTTGTAAACTATTAGGGTGCTGCCTGTGCATTATTACAGTTCTATTACTAATTGGTAAAGGAGCAATAGTAATTTTATAAGCTATGGCCAATTAAAAGGAGAAAACACTTGAGCCGGAGATAAATCTAGCTCCTATCTCTTTTGGGTCTTGCCAGAATTCATCTTCTGGCCCCAGGAGGCCAGTGGATCCTGGGTTTTAATGCCCTCTGCACTAAAAGAATGCATTAACATTAACATCCTCAGTAATTTTCTATTGCAGACACTGACATGTGGTGCTTAAGCACCAAACAGGATCCTCTTGGCCAATCCCTTGGCTTTGTTCCTCCCCCATGGTTCAGTCCCAGTTCCTCCCCCATGGTTCCATTCCAGTTCCTCCCCCATGGTTCCCTCCCTTCCCGGTTCAGCATGAAGGCATCCCTGGCTGCAGTTGAGGTCATGGAAACTAGCCTCAGGAGGCTGCATTTGTCAGTCTAATCATCTCTTCTTCCCTGGTCTGGTTCTTACATCTTTCCTGTACACTAGAATCTCAGTGCTTCACTTCCTCAACTCTTCGGAAGATTTTAACAGAGTTATGACTTGTATCTCCAAATGGATAAACCAGGACCAGCACAGGACTCAGTGGAAGCCAACTAAACCATTGCTAGATCCCTTTTCAACACCAAACGTGCCACAAGAAACTATGTTAACAAAAAACAAACATTTGGAAGGGACTGGAGGAATGAAAAACATGAAATAAAAGAGGGCAAAATCTTACAAAACCTCTTCATCCGTAACTTTTCCCAGAAGTCCTGACAATTTCTTTAGTAAGTTTGTTCTGTGTAAATATTTGTTCTACCAAGACTGATCAGTGAAAAATGAGAAAAAGTCCACTTCTTCTGTAGTAATTGATATCATTCTATGAATTCTTTTATTAATATCAGCCAGTTACCGAGAAAGTGGGCTCATTCAGTAGCTGACTTTGGCTGCTCACAACAGGCTTTTGCTTTGTCAAAAATAAGCAGATCGCTTTCTAATTCCTTTTTAATGTGTTGACACAGCTTAAATAGTATTTCTTGCTCTATACATTATGAAACATTATGTGGAACGGCAAATTTTCCTTCCAAGCCAAACAGAAGAAAACTGTGCAGTAGTCACCTAGAGTGAACTCGCTGAATTTAAAGGGGTGTGAAGTGTCTGACAAATTACGTACCAAGAAGAAAAAAACAAGAGAGAAACCTAATTCACACCATAAGATTATAGAAAGGTAATGTTGCATCTTTATTATATGAAGTGAAATCAGATATTATTTTCTGATTTTGATTTAATTCTGGGATTTCTAACAAAATAAGTTAGCTTGTTCTTATTCTCAGCAATGGATCAGAAATAAATGACAGCACATCTTTCCTGAGAGTTTCTTTCTATATATCAGTGGGGCATAAAATGTGCTCAGCTGAAAATATAAATGATGCCCCCAACCCAAAACAGCTTATCACTGTGCAAAACACTTATATTAATATCAACAACTGCTACCCAGAGAAGTTCCCTTGCTGCGCCCCTTATATGGGAAGGATGTGTCTGAGAAGGGGTCTGAAATCCTGCCCAAGAACTGCCCAGCCTTTCCTCAACTTAATCCCCTCCCTCCCTCACCCCTACCCTTTCCCCAAACACCAAAGGCTGGTCATTCAAACAAGGCCTATAAGGAAGGGACCAACTGGTTGACCCCAACTTTTTGCTGAGAAAAGGTATGTTAACTAAATCAACTTTTTGTCACCAAATTTTGTTAGAAAATCCATAACATTAAAGGGAATTTTAGAAAGGGAAAATTATTCATAATTTCAACACCCTAATGCAACCCTGCTTGCATTCTGTGATCCATTCCATTTCTAGCAGCGAGCTCCGCTGTAATCACACCACATGGGTTCACTGAGGTGTTCTCTAATCATTAACAGCTTAATTTCCAAAATATACCTGTGAGCTACCTCAGTGTTTCTATTTTACTTAACAGATGAAATAAGTGAAGCACAGGGTGGAGGTTGGATTAATGACTCCGTAGAGAAGCCCAGCGAGCCAGTCTCTGCCCGAGCAGGGTTTCGTCTTCTCCGATCCAACCAGTGGGCATTACACAGCACAGCTAGCTATGTTTCAGGACATACCTTGGCAAGACTTCTCATCTGTTAATAATTTAAATCCCTTTTTGCAGCTGCAGTCAAAACTGCCCACGGTGTTTTTGCAGAAATGATCGCAACCTCCATTGCGCGTCTGGCACTCATCAATATCTGTAACAGTCAAGCATCGGCAAATCAGACAGCGATACTTGCCTCGTTATCCACAAATCCCTGAAGTGCTATTGTGTGTGCTTCATTATTCTCTGAAACAAAACAGACCCATAAAAGCATTTAAGGATGTTTGCTGATGTTTTTAAACTTACACATGTTCTCTTGTCTGGCTTAACCCATTTTGAAAGACAAGTGCCTGGTCCCCTGGAGAACTCTGACTTACACTGCCCCTCCCTTGACTAGCATTAAGGAAACAAGCTATGGGAAAGAACGGTGATGTCCTATTATATTCTCATCCTTGCACAAGTCTCTCAAGATAAGATGGCTTCCTTTCCTATACTTCCCATTCCAGTTTAATGATTAAAGTTATAAGGAACTAGAATATTTGTTTTGGCAAATTACACCACGATCAAATAGCCTCAATGCTTTTAAGTGATTTCTGACACTCAATTAATTTTATCTTTTCTCAGTTTCAACTGGTAACTGGTTATCTACTTTTTTATCACGTTAAAGAACTAAGCCTTTGTACTCTGGCCCATGAAATACTAGGTCATCGGGGTCTCTATTCATCAGTACAAGTTAATCGTACAGTTATTCATTGTTCTCTGGATAACAATCTTGGCTGTTATTTATATAATAATCTCTAGACTGTTATTTATGATATGATGATATTATCTCCTGCAAAAGAATGTTCCCTTGAACAACTGCTTTCTTCTAATAAGGCCACTGCCTGAAATGGATCATTTGATGTTTGTAGAAGCTGACCTTCTCAACAGTTAGTGAAATTAAGCTGGTTCTAATTAAGCTTACTCAGTTACAACCTTCTACTAGCCCAGGGAAGAAAAGCTTCCTTTTGATCAATATGAATCATAAGCAAATCTGGAGTCACTCAGGAGGTGTGGAGGGGAAGAGCTTTACTCCCACACATTAGCCGCATGGAGAGGCACAGGCTACCTTTACAGGTCTTCCCATCCAACTGGAGACTGAATCCGACGGGACAACTGCAATGAACACCTGTCGAAGTATCCTTACAGGTGCGATCACAGCCTCCGTTGTTGACAGCACACGTTTCTGCCAAGGAGGTAAGAAAAAGGCAGTTAGCTTCCTAAAGAAGTGCTCACACAGCTGGGAAGAAAGGGGTATTGGTGCAGTGTTAATACTTGACAAAAATTCATGAAAGTCAGGAAGCGTGTGGGGTCCTCATGGTCATATCCCAAGCCTCTGCCACCCGCAGGTGAGTTAGAGGGAGAACAGGGGCAGCTCCTCCCTGCACCCATCTAAATAAGTGACATCTCCCGAGGAAGCCTGACAGGGTGAGAGAGGGGGAAAGATGCCTCTGCCAACCTGCTGAGCCTTTTCAGTGGCAGATTTGAAGCCACTAAAAGTTCCTGTTGATCGACAGCCAGTGACCTGCAAGTATGACCACATCTAGCAGCCTAGATGTGAATGCAGAACACAGCAAAGGGGGATGTTCCTTCCTTTATCCTGAACCTTCTCTATTCACCATGTGTAATGGGCAATGCCCATGCCACCCATTCCCTTGCCACACACCAATGACTTCCTCCTGGCAACTGCCAAGTAACTCAGATTAGAAGTTTACCTTTCCTTGAAAGGAGAAAGACCTGTCATAGTTACATGAAAAAGCAGCCGCAGTTGTTAAATCATATCTATAGAGATGAAGAATAACAAGCTAATGGCCTTCTATTTCTGTATATCATGCATGAATTCCAAGTAATACACAAATGTTATTCAACATTCATTCAACGGTTAGCGCTTAGGCATCCAGAAACTGATTTTACTTCCATAGCTACCTCTGTAAAGCCTCGGGGGCAGGGAGGGGGGGGGGGCGGTAAACTTAATTCTGATTAAATATGACAGATAGAACATGTATGTTTATCTCTGTTTCCTCACCAAAACTCATTAAAATGAGAGTAAATAAATTTTTTAAAGTATAAATCCTTAAGGACAAATAAAAGACAATAGATGAAAGATGTCAAATCTTCTGGAAGTGGCATGTCAATGGAGGAACAGTAACTGGCATAGCAGAAAGTTAAACCCTAGCAGTGGGGCTTCCCTGGTGGTGCAGTGGTTAAGAATCTGCCTGCCAATGCTGGGGACACGGATTTGAGCCCTGGTCTGGGAAGATCCCACATGCCGCGGAGCAACTATGCCCGTGTGCCACAGCTACCGAGCCTGAGCTCTAGAGCCCGTGAACCACAACTACTGAGCCCATGTGCCACAACTGCTGAAGCCCATGCGCTCTAGAGCCCATGCTCCACAGCAAGAGAAGCCACTGCAACAAGTAGCCTGCGCACCACAACAAAGAGTAGCTCCTGCTTGCCACAACTAGAGAAAGCCTGCACGCAGCAACAAAGACCCAACATAGCCAAAAATAAATAAAAATAAAATAAATTAATTAAATTTATTTTTTAAAAAAAACCTAGCAGTCTGCAGAGTGATGCCAACAAGTGGTAAGCTCATCTGAGCCACAGAATCCCAGAGAGGCTCAGGAACTGGAGGTACTAAAGTTAGTCTAGAGGCAGAGGTGAGGACGGAGTTAAAAATAGGAAGATTGATTGAGAGTCTGTATAACAGATAGGCTCCCAGATCCCCATCTTAATTCCACAGCCCACAGCACATCCCTATTTGGACTAAAGCAGATAAATTTCTTCTCTGGAAAAGGGCACCAGTAACAGCAGAGGAGGTGCTGTCAGGTGAAAGTCTATACTGTGAAAAGAGAGATCTCAAACTTTCACCTCCTCTGCACTCCAGTTCCCAGGACACTGGCAGCCAAGTCTAAATCCCCTCAGCAGGAGACTGAAGGATTCCTCTCCAGCCAAACTGACCGGCCCAAGTGAAAAGACCTATAGATTCTGGCATTTGAAGATCTCCAAATGAAATGACTAAGCCACTGCCTAGTCAACCAAGCATAAAGCCCACCAGCTGACAGAATATCCAAGTGGCTTTTCAATATTCCACTATTAAATAAGAAAAGTCAGCCAAGGATCACCGGACATTTCAGGAAAGCCTCTAGTATGAAATAAATACACCAAATCAAACAAACAAGGGAAAAGGAACCTGAGGGAAGCAAAGATAATACAGGGAACAACAGAGAAGTTAGAAAATCTTATCATTACTTTCCTCAGGGAGGTAAGAAAAGCATCTATGAAATAAGAACAGGTTCCTACAACAAAAGACCAAAGTAAAATTCTTAAAAAATTAAAATATGAAAGCTGAAATTTAAAAAGAACCCTATAGAAGGATTAGAAGAAAAAAATGAAAGATCTCCTAGAAAGTAGAACAAAAATATCAAGAAGAGAAAAAAGAAGAAAATTTGAGGAGCAATCCAGGAATTACAACAGCCAGCTAATAGGAGTCCCGGAGAGAAAGAGAAAAGTGAAGAAAGTTATCAAAAGAAAAATTTCTCAGAACCAGGGGATGCGAATGTCCCTCTTGAAGAGGCCTACTCAGTGCTCAGAATAACAAGTGGGACAAATCCCACAGTGTGGACATTGTTGTGAAATTTCAGATCACCAGGGACAAAAAGGAGACCCTGAGAACATCCAGAGAGAAGCTCTCGTAGGTTCCATACAAAGAATCAAGACTAAAAGTGACTTAGACTTCTTGAAAGAACACTGAATGCTCAAAACGATAGAGCGCTATTTAAAACTCTGATGGAATATTTTTCCCAACTTTGAATTCTATCCTGAGGCAAATTCTCAAGAAAGGGTGAAGGGAGACTATAAAGGCATTTTCAGGTATGCAAAGTTTTAAAAAAATCTATATCTACCCATGTAAACTAACAAAAGAGAAGACATGGGATCCACCAAAACAGGAGCATGGGTAAGGGAATTCCCAGGCTGTGGCTCAGGGATAGGCCAGGATGACAGAGATGCAGCTGGCCCAGGATTCAGGCCCTGCTAGAGCAGGGTGGAAGCCTCAGAAGGGACTTTTTAAGAAGAAAATAGAATTGATAAGTTATCTGCTGTATCTGAACATATTGTAAAGGTTTTAGAGCTCCGCCAGAAATTTGCAAAAAAAATTGGTAAGAGGTACTAAGAAAACTAAGCAAACAAAGAAAACATAATCATAGCACATTACATGACTCAGGGGTGAATCATATTTAGATATTCATAATATGTAAATTGTGATAAAACTATATTAAGGATATGGGGGAAGGGGACAGAAGGGAGATATAACTTATTCTTCTGTGGTAGGAAGTCAAAAGCTAATATCTAAAACTGACACATCAAGGGAATTCCCCGGCGGTCCGGTGATTAAGACTCCGCACTCTCATTGTCGAGGGCACAGGTTCAATCCCAGGTCAGGGAACTAAGATCCCACAAGCCATGTGGTGCGGCCAAGAAAAACAAAAACAAAACAAAACAAATAAAACTTGACACATTAAGAAATAACTGTAGGACTTCCCTGGTGGTGCAGTGGTTAAGAATCTGCCTGCCAATGCAGGGGACACAGGTTCGAGCCCTGGTCTGGGAAGATCCCACATGCCGCAGAGCAACTAAGCCCGTGTGCCACAACTACTGAGTCTGCACTCTAGAGCCTGTGAGCCACAACTACTGAGCCCGTGTGCCACAACTACAGAAGCCCGTGTGCCTACAGCCTGTGCTCTGCAACAAGAGAAGCCACCGCAACGAGAAGCCTGCACACCGCAACGAAGAGCAGCCCCCGCTCGCTGCAACTAGAGAAAAGCCCGCACACAGCAACGAAGACCCAACGCAGCCAAAAATAAATTTATAAAAAAAGAAATAACTGTATACACTTCCCTTTTCAGAAACATGTGGGAGGGGGAGTCAGGAGAAGAAGAAACAACTAGGAGAATTGAAAATTGTGGGCCCTGGCAAATGGCTAGTTAGGAGACAGGGAAATGATATATTGCTTTACAAGCTTAATAGTGCTAATTAAGTTTTTAAGGTTTTTAATATTATTCATATGTACTATTTTAAGGCAATTAAAAATAATAATTTTAATAGGGCAGAAAAGAGCTCAGAAATGTCACCTGCCTGGTAACCAATGGCTGCTTAATATCTTACCTGACTATTAAATCCAGAAGCTATCGAAAGATCAGTTTTGTTGAGGCCAGGCTGAGCTTTCTCCAGAATAATAACGTCAAATGATCTGATGCCCACCCTCACAGCCACCGCTGAACGTCTGCAGTCACCTCCAGCTCCAGCAGACCGGCTGCCAGACCTTCCTGTGTCCCCCAGCCAAGTGCCACTCTTCTCCATTCATCTCTTCTGCCATTAACATGGGCTGAGTCCAAAATAGAAGACTCAGTGGACAAAAACCCAGCCAAATTGCCATATGCTAAATAGGGGCTGCCCAAAATGCCTCTCTCGTCACAGTCACTCAGAGGGCGGGTGGTCTGACATGCACTGACCACCCACTAAGTCCTAGACAGCGGACTCTGGGCACTTTTGCATATTATTGTCTTAACCGAGCTTCCTGATAACCCTAAGAGGTCAACTGATTACATCCATTTTATTTATTTATTTTTTTATTTATTTTTTTTTGCGGTACGTGGGCCTCTCACTGTTGTGGCCTCTCCCGTTGCGGAGCACAGGCTCCGGACGCACAGGCTCAGCGGCCATGGCTCACGGGCCTAGCTGCTCCGTGGCATGTGGGATCTTCCTGGACCGTGGCACGAACCCGCGTCCCCTGCAACGGCAGGCGGACTCTCAACCACTGCGCCACCAGGGAAGCCCTATTACATCCATTTTAGAGGAAGACCAGGACACAGCGGCTCGGGACAGTTTGCCCAAGTCTCAGCGCAAGTCTCAGCAGCGTTATGACGCTAACCCAGTTATTCTGATGGCTGGGCCGGCGCTCTTCCCACAATACCAGGGGTCCTGGATGGTGACTAAGCAATAGCAGTGAGTGGAGAGCAGACACACCCTGGCTGGACAGGAGCTGCTGACTCTAATTCAGCTGGTCTGAGGGCACATGGGCCCCAGGCTCAGGCCTGATGCAGTAAGTTGGGGAGGGAAAGGGACAACGTCAGTGGCGGGGGAGGGTGGATGAGGTGCCTACCCATGAGCAGGCGCCGTTTCACCCGTTTATCCCCATCTGCCATGGATGTGGCATTGCTCTCCATCACCTCCAGGGCAGCGTCCTCTCGCTCTGCAAGAAATGCAAACAGCACAGTTCTCAGACTAAATGAGTCAGATTGTTCATCCCCTGCACAACCACTTCTGTGGAAATCCCAGACATGAGAACAATGTGAGAAATGTGACTCTGTTCATTCAATAAAAATATGTTGTAATGAGGCTCTGTGTTAAATGGCCTCAGAGCCTTAATAGACATTAAATATGGAAAAGATTTTTTTATTCTACCGTACTAACCAGAGACCTTGGGGAACGCAAGCTTCAGATTCACTCCAGAACCCTCAGTCCAGGACAAAGAGAACCTTGGATTGGGGAACATCTGAAATGGAGCTAGCAAAGGACACGCCATGAAGGGCAGGACAGGCAGGCATCCCACCAGAAATATGCAACCCTGGCTCCTGCTGATGGCAAAGGCCACCTGTCATCGTGAACAGCTAGCTTTAACTTTGCGTTGCCCTGGCCTTTTGGGATGTGCTGTTCCGATCTTCGGAATACCAGCTTCAGGAGCAGCCTAATCCAGGAGAGGAAAAAGGGCTTTCCAAGGTCTCACAGGGAGAAAGGGGCCCCCAGTCCAGGCCTAGACTACTTCCACGGCCACATGCGAGGCAGCATGGGACATGCTTGAGGGCATGTGCACTGGAAACACCCTGCCTCTAGTACTAAACAATATTAATCGTTAGGGTTAGGGCTGGGGTGGGGCGAGCAGGCTGGGGAAGACCCTAACCCAGTGTTGGGGTCACCATTCACCAAGGCAGCTCCTTCCATCCGTGTGCATCTTGTACTGGGGATGGCAGCTACACTCTGGGCCTGCAGCAGTGTCCTCACAGGAGTGATGGCATCCGCCGTTTCCATGGTTACAGGTCACTGAGAGGAAAAAGAATCAAACCATAAAGCACGGAGGTTTCCACAACTGGGGCTGTACTTGCTCCCGAAGAACTCTTGATTTTCATTCAGGAAGTATTCGAGCACCTAGCATGTGCTAGGAATTGTGCATAAAAGACAGAACCTTGACTCAGACCACGTCCCTGTCTATATCAACAGGTAGTCACGATATGACTTGTAGAAATGATTAATGACAGATTTAGAGCAACGTTATACAGAAAGATAGACATGGGAAGGTCAGGGGAGATTTTTCAGTATTTAAAGGAAATTATACCAAAAGATTCCAAACTAGTGCTTTGCTCTATCACGAGAAGTACTAGGGCGTTTGGAAATGCTATAACACTTAATATCTGGAACAGACAATATTTAATTTGTATGTATATGTTAGGCTTTCTCTCATCAGATTCCATGTGGATTAGTTAAAAGGGAGGGTAATCAGAGGAAATGATGACTCTTTGCACACAGTTAATGCAACATTAACCAATAATTACAAAGCTTATGTATGAACACATTGATGACAAGCCAAGGGGGAAAAAAAAAACAACTACAAAACTATCTATTCATCAAACTCAACAGTGGTTACCTCTGGCAAAGGAAATGGCAAAGGAAAAGGGGGAAATGTTATATGTTTCTTTGGACTGTTTAAACTCTTACACAACCATTTTTAATTTTCTAATTTAAAAGAACTAAAAACATATTTGCGCTGTGAGAAAAAACTGTTCTATGACTATAGCTGTGTAAAAATTGTGTACGCGTATCAACAACAAAATAGGAATAGGAAGGGCTTCCCTGGTGGTGCAGTGGTTGAGAGTCCGCCTGCAGATGCAGGGGACACGGGTTCGTGCCCCGGTCCGGGAGGATCCCACATGCCGCGAAGCGGCTGGACCCGTGAGCCATGGCCGCTGGGCCTGCGCGTCTGGAGCCTGTGCTCCGCAACGGGAGAGGCCACAACAGTGAGAGGGCTGCATACTGCTAAAAAAAAAAAAAAAAAAAAAAAAAAAAAAAAAATAGGAATAGGAAAAAGCAAAACAACTGATTGTGTGGTGGAATTCTGGATTATTTCTTTATTATATCCTCAAGTTTTATAATATCTGAATATAATCTTATAATATTATTTGAGCAGTGATACCTTAAAAACGTTTTAAGTTTTTAAAAGTAAGTTTTCAGGTAGTCTACTGGCTCCCAAAAAGCTGTAAAATGCTGAGTCTCACTCCACAGGTGGCTCTCCTGTGGAGACCTGGGTCCTCCTTTTGAAGACAGCTGGAGCCAGCCCCACTTTTAGGGGCCCTGTGAGGCTGTCAGAACCTGTTGTTGGTGACGGTGGCATCAGCCCTGGTTTGTCAGGCTTTGAGGTTGCACTCTGGTTTGCGATGGAGACAACAGAGAGGAGTCTCTCACCGCCGAAACTGCCTCTCCTTCTCTTAACCACTGAGGTCTACTCACTGTAAACAACCATCCCCAGCAAACTGCAGGCGTCTTCTAGAGGGTCCATGACTTTGGGAAGAGTTCCTACAGGGAAACCCTCAGTGTCTCCTCTGGCGTAAATAGTGGTTTAGGAGCACCTTTAATGGCTGGTTGTTTCCTATTATCCATTGGAGCTATTATTGTGTTTCCTCATCGTGTGGCAGCTGCGTCTGGACTGTGTACACCGTTCATTGACTCACCCATTAAACAAATGTGGATTGAGCACATCCAGGGGAAGACTGAGAGGCAAAAATAAGACAAGATCCCTGACTTGGTGGGGCTCGTAGTTGGGGAGACAGACACATAAATTCAACTCCAGATTCAACCCAATCGTGTGGTTGAATCAAACACACAATTCAACCCCAGAGTGCCACGTGCTATCATCAAGGAATAAACAGCGCTATGGGAGCCAAAATACAAACTGGCTGCCTTGTCCGAGGCCATCGGGGAAGGCTTCCGACGTTATGTATCATGGTGACCAGGAGCACAAGCCTTACAGTTAGGCAGGCCTACGTGTGAATCCTACATTTGCCACTTACTTCCTGTGTGACCCTGTAGCTTTACCTTCTCCACGATTTTCTCCACTTAGCTCATCAGGCGGTGACTGTAAGAATTAAATGCAACGTGGCACCTCTTTAGACAAGGCTTTGCACATAATAAATGCTCCCCCAAAGTAGCTATTATTTTATCATGATTAGAAGTTAGGCAGGATATGAAAAATTGAGTGAGAATTCACCAAGCTAGGAAGGAAGGAAGGCTTAGAAAAGCCTTGGAGGCATGAAAGAATGGGGGCTTTCTCCAAAAGCCAGGAGTCTGGTGTCTAGAGAAAGGAGGCTGACAAGGCTTGTATAAGAAGCAGGCACCAGGTACCAAAGAGCTGCCAGATGAGGAAATTTGACTCTATTCTATGGGAACAGAGAGACCTGGCCCCCAACATTCACACTCCTTACTCCTGAGTGCTATTTCCTTCCGACTGGTTCTTTTAGAAAACATCATTTCCCTTCCCTACAAGAGATTACCCTCAATATCTCACGTGACTGCCTTCCCTGATGTTTCTGATGCTGGGCTGCACAAGACAACCTCTGGGGTAGGATGGTTCCCAGCACAGCTGTGTGCCAGTCTGTACTTACAGGTGCAGTCTCTCTGGTTCTTGGCCAGCTCAAAACCAGGCCTGCACTCGCAGGCAACGCTGCCCCTCGGGGCCTCCTTGCAGATGTGACTACAGCCGTGATTCTTATTCATGCAGCTCAGACCCTCTGCAAAACAGCAGCACGCAGCCAGTGACCAGGTTGCAACAGAATCCTGACCCCGGGAGTGAGGCAAGGGTCTGGGGGGTGGGCCACAGACCTGCCTGCCTGGGTGTCCATCAGTCCCATGTTTTAAAAGAATACATCACTCAAATCAAGCCAGGTCATTTAACAGAGATATGAAAACTTTCTTATGTCACCCAAGAGATAGGATGTTTCAATTCCCCAAAAGAGGTAGGAGCTCTCCCAATACACTGAAAAGAAAGTACCCACCAGGAGGGAATTCCCTGGTGGTCCAGTGGGTAGGACTCTGAGCTTTCACTGCCGAGGGCCCGGGTTGAGTCCCTGGTCGGGAAACTAAGATCCCGCATGGCATGGCCAAAAAAAAATTTTAAAAAATAAAGAAAGAAAGTACCCACCAGGAGCTCTCTGTTGGGTGTGGAATCAGAACCTGTGGACCCCAGGAACATGTCCTCAGACTCTTATCTCTGCCATGTTGTTACCCATGCTGATCAAGAATACAAACAGAAAAGGAGAATCTCTCTACAAAAATCTGAAGATAGACTGATGAAGATTCCCAACCTTTTCACATATTCTTGAAGATGACTTTCAGAAAATTTCAACCCTCCACTCTACCCCCACCAAATCCACACTTTGAAGGTGACTGAGACTACTGTATCTCAGCATCACCCCATGGACACCTGCCCAGGGACCTCTCTTATGTGACCACCTTCAGTTAGTCCCTGGGCCCTCCCTCAGTGGGCTTGGAGGACAACAGCAGAGAGAACAGAGAGAGACCTCATATATGTGGTTTCCTTTAGCTGCTGTAAAATCCTTCTCAGGTATACTGTAATTTTCATTAGGCCCGATCTTGTTGTAACTGTGGTAGGAAACAGGGTTATTTTCCTGGATGGTTTAACATGCATCTAAATGACGGGGTCATAGAAAAGTAGACACCTGTGTGGTTTGCCACCATCAGGCCTCTTCTCAGTACCAATCCTTTAGGGGGCTCTGCCGCCTCCCAGCACTCTGAAGGAACTGTTATCAAACCCAAGAGTAATCTCTAAACCTCTCCTTGGTTTGTACAACATTAATAAGCACGTCTTCACGGGATGCTTCTTTGCATTTGTGCAATGTTAACTCTAAAACACCTTTAAGAGTAGGGATTTTGTTATTGATTCTCCACTAACAAGACATTTTCTAATACTGGAAGTGGCACTATTTTAACTGAGTACAAAAAGCTTTCATTCAGCTTCGCTAGGATCCAATACTGTTCCGTATTGTGCCCCTAAAACCTTAGCCAATTGGTTCTAATGAAGTCAAAAGTCATTTCTCTCCAGTTCTCACCATGGGGCCGTTGATCTGTGCTTAACTGGAATGATTGTTTTAATACAAACAGATGTCATTCCTATTCCAAAAGACAGAGCAACAGTTAATACATCCCATATTCTCTTAAAACTATCTTGTTTTTTATCTGACAGTTACAAGCTGTTTGAACTCCACCACTCAATCTGCTGGAACTTGCTGGGATTCGTTCACCCGTGCCAAGGGCTGCTGTCAATTAACACAGAAAGAAGCTTGCACGGGGTCAGTGGAAAGCTCTCTTTGCTCTGGCTGGTGACTTCTGAAGGCGTTATTTGCTCCCAGTAATAAGATGGCACAGAAGGTAAGAGTTGCCTCCAGAAGCAGTGTCCTGTTCCCCTAGGAAGGCCCAGCAAGCATTACCTTTGTTCTTGGATCAGCAGAACATTTGAAGTAATAGGGCCCAGGAGCACCCAAGGGTAAACGTAACAGTGCCCAAGAAAAGGCAGCAGTAACACCTGTGAGGTACACTCCTAAACAGGTCAGCTGCTTCTTCCTCTTCTTCTTTTTCTTTTTCATTCTGTTTACAAGTCTGTTCAGACATTTGCAAAGTGACCTTTACTGCCTCAGAGCAATCCATTTACACAAGAGATATTTTGTAAGAACTGACTGTGTGCCAGATACCATGGGGATACAAAGAAGTTGCCCCCTGATGTCATATCCTATCAAGCAAGACCTAAAGTTACCAGGAGACATTGGAGGTTTAAATGGCTCTGGAAATGCTAAGGGCTTTTTAAGAGTTGACCCCGAAGCTTTTCACAGTCCCCTGGCTCAAAACAAGGTCACTGCTAGGGGTGGCAGATGGATCTGGTCCAAACTGGGAGGCCCAGCTATGGTTCTGGCTCCCCCAGAAACTGCCCTGGCAGTCCTGTTTCAGGTCGTTAGTTCACCAGGAAGGAAACAGCTCAGAAATGTGAGAAATATCCCATTCTGGTGGTCCCCAGGCTCAGGGTCTCACTGAAGAATATTTCTGGAAACCAAATAAAAGTATGCCTTGCAAATAGGGCAAGAAAAGGGGGAAACAGCCTCTGCTGAGAGCACAGCCTCTTCCTCACTAACCTGACACCTTCCTTACTACTCTAAAAAGGCAGCAGTGCAAACATCTAAAAATACTCTTGGAGCAGACAAAACAAAAGAGGAATGCTCATTTTGAGAGCCTGAGCTCCCATGAATAGGCACAAAGGCAGGCTGGGTGGTGTGTCTCCCTCTAGCCTACCCTCATTACATGGGTGAAAACACACAGTCTCTTTATCAGAGCTTTGGGGTCTCTAAGGATGAAAAAAACACAATAGCTTGAGTTTCTCTCAGAATCAGCTATTAAGATCCCCTATATTAAAGAACATTTAGTAAATAATTATTAAAAACAACAACAGCTACACTAGAAAATACTAGCTTGCGGTGTTTACCTTCTTTCAACCATCTTCAGAGAATCAGCTATGGGTTTTAACATCTATTTTAATACAGTTTCTAAGGGTTTAATGTGCACATCAAGGAGGAAACCCTACAGGAACACTGTTTACAGATGGCTCTATTTGAAGAGTTAAAACCCTAGGATGGAAGGGGGCAGCTGCAGACCGCTCCAATCTGCTGGCTCACGCTGCCGTGAATTTGCCCAGCAATCAGGTTGAAACACAACAGAAAATCACGGAGTGCTTCCAGACCACAACTCAAATTCTTGTATTTTGGTTTATAGCTCCAGACAAATATGCTCATTTTAAATACTCTTCAGGGGTTCTAAGAATGTCTGAATTGTAGAAAATTTAGAAAACACAAATTGCGGAAAGGAACTGCTCTTGTATTTACTCCTGGTGTGAGGAGCCCGTGTCTGTAATCAGTCTGGGGGGCTTGGAGCCTTGTCTAGTCTGGGACAGGAGAAAGGGGCTGAGCCACTGCCCTGGAAGAGCGAGGGTAAGAGGTGATCTTAATCACCGAGAGTGGCTTCGTGAGTGGTGGGACCCGTACTGGGGGTGTTCAAGCCCTGGCTTGACCTACAGGGCGCCACCCGCCTCCCCACCGCCTGAAGAGAAAGCCAGAGTGACTTTCCAGGAAGCAGCTTTGAGCAACCAAAAGGGAGAGGCCCTGAGATCCAGATCATTCGTGCTGCTGGCATCTTAGTTCAGCCTCTGACCAGAGGCAGAGCTCACCCAAGAGTCCAGAGAACCCCCGGCAGGAAAGTGAAAATGAAACCTAACTGCTACTTAATCAAGGGCCACACACCTGCATGAGATAAGAGATCCACCTGATTAGGGTTGGAGTCTATGACCACCCAGCTTCCACACTGACAATGAGCAGGCTTGGGTAATAAGAGCATCCGACTCCCCATTTCTCTGACCCTTCTTCTTAGTACCCAGACAGGCCTTCTGGTTAGGGAAAAGAAAGGGGCCATCATTCTTGGAAAATGAGGCAAAAATCATCTTCCACAAAGAAACCCTTGAAAAATCATTAAAACCACCACGATTAAAACAATAAATCTACAAATCTACAAATAGTAGAAGAACTGAAAATCACCACATTCTTAAGTTATGAGGATGAATACGCAGCACATGCCAAAAGGAGTTAATAATCTAGGATTTGGGGCACTTCCCTTAAAAACAGGCACCGGCAACCTTGGGAGACATAAAGCCAACAAAATGTGGTTCTCTGGGGACTTCCCTGGTGGCACAGTGGTTAAGAATCCACCTGCCAATGCAGGGGACACAGGTTCGAGCCCTGGTCTGGGAAGATCCCACATGCCGCGGAGCAACTAAGCCCGTGCGCCACAGCTACTGAGCCTGTGCTCTAGAGCCCGCCAGCCACAACTATGAGCCCGTGAGCCACAACTACTGAGCCCACGAGCCACAACTACTGAAGCCTGTGCGCCTAGAGCCCATGTTCCGCAACAAGAGAAGCCACCGCAATGAGAAGCCCGCACACCGCAACAAAGAGTAGCCCCTGCTCACCACAACTAGAGAAAGCCTGTGCGCAGCAACAAAGACCCAACGCAGCCGAAAATAAATAAATAGAATTTTTTTTAAAAATGTGGTTCTTTGGCTTAAGAAAGAGCAGAGAATTAAAAGCACATCACTGAGTTCAAAGTGGCTGATGGGCCACAGGTACTTAATTCCTCTCCCTCCTGAGAATCCACTGAACTAATAGAAGAATAAAATAGGTATAAACTCAACGCAGAGAGAACGAGCCATCAGAGGAGAAGAATTTTCTGCAAATTTATGGAGGAATGGTAAATGACAACATGGGTGAAGAAAACCATAGTATAGAGACCCCCAGTCTGGGGAGGGGGTTCACCTGCCCCCTGGAATCCCAGAAGCTCAGAGTTCAAAAACGCAAAACACAGGGAATGCCGGGTCTTGCTGAAAAAAGGGCAATTCACTGAGTCTCCAAAGGAAGGCTCCAGCCCCTCCTTCCCCAAAAAACGTGCTGTGGTTTCCGGCACCTTTCTGAAAAACTGGGCAGATCATCCAGTGCATTTCTAGTCATGTTTGAAATGTACTCCATTTAGAGACTAGAATCAGAGAATGTGAGAGTTTGAAGAGACCTCAGAGCTCACCCAGTCCAACCCACTTTTTTAGCAGGGTGAGAAAGGTGCAGCTAAAATAACCTGCCCACTTGTCCTCAGGCCTCCAGGCTTTCTAAACTCCGTGCTTCCCTCTAGAGCCTTTGAGGATGGGGGTGGGGGATTCTCAGATGTGACCCTGCCCCCTGCCCCCAGCCGAGCAGAGCTACCTTCTGAGCGGTGAATGCACGTGTGCTGATTGTCACTCAGGAAAAACCCCTCCTTGCAGCGGCACTCGTAGCTTCCCATGACGTTGACACAGGTGTGCTGGCAGCCGCCATTGTTCTCCAGGCACTCGTCCACATCTGGAGGGGGAGAAGGCTTAGCCTTTGCTTTTGTGACTGCTTCACACACCGCCCCACCCACCACCACCCTGCCCGGGCAGCCCAGGCGCTCCTGCTAAGCAGAGACGAGGTCTCTCGTCAGGTCCTTGCATCACAGAAGCTCTCAGAACTGAAGCCAGTGGGGCCGCAGGTAATTAACCCAGCCCTCATGGGTCTAGAGCTCCCTTAAACAGGCCCTCCACCTGGACACCTGGATAATCAGTTCAGTAAGTATTTATTGAACACCTTCTCTTTCCTAAGCACAGTGCTAGAGGAGACAATAAAACACAGATGCGTAAGATCGAATTCCTTTGCCCTGGAGCATCTCCTTCGGCAGAGGGAAAGAGACAACTGTACAAGTAATTGTGAGATAAGGTAAATGGTGGTAGAAAGGAAAGAAGTCACCTCTGGCTGTGGGTATCGGGATGGGTTTTATGGAAAAGCTGATGAAGGTATGAGCTCTGCAGTGTTTCTTCAATTTTAAATCAGGAGAAGGGATTCTAGGCAAAAGAAAGGGTGTGAGCATAGTACGAAGGCTGGGAGACACAGAGTATGTTCAGATAACACAGTGTTATTCAATTTGGCTGAAGCACAGTACATGCAGGGAAGTTACAGGAGACAGAGCTGGGAAGATAGACTGGGTCACACTGCAGAGGACCTTGAATAGCAAAGAAGTTCCTGCTTCATTTGAGAGGCAACTGGGAACCCTTGGAGCAGGGTGACATGGTCAGCCCCTCGTGTTGGGAAGGATAAGGCAGCAGCTGAGGGAAGGACACAGGGAAGGGGAAGAATTGAAAGCCTGGAAGTCCAGCTTCACACGTTTGCCTGAAATAGCCATGGCTGGCGCTAGTAGGGGACCGGACCTGGGGCCTGGCAGTGCGGATGCCTAGGATGGAAGAAATAGAAGGGGACTGTGGACAAGCTGCCATGTGGACATGGGGTGAGGTGGCTGAGAAACATGGGGAAGACCAGTGCTGGGTACAGAATTGGGTGTGGAGATGTGGTTGGTCCCCAGCAGGGCAGGGAGGTAGTAAGTGTGAGATGCTGACATTCAGGGCTAGCTCCAACAGGCTGTGGGAAGCCTGAGCCTGGTGTAAAGACAGCTTTGAAAACCACTTACTTGTGGTGTCCAGCAGGGAGGGAGGGAGCCTTGCCCCAGTGTATGCCCCCAGGGCGAGGTTAGGGGACCTTCCTTCCACTGTGTCACATACTACCTTGTGCGCGGCTCCATCAATACACTTACCACCGTGCATTTTCAAAATCTTTTTTTTTAAATTGTACCTTTTGACTCCTCAACATCTTTTACTTATGCATCTCCACTAGACTGCAAACTCCTTGAGGACAGATTTTTACAGATTTTTTTTAAATTTAGCATAGCCCTGGAACCTGCAGGCACATATTAACTCTTCAATGCATGAACAAACAAGCAGGAGAGCACAGCATCACCAGAGTTAAAGAAGAGGAAACTTCTAGAAAAATCTCAGACATGACAGAAGCTCAAGGAGAAGGCTGATGTAAAAGCAATTTATTTTCTCTAGCCCTGACATCCCACGTGCCTGTCACTAGCTCCTGGGGGCATCCGTAACAAGCACATTCACACTTAGATATCTGTTATCTGGTTTCAAGCTTCAGATTTTACAGTCATCCGTCCTCCCACACTACCCAGCAGATGCCTTGCTAAACTGATGGGACTTAAGCCATCCCCTGAAGCCTAACAGACTTGCCCTTCTCTGTGCCAAAGGGTGAAGGGAGCACATTCCAGAGGGTGAGATGTGCTGGATCACACCTGGCCCCGCTGTTCCACAGTGAGGCCTGGGGTGAGCAGGAGAGATGTTTCCCTGAACACCAAATCCTGGCCTGGTTCTAAGTAAAGGTGTGCTCCCCTCTGAGCTGCACCGCCCCACCCCGTGTTTAACCCACTATTCCTTTTCACCAAAGCAATTAGAAATGAATCAAGTTGGGTGACGCACTCTGACTGAATTAATACAAAAGTTCACATGCACAAATGTGTATCACTAGGCTGGTGAGTTTCTGCAGAATGTAAAACAGTGTTTTACAACCCTGTCTGCATGTTAGAACCCTGATGTCCGGACCCCACCTCCTAAGACACTGATCTAACTAGCCTTGGATGAGACCTGGACAGTGGTGTCATTTTAAACTTCTCAAGTGATGCCAGTGTGCTACAGGACCTAGTAGCTATGTTGTGCTCCCAGACATTCAATAAATAGAAGCTGAATTCAGGTGGGCTGAGCTGTGTGGAAGAGCTGCATTTTGTGTTTCAGGCTCACAGGCACCCAGGATCTCCGAGCACTCTGGGTCGAGTGCCAGAGCTAAGTGGTGTTTGTACTCTGCGTATCCTGGCTAATATATCGGCGGCTAATTGTGCAGTCAGGGGGCGGGGGAGAGGTAAGGGTCATCCCAAAGAACACAGGAAGCTGTCCCTCCTAAAAAATTGAGGCTCTGAGCTCCTTTCCTGTCACAAAATGCTTCTGCTCTTTCAAGTCCAAATGGCAGCTACGTCTCTATGTGTGCTGGTCCTGCTGTTCTCAATGTACCACTGTATTTTCTCATGCCTTCCTTTTCATGGAATCCTCAGCCCCTTCAGATATACTCGGTGGATATACTCAGGGTTTTTCTCCAAGGCAGACCCTTGCTACCAAACCCACAAAGAGACCCCAAAGAGGGGAAACGGAGATACTCTGCTGAAATACCTGTGTTAGCAGCCAGGCCAGGAAGGACTTGGGGCCTCAGGCCTTTACTCCAAACCACCCCCACCCAAGCTGGCCCAGGTCCTTAACTCTTGGAAGTGTCCACTTTTTGTTCTTAGGAAGCTCATACTTCCTCCAAGCTGTGGGTTTGGGCACAACTGTGATGACTGGGTCTTCCATCAAATACAAATCCTCAAAATGCCATTGGCTAATCAAAGGGAAATGAGTGATTTCCCCTAGAAAATGGTTTTTTAAAAAAAACCACACTGTATGCTTCTCAACAAATTACACACTAAAAGTGATTTTTTTCTAAAGTTTTTAATTAATCTCAATTTATTGATGCTCTCAGGATTGTCTCTCTAATGTGTCTTTTTGTGGTGCTAATGGCCTAGAAAGTCTGCAGAGGGGTTAGTGACTCCCCAGCCCTCAATCAATTCTTCCTGATAGCTGCAGGCTTAGAAGGCCAAGCAGTCTGACCAGTGCTTGACCTCTCACACAGGGCTCAGACAGGAAGGGACAGAGTCTACATCAGGATGGGGCTCCAGGTGACATGATACAGGTCATATTAGGGCTTAGTCCCAAATACTCTCCTTCCCCAACACGAAAAATACAAGTTCTGCCTGTACTCACTTAGTGACTTTTATGCTGATCTCAAAGCATTTGATCAAGTGGCCATTCCCACTGCACAGCAAGGGAGCATCTGAATAGCTATCCCCACAGAGCCAGGGCCTGGCTCAAGCTGCTCCTTGGTTAGCCAAGTGGATATAAGTGGGTCAACCACATGAAGGATCATCAGTGTCAAAGGAATCTGATGGCATCTGGGTCCCATGTCCTCCTGTACCACTGCTAACACCAGTCTTAAAGTGCAAACAGACCACAAACACTTGCCTTCCAGGTGTGCTGCATCTTCTAAGACCATCCAACATTCAACCCTATCCAACTGCTTGCTAATTTTAAATTCTGTTTTATTCCTGGCATAAGGAACCAATGTAAACAATACTCTTTGCAGTCCCTAACTCACTGAAACTCCAACAGATGTTTCTGGTTTGTGGAATACTAGGAGGATGTTAATGGAAGGTTTCTACTTGAATTTCTCTCTCTTTTAAGAAAAAAGAGGAGGGTCTACCTGGCTGAGATCCAAGCACACATGTGGAATCTTCAGGACAAGTAGTTTTACATGATTCTGGAAGAGAGACACTTACCATTGAAGAAATGGTTAAGTCAAGACCCTTTTAACACAAGACCAAAGATCTTAAAGGTAACAAGTCAATGCCAGAAAATCAATAAGTAGTAATGTCAATGTCCACCCACCTCCTTGGACTAATGGAGGATTTATATTATGAATGATCACATAAAAACTAAAATACTTAACCTGGTTTTCTATCAGCGAGTGTGATTTCTAGGGAGCCAGAAAACAAAGGTCTCTGATCCCATTTTTCTTTTAATGAGTATGTTTTTGTCAAAGAAAAGAAAGGGGTGGAGGTGCCGGAGGGTAGGTAAAGGAGAATTACCATTTCCAACTGTTTTCCTTACCAAGACAATTATGACCGTCATGAGCCAACATGAAGCCATCAAAACAAGTGCAGCGATAATTGCCGGGAATGTTCAAACAGTCATGGACACAGCCTCCATTGAGTTCATTTTCACATTCATCAATATCTGAGGAGTAAAAGAGAAGTAAACCACACAAGCACTATTTCTTTAGTGTGGAGAAATATGCATTTACCTTTTAATCAGCCATCCCACATCTAGCAATCTCCAACAACAGAAAAATAAATATGCTTAAGGTTATTTGCTGCAGCATTTGTAATTACAAAATATTGGAAATGACCTAAATGCCCATGCACAGCAAGCAGTTGAAGAATTAAGGTACATTTACTTGGTGGAATACTATGCAGCTGTTAAAAAAACAATGAGCTAGATCTCTACGAACTGATTTGGAGTGATTTCTAGAATATATTAATTAGTAAAAAAAAATCAAAATGCAAAAGAGTATCTGTAGTATGTTATCTTCATGTAAAAAATAAGGAGGTACACGCACACACACACACACACACGAAATTCCAGCACGCTCTTTTTGCAGAACTTGACAAGCTTATCTTACAATTTATATGGAAATGCAAAAGACTCAGAAGAGGGAAAACAATTTTGAAAAAAGGAGAACAGATTTGGAGGATTTTCACTTACTACAAAGCTACAGTTATCAAGACAGTGTGTGGTACAGGCCTAGAGGCAGACAAACAGATCACTGGAACAGAATCAGAGTCCAGAAATAAACCCTTATATTTATGGTCACTTGATTTTAGACAAAAGTGCTAAGGCAATTTATTGGAAGAAATGATAGTCTTTTTAACAAATGGTGCTGAGACAGTTGGATATCCATATGCAAAAAGGGTTGATTTAGGCCCTTAACTCAGACCATACACAAAAATCACAAAATGCATCAGAGACCTAAATGTAAGAGCTAAAACTAGAAAGCTTTTAAGAGAAAATATAAAACTTTCATGAGAAAATCTTTGAGACCTTGGGTTAGGTAAAGATTTTTTAGATACAACACCAGATACAACACCAAACACACAATCCATAAATCTAAAAATTAATAAATTGTACTTTGTGAAAATTTAAAACTTTTGTACTTCAAAAGACATTAAGAAAATGAAGAGAAGTCACAAATTGGTAGAAAATATCTGCAAATCACATACCTTATAAAGGGCTTATAAAGAACTCTTACAATTCAATAAGAAGACAAAAAACCCAACTTTAGAATGGGCAAGAGATTTGAATCAACATTTTACCAGAGACAGTATGCTAATGGCTAATAAGCACATGAAAAAAATGTACATCATTAATTATTTGAGAAATTATAATTATAATCACAATGAGATACCATTTCACACTCCCTAGAACAGTTATAATAAAAAAGACAGACAATGACAAATGTTGACAAGGATGTAGAGAAATGGGAAACCTCATACACTGCTGATGGTAATATGACATAATCACTTTGGAAAGTTCCCTGGCAGTTCGTTAAAAGGTTAAACACAAACTTACCGTATGACCCAGAAATTCTACTCCTAGGTATGTATCAAGAGAAATGCAAAATCATGTCTACACAAAGACTTGCAGGTGAATATCCTTGGCAGCATTTTTATTTATAATAGCCCAAAAGTAGAAACAACCCAAATGTCCATGAAATACTAGTTAACAATAAAAAGGAATGAAATACCAGTACAGGATGCAACATGGATGAACCTCAAAAACATTATGCTAAGTGAAAGAAGCCAAACACAAAAGACCATAATGTATGATTTCATTTATATGAAATGTCCAGAAAAGGCAAATCTACAGAGACAGGAAATAGATTAGTGGTTGCCTGGAACTGGGGCTACGAACAGGGATCTTACTGTGATGAGGAAAATGCTTGAAAACTGTATTATGTGATGACTGCACAACTCAACTAATTTACCCAAAATCATTGATTTGTACACTGACTTAGAATTGGTGAATTTTATGGTATGTAAATTATAACTCAATAAAACAGTTAAAAAGAAAATACATATTTAGCTGCTTATTTGTGCAAAAGAAATACAGGAAGGATAAACCAGAAAGCACAGAGATTGGTGACCCATGGTGTGTGGGAGAAGGGGTGGAAATAAGGAGGAACGGGAACAGGAAAGAAATAGGAGGAAGGAGTCACACTTCTCTGAGTTTTTGAACTGCTGTGACTCTCAGAACCATGGTGATGTTTTACATACACACACATCAACCAGGAAACAAGAGTGAGGGTGACAAGAGGGATTAAAAATTGGAACACAGGGCTTCCCTGGCGGCGCAGTGGTTGAGAGTCCGCCTGCCGATGCAGGGGACACGGGTTCGTGCCCCAGTCCGGGAAGATCCCACATGCCGCGGAGCGCCTGGGCCCGTGAGCCATGGCCGCTGAGCCTGCGCGTCCGGAGCCTGTGCTCTGCAACGGGAGAGGCCACAACAGTAAGAGGCCCGCGTACCGCAAAAAAAAAAAAAAAAAAAAGGAACACAGAGAGAAACAAATGAACCTACCTGTACTGTAAATGAGTAACACACCACACTGAAGGGGATGGGGAAGAAAAGTACTAGCCTAAGTATGTCTGAAAAATAGTAGCTTGACTGGATGTTATAAGGCCAAATTCAAAAATAGTTGTATACAAATACTGTACCCTAATTATTAAATCCGTTTTACTCCCAGAATTATAGAGTAATAATTCTGTAAATACTTTATGTGTATACTGGGATTGAACAAATAGGTGCATATATTGCAGATAATGAGAGCCAGGTTTCTCACTGTTGGAGAAAGAAGTTATGAATAAGCCAAGAGGGAGGTTAGAATGAATCCTGTGATACTGTTTTGGAATCTGAAGTATCAGTGTAACTCACTGTTTTTAATATATATATAGAAATGGATAGATACAAGGAATAAATATAGATAAGTGTGTATGTGTGGGTTAGTATACATACATATATTTCCTAGCTCTGTCCACTGAGAGGGCCTAGGAGGAATGACATCCCAGTAACAATGAAAACACCAAGCATCCAGATCTTGGTTTCTATACATCATTTTCCAATAAAAGGAAAACCAGTGCTCCCGGAGAAGTAATTGATTCCAGGGCTGGGGAGGGGAAAATACAGGTTGAGGCTGGAGCATTTTGTGGTACCAGAAAATTAGGAATTTCTCAAAAAAGGATGGAGGCATGTCAACAGGACACAGGAGACCATGTGAAGGAGCTCCCAATGGCTAAAGCTGGAACAACTTGAGCCAAAAATAAATAACCATATAATTAAATAAACACCCGTGAGTCCATACTGGCATAAATACATAAACACATAAATCAATACATAAATAAATGGGGGAGGAGGGACAGATCTTCCTTACAGAAGAATCCCAATTAATAGACGTGTAAGGAACTAGAGAAATACAAAATTACCGAGAGTCACATATCACAGTAATAATTGTTGCAGGCAAGATCCACAGTTGGATGCTAAAATCAGCATAGGCTAAAAGTATCTGCCCCGATATATATATATATATATATATATATATATATATACATACACACTGAAAGGGGAAAAAATAGTAACTTTGTAGTGGAGAAACCCAGGATACACCATTTTAACCAGATGATCAAGATTAACATCACCTGTAGTGGGAATGTTGACATCATGTGCCCCAGATGTGATGCACTGAAAAGCACACAATAGCGCTTCTGTAGCAGCTTTGCCGAAAGCTTCACTTTTGTATTACTACAAATGTGTAACCTCAATTTTATCGAGAGAAGACACAGGACATTCTCTTATCGCGTCAGTTCCTACCATACTACTTCTTATCATGTGAAAACATAAGGCCAACAAAAGAACTGAACAGTACTCATCAATGTGTCACTGCCATGAAAGACCAGGAAAGACTGAGGAACTGTCACAGAATGGAAGAGACAAAGGAGACAACAGTTAAATGTAATGTGGGACTTTGAGTTGGATTCTGGAAGAAAAAAAATAGAAAAACTGTTAGGGAAAAACTGGTGACATTTGAGTAAGTCTATAGTTTAGTTAATAATATTGTGCCAGTGTTAATTTCCTGGTTTTGATACTGTACTATGGTTATATAAATTGTTAACATTAGGGTAAGATAAGTGACAGACATATGTGAAGAATTCTGCACTAGTTTTGCAAATTTTCTGAAGTCTAAAATTATTTCAAAATAAAAAGTAAAAAAAAAAAAATACAAAGGCCAAGTCTAGATTCATCCCTGTTAAACCTGATTCAGTTCCTTAAACTGAGAAATAAGGACCATATAATTAATACTGACCACTGAAACATCCCCTCCCCAAAGTCTGGGATATAAGCAAAGATCATTTAGCATAAAACATCATGTACCTAAAGACACTTCTGAAGCACATTATTTTAAAAATACTTATTCAGGGCCCATACTTTCATTTTTCCAACATTTTGGCAGAAGAAATTTGTGGAGGATAAAATTCTGTTCACTCTGAGCAAACCAGTTCCCATCCTTGAACTTAAATAGGGGCAAGTGACTTCAGTGATAATCACAACACAAATGATACCACAGATTGGACCCAAGAGGCTTAAAAACTATTAAGCCAGGAAATACACATAAAAGTTACATCTTTGAATATCTGTATTTTTGAATCTTTGCAATCCCCATTTTCTTTCCTTTTCCTTCCTGGAAGAAAGTTTCCATTTCTGGATCCCTGTACCAGAAATCCAAACTAAACAGGGTCATCCTTATTCACTAGGTTTATAAACACTACAAGTATTCAAAAAATCAAATCCTTCTTAACAGGGAGAATATATGCTCTCTGTTAATAGTGATTACCTGGGGATAAATAGGAAGGTCTTTACTTTTCTATTTTACACATTTTTGTATTTTTTGTATTGACTTTCTATAACAATAATCACATATTATTTTAAAACCAATTTAAAGGTAGAAAAGCAGCGATGCCAGTCAATCATTAATTATTTTAAACTAAATAGTAGGCTTTTCACTCTAAACTGTTAGCAATTCAATTTCTTATTTGTGATAAGCCAAACCCAACAGCTAAGAATAACCAAACTTTTGCCACTTGTCATTTAACATTATTTACTAAATAAGTACTTTATCCAAAAGAAAACTTGGCATGGTTTCTACCCCCAGAGAGCATACAGTGACTGAAGGTCACAGTGAAAAAGTGAACATTTTTTTCCCCAAACAGGGTACCAACATGTGTGAATTCCAGTACTGTTAATAGAATATTTAATATGGTGAGGATGTGGTATGGAGGAACTGGCAGAGAGATGTTTCAGAGACAGTACTCTTTTGGCCTCCCATGATGCAGGGCAGATAGAGAGAGAGATGGCTGTCTGTCTCTGGGAAAATATGAGCCTGAAGAAACAGAAGGGCTTTATGGATGGACCACCAATTCCACTTGCTGCGAACCTGACCAGGAGCACGTCTCCTTTGATGGGAGAGGCAGGAGTTTTGCTCCTCCTGCACAAAGGAGACCATAAATTTATTAGGATTTCTCACCCAACCAAAGAGGGACACTAGGAGGCTGCGTGAACAGCAGAGACGTGGGGTCAGGGACAGAGCTAGAGTGGGGATCTGACTTTTTTTCACCTGCCGGCTAATTGTGTGATCATGCCCACGACCCCTTTCCCGATTCTCCTGAGCCTCAGTGTCCCCATCAGTAACACGAGGGAGAGGATTGGCTCAGAGCTCCCTGAAGAGCCCTGCCAGCTCCAACATGCCACAGTTTCCATGCCCCAAGCAGCCTCTTCCTATGAGAGTCCAGTCTGCAGCTAGTTCTCAATGGCAGAGTTTCTGACACTGAGCTGATCCTCCGTGGCCCAGAACACAAAATGGCAAAGTCCAGACTTCAGCCTCCCAGATCTGGAGCTCTAAGGGCTTAAAATATCCCTCCACACATCTTTCCAGGGCCAACTTGCAGCTCCAAATGAGGCAGGCTCCTGGTGCAGCTCTAAAGCTTGGCAGGTCACAATGCCAAACCACCCGAAGTCAAGGACAAGATAGAGCCACCAGAACCTCAGGGGAGGGCAGGACTCTGGCACTCAGACTTCAGAGCAAGGGTGCTGCCCCAGGGAGGTACAGGATCAGCACAGATCAGCCCTGTTCTGGCAAGCATGGCTCTCCTGATCAACATGGCTGCTGACTTTCTGCCCCCAAACTGAGTGGGACCAAAAGATACTAAAGCAGCGCTTTTCCTTTGCAGAAGCTAGACAAAAGGACATTTCAGAGCCAGATAAAACTGTATGATCAGCTCTCGGAAAGACCTGATGTTCCCTGTTTTTTAAGGATCTGACATGCAATTCAGAGAGTAGGTGATGTGACCCGGGGTGGCGGTGGGAGGGCTGCTGAAGCACTTTTACCAACACAAGTGGCCACGACAAGAGCTGAGGAGGTAGGGAGCTTCCCCTGCTGGCCCACCCACTGCTGGTCCCCAAGTCACTTACCCTCACACTGCCTGCCCTCCCCTTGGTAGCCAGGCCTGCAGGAGCACTTGTAGGAGGTGGGTGTGTTCTGACACAGGGCATTGGTGTGGCAGTCGTCTAGCCCCTGGGCACACTCGTCCACATCTGCAAAAGAGCACAGCAGCTCCTGATATGGTGCCCCGAGCCCCGGTGACCTGGCCTTGGCCCCTCTCTAGCATCATCTCCCACCAGCCCATCCCACTCACGCCTCGCCAGCTAAACTGCTTGGGAGCCCCTGGGATGAAGTGGACCATGTCCAGGCCCCTGTTTCCAGGCACAGCCTGTTCCCTCTGACTGGGATACCCTCTCCACTGGCCTTCACGACTCAGCTCAAACCCACCTCCTCTAGGAAGCCTGCCAGGACCCCAGAGTGTAGGTGAGTTGTCCCCCAGGATATGCTCACATATCACATTGTCACTGTTTTCCTGCCTCCCCATCTAGATGGTATCTTGATTACAGACTGGACCTGTGGCCCGGAGGCAAAGCACAGTACCTGGCACATGAGTAGGTGATGGTAAAGGCCTGCTGAAGGAAAGAGCAAGTTGGCAAAAATGCTCTGAAAACCGAGCAGAGTCTGTCAGCTTTCTCAGGGTTTGGGGTATGGGGGGAAAGCTCACCCTGGGCTCTGAGAACACCATCCTGAACCCTCAGACCATGCAGAGAGGTAATGGTGCCCCCCTCCACCCCTTCACCGCTGCCCACCCTCTCAACCTGGAAACCGGCCTTGGCAGAAGCCTTTCCTTGGCTGATACTCCTTCCAGGATGTTAATTAAAAACAAAAGAGTTTTGAAAGTATTCCAAGTCCAGTTAGTGCACAACGGGTATTCCCAGATTCTCAAGCAGCAGCTGTTCCACAGACAGAAAAATCCCTGGAGCCGACCCTGAAGCCCCCAGGACAGCTTCCCGGCCCCAGAAGAAAGGAGCACGGCTGCCATAACCTCACGCGGCCGGAGCCCTCAGTTTCCCCATCTCCGCAAGGAGACTCCAAAGCCCTGCTCCCCGCTCAGCCCGCGCGAGTCTGCCCAGCAGGCGCTCCCCGAGGATCAGGGCGGGAACTGTCATCAGCCCCGGGTCCGAGGCCGGGCCGCGCACTCAGGCCCTGGGCCTCTGGCCCGCGCGGTGGCAGCGCCTCTGCCTGGCCTGCGGGTGCGGCCCCAGGGGAAGGGGGGTCACGCGGAGCTCCGCAGCCGAGCCCCGGCCCCACTTGCCCCGGGCGCCCCGCGAGGGTCACGGGACCCCTTCTCGTCGCCCTCCCTGCCCGCCGTGCCAGGTGCGCCCCCGCGGCCGGACACTCACCCTCTGGCGGCCCCGTGGCGCGGCCCCAACCGGGTGGGACAGCCGCCGTCAGCAGCAGCGGTAGCAGCAGCGGCAGCAGCGCCCGGGCCGCACAGGGGCTGCCAAGGCCCGCGACCCCCATGGAAGGCGCGGCGACTGCGGGCAGAGACTGCGGAGCGCGGGCGGCGAGCGCGGCGGCGGCTCCGGGAGGTGTGTGCGGGCGCCCTGCCCGCCGCGCTCTGACACCCCCGGCCCGGCCCCGCCCGGCCCCCGAGCCCCGGCCTCATTTTCACACAGTCCTCCCCGGGCCGCCCCTCCCGGCCCCCTCCCTTCCCCCTCCCGGCCGGGGCGGAGGGGGCGCGGCCGCAGTGGCCGGAGGACGGCTGTCAGCCTGGCGGGGTCGGGCCCGGCGGGCCGCGAGGCCCCCGCCGCGCAGGCCCCCGCCGCAAACCCGCTGCTCCCGCACCGCCGCGGCGCTGCGGCCCGCGGAGAGCCTCGTGCTCCGCCCGTTCGCGGCGTCCTCCAACTTGACCCGGTCCCTCTTGTGAAGACAAACAGCACTTCTAGCCTGAAATACTCGGACACGGGGCACCCAGAAAGTGTCCTGTGTAGCTCAGAGTCCTATAGTCCCCAAACCCCAAAACCACCTATGGGGCTTACCCATCTCTCCACTTAGGAGGGGGAATGTGGATGGAATGAAAGTGATTCCACAGACTTCGGATCCTCAGGAGAACTCAACGGAGAGGGTGAGCCCAGCTTCTCTGCTCACCTCAGCACACACTGTCTACACCCTTCTCCGTTCTGCCCAACCCGAGCCTTCTCTGATCCCCTGCCCCCAAGTCCTGGGAGGAGAGTGGCCCACTTGTCCCCCACTGGGGCACCGCTGAGACTGTCCCTCTGTGGCACAGTGCTGGGCCCATAAGCACAGCACAAAGTGTTCATTTCACTGAAAACCGGTTAAATGTATCTTCAGAGCAGCTTAAAGGTGAAGGAAAAGGGGGCCAGAATGTCAAGGGTGAGCCACCAGGGACAAGACAGCCCAACATGGGCACAGGTGGTATCTACGACCACCTGAACTCATAAACATCAGGTATGGCCAGCTGCAGATACAGGCAGTGCTTGTCACCTGGCCCTCCAAGCAAGACATCCTTATAAGGGAACACACCTGCACAGGGCCTTCCCACACCACCCTAGGCACAGGTGACTGGAGCCAACCACACGCAGCATCAGCATCGCTCCAGGAACGAAGGTAGTAGCAATTCTCAGATGCAACAAAACACCATACTCAGGGATTTTAATGTTCATTGTTTGAGCTTCTCTGTATTTATTAAATTTTCTCCTGTGAATATATGCACACATATATGTATGTATGTATGTGTATATATATTCATTCCTTTGATAATCAGAAAAAAATAAACATCACAAAAAATCCACACCGAGCTCATGCACAAAAACATGTCTTCCTAGGGTCCAGCACCCTCTCAGAGCTCCCCACTCTGCACCACTCCTCGGCTGCCCATGCCCCTCCCGTTCCCACAGCACCCAGGCTGAGACTGCCTCTTTGGGTCTTCATTCCTAGTGTTGCTGTCTAATGGAGAATCTGAGAAAATAACTTTTCTGTGGTTGTTTTTCTTTTGACCTTTTCATCCCCAGCAAAGGCAAGCAGGTTGCATCCCTTTTTCTGTCTTTCACCCCTCCCTCCCACCCCCTTTTGTTTGGTGTGGAGAGAGACACTCAGCTATTTCTAGTAATAAGAGTTATTTTTACACATTTGTAAATCTTCACTTAGTGAAACGTTCTCTCCGCCTTTGCCTTTGTGTTCTTAATGGTAGCCATAAATTACTGCCTTCTTTTCTCTCCGCTGCATCAGGCTTCATTGCTTTTGAAATGATCAAAGTTATTTTCTTTTAAAATCCAACTGGAAACTGCCCATTGTGTGGCACAGACCTCGTTAGCTCCAGTCAAAGCATATAAATACATAAAGCTGCCCATTAGACTCTACAGGAGCCTCCTCCAGCCCCTTGTGCCTGGTAAGAAATAAGATGCACTGTTCTTCCCCTCAACTGTTTCCCCAAGTTTATATTTCAGTAAGAATACAAATTAATTATGAGACCCAACGCTTTTTTGTCTAAGAGTGTAAGTTTTCCCCGTGTTTCCCGGAAAAGTTTACCACTGGCACAGATCTCCAAAAATGTTCTGAATCCTATTTTGTTTGCCCTAACTTCCATACAACTGTGCTTTCAGCTGGTCGGCTCCCAGATTCCTCGGCAACCTTTCTGACACTTCAGATTAAAGTCAATATGGTTTACAACCAGGAATTTCCATAGGGGAAAGGCTTCAGGGGAAATTTGTGCTCAAATGTCAATGTTTTCAGTGTTCCAATGTCAGGAGGGACTTCATGGGCCCTGAACTAGCTGCCGTCTGCCCTCTATTGTCCCACTGAGGTCCCCACACTGTCCCTGGACTAAGGCTGAAACTCCCTCTCCCCTCCCTCAGGCTGAGAGGCCATGAACCAGACCGGAGGGTAGAGACAGCCCAGCCAGCCCCAGCCACTGGTGTGGGCTGCTGGCACTAAGAAGACTGTGGGAGCGGAAGCTGCGGGTGCTCCTGAACTGCATATGGCTAAGGTAAACTCTGCATTCACTGGACACCTTTCAGTGCCCATCTTTTTTGACTCTTCAGCAGCCTTTGGAAATTCCTTTTAGAAACTCTCCCTCCCTTGGGTTTTCATGGCAACAGGCAAGCTCCTGATTTTCCAGCCTCTCAGGAAATGCCTTCTCGGTCATCTTCTTGGGATCCTCCTCTTTCAACATCCTCTCCCTGATGGTTCACTCATTCCCTTGTTTCCATAATAGAAATCTCCCTTTAGCTTCAGTTCTGTGTATTGTCTCCAATTGTCTACTGGATACCTCCACCTTGATCTCCCACAGGTCCCTCAGATGCAAGATGTTCAAAACGGAGTTCATCTTCTTCCTCAAACCTGCTCCTTCTCAAGTACTTCCTCTCTTAGAGAGAAGGGCACCACCATTCTGCCAACACCAGGTCAGAGACCTGGCAGTCATCCTAGACTCCATTTTCTCTCTTCCCACCACAGCCAAACCCTCATGTCAACTCGACCTTCTTACCATCTCTCAAAACCATCCTCTTCCTCCGTGCAAGCTTCCAAAGCTCAGGCCTCATCATCCCTCACCTGGTCTGTTGCTCCTAGTCGGTGGTTCCTTATCGATTTCCCGGTCTAGAATCTCACGCCCCTTCAGTGCATCTTCCACAGTGGCTGCCAGAGTAAAATGTAAATTTCATCACAACGATCTCAGTCCTCCTCAGGCTAAAGTCCAAACTCCCTTGATACAACCACTCAAGCAAAACATGGCTACCCACTTTTAGGTATATACCCAAGAGAAATGAGTGCATATGTTCACCAAAAGACACATAACAAGAATGTTCATAATGGCTTTATCACACTAACACGAAACTAGAAATAACCCAAATATCCATCAACTAGAGGATACATAAACAAATTGTGGGATATTCATTCAATAGAATACTATAAATGAATAAATAAAATGAACAAACTCTAATACGCTCAACAACACAGAGGCATCTCATGATTATTATATTGAGTGAAACAAGGCAGATACAAAAGGGTACATATTGTGTACTTCCACTCCTATGAAGGTTAGGAAGAGACAGAACTAATTAATAGCGATAGAGGCCAGAATAGTAGTTCCCTCTGGGGATAGGTATTGACTGGGAAGAAGCATGAAGGAACCTTCTGGAATGCTGGAAATGTTTTAGATCTTGATCTGGGTGGGGATTATATGGATGTATACGTATATAAAAATTCATTGAGATGTTGGCTTACACTTAAAACACTTTATGCACTTTATTGTATCTTTTTACCTCAAAAAATAAGTTAAAACAAGAACTGCTTAGCCAAAGACGTTTGTGATCTGACCCCCTTCTACATTTCCAGCTTCTCTCCTACCACACCCTTACCCACAAGCTACACTCAGCAACATCGAACTACTTGTACCAGGAATTTGTCACTTACCCCCAGATACATCTTTTCTTTTGCTCACGCTCTTCCTTTTGCCTAAAAGACATGAAGTGGGTCTCAATAAATATTTGAGTAAATGAAGTGCAACATCTTGATTAATAAGTATTACTAATAGAGGGCCAACTGTACATATAAAAACTATCAAATTGTACACCTTAAATATGTATGACTTACTAAATGTCAATTATAACTCAACAGAGTTGTTTAAAAATAATTAAATTAAATTAAATACATACCATTAAGAATCAACCAGAAATGAATGAGACTAGCTTTCTATTAAAATCACCTCCAGAAAAAAATATATATATATTACTATACCCCAAGGAAAAAGATGTGTGCTGAGATGTCCCGCAGACAGCAATGAAAGTACTAGAGTCTGCAAGTTAGCAGGTTCTGAGAACTAATGCAGAAAGGAAAACCCATCTGCTCTTGCACACACATTAATTTCTCCTCTATGGATGGCATTCACATCTCCTGGAAAGCTTTTTCAGCACGTCTGAGCTGGATGTGAAGTAGTAAATTTTTCTAGTTGCTTAACCCATCTCCATCTGCTCCTTCCTCCTTCCTACCAGATATTCACCCCTTCCCCAGACAGCCCACATTCCTAGGAGGGAAGCTGCCCCACCTTCGACTTCAGGCTCTGGAGTTGGATTAAGACAATCAATATCTTTCATTCCATTCCCCCTGCAACAGTCACTGGTTCAGGGGTAAACACTGGTTCACGTGTTAACACTGGTTCACATGTTCTAATCAGAAGGAATTGCAGTCCCTTTGCTTGAAAGGCTGGAATGGAAGAGTTCTCTTTTCCTGTTGTGATATGGGTGTGATGAACGAGATGCTGTGGCAGCCATCTTGATACCAACCCAAAGAGGGTAAACCAAGAGGAATATTGAAGTCCCACCTGAGCCACGCCCCACCTCGGGACCTCCAGGTATATGTGCCAGTACACTTCCTTAACATTTGAATTGGTTTTGTAAAAATATTTTTATTTTAAAAATTGTAGTAATATATATATATAACATAAAATTTACCATTTGAACCATTTTAAAGTATACGCTTTAATGGCATTGAGTACATTTACGTTGTTGTGCAATCAACACTGCCATCTATACCCAGATCTTTTTTCATCTTGCAAAACTGACACAATAATTGTTCATTCTCTCACCCCGCCCCAGCCCCTGGCAACCACCATTCTACTTTTTGTTTCTATGAATTTGACTACTCTAAGTACCTTATATGAATAGAATCATACACTATTTATGACTGCCTTACTTCATGTACCATAAATTCTTCAGGGTTCATCCATATTGCAGTATGTGTTGGAATTTCCTTCCTCATTTAAGGCTGAATATATGCCACTGTATGTGTATACCACACTTTGCTTATCCATTTGTCTGTCAATGGACACTTGGGTTGCTTCTGCTTTTCGGACATTTTGAATAATACAGCTGTGAGTGTGGGTGTACAAACATCTATCTGTGTCTCTGCTTTCAATTCTTTTTAGTGTATATCCAGAAATGGAATTGCTGGATCATATGGTATTTCTATTTTTAATTTTTTGAGGAACTGCAGTACTAATGACCACAGCAGCTACACCATTTTACATTCCCACCAGCAATGCACAAGGATTCCAGTTTCTCCACATCCTCACCAAAACTTACTGTTTTGTTTTGTTTTAAACAATAGCCATCTTAATGGATGTTAAGTGGTGGCTCATTGAGGTTTTCTGAATTAAGTTTTCTGTTATTTACAGCCAAAAAAATATTCCTATTCAGCTCCAGATAAGCCTCCATTAGGAAACTTTAGCTGGGTAGCAGGCAGTCCTCTGAGTGAGGTGGGAAAAAGAGAGTTGGATGGGGTTGAATCCTCTCAGGAGCCTAAGTAACAAATAACTGTTTATTCACAGAGTTGATGCTATCTTGGTGTAAATGCCAGGACCCTGTTTCTTCAATGGTTCTGAAAACTGCACCAACACTCCTTTTTGCTTACAGAGGATTAAAAATGCTTCCAATAAATTTTTCCTTAAAATGATAATAGTTAATATTTGAATGAATACTAAATGTCAGGCATTATTCTAAGTACTTCATATGCATTAGCTCATTTAATCCTCATAGAAACTCTATGAAGTAGATATCATCATTATCCATATTTTACAGATATAGAAACTGAAGTGAAGAGAGGTTAAGTAACTTGCTAGGAGGGGACAGACCAGGACTTAGTGCCGAGATGTCTGGCATCAGATCCTCCTTCTTAACCACTGCTCCTTGTGGCCCATATGTATGCCAGGTATTGTGCTAGGCACTATGGGAGATACAAAGATGAATGAGAGGCAAACCCTGCCTCAAAGAGCTTACAGTCCAGCAGAAAAGAGACTTAATTAGTATTCATCCTCAGTACCTCTCTCAAAATATAAATATGATAATTCTTGTTTAAAAACATTTGGTGCTCCCTGGCCTGCATTATCTGTAACATAGGCCAACCTCATGGGCAGGACCAGCTCTTAATTTGCAGAGCCCAGTGCAAAATTAAAATGCAAGGCTCCTTATTCAAAAAGCAAGGGAAGGGGCTTCCCTGGTGGTGCAGTGGTTGAGAGTCCACCTACCGATGCAGGGGATACGGGTTTGTGCCCCAGTTCTGGAAGATCCCACATGCCGCAAAGCGGCTGGGCCCGTGAGTCATGGCCGCTGGGCCTGCGTGTCCGGAGCCTGTGCTCTGCAACAGGAGAGGCCACAACAGTGAGAGGCCAGCGTACTGCAAAAAAAAAAAAAAAAAAGCGAGGGAAAAGTTTCATTAAAGGTACCAAAAATAGTTTTTTCCTTTAAAACTATTTTATAGGGGTAATAGTGATATATGAGTAACAACAAACTTACAAAGTACAAAAATAACATTTTAGTATAATTTTATAGAATGCAATAAACAATAATACTTTATTAATGTGATATCTTGATTGATCATCAGATTTTTTTCTCGGTCACTTTTCTGAAAACTCATTTATTAGGTCATTGAATTTATACTTTTGGGATCTTCATTTTCAATCAATATAATTGAAGGGACATCAGTCATCCTTGGCAAATGAAAGGTCACAAATAATTTTTGATTATTTTTAGTTATGAGAAGGATCTTTCTGCTGGTGAAACTATTACTGGATCTGTTAAAAGTATTTTATAGGCTGTAACACACGGGGAAAATTTTTTGATAAATTACTTTGAAACATAAATTTTAGTACATCTAGAGCTGATGATTCTTGCAGAAATTTTCTTCTTAGAAGATTTAACTCTTCATACAAATCAGTTTGGGATAAGTCTGAATTTAATTTTAAATATAAATTTATACAATGGCATTTCAATGTTTTCCCTGACATTTCCTGTAATTTGTGAAGGTCATATAAGAAACCGAAAGTGGCTTCATGATTTGTGTATAATTCAAAACACTTGTTTATGTATTCAAGTGTTCATTGCTGTATCTTCAATTACAAGGAAAAATTAATTTTAAAATTGTCTTCCTTATTAATAATTGGTTAAGCTGAAGCTTCATATGTAAATAGTGTTCTTTTTCATCTAATGGAATGATTTTTATATTTGGTTTCTATTTCTAAGCCTGTGGACATTTGCCTCACAATGTTGCAGCAGTTTTAAAAACCAGAGACTCTAAACTCCTCAAAGAATTCTAATAACTCCTTACTATGCTTGATTGCCATGTGCATGTGTTTGCTTTCCTTTGTAATAATTTACCGACAAAGTTTACTGTGTGAGTGTTAGCAATTTCTGTCCCAGTGCTCAGGCCAAAGCAGTTGTGCAGACACCACAGGAACATGCTCTGTGGATGGAGGGGCCACCACGGGTCTCAGTTGTGCCCCCATGCAGAGACCCTCCTCTCTTCTTGCTGCTGCCACTGCCTCAGCTGCCAGTCTGGGCCCTGTATTAGGATATGAGCTAGTTTTACTATTTTCATAGTAGGGAAGCCATAGATACTATCTAAAGAAATGGAGGATGAAGGACGTCATAGAAGGTTTTAATTATAAAGGTAACTTACAAGAAGAAAATCCAAGATTTCTAAATAGCAGAAGAACCTTGCACACAAAACCGGCTTCAGAAGAGAGAGAAATGATGGAGAACAATTTGTACGGAAAAAATAGAGAAGGTTGTCAAAGAGCTACCCTACCTCTTTATTTTTTTTTTCGGTACGCGGGCCTCTCACTCTTGTGGCCTCTCCCGTTGCGGAGTACAGGCTCCGGACGTGCAAGCTCAGCAGCCATGGCTCACAGGCCCAGCCGCTCCGCGGCATGTGGGATCTTCCCGGACCGGGGCACGAACCCGTGTCCCCTGCATCGGTAGGCAGACTCTCAACCACTGCGCCACCAGGGAAGCCCTACCCTACCTCTTTAAAAAAGCAGCAGGACCAGATAATTTCACAGGAAAACACTATCCAAGAGAAAACTTGAACAAGTAGAAATATAACATGCTCTTGGACAGAAATATGTAACATCATAAAAATGTCAGTTCTCCATAACTTAATTCAAAATTTTAATGTGATCCAATAGGTTTTTAAAAAATATTTATTTATTTATTTGGCTGCGCCAGGTCTTAGTTGTGGCACACAGGATCTTCGTTGTTGCGTGTGGGATTTTTAGTTGAGGCATGCGAACTCCTAGTTGTGGCATGTGGGATCTAGTTCCCTGACCAGGGATCGAACCCGGCCCCCTGCAGTGGGAGCATGGAATCTTAGCCACTCGACCACCAGGGAAATCCCCCAATACACCTTTTTTTAATTAGATAAATTGATTCTAAATTTACATAGACAAAGAAAGGAGCAAGAATAGTGATACAAAGTGTGAAAAAGAAGAGCAATGGCAGGGGAGGTAGATCAGCACTACATATATTAAAAGATATTATGAAGCCTCAGTAATCAGAACAGTGTAATGCAGACAGATAGGCTAATGGAGTTGAATATAATATCCAGAAATAGTCACAAAATCATACATAGATACAATATAATAAAGCTGACATCTCAAGTCATTGGAAAAAATATGGACCACTAAATAAACGGTATTGGAACAAATGGGTAGCCACTTAGACAACAATGAAGTTGAATCCATTCCTCATGCCTCACTAAGTTAACTTCAAATGAATAAAAAATTTAACTTTCAGGGAGTTCCCTGGCAGCCTAGTGGTTAGAATTCCAGGCTTTCACTGCCATGGCCTGGGTTCAGTCCCTGGTTGGGGAACCGAGATCCCTCCAGCAAGCTGCATGACCAAAAAAAATTTTTTTAACTTTTTAAAAACCCTCAAGAGTTCTAAAAGAAAAATGAGAAAATACCTTTCATCTTGTAGTAAGGAAAGTCTTTCTGTCACCCCAAATCCAGAAGCTATAAAAGATTAATAAGTTCAACCATACAAAAGAGAATACTTTAGTGTTTAAGAAACATTATAAGTAAAGTAAAAGAATAAATAAATAATAAATTGGGAGAAGTGTTTTCATATTAGATTACAAAGGAGTAATCTCTTTCATATGTAAAGAGCCTCTAGATATAAATAAGTAAAGACCAGTTACCCAATAGAAAATGGGGAAAGGACACGAATTAAAAGAAATATAAATTAATCTTAAACATATGAAACAAAAAATCCAAAGTTTGATAACATTTTCATGGCAAGTCTAGGGAAACAGGCATTTCAAACATTAGTGGTGGGAGTGTATATTGACATAAGTTCTACAAAAAGCAGTCTTAAAACATCTATTTAAATTAAATAAATAAACATATTTAATATATGTTGACTCTCACATGTGCAAAATGACATATGCACAAAGCTATTCATCACAGCATTGTTTGTAGCAGCAAAAGATTAGAAGCAACTAAAATGGTGAAAAACCCCAGGCAGAAATATAAATTATATGACATCCATAAAATAGAATATTACATAGCTATAAAAAGGAAGGAGGAAGCTCTATATGTTCTAATATGAAAAGCTCTCCAAGATATACTTTTAAATGAAAAAAAAAGTACAGAACAATATGTATGTTCTGCTACATTTTGTGTAAAAAAGAAAAACACAAGAATTTGTATTTTCTTGTATATACATAAAGAATTTCTAGAAAGATATATAAGAAATTAGGAAGATGGCTAGGTAGATGGAGGTCAAGGATGGGAGGGAGGTTTCAGTGATTGTGTCTTTATACTTTTTAGTGGTTGAACCATTTAACTATATTGCCATAGAACGAGGAGGAGGCGGAGGAAGACGAGGAGGACTGGAGTAGAGGTGGTTTTTATTGTCATGACCACCAAAGTACCTTAAAATTGAATGAAGTCTAGATCCCAAACATTTTTGAATATCATGGGGGCTTCCCTGGTGGCGCAGTGGTTGAGAGTCCGCCTGCCGATGCAGGAGACACGGGTTCGTGCCTCAGTCCGGGAAGATCCCACATGACGCAGAGCGGCTGGGCCCGTGAGCCATGGCCACTGAGCCTGCGCATCCGGAGCCTGTGCTCCGCAACGGGAGAGGCCACAACAGTGAGAGGCCCGCGTACTGCAAAAAAAAAAAAAAAGAAAATCATGGAAATTTTCAATATGAGGTTTGTTCATAGTTCATTTTCAGCCACAGAGTGTAAGTGAATTTCTCCTGCTGCCTACAAAATGTTGAGACCTGATTACAGTGAGTTATCATCCTGGACCAATTTAGGCTAAACAGGCAACAGATAACATCTTCTAAATTCTTGTAGCCACATTTTTAAGTATTGCCTAAAGCCTGTGGGAGGAGAATGGGCAACCAAAACACACACACATGCAAATACACAGACTTTGGTAAGTTGTTAAAATGATCATATAAGATTACTGATACAGAGATGCTGTAATCCTTTTAAATTAGCTCATATAGCCTATTAATAAGATTATAAGTTAAGATGTGACCTGTGATTCCTTTCAATTATCCATTTTGCAATTTTACTGCAGGTAACTAGCTATGCCCTTTCATTTATTAATGTGTCAACACAAGTCAGTGTGTCAATTATTTATTTCTGAAATATTGTTCATGCCAGTGTTCAATTAAAAAGAAAAGAAAGAGAAAAAGAAAGAAAATAGAGTTCATATATCCTATATCAAAAACTGGGCAGCATATGTAATAGAAGAAGCAGAGACTTTACAATTATGTAAATTCATTTGTAGAAAAAGTAGCCCTTGCTTCCATCCTGCTACCATGACACTAAAGGGATGATGACAAAGCTTCTACAATGAACATATATTACTTTTATAATTAGGAGAAGAATTTTTAAAATGTAAATGTGTATATGCTGAGTGTGTAGGCAGACTTGAATGTTAACTCTGAGCATCTTGGTCAGGTCACGTTAATCTCTCGGAGTCTCAGTTTCCCCACATGTAAACTGAGGGTAATCATACCTGCTTTGCAGGGTTGAGTCGTGGATGTGATGATGTTTGTGAAGTACAGAGCACAGGATCTGGCACATAGTAAAAATGGGCACATAGTAAAAGAGATTCTCATTCACCACACACCCGGTGGAGGCAGGACCCATGGAAGCCAAGCCCGGCTGGTGCCCTATTTCCTGACTTCCTCTATTCAGGCTCTTCTACAGCTGTGCCAAAGCACAGGTACTTGCCCCTGCTTGTTGGGAGAAACTTGGCTATTGATCCATACCCACGGTGTGATTATAATTAGGAAACCTGGGATTTGGGGAGATAAGCTAGCTCTGTCCAGATCCCAGAAGGGTGTTTCCCTACTATTATGTTAGTGAGAAGTTTTCAGTGCAGGAAACTGAAATGGCTCTGAAAGTATATAACAGAAAGAACTAAGCACTTAACAAAATGTTTTGAAGCAGTGAAGGGGTGCACCCTAAGCTGGGCCTTCAGGAACAATTCCCAGACCTAACCTGCCACTACTTCTGCTCAACTGGGGCAAACCTCGAGAACTCTCCAAATAGCTGTGAATTCAGACACCTGAGCTGGAACTCTGTTGTTTAATTATCTACATAACCTTGAACAAGTTACTTAAACTCTTAAGAATCAAGTGGAGGAGGCTGCCATCACAGCAACTGCTTCTCAATACCTGGAAATTGTTTGTTAGGCTTATCTCCAAAGCCTTGTTCATGAACCAAACAAACAAAACCAGAAGCAGTTGGAACATAGCTTCTGCCTTGTTCCTACTTTTCAAAATCACGTGAATACATTTCACTGGCAGGATGTAAGTCACATCCAGGACCCTAGCTGCAAGAGAACCTGGAAATGCTGTTTATGCTGGAGTTTTTTAGCTTGTTAGCTTACGCAGTGCAGAAAGGCATTCTAGAAGGACTTGGAAGTCAGCACTGACTACCAAACAAACAAATCCATCACAGAGAGTTATTTAGTTCCCGTGAAATTGGGAATTAATTTCCCTGCCAACACCTATTTGTGCTGCAGAGACTCCAAGAGTAGTCAAGGCTTAAACTCATTGTGCTCATTGGAGAATGTAGTAGACATGTTTTGTTGCCTCTCAAGCGTCCGTCACCCACTATCTCCTGCTAACAATGCATAGATTTTCATTCATTCATTTCATTCAGGTAACCACCTCTCCCCTAAGCTACCTGTGTGCTTTGGAAAACCAACCCCAATTCCATCTCCAGGAGTGAGCCCTCATTGTTTTAGATAAATTAGCACATTCCATCCTCTTGGCCACTGTCATTGGTACAAAGGCAAGTCTCTCCCAAAAGAAGTAACTTAAATTTCACATTCCCTCTCCACACAGGATCCAAATAGTGAGAGTATAATTTACAATTTATCTTTTTCAGCTGTAGGTTTCTTTGCTATTGCTTGTTCTTCATCCATTCCTATATCCGTTTCTTTGTCGGCTTGCTCTGTGTCTTGTGTGTGTGTGTGTGTGCATATATGTATATATATATGAATATAATTTTTTAAATAAATTTATTTTATTTTTGACTGCATTGGGTCTTCATTGCTGTGTGCAGGCTTTCTCTAGTTGCAGTGAGCAGGGGCTGCTCTTCCTTGTGGTGCGCGGGCTTCTCATTGCTGTGGTTTCTCTTGTTGCAGAGCACGGGCTCTAGGCATGCAGCCTCAGTAGTTGTGGCTCACGGCCTCTAGAGCACAGGCTCCGTAGTTGTGGCGCACGGGCTTAGTTGCTCCGTGGCATGTGGGATCTTCCCAGACCAGGGCTCGAACCCGAACCCATGTCCCCTGCATTGGCAGGCGGATTCTTAACCACTGTGCCACCAGGGAAGCCCCAATATATGAATATAATTTTATTCAGCCTTAAGAAACAAGGAGATCCTGCTATTTGTGATTAACACTGGTGAACCTGGAAGATATTACACTAAATGAAATAAACCAGGAATGAAAGAAAAATACTGCATGATCTCACTTACATGTGGAATCTAAAAAGGTTGAATACATAGAAGCAGAGAGTAGAATGGTGGTTACCAAGGGCAGGGAAGTGGGAGAGATGGGGAGATGTTGGTCAAAGAGTACAAAGTTACAGTTATGTAGGATGAATAAGCCCAGAGATCTAATGTACAGTGTGATGATTATCATTAATAATATTGTATTATATACTGGAAATTTACTTTAAAATAGATTTCAGGTGCTCTCACCACACACACACAAAACTCAAAAATTTATATTTATCAAAATTCACCATTAACAGAGTAAAGGTAAACCACAGAATGGAAGAAATTATTGCAATATGTATTACCAATAGTCATATCCAGAATATATAAAGAACCATCACAAGTCAATAAGAAAAAGATAGATAAATCAATGGAAACATGAGGAATAAACTTGAATGGGTACTTCATCCAAAAGAATAGCCAAATAGCCAATATGCTTATGGAAAAGTAATCAATATCATCAGTCATCATGGAAATGCAAATTAAAACCACAATGAGAGAACACTGCATTCCTACCAGAATCGCTAAAAATAAAAAGATTGACGATATCAAGTATTGTGTAGGATGCAGAGCAAGGAGAGCACTCACAACCTGCCGTTGGGAGTAAAAATTGCTACAGCTGTTTTGGAAAAGAACTTGACACATGCTGCCTACCAGCAATTCCTCTCCTACATGTATATACCCAGCAGAAATGTATGCACATTTTCACCGAAATACTCTAAAGGAATGTTCTTAGCACCATTATTCACAATAACCCAACACTGGTAGTAGCCCAAATGACCATCAACAGCAAAATGGATAAATAACTTCATACTATACGGTACAGTCATACTATTCAGTAGTTAAAATGAATGAACTTCAGCTACATTTTTTTAAAAAAAGGGATAAATCTCACAAAGTTAATTTTGAACAAAAGAAACCATACACCAAAGAGGACACACGGTATGATTCCATTTGTTTTCAGTTAAAGAATGGGCCAGTAGTTCTCAGCAGCATCGGCAGCACCTGGTAACTTGTTAAAAATGAAAATTCTTGGGCTCCAACATAGAACTACTGAATCAGAAACTCAGAAAGTGATTGCCAGAAATCTGTTTTAACAAATCTTCCAGGTGATTCTGATGCACGCTAAAGCTTGAAAACAACAAAATTGATTTATGGTGTTAGAAGTTAGGATCCTGATGATTTGGGGGGAGGAAGGGAGTGGTGATGAATGGGGCATGAGAGGTAATAATAGGTAATAATAATCACCTATTTTTTGGCCTGGGTTGGAGTCATGCAAGTGTTTCCAGTTTCTGATGAGTCACTGAGCTAAATGCATACTTGTGAGTTGTGCACTTTGTTGTTTACATGTCAGGTTTCATTTTACAAACTTACTAGAAAAGTGACAGATAATAAAACTGAGGAAATCTTCCAAAAATAAAAACAAAAAGATGGAAAAATGAGTGAGTGGTAAGATGAAGTATAGAACATACAGTGCCTCAATAATAGACATTCCAGAAAAAGAAAACAGCAAAAGGAGAGGAAAACAGCCAAGGAATAATTTACGAAAATTTCCTGGGAATGAAGCCCATGAATTTCCAAATGAATTGAAAGGGCCCCTCAGGTGCCTACAATGGATAAAAGAAAACACATACATGCACACACGTAGGCAAATTTTATCATCAGAGACAGAAAAGATCCCACAAGCTTCCATAAGGTAAAAAAAAGTCTCATACAAAAGGTCAGACATCAGAGTGGTTTTGGACTTCTCAGTAGCAATGCTGGAAGCTAGGAGGCATGAGGCGATGCATTTAAAATTGAGAAAAAGTATTTCCAAGCTAGAAGTCTATCTTTTTCCAAACTAGGAATATGTAAGGGTAGAATAACAACATTTTCATATATGTAAGATCTCAAAAAAATGTATGGCCCATTACTCTACTTTCTCTGGATGTTACTGGAAGATATGCTCCACGAAAACAAGAGAATAAACTAAGAAGGAAGACAGCATGGAACACAGGAAAACAGAATAACCAATACAGGGGAGTACAGTGACCAGAACCTTTATACAATGTGATGCCCTGAAGCCCAGGGTGATGGTGAAATGAGAGCCCAGAATGACAGCAGCCCCAGGAGCCACCAGTCCAGCCTGGAGCAGGTCCAAGGGTCCAGGAGAGACTTCTTTAAGAAGACAGGAATGCACTGACTATCTGGTACAAACTAATGCATTGAGAGGAGCTTCTGACAACTGGCCAAGGATCTGGGGTTAAATTAGTGATTAATGCAAGGAAACAAGCACTGAAGGGACCATTCCAAAGTTCCACTCTGGCTCCAGAGCTCCCAGGGCATCGGTCAGGGCTGTGCTTGGCCTGCATGGCAGTCTGACTTCTTTCTCTCCCAAATCCTCAATGCTGTCTGAAACATCCTACACACTAAGATCCATCTCAGAGTTTGCTTTCTGGAAACACCAACCTGCAACACAAGACAACTCCAGAGAAAAGAAAATTTGTGGAGGAAAGGACAAGTCATCATATTTTACTACATCATGCAGCAGTCAACAGTGTTTACATAACCATAATAATGTAAACTTTACATGTTGATCTAGCCAAAACTACCATATCATTTTATCGGGAGGACATGAGAATGGGGAGATGTGTCCCGGGAATATAGGAAGAAAGTGAGATGAGTCCTCAATTTCCATAGCAAGAAATGAAGAAATAATACCTAAGATAAAAAATCAACAAGTAGCAATTCGAGGCAGTTGTTTAGAGGCACAGGAGTAAATACAAAAGTAATTAGCTTAATAGGACGTGAAAGTGATTGCTCCTGCTCCTGAGCAGAGGGAGAATGTGTAAGGGATTGCTATTTTTCATAGCAAGATTTATAGAATTATTTGATTCTTCAAACTATGAGCATGTCTAACTTTCATAAAAACACAGCTAAAATCAAAACATTAAGCCTTGGTAGTGCGATCAGGTGGGTCAATTATGGTATCCCCATACAAGATATTACACAGCCCCTAGAAATGATGCCAAGATGAATATCTATTGAAAAGGAAGGATGCTCTTAATACCATGTTAAGTGGAAAAAAGCAGAGTTCAAAATGATGTGCACATTAAATCAACTTTTAAAATTAGATACAGAACGATATAAGTGTGTAGAAAAAAGTCTAAAGGTATATACACCAAAATATTTGGAGTTATTCTCTTTACAAAGAGTTACTCTCTTTACATGGTGGGGAGTGGTGGGATTTTTATTTTCCTCCATTTGTTTATCTTGTAGCCCAAGCCATCTCTGTATCCCCCAGTCTTCCAGCCTTGCAGGATCACCCTTTCTTTTAACATTTAAATTAAAATGGCTGAAACCTTCATCTTATATACTAAGGAAAGTATATAGCAAATGTACGTAAGCAAGTATATATATATATATGCAAATTCCAATGCTCTCCCCCAACACTGGTGCAAATTTCCAGATGCCTAGTTCTCGTGTTTACTCTGATTTCCTCTTCCTGCCGCCCTCGGTTTCCCTGGCATCCCACTTTCTACAGCTGTTTCCTTCTCTCTATCCTTAGTTAACACAAACATGGAACATTGTCCTTTTTCCTTGATTTCTCCAAAGGATGTCTTACATGAGGCACTGCTGAAGGACTACAGCTCTGCATGGCGTGGTAGACAACTTAAAATCAGCGGGAGCATCTCTGTTCCAGTGTGTCCTGGCTGACCCTGCTTCTGGGGGATTCTCACCAGACATTCTTCTTCTCTGACCCCTGCCTCTCACAGAGCGGCTGGGTCCCTTCAGGATACCCTCATTTCTGGCCCAGGACCCCACTCTGGGTCCTTACCTTCCAGCGAACCACCAAATCCTTCAAGTCCTTCATTTTCTTATGCAGAGTGTGAGGTCTCCCTTGTGGAACATGCTTTTTCCAGCAGGAATATCTTGACCTTTCATATCCAAAAGACCACCAAGAACCCTTTAAATAGTCACCTCCTCCAGCTTGAATTAGTAGCCAGAGTCAGTTCTTCCATTTTGTCTTTCCATTACATGTGTAATGGCTGTGCATTTTCTATAATGACTGTATTGCTTTCGTAATTAAATTATTTTCAGTAAGAGCAGTGCCATGGAAGTTAGGAGTTCAGGCCATGAGCAAGTGAAATGTCAAGTCTTAGGACCCCAGCAACTACCCGCAAGCTCCTGCTCTGTGCCAGGCTGAGGAGATGCTCATTAGGGCAGTGTGGGTTGTGGAGGCCACGGCAGGCCCAGAGTTCCACGGGGCTGCTGAGCCCAGTGTGGTCAGGTCAGCAACAGGACTCCAAGGAGACATGTGGCCAGTGCAGTCAAGGTGAGGACCTTGCCCCAGCTGACCATGACGCCTGCCCCTTTCCTCTCTGTCAATGTCATCAGCCCAGGCCTGGCACAGGTGCAGCCCCTTCCCCTGGAAGCCTTCCCTGAGAGCCCCTCTCTCAGAAGCTCTGCTACTTATCAGCTGTGTGGCAAGTTAGTCCACCTCCCTTGTGCCTCAGTTTCCTCACCTGTGAAACAGGGATAATAATATTTGTAAGAATCAAATGAGAGGGACTTCCCTGGTGGTTCAGTGGTGAAGAATCTGCCTACCAATGCAGGGGACGCACGTTCGAGCACTGGCCCGGGAAGATCCCACATGCCGCGGAGCAACTAAGCCCGGGCGCCACAACTACTGAGGCTGCGCTCTAGAGCCCACAAGCCACAACTACTGAGCCTGTGTGCTGCAACTACTGAAGCCCGCGAGCCTAGAGCCTGTGCTCCGCAACAAGAGAAACCATCGCAATGAGAATCCCACGCACCGCAACGAAGAGTAGCCCCCGTTCGCGGCAGCCAGAGAAAGCCCACGCGCAACAACAAAGACCCAACGCAGCCAAAAATAGAATTAATTAATTAATTAACTTTAAAAAAAAAAGGAATCAAATGAGAAATACTTGTAAAGTGGTCGGAATGGTGCTTGGCTCAGAGTTAGTACTCCATAACGTTAGCGATCATCACCATCATGGTCATCGCTATTCTTGTCACCGTGTCCATGGACTTTGCCCTTGACAAAGACAGCACATGGACATGTGTGGAAGGCTGCCTGGGGGAGAGCCCGGTATGATTTATCTCTGTTCTCATCACAGCCAGCAAAGGTACCAACATGGAACTCATGCTCAATGCCTACTTGATTAAAACTTTGGAGAGAAGAAACAGCCCAGCTAAGAAACCACACATGAGCATTACCTGCCCTGAAACCCGTTTTGAGTTCATTTTTGTATGTGGTGCTAGGTAGGAGTCCAACTTTATTCTTTTGCATGTGGATGTCTAGTCATCCCAGCACATCTGTTGAAAAAGACTATTCTTTCCCCACTGACTTATTTTGGCACCCTGTCAAAAATCAATTGCCTGGGGACTTCCCTGGTGGTCCAGTGATTAAGACTCCACACTCCTAGTGCAGGGGGCCCAGATTCGATCCCTGGTCAAGGAACTAGATCCCACATGCATGCCGCAACTAAGAGCCCACATGCCGCAACAAGAAGATCCCGCGTGCCGCAACTAACCTGGCACAGCCAAATAAATAAATAAATATTTTTTTAAAAAACCAGTTAAGTGTAAATGTGAGAATTTATTTCTGAATTAAATTCTATTCCAGTGATCTATATGTCTATCCTTATGCCAGTACAACACTGTCTTGATTACTATAGCTTTGCAGTAAGCTTTGAAATCAGGAAATGTGAATCCTCCAACTTTGTTCTTATTTTTCAAGCTTGCTTTGGCTATTTTGGGTCGCTTGAACTTCCACATGAATTTTAGGATTAATTTATCAATTTCTGTGAAGTCACATGGAATTTTGGTAGGAATTGCATTCAACTATAGATCAATTTAGGGAGTATTGCCGTCTCACCAGTATTAAGTCTTCTGATCCATGAACATGCATATCTGTTTATTTACATCTCCTTTAATTTCCTTCAGTGATGTTTGGTAGTTTTCAGAGTATACATAGGTGTTACCCTTTTGTTATAGGTTCCTAAGTATTTTATTTTTTTGATACTATTATAAATTGTTTTATTAATTTAACTTCAGCTTGTTTATTGCTCCTATAGAGAAATACAATTTATTTTTGTATATTGATCTTGTATTCTGAAACCTTGCCAATCTTTCGTTTATTAGTTCTAATAGTTAGTATTTGCTCACAATTGCTTAAGTGCCTAGAACAGTGGCTGGCACATAACTGGGACTCATAAATTTGTTGGATAAATGAATGAAAAAGTGAATGAAAATACTCTCGGTGTTTTAAGGGTCAGGCCAGAAGACTGACCTACTGGACCACCTGTGAACAAGGTCATTCTCTCAGTGTGCAGAGTGGCAGCAGGCCCAGATGGAGCTAAGGGAGTATCTCATCAGCAGAGAAGATGCCAAGATGGTATCTAAAACTTTAAGTTGGAGTCAAATCACAAAAAGCATGACCTGGGTCAGAGCACTTACTTCCTCCAAGATGGGTGTTCTGTTCACAGTGAAAGGAAAATCACCCAAGGCCCCTCACATTTGGAAGAGCACACCATGTACCTGAGATTATTGACCTAGGACAACCAACACCAAGTTATATTTTAGTAAAATTACGTAACTTTAAAGAAAAAGCATTTTGAGTATTTAGCCAAAAAAAAAAAAAAAAAAAAACCACGTGATTTTAAAAAGAAATAAAGTGATCACTATCACTGGACTTTTTGACAGTAATAACTCATGCCAGAGACAGAATAATGTATTTCAGATATCCAAGGAGAGAAAATGTGAGCCAAGATTTAATATCTAGCAAAACTGACCTTCAAGTAAAACATGTAAGAACTCTGGAAATAATATTCCTATGAGTCGTCCCTAAGGAATTTATTAAAGAATAAATAAATAGTGACTGAGTGGGAAAAACAAGAGGTGGCTAGTTTATTGGAGACTTTAAGACACGTGCTCCAGTAGGTGGGTAATAAACCCTATGAAGACTCAGGGACCTGCTACCTCACTGAAGTTTTTAGGTGTCCAGTGGTCGTGGGTGTGCCAGAATATCTCCTTCAAATTAAAAGACCGATTGATGCCTCTTTCATCCTCTACCACAAAGAAGGAAGCTCAGCACCTGGAAGGCCTCTTTGGTCTCTGGAGGTCCCACATTCCACAACTAGGAATTCTTCTCTGGTGACACAGGAAGAGCCAGCTTTGAGTGGGGCCTGGAGCAGAAGAGGGCTCTACAAGAGGTCCAAGCTGCTAAGCAAATAGCCTGTCATTTGGGTCATACGATCCAGCAGACTCTATAGTGTTGGAAGTGTCAATGATGGGTAAAGATGCAATCTAGAGCTCATTGCAAGCCCCAGGGAAAGAATCACAAAGTAGGCCCCTGGGATTCTGGATCAAAGTCATGCCATCTACAGCAGAGAATTACACACCTTTTGAGAAGCAGCTCCTGGCCCTGGGCCCTGGTTTAGATGAAATGCTTATCCATGAGCTCAAGTGAAAAGACATCAAGAACTTCCGGTTATGAACTGGGTTCTGTCAAGCTGGCCAAGTCATAAAGTCAGGTGCAGCCAGCAGTAGATCATTGTAAGATGGAAATGGTAACCTTGGTTTGCTGGTAGGTCAGCTTGGTATGTGGGTGGAAGCCAAAAAGGACAGTGGCTGCATGACAGTCACATTCAGGAGTTGCCTTGAAAGACAGTGGGAAGCAAGGGAAAATTTTCCCAGTGAGCTGCAGACTGTGACCCTGGTTATGGAAGGAGAACTGTATACAAGAGGCTGGACACACATTCCTGGGCAGTGGCCCGTGGCCTAGCTGGCTAGTCAGGGGACTGGAAGGAAAGGGTCTGGAAGACTAGCGACAAGAAGGTTTGGGGTAGAGGGGTGTGGTTGGACTCTTAGAAGTAGACAGCCAGTATGTCACACATCACCACCCACCAGACAGCATCCACCACAGAAGAGAAGTGAACTAAGTAGATTAAATGACTCAGCCACTTTGTCACTGGCCACCCTGGAACTGGCACAATAAGCACATGAATGGAGTTGGTCACAAGATAGATATGGAGGCTATGCATAGGCCCACCAGCATGGACGCCCATGTACCAAAGCTAATCTAGCTACTGCTGACTCTGAGTGTCCAATCTGCCAGCGAAAGAGACCAAAGCTGAGCCCCAGATACGGCATTATTCCTTGAGGAGACCAACCAGCCACTTGGTGGCAAATCAGCTATGTCAGGCCCCTTCCATCCTGGGAGAGGCTGCAGTTCATCCTCACAAGGATAGAGATCTATTCTGAAAATGTTTGCCTTTCCTGCCCACAGAACCTCAGCTAGCACCAATATCCAGAAGCTTAGAGAGTACCTGATCCTCAGGTATGGAATTACATCCAGCATAGCATTCAACCAGCGCACCACTTCACAGTGAGGCAAGTTAGGGAGTAGGCCCGTGACGTTAGGATCCACTGGTGATTGAGACAGACAGATAGATAGATAGATAGATTTTTTTTAATTGCACCATCCAGACGCTACCAACCTCAAAGAGCCCTGACATGGCCTACTAAAGGCACAACTGAAGCACTAGCTTCAATAACCTGAGGCAATAGTCGTCAAGGGTGGGGTGCCATCCTTCAGGATCCAGTATATTCATTTAATCAGAGACTTTCATGTGCTGCTGCGCCCCTAAGGAAGAATACATGGTTCCAGGAACCAAGGGGCAGAAGAAGGAGTGGCCACACTTACCATCACTTCCAAGGGCCCACTGTGGGACACTGTGCTTCCTGTTTCTGCAGCTCTGGGTTCTGTGGGGTTGGAAGCACTGATCTCCAAAGGGAGCACACTCTTTCCAGGGGACACAGAACTACATTCTTTAGGTCCCGGTGCATTGAACTATAGGCTCCAGCTGCCACCAGGGCACTTTGCATTCCATGTGTCTGAGGACCAGCAGACAAGAAAGGAGTCACCATCTTGGCAGAGATAATTGAGCCTGAAGAGCAGGAGGTGGTAGGGCTGCCTTTATACATAGGGGATGGGTAAAACACACGTGAAACCCAGGGCTTCTTACAGAAATAGCTGATTCCAAGTTTAGGACAGAAAATGTACAAGAGGAGCTTGGGACATCTTGAAATGCCAGAAAGCAACCACCAGAGTCTTGTCAAACAACTCAGGAGCCAACCAACTTGAAGAGGCTCCCAACAGCCAAGATGGGACAATAAAGACAATAATTGCAATGAAATGAAACCCATCAGATATGTTTATTCATAAGTTCATAGTAATTTTTTTTAAATAGCCACCTTCTGAGGATAGCAGGGAACCAGTCCAATTAATTGTCTTAAAAGTTGAGTAAATAAAAGGAAAGAATTAAGCACTTATCCTGCCTTTCCTATACAAACTCTACTGAGAAATCAAATAGATGAGGGGGCAGCATCTCCTTATAAAATTATTCCATCTAATAAATGAAAACAAAATGATAGATTAGAATATCCCCATGTTGCAACCCCCAGTGAATTACTTACCGGATGTAGGTGTTGAGCATCAGTGACTGCCAACACCAATAAAAGCGAACACCAGTCATGAGGTGCCTCCTGGTAAATGAGTACACACTGCCTAGAGTCTCATCATCAGAGGGATCCAACCTGAGGCAAATCAGGTCTCTGGATCTAGCTGCTGATTTGCAGGAAGTGCAGAGAGTAAAGGAGCACATTGAACTGCACCCCCAGGGTGAAACTAGCAAAATCCAGGCTGTGGAAAAACTACAGGTCAAACTGCCCAGGTTCCTCAACAGATAAACTGTAAAGAAAAGAAAAGAAAGGGGTAGAGGACACTCGTTAGATTAAGAGAGATGTATCAAGTCTAAAAAAGAAACAAAACAGTAAAACTAAACTATAGTGTGTAGGGATGCACACTTGGGTGATAAAACAATAAAAGAAACTCAAGGAAGTCATTACTGTAAAGGTCAAGAAGTTGGAAGAAGGGAGGCGGCTGGGACAGGAATGGGGAGCTTGGAGGACGCTGGGGAGACTGGTAAAGCTCTATTCCTGGCCAGGGTAGTGGTTACAAGGGTGCTCACTTCGTAACAATTCACTGAGTTCATCTGCTTGTTTATTGACCAGTCCCTGAAATCTCAGAGTCTGAGAAGCACTGAGTTAGAGCGGGTGCAGAAGTCGAGGCAGGAAGCGCTGCTTACTGAGCACACTGACTGCACTTGATCTACCCGGAGCTGCTTGAGAGGCAGTTGACTCGAGTGTCCTTGAAACATTGAGCTACTGAACATGTCTGTTCTCTTATATCACGCATCATTCAGAAAAGGGTTTGCTGCAGATTATAAAACAAAACGCAGTAGAAAGTGAGACATTCATATTCATAGCACAATCGGCTGTTAGAAGGAGCAGAACACAGATGGTTCCAGGAGAGCCCTGATTTATAAAACATGATTCACACTTACCTTCTCAGCAGCGTCTGCTGGAAAGGGTGTTGCTTCTCTACTGCTTTTGGCTGACTGAGGCCACCAGCATCCTCCGTCAAAGCACATAATCAAGTGCTGGATGCTGTGCACACATCACACAGAGCCAGGACCCACCGGACCACTTTACAAGTTAGACCCATGACCACATCCAGGAAGGTCATTTAACTCTAACCGGCTCGACCGGTGGCTGAAGGCAGAGGAGAAATACTCCCAGGTTACCTAAACAGTATCCTCCCCTTGCTCCTCTGAGACGTGGTCCGGTCATGGGTGAATCTGCCAGGCAGTAGACCATACACATTGGTTATGAGCCTATGTTGCCAGTGACCTGTTCAGGCCACACAGTTGTCATGTCTCAGCCCAGCAGTTATGCTCTGACCACAGGTTTCCATTTCTCATGTCAGAGAAGGAGGGGCCAGAGCATCAATAACATTCTTCACAGGTGTAAATGTGCACAAGGAATGCCACATACTGGTGGTATGGCTTTGGTTTTTGTGCCTGCAGCATGGGTTCATTCTTTCATTCAGTCCACGTCTACTGAGCACCAGCAATGTTCAAAGCCCTGGGATACCTGTCAGCCTTTTCCTTGTCTCCCACTTTGCGGATGCAGAGCCTACACATACGCTCTCCTCCCTGTCTCGGACTTGACTCTAGAACTAGACTTCCCCAAGCTTCACAGTACGGCAGGCACCTTCACATCGCCATGCCTTTGCACATGCTGTTCACTCTACATGCAATGTCCACTCTTGGGACAATCCTCCACCGTAAGCACAACTCACTGTGGTATCTTCCCTGATGTCATATTCTCCTGCAGCACTTGCCTCTGAGCTCCTCAAGGACAGAGAGTCTGGGTCTCAGTCAGGAACCAGGACAGGGCTTGATACAATGGGGTAATAACAACGACCAACATTTACACACAGCTGACCTATTCCAGGCATATATGCAGAGTCATTTAGTCCTCACAACAAACCTATGAGGCAGCCACTATTACCATTCCCATTTCATCGATGGTAAGTAAACTGAAGTTCGGAAAAGTTACATAGCTTGCTCTAAGTCCCAGTAGCAGAGCAAGAATTCAACCAAAGGACTTTGGCCCATAGTATAGTCTGTGATGTTAACCAGTGCCAATGAATTCATGTATTCCACAGACACCTACTAGGTACATAACCTGTGCCAGCTACTATTTCATGAACAAAGTGGATTGGGTTCCTCCCTCATAAAACTTACATTTAGAATTACCAAATAATTAGTATAATGGTTGCCGATGTTAGGAAGAAAAATAAAGCAGAATAGGGGAAAAAAGTGACCGTTGGTATTTTAGAGTGGTCAGAATAGGTCTCTCTAAGGACATCTGAGCAGAGACCCGAATCCAATAAGGGAGTAGTTGTCAATGGAAAAGCCACAAGCTTGGAGTGAAACAGTCTGGTAACTGCAAACTACTTACATGATGTGTGGCCTTGGGCAAGTGACTAACCTTCTCCGAACTTCGATTTCCTCACCTATAAACTGGGAATAATCTAAACTTGCCTTGCAGAGTTGTGAGTAAAAGGGAGAGGTATGTGTAAAGCACCTGGCTTAAGGTCATCTCTGATCTCGGCCCACAACATACACATGCTCCAGAGGCACTGCCTACCTGCCCCACTTCCAAAAGAACCTGAAGACTCCCACCACCCGCTCACACCCTCTGCCGGCAGGACGGCGCACTGCAGCTGTCCCGGAAGCCTCCAGTTGCTTTCCTCACCTCTTTAAAAAGCCTCACCTGAGCACTGTCAGTCATCAGGGAAGGAGATGAACAAGAGACCCTCCCCGCCCTCTAGGAGCTCAGTCTAGGGAGTGGGCCCAACATGAAAGCAGGTAATAACAACCCAGAGAGGAAGTCCCAGCATCTAAGAAACTACAGGAGCACAATGAGGAAATGATTAACCGTGCCCGGGGTGGGGGGTGGGGGGTGGTAAAGGAAACCCTGAACAATGAACATAAGTGGACAAGAGGGGAGGCATTCCACGCAGAGAACAGAACATGCAAAGTCAGGGAAGCATAAAAGAGGACACTGATTGGCTTGAGGTGCTGTACTTGATTGTGCTACACTTCTGGAGCTTCCTGCCAAAGCAGCTTGGTTGAAGAATAAAACCAAAGGAAGCTGATTCCCAGGACCCTTATAAAGCTCTATCACCTGCCATCCTGGGAAAAAGCAAATCTTCTCTCAAGAAAAAGCTTTCCTTCCCGAGGGCAGACAGGGTCTCCTGTGCCGTGTTCCCACACCTGGTCTTTCTTACCCTTCAAGAAATGGCCCATCCCGTCTCGGTCAAGTGACAACTTTTGCAACCTTGGCCAGGTCTTTTCCCCTCTCTGCCTCAGCCTCCTCCTCTGGGTAGTGGGAAATTAACCCTGGGATGCATCCCTCTCAAACAGCCAGGAAAGCTCCTGGTGCCGCAGTGGGTAGGACCCAGGACACACAAGGCCCTCTGGGCAGTCCTGGCCTGGGAGGCGACGCTACAGCCTGGTTCTCTCAGACAGACCCAGCTGCACCCTCTACTACCCACTCCTCGCAATACCCCATGAAAGTCAGGGACCCACACAGTTCTGTTTCAGGTGTTTTATTAAGTGGGCCATACTGCAGCTGGTTTCTAAGTCGCAAAATAACATAAATTTAACAATGATAACATAGCCAGTTAGACTGTGACAGCTTTTTCTTTCCTTAGAAAAAAGAAAAAGACTTAAAACACACAATGGAGGGTTAAATAAATAATACATAAAAGAAAGAAAAGGAAAACCTGTTAAAACGTGCTTATGTTTACTTCTGTGCAACTGTGTGCCAAGAGGAAACTGATTCTCTGCACGACGATACATCCTGGCATGTCTCCTTCCCAAATAATACTGACAAAAAAAAGAAAAGACATGGAGCTGACTCATCAGTGCTTGTAGAGGCACTACTAAAAATCCCTTTGATTGGAGCTTGGGGCTTCCTGCTCAGCACACGTGTATGTGGCCCGTGAAAGCCAAATATCCATAATAATGTTAATATAGAAAACATCAGTTTAAAAACAATGTGGAATGGCCTCATTAACGCGGCGGGGACGAGGAAGCAGAACTGCCCTGCACGTGCCGCAGGCTCCGTCCAGGGAGGCCGCAGGCTCCAGCGCGTGGCCACGGCGAGGGAGGGCACCAGCTTCAAAATAAGCGGCACCAACCTCGTCTCCCTCTCCCTATCACTCTTTCACATGAAAGTGTGTAAAAAGCAAATCAGCAAATAAACTCTAAAATAGATTATTTATTCCAAAAATCCTCTACTTTTGTTTTTACAGTGAGTGTACATCTCCTCTCATCTCCTGCACAACTCGCGTAGGTCCCTTTGGGAAGAAGGGGGGAGAGCTACAGGCGAGTCTCTGGGTCCTGCTGCTAGCTGGTGCTGGGAAGTCAGATGTCGATGCCCTTGACCAGGGATGTCTCCAGCGTGATGTTGAACTCCTGCAGTGTCTGCAGCACGCGGATCAAGGAATTGACAAGTGTGTGGTCTTTGATCAGCGCCACATCCTCATACATGTGTGCGGTGATGGGGCAGTCAGCCAGCAGGGCGATCCAGTGGTGCAGGAGGTGATCTCTGGCAGGGAAGGATCAGTCCAGATGCGTCAGAAGGGAAAGGGAAGGGACACGGTTAGCGAAAGCCCAAGGGAGAAACCTGCTCCATCACACCCTGAACAAAGTCTGAAGCTGGAGAAGCAGATATCTCCCCGCAGCCCCCTTTCCCTCCCCTAAGAGCACTTGGCGAAGATGTCTTACACAGCTTTAAAAGGCCCCCACTGTGGGCTACCGAGCCCTAGGGATGCCAACCCAACCTGACCCAAACAGGCCCTGTCATCTGCCAGAAGGCCTGCTCCGCCTCCCCCTCTAGCCCCCCAGACAACCCCACCAACAAGACACCATGTCCTGTCAGCAGCACTTCCTCCATCTCAACAGCCAATCTCTCCTAGATCATCGCTCCTCCCCACAGCGACCACCACCAGGAATAACACTGCAAGCTGACATCCACATAGCACTCAGCATGTGCCAGCCACCATTATAAGAGATTTAACCTTCATGACAACCCCATGATGTGAGGTAGGTGCTATCGGTGCTATTATTATCCCCACTTTACAGATGAAGAAAGTGAGGTTGATGGAGGTTAAGCAGCTTGTCCAAGAGCACACAGCTAAGTAAGTGGCTGATCTGCGATGTGAACCTGGTGAATCTGGTTCCTGAATCTGTTTTTAACCACTATGCTAACTCCCTCCCTTGCACGGCCTAAATAAAAACTGCCTTGTTTATCTGGGCTTCGTGCTCTCACCTGACCCACTGGAATAACCCCTAACAATTTTGCCCATGAATACCATCCATGATATCAAATCACTATCATTTCAGTCCCCTGATTAAAAATCAACTCTGTCCCAGCTCCTCATGGCCCCTATCCCTTAAAGTGTTTCCTTCCCACATTCCACCTGTTATTTCCTGACCCCACATGCTTTGCTTCCTTTAGGGCCTCTCTGTTAGTTCTGTCTGCTTCAAGCTCCCTCCTCACGTCTACCCTCCCGTTAAGGCTCACCTCAAATACCACCTACTCCCTGAGCCTCCTCTGATCCTTCTCCTCTACATTTTCAGCAAACGTTACGAATGCGTACTTTTTTGAACTCTCCCAAACTTCTGCCTTGTACTAAATAATCAGGACAGGTGAACTTCTAAATGGTAGAGACCGTATTTTATTCAGCTCTATTCCCACACCTTCCATGAGGCCTGGCACATTCAAATGTTTGTTAAAGAAATTACTAGATATATACCCTCTACTTCAAATTTTGTCAGGGAGACAGTTTTATTCCTTCGCATCAAAATGTGGCCCCTCCTCCCCAGTTACACACACACTTTCATCCCCACCCTACCCCTCTCTCTCACACGCACACACACACACACGCGTGGCGCATGAAGAAAAGTAAGGGCCTCTACCAAGGCCTCACCTGCCCAAGGGCACCTGGCCATTAGCCACTCCCCACCCCCGCACCACACTGGGCCTCCAGCACCATCTTCAGGGCTGGCTGTGTGCACACTGGGCCATGAGGCTGCAGTACCTGGCTCCCAAGCACACCAGCATCTGAAACTTGCCATCCTTGCCAATGTTCCGGGGATTATTGTTGATCGCAGTGACAAAACGGCAGAAGTTCCGGGCCCTCATATGCCAGTTTTCCTCAGGAACAAGTTCATTCTGCTCCAAAGTCTCGTAATAGGTTTGTGCTTTTTCTGTGAAGAGGAGACAAGCCTGCCAGTGACAAAGGCTCTCAAAACCGACCTGTCCCTGACTGTCCTGTAGGCCACTTGCCACAGGCCTACCTCCGTGTCAACACAAGTAACTTAGTAGGAATAACATGAGTGCTCTGAGGCCACTGGTCACATTTCAAAATGATCCTTATGAATGTCTGGAATTCTGCTGAGAAAGAGGAAGCTGCATCCTGCTGTGAAGCAGCCAAGTGCTTGCTTTTTGTTAGTTGTGGTCTCAGACTTCAATTCTAAAGGCACCCTAAAAATCACACATGACTGACCAACGTTCAACACTGCATCTTCAACTGAAAATGAGAGAGACTATGTATATTTAGTTTGAAAAATTTGAAAATTTTTGAAAATTTGAAAATTTGTGTTTCATTCACTTTGATAGTATGGTTTAACTGGCCATTTTGTCTTTATGTTTTATTTTGAAACCATTTACTTTATAAAATGTTCCATATGGATATTTATTTTCACTTTGAATAAATTAAAACAATTGGTACTTTAAAAAAAAAATTTAAAAAAATGATCCTTATGTTCCCTATCTCTGTATTTTAAATTTCTTTATGTGGCCCTTGATATAAAGATGGTCCTTTCTCAACAAAACTCTTGAGGGAGAAGCTTCTTGCATCAAATTCTCCAAGGGGGTGTAACACAGGGCTTGGACTCCAATGCAACTGGTCTTTTGGACCTACGAGCAGGAAGTGTGAGGAGTCATGACTAAGCCTGTATTATATATGACAGATGCCTGGAAAGAACCCTTCCTGTCCAATTCTCAGGAGATGAGGGGCGAAGGGTGGGAGGGCTTCTGTTATTACCTCCGAGAAAAGCCAGGGCAAACAAACACATCTAACCTGAGAGTCACCTGATTTGGCTTCTGTACCTCAGACCCCAGTGGTCAGCACCCACATTATGCTGATGATTCCCCCATGTCTCTGCATGCTTTTCCCACCCTCACACCCTAGCCCAACTCACCCAAGAAATCCCAAATGAAGACATTTTTGAAGAGCCGCGGTGATTTAAATCCATGCTGGAAAGCCTGTTCCAGGGCCGAGACAAGGCCACATTCTCCACAAAGCAACAGCGTAAGACTACCTCGCTATATAAGGAAACAGGAGAGAATGCCAGGCTTGCCTCAGCCAAGATGCCCTCCCACCACTGCATCCCCAGCCCACTGCCCACACCTGGGAGGGCAGCAAAAGACATGCAGGGACCTTGTCTAGTCTCCCCAGCACCTGGCAGGGCCTGACTTAGAGCAGCTCTCAGTAAATAGCTATTGAATGAACAGATGATGGTTCTGGGCCCCTAGCAGGGGACAAAGCCCATGTGGCCAATGTTCAGGGAGACCCAGACAATTTCAGAAGAGGACAGAAATACACTGTCCATTGGAGACCCAGGGACTCTGCTGGGTTGTCAGTGAGTAAGGAAAACAGGGCAACCCTAGGCACAGGCCCCCAGAGAAAGGAATCTGCTGAATCTCAAACTAACTGAGGCACACACTCCATGTGCTGGGCTGTCCACAGCACATGGGCCTGGAACAAGATTATTCTCTCTTACTCAATATAAGGCCCTGGGTTGGAGGGCAGGGAGGCTCACCTCTTTCTCAGGCTTATGGAAGTGCTTCACGATGCCATTGACTGCCTCACCGATGGACTCCTGGATCTGCCCAGTGTTCAGCTCTGATAAAAATCAAGCAGATATCCAGTCTCAGGTTAACAGTACTTAGTTGACTGAGCAAAAGACTGAGGACATAAGAAGACCCACGGGAGAGGAAGGGCAGCTTGGACCCTGGGAAGAGTGGCTCTTGCCCACCCAACTTTGCTGAGCTAGCTCTTCCTAAAATCTTGGGACAAAAAGCAAAAGCTAGGATCTTAGAGTTCTGTCTCCAGAAGATGCTGGTCAAGTTTCTTCTCCACTTTGCTCTGGAACTTTTGGCAACCAAAAGAGTGCCAAGACTTGACAGTAAAGCTCAGGAACCAGGAAGGGGAAGGGCAGAAAGTAAACCCCTCTCCTCTATAGGGGCACATACAAATAGCACAGAGGACCCAGGCCAGGATCCAGGAGCTCTCCCCTCTCCTTCCAGTCCTCTAACAAGAGTGCCAACCCCCCACAACTGATTCATGAGAGGAGGGTGACAAATGCCTGGGGCTGCTTTGTCTTTGTCGGCAGAGGTGGTTCCTGAGGCAGCTGCACAGGCTGCAGGGAATCTGGGCTCCCTTATCAGTACTTCCAGAAATCTGCCCATTCCCCAGGCAGGGCAACATGAGGGCCCGGCCCCATCTCCCACTTACTGGGCTTGCTGTTGGGTGAGATGGTAACGAGCCTCCGGATGACGCTGGGAGACTGCTGCAGGGGCGGGGTCCGGCATGGCCTCTCGTCCACCTCAGGCTGGGATGTGAGCAGGTCCCCGACTAGGACCCGCTCCAGGCTTCCGTCATCCATGCCCTTCCCCAACCACCGGCCACACGGGAACCTGAGGGTCAGGCAATAGCCTGTCAGAACTGCCAGCTCCTTCAGCGTCCCTGATCAGCAAAGGCCATCAAAAAGCCAATCCCTGAGGACAGGCTCTGAAACCGGGCTGGGGATCCTCAAGGCCCTGCTCCTCATCCCACCGTGCGGCATCAGGGAAGCCACCCGAGTGACAGGTGGCCTGGAACCTGTGCACAGCGATGTCATACACCTTCACTTGTAAAGCCCTCCTTCTATTTCTTTTCAGGGCATGAGGCAGAGCCAAACAGGAAGTTGCCTCCGCCTATCACAACCTAAAAGGTCTCCCTGAGAACCCCACATACCCAAGCATCAAACACAGCCCCTGGTGGTACACCTAGCCCCACTGTCTCTGGGCATAGCTGAGGGAACACTTACTTGTAGGTATGTCCGGTGATCTCATTCCTGACCATCACATACTCAACAAGCCATTTGGCATACAGCCCAGAGTTATCATGGCCTATCTGCACCGTAGTGAGCTTCCCCAAGTTCTGGTACTGTGAGAGAACAGCCAAACAAAGAAGATGGGGTAGGTCAAGAAAACAGAAGAAAAGCGCCACACTCCTCAGAGGCACACATCTGACTGGCTCCCTGCAACGTGGCCCCCCAGTATCTGCAGGGGCAGAGCTCATGGCTCCACCTACTGCCAAAGCTGGCAGTATAGTACTACCTCATGAGGCACGATGCCAAGAAAGAAAGAGACACTACCTGGAGGAAGACTAGGGCCTGGGAGCAGAAGGCTCTGGAAATGGCAGAGCAGTCTGAGCTCTCTGTGAACATTTGGGCTCAGCAGCTGAAAGAATTCTTGGGGGTTTTTCAATACACCATGGACAAGGAGGTACGCAAGTCCAGATGGGTGCCTTCCAGCCAGAAACCACTTAGACAGGGCAGGTTCCCCCGTCCTCAGGTCAACCCTTGGCTCTGGCCTCTGATCGTCTTGAGACAGGTCAGCTGTGCTGAAGCGTAACACTGCATAGAGCAAGGCCTCTAAAACGCTGGAGAAAGCTTCCCAAAGTAGCTGTTGAAACTCAGATCCCCATAGAGCCTGGGGCTGTGGTCACCAGATAACACGTACCTCGAAGGTCATCTCTAACACATTCCTGGGAATCTGCAGGATCTGTGTCTCACCCAGTTCTCCCGAGATGCAGATCCATGGGTTGGCGGTGAACATGGAGCCCCCCAGCTTCTTGCTCGGTACGATCAGGATGTGGTAAGGAATCACTGTTTAGGGGAAGCCACAAAGGCATTGGAGGGGATCGGGAATGCCTCCCATACCTGAGAGGGCCCTGACCTGCCCCAGGTGTGCTGGCATGACTGGGGTTCCTGGTACATAGCCTGGAGCAGCAGGTCCTGAGGACCCAGTCTCTGGCTGGCTTAGAATATTAGCCAATCTTCCCCTCAATCTCACTCCTCCCAGGGTTATCACCCAAACATCCAAATCCAAGCCCATCTGCAAGCTCAGAGCTAAGTAAACCTGTTTCTTAAACAATATCACTAACTCAACACTGCACTGAATTGCTTTTCAGAGCACTTTTCTATCTATCATCTCAAGGACTCTAATAACAATCTCCAGAGAGGCCAGGCAGGTATCACAATGCCTTTTCTGAGGAACTGAGAGGGAAATAGTTTCCCCCAGGTCTCCTATATTCCAGTCCAGTGCTGCTTCCACTGAAGCCTACAACCCTTTTCTCTGAGAGGGAGGATGGGTGTCATATAGAACAAGAGTCCACCACTGCTGAAGCTGCTGAGTCACTGGCCAAACAACCATCTCACCCATGGGGCAAATTCAGACCACCCCCCACCAAACAAAGCATCCTAGCACCAAAGAAAGTTGAGGCTCCAAGGGCCTTCCTTAGACCATTTTAAACCCTCTTCCTCGCTCTGCAAATAGGGAGACCGAGCCCCACTGCAGGAGTAGACACTGCTCACAGATCCATAATGAGTTAGGGCAGAACAGGGCCTGGACCCAAACCTCCCACTGCCATCTGGAGTTTTTTCTGCTACTTCAGAAAGAGTTGTTGTTCCCTGGGGGCTACTCTGAAACTTTCTGTAATGCTGAATGACTCTCTCAGCCCAAAACAAGAGGGAGGTTTCTTTACAGGTGTGCAGGGAGGGCAGTGAACTTCACCCCCCACACCCCACTCCACCTTAGGCCCCCAGCACCCAGGACCACAGTAACAACACAATGGCCAAAAGCGCTCAGCTCCCTAGTTCAGAACAAGAGTAAGAAGCCTGAGAGAAAATACAACCTCCAAGGAGGGCAAGTATACCTCTCCCCACAGAAGAAAGTACAAGTGATAATCTTTCTTTAAAAAGGGGACAGTAAGTTAGCCTCAGACAGGCTCATGAAGACTGGCATTGGGAAGGCTAGTGGGGAGCACAGGGCTACTCACGGATAGTTGTGAAGACATTGGTGAAGCAGAAGTAATCGACGGCATTGAAAGAGAGGAGGTGATAGAGGAACTGCTCCTTCTCATCATCACTGCGCAGGAAGGCATAGCGCTTGTACAACTTTCTGTCGGAGAAGAGGCAATACATCAGTCTCCCAGACAAAAGGAGGGATAAGAGGCTAGAATTATTCAGTTCTGGAAGGACACAGCTAAGGGAAGAATGTGAGTCAAGCCTCAAGCTCTTTAGGGCCACCGAAAAAAGGAACAAAGCCAGCTACTCCAACTGAAGGCTAGAGGGAAAGTGGCTTTAGCTACAGCAGGAACAACAAAAACCAAACTCCACCTGTGTCCAAGAGTTGACGTTACTATAATGTAAAGTGTCAGATGTCATGGGATCTTCTTTCCTAACCTGAGGGCTTCTATAGGGCCCATACACCCCAGTGTATGGTGTAGGAGTAGCAACAGCAGGAGGTTGTTACCAGAGCTAGTCTCTGACCCTCAGCAGACCTGAGATCCACAAGTCAGAACACTGCTCTGAACATGAATGTAAGCTGAGGACAGCTTCAGAGGCAAGGAATGGAATGATCCAGGTCATAGGCAACGAAGAGCTGTGCAGACGATGTCCTTCCCCTCTTTTCAAATTTCCTCCCATCCCCACCCCTCATCCACTGCTCACTCATCAAAGGCCAACCCTTCTGCCTGACACTGCAGGCCTCTGGGTCTGCACAGCAATGGTACCTTCCCCAAGTAGCAGGGACACAGAGAGCCAAACGCACAGGCCCCCAGCACAAGAAACACACAGAGAACAAAGGAAGGTCCCTGTCCTGCCTGCCCAGACTGTAGTCACCACGCCAGAGAGGTATGGGATTCAGTAGACCTGTGAGGTTCTACCTAGACAGTTTATAAGGTAGGAAAATTCACCAACCAAAACCTACTCTGTGCAGGTGCTGGAGAGGGAAGCACCTATCCTCACATACAGTCTAGATGAATAAATCTGATAAAGGCCACAGTATAAGACATAATGAGTTGCCAAATGAAAGGCACTCTCTGGGAATTTAAAGACCCAGAAGTTTCGATGGTCCTAGAACAGGAGGGCCTGAAGGACGGCACAAATTTAGACAGGGGTTGTAGAAGAAGGAGAAGGACAGGGTATAAAAGCCAGTTTGGCTAGAGTTGAGGGCTCAGAGAAGTGATCAGTTAGCAATGAGACTGAAAAGTATGGCTAGGGTAAAACGAAGGCAGGCCCTAAATATTCAGGCTAAAGAGTTTGTAATCTGTCCTACAAGTAATATGTTTCTTAGAAGTAAAGGGAAAGCCATAACCAACTTCAAGAAATTTGAATTTAGTACAGCTGAAGGGTGAAAGGGGCATGAGGATGAAACCTAGGGAGTGGAAGTAAATAAGGAGACAGATGGAACGGCGGCTAAGGACCTGAAATGTATATGTGGGAGGTAAAGTTAAGCAAGGAGTCACACGAACTCCAAAGTGTGAACCGAGGTAGGGAGAAGGAGTATTGGGAGAGGTACATGGTTCATGCCTCCAATGAAAGCAAATTTTAGTAAGTGGAAAACAAATGGATAATGATAACACAGACCACCAGTGGTAAAAAAAAAAAAAAAGGAATGAACAAATACTGTAACAAATGCTATGGGTGCCTGGAGGAGGAATGGACTAAGTCTCTGGGTAGTCTAGGCAAACTCTGGCAAAGAAGACTTCTGACTAGGCCCTGAAAGGGCTGAACACATCCTGAGAAGCGTGAGGGGTTTGATGTGGCTAGAGCTTTAAGCAAACTTAGGAGAAAGGTGAGAGAGGGTAGGATGGAGTAGTAGGTAGGTTTTGATGAAGTACACCTTTCTCTCTCCCTATATCCCACCCAAAACGCAATCTGTGGCAGCAAAACTCTCATTTTATACTCACTGGAGTAAATTCTAAGCTTTTGTCCTCTAACAGGGCTACAGTTTAAAGAAACCAAAATTAGTCTCCTCACCAAAGTCTGTGCCCTGTTTGCTCCTGCCTAGGCCCTTGAGTTCACAGGCCCTAGACCTATCCACTGCCCTAGACCTTCATAAAGATCCTGGGCTTGACTCCCTCTTGGCTACCTCTCTGCCATGTCCTCCTGCCAACTTGCAGCATCTCCTGACAGACGATGCCCACACCGGCCAACAGGAATCACTTCTGCCCTGTCAGCCCCTAGTGCCCACACAGCCACAGATTTTCCCAGGACACACAACTGTCCTCTAGAATCTGGTATGCAAACAATTCCCTTCCAAACTCCAGGCTTAAATGTTCACTTGTTCTCTTTTAGTTGTCCTTCCAATCTTCAAATATTATTCCTAAACCTTTTCACCACTAAAGGGAATCAAATGTAAGCACTTTAAGAGTTGTTATTTTGTAACCTCTCAAAGTGAGCTCTCTAATCTATCAAGATTTTGAAACTGGTTTCTTGCTGTGGTTTAAACACACAATAAAGTCTAAAAAATTACATTTTCACTTTAAATAAAAACAGATTCTTCAGGTTTAATCAATTCACTTACACAAAATTTCCCCAAGGTCCACTTCTCTGCTTTATTGTCCACAGGGAAGTCACATAATAAAGGATACCATGAAAAGATGCCCAAGGAAATGCCACAAAGAAAAATGCCCAATAGGCTTGCCAATGAAGAAAGAACCAAACATATTATATATAGGAAAAGACAGAGAGGTGGTAACTGAGAGGCAGAGAAGGGAGACAGCCTTCCTCCCCACTCCTGCTCTAGTAACTAGGGTATGGAATGAATGCAAAGGATATAAAATCAAGAGAAGGGAACTGTAGATTTAGTGGTTCCTAGGAGTGAGGAAGAGCAAGGACCTGGTTACTCTGGGCTGGCCTAGGCTCGGGAGAGAACAAAAGATATAGGGTATATCTTAGAAGTTTCTTTTTAATTCTCCAATCCTTTCCTCCTCAAGACAGGAAAGAGACCAAGAAAATGCCCTATGCCCAACAGGTATACAGATCACTTGAGTGCCACAAGGAGAGGAGGACCCCCCAAAACTCTGAGGTATCCAATGAGGATTCCATCCTTCTCACTATGTCTGTAAGAAAGCTATTTGGGGGGGCGGGGATATAGATCAAGAAGGTAGGGAGAACAGATATAACAGAATTATTCTTCTACAGATAAAGAAAGAGAAGAAGAAATGTTACATCACCAAAAACTTCAGGAAGAATATATCACCAAAACAAGAAAAGTCCTCCCATCTTCTTTACGGGAACTGATCCAAGGTAGAGCACAGCAAGAGCTCATTGGTTGACCAATGGCTGAAAGAGCCTGGATAAACCATAGTAAGTCCCAGAAGAGAAACCAACAGCCAAAAGGGAGGACCACTGCTTCCTGGAGTGGTTGTGGCTAGAGGCCCGAAGAATCCAGGCCTTTAGAACTAAGTTAGGAAAAAAAAAAAGAACTAAGTTAGAGAGCATGAAGTCAACTGATTATGTCTGAATGTTCCTACTAAAACAAATGTGCTGTGTTAAGCAGCGCCAAAAGAGTTAATTCATCTACAGGAAAATATAAAAAATATTGCAGTGTAAGTGTACAACAGTGTTCTACAAAGAAAAGAAAAAAGAAGAAATGCTGCAAAACCTTCATATGCAATTTGAGTTTAGCTGAATTCAGCAGTAATGATATACTGAATACCCTTCCCTTCCCATGGGGGTTTCCAATCCCTCCCGCCATTCCCAGGAGCTGGTTATACTCCAAGTGGAGTGGCCTTACTTGGTGAGCTCATGGTCTGAGAGAAGCTGCTTCAGGTGTCTGGAAAGTAACTTTTTTTCCATGGACAGTCGCACCCATGCTCTGGCTTTTCCCACATCAGTCTTGATTTCCCCAATGTTCTGGATGTGCCTGAAGGGGGAATGGGAAAAGGGGAGTGGAGGATAGGGTGGGAGATGAACTCACTATCAATACCTCCCCTGTAACACCAAAGGAAGCCTGGCCAGGAAGCCCTACTGCATCCTGAGAGAGTCCATCTCTCTTGTTCTCTAAATCCTGAGCGTCCATGTAACTTTGCCAGATAGACTCAGCATAATTTGGGGGGGCTTGGGAGGAAGCCAGTACAGCTCTTAAAAAGCAAGGCTAACCCCAGAGGTCTCAGGCCTTGAAATACTCTGGTGTAATTCTCCAAAAATGCCAGGAAACACAATTGCTGTACAGCTCTACAAATGCATCATGAAGCACAGGACCAATGAGGAGGGATTCCTGGTTAAATGAGACACTGTAGAAGCCCAGGTCACTGAGACCCTGCTATTTAAAGTGGACACCTCAGACTTCCCTGGTGGCACAGTGGTTAAGAATCCACCTGCCAATGCAGGGTACACAGGTTCAAGCCCTGGTCCGGGAAGGTCCCACATGCTGTGGAGCAACTAAGCCCGTGCGCCACAACTACTCAGCCTGCATGCCACAACTATGGAAGCCCATGCACCTAGAGCCCGTGCTCTGCAACAAGAGAATCTACCATAATGAGAAGCCCGCGCACCAAAACGAAGAGTAGCCCCCGCTCGCCACAACTAGAGAAAGCCTGCGCACAGCAACGAAGACCCAACGTAGCCAAAAATAAATAAATAAATAAAGTGGACACCTAAGCAGCAACTGAAAACAGGATTTTAGTGGCTTATTACAAATGAGCCCAGACTGACCTCATATCCTGAATGAGGGAGATTCTCAGGGGAGGCATGACTGAGCTGGCATCAGACTTCCTCCGTTCTGAATCAAGAAATATTCCTAGAACAAAAAGTTGGTTAAGTCCAAAGAGATCTGTATACCCAAATAGCTGACTACCCTTCTTATCTCAAATCACAAATATCTACAGAAAAAAGCTGGGGTTACTTTGGTAACACTTTGATCAATCATTTCATGAATATTAAGTACCTACCAGGTATCAAATTTTATACTTTTATGCATATTATCTCACCTAATTCTCTAACAACTTATAAGATAGCCATGGACGGTATCACAGAGGAGGAAACTGAAATTCAGAGAGGTTAGCTGCTTTGCCCCAATCACCAAGTGGCAAAGTCAGGACTGGAAGGAACACAGATCCTCTGGCTCCTAATCCAGTGTGTTCTCATCATAATCCATGGAAGCAGTGCTTCCACTAGGAGCTACTATGCATGTCCTGCTCTTGCCTCAAAATGGACTACAAAAGAGCCAAGGGAATATGTAAAGAACATGATCCAGAATGCTTAGGACCTCTAGATACAACACCTTTATATCCTCATGTTTGGCCCAACATTTAAAATTAGTATCTTCATCATTCAGCTGCTGATAATTTTTGGCTACAGTTTATCCCTTGGCAATAAATTCTACAGCTTTCCTGAGAAGACTCTGCTCTCATACTCAGAAAGTGGACAAAAAACTCCTTATGAGGCTACTTTGGGAGCTTTTGTACCTAGTTTTTTGCCCACTGTTTTCCCCATGTTCAGTGCTAGCTGAGATCAACTAATTCAAGGCCAAAGACAACACTGAGTATATGCCTACCTTTTCGCCCCCACTTAAACTTATCTTTACCATTAGGACAAAAACATCTAAGAAAGTTAAACAAACTCCCTGGCAGAGAGAGGAGAATGAAGGATGGTATGAAGGGGAGATGCTGCCAAGAAGAAAAGGAAGGAGGGAGACTGTCCTGGAAGGGACACTGCAGGATGTTATAAAGAACAGTAGACCAGGAGACAAGAGGCCTGGCTCCTAATCTGGCCTCTTCTATCAATTCACTGTGTGATCTTGAGTAAATTAAATTCCTCTCTGGATCCCAGTTTCCTCCTCTTGTAAAAAAAGGGGGCTGGACTAGATGATTTCTGGGGTCCCTGCCAACTCTGATATTTTTATTAAATATAAACAGAAAGCAAATGGAAGGGATCATGCACACCAGGCCTTGACTTTGAGCAGTTCCAAGGCAGGACACTGACAAACAGGCTCTCTTAACTGATAGGATAGATCATCTCAATGTTCATCTCAGAGAAATAAAACGAAAGACTCTGAAAACACTCTAAACACAGGACATCAGTATCAATCCAAATTCATTTAAAACCCAAATTTATTCTAAGACTGGCCTCTTGCTGATATAAATCTTCTATCTCACTGATCAAGTGTATAGAAACACATAATAAAAGCAAACCCCATGGTTTTGGCATGCTCTGTGGTTCAGAGAGCCCTGTGGCTTAAACATTACAGAGTAAAGACTTCATTGACCTGGAACAGTCTGCTACAGATGATCACTTCAGTGGGGGATGGGAAAGTAAGTGGAGGGAGTTTGGCCAATGGTGCAGAGACCATCTTACCTGAGGTACTGAGGTTTCCTGATGTGAGTTTTCTCTGCCGGTTTTCCTGATAATGTAACAGGTGGGACCACAAGGCTGATTTCCCCTGGAACCAATGCAAGGGAGAAATATCTATCAGTTTAGATTTCTAAGGGCAAGGCATCTAGTGAGCAGAGTCAGAGATAATTTGAACATATAGATATGCGCTTTTGCTAAAAAGTATCTGTCCTATTTGTTATCTCGATGTACACCCAGATGCAATGTATACAAATATATATCCCCTTACTAAAATCCAGGAGAAATATAAAGAAGAATGGAAGGGAACAGAAAAAGAAATGATCCCCCACTGGGAATAGGAAGGACGTGGCCAAAAAAGAGCCTGGGAATGGACCAGTGGATAAGAAAGAAAAAAGCAAATAACCTGTCAATCTCTAAATGGTCTGTTGGTTGAAGGTCAGCTTGGGTAGTGCATGATGGCTTTTGCACAGAGGAATGGATACCGAGCCTACAAGATTCTGTGACAGCTCCCGAATTTCCTAAAATATTTAAAGGCATTCCTGCCCTTAGTGCAGCCTAGGGAGGGTAAGTCATCACAAGGATGGGGATTTACTGTGGAAGGTACTTTGAAGAAGCCTGCAGGAAAGGAGGTCGGTACTTAACTGCAAATCTGAGATATACTATAGTCGACACAGCAGAACCTTGGCATTTGAAAATATAAAAGCTGCAGTTTAAACTGCTGGAGACACGCAGTGATTTGTCATTTTACCAAGGCACAAATCTGAACAGCATTCTCAAGCCTGACATAAGGAAGCAATTTGCCTGCATAGTGAATAAGCCTAGCTGGTCACCCAGCAACTGCTTTGTCTCTTTCTAGTCATCCTTCAGTACACAGTGACCCTTGTTATGGGATTAAAAACTTTATTTCAGATTCATGGTAAATGTTCCTATATAGTTGATATAATATAAATGTAGTATACGTTTGTTTCAATAGTAGGATTTATTATGATCATTTTATAAGTCACTTAGTTTCTGTATTTCATAAAAGTAAGAGTAATAATAAGCACAGAAGCTACCATGTCTTGAATTTTTCTATGAACTAAGCACTATGTTATATGTTTAAAATACAATACTCTGTTTAATGCTTTCAACAGTCCTAAAAGGTAGGTACCTCTATCTCCATTTTCTTTAGAAAAGAGCAAATTGAGGATCAGAAAGACTAAGTAACTTGTAAAAGATCACACAGCTAGGAAGTAGAGTGTTGGGCAAGCTTAAGTATATCTAATATTAGAACCATTGCTGTTAGTAATGATGCTATATGGCTGCTTCTGGAAGAGAGCATTTAACTTCTGAAGTTATATTTTCTGAAGAAAATTTTATTCTCTGGAATGAATGTGAGGATTTAAGGTCTCAAGATTTTCCCCCTGAGGATATTGAGGATCTGTTTTATTCTTAACCTCCAACTTGATCTGTTTTGGGGGGAAAAAAATCAAGCATTTGAATGGAAAAAAAACCCTCATCTATAGATCAGCAAGCTGTTGACATAAACTTGCTGTAAGTTTGGCTTTCCTACAAGATTTAACCAACTTAAAACCCAACAACCCCAATGGCAGTTTTTTAAAAATCACACAAGTTAAAACTAGACAAGACCATTTTTTTAAATTCACTGAATTACCAAACGTTTGAGAAAACAGCTGTTCAACAACATCAATGAGACTACTCCTAAACTGTTACTAACTGGTATATTAATACAATGTATGTAGAAGACAATACGAGACCTTAAAATATTCATGCTCTTTGATTTAGTAATACAACTTCTAGAAACCCATTCATCCATCCATTTACTGAAACCATAGCATAGGCCCCTAAAAAGGCAGAGACAGCCTTTTTCATCACTGTATCCCCAAAATCTGGGCAGACGAGGAAAGCAGCCTCCCTTAACAGAACTGTCTGGAAGTAAAGTACAGCTGGTCACCAGAGAGTCCTCACATGCAATGATACCGAAGAGCCAAAGGCAAGAGCAACACCAGGCCACTGTGCCAGAAGGACGCCCGGGTGCTCAGTGATTGCACTGGTGAGGACGGAGAGCCAGGGCAAGAGTGAGAGAGCAGCAGCTGGGCTGAAACCTAGTGACAGGGCACTGGGGGTTTTCTAGTTCAAGAGACATGGATTATTCTTTTCCTCTTTTGCAAAGGGGCTGATTGGGATTGCAAGATTCAATACAGTCCCACTACCCATTTGGGAACGTGGCCACACAGTATATAGCACCAGATTCTCCAAGAATGTCACATGCATGAAAGATGAGAAACAACCCCTTTTCATTTACCAGTCCTCAAATGGCAGCAGGTACAAAAACAGTATGATAAAAACAAACCTCACCTTTAATTGTCAGAAAATATACTAAAGGAGAAAGTCCATGTCCTCGGAAAATGTCACCGAAAGCCAAAGAGAATGGTGAGGATAACAGGTTTTTATGAGGACTTGTGGCAGGCAGCCCTGCAGGCAGCTAATAACAAAACCTAGGAGGCCAGCAGCAAAAACTGCGGTTTGGGTTCTCTCTACTTTCTAAGCAGATACTATGGGTAGTTGCTCAGTAACGTGCCCCAAAAATCAGAAAATGGGTAGTTGCTCAGTGACGTGGCCAAAAAATCAGAAAAATCAAATAACTCAAACAACCAATAATAAAGGATTGATTCAGAGAGGGGTGATAAGATCACCCTCTGAGAGTGAATTTGATCGCAATCGGGTACACGATGGAAGAGACCAGGGAGCCAGGTTATAATCCCTGGACCGCAACACTTATAAAGTGTACAAAGTTCTGTACCAAAAAAAAAAAATCTGTTTCCGTATAGTCACAGAGTTGTGCAACCATCACCACTACCTAATTTTAGGTGATTTTTACCACCCCAAAAAACCCATTAGCAGTCACTCCTTATCCCTCCCTAGCCTGTGGCAACCCCTAATCTACTTTCTATCTATGGATTTGCCTGTTCTGGACATTTTATAGAAATGAGATCATATACTATGTGGTCTTCTGTGACTGACTTCTTCCTCTTAGTATGTTTTCAAATTTCATCTATATTGTACCATGTATCCACACTTCATTCCTTTTATTGCTGAAAAATATTCCACTGTATGAATACACCACATTCAGTTTATCCATTCACCAGCTTATGGACATTTGGGTTGTTCCAACTTTTGGTTATTAGGAATAATGCTGCTAGGAATATGAACATTTTCATACACATATTTACATAGACATGTTTCCCTTTCTCTTGAGTACATAGCTAGAAGTGGACTTGCTGGGTCACATGATAACTCTAACATTTCAAGGAATTGCCAGATTGTTTTCCAAAGAGGCTGCACCACTTTACATTCCCATCAGCAATATCTGAAGGTTCCAATTTCTCTGCATCCTTACTAACTCTTGTTATTGTCTGTCTTCTTTATTTTACCTATCCTAGTAGATGTGAAAAGGTATCTCATTGCAGTTCTGTTGGATTTTTAAATATACAGCTGTACATGGGCATACGTGTACAGAAAAATGTTTTGAAGGACAGATGAGGTAGATTGTCTCTATGCCCATGAGAATGAAAACTCCAGGAGGGCAGAGATCTTGGTCTGCTTTGTTCACTGAGGTATCTCAAGTACCTACAACAGTGCCTGGCACACTGCAGGCCCTAAATAAATATTTGCTGGATACGTACATATATTTCCTAATTTTTCCATAATAAAACTGCTTTTGAAAACTTTTCAAGTTCTTTTCAAATTTAAAAATGCATGAAAGTGTAAGCTGTCCATCTTGCCTAGTTATTCAAAGTACAGTATTTTGAAATAAGGAGATTCTCTTGGTATTGAGCAGTAAAAATCAAACTTACTCAACTTTTTTGGTATTCTCTGAAATCTTTAGAAGGTTAAGCTATCTGCTTATAAAAGAAATGTTAATGACAGACCTTTTCCCACTGGGAATACAAATAGTGAAGGACCCTTAAAATACATTTGGTACTTCCTGAGCTCCAAGTTCTCTTTCTTTTGTGTTCCATCTCCAGACTAGGACCAGCCACCAAACAGGATCTATCAGTTTGGCCTTCAGCTCTGTTTGCAGGAAATAAGATGCCACTTTTTAAATGTCTGACAAATACACAGATTTATAAAGCTTATTTTTAAAGAAGATAGCTTGGGTCACATTTATTTACTTATTTGTTGAACTATTTCAAGTCTCACTCCAAAAGCACCATGCACCATTCTTCAAAGCCAGTCAGCTGGAAAAGTGTGGGAAAGCTAGTAAGCAAAAACAGGAAGACAGTCTGCTCAACAGGGAGAGGCCAGACATTCATTACCTGTTTCACTTGTAGCCCATGACTCCAAATCCTTTCCAGGAGGTCACAAAGGCTGGCAATCAAGGTGTTCTCTTCCACCCCTGTGATGTTCACCTCCCCGTGCCCTAGCTCCACAGCCTCTCGGCCCATCTTCTCCACCAGCATCCTCTTGGTCTATAAGAAATCAGTCGGTAAGATTAGACACCCACAGTTAGCCAGATCACATTCAACTAGAGAGGGTTGTGGCCAACTGCCCAGCATATCTGCTGGGCTGGGAGTAAGACCCACAGATAAAGAGTGTATTTATTCTCCACCACTGAGGTCAGGTTATAGTAGAGGGCCTTCTTCAAAGAAGATAAAAACACAGAAATCACTATTTGACCCTGGGCAAGTGATTTCATCACTCTAGATTCAGTTTTTACATTTATGAGATGAAGAGTTGAATAAAACCCTTTGGTCATGCTCATCTCTGATATTCTCTGATTCTGACTGCTTAACTGACCCTATTAAACAAACGTTTCAGCATTTAATCCTAGAAATATATCTAAGGTATCCATCAAGGGAATGAAAAGTTGAGGAGGAATAATTTACTTTTAGGTAAAATTTTTCATGTGCTCATTGTAAAACAAAAACAAAAAACCACACTGAATAATGATAATTGCAGCTTTGTGCCAGGCACTGTACTAAGTATTACATTATCTCATTTAAGCCTAATAACTCTATGAGAAGTATTACTATTTTTCACAATTTACTGATAAGGAAATTGAGGTCAGAGAACTTAAGTAACTTGCCCAAATTCACACAGCAAAGAAGCAGCAAATCTGGTCTTTGAACCTAAAGCTGCCTGAATATTGAATCCAAGTTCTTAAGGAAGATTTAATCATGTTATAAATTTGTGACATATAAAAATCTAGGGGCTTCCCTGGTGGTGCAGTGGTTAAGAATCCGCCTGCCAGTGCAGGGGACACGGATTCCAGCCCCAGACTGAGAAGATCCCACATGTCACGGAGAAAATAAGCCTGTGCGCCACAACTACTGAGCCTGCGCTCAAGAGCCCACAAGCCACAACTACTGAGCCCACGTGACACAACTACCGAAGCCCATGTGCCTAGAGCCCGTGCTCCGCAACAAGAGAAGCTACCACAATGAGAAGCCTGCGCACCGCGACGATGAACAGCTCCCACTCGCCGCAACTAGAGAAAGCCCGCGCGCAGCAACGAAGACCCAACACAGCCAAAAATAAAAATCAATAAAATAAATTTATTAAAAAAAAAAAGAATCTAAAGAGCAAGGAAAAATATCACCCCTACCCTGCAGAAGCAACAACTCTTAACACTTTGGCATATTTCTTTCCAGTGTTACTATTTTTAATTTTTTATTGTGAAATATATCTCATATACAGACACATATATGTGTGTATGTGAGTGTATACTATTAGACTATCATAACCATCAACGAGATTAAGAAAAAAATATTGCCCATCTATACCTTTGAAGAATCCCATGTGCCTTCTCCAATCACCTTTCCCACTCTAGAAGTGATCACTGTTCTGACTTACACGGTAAAACTACAGAAATGCAAGGAAATGATTAACACCTATATTTTGTATCCCTAAACAATGTAGTTTAGTTTTGCCAGTATGGTTTTTTTGTTGTTATTTTCTTTTTAAAATTTATTTATTTTATTTATTTATTTTTGGCTGCATTGGGTCTTTGTTGCTGTGTGCAGGCTTTCCTAGTTGTGGCAAGCGGGGGCCACTCTTCGTTGCAGTGTGCAGGCTTCTCATTGCACTGGCTTTTCTTGTTGCGGAGCGCGGGCTCTAGGCTCTCGGGCTTCAGCAGTTGTGGCACACGGGCTCAGCAGTTGTGGCTCGTGGGCTCTAGAGCGCAGGCACAGTAATTGTGGTGCATGGGCTTAGTTGCTCCACGGCATGTGGGATCTCCCCGGACCGGGGCTCGAACCCGCGTCCCCTGCATTGGCAGGCAGATTCTTAACCACTGCGCCACCAGGGAAGCCCCTTTTGTTATTTTCTTTTTCACTTAACTTTATGTTTGTGAAATTCATACACACTGATCAATATATCTGTTGTCGATTTCCACGCTGTATAGCATTCCACTGTATAAATATACTGCAATTTATTATTTATTCTCCTACTGATTGGCATTTGGGTTGTTTCCGGTTTGGGACTATTACAAAGAATTCTGCTGTAAACGTCTCGTACATATCTCCTGGGTCATGCTGCAAAGGTTTCTCTAGGGAGTATACCTAGGAGAAGAATACTGGATAATAAATGCTATGCTGTTTTGCAAAGCAATCATACCAATTTACATTTCCAACAGTATCAGAGTTCCCTGTTGCTCCACATGCTAGCCAACAGTTGATAGCGTTAGGCTATTCTTCAATTCTAACATGTACACTTTTCCACATAACAACAAATCTGAAATTAGGATATATTTCACCATCATTGTTGACCAGGCAGTAGACATAAGAAAGCTGTCACTGCCAGAGCATGCATCTCAAAACTTGAAAATGAATGCAAGGGGCATGGAAAACAAATCCCAGAGACAAGAGACAAGCCCTCTTTCAAAAAAGGCAGCATCACCAATGTTCTTGATGGGAGAAAAGACAACATTATTGGGAAAAATCATGGATATCAACGACTTAGAATGAACTGATGAAGTTTTTAAGATGCCTGAATTCAAAATATCAGTATTGGTATATCAACCTAACTTGTAACAGTAATAATTTTTTCTTCAAGAGAAAGTATATTTGATTTCATCCCATAAATGAGCATCACTTAGAAACTGAAATGCAGGAAAATCTTTTTTTTCCATTGATGAATAAACAGGATGTAGTAGGGGCCAAGTTAGTTCAACTGTCCTAAAAAGCACAGTATACTGACTTGGTTGAAAGGCTATATTTTTATTAGAAATTTAAGTTCTGAACTAAAATATTAAAAGTTAAGAATGACTATCTTGGGACTTCCCTGGCGGCACAGTGGTTAAGAATCCCTCTGCCAATGCAGGGGACATAGGTTTGATCCCTGGTCCCAGAAGATCCCACATGCCGCAGAGCAACTAAGCCTGTGCGCCACAACTACTGAGCCTGCGCTCTAAAGCCCGCAAGCCACAACTACTGAGCCCACGCGCCACAACTACTGAAGCCTGCGCACCTAGAGCCTGTGCTCTGCAACAAGAGAAGCCACCGCAATGAGAAGCCCGTACACTGCAACAAAGAGTAGCCCCCACTCACTGCAACCAGAGAAAGCTCATCGCAGCAACGAAGACCCAAGGCAACCAAAAATAAAAATAATAATTTTAAAAATAAAAGAAAGCAGATCTCTACAAATCTGTTATTAAAAAAAAAAAAGAATGACTGTCTTTTGATCCAGCAATCCCACTTCTGAGTATATATCCGAAAGAACTGAAATTAGGATCTCAAAGAAATATCTGCATCCCCATGTTCATTGCAGCATTATTCATGAAAGCCTAGATATAGAAACTACCCAAGTATCTACCAATAGATGAATGGCTAAACAATATGTGGTATATACATAACATATGATGGAGTATTATTCAGCCTTTAAAAAGCCTTAAAAAAGAAGGAAATCCTGCCATTTGCAGTAACATGGATGAACCTGGACGACATTATGCTAAGTGAAATAAGCCAAACAGGACAAATACTACATGATTCCACTTATATAAGGTATCTGAAATAGTCAAACAAATTCATAGAAGCAGAGAATAGAATGGTGGTTGCTAGGGGCTGTGGGGAGGGAAAAATAGAATTGTTGCTCAAGAGGTATGAAGTTTCGGTATTCATAGGTAAGAAGAATAAGCTCTGGAGATCTGCTGTACAACATAGCACCTATAATAATACAATATTGTGCCATTTAAAATGTTAAGAGGACAGATCTCATGTTGTGCTCTTACCCCCAAAACAAACAAAAAACGCAAAAGAATATAAGGAAATTTTTGGAAGTGACAGATATGTCTACCTTGATTGGTGGTAACAGTATCACCAGTGTATGCATATGTCCAAACTCATCAAGATGTATACATTATATGTGTGCAATTTTTTGTATATCAATTATACCTTAATAAAGCTTTAAAAAATTACTCTTCTTGTAGAATGGAAAAAAAACATGCCAACAGCAAGCTTAAACTGAATAATACACCTTCATCTGGCACACAGTAGGCACTCAGCGAATTCTTGTTTCTAGACACGAGATCAGTGCTATCAGATTAAATCAGAGAGGCAAAAACATTTGCATACGTGTAAGACTAATCTGTTGAAGACAATACAACTACATTACTTACTTAAGATACTACTTACTTAAAATTAATGATTTTAAGTAACATAAGATGTCTAAAATTAAAAACTACATCTGTCTCTCAGTTTTAAAGAATACATATTAAGTTTTTATCAAGCAAAGTGTGCTTGCTCTCAATTAATGGTATATTTTATTTAAAACAAATACACCTAATTCCAAGTTAAAAGGATCTTAACATTAGTACTATCCCATTATATTAACAATGTTTTCAAAATCAAGAAAAGAGTGGTCAGAGCTAGGCCCTGGTCTCATCTTGGCTGCCAAGGAAAATACACATTCAGAAGTGTCCACAGCTCACCTTGTTGCGGCATTCCTTCAGCAGACCCTCCACAAACTTCCAGTTGGTTTGGGCAATCACTGACGGGGAAAGGTTGGATAGTTTGGGCTGGCGGATGGTGCTGCCCATATTCCTGGCTTCCTGGATGTACTTCTAAAGCAAACGGAAAAATCAAAGACTCTTAGTGCCCATGCACACAGACCACAGGCAACCAGTACTGATGGGGCCTGAAGAGGGCACTATCACCCCGCACTTTCTTACTGCCTCTTTCCTAGGCTCAGGGCAAAGTTTAAAATGCAGTGCTTGTATCGTAGGGAAAACTGAGAAAATATGATGAATTAATTCTGTTTTTTCTAATGTAAAGCCCTCTTGGCTTTAATGATACAAGAGGTAAAAAACATATGGCTGCAACATGTATGAGTGTGCAAACTCCTATGAGTAGGCAAACCAACTCAAATCTCAGCGTACTATTGAGGAAAATCATTTTCCCCACCAAGTTTGGAGGAATTTAATTCCTCTGCTCATATCAAAGATATCCATCCTTGCTAAATTAGGGCCTAAAGAACACGTGTGTACACTCAAAACAACAACTGCATTTTCTGATTTTCTACAGTTTGCTGGTGATTCCCCATATGCTGTCTGCTTTAACATATAACCAAATCAATGCAGTAAATTGCACACTGACATCCTCTCAGTATCCCAGGTTCACAACCAACATTTTTACTCCCAACTTCTTTCTTTCCCCATATTTATTCCAGTAGTACAATTCTGTCCATTCTATCTTCTGGCCCCTCAATCTGCCCCTACTACCAGCCCCTAAGATTAGGCTTCAATTACTATCACCTGCACTACTGCTACCTGCTCCTAACTTGCTAGCTACCTCCAGTACCTCTTGCCTGCCAAATATTCTGCCCACAGCCTCCTTCACACAACCACCACCAAACTTTGGATCCTGCCATCTCCTTTACTTGCAATACTCATCTTTGTCCCTAACAATCCTATCATCCTCAAGACTTAAACAGATGCTGGTTCCTCCAAACAGTCTTGTTTGAGATTACCCCAGACAGAACTGACCTCTGCTTTCTCTAATCAGTGATCAAACACTGGCGTGCCTCTCATATGGCCCTTTCATATGGCCTTTGCTCCCTTAATAAACTGGTATTCCCTGAGGACAAGGCTACCTCTTAATCATCTTTATATTTCAAAGTGTTTACTATAGTGATTTTGACCAAGAAAACGTACTCAATAAACACTGCTGAAAGAAATAATATGGAGGTGAGGTGGAAGACCCAGGGGAGACTTTTAAAGTAACACCTACACCCAACACCCATTAGGCCACCCTCACAAAAACGCCAAGTACAATTGTACCCTATAAACCAGCAGTTAAAAATTCATAACCATATTTTGCAATATTAATTTATTCCTTTAAAAAACAGCAAAGGCAAAATATTTTCCCATTCATTGAGATGCCAGACACATATGAAAACAACATGCTTTACTGGATTTCATCGTATAAAATGCAAACTGCAGGGTCTTTTCTCAAAGAGAAGTTTCTGAAATAGGTTTCTGAAGGTGAAGCTCCATTTTCACAAGTTCTCTGCAACTCAGTAAGGCAGGGTCTCCAACCTGAAGTTTATAATAGAAACTTTACTGGGAACAAGTTACAGTGGAGCTGAGAAACTCAGCTTACAAGCAATAAGGACTCAGGTCAATTCAAGAATCCTCAATCTGCACGCACCTGATAATAATATTCTTTTGCTCCTCTGAGAAAAAAAAGTCAAGATTACCTGTTTTAAATTAAGATAAAGAAAAAAATAGGAAAAAAGGCTCCTCCTCCCCAGGTTCAGAGAGTCACAGCATTAACCCAAGTTCAGCTTTTCCTCTTTCTCACTCTAACAAAATTAACTTCTTTACCACCATACCACACACACACACACACAAAAGCCTCAAAAATTTTAAAGGGATTTTTCCCAAGTTTTAGAATCTTATCTTCTGAGGTTCCTGTCAGCCCTCCCACTCTCCCAACCCCTGGGAGGAAGTGAGTATCATGCATGAGTGACTACTGAAAGGACAGTGAAAGGCTCTCTTCCAAGCACTGGTTATCATTCCCGAACAGAGGTACAAATCTGGTTCAGGGAGAGGACGCACATGGCTAGTGGCCCTGCTGCCCCTTGTGAAACACTGTACATCCTGAATTTGTCACAACCGAGGCCCATATCAGGGATCAGGAACTAACTTATTATTAACCCTTCTTTATGAGGAGGATATTTGAATCAGAACAGAGGCCAAGGAAATGAGAAGGAGAAGGAGGGTGTAGCATGATAACAGGGTCATTCCTTGTCATTCTCAAGGTGTCTTACCTCTCTCTGGTCATTGTCTAAACGCAGGTGTTCTGTGTGCTGCTTCTGCCGGTCTTTACGCCTCCACTGGGCAGGGGCATTCCTTTTTGTCCACCTGACAGAATCAAAGCAGACAATTAAGAATATTCCGCTAAGAGGGACTTCCCTGGTGGCGCAGTGGTTAAGAATCCGCCTGCCAATGCAGAGGACACGGGTTCGAGCCCTGGGCGGGAAGATCCCACATGCCACAGAGCAACTAAGCCTGTGCACCACAACTACTGAGCTTGCACTCTACAGCCCGCAAGCCACAACTACTGAGCCCGCGTGCCACAACTACTGAAGCCCGCACACCTAGAGCCCGAGCTCAACAAAAGAAGCCACCACAATGAGAAGCCTGCGCACCACAACGAAGAGTAGCTCCCACTTGCCACAACTAGAGAAAGCCCGTGCACAGCAACGAAGACCCAACACAGCCAAAAATAAATGAAGAAAGGAAGGAATGAAGGGAGGGAGGGAGAGAGGGAGGAAAGAAGGAAGGGAAGAAAGAAAGAATATTCTGCTAAGAAAGTAAGGTCAACTGACGGGAGAAAACTTAAAACATCTAGGGACCAATGGTGGCCATGGGAAACCACCAAGAAATCACCAGAGATAGCTCAGAAACCTTGAGAAGGGTAGCTTAAAGATCACTTGCGAGGCAAGAAAGAGATAACTCCCCAGGGACAGAGACATATCTTTTTTTTTAAATAAATTTATTTGGTTTTGGCTGCATTGGGTCTTCGTTGCTGTGCGTGGGCTTTCTCTAGTTGCATTGCTGTGCGTGGGCTTCTCACTGCGGTGGCTTCTCCTGTTGTGGAGCACCGGCTCTAGGCGAGCGGGCTCAGTGGCCATGGCTCACGGGCCTAGTTGCTCCGTGGCACGTGGGATCTTCCCAGACCAGCGCTCGAACCCGTGTCCCCTGCATTGGCATGCAGATTCTTAACCACTGCGCCACCAAGTCCCAAGAGACATATCTCTCTTGAAACACCTACAAAAACTTCACTTGCAGATCCAAAACTATACTCATTCAACTCTGCCTGGGCATTGATACACTCATCTCCAAAAGTAACGAAGAAGAGCAATCCTGCTAAGCTATCTACTTTCAGTTCAGTTATTTCAACCACCACTTACTAACGATACAGTGCTAGCTAGGTGTTGTACGGATTCAATAATGAGATGATTTCAACCCATCTGCAGTCCGGCCTTTTACAGGCCCTGACACATGGAGCTATCCCAATTTGCACAGTGGAGACAGGAGCCGATGATACTCTGTCACCTGTTTCCTTGTTAAAACAAGTGAACAACCTGGATAGTGTGTGTTTTCTCCATATTTGCTTTACAAATGTCAAGGTCTCCTGGAGATAACAGTCTAGGTCCAGATACCGTATAACCCTCACCACTGTGGCTAGGGAGCTGAATCAGGGAATCCCTGGGGTGACTCACTTGTTGCTGGCTGGCCCGGTGGAAAGCACATCAGACTGCAGCTTAGGGAAGAAGCCTGGTTCATACTTCCCTTGTCCAATCTTCATGTCAAGTAAATGGGGGTGAACCGCAGTATGGTCGATTTTTGCCAGTCGCAGCTCAATTGCTTTCTCTGGATGAGAATGAAAAAGTCCAATATTTTAAAAAACATACCATATTCTGGGCCATAAAACAAGTCTCAATAAATTTAAAATAAATTGAATCATACAAAGTATGTCTTGTGACCAACAATAATCAATAATACCTTAAAACTAAAAAACACACTTCAAAATAACCAAGGGGTCAAAAAGAAAATCAGCATGGTTGAGGTTAAAATGGAATGGAATGCCTTTTATTGGATGTAGATTGTGCTGTCTATTGTTAAGAGTACTTGAAACAATTCAGGTTGGTTTTCTTGAAGTAATTTGTATTTATGATTCAGAGAACTCATGTGGATGGAAATCTCTCTGGCCCTCGAAAAACATGCCATCAGCACTCAGAGTCGGTGTTGCCCACTACATGTCCTGCCTTCTGAATAGAAAAGAAGTGTTATTTAGGGAAAATTTTTTTTTTTTTTTTTTTGCGGTATGCGGGCCTCTCACTGCCCTGGCCTCTCCCGTTGCGGAACACAGGCTCCGGATGCACAGGCTCAGCGGCCATGGATCACAGGCAGAGCCGCTCCGCGGCATGTGGGATCTTCCCGGACCGGGGCACGAACCCGTGTCCGCTGCATCGGCAAGTGGACTCTCAACCACTGCGCCACCAGGTAAGCCCCGAAAATCTTTTTTTTAACATATGTGTAGATCATTTACTACTGCATAATATTTGTTCTTTGGTCCCTATAGAGATAGTTTTTCTTTAATAGCATATATTTTAGTGGTTGTTTTAAAATTATACAGAGAGCAGAAGTTCTTTATCTGAAGTGATTTAGTAGCGTAGTGAATTCGATAATTGAAAAAGTCATGTAACTTTGGGAATCCTAAAAGGATATATACATCCCTTAAACATTTTAATTTAAACCATATGACTGTATAATCACCAATCTTTTGATGAAGTGTCTGTGCATTTTCTTTGATTATGGATCCACTAATCAGGGGTCTGCACTGTTTCTCTTGCATAAATCTCACCCATAATTCATTCACTGAGTTTTCCAGTTTTTAAAGTGGAGCGAGAACTTTTAAAGGACCTTGCAAAAGAACCATAGTAGATGCTAGTTTTCCCAAGATTTTTGCACTTAAGTGATATGCCTAATTCAATTGCTGTATTTTTAGTGACTTTGCTTTTTAAAGCATTTAATTTTGTTTTCAGAGAAACAGTTCTTTTTTTCTGTCCTCATATCTTACCATTTATTTACATAATATTTGTTTAAATTATACAACCCAGTAATAAGTTCAACTAGTGCACACAAGCTTGGAAACAAATGCATAATTAGTATTTTTTAATTAATTTTTAATTGAAGTATAGTTGATGTACAATAGTATATAAGTTACAGGTGTACAAAATAGTGACTCACAATTTTTAAAGGTTATATCCCATTTATACATATTATAAAATATTGGCTATATTCCCCATGTTGTACAATGTATCCTTGTAGCTTATTTTATACATAACCTTGCATTAGTTTTTGTTTTTGTTTTTTTTGCAAAAGTAATGCAAACTCAAGGCATGCAATCAAAACAATTTTAAAGGGAATAAAATGAAATCTCCTTCCTCTCTCCTTCCTGTGGTAGCCGGAGATCAAGTTTCTTGTGCATCCCTAATGAAATAATAGTTTTTTAAAACAAATAAATAATGTGTGGACAAACAGTGCAGAGAGAATTGAATGTTTCCCTTATGTTTTTTTTTTTGGCTGTGCGGGCTTTCTCTAGTTGTGGTGAGCAGAGGCTACTCTTCGTTGCGATGTGTGGGCTTCTCATTGCGGTGGCTTCTCTTGTTGCGGAGCACGGGCTCTAGGCATGCGGGCTTCAGTAGTTGTGGCGCACGGGCTTAGTTGCTCCGCGGCATGTGGGGTCTTCCCGGACCAGGGATCGAACCCATGTCCCCTGCATTGGCAGGCGGATTCTTAACCACTGCACTACCAGGGAAGTCCCTGTTTCCCTTTCTTTTTGATCTAAAATCCTACCTTTGTGAAATAATCTCTTGATTTCTTTTCATGCCCTCCTCCTAAATACTTTTATATAATGCACTATTTTTAATGTTGTGTTGCACATGTATTAATTATAATATTCTTTAAATTATATACATTTTGATATACATATGGTATATTAAAGTAAAACTTGGAAAAAAAGCATTTCAGTCATATGGTAGAAATTTAAAATATTACAAAAGGGTGTATGTACAGTGACATGTTAAGACTTATCACTGTTTCCCGTTTCCTTGCATATACAGCATGTATACCTTTTAAAAACAACACAGATGGGAGCATACTAATCATTGTTTTATACCTTCTTTCATTTAACAGTTTATCTTGGAGATATCAGGACATAGATTGGGTTGTTTCCTAAGAACAGAGATTGCATGAGAAACATCCTTGTTCATACAATTTTCACAGAAGTGTGAGTATGCAAGGACAGTTTCTAATTCAATTTCTGATTTGCAGGAACTTCCCTGTAGTTTGTTTTAGGAGTGAACTTATCTGTAAAGTGATCCCAAGTCTAATGTCTTTCTGTGCACAGAGAGAAGTCATAAGAATGTGCTGATTATTCTCTCTTCACCACTCAGAAGTGGTTGTAATCCCAGTATGCTTTGCGTTATCTCCTTTTGTTCAAAGTAATTGCTCATTACAGCATTATGGGAGCTGTGAGAAAACCCAGAGAGTTGCCTCGAGCTGAAGTGTTTCCAGTTGATTTTGATTGGCTAAAACTCTTTGGATGCAGATGACCTTCATCTGTTTCCTATTTATTAGTTTCACCTTCTTGGAATGATGAGCACAGAGACAGGCAATGGCAAAGGAGGTACTGATTTTATCGTTTGTACTGGTGTATAGAAATGGATTTTGTGCTGTTGCTTACAGCTCTGGGAGGTCAGCATCCTAGTGTGGGTACCACGGGTTGATGGATCCCGGAGGCATGGTTTATTAGGCCATCCTTCAAGATGAGTTGTTGCTTTTTTAAAATACAAAAATGTAGGGAAAACGAAGTCCACAACTCAGACCAGAGAGGCCATAAAATTCCAAGTTTCTAGTATCTGTAAAACCAAACCATATAAATGGAAAGCAGTTTAGCCTTGAAAGAGGAGATGATTTCTCATCCCCTAAAGTGTTTTGTTTCTAAGAATAGCACACTTTCAAGTGCATCACAGGGAATTCTTCAGGGATTTCAATCTGAGGCGAATAAGGTTACCCACTCTAGCAGACATAAGTGGGCTGAGTTTCAGATACTGGATTAGACTCATCCTGAAGAGTAGGGAAAAACCAGAACTAGATGTCTGTGCTATTGAAAAGCCTGCTTTTATGGAGCAGAGGAAGCCCCTTCCTTCAGACTTCAGCATGCCCTGTTTCATGATTAGAGAGTAGATAGATGTTCCCTGACACTGTAACTAGGTACACTATAAGGAGCAAGCAGTCCAGTGTCCAGGAAGCCTCATGAGGAAGGCATTTCAGGGACTCCTTTACTCAGTGTCTGTTGGACCCCTATGAGATGTTCTTGTCTCTGAGCAGACCTGTCAGGAATGCCAGCCACGTAAAGGAGTAGCACCTGCTTTATTGACTTTCGGTAAAAGAAGCAGCTTTTTGGTTTTCACATGATTGGAAAGGCCTTGCTCCTTCCTGCCTTTTTTAAAAAAACCCAGAAATGGTGTGTGTCTATATGTGTGTGTACACTGAAACGGGGGGAGAAATTATTCAGTGTAATATTTATTCAAAATGTGTGTTTAAGTGCCAGTGTTGGGACACAGTAAGACTGGACCTTCAGCTTTAAATATCTCTTGGAGGTTTTCTCCCACACCTTTACATTCTTTTGATCATCTTAAGTTTGAATTTTAAAGTATATTCTTATCATGTCTGAGATTCTCAAGATTATTGCTCTTAGTAGATTATTTACAGGCATTCATATCTAGAAAAGAGAGGTGAAAGATACAAAAACTGAGGCCTCGCCTAGAGAATCATTAGAATTCTTCTTAATAATAATTGTTAGAATAATCATAGAGCAGGAAGATTTCAACAGAAAGATAACAATCAAAGTTGTACAGGTGCCCCATGGAACTGAGATATCTCAGAAGAGGCTGAAGATAGAACTTGCAGTGGCCTAAATTTTGTTCCTCAGTTGTTGCTTACTCTCACGTTGGAGTAAATACTTTTTCTGAAAGGCTATATAGATTATCTATTTAATCCTTGAAAGAGTTTTTTTTTTTTTGTAATTTGTGAAATATTTTTGTTGTTGCTTCAGTTGGGAGAGGGTCCTCACCAAATAGTCTTTAATATGGGAATGGCAGTGCTTTGTGGGGCACAGTGAAAAATGAGATCGACTTTCTTCTTGAACTCTTATCAGTCTGTTCCTGATTTTAGTGAATATGAAAAGCTTGCGCTCTTTTGTCCTTCTGCTAAATCAGTTGTATTTTTTTAAAAATCATTATTGATGACCAAATCTCTGAGCTCAGTTTTACCCACTGATTGTTTTACATCACTTATCTATTATCTATCAAATGCCTTAGCTTTCCCCGAAGAAGCGTGAGGCACTTCCTTAGAGTGTACTCAAAATGTTTGAGATGATGAAGTTTTAGTCATCAATTTTTATTTATTTGCATTACTAGTTAAAAAAAAAAACTATTTCCAGGTCATGCTTAGCCAGGAGCAAGGTGGTAAGCTGCTCCAAAGTTTTACTGGTGAGCACAAAGGCTGCTTTGCTAAAACCTAGTTGATATATATCAGCTTCTGCTCACTTCCTACTCATTCTTCTTCATTCTCTGGAAAGCTTTTTGTTATTTATTACTCATTTATGAACCAAGCTGGGATTTGCTTAAATGGTGGGCTGAGTTTTTAGTGCATAAAACTGTTTAGCTCCTGTGAAAACTCATTTGAAATCAGCCATTCCAGGAGGATATTACTCATATGATTTTAAAATTGATGTTCCTACTTTGTCTTTAAGTGTCTGAAACCATCATACCATTTGTAAATAGTAATGTGTTAAATCTCAATCTATTGTATTGGCTTTGCTGATGTATTTTTTACTCATTTTAAAAATAAAACAAGTCTAGAAATTGCATTCTGAAGAAAAGCTAAGCTTTGAGCACAAGCTTCTCTTCCAAGATACGCTCTCTGACCTAGAATAAGAGTTTTGAGTAATGAAAGTCAATCTTCTGGGTCTTTCAGGTTCTAGGGGAGCTTTTTATCAAAGTGTTAAAATGACACTTTCATGCTGTTACCATTCAAGAAAGGTTGCCAGGTGGAAGGCAGACTTGACTAGTGTGGAAAACCAGCCTCTGCATGCTTGAAGGTTCTTTGGGCTTGATCTTGAAGGCAAAGTTCACATCAGCTCCTTGTAGAATGCAGACATGTGAGTGGTAAATGAGGTGTTTTGACATTCATGCTGAACAGAGACTAGACCACTGTTCCTTTTCTTTTTCTTCCACTTCCCCATTCTCCTTCTACTGAAGAGAATCTACTTAACATTCTGGTTTAGTATTCGGAGCAAGGTACTATTTATGATACGTATTGTATTTCTTTTTTTCTAAATTGTATTTCTATATTAAACTTTATTACTAGCATGGACCTGTGTGTGTGGGGGTATACTTCAGCTTGTGGTCCATTGAGGTCTCTGGGTTGTCTCTCTGATACCCACAAGGGAATCATACTCTGAGCATACCCTTGCTGAAGTTTATCCTGTTCCTTTCTAAATGTGAAATTGTGTTGAAGATTTTAACTTACTATTTGAGAAGCAAGTACCTTGTTTTTGACTGGTTTTGTGTGTGTTTTGTTTTTGACCTAGATTACCAGAGACTGATGACTGTGGCGGAGACAATTACAGCTCTCATGTTTCCTTTCCAGTGGCAGCATGTCTATGTTCCTATTCTCCCAGCTTCTCTCCTACATTTCTTAGATGCTCCTGTGCCATACCTGATGGGCTTGCATTCCAATGGCCTGGATGACCGGTCAAAACTGGAGCTGCCTCAAGAGGTAAGAAAAACGTGGAGCTTGGGTGCTGGTGCCTGTGGCCCTGATACAGGATTTGGGAGAGAAGGGCTTTGGGATGAGCCCAGGGTGGTATCACCAAGTTTATTTTCTTTTATTTTGGGGAACACAAACAACTTTCCAGGAAAAAAGTAAAAACAATGAACATTTAGCTCAATTTATATAATTCCAGAAACACCTGTTTCCTCTATCACCTGACATACTTTTATAATAATCTCTGTTTATACTATTGTGAACTGCCTTTTTCAAACATGATATTTTACATATTTTTAAGAAAATCTTTTTATTATGTAAAAGTTAAACTTACACAGAAGAGTAGCATAGTGAATCTCAGTGTTTTCAATACTTAGCTTTAACAGTTATCATACATTTAAATTGTATTTTATTTCTGTACTTTCTACCCCCTATTTTTTAAAGAAATTCCACATAATATAGTTTTATAACTGCTTTAGTAGCCAGACATGTATTAATAAATCAGTGGTTTTGTTTTATAGGCCACAGTTACTCTGTAAAAGTTGACCTGATCATAGTGATTCTTGTAGTACTGAATGTAGCTTTGAAAACTTTCCTTGCTCAAGATAAGGCCTTGAGAGAATGCTTCTCCTCCCTTGCTGTGAGGATGGCCTGCTCCTCTTTCCTATTGTTTCAAATACTAAAATAATTGATTAAAAAAATATATTTGTTTATTTACTACTCCATTCTAAAATAGATTTAAAGCATCATTAGAAATAAGATTGTCTTGGTTTTTATTTTCCTAGAATTACCAAGAGGACTGGTCTACCTCTTTTGGTCATTTTGTGGCTTGTATGAAACTAGCTGGGGGAAGGCCTTTCCTACTCTGAATTTCGTAGTCAACAGCAAGGCCTGGGAAGAAGACTTTGGACTATGCACACACTGGTATCAACATGACTCCGTCTCATCCTTCCACCAATGATTTTTGGGGGGAAGATTTTTATGTATAGCTGAGAATATGAGTAAGAGGACCTCCAAAGAAGAGACCGTTCTCATAGAATTGGATCTAAGCAGCATTCACATTGTTGGGCATGTCTGGGCAGCCATCTTGATGAACATGCCTGATAATGAGATCATACCCGTAATGTTTAAGCTATAGTCAATTGCATCTCTTTTTCTCTCTCCTTTGGTTTTATTTTTATTTATTTATTTGTTTGGCTGCGTTGGGTCTTAGTTGTGGTGCGTGGGCTCAGTAGTTGCAACACGTGGGCTTTCTAGTTGTGGCGCACAGGCTCTGGAGCGTGTGGGCTCAGTAGTTGCAGCGTGCGGGCTTAGTTGCCCCGCAGCATGTAGGATCTTAGTTCCCCAACCAGGGATCGAACCCACGTCCCTTGCATTGGAAGGTGGATTCTTTTGTTCTTTTTTAAATTTATTTATTCAATTTATTTATTTTTGGCTGCATTGTGTCCTCGTTGCTGCGCGCAGGCTCCCCCCAGCTGTGGCGAGGGAGGCCCCCTCTCGCCATGGTACGCGGTCTTCCCATTGTGGTGGCTTCTCCTGTTGCGAAGCACGGGCTCTAGGTGCGCGGGCCTCAGTAGTTGTGGCTCATGGGCTCAGTAGTTGTGGCTCGTGAGCTCTAGAGCACAGGCTCGGTAGCTGTTGTGCATGGGCTTAGTTGCTCTGCAGCATGTGGGATCTTCCCGGACCAGGGCTTGAACCCGTGTCCCTTGCATTGGCAGGTGGATTCTTAACCACTGCGCCACCGGGGAAGCCCCGGAAGGTGGATTCTTAACCACTGGACCACCAAGGAAGTCCCTCGCCTTTGGTTTTAGAATCAGAGTGTCTTCCTTGTAGTTTTTTCCGTTTCTGCCTCCTTTGAATCTATAGAGCTTTGTGCTATTTGGGGTGGGACAACATTAATTAAGGAAGAAAAGATCTAAATAATGTCAACTGAAAAAATGCAGGAGGCTGCAAAAAGAACAGAGTTTATTTGGGGACTTAAGAATTGCAATTGGGGAGACACAGATTCAGTTAACCCTGAAAGAGTATTCCGAGGAAGAGAAAGAGTCAGGGGCTTATAAAGACAAAAACCACGAGGTTGTTAAAAGTTGCCCTGGTGAGAGTTGTGATCGACTCTGATGCGAGTCAAATTATTTGTCCTTAAGAAATCACAGGTTATTTTAGGGTAGGGGTCTTGTTAGTATATAGACTGTCACGAATTGTTTTAGGGTAAGGGTCTGATTAGTATCTTGAGTTTCTGGCAGGTGTTCTGGTGTTCTGTTCTTCATCAGGTCAAAAGGTCAGCTTCCATCCAGGCTGAGTCATGCAAACATCGTACTTCCTTAATGGCTTCCCGGCTCCATTTTAGAGATCTCTCTTAGAAATACTGACTCCATTTTGACTTTCCTTTCACAGTGATGGAGAAAACCATTGAGTTTTGGGGTACTGGGTTTTTATATTTATTTGTCTACTGATAAATATGCATAAAGAGTAGATATCAAAGATTAGAGAGTGGGGAGCTTTTTGTTGTTGCTTTAAATGACTGCATATTTAATATTGACACCTCCTTCTGGTAAACGTAATTATCATTTTGTAAAAGTCAAAATAAGAATAACAGTGAAAATGTTCATTGCAGCTCTATTGACAATAGTCTGGACATGGAAGCAACCTAAGTGTCCATCGACAGATGAATGGATAAAGAAGATGTGGCACATATACACAATGGAATATTACTCAGCAATAAAAAGAAACGAAACTGAGATATTTATAGTGAGGTGGATGGACCTACAGTCTGTCATACAGAGTGAAGTAAGTCAGAAAGAGAAAAATAAATACCGTATGCTAACACATATATATGGAATCTAAAAAACAAACCAAAAATATGTCATGAAGAATGTAGGGGCAAGACGGGAATAAAGACGCAGACCTACTAGAGAATGGACTTGAGGACATGGGGAGAGGGAAGGGTAAGCTGGGACGAAGTGAGAGAGTGGCATGGACATATATACACTACCAAACGTAAAACAGATAGCTAGTGGGAAGCAGCCGCATAGCACAGGGAGATCAGCTCGGTGCTTTGTGATCCCCTAGAGGGGTGGGATAGGGAGGGTGGGAGGGAGGTAGACCCAAGAGGGAGGAGATATGGGGATATATGTATATGTATAGCTGATTCACTTTGTTATAAAGCAGAAACTAAAACACCATTGTAAAGCAATCATACTCCAATAAAGATGTTTAAAAAAAAAGATTATTTTGATAATAATTGTACAGAATTAAATATATGTCAGAGAACATTAAAGGAATTCCAGAATTTCTAAGGAAAAAAAAAAGGAAATAAAGTATTTTGAGCTGAATAAAAATGAAAACACAAAATATCAAAATTTGTGGAATGTCGTTAAAATATTACTTGAAAGATTTACAGCCTATCTTAGGCCGTGAATATTACAAACAACTCAATGCCAACAAATTTGACAACAGATGAAACACACAAACTGTTAAAGCTCACTCAAGAAAACAGATAACCTGAATAGCTCTATATCTATTTTTTAAATTGAATCTGTAGTCTAAAACCTTCCTACAAAGAAAACTCCAGGCCCTGATGGCTCCACTGATGAATTCTGCTAAACATTTAAAGAAGAAATAGTATCACTTACACAAGCTCCTCCAAAAAACTAAAGGGAGTATTTCCCAACTTATTCTATGAGGCCAGCATTATCCTGATACCAAATCAGACCAAGACATTAAATGAAAACTAGGAACCAAATCCCTCATGAACACAGATGCAAAAATTCTAAACAAATTTTTAGTAAAGCGAATCCAATAATAAACAAAAGGATAATACATCATGACCAAAGAGAGTTTATCTCAGGACTGCAAGACTGGTTTACACATTCAAAAATCAATGAATATAATTCACCATTTTGATAAAACTAAAGCTAAAAACCATATAATTACCTCAATAGATGCAAAAAAGCATTTGGCAAAATACAACCACCACTTCTGATAAAAACTGTCAGCAAGCTACTAACAGAAACCAACATTCTCAACTGATAGAAAAATACCCATGAAAAACCATGTGATGGGCTTCGTGGTGGTGCAGTGGTTAAAAATCCGCCTGCCAATGCAGGGGACACGGGTTCGAGCCCTGCTCCGGGAGGATCCCACTTGCCGCGGAGCAACTAAGCCCGTGCGCCACAACTACTGAGCCTGCGCTCTAGAGCCCGCGAGCCACAACTACTGAAGCCCGCACGCCTAGAGCCCGTGCTCCACGACAAGAGAAGCCACTGTAATGAGAAGCCCGTGCACCTCAACAAAGAGTAGCCCCCTCTTGCCGCAACTAGAAAAAGCCCACGTGCAGCAACAAAGACTCAACTCAGCCCAAAATTAATTAATTAATTAATTAAAAGAAAAAAACATAGTAATAACACCATACTTAGTGGTGAATGCTTTCCCCTTAAGATCAGAAATAAGACAAGCATGCCATATTCTATTTGACATTGCACTAGAGGTTCTAGCCAGTGCAATAAGGCAAGAAAAAGAAAAGATATCAAGACTGGAAAGGAAAAAGTAAAACTATCATTATTTGCAGGCAATAAGACTGTCTACATAAAAAATCTGAAGGAATATACAAAAAGCTACTAGTTTAGGAGGGTTGTAGGACACAGATCAATATACAAAACTCTATTATATTTCTATATATTAGCAATGAACAATCAGAAATTGAAACTTTAAAATACCATTTACAATAGCACTAAACATATGAAATACTTAGGAATAAATCTGACAAAAGATATGTAAAACCTGTTCACTGAAAACTATATAACACTGCTGAGAGAAATTAAAGACCTGAATAAATGGAGAGATATGCCATGTTCATGTATCAGAAGACTGAATAATGTTAAAATGTCAATTCTCCCTAAATTGGGCTATAGATTCAAGGCAATCCAAATGAAAATTTCAGGTTATTTGTAGATTGGCAAGCTGATTCTAAATACATATGAAATAAAAAGGACCTACAATAGCCAAAACAACTTTGAAAATAAGAACAAAGTTGAAAGACTAACACTACCTGACTTCAAGATTTAATATAAAGCTACAGTAATCAAGACAGTGTGGTATTGGTGTAAATGTAGACTAACACATCAATGAAACAGAACAAAGAATCCAGAAACAGACTCACACATATACAGATCACTAATATTTTGACAAAGGTGAAAAGACAATTTATCAGAGAGAGGATAATCTTTTCAACATATGATTCTGGAACAACTGGATATCCATCCAGAAAAAATAAACCTGGACCCTTAGCTTACACCATTTACCAAAATCAACTTGAAATGGATCATAGACTTAAATGTAAAGCCTAAGACTAAAAACTTCTAGAAGGATATGTATAGAAAAAAAAAACTATGTTACCTTGGTTAGGCAAAATTTTCTTAAATACAACACTAAAAGCATAATCCATTAAAAAAAACCCTGATAAACAGACTTCATCAAAATTAAGAACTGTTCTTTGAAGGACACCATTAAGAGAGCAAAAAGACAAGCCACAGAACAGGGAAATATCTGCAAATCATATATCTGATAAAGGACCTGTATCCAGAATATATAAAGAACTTCCAAAACTCAGTAATAACAAAACAACACAATAAAAAAAAATGGGCAAAAGATTTAAACAGGCACTTCACCATAGAAGACCTGTGGATGGCAAATAAGCAAATGAAAAAATGTTCAACATTACTAGTCATCAAGCACATGCAAATCAAAACCACAATGAGATACCACTACATAGCTATTAGATGGCTAAAACTGAAAAGACTGAGCATAGTAAATGTTAACAACAATGTGGAAGAACTATAACTCTCATACACTGCTAGTGAGAATGTAAAATACACACCTACTTTGAAAGACAATTTGGCAATTTCTTTAAAAAGTCAACATACGAATATCATATGGTGCAGTCATTCTACTCCTAGGTATGTATGCAAGGGAAAAGAAAACATATGTCTATACAAAAACTTACATACAAATGTTCATAGCTCTAATGCCCACCAACAGGTAAACAAACAAATTGTAGTAATATTCATACAGTGGAATACTACTCAGCAATAAAAGGAACATGAATGAATCTCAATATAATTATGCTGAGTAAAAGAAGACAGACTAAAATAAAGAATGCATACTGGGGCTTCCCTGGTGGCGCAGTGGTTAAGAATCTGCCTGCCAATGCAGGGGATACGGGTTCAAGCCCTGGTCCGGGAAGATCCCACATGCCGCGAAGCAACTACAGAGCCTGTGCTCTAGAGCCTGTGAGCCACAACTACTGAGCCTGCGCACCACAACTACTGAAGCCCACACGCCTAGAGCCCGTGCTCCACAACAAGAGAAACCACAGCAATGAGAAGCCCGTGCACCACAACAAAGAGTAGGCCCCCTCACCGCAACTAAAGAAAGCCGGTGCGCAGCAACAAAGACCCAACACAGCCAAAAAAAGAAAAAGAAAAAAGGAATACAGGGCTCCCCTGGTGGCGCAGTGGTTGAGAGTCCGCCTGCCGATGCAGGGGACACGGGTTCGTGCCCCGGTCCGGGAGGATCCCACATGCCGCGGAGCGGCTAGGCCCGTGAGCCATGGCCGCTGAGCCTGTGTGTCCGGAGCCTGTGCTCTGCAACGGGAGAGGCCACAACAGTGAGAGGCCCGCATACCGCAAAAAAAAAAAAAAAGAATACATACTGCATGATTCCATTTATATAAAAACCTAGAAAATTCAAACTCTATAGTAACAGAAATCGTATCAGTGGTTGCCTGGAGACTGGGGGAGAGAACGCAGAGAGGACAGGATGGAGGTATTATAAAAGGGCATGAGAAAACCTTTGAGGGTATGGGTATGTTCCCGATGTCAGTGAATATAACGTGTAACAAAACTTTAAATGTGTGCAGTTTACTGTATGTCAATAGTATCTCAAAAATTTTAAAGGGTAAGAACCAAAAAGCTGGTAATTCTCCTGGTATTGCCTAGATACATATAAAAACATCTCACCTTTGGGCCTTGCTGAGTGTCCTAGGTCAAGTGGCCTTCTCTCTCTGGGCCTACCTTACTTCCTCCCACCCTTACCCTCCTTCATCAGAACTTATTTAGTCTCTCAAAAAGTGCTAGGCCCTATTCTAGGTCCCCAGATACAATGGCAGGCCAAAGGAAAATCTTTACCTGTAAAATTAGTGAATGAGTAGAGTTAATTGCCATCAAGATCCCTTCTAAATGTAAATTTTAAAGAATCTCCAGAAAGACCCCTTTAGTTATATTCTGACCATTTTCCAATCAGACTGATTCAAGAAGCTAAGGTGTCCATGAGGAATGGCGTGAGGTAGCTGAACTACTCCTCTAGGCTAGAAATCTGAAGCCAGTGGCAAGAACTCTGAACTAGCATATTTGGAGTATGTATCTCAGGGAAATACCGAAGGGCTATACCAAGGGCATGATTCCTGGGAACAGAGCATGTAGTTGCCTGGAGGGTCTCTGTGATACCCATTTTTCTGAAATGAGTCATAGAAATGAGGGTTAGTTAACCCTCCTTCCATATCCCAAACTCCACATTCTAATGGGACCACAAGAATTCATGTCCTGGCCACAAATGAGACCAGAGTAACTCATATCAGTATTTGGTGTTCAACAGTTGGATTACAGATGGGCTGAGAACTGACTGCCTCAACCCTTTGGGCAGAAGGGCAAGGTTTCAAGTGACCAGAGTGTCTCATTTTACAGTCTCCAGCTATAAACAGACTCCTCCCTTTATTCCCACAAGCAATACATAAATATTGTCATTTTTCAAGTGTAACACAACATGAAAAGATTGAGAAGTCCTGATTTAAAGTGATGGTTTAGGAGATGTTTCTCTAAACCCACAATTTTGTAAAAAAGTCTCCATCAAACTCTCCAGGACCAACGCCTTAGGCAGGGTTCAGGACCTGAAACTTGATGTGTGTGTTCCAGGAGGCAAGGAGGACTGTGTTAGAGTATTCCACTTGCATGGGCAACACGTCCTCAAGTCTTGGCCAAGAGGACTGTCACCTTAATGAAAGGCTTGGAGCAAGAGCTGAAAGATAAAGTCAGAAGGCTATCGAGCATAAGGCTGAGGAACCCAGGATTTTGTCCAAACTGTCAGCACTTGTATCTTCAAAACCTAAAAAAAATGCCTGGCACATTCATTCATTCAGTAAATACTTGGTGAGCACTTCCCATATACTGGGCATGTAGTGGGTGTTTATATTTGGTAAATGAATAAACAAAATATACAAAAAGGCTACAACAAGGACACTGAATATTGCACAAGGAAGAGAACACACTACTTAATCTGACACCTCAAGCTGAGACTATTCTCTGGAGAAACTGACCTAGACGGGGACTCTGTGAACAAAAAGGTGTATTCCATCATGCAAGTAGCAAACAACTTTTAACATCTATATGTTCTAGGCACAATGTTAGAGGACTGGGGGTAGGACAATGATTAAATACAGTCTCTGCTCTTAAATTGCTCCCTGATAATCATGGCTCAAAACAATAGAGATTATAAAGGGGAGGCAAGAACAAAGCAAAACAGGAGCTTAGCGGAGGATCAACTCAGCCTGAGAACATCAGAGAAGGCTTCACAGAGGAGGAGACATATCAGCTGGATTTCTATAAGCTGCTTACCCATAACTCACTCGCCCCTTCTTTCTTGTTAATAGAATCAATACAGCTCAGGGTAACATTACACCCAGGTCAATATTCACTTTCACAGCCTCCCTTGCACTTAAGGGTGGTCATGGTTCTGGCCTATGAGACAACAGAAGTTGTTGGGAATTTCTGGGAAAGCTTTTGCTTTCTGATATAAGAGGGAAAATACAGCTGGCATCAACTTTCCCCTTTGCTCTGAATGTGAACATAAAAGGCCTCTTGTAACAAAGAGGCAACAAGTATGAATATAAAAGTCAACATGCTAAGGACAGCTGAGTGAAATGATAGACTCTCATTTCCTGATTACACTGCTGAGCAGCTGAGCAACCACCAATTCTGCACTTCTTGATAATTTAAGAAAAATAACCCCCATTTATCTCATGCACTGCTGATTAGATTCTCTAGTACTTACAGCAGGACCCATTCCTAACTGACACAGTGTTAAAGGATGAGAAGAAGTCTGCCAGGCAAAAAAGACAGGGGAAAGCATTTCAGGCAATGGGAACAACTTACGCAAAAACAGAAAACAGGGAAAGAAGCTGGCATGTTTAGGAACAGGGACATGTTAGTGACATAATCCAAGAGGCTAGAAAGTACAACAAGGAGGCCTCACTTGCTTCATCCACAGTGGTACACTTCTGGTACATGGATGTGCGCAGAGTAGGTGTCCGAACATTCAACAGCCTGATCTTGTCTACTCGGGAATCAAACACCCGGAGCACAGGATCTTTATCATCATCATCATGACACATGATTTTGTTGTCAATGAAGGAAGCAAACATCTGGGTCTCCAAGAATCTTGAGAGGAAAGGCAGGTAGGGCTCAGGCTGATCTGACAGAAAAGATGCCTGGTGGGACCAAAAGGAAAAAGTCATCAACAGGGAAGAGGGCATATCAGCCTTAATCAACCATGGCTACATACCCAAGGGATTCAGTAGGTTAACTCTTCTCTGAAGCTTCCTAGGTCTTTATAAATTGCAAACAATAAAACCTCTCCATGCTTTTTAAAAATTCATGTAATTTCAGATATCCTGAAACTTTGACACACTGGCCCGTTTAACTTACTCAGGTAACCTACTGTGGCAACCAATGTTCCCAGAATCCTGATGTTCAACCTGCATGCACATCTTTGCCTAAGAGAGCTCTTTGACTGAAGGTAAACCACCTGATAGCAATAACCAGCACTCTGCTCTAAAGCAAGCAGACCTTATATTTTATCAACATCAGAAGGACCATGAACTTGTTTCCAGCACATATTATGAAAGAAAAACTCATCTTCAGTCACATCTTTAAGAGAGTCTGGCATGTTCTCATTTCTTACCACCTCCCCAGTGGGATTATACTCACTTTGTCAAAGTTTTGCATCTGCTCCCTGTTGGTAAACCAGGACTCCTTATCCTGGCTGGGCTGAATGACAAACACCTCATAATCTGCAAACATCTGAGTGAAACGATTTGCAAAAACTTCCCGGATCTGAATATTTAGCTGGTAAATCCTTAGTTCTTCTTCATCACACTGAACTTTGAGATCCTTATTGCTGCTGGGGTCTTCACGTACTTCCAGCTACAAAAACAAAACAAAACAGTTGAGAACATGCAAGCTTTTCCTTTTATCCCAAAGAAATGCAACTCATCCTTTGCCCCGCCCCCCACCAATGGTCATTTACTTTTGCAGCAAATGGAGAAAATAAACAAAAGAGAAAAAAATGGGAAGAAAAGAAAAAGAAAGGAATTCTGACATGGAGAAGAGATAACTCAGGGTGTTCCACTTGCAGGTACCCAGCAACCCAATGAAAGTGGAGAGGAACTCATTACAGGCAGAAAGAGATTCAGCAATAGAGGAAAAGACACCAGTTATCTCAAGGGTCAGGGAAAGGAAGGAGTCTGGGAAGTCAACAAGAAAATGATAATGCAAAGCAACAAGGTCAGACTCTGGTTTTCCCTTCATCTCTTTGATTTTTCTCCCCCATATCACTTTCCCTATCTTTCTCCCTAAAAATGTTTCCTTACTGGTTTTCTTAACTTTTTTAATCTCTCTAAATATTTCTCTGCTCTTCTTTAACTGGCCATGATTTTTCTTTTTTAATATCTGCTCTACTAACTAAACAAATCAGGAAAATGAAATGTTTCACACTTCACTAAAAAATAGCCCAACGAAATGATTACATTACCCCATTTTATATGTAATTTAAGAAAGTAATTTAATAGTGAGAATGGGTAGGGTGAAGAGATGGGTAAACAACTACACAAAGCGGACAGTCTCATCAAAGTCAGGAAATGCAAAGTTAAGTACATCCCTGGGAAGAGCAGAGGACTAGAATTCAAGAGGACCAGGTTCTAGCCGCAAGTCAGCCACATAGAAGCATTTAATCTTAGGTAAAACACTGAGGATCTCTAAGTCAACAATTCCTGCTCTATGTGCTTTAGGATGCTGTGAAATTCACAAGGCAATGGATCTGAAAGAAGTCTGAACACAAAGATTGCCACCACCATCCCTCCAAGACTCTCTGCAGTAGTGTTTACAGAGAATGACAGCAGCTTCTCCTTCATGTTGAAGTGAGAAACTACCGAGATTTAGATTCAAGTAGCAGAGCTAAATGTTTGCCAGAGCTAAATCCAGAGTCTCCCACACAGAGCATCCTTTCAGTACTCACAGATATGCCTTGCCCTGAACTGGGTGCCTTCTCATTCCACACTTTATTTCACCAGGACAGCACCTTAGCATAGACCCATATACAGCATCATACCTTCTCCAGGCTCACCCCAGTCCTCTTGACCAAGGCCTGCAGGCGGGCGATAGTTTCATTCTCCTTGAGGAACTCGTAGGAATGTAAAGGGGAGCCTGCGATGTTCCCATTCCTCTTGTCGGAGACGAGCTCAGAGGCCCGGAGCCTCTTCAGCTTGGAGGCACTCTCGCTACAGTGAAGGTTCCCTTCAGGGGGAATGCCAAATGCCATGAGAATCTCAGACACTTCCTGGACAAACTCCAATTTGTTGGGAAACTGAGGCAAGTCCTCCGGCAGCTCAATGAAGTGGTTGTCAATGTCCACAAAGCAGAGGTTAGCCTGGCAGTCAAAACATGATGAGGAGTGTGAACAACTCCAAAGTATTAAGGAAGAAGCTTTAGAGGGGATAATGAACAAGAAAGGAAAGAGCAAACGTCTGCAATGGGCATAACTTAGGTATGGTTAAAGAAGATGGGGTGGAAGGAGGTAGACCTGAGTTCCAGTCTTCCCCTGATGCTTTCTAGTTGTGGGATCTTGGGAAAGTTACATAACTCTGTTTCCTCAGCTATAAAATGGTGATAAAAACAACTTATCTTAGAGACTGATAAGGATTACATAAATGACATAGATGTTTAGCATCTAGCACAAAATTCTCATATATAGTAACTGCTCATAGAATATTTGTTGAGTTCACAAATTCTTACAAGAGTAAAAAGAATGCTAGGAGTGTGTCAGAAAGTCTAGGTTCCAGACCTGAATCTGTCACTATCTCCCTATATGACCCTGAGCATACCAGTATCCCCTTCTGAGCCTCATTTCTGATTTGTAAGATTTGATGGCTGGTCTTGATTTTTGTGCTTCCTTCTGGCTTTAAGATTGCTTCTGAGAGGATGTAGAGAGACAGTACTTTCATACATTGCTGAGGAGGCAGGTAATCTGGATTAACAAAAAATAACCTGGCAATATCTATCCTTATTTTATAGACATAACTGACACAGGGAGGTTAAGTAACTTGTCCAAAGTCACACAGCTAGTAAGTAGGAGAGCTGGGATTTGAACTCAGCTAGCCTGACTTCAGTCATACCCTCAAGCTCTTAACCATACATTCTTCTCCTTAGAGGTCTTACAAATTTCTTGTTCAATTTAACTTAAATATTTTGTAGTTCTCATCCCTGTTGGAATTTTCCTGCAGTGCAGCTATTAATTAGAAAAGCTTTTTATTTTTGTGTATTTATTTTATAACCATGAACCTGTTCTAGCCAAGACAACTGTCATTTCCTTCACTGCAGAGCATTATTAAATGCTTAAGTGTTTGTTATAGCAAGGATAATAATATTACCTATGTCATAAGTTTGTTTTGAGGATTATGAGACAATTAATGTCAAGGATTTAGGACAGTGTTAGTATACAATAAATGTCAATTAACATTGCTATTATCACTGTGGAATATAAAACTCCAATAAATGAACACACACACACACACACAATATATATATTGTATTACTAAACAGGAAAATTCCATAATGAAAAGATGCTAATAATCCCCACATTTATTTGTAAATTTAATGTAAGTTTTTTTAAAATCCCAGAAAGATTTTAATTTTTTTCAAGGGAGTATCTGATGAATTGGTTCTGAATCTTACCTAAAAAAATAAAAGAAAAGAATAGCCAAGAAAATTCTGAGGGGAGACTTGCCTTGCTGGGTTCTATTACAAATATAAAACAATGGGACTTCCCTGGTGGTCCAGTGGCTAAGACTGCGCTCCCAATGCAGGGGGCCCAGGTTCAATCCCTGGTCAGGGAACTAGATCCTGCATGCCGCAACTAAGAGTTTGCATGCTGCAACTTAAAATCCCACATGCTGCAACTGAAGATCCCACATGCCTCAACGAAGATCCCACGTACCACAACTAAGACCCGGCACAGCCAAATAGATAAATAATATTTAAAAATAAATAAATAAAGTGTTTTTTAAAAGAAAACAAATATAAAACAATAATCTATTGGAAAAGAACAGTCTTGAACAGACCCATTTATTGTGGATGAATTATTCAATAAATGTTTGGGGGACAAATGACTGTACATTTAGAAATGTTAAAGTATAATACCATACTCAAAAATAACTTTGAGATAGACTGAAGATTTAAATATAAAAAATAAAGCCACTTTATGTTTTAAAAAAGAATCTCTACCTTTTAGAGATACATACTAAATATATAATGACATAATAATGCTGTGTGAGATTTGCTTCAAAATAATCCAGTAGGGTAAATGGGAAAAGAGTGGAGGATATAGAAAGAAGAGTGGCCATGAGTTGATGATTACTGTGTAATGATGGATGCTAGTCTCTTTACTCTTACATGTGTTCAACATTTTCTATAACAAAAAGTGAAAAAATAAATACCCCCACAAAAGTATTAAAAGAAAATATAAAAGATTACTATTATGCCTTAGGGTAGAGTTGGACTTTCTAAACTTTATACAAGGCTAAAAAACATAAAGGTAATTACTGCCATAAAAATAATTAAAGATAATCTGAGAAACAATAATTGTCATACATAACATGTAAAAGGTTAACACCCAAAGAAATTATTGAGATAAAGATAATTTACCCAGCTGAAAAATGGAAACAGGTTATAAAAGGCAAACACAGAAGACGTTTCGCTTAATTAACTTCAAATATATGAAAAGATGTTCAATTTCACTAATAAACCAAGAAATGCAAACAAAATATTTTTTACCTCCTGGATTAGCAAAGATTTAAAAGATTTATAATGTCCAATGCTGGCAAAGTTACTAGGAAACAAACAACTCATACACTGTTATTGGGAATGTGAACTGACAACTTTCGGGGAACAATCTTAAAGAAATTCTTTTTTTTTTTAAACCAGTCCAACCCAAGAACTAGAAATTACCAATATTTTTATCTACTTATGTACTCCCCAATCCCATCCCTCAACCTACACAGTCCCACCCCTGTAATCACTATCCTGAATTCTGTTTATTATCTTTTTGCCTTTTGTTTTTTATCACGTATGTATAGTACATGCCTTTAAATTTTTGCTTGTTTTTGAATTTTATAAAAGGATTATTGTTCTTTACACAGTCTTGTGGTACTATTTTTCTTCACTGAACATTAAGTTACTAAGACTCAGCCGTTTTGTTGTATGTAGCTACCCATTATTCATTTTCACTCTTGTATAATATTACACTATGTGGATATACTGCAATTTATTCATCAAATTTTCCCATCAAAAGGCATTTGACTTGCTTCCTGTTTATTGTTTTTACATTGTTATACATGTTTTCTTGGACACGTGTGCAAGATCTTCTCTTGGGTATATCCTAGGAGTAGAACTGCTACGTTGTGAGGCATGCAAATGTTCAATTTTATAAGGCCTAGCTGTGTTCCAAAGTGGTTATAACAATTTACATTTTTACCAACAATCTAAAGTGATCCTACTGATCCAAATATTTCCAAAACTTGGTATCATCAGATTTCTTAATATTACTACTTTAGTGGGTACATTTATTTACACTTCCCTGATTGCTAGTGAAGAAATGTGTATTTTTTGTACAATCCTTCTTCATGTCTTTAGCCCATTTTTCTATTGGGATGCTTATCTTCTGACTGATTTGTAGGAGTTCTTTATAACCTCCTGATGCTAACTCTTCATAGGCTATATGTGTCCTACACATATCTTCTCCTAGTTTTTATTTTTTCATTTTAAGATGTCTTTTTCTTAACTAAAAAAATCAAAGTTATCAATCTTTTATTTTATGGAAAGTGCTTTCTTCATCTTGTTTACAAAGTCCCTACCTACCCAGAGGTCAAAAAGGTATATATTAATATTTTCTTCGAGAAGATTTAAATTTTTCTTTTTGACATTTAACTGCTTAATCCGTCTCAAGTTGATTTTGTTATGGCATTGGGTAGGAATCCTTCTTTACTTTTTTTCCCTATGGACAAGCAATTTTTCCAGCTCTGTTATTAAAAAGTTCTTTGGCATGGTATGTTTATTATATATCAAAATACTGTTCCACTGATCCTGCTGTTTATCCCTGTACCAGTAAGTCTTGTATTCTAAGAGGCAGGAGGACCATATAGTAAATCCAGATTAATATAACTATTCCACAAACTCTCAATCTATTGAAACTGCATGTTTTAACATGTCCATGTATGCATTCATTCAATACACATTTGCTGAGTGCATAAATTACTCCATTTACAAATCTATAATAAAGAGAACTTTCCCATATCCAAGATTCAAAAATTAGAAGAATCACTTTAAATTTCACCTTCTAGAGTTCCTCCACTAGATAACAACTTTAAACCCGTCCTTGTTAAAGAGACGATAAATGTTGAACACCTAAAAATAACACCTATTTTTTGTTTATTCCTCTAAGATTTTAAAATTATAAGTGCCTTCAGGCCAAGCAATTAAAAAATATAGTAAAGACAGAATTAAATCATCTAGTCATGAAGCTCACCTGCCTCATGAGCCTGTCCATACAGCTAACAGAAGAAAAGCACTGTGACCCACCAGAAGCACACAGTGCAATCATTTATCCTCTTGGTCCTCCTCTCTTTCGAGGAGAAAACCAGTTTGTCCAATAGGAAACATAAAGGCAGCTAAATACAACTATAACCACTCGACAATGCTTGGCTGGCTTTTCTTCCACTGCTATTGACCAAACACAGAATGTCCGTAAAGAACTTTATAAACTCCAAATGCTGTATCCACATATTGTAGATACTCCTAGATAGAGGTGGCCAGAGGAAAGAAAGCAGCTCAGGCACACTTCAGATATTAAGATAGGAGCCTCTGAGACACTACTAGCCATTCTTTGCAGAGTTGGGCCAAAGCAGGTAGGGGTAAGAAGGCAAAATGAAAAGGGGGCCATTCAATTACTAGACTCATACAACAGCCTCACGCTTTCTCCTCTCAGTACTCAGAGGGCTCTGGCAAACAGAAGTAACTTACAAACCTACCTCAAACCCCTCATGCTCCCCCTTCCTCACCTGAAAAGAGGCCAACTCCTGCAAAACAGCTTGGGAGACAAGAAGCAACCTGGAAGGGGCACTGAACCCAAGTGATCAGTCTTCCTCAGTTAACCTCCTGTCTCGCTGGGAGAGGCCATGGGAAGACTTTGCTACTCTGGGGTAGTGATCACATGGATATCCCAAACCACAAAAAGTTTCCCAAATCCTTTCCTGCAAAAGGTCACAATGGCCCTTCCCAGGCCTGAGTTTCCACCACCAAATCACAGACAGCCTCACTGGCTAGTCTATCTTCAAGTTATTCACTGAAGGGGAGCTCAACAGATAACTGGGGAAAAGCTATTGAAAAAGTATCCTGAGAAAGGAGAAAAAAAAAGTAGGAAAGAAAGAGAGGCCCAAGATAGAAAGAAGTAACACCCCTTTCCCCTGACACAGCTGTGGAAGAACTGCCTCCTTCCTGTGCTCAGACAATGAAACCCAAAAGAGAAGCACAAGACAAAGAATGTCTCACAAAGGCAGCTCAGCACTCTCACTTGCTCAGGGCCAGCTGAGCTCATGTGCTGGTGTAAAAAGAAACAAAGGGCTTTTCACAGACTTTTGATGCCCAAAGATAGGGCAGCAACTGATGAATTCTGACTTGGGGGGTTAGAGAATGTACACTCTCCATGTCTCTGGACAAAGTCCCTTTTATAAGTCTAATGTGCCCCCACCCCACTACCCTGATGGTGCCCACCTGCAAAGGCCCAAGTGCATTTCCCAGCCTCAAGGCTTCCTTCTAGCATCGTGAAGATACCACAGGATGGCCACCAAAATGTTGAAAGTAGTTATCTCTGGGTGGTAAAATCTGAGGTAATTTTTACATTATACTTTTGTGCGTTGTTAGAATTTTTAACTATAAATGTATCATTTCTGAGATATTCCAAAGCTGTCTTTCAGAGAAATTATCACGCTCCATTCATTATGTGTACGTTTCATGGTGCTTTACTCCTTGAAAAAGCCAGTCTTTTCTCACCAGCCTAAAGTTTTCCATGGGGACTGCACAGACTCAGATATCCCAGAGGTTATCTGCTAAAAATCAAGTTAGAAAATATCCAGCTACGTAACTGTCTGCACAAATACGTGAACTTCAGAGGAACAGGCTGGATGAAGTGGGACTCTGAAACCCTAGAACTGCTTATGAAATACACAAAGGTATTCTACAATCCCACTGTCACCACTCCTTCTCAAGTAGACCACAAGGAGAAGCAGAGTACAAAAGATGCAGCAATGGCGGAGGCTGCAAAAGTGGAGAATCCAATATCCCAGAACAGTGAAATTTTGGGTTTCTCAAACAACCCACAGTTTCTCAGTCCTGTTAAGAAAACTGCTGGTCTCCCAGAAGCCTCTTCACACACCCACATACATGAAGCACACACAAAATAATGCTGAGAGAGCCTACAGGAAATAGAACTTGCCCCAAGTATACAGCAAGCTGATGCCAAAGATGAAAATAAAACAGAAATCTGGCTTCTGGCCTAGTGACCTATTTATCACATTATGCATGCCTCTTCAGCTTTCTACCTTCAATCATTTTCTACTGTTATTCTTTCTTTTTTTTTTAACATCTATATTGGAGTATAATTGCTTTACAATGGTGTGATGGTTTCTGCTTTATAACAAAGTGAATCAGTTATACATATACATATGTGCCCATATCTCTTCCCTCTTGCGTCTCCCTCCCACCCTCCCTATCCCACCCCTCTAGGTGATCATAATGTACCGAGCTGATCTCCCTGTGCTATGTGGCTGCTTCCCACTAGCTATCTATTTTAAATTTGGTAGTATATATATGTCCATGCCACTCTCTCACTTCGTCCCAGCTTACCCTTCCCCCTCCCCATATCCTCAAGTCCATTCTCTACTAGGTCTGTATCTTTATTCCCGTCTTGCCCCTAGGTTCTTCATGACATTTTTTTGGTTGTTTTTTAGATTCCATATATATGTGTTAGCATACGGTATTTGTTTTTCTCTTTCTGACTTACTTCACTCCGTATGACAGACTCTAGGTCCATCCACCTCACTACAAATATCTCAATTTCATTTCTTTTTATTGCTGAGTAATATTCCATTGTGTATATGTGCCACATCTTCTTTATCCATTCATCTGTCGATGGACACTTAGGTTGCTTCCATGTCCAGACTATTGTCAATAGAGCTGCAATGAACATTTTCACTGTTATTCTTATTTTGACTTTTACAAAATGATAATTACGTTTGCCAGAAGAAGGTGTCAATATTAAATATGCAGTCATTTAAAGCAACAACAAAAAGCTCCCCACTCTCTAATCTTTGATATCTATTCTTTATGCATATTTATCAGTAGACAAATAAATATAAAAACCCAGTACCCCAAAACTCAATGGTTTTCTCCATCATTGTGAAAGGAAAGTCAAAATGGAGTCAGTATTTCTAAGAGAGATCTCTAAAATGGAGCCGGGAAGCCATTAAGGAAGTACGATGTTTGCATGACTCAGCCTGGATGGAAGCTGACCTTTTGACCTGATGAAGAACAGAACACCAGAACACCTGCCAGAAACTCAAGATACTAATCAGACCCTTACCCTAAAACAATTCGTGACAATCTATATACTAACAAGACCCCTACCCTAAAATAACCTGTGATTTCTTAAGGACAAATAATTTGACTCGCATCAGAGTCGATCACAACTCTCACCAGGGCAACTTTTAACAACCTCGTGGTTTTTGTCTTTATAAGCCCCTGACTCTTTCTCTTCCTAGGAATACTCTTTCAGGGTTAACTGAATCTGTGTCTCCCCAATTGCAATTCTTAAGTCCCCAAATAAACTCTGTTCTTTTTGCAGCCTCCTGCATTTTTTCAGTTGACATTATTTAGATCTTTTCTTCCTTAATTAATGTTGTCCCACCCCAAATAGCACAAAGCTCTATAGATTCAAAGGAGGCAGAAACGGAAAAAACTACAAGGAAGACATTATGATTCTACAACCAAAGGCAAGGGACTTCCTTGGTGGTCCAGTGGTTAAGAATCCACCTGCCAATGCAAGGGACACGGGTTCAAGCCCTGGTCCGGGAAGATCCCACATGCTGCAGAGCAACTAAGGCCGTGCACAACAGCTACTGAGCCTGTGCTCTAGAGCTCACGAGCCACAACTACTGAGCCCATGTGCCACAACTACTGAAGCCCGCGCACCTAGAGCCCGTGCTTCGCAACAGGAGAAGCCACCACAATGGGAAGACCGCGTACCGTGGCGAGAGGTGGCCTCCCTCGCCACAGCTGGGGGGAGCCTGCGCGCAGCAACGAGGACACAATGCAGCCAAAAATAAATAAATTGAATAAATAAATTTAAAAAAGAACAAAAGAATCCACCTTCCAATGCAAGGGACGTGGGTTCGATCCCTGGTCAGGGAACTAAGATCCTACATGCTGCGGGGCAACTAAGCCCGCGCGCTGCAACTACTGAGCCCATACGCTCCAGAGCCCGTGCGCCACAACTAGAAAGCCCACGTGTTGCAACTACTGAGCCCACGCACCACAACTAAGACCCAACGCAGCCAAACAAATAAATAAATAAAAATAAAACCAAAGGAGAGAGAAAAAGAGATGCAATTGACTATAGCTTAAACATTACGGGTATGATCTCATTATCAGGCATGTTCATCAAGATGGCTGCCCAGACATGCCCAACAATGTGAATGCTGCTTAGATCCAATTCTATGAGAACGGTCTCTTCTTTGGAGGTCCTCTTACTCATATTCCTCAGCTATACATAAAAATCTTCCCCCCAAAAATCATTGGTGGAAGGATGAGACAGAGTCATGTTGATACCAGTGTGTGCATAGTCCAAAGTCTTCTTCCCAGGCCTTGCTGTTGACTACGAAATTCAGAGTAGGAAAGGCCTTCCCCCAGCTAGTTTCATACAAGCCACAAAATGACCAAAAGAGGTAGACCAGTCCTCTTGGTAATTCTAGGAAAATAAAAACCAAGACAATCTTATTTCTAATGATGCTTTAAATCTATTTTAGAATGGAGTAGTAAATAAACAAATATATTTTTTTAATCAATTATTTTAGTATTTGAAACAATAGGAAAGAGGAGCAGGCCATCCTCACAGCAAGGGAGGAGAAGCATTCTCTCAAGGCCTTCCTTATCTTGAGCAAGGAAAGTTTTCAAAGTTACATTCAGTACTACAAGAATCACTATGATCAGGTCAACTTTTACAGAGTAACTGTGGCCTATAAAACAAAACCACTGATTTATTAATACATGTCTGGCTACTAAAGCAGTTATAAAACTATATTATGTGGAATTTCTTTAAAAAATAGGGGGTAGAAAGTACAGAAGTAAAATACAATTTAAATGTATGATAACTGTTAAAGCTAAGTATTGAAAACACTGAGATTCACTATGCTACTCTTCTGTGTAAGTTTAAACTTTTACATAATAAACGATTTTCTTAAAAATATGTAAAATATCATGTTTGAAAAAGGCAGTTCACAATAGTATAAACAGAGATTATTATAAAAGTATGTCAGGTGATAGAGGAAACAGGTGTTTCTGGAATTATATAAATTGAGCTAAATGTTCATTGTTTTTACTTTTTTCCTGGAAAGTTGTTTGTGTTCCCCAAAATAAAAGAAAATAAACTTGGTGATACCACCCTGGGCTCATCCCAAAGCCCTTCTCTCCCAAATCCTGTATCAGGGCCACAGGCACCAGCACCCAAGCTCCACGTTTTTCTTACCTCTTGAGGCAGCTCCAGTTTTGACCGGTCATCCAGGCCATTGGAATGCAAGCCCATCAGGTATGGCACAGGAGCATCTAAGAAATGTAGGAGAGAAGCTGGGAGAATAGGAACATAGACATGCTGCCACTGGAAAGGAAACATGAGAGCTGTAATTGTCTCCGCCACAGTCATCAGTCTCTGGTAATCTAGGTCAAAAACAAAACACACACAAAACCAGTCAAAAACAAGGTACTTGCTTCTCAAATAGTAAGTTAAAATCTTCAACACAATTTCACATTTAGAAAGGAACAGGATAAACTTCAGCAAGGGTATGCTCAGAGTATGATTCCCTTGTGGGTATCAGAGAGACAACCCAGAGACCTCAATGGACCACAAGCTGAAGTATACCCCCACACACACAGGTCCATGCTAGTAATAAAGTTTAATATAGAAATACAATTTAGAAAAAAAGAAATACAATACGTATCATAAATAGTACCTTGCTCCGAATACTAAACCAGAATGTTAAGTAGATTCTCTTCAGTAGAAGGAGAATGGGGAAGTGGAAGAAAAAGAAAAGGAACAGTGGTCTAGTCTCTGTTCAGCATGAATGTCAAAACACCTCATTTACCACTCACATGTCTGCATTCTACAAGGAGCTGATGTGAATTTTGCCTTCAAGATCAAGCCCAAAGAACCTTCAAGCATGCAGAGGCTGGTTTTCCACACTAGCCAAGTCTGCCTTCCACCTGGCAACCTTTCTTGAATGGTAACAGCATGAAAGTGTCATTTTAACACTTTGATAAAAAGCTCCCCTAGAACCTGAAAGACCCAGAAGATTGACTTTCATTACTCAAAACTCTTATTCTAGGTCAGAGAGCATATCTTGGAAGAGAAGCTTGTGCTCAAAGCTTAGCTTTTCTTCAGAATGCAATTTCTAGACTTGTTTTATTTTTAAAATGAGTAAAAAATACATCAGCAAAGCCAATACAATAGATTGAGATTTAACACATTACTATTTACAAATGGTATGATGGTTTCAGACACTTAAAGACAAAGTAGGAACATCAATTTTAAAATCATATGAGTAATATCCTCCTGGAATGGCTGATTTCAAATGAGTTTTCACAGGAGCTAAACAGTTTTATGCACTAAAAACTCAGCCCACCATTTAAGCAAATCCCAGCTTGGTTCATAAATGAGTAATAAATAACAAAAAGCTTTCCAGAGAATGAAGAAGAATGAGTAGGAAGTGAGCAGAAGCTGATATATATCAACTAGGTTTTAGCAAAGCAGCTTTTGTGCTCACCAGTAAAACTTTGGAGCAGCTTACCACCTTGCTCCTGGCTAAGCATGACCTGGAAATAGTTTTTTTTTTTAACTAGTAATGCAAATAAATAAAAATTGATGACTAAAACTTCATCATCTCAAACATTTTGAGTACACTCTAAGGAAGTGCCTCACGCTTCTTCGGGGAAAGCTAAGGCATTTGATAGATAATAGATAAGTGATGTAAAACAATCAGTGGGTAAAACTGAGCTCAGAGATTTGGTCATCAATAATGATTTTTAAAAAAATACAACTGATTTAGCAGAAGGAGAAAAGAGCACAAGCTTTTTCTATTCACTAAAATCAGGAACAGACTGATAAGAGTTCAAGAAGAAAGTCGATCTCATTTTTCACTGTGCCCCACAAAGCACTGCCATTCCCATATTAAAGACTATTTGGTGAGGACCCTCTCCCAACTGAAGCAACAACAAAAATATTTCCCAAATTACAAAAAAAAAATAAAAAAAATAAAAACTCTTTCAAGGATTAAATAGATAATCTATATAGCCTTTCAGAAAAAGTATTTACTCCAACGTGAGAGTAAGCAACAACTGAGGAACAAAATTTAGGCCACTACAAGTTCTATCTTCAGCCTCTTCTGAGATATCTCAGTTCCATGGGCACCTGTACAACTTGGCTTGTTATCTTTCTGTTGAAATCTTCCTGCTCTATGATTATTCTAACAATTATTATTAAGAAGAATTCTAATGATTCTCTAGGCGAGGCCTCAGTTTTTGTATCTTTCACCTCTCTTTTCTAGATATGAATGCCTGTAAATAATCTACTAAGAGGATAATCTTGAGAATCTCAGACATGATAAGAATATACTTTAAAATTCAAACTTAAGATGATCAAAAGAATGTAAAGGTATGGGAGAAAACCTCCAAGAGATATTTAAAGCTGAAAGTCCAGTCTTACTGTGTCCCAACACTGGCACTTAAACACACATTTTGAATAAATATTACACTGAATAATTTCTCCCCCATTTCAGTGTACACACACATATAGACACACACCATTTCTGGGTTTTTTTTAAAAAGGCAGGAAGGAGCAAGGCCTTTCCAATCATGTGAAAACCAAAAAGCTGCTTCTTTTACCGAAAGTCAATAAAGCAGGTGCTACTCCTTTACGTGGCTGGCATTCCTGACAGGTCTGCTCAGAGACAAGAACATCTCATAGGGGTCCAACAGACACTGAGTAAAGGAGTCCCTGAAATGCCTTCCTCATGAGGCTTCCTGGACACTGGACTGCTTGCTCCTTATAGTGTACCTAGTTACAGTGTCAGGGAACATCTATCTACTCTCTAATCATGAAACAGGGCATGCTGAAGTCTGAAGGAAGGGGCTTCCTCTGCTCCATAAAAGCAGGCTTTTCAATAGCACAGACATCTAGTTCTGGTTTTTCCCTACTCTTCAGGATGAGTCTAATCCAGTATCTGAAACTCAGCCCACTTATGTCTGCTAGAGTGGGTAACCTTATTCGCCTCAGATTGAAATCCCTGAAGAATTCCCTGTGATGCACTTGAAAGTGTGCTATTCTTAGAAACAAAACACTTTAGGGGATGAGAAATCATCTCCTTTCAAGGCTAAACTGCTTTCCATTTATATGGTTTGGTTTTACAGATACTAGAAACTTGGAATTTTATGGCCTCTCTGGTCTGAGTTGTGGACTTCGTTTTCCCTACATTTTTGTATTTTAAAAAAGCAACAACTCATCTTGAAGGATGGCCTAATAAACCATGCCTCCGGGATCCATCAACCCGTGGTACCCACACTAGGATGCTGACCTCCCAGAGCTGTAAGCAACAGCACAAAATCCATTTCTATACACCAGTACAAACGATAAAATCAGTACCTCCTTTGCCATTGCCTGTCTCTGTGCTCATCATTCCAAGAAGGTGAAACTAATAAATAGGAAACAGATGAAGGTCATCTGCATCCAAAGAGTTTTAGCCAATCAAAATCAACTGGAAACACTTCAGCTCGAGGCAACTCTCTGGGTTTTCTCACAGCTCCCATAATGCTGTAATGAGCAATTACTTTGAACAAAAGGAGATAACGCAAAGCATACTGGGATTACAACCACTTCTGAGTGGTGAAGAGAGAATAATCAGCACATTCTTATGACTTCTCTCTGTGCACAGAAAGACATTAGACTTGGGATCACTTTACAGATAAGTTCACTCCTAAAACAAACTACAGGGAAGTTCCTGCAAATCAGAAATTGAATTAGAAACTGTCCTTGCATACTCACACTTCTGTGAAAATTGTATGAACAAGGATGTTTCTCATGCAATCTCTGTTCTTAGGAAACAACCCAATCTATGTCCTGATATCTCCAAGATAAACTGTTAAATGAAAGAAGGTATAAAACAATGATTAGTATGCTCCCATCTGTGTTGTTTTTAAAAGGTATACATGCTGTATATGCAAGGAAACAGGAAACAGTGATAAGTCTTAACACGTCACTGTACATACACCCTTTTGTAATATTTTAAATTTCTACCATATGACTGAAATGCTTTTTTTCCAAGTTTTACTTTAATATACCATATGTATATCAAAATGTATATAATTTAAAGAATATTATAATTAATACATGTGCAACACAACATTAAAAATAGTGCATTATATAAAAGTATTTAGGAGGAGGGCATAAAAAAACATCAAGAGATTATTTCACAAGGGTAGGATTTTAGATCAAAAAGAAAGGGAAACAGGGACTTCCCTGGTAGCGCAGTGGTTAAGAATCCGCCTGCCAATGCAGGGGACATGGGTTCGATCCCTGGTCTGGGAAGACCCCACATGCCGCGGAGCAACTAAGCCCGTGCGCCACAACTACTGAAGCCCGCATGCCTAGAGCCCGTGCTCCGCAACAAGAGAAGCCACCGCAATGAGAAGCCCACATATCGCAACGAAGAGTAGCCTCTGCTCACCACAACTAGAGAAAGCCCGCACAGCCAAAAAAAAAAACATAAGGGAAACATTCAATTCTCTCTGCACTGTTTGTCCACACATTATTTATTTGTTTTAAAAAACTATTATTTCATTAGGGATGCACAAGAAACTTGATCTCCGGCTACCACAGGAAGGAGAGAGGAAGGAGATTTCATTTTATTCCCTTTAAAATTGTTTTGATTGCATGCCTTGAGTTTGCATTACTTTTGCAAAAAAAACAAAAAAACTAATGCAAGGTTATGTATAAAATAAGCTACAAGGATACATTGTACAACATGGGGAATATAGCCAATATTTTATAATATGTTTAAATGGGGTATAACCTTTAAAAATTGTGAGTCACTATATTGTACACCTGTAACTTATATACTATTGTACATCAACTATACTTCAATTAAAAATTAATTAAAAAATACTAATTATGCATTTGTTTCCAAGCTTGTCTGCACTAGTTGAACTTATTACTGGGTTGTATAATTTAAACAAATATTATGTAAATAAATGGTAAGATATGAGGACAAAAAAAAAGAACTGTTTCTCTGAAAACAAAGTTAAATGCTTTAAAAAGACTCAGCAAAGCAAAGTCACTAAAAATACAGCAATTGAATTAGGCATATCACTTAAGTGCAAAAATCTTGGGAAAACTAGCATCTACTATGGTTCTTTTGCAAGGTCCTTTAAAAGTTCTCGCTCCACTTTAAAAACTGGAAAACTCAGTGAATGAATTATGGGTGAGATTTATGCAAGAGAAACAGTGCAGACCCCTGATTAGTGGATCCATAATCAAAGAAAATGCACAGACACTTCATCAAAAGATTGGTGATTATACAGTCATATGGTTTAAATTAAAATGTTTAAGGGATGTATATATCCTTTTAGGATTCCCAAACTTACGTGACTTTTTCAATTATCGAATTCACTACGCTACTAAATCACTTCAGATAAAGAACTTCTGCTCTCTGTATAATTTTAAAACAACCACTAAAATATATGCTATTAAAGAAAAACTCTCTCTATAGGGACCAAAGAACAAATATTATCCAGTAGTAAATAAAATGATCTACACATACTTAAAAAAAAGATTTTCCCTAAATAACACCTCTTTTCTATTCAGAAGGCAGGACATGTAGTGGGCAACACCAACTCTGAGTGCTGATGGCATGTTTTTCGAGGGCCAGAGAGATTTCCATCCACATGAGTCCTCTGAATCATAAATAAAAATTACTTCAAGAAAACCAACCTGAACTGTTTCAAGTACTCTATTAACAATAGAGAACACAATCTACATCCAATAAAAGGCAATCCACTGCATTTTAGCCTTAGCCATGCTCAGCAATGCCCAGGAAGTTTTCGGAAAAAGTTTTTTTTAACTGTGCTAAGCATGACTTTTAGGTCCTGAGTTCAATTTGATTCTACACACACACCTTCTCAACTGCCTTCAAATCTCTTAAAATCATTATGTATACAATAACCCATATTCTGGGAAATATAAGAAGGAGCACTGAAGGAAAAAATGTTACCTACCATATTTCTGGTTTTAATCCTCCTTTTCTCACCTTTAAACATCCCCAACTGCATCATAGGTATTAAAATGTCACTGCACATTTTAATACCCTATCTGGTTTGGTTTCTCCTCTGTTCTGGTCTAAACCAGACAGTCTTCACTACTCAACCAAGTCTCTGTTTCAAAGTACAGTTGACCTTTGAACAACAGGGGGGTTAGGGGTGCCTACCACCCACACAGTTGAAAACCCGCATATAACTTTACAGGCGGCCCTCTGTATCCACGGTTCCACATCCAAGGATTCAACTAACCATGGATCATGTAGTCCTATAGTACATATTTATTGAAAAAGATCCACATATAAGTAGATCTGTGCAGTTCAAACCCATGTTGTTCAAGGGTCAACTGTTTTGCCCAGCTCCAGTCAAGAAACAGTAACTAAAAAAGCAACAAGAATTGTACAACTCTATACTTCACTCAGAGACAGAAATCTGAAATATCATTATTTTAAACAAGTTGCAAAGTAAAACCTCAGGAATCACATTTTAGTCAACAGACGCTTTTGTTCAGTCTGCAGTGTTCAACAAGAACGTTGTTACCAACGTTTAAAAATCAAAAATTTCATGTAAAAAATCTGGGTCCTCATGAAAAATTGGAAGACCTAGTAACATTAGGCCAGCATTTCCACAAGGAATTAATTGGAGCTAACTAGTGGCTGTCCACTTTAGATGGGGTACATGCTCTTCAATTCAACATAGTCTCCATTACTTCACCTTCAGAATCCAACCATATCATACCACTTCGCTGTTACCTCCCTACTCAGAGACAACATAATCTCTCACTTAGATTGTTAAAATGGCCTCCTAACTAACATTATTCAGACTCTGCCCATGGACCAAATCTGGGACATCTGACCATCAAAATAATTAATCATAGTAATGGCCTATATAACCTACTGAATAAAATAAAAATCTGTGAGTCCATACGATAATAAACAAACAAGGGAGAATGAAATGTTCTTCCTCACAGTAAAATGCAACCATCCTGGTAACTGGTTCAGACTAGAATCATCAATGGATGTTAAAGCTATTAGGCAAAATTTTGAAGAGAAACAGTATATTTACAGGGTTTCTCCCACAAATTACTTCTTAATTACAAAGGGAAAAATGATAACTTTCCAGTTAAGAAGCTCAGCAGACATCGTCTTAACCAAGTGATCAAATTAACATTACCAAAAATGGGACAAATGAACACCATGTGCCTCCTATGATGATAAACAGACATTATGTGCCTCTAGATACAATGCACTGAGAGAACCACAACATCACTTCTGTGATATTGCAGCCAAAAATTTATAACCTGAATCTAGTCATGAGGAAACATCAGACAAACTGAAATTGAGGGACATTCTACAAAATACCTTGCCTGTACTCTTCAAAAATGTCAGTCATTAAAGACATGAGGAATTTACTACTAAAAGCAATGCATGTTACTGGACTAAATCCTGGACCAGGAATTTTTTTAAAAAATTATCATTCACTTTTATGTGAAATCTAAAAAATAAAACAAACTAGAGATTATTAAAAAAAAGGAAGAGACTCACAGATATAGAGAAGAAACAAGTGGTTACCAGAGGGGAGAAGGAAGAGGGGGAGAGGCAATATAGGGGGGTAGAGGATTAAGAGGCAAAAACTATTATGTATAAAATATGCTACAAGGGGGACTTCCCTGGTGGCACAGTGGTTGGGAATCTGCCTGCCAGTGCAGGGGACACGGGTTCGGGCCCTGGTCCAGGAGGATCCCACATGCCGCGGAGCGGCTGGGCCCGTGCGCCACAACTGCTAGGCCTGCGCTCTGGAGCCCGCAGGCCATGGTTGCTGAAGCCCGTGTGCCGGGAGCCTGTGCTCCGCAGCGAGAGAAGCCACCACAGTGAGAGGTCCGCGCACCACAACGAAGAGTAGCCCCTGCTCGCCGCAACCAGAGAAAGCCCGCGCGCAACAATGAAGACCCGACACAGCCAAAAATAAATAAATTTAAAATAAATAAATAAGCTACGAGGATTTACTGTACAACACAGGGCAGCCAATATTTTATAATAACTATAAATGGAATATAACCTTTAAAAATTGTGAATCACTATGTTGCACACCTGAAACATATAATATTGTGTATCAACCATACCTCAATTTTTAAAAATTTATCATAACAGACATTATTGGACAATGGTAAAACCTGAATACAGTATTGTTATTTTATCAATGTTAGATTTCCTAAATTTATTAATCATACTATGGTTATGTAAAAAATATGTTCTTGTTCTTATGAAATAAAAGCTGAAGTATTGAGGAGTCAAGGAACATGGAGTCTACAATGACTCTCAATGGTTCAGTTATGTTCACACACACACAGAGATACAGTGGGAATGATAAAACAAATGTGGCTAAATGTTAATAACTGGTGTATTGTGGGAGAGTGTACAAGAGTTCTTTGAACATTTCTTACAACTCTTCTATAAGCTGGGAATTATTTCAAAACAAAAAGTCAAAACTCTTAAAACCTCCAATGACTAAGCATCTCAGAGCAACAAAGTCCTTACAATGGCCTACAGGACTCTGTACAATTTGGCCTCCTGTTAAGTCTCTAACACTATCTGCTACTACACTCCTGCTCTCTCACACCATGATATCTACCAGGCTTCCTCAATGTTCTTGAACATACCAATCACATTTTTGTCTCAGAACCTTTCTACTTCCTGTGCCCTTTGCCTGGAATACTTTTCCTAGACATTAACATGAGTTGCTCACAGAGGCCTAACATAATCACTCTATTAAATATTGGAATTTCCCTTCCCCCAATACTATCTTCCTTCCTGTTTTATTTTTCTCCACAGACCTTATTACCACCTTACATACTACATATTTTATTTATTTATTTAATCACCTCTCAAAAAAAAAAAAGGTTGGGGGGGGAAATTCCCTGGCAGTCCAGTGGTTAAGACTCGGCGCTTTCACTGCCAGGGCCCAGGTTCAATCCTTGCTCGGGGAACTAAGATCCCGCAAGCTATGAGGCCAAAAAAAAAAAAAAAATCACCTCTCTTTCCCCACTGAAATATAAGTTCTATTATAGCAGGGATTTTTATCTATTTTGTCCACCCTGAATCTCTAGCCCCTAGAATAACTCCTGGCACACAGCAGATTCTGAATAAACATGTACTGAATGAATGAATTTTATGTTACTTATCTGGCTCCTTTAATAAACATTTGTTTCCTTCTGCTCTATTTTACTGTTTTGTCCAAATCTCCTGCTCACCATCACTTAACCTCTCATTTATAAAAACAATTCAGTTATAACAAACAAACAACAGAAAAAAGCAACACATCCTCATTTTCTCAAATATATTTTCTCAAATATAGGAAGGATCATCGTTATTGTCAGGCTGAGGAAGGGGCAGAAATAACTCTGCAGAGTGATAGAACAAAACTGATGGAAAGTCAATTTCCCATGACCATCAACTCCTGCCTCCTCTTTTCAGCATCTATCAGACGTCAGGAGGCAGGGTTCCCCTCCCAGACTGGAGTGCCCAGCAAAAGGCCACGATGATAGCCAATTAGAAATGGTAGACCTCTCATGTTCCATTAATTTGCCATCCAGCACCTACCTGCAAAAGATCTGAGTTTTGCTCAAACTGTAACAGCCCTTGTCCTTTACAGTCAGCCCTACTGTATCTGATATGGAAAGAAGAGAGGCCCTATGAAGGGAGAGAGCTCTAGCAAGCACTGACTTACGCTGTGAGTAGAGCAGGATTTGAAACTCCAGAAGGGCACAAGTAAAAAGTTGAAACACATTCTCCACCCCAAGCAGTTCAAAGACCTCTTTGACAGGAAAGTCGAATAAGGGAAGCTCATTGGTACTTGGTCTCTGGCAGACAATTGGCCCATAGACCCCAGAAAACTTCAAGGACCGGCCAGGAGGTGGGAGTGGCACCTCGTAGAGTACATTGTATATGTAGCTCTCTAGGGGCAGTGGAGGGGGCTGAGGTGAAGTGACTGCCTGGTGAAGTTGTTCCAGCACACTCCGACATGCTTTCATGAAGGACATGGGCGTGATGAGGCAAATGCACTTAGAGACGTAGAGCGTATCCCGGCTAATGTCGTAGGAGTTGAAGCGCTGCAGCTTGGTCCCAGGAGTGCCTTCACCATCCTCCATGTCACTGTGGTCTCGGCCATAAGCAAGGGGAGCATGGAGGACATCATACTCAGCATTATGCATGTGGTAGAGGGTCTGCATTGCACTGCAGATCTGCTTGCTAGTCACCTCCTCATAAAATGTGAGGGAAAACCCAAATGTCCGAGAGCCATCCTCCCTTGTGATAATAAAGGCATGGAACTGAGGCTCCCTGGGATCAGCCTGGGTCTTGAATGCCAGCCCTTTGGGCATGCATAGCTGCAAAAGACACAAGGAAACAACTGGTGAGAACACTCACTGCTTATCCTCTTCTCAGAACACCATCACTACTTATTTACTTAAAGAGCACCTACTGTGCTGGGTGCCTGGGATATAAGACCAACACAGCAAAATATCTGCCCTAAAGACCTCCCATTCTAAGACACACAAGTAACTAAAATTATAATGCATTTATCAAGGCTATACAGAAATATACACAAAGTGCTAGAGGAACAAAGAACAAACAACTCAGTCTCAGCCTTCATCAGAAAAGGCTTCAGAGATGAGCTTATGCTAGGATTCATCAGGTAGATAAGAGAAAGAAGGATATTTCGGGGGCATGAAGAAAATGCACAAAGGAGGTAAAAGAAAACTTGGAGAATTTAGGTAGGTGGTTAAGCATGACAGCATGTATTAGGAGATGATGCTAGAAATATATCTAAAAACCAGACAGATGCAACTTCATACCTAAAAATAAACAAAGTTTTAGATTCTATCAGCTCACAAGATTCTGTCATCAATAAAATCTTCTCTTTTCATAGAAAAAAAAAAAGGGTGTTCATTTCATGTAATGCAAGGAGATGACATAATTAGGATAAAGATGCACTTTTTTCACTTTAACTCAGATGGGTTACATAAAGAAACTTGGGTAGCTAATCTAACTGACCTGAATCAATCAGTTTCCATTTTCCACTTTTCCACAAACCTGGCTAAGGAACTAAGAGGAGCCTGGGTTAACAAGTACAAGGAGCTATATTATGGTATATCCATTACCCTTGAACTTGACTTCTCAAAGCCTAAGTGTTTCTAGAATATAGTATGTTAGAAGGAAATAAGCACTGGACTAGGAGTCAAAAAACTTGAGGCTCTCTACGATTCAGTTTCCTCCCCTGTGAAACGAAGATAATACAGTTTACTCTGCAATGAAGATAATACAGTTTACTCTGCATACTTCACAGGGTTATTGCATGCATCAAACAAGATCATCCTCAAAAAGCTATTAAAAAGTAACAGAGGCAGTACAAAGATATGGTTAAGAGCAGAGTTCTGGAAACAGACTATGGTATTTAAGCTTGCTCAACTGCTCCTTAGCCATTATGACCTTGAATACATTACTTAACCTCTCTGGATCTTAGTTTCCTCACCCATAAAATATGTGTCTGTGTCTGTGTGTGTTTACTTAATATTATCTACATAAGGGGTATTGTGAGGATTAAATGAGTTAATTCATGTATAATACTTATCACAGTGCCTAGCACAAAGTGAATACTCAACAAACGTTAGCTTATTCATGGTAGTATTCGTCTACAAATTTAAAATGCTGCCCTATCTAAAATTATAATAAAACAAAAACACCCATTTCTATCATATTACTCAGATATATACAATACAGATGAAAACTGCTTTAAACCTCACTTATTGTGTAAAATCAATGCTATATGCAACCAATAGCTCAATCTCACAAAAAAAGTTCACTGACCCAATACTATGTATTTGTCTGACTCAACAGAAGCACCTTGTGACTTTTGGTATATCTGATATATTCCAAATATTTGATATAGTGATCAAAATGCAGAATCACAAACAATATGCATGTAAGAAGTTACTGATACTTGGTGGAACCACTGCTACCATAGTCTGAACTCACAATCCTACTGTGAATTACTCTGTAAATTATCTGACACTTATAGCTAACAAATACTAACCATTCCCACTGCATCTTGGTCAAAGGGATTCCAGTCCACATTCTCAGGATATCGTGCAAGGACCTTAGACTTGAATGTTCGTCTCAATGGTGTCTGCTCAAAATTTTCTCCTGCAAGAAAAAGAATGAAGCAAGTCATCTCCACAAAGTCCCCTGAAACCACAGGTTATGAATATCTGAGCTTGGTAGTCCAGCAAGGTACAGAAATGAAGGCAAAAGGGTTAGTATGCCAACCATCTAAGAACAGGAAAGGTATTATAGTTATTAGATCAGTAAGAAGCTGGAGAAGTTTAGCACGGTTAATACTGGACACTGTTAGCTACCCTGGCTTTTCTTTAAAATGAAATCATTACTACAATCTTCTTGGGAGGAGAGGGGAGAAAGCACAAGGAAAGATGAAGGATTATATCCATCATTTTTTTTTCCCTAAAAGCTACATTTCCTTTGCTTAAAGTCAACTAATAACATCATAAAAGCATAAATTATTTTAAATTCAAAATAAAGTATGCATTTCTATGATCTCTGAAAAAATACAAAGGGGATTAAAAAATTCAAGAACATTAAGAAAGCAGATTTCAGGATAAATCCAATGAGCTATTTTGTCAATTGAGAATCATTTGAAATTTCTGAAATTCTCCTTTGTTTCCCCCTTCCCCCTCCTAAAAACATTAGAGCATACTGAAATAAGAACACTGAAGAGAAAAGAGGAAGAATCAAAGAACCCACCACCTAGAGGGATACAAATATGAAAAAATCTATTGGTCGAAAAAGGCATAAGAAAGTTAGGTCAAAGGGTACAAAATGCCACTGGAGAGACTTATATAAGAGCCACCAGAATGCTTTGGGTGTTCTCAATTTTGTTTTGTTTTTACCTTCAGTTGTACTTGAAATGAAAGAGCTGGCACCATCCCTGGCTTTAGAAGCCTGTATGTACTGGCATAATGCTATATGATAAATGAAATAACATAGTATTACAATAAAGCAATGTTATTCAAATTTTTTTGACCATGACCCCAGTATGAAACAAAGTTTATATCATGAAGCAATAAACACACACATGATATATATTAATATATATAAATTTACTTAAAACAAAAATTTCACCAAAAAAATACCCTTACTATATGGAATGTGTTCTCATAATTTCTACTCTATATCATTAAAACCAGAAAGGCTAACTGCAGACCTACTAATGGTCACGATTCACAGTTTGAAAAACACTACAAAATAGTATAATGGGATGAAGAGCTCAACAGGTATTAAATTACTATAAAGCCACTAGTGCTTTTTCTAAAAGTATACCACCCAAATATTGCTTTTCCCAAGGGATTAGGGAGAAGGGAACAAATTAAATGCACCTAAATATTTTGAACAAATAAATTTAGTAGGCATCATGGAAAAATATGTGGGAAGCATGATCAAGGACAATTCAATTGAATTCTATATCTATTTACTGAGTAATCATGTTATACAAGGGCCTTAGGTACTGTGGAGGATAGAGATGAACCAGATGAAACACCCATCCTCAAAGACCTTTCCATTAAACGTATAGGAAAAATAACATACACAAATAACAATTTCCCAGGAAGGTTATTATCTGGGAGGCTCAAACTTATGTGGTCTATCCATTCAGAGCACACTTGCACAGGATCCTGTTCACAGGCTCTAGTTGATAGAATACATTCTGTTCCAACTAAAGTTTTTATAAGTTGGCTTAGAACCCAAAGGGGCTAGTGATTATTAAGGAAGATGCACTCCTCACCAACACAAGACTGGGATGAACCTAAAGTCAGATAGTCCTTCACTCTAAATCATCCCAGAGGCACCTTGAAAGTTTAAAACAGAGTTTATATTATATTACTTCTAAGGCACCTGTTCCAGAAACTAATAATGATTCCAGTCAGAGAGTTATTGCTTTTAACAATTAAAACCTTCACTTCCATTTTATCTCAGGTTTTGTCCACCATCATCATCAGAAGCCCACTTATTCATAATTTTCAACTTCTGACCCAACCTTCTTTCTGTTAGTAAAGCAAGTTCCACAACTCAATTCCTCTAATTTCTAATCCCTTCTTCCAAATTGATTTTTCTGAAACTCTTTTCTAGCAAATTTCATCTCTCAAAATACATTTCATAATCTTCACTAAATAAAACTGGCAAAATCAGCCGGCAGCTGGTAATACCAGTAGCAACAAAGCCCTACAGCTACGTTGAGCTAGTCTCAGAGTTTTCACTAACACCTGCAAAGAGTGCAAAGAGCCCACCCATGGCAAGCCTGCACTCACTGTAGAAAGTAATTAAACAACAAGCAGCTGACATAAGATCTTGTCTACAGTCTGACATTCTCAGAATGTATTTTTAAACTGCATTCAGTTCTGAGAGAAGATAACTATTTCTTCCTCCTAAGCTTCTTTATTTTTAATTGTCAGTTTGCTCATTTCTTCCTTAGTAGGCTAGAAAATCCCCTCAGTAAAAACCACGAAATATTTGAACATATACAGGAATCACGGCAGTTAGCAATGTCCTATATGGAAGCCTTTAGAGAAAGATGTTTTCCTAAGATGGCTACAAGGTGCCCCCTAAGACATGAAGAGCATTCAAAGGATGGAACAGGGGACTATTTAGGGGGAGAATTTTAAACAACCAGTGAGATGTAGAATGGAGCCAGAAGTAAACATGATGAGCTGACCTGGAGTGTAGACAAAGAGGTGGGGGAAGCTATGAATCACAGGGAGAACTGGCCTTCAGATCCTCTGTCCCCACCACTACCTCTCCACCTCCTGCTCCTTCTTTAAACAAGCTGAGTAAAGAAGTCTTGTTAAAGAGTCAGGTTCTGAGTAAAGGCACAGAAGAGAGTGCCAATCTCAGACAAAAGTCCTTCTGTGTATTAGACTGGACCAGTAGCAGGAACATAGTCTTTTCACTGCAAGGGGAAAGAAGATGTATAAAGAAGAGGTATGAAGGCCCTGAGAATAATCGTTGTTCATTATAATCACCCTATGAAGTGTCAGAAAGTAATAGAGGAAGGAGATCACAAACCTAAAATCTTTTTGTTAAAACAATTCAATCTAAAAAAAAAAAATTCAATCTCTCATCATTTACTGAGGGCTGAGTTTTTTGAGAATAAGCAATGGAGACTTATTGCCTCAGGAACATCTACAAAGCCCCACCTCCTGAAACCTACACATGTGTCACAGGTCCCATAAATCCTCAATTATTTAGACCTTTGGAAATTCAGACAATATCAGGAATATGACATCACAACAACTACTGTCCTATTGTCCTAGAAACAACAACTAATTATTTGCCCAACACAAATGTCAGCAGGTTTGAATATCAAAACTAAGGCCCATTTCTAACGGCAACTTAAAAATTAGTCAACTAGGTATCAGTCTGTCTTTGTGAATTTGCTCCCTGGAAAGTACAGTTCAGATAAAATCACGACAGATTTTTTTTAAAGCCTGCATGCCTTATAAGGACTTCTAATAGGTTCTTTGTTTACTTGTTCTGCTCTGGCCAGGCCAGAAACAAACTGGTATTTGTATTGCTATTAGCCTGTTGGTACTAGCTTGATTTGAATAACCCTGAATGAGGGATGCTTATGCTGAGAAGCTTCAAAGGAACCCCTAAACTCTCTGAAATAATTTACAAATTTTTGTATGAAGACATTTGCATTTTTCTGGGGAGAGAACACAATTTCTATCAGATCTCAAAGGATCTCATGACTCAAAAAAGTTAAAAACCACAGCTCCAAATGTTTATCCTAATTTGGGCAGAAATATTTTGACCACTTAAAGGTTAACCTAAATGGGCAGGTTTTCATACAATCTAAAATAAAATATACATACTACTAAATAACTGCTTTCTAGGTTGATGATGACCCAAATTAAAACCATTATTTTCTCCTTTCTTATCATGAGACACCTATGTTGATTGTTTCATACATACATGTCAACAAGTTAAAAAAGAAAAAAAATATCCTCAAAACTTCTGTCTGAAGTCCTCTGTAAGGTCATCAGAAAATGTTCAACAAGATCTCCAAGTTGTACATTTATATTAAATTTATTACATCTGTGTTTTTAAATGGTAGAGCAGATATGAAAAGGTAGGTACCCAAACAGCTACCTGAGAAAGACCCAATATGGTTAAATCTCAACCTGGTTTATGTTGAACCACACAAAGCTTCTCCAGATCACAGTGCTAGCTTAGATTCAAGCACAATAAAAGTAACCATCATTTCCTGGGAAACTGTTTATGGGACACATCTGTTATATCTACATCTTGGGTTAGATATACCAAATAAAATGAATATTTCAATTTCTAAACCTATCAGTAATCAGAGTTTGGATACACTAAAGGAGTTTTACATAAAATTTGAAGTTAAAAAAAAAAAAAACGGACTTCCCTGGTGGCGCAGTGGTTAAGATTCCATGCTCCCAATGCAGGGGGCCTGGGTTCGATCCCTGGTCAGGGAACTAGATCCCACGTGCATGCCGCAACTAAGAGCTCGCATGCCGCAACTAAGGAGCCCGCCAGCCACAACTAAGGAGCACACATGCTGCAACTAAGGGCCTGCACAACCAAATAAATAAATTAAATAAATATTAAAGAAAAAAAGAGCTAAGGACATTTTTATATCTGGTCCCTTGGAGGAGATAGGGAGGATAATATAAATATCTGTGAAACTGAAACAAAACACACAAAAAACAACAAAAACTGACTTTGTCAACAGAATAATTTATATCTAGTTTGATGGAAGTTCTGCTTCCAGCGAGACCAACTCTCTGGCAGATAACTATGAACTCCGGACAAAATATAAAAAACAACTACCTGAAGGTACTAGAAATGAAAAGCAGGCAGATTATGAACGCAGATGGAGGGTCAACTCTTAGAAAAAGGTAGCAACACCGGATAAATGTCCCCTTTTCATGGCTTTTGGCTAGGCAGGTCCCAGTCTATGCCATGAGAGGTGGCTAAAATTCGGATAAAAATCCATAGTTATACTAGCTTAAGGAACCGGAGGACAGAATTTAAAGGCAACCACAACAGCTGGGAAGCAAGGGAAGGAAATTCCAGAGAGAGCCAGAGAGGGGGTGCCCCTAACTCTGTGTATAAACGCTGCTCAAATCTCTGGCTGATCCCTGAACCATGCGTGCATGGAACAGATCCCAAGCAGCTAGGTTAGGGCTAACAGAACTGAACTGAGATTTAAGTGGCCGCTCACTGCTGGGAAACAGAACAAACAAAATTCAATGTTTTTGGAGGAAGGTGACAGAATCCAGAGTCTCTACAACATATCGTACATAATGTCAAGGACACAATCTAAAATTGTTCAGCATATAAAAAAACAGAAAAACATGACCCATTCTCAAGAGAAGAGTCAATCAAAAGTAAACGACTTTGCATTGATCCAAATATTGGGATTAGCAGACAAGGATTTAAAACAGCAATGTTCATAATGAATGAAAAGACAGAACAACGAAATAGACACTATAATTAAGTGGATGGGCTTAACAGCAGATTGGAGATGCAGAAGAGTTAATGAACTTAAAAACAGGTCAACCAAAAAATAACCAATCTGAAGAACAGAGAGAAAAAAGATTAGTGAGAGAAAGGGGGTCAGGGGTGGGGGGGACCCAAAGTTATGTGGGGCAGCAAGTCTAACATACATATAATTGGAGCCCCAAAGGAAAGGAGAGCAAATGAGGCAAAAAAGAATATTTGAAGAAATAATGATCAAAATTTTCCCAATTTGGTAAAAGATATAAATTTACAGAGTCAAGAAGCTCAGCTGAATCCCAAGCAGGATAAATACCAAGAAAATCATATGCAGTCAAATTTTTGAAAAAAAAGAGAGAAAAAATTTTAAGGAGAAAATCTTGAATGGAGCCAGAGGGAAAAAAAATACATTAAAGAAGAAAAAATTATTGAAATTACTACTGCCTTTTTAACAGAAACAATGGAGATTAGAAGACACGGAACAACACCTTACAAGCACTAAAAAAAACGAAAAAAAAGGCCTTGTCAACCTAGAATTCTATAAACAAACAAAAATCCTTCAAAAATGAAGGCAAAATTAAAACAACTGCAAGTAAAGCAAAACTAAGAGAATTCATTGCTGCAGACCTGCACTACAAGAGTAAGAAGAGCCCATCCCAATAGGTTACATGCTGTATGATTCCATTTATATAACATTCTTGAAATGACAAAATTATAGAAACGAAAAGGTTAGTGGTTGCCAAAGGTCAGGGACGGGGGGAGGGTGGCTATAAAAAGGCAGCCCTAAGAATTCTTGTGGTGATGGAACTATTCTGTATCTTGACTATATCAATGTCAGTATCCTGGTTGTGACAGTATACTATAGTTTTTTAAGATGTTACCATTGGGTAAAGAGTACAGGGTAATCTCCCTGTATTATTTCTTACAACAGCTTATGAATCTACAATTATGTCAAATAAAAAGTTTAATGTATTTAAAAAGTATATTTTTAATTTTTAAAAAGTGTTTTAATGTTTTTAACAACCTGCCAAAGTTTTAAAGCAGAGGCTGCAGGCAACACAATTGAAGCATTCAAAGCTATACCTTGGACAGAGCTCTTTGAAGGCAGCTTAACTATCCCTCTCTCCAGGCCCAAGACAGAAGTGTCACATAAACTGCCTCACCTCACCACATCAACAGCAATCCTACAAGGTCTAGTTCACATTATCTACAGCAAGAATGATGAAATTTTTTACTCTGGGAATGGATATAACCAGGTTATTATGCTATCCTTTGCATACTGGCATCCTGGGATGTCCTACAATTGATCCCGTTAGTGTCACTGGCCATCAATTCAGTGCTACTCATGCTATAATCAATTTCCTTCCTGCATTAAAAGACATCACTGTATTTCTCCTGTTACAAACGTTTCCGAAACTGACTGCACATCAGAATAGTATCACTACCAACTCATACTTGGGTTTTCAGTTCACATTGAAAACCAGCTGGTTTTATCTTCAATTCATTTGTTGCCCCAGCATTTCAATTCTGCTTGTCTTCTAGATAATTTCTGAACCCCTGTACAAATCAGAGATCATCTTCTGTCATCTTTGACTAAGAGGGCACAATGTAGTAAGAGAAGGGAATGCAAATTTCTAACTAAATTAACCTTGTTATTACTTTTAGATGACTACTTCATTAATATCAGCACTTTTTAAATAGAGACAGCTTTAAAACACACAGTAAGACTAGCAAGCAGAGTTCTGGTAGCTAAAGAAAGCCATCTTACACTGCCCTCATCACTGTCTTCTTCCTCTCTTGTACACATACAATCGAGGTAAATTCACAGCTCCTGCAGCATAAAGTGAAGAAGGTAAACTGCTCCTTGAAGAAACAGCCTATACCTTGGCCCACATCACCAAGATGACTGTGGTGCTCAGGAGTCAGACACTTACAAACAAATATCCAGAATGTAGATAGTGAGCTGCCCCCACCCTGGACAAGCCACAAGGCCTCTTCTAAGGCACTATCTAACCCAGGAAAGCTATTTACCAGGCTTTTCAATGAAAGAGCAATAGAAACCATCTGTTACTCCTATGTGTTCCCCTGAGGAAGATTTGTTCACTTTCTTTCTCAACATATTTTCTTTGTCAGATAACTTTAGATTTGTATATACAGCCACTACTTTTATTGATGCTTTGCCTCCTGCTTGATATCATCCAGGCACCACACCTAGTCCAACTCATGAACCTAGTATTCCTAAAATGGCTGAACTTCTCACGTACCTGATTTTAACAAGAGACTGAGATTTGAGAACCTATCCAGAGATGACTGCTCCAAACCATAGCTAAGACAGAACTTTGGTAGCAAGACATCAAGTGTAGACACTGCCTCCCTTTCAGCCCAGCTGAATACCCTGCAGGGCACACATTTGTTGAGCTAACATCTTGAACTAAGATATGTAATTTGCTGTGTTTAGTGGGGAAAGCAAAAAGCTCTCAAATTCACGGTCTATCAGACCAGTTTAACGAACCCAGTCCTGTGAGATGGAAATACACATACTGTTCTAAATAGAGTGAGGGCTCCCAGAGGCTTTACGTGTGTATACACAGGCACTTTTCTCTATAAGCTGGGCCCTCCGGAAAACTGGGCTTAGGCAAACCCACTGGACTGGAATCTCTAAGTAAGAAATAGCAGAGGACAAATATGAGCGATGGTCCCCACGCTCTCCTCAATACCAAATTTTAAAATAAGCAGCCTAAATTAAGTGTAAACAACTAGCCTGGAAGGGAGGAGAGAGGGTCAAGGTCCCACCTTGGCCACTAATTGTATGATCCTAAACAACTTACTGAGTTTTGTGGGTCTCACTTTCCTCAACTGAAAGATTAAGAAGCAGAGAACTAGTTGGTGATCCGTAAAGGTTTTTCCAGCTCGATCATTCCATGACTTAATGACTGCTGGGCCTACAGTCTGACCAAGCGTGGAAATTCTACCTTTCAAATTGTGAGCTCTAGGCATGCGTTAGTTCTCCCTCTACTGCCTGTCTCTTCCCAAAATCCCACTAAAACAGTAGTAGAGGTGGGGAAGCATAAACCTATAGAATGAAAGTGAAGATAATAGCAACAAAATTTTAGAAGCTGGGAAGCAGATGGATGAATCATTACTGACAGTAGACTTGAGAAAACTGAGATACAACATAACCTCCAAAAAGCTCAGGAACTTGTAGCATCAGGTACTTATGAAGTAGGGATTATGATGGGGCTAAAAACAGAAGAATTGATTGAAAGTCTATTTAAGAACCAGCTGGCATCAGCTCATGAATAAACAAAATGTTGTGTAACTACACAATGGAACATTATTCAGCCATAAAAAGAAATGAAGTACTGTTACATCCCGCAACACAAATGAACCTTGAAGACATTATGCTAAGTTAAAGAAGCCAGACACAAAAGGCCACATGCTGTATAATTTCATGTATATGAAATGCCCAGAATAGGCATATTTACAGAAACAAAAAGTGGTTGCCAGGGGACTAACTGCTAATAGGTATGCAGTTTCCTTTTGGGATGATGGAAATGTTCTGGAACTAGATAGTGTGATGGCTGCACAACACAGTGAATACACTAAAAACCACTGAAGTGTACACTTCAAAATGCCACATTTACGTTACATGAATTATATCTCAATTTTGAACCAGCTGGACCACCCAGCCCACCCCACCCCACCCCATACATTTTTCACTCCATCTGGCCTCCTCCATTCAAGAAGAAAACGAAGTTTATTCTTTACAATGGATAAATAAAAGAATGAGTGGGGAGGGCAAATGGGTGATGGTGGTCAAAAGCTACAAACTTCCAGTTATAAGATAAATAAGTCTTGGGGCTGTAATGTACAGCATGGTGACTATAGTTAACAATACTGTATTGTATATCTAAAAGCTGCTAAGAGAGTAAATCTTAAAAGTTCTCATCACAAGAAAAAAAAAACTTATAGCTATGGTGATAGATATTAACTAGACATTATGTAATCATTTCACAATATATACATATATCATTGTTGTACACCTAAAACAATACATTGCTATATGTCAATTATATCTCAATTAAAAATAAAAAAAGAAGGGACTTCCCTAGCAGTCCAGTGGTTAAGACTCCACGCTCCCATTGCAGAGGGCATGGGTTCAATCCCTGGTTGGGGAACTAAGATCCCACATGCCGCACACTGCAGCCAAAAAAAATAAATTAAAAATAAGAAGAAGAAGAATGGGTGTCTATACTTGGGATTGTACAGTTATCAAGCATTAACAGCTGAGAAACCACAGACATAGCTGAGAGCAAGGGTATCATTCTAAAAATAGGGAAATAAGAGAAGATTTACATACCGAACATTGAGACCCTCAGTGCTCTTCCACTACTTGGCTCTCAGAAAGTTAGCAGCTAGGATTATGCCCTCAAGGCAGAGACCTGAAGGAGCATTTTATGTAAACCCGACCAGCACAAGAAAAAAGACCTAGAGATACTGATGGTACAGGGGAAAAACTACATAGCCAAATCATTCCATAGTGAACCTCTCAGTAACCAAATCCCACCTATGAACACAGAGATCCCAATCAGCTTCTTGGTGCATTATTTTTTTTAATTTATTTTTTTAATTAACTAATTTATTTATTTATGGCTGTGTTGGGTCTTCGTTGCGGTGCGCGGGCTTCTCATTGTCGTGGCTTCTCTTGTTGCAGAGCACCGGCTCTAGGTGCGCAGGCTTCAGTAGCTGTGGCACGTGGGCTCAGTAGTTGTGGCCCACGGGCTTGGTTGCTCTGCAGCAAGTGGGATCTTCCCAGACCAGGGCTTGAACCCGTGTCCCCTGCATTGGCAGGCAGACTCTTAACCACTGCGCCACCAGGGAAGCCCCTTGGTGCATTATTCTTAGATGTAATGCATAGCCAGAGATCATGAGGTGGAAAATAACTCCCCACTCCTTAAGGATGGGCTGCTCATAGGAAAAATCTGACAAACGCTACCAAATCTGACAAACACTGGAAAAATCTGACAAACACTATCAGGAGATCAAGATAAACATGAACAATGATAAGTCATGTTGAGAGTATGTATGTATTCCTGATATAATATGATGAAAATGACACTTTACCTCTGTAGTCTTCCTCTCAAAAAACCATAACCCCGGTCTAATCATGAAGAAAAACATCACACACATCCCGATTGAGGGACATTCTACAAAACAGCTGACCAATATTCTTCAAAACTGCCGAAGTCATCAAAAAGAAAACAAGCCTGAGAAAAGGTTACAGCTAAAAGAAGCCTAAACAAACATAACGACTATTTATAATATGGTATCCTGAATGGGGAATACTGGACAGAAAGAGAGTTATGCAAAAACTAAGAAAATATGAATAAAGTATGGAGTCAGTCCACTAAGTCTAATATCCAAATAATAGAATCCCATAAAGAGAGAACAGAGAAAATAAAGGGGAAGCTCTTATCAACAAAATAATTCAATAAAATTTCCCAGAAATGAAGGGCATGAATTCCCAAATTCGCAAGTACACTCCAACGATCCAGCACAGTGGATGAAAACAGACCCACACTTTAATTATAATAATGTATCAATATTGGCTCACTAATTGTGACAAATGTACCATATTGAATGTTAAGATACTACTATTGGGGAAACTGCATGTGGGGTATATAGGAACTTCCTGCACTATCTTCACAACTTTTCTATAAATGTAAATCTATTCTAAAACAGTTTATTTAAAAGATTTTAAAAATTATATCCCATTTAAACAAAATGTCCAGAATAAGCAAATCAAAGACAGAAAATACATTTGTAGTTGCCTACAGTGGGGGGATATGGACTTCATGGTATGTAAATTATATCTCAATAAAGTTGTTTTTAAAAAAAATAAAAAGACAACAACAAGCTTGTAGAAATTTAAAAGGTCTCTGCCAAAACTAAAATTAACCAAGAAAGATGTATATATGGGATGTGCAGCAAACTGGATCTATCACAAGAGAAGTATCACAAAGTATAACTCCAAGATAAAGGGACAACCTAAGGTACTAGCTGTGCAATAGGCCTAGCAAGCCAAGATTTCAAATGATCCAGATTGAGCTAGAGCAAGGATCCATAGTTTGTGTAAGATTCTCAAAGGGATCTGTGAACCAAAAACTACCATAAGCCACTGCTTCAAAGTATCCATTACAGGTTTCACCCAAGGGTCAAACCACAACATACTCCTATAACAAAAAGAATCTCTCAGATGTTGCAAATCTCAAAGAGAAGAAATATAGAGAGTAATGAAGATTAACACAGTTTTCCTAACTAGATATGATCATGTACAAATAAAAGGAAAGGAAACAGAGGCACAGTTAAAGCCCTCAAGAAGCCCTGTGAATGTGATTTCAGATGAAACTTGGTACCTTACCCTACAGAGCTTAAGACATCCTGAAGATAATGGTATTTTATTTAATTTTGTGATTTCTGTCCTACCTACCTCAAAAAATAAAATGACATGATAAGAAAAATCATATAAAAATTTTAAATCAGAAGAACATTAAAAGAAGCAAAAAATATAGATAAGTACCTATAACATAGATTTCCCATAAATTGCAAAAAAATGACAGTTTGCTTATAATATATATTTTTTACTGAAGTATAGTTGATTTACAATGTTTCAGGTATACAGCAAAGTGACTGTTATATATATCTACACATATACATACTTTTTCAGATTCTTTTCCATTATAGGTTATTACAAGATATTGAATATAGTTCCCTGTGCTATACAGTAAGTCTTTGTTGTTTATTTTATACATAGTAGTGTGTATCTGTTAATCCCAAATTCCCAATTTATCCCTCCCCCCACCCCCACCTTTTCCCCTTTGGTAACCATAAGTTTGTTTTCTATGTCTAGGAGTCCATTTCTGTTTTGTAATTAAGTTCATTTGTATCATTTTTTAAGATTCCACATATAAGTGATATCATGGTATTTCTTTTTTAAAATTTTTATTTATTTATTTTTGGCTGCATTGGGGCTTTGTTGCTGCATGCAGGCTTTCTCTAGCTGCAGCGAGCACAGGCTACTCTTCGTTGCAGTGTGCGGGCTTCTCATTGCAGTGGCTTCTCTTGTTGTGGAGCATGGGCTCTAGGCACGTGGGCTTAGCAGTTGTGTCTTGCGGGCTCTAGAGCGCAGGCTCAGTTGTTGTGGCACTTGGGCTTCATTGCTCTGCAGCATGTAAGATCTTCCCAGACCAGGACTCAAACCCATATCCCCTGCATTGGCAGGCAGATTCTTAACCACTGCGCCACCAGGGAAGCCCATTGTATGAATATGTCTTTCCTTGTCTGACTGACTTCACCTAGTATGATAATCTCTATGTCCATCCATGTTGCTGCAAATGGCATTGTTTCATTCTTTTTTATGGCTATGATTCCACTGTGTGTACATACCACATCTTTTTTAACCATTTTTCTGTCAATGGACATTTACGTTGCCTCCATGTCTTGGCTATTGTAAACAGTGCTGCTATGAACACTGGGGTGCATTACAATATATTTTTAAGTAATTCAACACAGAAAAAATTATGGAAAGAAATACACAAAATATTAAACATGGTTATGTTACTTCTAGAAGGCTGGACTATGGGTGATTGCTATTTTTTTCTTTATGCTTTTATCTACTTTCTATATTGCCTACCTTGAGCACGTATGATCTCAAGATAAAGAGATTACACTAAAAAATATGCATAACTTAATGGCACAATTCTCTCGAGCTAGTAGAGATTTTTTTTTAAACTAGGATTTAGAATACTAATTTAATTCCTAATTTCTATACTGCAAAATTTAGATATCTTAACAATATTAAAGTACAAGGATTAAAAAAAAACTCTTCCTATTTATATGCACCAATTTAAAGGTGAATACTAGAAGACTAATATTAATCACATAGTTCTTTTAAACCAAAGAAACATGTATTAAAATAGTTATAAAATATTAACACAGTACTTGAAAACTGAAATGAACAAAACTTTAACTCAAAGACAAAACAACTGTAGGAGTCCTGACTCATCACCTACAGAGGGATTTGCATAGCTACATTATTCATTGATAGCAAAAAGGAGAATAACCATCACTCCCTGCCTTGTTACTAAAAGCCCTCTTGGGAGGAAAAAGTATTTGAAATTCATAATCCAGTACTACCTTATAGTGAAAAATCTACCAAGGCTCTAGATTTAGTTTCCAACTTGAGTCAGCATTGTTCTCCCTTCCCAGATTGCCACAAGTGAGTAAAGCACAAATTTAAAGATAAATTTTATTTATCTCCTCACAAATAAAATTTCAAGATAATTTCCTCCTTCTCAGATTTCTGCTCACCCAATACCCACTTTCTCTGTGTTTTTGCAAAGATTTCCAAAGAGGAAAATACAGATCTTTTCCTTAAAGCCCTCACTGTCAGAGTTTTCTCTATATCTTCTTTAAGTCTTAGAAAATGAAAAGCATTCCTCCTCAAAAGGTCAATTTCATGAATCCAAACTTTCCACAATTATCCACACATTACTCTTGCACATTTCCTCTACTCTTGGCATTATATAGGATGAGAAACCTTGAATGCAAAAAATGAAAAAATACATATACTATCTGAAATTCACTGAAAACATTTTCACATAGTATATTATTTTATTAAGCTTCACCACAACCCTCAGAGGGATTTTACAGATAAGGAAACTGGCTCAGAGATAGTAAGTCACCAATGGGTATAAGGCAAAATGGGATTAGAAACCCCTCCAGACACCCCATCCAATGTTCTTTACACATACTACACTAGAGTGTATGTCTCTTAGAACTTTAAAATTTAGAGCAGTCAAGAAGTAAAATCTTGGTGTAAGAGTAAGTAATCTTCATCAGAAGGCTAAAAAGCCATAAAACCCCAAGTTCTCTACTGTGATACAAAACAGTATCCTAAGCCACAGGTCATAATAGGGGTTCCTCCCCAACTAAAGCAACCCAAATCTCCTGGATCCTTTCACTGCACCAAGCACCATCAATCTCCAAGTTGCCATACCCTTTAGCAGTTAGGACAAAGATGGCCCCTCAGAGCCTTCTCTTGGTACTAGGGATCCACAGAGAGTAAAAAATGAGGTTAAACTGGGGGCCCAACCTGCCAGTAACTGAGCTTAGTAAGAGGAACATGAACTCATGAGGCTAGGGCTTTCTATCAGCCCCGGGAAGAAAACCAAGACTAAAAGCCACCACTGTTGCCAAAGCTTTAGATGAAAAGCTTCTTAGAAAAAGCCCAAGGAGTAAACGCTATGTCAGTTTTTTTCTATCCACCTTCTCAATGTCCATTGTCTTCTACATCTCTCATATTCTCTTATCTGGATAGACTATGAAAATTAATCAGTTCCATTTAGATCAACAACCCTACAAACACTGATCCTACTTTTCCTAGAAAATCATAGGTCTGCTAAAATGAGGACCCTAGCAGAATGACTAACAGGGTAGCAATTTTCCTGCAAGTTATTTATAGAAGCAATAGTGGCAGCTGATAGTCTTCAAGCTATTACAGTCAAATACCATCATTTCTCTTTTTTTCCCCCACTATTATTTTTCACACAGTCTGTCTGGCATATTCTTGTTTATTTTACTTGTTCCTCTAACTCTTTAATCCTAGCTTCCATTACCATGCTGTAAATAGCATATGTTATGGCCAAACAGGATGACTCGACATTGCCTAAACATTCCCCATAGCTCCCTGCTCATCTATCTTTTACCTGCCCCACTCACATCAAGTCTAAGTTGTTCCTATCCTTCAAGACTTCATTCAAATGCCACCTTTATTATGCAGCTAACTCTCTAATTGAGCTAAACGGCAGTATCTTAAACTGACTTCACTGAAGGCAAAATTTAGTTAATACATTCCCATCCTTCCCCCTGTTCCCAATGAAAGCTCAGTTCTTCTGAATAGAACCAAATTTATCCTTTTTTCCAGACTGTTAATTTGCCTTAAAACTTTGGTATAGCAGTCAGAGAATTAAACACTGAAATGGTTCCAACACACTAAGTGACACCTTTGAAAGAAGCTCAACCAAACTAGCACGACATCACAAAAGCTGTAAAAAGAAAAAAATATCCATACCCTTTGACCTGCTAAATCCGCTTAAATACCACCCAAAAGGCACCAGGGGGAAAAAAAAAAAAGGCACCCACTAAAATAGCACTCAAATAGCATTTTTTTAAAAAGCTATTTCTCATAGTAGAGCTATTAACAACTGCAAGAAAAAGAAGAAAAGCAAATGCTTAACAACAAGAAGATAGTTTGGTATATTAAGGCACTGGAATACAATCTAACCATTAAAGCAACATACATAGGAAAAGAAAAAATTCCCAATTACAATATTAATTACAATTGGGTTAAGAAGTGTAAATACAAAAAAGGTTGATCAAAATTTTTAGAGCCAATGGCTCCCAACTAGAAGCCCATAAAGCCTTTCTTCCTTTATGGCTGAGTTGGGTCTTTGTTGCTGCAGACGGGCCCTCTCTAATTGCGGCGAGTGGAGGCTACTCCTCGTTGCGGCGCACGGGCTTCTCATCGTGGTGGCCTCTCTTGTTGCAAAGCAAGGGCTCTAGGCGCGCGGCCTTCAGTAGCTGTGGCTTGCGGGCTCTAGAGCGCAGGCTAAGTAGTTGTGGTGCATGGGCTTAGTTGTTCCGCAGCATGCAGGATCCTACCGGGCCAGGGCTCAAACCCGTGTACCCTGCACTGGCAGGCAGACTCTCTCAACCACTGCACCACCAGGGAAGCCGGGGGGCATCATTTTTAATACTTCAAAAAGCTATACTATATAAAAATATTATATAAACTAAAAGGTCAAATTTCTTTGCCTTTGGCTGGAAGTACAGACATACCTGAGAGATATCATGGGTTTGGTTCCAGACCACCACAATAAAGCAAATATCACAATACAGCAAGAGTGAGTCACACAAATTTTTTGGTTTCCCTATGCGTATAAAAGTTATGTTTACACTACACTGTAGTCTAGTAAGTGTGCAATAGTATTATGTCTAAAAAAACAATGTACATATCTTTTTTTTCTTGATTTATTTATTTATTTGGCTGTGCAGGGTCTTAGCTGCGGCACAAGGGACCTTCCTTGCCATGTGTGGGATCTTTTAGTTGTGGCATGCAGGCTCTTAGTTGCGGCATGTGGGATCTAGTTCCCTGATCAGGGATTGAACCTGGGCCCCCTGAACTGGGAGCGCAGAGTCTTAACCATTAGACCACCAGGGAAGTCTCCAACATATCTTAATTAAAAATACTTCATTCTAAAAAATGCTAACCATCATTGAAGCCTTCAGCAAGTCAATCTTTTTTGCAATAATAACATCAAAGATCATTAATTACAGATCACCAGAGCAAATACAATAATAATGAAAAAGTTTAAAATATTGCCAGAATTACCAAAATGTGACACAGAGATATGAAGTGAGTAAATGCTGTTGGGAAAATGGAGCTGACAGACTTGCTCCATGCAAGGTGGCCACAAACCTTCAATCTGTAAAAATGCAATATCTGTGAAGCCCAATAAAAGGAAGTGCAATAAAATGAGGTATACCCATATTAACCCCAAGTTGTACTTCTAATTATTGCAAGGCAATCAGAAGTTATAATTGCCAGTAATGTACCTTTGAGAATTTTTTAAAATCCAATTATAATTTTATAAATGTGGGGTGGTTAAAATACATAAGCTTTTTCTAACTCTTTATTATGAAAAGTACAATGAATTACCGTGTATCCATCATCCAGTTTCAACAAATATCAATGCATGTCCAATGTTACTTTATATCTGTACACCCCCGTACCAAATTATTTTAAAGCAAATCTTGACATATTTTATCTACAATATTTCGGCATGTGTCTCTAAAAAATAAGACCTTTTTTTTCTTTTAACATAACCGTAATACTATTAATACACCTAGAAAAATTTGACCAAAAGAATCCTTAGTCAGTGTTCAAATTTCCTTAATTGTCTCCTAATGTTTGAACCTAGCTTTCCAATCAATGAGTGGACTTAAAGGAAAATACTACATAACGGCCTTTAATAATTAAAAAAAAAATTGTTTCCAGGAATTTTTTAAATAAAATTGTTTAAGAGCATGAGGAGAAAAAGAGGCAATTTCTCTGTATGAATAAACCACAAACAAATTACAGAAACTTCAGGTCTGGCATAAGATCAGGAAAGAGGGATGGTTAGAGTTAGACATGATTCTCAAAATATTTAACAATCAGTACAATGTGGGCACCAACCAATCAGGACAAATGCTAGCCATACACATATAGTATACAGACTGGATATCAACCCTGGATAGAGAGAGCCCTGACTAAGGAACAAGCAGAAAGGCCTCAGAAACCTGCTTCCCATGCTGAAATTCAACCCTGCCGTCAGTGGAACAATAAGCTACAAACACCGCAGTCACACGCAAAGTTACCACAAGGTCTTGATAAACATATTTTCTATTTGGCACAGCTGTTAACTGCTGGATCACTACAGCTGCAACTGTTCATTCAAGCAACTATCATTTGAACTAGGCAAAGAAGAACCCTCTTTTAAGCAAATAGCATGGAAAAGCAGAAAGAGTTCTTGATTTTAGCATGACCTAGAATATAGGCTGTCTGTCTCTAAAAGTTAAAACGATTATCTGGCACTGATAACTAGGAAAGTTAACAGCTGAACCTACTGCTTGTAGGTCACAGCTTTTCTTCAGTTTTTTTAGCTTGCTATAGAATGTAAAAGATAGTCTTGTATGATTATTTAGAATCCTTTCATAACCATAGGCCATGCCCTGACTATTTTAAAGTAAATGTAAAACAACATACCTAAAGAAAAGGAAGAGGGAGAGAGCTCTTGAAATGACACAAGAAAGCCTGGAATTCTAGGCCTGGTTCAATATACAATCAAGACTTATGCCAATCACTTTTATCCACCCGGATTCCAGTTTCTCCACCTTCATATAAGGCACCTGCCAATTTCCCCAGTCTCACCTCCTACCACCCTCCTCTTCCCCTTTACACACTATCTGTACTAACTCACTTGTAGTTCCTCAAATATGGCATGCTTTTTCATGCCTTTATTCTTTTTGTAGATGCTATTCTCTGCCTAGAATGACCTTCATACCCTTCTTTGCCTGCTTAGCCAAAATTTACATTTATTCAAGTGAGTGCTATCAAAATCTATGGCAGTCCAACAATGCTGCTGTTTCTCCATCTCCAAGTTTTTCTGGAGCTCTTCTGTGGGAGCTACTGTCAGAGCTATATACTGGTCAAAAAACAAATCTGCTCCTTTGAATGTAGTTCATATGATATTTTCAGGTCCCTCACTACCCTAGATCCTAGAACTGAAATCAGTACTCTACCTAGGTGTGGTCTAATATCGTTTAAAATAGCACTATCAAAAACAAACAAACAAAAAAAAAAAAGCACTATCCACTCACTCTTTCAACAATACCTATTAATGAAAGCTAAAACCACAACTTTTTGTCAACCAAACCACACTTTTGCCATAAATCCAACTTGCAGCCAACTACAAGCCTTACATTTTTGTGTTGCTATTAAGTCATACCTCCCTTCTACACTTATACATTACCTGTTTCTTCTTTTCCCCCCTTGGGTTTTTTTTTTGTCACGCTACGCAGCTTGCGGGATCTTACTTCCCCGACCAGGGACTGAACCCAGGGCCATGGCAGTGAAAGCGCCAAGTCCTAACCACTGGACTGCCAGGGAACTCCCTGCATCACCTGTTTCATCATACAGCTCAAATCTCTTATTCCCAACTATATCCTAATCATTCCCTTCAAAACATTCTTGAATCAAAACATGGTAGCTCATTTACCAACATGAGCTACCATATTCATGAAACTGTCATACTGAGATTGTCATACTGAGTGAAAGTCAGACAAAGAGAAATATCGTATGATATAGTTTATATGCAGAATCTAAAAAGAAATGATACAAATGAACGTACTTACAAAACAGAAACAGATTCACAGACTTAAGAGAATGAATTTATGGTTATGGGGGGTGGGGGAGGCCAAGGGTGGAGAGAAGGGATAGTTAGGGAGGTTGGGATTGACATGAACACACTACTATATTTAAAAAGGATAACCAACAAGGACTTACTGTACAGCACAGGGAACTCTGCTCAATGTTTTTTGGGTTTTTTTTAAAGAGTTAACCTACCTTACTCTTTTTTTTTTTTAATATTTACTTATTTATTATTTTTGGCTGTGTCGGGTCTTAGTTGCAGCACAAAGGCTTAGTTGCACTGCAGCACATGGGAATCTTAGTTCTCCAACCAGGGTTCGAACCCGCGTCCCCTGCACTGGAAGGCAGATTCTTAACCAATGGACCACAAGGGAAGTGCGTGGCAGCCTGGATGGGAGGGGAGTCTGGGGGAGAATGGATACATGTATATGTACGGCTGAGTCGCTTAGCTGTGCACCTGAAATTATCACAACATTGTTAATCAGCTATACTCCAATATAAAATTAAAAGTAAAAAAAAAAATGGTAGCTGACAGTATTCCCCTTTTCTACTAGTCTACTCCCTTAATAAAGAAAATGTGGTTAGTTAAGTCACTAACATATTCCTAGCGGGCCCGTGTTGGCTCCTAATAATCACAGTTTCCTCTTCTAAATCCTCATACTACATCCTTAATAAACCATTCTAGATTTTGAATATGTCGAGCTCTTATCTTCTTCTCAGACTTGAAAATATGTCTTTTGTGGTAATTCTATGATTCCTTACAGGTTATTGACAGTGACTAAATGATAATCATACCAAAATTCTTTCAGAACTCTGGGGTGTAATTTGTCTGGGTCAGGAGACTTGAATTCATTCAGAGGAATTAAATGCTCCTATGTAAATGCTTAATGATCTCAGGTTTCAGTCTCTCACCAATTCAGTTCTATCCTTGCCAATCTATTGATAATTTACCATGACAATGGAGGGGGGAGCTTCTGGGGCCATTTCAGTCTTGGAGATATTTTTTTCAAATGTGGTTATTTGGGATTTCACATTTAGAGTATCACCCAGTATAAAACATCCTTCTGGAAGAACTATTTATCACAATAAAAGTTTCTTCTTTTTTAGGGTTCTTCAAAGCAAATCCATAAAACTGTTAGAGGAAGCAGAGATGGTAATTATAACACAGTTCTTCTTACCACAGCAGCAAAAACCAAACCAGCCAACCTATTCCAAATGACGCTAAAGAAGAATTTTGAAAATGAATATACTTCTGCTACCACAGAGAGGGAAGAAAATGTGTCGAGCCAAAAATTTTAATTGTCTCCCAAGGTGAAAATATCCCCAAAATTCATCAACATATCAACCCACAGATATTTACACATTGTGCAAGACATTTAATCAAAACAATTCATCCAAAACCTAACATCATGGGCTTCCCTGGTGGTGCAGTGGTTTAGAGTCCGCCTGCCAATGCAGGGGACACGGGTTCGCGCCCCGGTCCGGGAGGATCCCACATGCCGCAGAGCGGCTGGGCCCATGAGCCATGGCCTCTGAGCCTGCGCGTCCGGAGCCTGTGCTCCGCAACGGGAGAGGCCACAACAGTGAGAGGCCCGCATACCGCAAAAAAAAAAAAAAAGAAAAGAAAAAAACCTAACATCATAATCACACCCTCTCAACAAATCCAAGCTATAAATATAAGCACAGACTGATGTTTTCTCCACTCAGCCACCGGATAGAGACCCTGTCTACCCCACATTCACCCATTCTGTGACATTACTACATTATTCCATACTCAAGCAATTTATCCATTAATCTTCATTGAGTTCCTACTGTGTAGCACACAACTCTATGCCGCTAAGTGCTATAGAGACATAAAAATTTATCATTCAAGGGACTTTCTTGATGGCACAGTGGTTAAGAATCCGCCTGCCAATGCAGGGGACACAGGTTCGAGCCCTGGTCCAGGAAGATCTCACATGTTGCAAAGCAACTAAGCCCGTGCACCACAACTACTGAGCCTGCGTTCTAGAGCCCGCGAGCCACAACTACTGAGCCCATGTGCCACAACCACTGAAGCTTGCACACCCTAGAGCCCATGCTCCCAACAAGAGAAGCCACCGCAATGAGAAGCCCACTCACCACAACGAGAGAAAGCCCATGCACAGCAACGAAGACCCAACACAGCCAAAAGTTAATTAATTAATTAATTAATTTTTAAAAATTATCATTCAAAATCAACCCCTCCTGGAATTCATGAACACACTTGAGTAAACTTGTATTTCGTCCTCCAGGCAGACAGGCCTCAGAAATCTGAATGGGCCTCTCATCCAGATGAAGCTAGGAAGATACTGCTGTATATCCTGTGATATAGATACTATAATAGTGGAAGAAACAGGACTTTAATGACAGCAAATCTAAATTCAAATACTAGTTCCATGTCTTGTTGAATTTTAAGTAATCTGCCTAAGGTCTCTCTTCTATAAATCTCAGTTTCCTCACCTGTAATGCAGGGATAATAATACCTATTTCATAGGCGTATTGAGAGGACTGAGTGTGTAAATATGTGTAAAGCATATGGGACATACTTGTATGGAGCACAAGAGGCAAAAAAATAGCCATACATGCAAGAATCGCATCTAAATCTTCAACCATGAAAACAAGACACAGAAATGCCCTGGAAATTCCCAAATGCTTCCCCAAAAGGAAGCCTCTACTGCATGAAAGTGACAGCATTTATCTGCTTCACAGAATGAGTACCAAAGCAGAACCCAGAGCAGGAAACGTGGCTGTACCAAAAACACTAAAATGTCCCTAAATTCAAATTTCAAACCACAGCTCACAAGGAAGCACCCAACAGTCTTCTTTCCCAGAGTGCCAAGATTTAAGAATCTGGGAACCTCCTGTCAGGTTACCCTTAATAACAGAAGAGAATTATCTTCACCCTTAAGGCCTTTTATACTAACAACCTTTTTTTTTTTTACAGAGTTTCCTAAACTACTAAAATTTTACCAATTGGTACTAAATCAAAGAACAATGACTGGGCTTCCCTGGTGGCGCACTGGTTAAGAATCCACCTGAAAGAAAAAAAAAAAAAAAAAAAAAGAATCCGCCTGCCAATGCAGGGGACACAGGTTCAAGTCCTGGTCCAGGAAGATCCCACATGCTGTGGAACAAGTAAGTCAGTGCTCCACAACTACTGAGCCTGCGCTCTAGAGCCCATGAGCTACAACTACCGAAGCCCGCGTGCCTAGAGCCCGTGCTCCGCAACAAGAGAAGCCACTGCAATGAGAAGCCTGCGCACCGCAACGAAGAGTAGCCCCCACTCACCACAACTAGAGAAAGCCCGTGCACAGCAACAAAGACCCAATGCAGCCAAAAATAAATTAAATATTTTTTTTTAAAAAAGAACAATGACTAACATTTGTTTTACTAAATGTGTATTAAAAGCACTGTTATTGGTCATTTCAAAGCCTTGTTGTACTTTAGGCCCAGCTGTGAGAGCAATGGACATGTTTCTCTTTCACTCTACAGAATGCTGATAAATGGTGTGCGCCCATGCACGCAGACACACACACACACACACACACACACACACACACACACACAGATGGGGGAGCTTTTTCAGGCAGTACAGAATTGTGTTATAGCATAGTGCTTAAGAGAGTTAGCTCTGGGATTTCAGATCTAAATGTGAAAGGTAAAACAATAAAAGCTTTAGAAGGAAACAGAACATCTTTGTGACCCTGCAATAGCAAAGATATCTTAAACAGAATACAAGATGCATGAAATATAAAGAGAGAAAACTGATAAAATGGATTATATTATAACTAAAAATTTCTGTTCTTTAAAAGTCACCGTGAAGAGAATGAAAAGGAAATACACAAATCACAAGAAGATAACTTGCAATACATATAACTGAAACAAGAAACATACCTAGAAACATAAAGATTCCATTAAATCAATAAGGAAAAAAAAGACCACCTAAAAGAAAAATGGCAAAAGACTTGGATACTTCTATAAAGAGGATATACAAATAACGGATAAACCTTTGAGAGGTACTCAACTTCATCAGTCATCCAGAAAATGCAAATTTAAGTAATGCAATACCACTACATAACCGCTAGAATAGCTAAAATGAAAAGGAAGGAAAATGCTGAGTGTTGGTAAGGATAGGGAGCAACCTACACTCTCATGCACTGCAATTGAGAATGTAAATTGATCCAGCTACTGTGGAAAACAGCACAGCAGTATCTACTAAAGCTGAACATAAACCTATGACCCAGCAACTCCACTCCTAGGTATATACTCAACAGGACAAAGTGCACGTTCACAAAAAGGGCACATACAGGAAATGTTCATAACATATCACTATTGTTAACATTCAAAATCTAGACACTATCCAAGTGTCAACAACAGTGGAATTGAGAGAGAAATTATTGAGTAGTTAACACAAAAGGAAACACAGCAGTGAGAATGATCAATCTAAAACTGCATATAACAGTATGAATGAACCTCTCAGACATAATGTGCAAAAAAAAATCCAGACACAAAAGAGCACATAGTGTATGGTTACATTTATATAAAGTACAAAGACAGGCAAAACTAATTGATGCTGTTAGAAGTCAGAACAGTGGTTACCTTTGGTGGGTGGGAGGGCAATTACGGACTGGAAGAAGCACAAGGAAGGATTCTGGGGTTCTGGCAACATGGGTGTGTTCAGTTTGTGAAAATATATCACAGTGTACACTCTGACGTGTACTTTACTGTGTTTGTTTGTTTCCTTAGTAAAGTTTTACTTTTTTTTTAAAGCATAAACTCCAGATTCTGACAGATTTGAGTTCGAACCCCAGCCTTTCTGTATATTAGCTGTATAACCTCAGGCAAATTGTGTTGTGCCTCAGTTTCCTCGTCCATAAAATGGGAAAAATAAAACTTCTCTCATATGGTTGCTAACAGGCCCAAATGAGATAATGTATGTAGTACTATTACCCCATTTCCACTTCCCAACAATGTCAAAATTATATAGAAAATTAAGTGATGCAAAGAATAAAAATGTTAGCAGTAGCAAACGTTTAATGGATACTCATCATGTGCCAGGCACTATTCCAAGCCATTTAATGTATTAACTTATTTAATCCTACAAAATCCCTAAGAGATAGGTTTTATTTCCACTTTAAAAATGAAGTAACTAAGGCTTCCCTGGTGGCACAGTGGTTGAGAGTCCGCCTGCCAATGCAGGGGACACAGGTTCCAGCCCTGGTCCTGGAAGATCTCACATGCTGCGGAGCAACTAAGCCCATGTGCCACAACTACTGAACCTGCACTCTAGAGCCCACGAGCCACAACCACTGAGCCCACGTGCCACAACTACTGAAGCCCACGCACCTGGAGCCCGTGCTCTGCAACGAGAAGCCACCACAATGAGAAGCCTGTGCACCGCGATGAAGAGTGGCCCCCACTTGCCGCAACTAGAGAAACCCGCGTGTAGCAACAAAGACCCAACGCAGCCAAAAATAAATAAAATAAATAAACTTACCAAAAAAATGAAGTAATTAAAACAGAGAAGTAAATCACCCAAGGTCACACAAACAGTAAATGGAGGATTCTGATCCAGGTGACAGATGTAACTTTTAGGCTACACTATATCCTTTACTATCCCAGCAGAGAACCTCAGCTTTAAGGAGAGGAGACCAATATAGATACAGATATAGATTCACAAATATTTACTTCTTTAACAGTTTGCACAGTTTGTATACCACATCATGGGAAAAAACACTCACCTAAGAATTAAGAGACCCCAAATTCAAGTTTCAGTGCTAAGTTAACTAACCAGCTGCGGGAACCCAGACAAATTATTCAAAACCCTCCCAGCCACATGTTCTTCCTCTGTAAAATGAGAGGTTTGGAAAGTCTAACCAGCTCTTGCTTCTCTTTTATGAGCCTTTGTTGCCTATATTAAAAGAATATAGCACAAATACAAGGCCTAGATAAGACAGTGATTACTGATGACAATGACAACATATCTGACTGGTTCCAACATCACTGTGCTAAAGAAATACTTTATTATAGATAAGAATGTTCTACCAAAACAGAAGTTTGATTTTTGTCGGAGTTACATGGCTTCTGTCAAATATAACTGGACCTAAGTCATTTTTATCCTAAAATCCTATGGTAAAACACTGTAAATCAACTATACTGTAATTTAAAAAAACAGTCCTAGAGAGTTCCCTGGCAGTCCAGGGGTTAGGACTCAGCACTTTCATTGCCATGCCCCAGGTTCAATTCCCGGTCAGGGAACTAAGATCCCACAAGCTGCGCAGCACAGCCAAAAAAAGTCCAATGGTATTTCTGAATGCCAAGTGTAGTAACAGTACAGAGCAATGGTGATATTAGTTTCTTCTTCCCTAAGTATTCTTCCTAGGCTCTCCTTTTTACTCCTCTCTGCTTCTTGCTCACACTTAGAGAAATTCAAAACCTACCCTTTAGCCCCTCTGTAGTGGGTGGAATGCTGGCCCCAAAAAAGATATGTCCACATCATACTCCCCAGAAGCTGTGAATATTATCTTATTTGAAAAGATCTTTACAGAGGTTATCAAAGATCTTGAGAAGATCATCCTGAATTAGCTGAGTGGGCTCTAAATCCAAAGAGAAGTATCCTTATAAGATAGACACACAGAGAAGACACAAAGGTGATGGTGATGTGAAGATGTGAGTGATGTGGCCAGAAGCCAAGAAATGCAGCCACCAGAAGCTGGGAGAGGCAAAGAATTATTCTCCCCAAAGGCCCTCTGAGGGAATGCAGCCTGCTGACACCTTGAATTTGGACTTCTGGCCTCCAGAACAGAGGAGGAAAAAAAAAATCACTATTGTTTTAAGCCGCCCAGTTTATGGTAATCTGTTGCAGCAGTCATAGGAAACTAATACACCCTCCAAACCGCATTTTTTTACCCCTTACTTCTGTAGCTAACTCACCAGCTTTCCTAAGCAAAAGAAATCCATAATTATCCTTCAAAAGCAGCCTAACCTCAACCCTCCCCAATCCCCCACAAAAAAAGAGCAATAAAAGAAATTATAAAAAGCATACACAGACAATTCACGATAAGAACACAAAGGATTAATAAATAGCTTTTTAAAAAATATACCTTAGTAGTAGTCAAAGAAATACAGATTAAAACATAATGATATCCCAAAAAAGGAAAACAATGAGAATTAGTGAGAGGATGTGGAGACAGTAGAGCCCTCGTGTGTTGACAGTCTGAATGTAAAATGGTGCAGTCACTGTGGAAAACAGTTTGGCAGTTCTTCAAAAGATTAAACACAGAGTTACCATACGACCCAACAATTCCACTCCTGGGTGTATACTCAAACAGGTGTTCCTACAGAAACTTGAACACAAATGCTCATAGCAGCACTATTCATAATAGCCAAAAAGTGGAAACAACCCAAATGTCCATCAAGTGAATGAATAAACATTCACACATACAATAATAACCATATAATGGAAGGAATGAGGTACTAATTTATGCTACAACATGGATAAACCTTGGAAACATTATGCTAAGTGAAAGAAGCCAGTCACAAAAGGCCATATATTTATGATTCCATTTATATTAAATATCCAGAATAGGCAAATTCAAAGAAATGGAGAGCAGATTAGAGGTTGCCGGGGGTTTGGGGGAGGGAGGAATAGGGAGTGACTGTTCAATGAGTACAGGTTTCCTTTTGGGGTGATGAACATGTTATATATATCATAATGGTGATGACTGCACAATATTGTGAAATGTACTAAATGCCACTGAACTATGTTAAATGGTTAAAATGGTAAATTTTGTTATGTGTAATCTACCAACCCCCCCCAAAAAAAAAATATATATATATATACATAAATGATGGCAAGCTAGAAGTGAGCATAAATTGGTATAGCACTTCCAAGAAGAAATTCATCATTACACATGAAATGTGCTTAAAGGTTCATCTAATTTGACTTAATAACTGTCTTACTGTTATATATACTAAAGCAACAGACACTCACAGATTTGGATAAAGTATACACGTTGTAAAATTATTTATCATAAAAAAGTATAAACAAACCACCCAAGTGCCAAGTAATCATTAAAATTTTACAATTCACTCATACTTTGGAATCAAATAACAATTAAAATCATGTTTATGAAGAATACTTAATGGCATGAGAAAACTATTCAAGACATATTTAAAAACATGGGAAAATGATCAACATATAACAGTAAATTTAAAAAGCAGGATACAACATTTTTTTCTCTTATGATCTCAATTTTATAACTCTGTATTAGTGTACATATATTGTTTTTCACTGCAAGTGTTTCTGAGGTATTTCCTGAGAATCAAAATATTCCTAAGAGATAAAGTTTCTGCAAATCAATGAGAAAAATATAAACAACACAACAGAAATATGAACAAAAGGACTGAACAGGTAATTCATTGAAGGAGTGAAACATGAAATACACAAGTGTACATGAAATATATGAAAAGATACTCAGCCTCACAAATAGTTAAATTTAGATTAAAACACACATTTTCTTCCCAGCAGATTGAAAACATTTTAGAAAAGCAGTTAATATTTCGTTGCAGATATAGAGAAAAAATTGGTAGAATCTTATTGTTGGTGAGAGGCTAACCTTTTGAAGAGGGCGATTAGGCAATATCTATTAAAACTTAAAATATACATTATTCCTTGGACTCACAGAGTCTAGTTTTATCAATTAATCCCATACAATGACTCCCACAAGTGTAAAAATACTTGTACAAGGGTATTTGATAAAATAAAAATTTGAATATATTCACCAGAAAGATCTTTGTACTGATGTGGGATATTTTTTAAGATGTTATTTATAAATATATAGAATGTTATAATTTGAAATAAATCCCCTTTTTACTTCAGCTTGTTTGAATGAGTTTCTATTACTTGTAATTAATTAACTCTTAACTAGGCACAATAAAATTTCAGGAGAATACTTGCTGATATTGAGAAATACTCATGACAGGACATTAAGTGAAAAAAAAAATCAAAACATAAAATGTTTGCATTTCGCCTTATCACAGTATGTAAAAGTATACACACATACACCCACATATAGTAAAAACTGGAAAGAATATTGGTGATGACTATACACATGTAAACATATGTAAAAATACATCAAGCTATATACTTAGGACTTGTGCTTAAGGCAGACTGCAATACGAACTTTTAAGAATTGGAAGGAACTACAAAAAGACATCAAAATGCTACAAGCTTAATTCTGAATAGTCACTCGTGAGTGACTTATTTCTGTACCTTTCTATAATTTCTAAGTTCCCTATAAGAAATGTACTTTATAATTTAAAGTTTTATTTTTAGAGAGAGAAAATCCACTCCTTACATGGTTGACCTTCAAATATGTTTTTTCCAAACCTCAGAGTCTGTAACTTATGTATAGGCCAAAGGTGTTTTTGTACATATTAAATGAGCATTGAACTAATCAATGAATACATGAGAGACCATGTTTTTGTTCAGGGTCACAGCCAGAGCTAAGCCCTCTACAGCAAATTTTGCAAGACATAAACTACAAAGCTAGAGAACAGAATACTCTTTCCCTCTCCTGAACCCCAGCAACACCTCACTATCTGCTCCTCACTTAAGGAACTGATCCTCTTCCACAGCTATTGGTTTATGTATGCCTGACTTGTCAGAAGACTATGAGCTCCACAAGAACAGCAACTCTATCTCACACATGTATGCAAACAATTGTCCCATCACTAAGTTGGTCTTTCAATAACAGAAAGGTATATGGTAGAGGACTTTAGAGACAGGGAAAAAAGGTTCCTAATTCTTGCTATGGGAACTCAAGCATGTTATTTAAATTCCCTGCACTTTAGTTTCCTAATCCGTAAAGCGAGGATAATGTCATTTGGTACCTAGAATTGAAATGTATTCACTAAACAATAAATAGCTATTAATTTAGTTATGAGGGATTGAACAGTTTACTCTAGCCTCATTTCCTTGTCTGTGTTCCCCATTAACTACAGTGTACTTGTGAGTGGGATGGTCAGCAGAGGCTAGTACAAAAGTGGGTAGAACAAAGCTAACTGGTCCTTACGAAGACTGACTCAATGACCCTGGCCTTATTAAATTCATCACACTCATAACCAACTGAGCTAAGCAGCCAACAGAGCTAGACCAGGAGACCAACAATCCTCCACAAAACACTAAACATTCTTCTAGAAGATAAAACTACAGATGCTTAAATACCAACTTTCCACACAATAAAAGTGCAGTGGAAAGAATGTGTTTCACAGAGATGTGAGAAAATGGGGGTAAAAGAAGAATGCTAGCTTAATTACTTAGCAAAGAAAGGGATTAAATACCATTTGAACATACAGAACCTCAGAGCTAAGCAAAACTGGATGGATGTCAGTTTAGCAGGTGATACGTCTAGGTATTCGTTTTATTTTTCCCAATAAGAGATTGTGATCCTAAGTCCATGGGACTGGTTAAATAAACTAAAACTAGATTCATTTAAAAAAAAAAAAAAAAAGGTTCATCTGAACTATTATAAAATTTAGCTTTATACATTAAAAATTACAAAATAATCACAGTGCAATACAAAATGCCTCTCACATCACCATCTTACCTCTAAATCTGACGTTGGCCCTCAGCTTTTTGAGTATGGGTAAACAATCATTGCTACTCTCCTCCTCTACAGACCCCACCTTCTTTATTACTCAGCACTTAGAAAAGTTGTGGAAGTCTGGCTTCTTTAAGTTCTAAAAAGTTAAGTACTATGCCTTATATCAGAAAAATATATATATATGATTACATACAATTCTTTGAAAATCTGAATAAGCAGCCTCTACCTTTTCATAATTAATACAAATCTTTATCAAATACCTACTATGTAAAGCATTTCTTCTAGCAAAGCTCAGAAATTTGTCTACCTGACTCTGGGACAAGAGAAGTTATAACATAGTTCTGTAATTTTTTAATTTGTATAATGACCTACGGTTTTTATAATCAGGAAAAAAAATTTTAATGTAATGGTCATTGTCAAATAAAGACTCCAGGGAAGGGACTTCCCTAGTGGTCCAGTGGTTAAGAATCCATCTTGCAATGCAGGGGACGTCTGTTTGATCCCTGGTCAGGGAACTAAGATCCCACATGCCATGGGGCAACTAAGCCCATGCTGCACAACTAATGAGCTCGCACACCACAACTAATGAACCTGTGTGCCACAACTAGAGAGAAGCCCACACACTGCAACAAAGGGCCCACGCGCTGCAACAAAAGATCCCGCGTGCCACGACTAAGACCTGATGCAGCCAAAAAATAAATAAATAAAACTTTTTTAAATTAAAAAAAAAAAGACGATGGGGAAAACTAGAAAAGAGACATTTAACTTACTCAAAATAAAACCTCTGGTTTTCTTCAACAATATAACAATAATTAATACCTATCTTCATGACATTGTTAGAAAGCCATTATTCTAAAACTACAAAAATAAAGAAAAAAAGGACACCAGAGATGACACAACTGAGAAAGGAACCAATTCTTTTGACATTCCTGGAGAGTAATTCTAATGTATTACTGTTTTTAATGAATGTAATTTGTTGTAAATTGGGTTTATCCACTTATAAATCCTAGCTTATGATTATTATTTCTAAATCATTTCCTTCTCTGTCTTCCTGACTTTAAAAATCCTGAAAGTTTCTTTACAATAGTCAGGTCATGGAAGCAACCTAAATGCCCATTGACAGACGAATGGATAAAGAAGATGTAGTACGTATATGCAATGGAATATTACTCAGCCATAAAAAGGAACGAAATTGGGTCACTTGTAGAGACGTGGATGGATCTAGAGACTGTCATACAGAGTGAAGTAAGTTAGAAAGAGAAAAACAAATATCGTATATTAACGCATATATGTGGAACCTAGAAAAATGGTACAGATGAACCGGTTTGCAGGGTAGAAATACAGACACAGATGTAGAGAACAAACGTATGGACACCAAGGGGAGAAAGTGGCAGGGGAGGTGGTGGTGGTGGGATGGATTGGGAGATTGGGATTGACATGTATACACTAATATGTATAAAATAGATAAGTAATAAGAACCTGCTGTATAAAAAAATAAATTAAATAAAATACAAAAAATCCTGAAAGTTTCTTAGTTGCTTCCCATTACCTTTCATTATAAAGAATATGGTAAATCAGAAGTCATAGCCAGCACCCAACAATAACCACAAAAAGATGCAACCTGCAGGTTACACTGAGGGATTTCTGAGGTTAGTAGGTGCAAACCTCTTTTTTTTCTTTTCAAAGAAAACAGACCTCAGACAAACAGCATAAAACATCCTGAAACAGCCACACAAAAAACAGAACTTCTTAGAAACAAAGCCCCAGTAACTATTTGGTCTAAGAAAAACATTTCCAGAACTGATAAGAATGGGGAGACAGGAAAATATATATATAAAAAATAACAACCAGCCTTAACTACAATTCAAAAAACGAGTGACCTGACTCCTCCCCTGACAGAGTTCCTCTACTGCATTGTGGGTTGGGGACTGATCAAAGAGGCCATGCCACAGCTCTGCCACTCGATGATTAAGCCATTGCTTCCATATACCCAAATCTATCATTTTAAAAGAATAATCTCGGGAATTCCCTGACAGTCCAGTGGTTAGGACTCTGGGCTTTCATTGTCGAGGGCTCAGGTTCAATCCCTGGTCGGGGAACTAAGATCCCAAAAGCCATATGACGCAGCCAAAAAAAAAAAAAAAAAAGAATAATCTCATCACTGGTGAGATAGCAGACAGAAGACCTGGATTCTAACAATTCTTTCTAACTTTCTGGGTAACAGTGGACAAAAAATTATATTTTCAAATGGGACTGAAAATATTAAAAACTGTTTTAAAACTATTACATCTTTTTTTTTTTTAATTTTATTTATTTATTTATTTAATTTTGGCTGTGTTGGGTCTTCGCTTCTGTGTGTGGGCTTTCTCTAGTTGTGGCGAGCAGGGGCCAGTCTTCATCGCGGTGCACGGACCTCTCACTGTCGCGGCCTCTCTTGTTGCGGAGCACAAGCTCCAGACGCGCAGGCTCAATAGTTGTGGCTCAAGGGCTTAGTTGCTCCGCGGCATGTGGGATCTTCCCAGACCAGGGCTCGAACCCGTGTCTGCTGCACTGGCAGGCAGATTCTCAACCACTGTGCCACCAGGGAAGCCCAAAAACTATTAAATCATTTACAAATATTAATCATTACCATCTGTCAAAAGTGGTGGCTGGACTATCTCAGACCTAGCTCTGACAGTTTTTGATTCTGTGACCAATATAAATGAATGCACACTTATATTATGTTTTGCCACCTAGAAGTAGTTTAGAAAACAAGAAATCCCACACTCACAGAGGGATGAAGCTTAATAAGAGGAACCTCCACACATCTTCTCCCTGCTCACAGCCTCTCAGCACTCCATGAAAACATTTTAGATTAATGCAGCTAGTTCAGCCCATTCAGTAGACCACAGATGGCCTAGCAAAATTTTGACCTGAATTGCCCATCACACTAATGAACAAAAGAAACAAACAAGAATTACTAACCTGGCTCTCTTTAACAAGAAACTATGATAGATCCCGTGGATGACCATCAAGCAAATATCCTAAGTATAACATTTGAGAAACTCGATGGTCTAAACCATAGCTGTTCCCATCTAACTTCCTGGAGCCATACCCGACCCCTTGGAAGCACACTTGGAAGAAAACAGCTTGAAAGCTAGCACATGCCCTCGTTTTCCACCACGACAGGACTCTGACACTCACAAACCCAGTCCAGGGTTCTGTATACTCTAAACTAAAATCAGTCAGTACAAAACATCTGGAACATAGACATTTGACCAGTAACTGCCTCACTTAATAACTTTTGAGAACTAAACCTAAAAATCTGGCAACGATAGTCTCTGTGTAATCACTGAATTCCACAAGAAGTCACCAGCTTCTAAAGGGCAAGGCTTTCTCTCTTTTACTAGGTCCTATGCCATATCAGCAGTAACTTAAAACATATCAACATAGGTTCCCTCATGTGTACCTAGGTTCCTAAGAGACCTCTAAGACCACCTGACAGTAATTCAAATCCAGAATTTGGCAACAGGAATTGAGATGCCAACAGGAATTGAGAAGCCAAGCCAAGTACAAGTACACCTTCCTCCAGAGTTAGCAAAAAACAACAAGCTTATAAAAGGATATAGGACTGGAAATGGGTATTGCCGAAGGAGGCCCTAGGCAAAGAAAACTATTTATAATCTAGTACAGAAGGAAGGAAGGGCGGAACAGAGTCTAAGAACTTGGTTTAAGCACGAAACACTGTGACTCGGGATTTCCTCCTAAGAAGAGAGGAGCAGAGCCTCATTGTTATTAAAGTAAAATCCACTTACCTTCAATGTGATCCTCCCTACCTGAGAGAGTGTGAAGTAGGGTGCTCTTATGTTAAAAATATAGCCTCTCCAACTAAATTTAGCATATAATTTTAAATCACCTTGGGGCTGCTCTGTAATTGTTTTCTGTGTGCTAGTAGTGTCTCCTCTTGACTTCTTATTTGCTCTACCTTATAAAAGGAAACACATGACCTAACTTAGGAAATCTCCCCCTTCTACCCTGAACTCTGGAAGTATCCACAGATGCCTGAGGTAAGCTACCAGGATTTGAGTTTTGCTTCAGCTAGGAGTCTGAGCTTCAGAGCAGGGATGCCTTTATAAAATGATCATGAGAGAATCTGTGCTGAATTGACCAGACTGGTAGAGGAAAATAAAAATTAAGGTTATTTCAAATTGACTCCCTGTTTGAAACTGGCTCATCAAACTTTTTATACCCACTTCATCTCTGAGAAGAGATAACTTTTTTTTTCTTTTAAATAAGATATCCTTCTTAGTCACCAAGAATATGCAAATCAAAATCACACTGAGATAACCACTTTACACCCACTAGGATGCCCATGATCAAAAAGATAATAAGTGTTGGTGAGGATATAGAGTGTGGAACCCTCAAACACTGCTAGTGGAAATGTAAACCAGTGCAGCTGTTTTGGAAAAGAGTCTGCAATTTCTCAAAAGGTTAAACATACAATTGCCACATGACTCAGCTATTCCACTCCTAGGTATATACCTAAGAGATATGAAAACATATGTCCACACAAAAATATGTACACAAATGTTTACAGTAGCATTATTTATAATAACCAAAAAGTATATAAATAACCCAATGTCCATCAACTTACGATAAGTAAAATGTGGTATATTTATACAATATCATTCAGCCATAAAAAGAAATGATATACTGATACATGCTACAACATAGATGAACCTTGAAAACATGCTAGGTGAAAGAAGCCAATCACAAAAGACCATATATTGTGATTCCATTTATATGTAATGTCCAGAATAGACAAATCCATAAAGATCAAAGGTAGATTAGTGGTTCCCAATCAACCTACTGCCCTCAAACTCTCTTCTTTCTCCAACTCATCAGCACCTGTTTTTACGAAATTATAAGTACAATAACAAAAATAACTTTCATTTTAATAAAAGGTCTAGAAGGATCTATATTAAAATGTTAACTACTATGAAGAGATTAAGTTTTTCTTATTATCATGGATGTGAAGAATAATGATGTGAACTAGTACTGATTTGGTGATAAGAAAATAAAAGTTTTTTCACCCAAGGAAGAAAAAAAAAAGTAGATTAGTGGTGGCTTAAAGCTGGGATGTTAGGGAGTTGGAAGGATATGGGAAGTAACTGCTAAACGGTATAGGTTTTGGGGGGAGAGTGATGAAAATATTCTAAAATTGACTTTAGTCATGATTTCGCAACTCTGTGAATATACTAAAAAACACTGAATTGTGTACTTTAAATAGAATTAAATCTCAATAAAGATTTTTTATATATTAGAGAGAGAAAGATAAGACACATATATAAGTGATAAAGCAACTGGAGCAAAATGTTAACAGTGAATCTGGAAAAAGGATGTACTGAAGTTCTTTGTACCATTCATGTCAATGTTTGGTGTGAAATTACATTAAAAGAAAAAGCTAGGCTTCCCTGGTGGCGCAGTGGTTGGGAATCCGCCTGTCAACGCAGGGGACACAGGTTCAAACCCTGGTCTGGGAAGATCCCACATGCCACGGAGCAAATAGGCCCGTGAGCCACAACTGCTGAGCCAGTGCACCACAACTACTGAAGCCCACGCACCTAGAGCCCGTGCTCCTCAACAAGAGAAGCCACCGCAATGAGAAGCCCGCGCACCGCAACGAAGAGTAACCCCCACTCACTGCAACAAGAGAAGAGCCCGCGCGCAGCAACAAAGACCCAAAGCAGCCAAAAATAAATAAAACTATTTTTTTAAATATATTAAAAAAGAAAAAGCTAAAAAAATTAAGATCTCGGGCTTCCCTGGTGCCGCAGTGGTTGAGAGTCCACCTGCCGATGCAGGGGACACGGGTTCGTGCCCCGGTCCGGGAAGATCCCAAATGGCGCAGAGCAGCTGGGCCCATGAGCCATGGCCACTGAGCCTGCACGTCCGGAGTCTGTGCTCCGCAACGGGAGAGGCCACAACAGTGAGAGACCCGCATACCGCAAAAAAAAAAAAATTAAGATCTCTCTCTTGATAATCATGCACAGTATTCTTGCTTAACATGAAACGGAAACCTGCACTAGACAAAACTGCCATGTCTGCTCCCACCCCTGCCAGACAAGTATTTTACTTGTCTCCCCCACACTCATCAAACTACTGCAAAGCATGCAAAGCAGCACTCCAGTAGCAGAAAAGAAGGATAAAACGTGGCAAGGGAGACAAATATTCTCCAACTTTCTCAGAGTCTCAGTTTCCTCATCTGTAAAGTCAGAAGGTTATATAGTCTCTAAGAGAGCTTCCATGTTTGACATTCCATGATTCTGTTGTTCTAATTTCATTGCCCAATATAGTTAAGGAGAAGTATGATCTGACCAGTCCTCTGGCTTTCCTGGACAGGGAGCATTTTTTCTCTCTTCTAATGGTGACATTAAGAGATGATTTCAGGGTATGTCAATGTTCTAAGCAGGTTCATACAGGACACTGGCCAGTTTCCCAACTATCTATGTTCCTAAGCCCTCTCTTCAATTCTTGGTAAGACCCACCACTCAGAGCCTGGGAAACTGCAGTAGTGGATGCATAAACCTAGGATACTTATATCTCAATGCTGGGTGCAGGTCAGTGCAGAGGAACGTAAAGATTCCATAGTAAGAAATAGGTTACTAGCATTCTGGAAACTTAACTCTCAGGCAGAGATAGGGAACGTAAACTCAGGAGTCCCATGTCATGGTAAACCTTCTCCTGCAGTTACCTGGTGGTGACCATAAGAAGAAAAATGGAAAATGAATATGCCCAAAACACCCATCCATCAAAGAGGCAGAAAGAGGGACTGGACTCTACTACCATCTGCCCCACTTAGAATGGGCCAACAATAATGAAAAACCAAAATCAAAAATGTTTCTTCCAGATTTGCTTATCTCCTTGACAAACTCAAAAAGCTAACAAGCAGATACCATTTCTCAAAGTTGGCTAGACTTCTGCTTCACCAATAGATTACCTTTCTCTCCTTCAACCCAAAGTACTCCCTCAACTAACCAGAAGAGAAAACAAAATTAATTTTCATATCTTCCTCTGTTCCTTGCACAACAAATAACTACATGACTTGCCTAAATGCTTAAGTCTAGAGGAAAGGGGAGAGGTGACATGGAGAGACTCCTATAAATTCAATGATCAGAGTCTATATTCAACACAGCAAGCTCTATGTTTATTGCTGCAAACAGAAAAAAATGAATCGTAAACTTTCTCCATAAAGCCAGAAGGAACACTGAGCATCTCTGATCTGCTTGTTCTGGATTCACTCCTAGAGTATAGAAGCTATCTGATGTATATAACTTAATTTGCTTGGAGAGAACATAGACTCCTTGGTACCTCCCTAGAGAACCTGAGTGCAATTCACAATTTCCTGTAGTTTCATTTACTATGACATCATCAGTTTAGGAGCTATAAGGCAGAGAGAAAATGCACCCTGGAGAGTCTCAAGACTGACCCGCAAAGAGCTATTTGTATTCTGTTTTGTTTTCCTCAAAGATTCCCTCTGGGTAGTCCAGATTCCCCTATCAACCCACCAGAAATGAAATGAAGGAAAAGAAGAAATCCTTCAATCAGTGCTTATTCTAACAAAGGCCACCTATTGAATAAATAGTCTTGGCATTCCACTACTGCAACCACACTTAAAAAGATAGAAAAATACCCTTCCTTACACATTTTATACAGCTCATCCCCCCCTTCTTTATTCTCTCAATAAGCTTTCACAGGTATACAATTTGAGCTTGCTGAAAAGCCACATAATTAACAGATATTCACTAAAAGAGAATTAACCTTTTGAGAATCTACTTGATGAGACACTTTTTATTTACATTCTCTTTTTCATAGATGAGGACCCCAGCAGAGTTATCTAACTTGGCCCCCAGTCACAGAATTAGTCAACAGCAGAGCAAGAATGTTTAACCCCAAAACCCATGCTCTCACTGACAAATCACTTCCCGGCTCCACTCCTAAGCTTTATCATTTGCAAAACATTCTCTTTATTTTTGAAAATCGAATGTCTATAAAATTTAATAGACACTTAAAAGCACAACATAAAAATCACACTGGTTTATTCCACCAGTTTAAAGTTTCTTTTACTGGGGAGAACTGTGTCATTTTTAGTCTTTCTCAACATGTTAGTGTTTTCTAAAGACCCAGCCAAGCAATGAGATGCAGTTTAGTGTCACGAGAGGAGCACTGGATCAAAGTCAAGCAATTAACTAGCAGGACATAGGCCCTACTGTCCTTCCTGGGCCTCATTTTCCTCTCTGAGGTCCCTTCTAGTTCCAGTACCATGAACTGAATTCCAACAACTATTGACACATCGCAAAGTCACAAATTTAACAAATAGGAAACACAGATGAAAAATTAACATCAGTATTATAAAAATTTGAAGACCTAAAAAAGTGAAAAACTACTCCAACAAGAGGCCTAGTATTAACTGTATTACTGATTCATGATTTTTTCTCCACCTGCTCTGCTATTGATTTGAGGAAATAGTGTATTTGCTCTGACCTTGCTAAAGGTCATCAATTTATCACTTTTTTAGAAGTCCATTTTGACAAATAGGACAATCTAAAAGAAATGGATAAATTTCTAGAAACGTACAACCTACCAGACGGAATCATGAGAAAATAGAAAATCTGAACAAACCAATAATAAGTAAGGAAATTGAATCAGTAATCAAAAACCTCCCAACAAAGAAAAACCAAGGACCAGATGGTATCCCTAGTGAATTCTACCAAACATTTAAAGAAGAATTAACATCAATCTTTGTCAAACTCTTCCAAAAAACTGAAGAGGTCAGAACACTTCCAAACTCATTTTACGAGGCCACTCTGATACCAAAGCCAGGTAAGGACACTACAAGGAAAAAAAACTATAGGCCAGTATCCCTGATGAATATAGGTGTAAAAATTCTCAGTAAAATATTAACAAACCAAATTCGATAACACATTAAAAGTATCATACACCATGACCAAGTGGGATTTATCCCTGGGATTTAAGAAAGGTTCAACATATGCAAATCAATAAATGTGATACAACACACTTAAAAAAAAAAGTCCATTTCGAAGTATGCACCTTTTTTTTTTTTCATAAGAAACACTGAAATTTTTCTGATGGGGGAAAAAAACCACACAAAACCTGTCCTGTCACCTCCGAAGCAAAGTAAAATTAGTCAACAGGATAATCACCTTCAGGAGAGAAACTTTACAGTAAACACATCATGACAGAACAGTAAAAAGGAGTATCTCTCATCAAATCAGGATGACACAACAAACCGCCACCCACATGAAACGTGCAAACTGGACACTCCAGACAAAAACTTTCCCAAACGTTGAGATTCAAAGGCTCCAATGACGGTGCAGTGGAGTTCGCGGGGATTTTACAACTCTGACACCGGTGCAGTGGAATTCATGGGATTTTACAATTCTGACACTCTTGGGCAATTAGTGCCAAATCTGATCTGGGCCCTATCTTCACTTCTCCACCACTTCCCTTTGAAAGATGACTTGAGAAGCATCACTACGCAACCCAGGCTCTCCAACTAGGCTGCTGCCCTTTTATTCACGAATGACGCTGGCCTCATAAAAGACATAAATTATTTTCAATAAAATATGGCACGGCCCCGGAGTACAAGCCCTTTCTAGATGTAAGGGAGTTCTCACCCTCCTTGGTGTGGCCCAAGTTCACTTTATTACTTCACGTCCCATCAACCCAGGGGGCCCAGCCCAGCGCTGGGTTAGAACGGTTTTGAGGAACTGCAATCACAGGCTTCTTGGGAAGAGGCCAGCTAAACTCACCAAGTTTTTGGTTTTTTTTTTTTTTTTTAAAGTCTGGGTGGAACTTACTTTCACCAGGACGTGGGATATCTTCTTCCCTCCCTAATGGGTGTTCGAGGACAAGCTTCCCTTTATTTTATACTAAGTCACTCAACCTTCACCAGACTGTGAAGACAACCCTTCTCTCCTCCTCATCCGGGAGGACCTGGCCACAGCTCAGCGGGGAGCAGGGGCCGTTCGGAACCCTCAAGGCTCAGAGCCCCTCGTCCGTTTCCCCTCCTCCAGAGTGACGCCCCCTACCCCGCGCCCGCCCTGGGTCCTTCCGACCGACCCTCGCCCTGCTCCCGGGACAAAGCGGAGGTGGGGTGGTTTCCTCAGGGGTCCCCGGCGGCCGCGGGGAAGAAGCCCCGGGCTCAGCGAGCACTCACCCGACAGCTCGTCCGGCTCCAGCCCGGTCTCAGTGTCCAGCCCGCAGATGACAAAGTAGTCGGCGAAGCGACTGGGCGCCGAGCCCCCTCCACCGCCGCCGCCGCCGCTCATGGCGCCGGGGCCGAGCCGGGCCGGGCCGTGCGGAGCGCGGAGCCCCCGCACCGGGCGCCCGCCCGCCCTCAGGCCGCCCCTCCCGCCGGCGCCGACGCTACCGCGGCTCCGGCCGCCGCCCCCGGCCTTGGCCCGGTCCCCGCGGCCGCCGCGGCTGCCGTGACGGGGCAGGGGGGCACCGGGCCGCCCCGCGCCGCATCCTGGACGCCTTCCCCTCCGCGCCGCCGCCGCCGCCAGCCGAGAGCGCCGCGGACGTAGGTAGCCTGGAAAAGGGCGTAAAGCGCTGAGGAGAACCCCCACCGCGGCCCCCTCCCGCCGCGCCTGCGCAGGCGCCTTCGGGGAGGGGGCGGGCGCCTCGCGGAAAAGATGACGTGATGCTCTTCGGGCAGGCTGGCCGCAGCTTCTTAGGCAGTCTCCGCAGCGCGGCGGGCAACTACTGGGCCGCCCGCAACCTCCACCCCCTCGGGGCTGCGACTCCTTTAGGGAAGGCAGAGGAGGTGCGGGATGGATGGACGCATCCCGCAGAGCCGGGACCCTGGCCCACGCTCCGCCTCCCACTAGAGGTCCGGCGATCTCCTGTTTAGACCGGCCCTGTCACAGCAATAGGGTCGCAGGATTGAGCTCGGAAGCTCACCTCATCCTAACTCCAGGAAGCCCACCGGCCTAGATCCCAGATAGCGCCTTCTCCCTGACCCCGCTCCCTAACGTCCACGCCCAGCCCTTTCCCGAGTAGAGCTGAGGATTCCCCCTCTTTTGGCCGAGGTGGATCTGCCCGCCCTATATTTACCCTTGGCTTACAAATGGGGAAACTAAGGCTCAGAAAGAAGCAAGGGCTTTCCCCAAGGTTACATAGAGTCTAAGAGACAAAGCCTGGACCAGAATCTTGGGCTCGTGGTTAGTCCCCGCTCCCTCCCCCCCAGTCCAGCCAGGCCTTTTCCCATGCACCAGGCTGTCCTTTTTTCTCTCCTAGAGCCTCCAGAGACCCATGCCACTTGGGAGCTCCCCTTCTGCTTCTGAGAATTCTCAGTTCCATCCCTGAGTCGGTCCTCCTGAGAGAAGTGGGGGATGAGGAGGAGAAAAACTTGCCTCCTGTTACTTGTGTTGGGACCCCGCGATTTGGTTTCCTACAGAAGCTAAGCAGGAAACTGGAGATCAGAAAACAAGAAGGTAATATGTAGAGTGGTTACTAAAATGGGCTCTAGAAACAATGCTTAGATTTGAATCTGGACTTTATCATTTACTGTGTGACCTTGGGCAATCTCCAGGAGCCAGCAGTCATGTTTTCTGTGAAGATTACATGAGATAAATACGCATACAGTTTAAGTAGTCAGAATAGTGCCTGGAAGTAGAAGGCACTCAATAAATATTAGCGATTATATTATTATTCCAGCAAGAGGTGTGCCTAGGGTTTGCTCTAGCAGGCTGCTGCTAAAGGCCCTAGAAGGCAGCTGGCTTCCCCAAGGGCTGACCCTGGGCTATCTCCTGGGTTTTCTCCTGGGTACCTCTCTTAAGTATTGGTTGGGGGGGGAGGTGGCTTGGAGGTCACAGCCAATGTCACTTGGAACCATAGTACCTGCTCCTTTTTGTATGTAACCTGCCTGAACTAGTAAGAGAAAAGTGTAGAAAAGGTAGCTTCACAAAGTGCATTTAGGGTGATGCCTCACCCTATCTTGCATGCTGGGGTTGCAGAGACAGTAGAGGAGGTTTAGAGAGCTAAATGGTTACAAAGCACAGAAGAGGGGCATCTTTCCAGGTTGGGGGATGGTCAGGGAAGGCTTCCAGAAGGAGATATAATCCGACCTGAGTTCCAAAGGATCAAAAAGAATTTCTCACGTAAAAGGGGGAGGAAAGGATGTTTCAGGCAGCGTGTGCAACAACAGGGAGTGACAGACTAAAATGGTTACATACAGGCAACAACAAGTAATTCATTTCTCTGGGAGACAGAGAATTAAAAGGAGATAAAACCAGGGAGAGAGGAGGGGGACAGAGCAGGAAAGGCTTCCAATGCCAGGCTAAAGAATTTACCCTGTAAATTTACCCTGTGTTAGAGGAATGGTAAACTGCAGGAATTAAAGCTGAGGAGGGACTTCCCTGGTGACACAGTGGTTAAGAATCCGCCTGCCAATGCAGGCTACACGGGTTCAAGCCCTGGTCCAGGAAAATCCCACATGCTGCGGAGCAACTAAGCCCGCGTGCCACAACTACTGAAGTCTGTGCAAGGCACTGCAATGAGAAGCCCACACACCGCAAAGAAGAGTAGCCCCTGCACTCTGCAACTAGAGAAAGCCCACACACAACAATGAAGACCCAACGCAGCCAAGAATTTTAAAATAAATAAATTTTTAAAAAAATAGAGACTTAATTTTTTAAAAAATAAACAAAATAAAGCTGAGGAGTGACAAGATCTGACTCACATCTTAGAATGATCACTCTGGGAGTCATGTGGAAGAAGAGGCTTCAAAAAGTATTAATTATCCTCAGTTTGAAGCCCAGAAACTTTTTATCCAATGTGTCCAGGGTGATCAGGTGCTAGGAGACCTCTCACACTAACTCAACTCATAAAACAAGTTAGAAACGAAAGACTATATTAATTTGCCCTGGGAAATGTAACTGCTCAGAGACCCAGAATACTCAACTGTAAAGTGATCTCCTTCCCAGTAGGAAATATGTTTGGCAGAGTGATTGCTTCTGCCAGAGTCAGAGAAAAAAAACAGAGCTGAATGCTTTTAAGTTTCAGTTTAAATCCTCACTCCCACTCCTACTAGCTGTATGAGCTGAGGCACATCAGTTAACTTCTCTGGAATGAGAATAATCAACCTTTCCCCCCACAAGATTGCTTTTAAGATTCATAAATTAATTTTTTTAATGAATGAAGAAAGGAATTTTAAATATCTGGAACATAATATACTCTTAATAAGCGGCAACCTGGGGCACCCACTTCAGAATGAAGGATCTGAGAGAGAGCAAGTCGACATCTGAGGGAAGATAAATCCAGGAAAGGGCATGAGGCAAAAGTGTGCCTGGAGTGGTCAAGGAGCAATAAGAAGGTTAGGATGGCTGGGAAGTGTTGGGGGTGGGAGGAGTGGGAGAAGATGGTAGATGTGGTGATGTTGGCTTGTAGTTCACCAAATAATCATGTTTCCCCTTCCACAGTGTGTGGAGTTATCCCTAGGAAGCAGCTGCCTGGTCAGGGACAACGTTTCCCACCCCACTTGCATTCACATGTTGGTCATGTGACTGGTTCTCACCAATAGAATATGTGAAGGACTTTATGTGTGTCATTGCTAGATTAGTGTATTTAAGAAGCAAATGAGGGGGGACTTCCTGGTGGCTCAGTGGACTTCCGTGCTCCCAATGCAGGGGGCCAGGTTTGATTCCTGGTCAGGGAACTAGATCCCACGTGCATGCTGCAACTAAAAGTTCACATGCCACAACTAAGGAGGCTGCGAGCTGCAACTAAGGAGTCTGCCGGCCGCAACTAAGACCCAGCACAACCAAATAAATGATTAAAAAAAAAGAAGAAGAAGCAAATGAAGGGACTTCCCTGGTGGTCCAGTGGTTAAGAATCCACCTTCCAATGCAGGGGACGTGGGTTCGATCCCTGGTCGGGGAACTAAGATCCCACATGCCGCAGGGCAACTAAGCCCACACACTGCAACTACTGAGCCTGCGCTCTGGAGCCCACGAGCTCTGCAGCCAGCGCACCACAACTAGAGAGAAGCCCACGCACCACAACGAAGACCCAGTGCAGCCAAAATTTTTAAAAATAAATAAAAAAAGAAGCAAATGAGAGAAAAGGGAACCCTTCCTACACTGCTGGTGGGAATGTAAGTTGGTGTAGCCACTGTGAAAAACAGTATAGAGCTTCCTCAGAAAACTAAAAATAGAATTACCATGTGATCCAGCAATCCCACTCCTGGGCATATACCCAGACAAAACTATAATTCAAAAAGATACATGCACCCCTATGTTCATAGCAGCACTATTCACAATAGCCAAGACATGGAAACAACCTAAATGTCCATCAAGAGATGCATGCATAAAGAACATGTGATATATATACAGTGGAATACTACACAGCCATAAAAAAAGAAAGAACTATTGCCATTTGCAGCAACATGGATGCAACTAGAGATTATCATACTAAGTGAAGTAAGTCATAAAGAGAAAGACAAATACCATATGATATCACTTACATGTGGAATCTAAAATATGGAACAAATGAACCTATCTATAAAACAGAAACAGGAAGGGCTTCCCTGGTGGCGCAGTGGTTGAGAGTCTGCTTGGTAATGCAGGGGACACGGGTTCGAGCCCTCGTCTGGGAAGATCCCACATGCCGCGGAGCAACTAGGCCTGTGAGCCACAACTACTGAGCCTGCGCGTCTGGAGCCTGTGCTCCACAACAAGAGAGGCCGCGATAGTGAGAGGCCCGCGCACCGCGATGAAGAGTGGCCCCCACTTGCCACAACTAGAGAAAGCCCTCGCACAGAAACAAAGACCCAACACAGCCAAAAATAAATAAATAAACAAATGTGGGGTTTAAAAAAAAAAAAAAACAGAAACAGACTCACAGACATAGAGAACAAACTTGTTCTCTATGTCTGTGAGGGCTGCCAAGGGGGAGGGGATTGGGGGAGAGAAGGACCAGGAGTTGGGGATTAGCAGATGTAAACTATTATATATAGGATGGATAAACAACAAGTTCCTACTGTATAGCCCAGGGAACTGTATTCAATATCCTGTGATAAACCATAATGTAAAAGAATATTAAAAAAAGAATGTCCATATGTGTATAACTGAGTCACTTTGCCATACAGCAGAAATTGGCACAGCATTGTAAATCAACTATACTTCAATTTAAAAAAAAGAAATTAAAAAATAAGCAAATGAGATTAATTAATTAATTAAAATTTTAAGAAACAAATGAGGCTTCTTCCCTCTCTCTTTTTTGCCTTCCACCAGCTAAAAGTAGAGAATTATGAGGTTCTAAGGAATGGCAAAACAGAAGACAGAGGAGCCTGGATCTCTGAATCAACTACATGGAGGAAAGTCTCCAGCTGACCAAGAATACCCGCACTGGGCTCTTTGGTGAACAAAAAACAGACTTCAATTGTGTGAAGCCACTGGTACTGTGGGGTTTATTTGTTATAGCAGCTAGCATTACCATCACCCAAGTAGAATATGTTGGGGTAGGGGAAGCAGATCACGGAGAGCCTTGTAGCCGCACTGTAAAGATTTTGTCTTTGTCTCTGAATAAAAGGAAAAGTCACTGTAGAATTTTGAACAAAGGAGTGTCATGATCTGCCTTGTTTAAAAGGATATGTAAGGTACCATTTTAAGCACTTCATATATATTAACTCTGCCTTGAACTTGTCCTGAACTCAGATTTGTATATCCAACTGACTTCTTATCATCTCAATCTGGAGGTCTAAGAGGCATCTCAAAGTTAACATATTCCAAATCAAATTTCTAATTTACACCCATAATATGCTGCCCCTTCCACATGCTTTCCCCATCTCAGTAAGTGAAAGCACTTCATGCTTTCAGTTCATGCCAAAAACCTTACACTCATTCTTCTCTCTCTCTCTCTCTTTCCCTCCCTCCCCACACCTACACCACACACACACACACACACACACACACACACACACACACACACACACAGTCCACGTAATATCCATTAGAAAATTCTATTGGTTCTGAAAATTTTAACAATGAGTAAAGCATAGCACAGTTCTGTCTACTTTTAACCCTTGTTTGGTTCAGAAAGTTATAAAAGGAAGCTGGAAAAAGAACAGGTTACTGAAAGTGTGAAACATCCTGGTTACACGAAATCCAGAAAATCACTAAGCATGTTTTGAAAAATACTTTGTAACTGTATCTTATAAGTTACCCCTACCTTTAGTGAGTGTTGCTGGATAATGATATTAATAATGGAAAAACTGGGAAAAAAGACAAATTCATATTATATAAAATACAATGATATATACAGTGCATGTAATAATCCTTTATTTTTAATATAAAAGAAAAAGTATATAATTTTTATTAATAAATCAGTTTCTTTCCCTTTGCTTAATATATATTCAACACATATTTTTAAAATATCATTTTGAAAGATACCAGATTACCTGCCTTATTACTCCCTTGGGTGTTAGTTCTTCCCTGGAGAAATGCAGCAACAGCAGGGCTAACCTTGCAAGTCTGTACCTTACAAAAGCAACACCAAAGTAAAGGGAGGGAGGATATGATCACAATAGATCAGCCCAAGAGCAGAGCAAATGAGCCCCTAGGAAAGGGCCACACAGATCTACTCACAGAGCCAAACCTTGCTTTGAAAGCTGGAATGAGGTCATGGCGTATCTTCAATCAACACTAACTGCAAAATTATATATATTTGTATTGCAGTGTTGTTTGTAAGAGAAACCCCCTTCCCCCCTCAAAAAAAAAAAAAAAACTGGAAACAATCTAAATATCCAGCTTTAGGGAACGGGTTAAAGAAACTACAGCTTGTAAATATTGAAATATTATGCATCTGCAAAACAAAACAGGAAGACAAGGAAAGAAGAAAACACAAGGAAAAAAATAAAAGAGACTCATTAGGTACTGATACAGAAAAAAATCCAAGATATATCGCTAATATAAAAAGCAAGTGCAAAACTGTGTGTGTAGCAGTTCAAACATGGAAGTAACCCAAGTGTCCATTGATAGGTGAATGAATAAGTAAAACGTAGTATATAGATACAATGGGATATTATTCCGCCTGAAAAAGGAAGGAAACTTTGACATATGCTACAACATGGATGAGGCTTGAGGACATCATGCGACGTCTTTTTGTGACACAAGCCAGTCACAAAAAGACTAATACTGTGTGATTCTACTTACATATGGTACCTAGAATAGTCAAAGTCATAGAGACAGAAAGAGAAAAGCGGTTGCCAGGAGCTGGGGATGGGAGGAGAGGAATGAGGAGTTATTGTTTAATTGGTATAGAGTGTCTATTTTGCAAAATAAAAAGAGTTCTGGAGATGGATGGTGGTGGTGGCTGCAGAACATTATGAATGTACCTAACGCCTCTGAATGTACACATAAACGTGATGAAAATGGTAACTTTTATGTTATGTGTATTTTACCACAATTTTTCAAATTGAGAAAAAAATCCACAGTAAAAATAAAATAAAATTTCAAGGTAAGTCATCATTCTTTGTTTGTTCTGAATTTACTTCTTGGACGCTGGCTTTTAAAAATGAAAAAGTAGATCTGAGCTGAAAATACAAGTAAAATGTAGGAGAAAGCAATATAGGGGTAGGGGATTAAGAGATACAAAGTATTAGGTAGAAAATAAGCTACAAGGATATAGTGTACAACACAAGGAATATAGCCAATATTTTATACTAAGTATAAGTGAACTATAACCTTTAAAAACTGTGAATCACTACATCGTACACCTGTAATTTATATAATGTTGTACATCAACTATACTTCAAAAAAATAAAATTAAAAATAAATAAATTAAATGTAGAAGAAACAAAGTCACTTATTAAAGAACAGCTCTGAGTGGAACTCTGAATGGATCTCTGAAGTCAGACACCCAAGGTTCAAATCTCAACTTTACCATTTACAAAATCTGTAATTTTAGGTAAATTTCTTAACCTCTCTGTGCCTTAATTTTTTCATCTGTAAAATGGAGATAATGATATTACTTGCCTCATATGTTTGTTGTGTGAATTAAAGTGATACATGTAAAAAACAGGTGTGTGTAATATGCTGTCATCTGTGTAAAAAAGATAAAAGAAGTATGTACTTTATTCTTTCTTGTATATGCATATACTATTTTTGGAAGAATAAATTATTCTGTTAAACTTTACTGCTTCTAGGGACAGAAACTGAATGACAGGGATTGGGAACAGAAGGGAAGTGTTTCATTTTACATTGTTTTGTACTTTTTGGGTTTTGAACCATAAGAATGTATTATCTACTCAAAAAATAAGTATTATTAAAACTTTTTGAAATGCCATCCCCTTCCTTTAGTCTCCCCTACTCACACAGCAAGATTAATGTGCCAGACACACAGCTCTGGTCATGCTACACCCTGCCAGTCAGAATCCTCAGTAGGGCACAAACTCTTCCTAGTGTGACTGCTAAGGCTTTATATGATCCAGGCTCAACGCACCCATCCTATTATTCTTCCAACATCCCCCTTCACACAGTCTGTCTCCAGTCAAGCCTTACTACTCACTCAACTACTTTCCCAGCAGTCACCCTGTTTGGGACCATAGTACCCATAACCCATCCTCACCTTGGTATTTGGAAAGCCCAAAGTTAATCACTTATTTGTGGCTCCTCCTCTGCTACCCAACCGGGTTCTTGGACTCTTTCATGAATAGAAATTGATAAGAAGCCAGATGAGAAATTCAGGCAAAGCTTTATTGGGACTCGTGCTGCAGCACAAGGGAGTGAAAACAAGTAACAAGTGCCCTTGCTCACTCCCTGAGGGGAATGAGTTGACCCCTTAAATGGGGTGAGGGTAGGGGCGGGTCCAGGGGTCAAGCTGGAGGGGTGGCTTGGATGATCTGCCCACCCCCTTGGTGGTGCTGTGTGCAGGGATCATGTGCCGTACCCTGCTTTTGCTCCTGACACCTCAGAAGTGACAGTTGGGCTTTTGGGTTTTTTGTATCCTGTTGTACATAATTTGCCCCAACTGCCCATGTATGCAGTTATTTTTAGTCCCTTGTGCAACCACTGCAGCAAAGGGTCCAAGGCCCCAGGTCCTAGCCTGTCTCACCTCCACACCTCCCATCTCACCCGTTTTCTCTGATTTGTGTCAGTAAACACCTACAAAACCTCCCTGCCCCTACCTGAGCCTGATAACGACCTAGAAGTTCAGGCCTTAGATTGGGGCCCTGCTAACCCAATTTAGACCTGTACCTCTGAAAGGGAGAAAGAACTTTTTGGATCGTCCCTGGGCCAATGGCCTCTTCCACTAAGAAAACCTCAGGAGCAGGAACTTCCCTACCTCCTCCTTCCAAACTAAGCCTTCTCCGAGGTGAAAGGGAAAAGTGGTTAGGCAGATAGGAGGACCTTGGCCTGACACACCATATAGGCAAGGAGGCTGGGACAGCCCCCCTTACCCTCCCACCTGTACATTCTTGCCTTGGCCTCAGGTAGAGCCTCTGAAGAGAAGATAGGGCCAAGGCTGGACTCCAAGCTAACATTAGATTAATTGCCCTCCTTCACCTGCTGACCTCTCTCGGGGCCCAGCTAATGCAGCACCTCTTCTAAGAGTCCACAACTGGGGACTTCTAGAGCCCTCTGCATCTCACCACACAGGGTCTTGATACCACCACTCAGTTTCCCTCCCCCAAAGCAGTCAATGTCAGCAATGCCTTGTTTATCCTTTCAGAGACAGTCCATATCTGTACTAACAGGGCTGACCCCACCCAGCGAGACCCTGCCCACTCCCAGCTCACAGCATAGCATTCAAGAAAGGTCAGCTGGTGAACCCAGAGGTTCTCAAAACCCTTCCTCTCCAATGCTCAGTGAAGAGTTCACCATGTGCAAACTGAAATGAATCCCACTGATCATACAGAAAAACATAAGCTTCACAGTATGGGCTTTCTTAAGACAAGAAGCACAAATACATCTGGGTAGAGTGACACACCCACAGCCATCTCTGGCAGTCAGCTCTCTCTGCACACTGATCCATGTCCTGCTGTCCCACCAGCCCCCAATACCTCATTCATAACCAGTATCAGGCTCCTCATGTCTCTCAACCACACAAGCTCCCTAGATCAGTTGAAAATCAGACATCACCTTCAGCCACCATAACTCACAGCAACAAAGAAGCCCCAAAGAAGAGTCAACAATCAAGCAGCATCTGCTGCCCCATGGCCTGGGGAAGTATGAAGTGGAGCAACAGGAAGAGCAAATTGCTGATAATGTTCACGTGTGATGCAACTTTCCCAAAAGTTGTGCATGAGCATGTGCATGTGTTTATCTATATACATGTCTGTTTATTTGTATGTGAATGAACATTTGTATAGAGTCGATAATGTATATGTAGGCACTCACATATATTAGATGTGTGTCTGTGTACTTGCATGTGTAAACAATTGTGTTGTGGGTAGTGTGTGTATGTTTGTGTGTGTTGTATGTATCTGAGGAGGCTGAGACAGGGCAGAGTTGCTAGACCAGATAAGCAAAGGGGTACCTTTGGCTCTTGACAAACCTAGGAGTGACTCACTGGTGGTCCCTCTGTCCCCTCCTCCCTTCTGTCCTCCTGGGTTGAGAGCATTTTGAGAGTCTGGGTGGATGGCCTTATAAGTGTTGTATCCGGCCCTCTCCCTTAGACTGTGAACACAGACCCTTGCTATTCCCATCAACTTGAGAGCAAGAGCTTTCTGGGAAAGGCCAGATGGTCTCCTGAGGGGAAGTGAAAGGCCCTTGGACTAGATCCCAAAAGGAAGATATATTTAACTGTGGCTGGGCTCTCAAAGGTTTTTGGAGGAGTGATGGAATCGTTATATATCTTAATTGTGATGGTGGTTCCATAATTGTATATGTTTGTCAAAACTTACAGAATTGTACACTAGGAAGAGTGACTCCTAGGACTTCCCTGGTGGCGCAATGGTTAAGAATCCGCCTGCCAATGCAGGGGACATGGGTTCGAGCCATGGGCTAGGAAGATCCCACATGCTGTGGAGCAATTAAGCCCACACGCCGCAGCTACAGAGCCTGCGCTCTAGAGCCCGTGAGCTACAACTACTGAGCCCAAATGCCACAGCTACTGAAACCCGTGTGCCTAGAGCCCGTGCTCTACAACAAGAGAAGCCACCGCAATGAGAAGCCTGCGCATCGCAATGAAGAGTAGCCCCTGCTCACCGCAACTAGAGAAAGTATTCGCGCAGCAGTGAAGACCCAACACAGCCAAAAATAAATAAATAAATAACTTTATTTTTTAAAAAAAGAGTGAATTCTTCTGTAAATGATACCTTAATAAAAAATATGGAAAAGTCTGTACAATTGACAATTGAATGTTAGTATTTTTTTCAGCTGACTATAAACAAAAACATAGTGTCACACTATCAGTTTTCTACGTTATATCAATTTGCCTTTAGTATGATAGGCAAAAAACATAAGAATAATTACATATAGAAAAATTAAGAATACTTAATTACTGAAATGATTAAATTTATAGTAATGAATTGACAGAATTAAAACAGCACAAGACTTTTAACACATCAAGAATTAACTATAATCAAAATAAACTGAATTTCTAAAAAAGTTCAGAGCATTATGTCCTAGTTTATATTTGGGGAACACTTTGTCTTTATTCATACATAGGGAGATGTTCTCTTTTTTGTTTAATGCTCTTTTTTTTTTCTTTCTTAGCTGCACCTTGCGGCTTGCAGGGTATTAGTTCCCCAACCTGGGATTGACCCCAGGCCCTGGCAGTGGAAGTGCCAAGTCCTAACCACTGGACCACCAGGGAATTCCCAAGAAGTTCTTTTAAGAGTACAGTTTAAAAAAAAAAAAAAGAGTACAGTTTAATGTACTCTGTGGGCAAGGAAGAGATATTACTGGGTTGCTGGTAACTGTAGAGCTTGCAAAAGAATTATTAATGATTGTTATTAAATGCAGTATGCTCACAATATATGTGAAATGGTTTGGGTTTTTTCTGAGTCTGAATAAAAGTTCATGAAATTTCAAGACAAGGAGGAGAAGGAAGAAAGAAGCAGATGCCACTCCTAGGGACTGTAAAGGAGCCTGGCTCAGGAGCCAGGAAACCCGAGTTAAAATCCTAACTCTGCAATGCACTCAGATGATGTGACCTTGGTAGGTCCCTCATTCTCTCAAGTCTTCCGCTTACCCAGTTCTACAGAGAAGGCCTTGGCCCTGAGTACAGTTTCCAATAGCTGCATCGAGAGTTCTTTTACTGCTTTCCCACCTCAGGGACCCTATAATTAGAAAGACATCCCTGGGGGACTTCCCTGGTGGTCCAGTGGTAAAGAATCCGCCTTTCAATGCAGGGGACCCAGGTTCCATCCCTGGTCAGGGAACTAAGATCCCACATGCCGAAGAGCAACTACGCCGCGCGCCACAAATACGGAGCTCACATGTCTCAACTAGAGAGCCTGTGTGCCACAACTAGAGGAGAAAAAACCCACACCCACACACCACAACTAGGGAAAAGCCCTCATGCTGTAACGGAAGATCTCGAGTGCCTCAACGAAGATCCCGCGTGCCGCAACTAAGACCCGATAAAATAAATAATAAAATAAATAAATAAGTAAGAAATAAATATTAAAAGTAAGGAACTACTGGTTTTGATTCTCAACTGAACGCCTCTATGATTCGGAGGTGTGCCTGGGCCACCCCTTGGCCTGCTGCCTCAACTCCTGTCTGCCGCCCACTAAGTTTGCTAAGCTCAGGTTGTAAGTTATCCCCATTTGTGCCTCTGACTTTTGGGGACCCTGAGGGTAACAGGCAGGGCTGCCATTCACTATACAGACAGAGCATTGCCCCAGAGAGACCATTCATTGTGGTCACTATTCATTCACATAGTTATTACGACAGTTTTCCAACAGATGGCAGTAAAGTATCTTAAGAAAGAGGCATCTTTTTCTAGTTCACCCCAAATCACAGTATGAACTACCAGTGGGGCTGCATTTTCTCTGCATTGCCCAACATGGTGATGGTCAACAGCAAGACACAGGAAGTAGAACTGGGCCTCACAGAACTAGAAAGTCAAGTCAACATTAGTTGTTCTCTCTCTCTCTCCCCCCACCCCCCCCACCATGGCTTCTTTTAGTCCCTCTGCTCCTTCTTCTCCCTGCCTTTCCATCCTCACTCATCTGTTTACAAATGTCTATACTGGATATATAATAATAGTTGGAGTCAACATTGATTCTTACCTCCTTCTATTACACCCAGGGCGACTTCCATGGGCTTTCTACCTATGCCCAGGACTCTGTATTCAGAACTTGGTTTAATTCTGGGCTGTTGCGGCTTTAATTTTTTTTTTTTTTTTCTTTTGGTTGCCTGGAGGGGCTTGCCTTAATTCCCTGACAGGGATCCAACCGGGGCCCCAGAAGTAAGAGCACCAAGCCCTAACCACTGGACCACCAGAGAATTCCCTTAAAATTCTTAGTAACTTTATCTTTGAACTTGTGTTTTATAAGTGAAGTCTGATGGAATGAAGGAACAGGCCCATGAGCAGATGTTGTATGAGCAAATGCATGTCTGCTGTTCCTTGCTGCCTGATTCCCATACAGTGTCTGCAATATTCCATGGCTGGTGAATTCCGGTGGACCTGTGATGCTTGGGAATTCAGCGAGACTTAAAGCCAGTACAGGGCAAGTATGTTATGTCTACAACTGCATAAGTAGGGGTGCTGACTACCCTGCCAGGGTGTGCTTTCTATTCAAACCAGAACTTGCTTCTAACACAGAAAGAAGGCATCAGCACTCTGAGAAATGCAAACGACTGAGGAACCCTAGCACATTCTTATTTATGTGACTTCCTTGTAGTAGCCAATGACTTGCTAAAAATGGTGACATAGAAGGAAGGGGAAAAACAGGGCAACCCATAGTTCCTTTTCCTTTCAGGCCTTTTTCATTCATCAGTAAGTCCAAGAATGCTGGTAGAATGAGTGCTCATCACGAAGTGAAACAAAAACGGTTGAGTTACTTTTTGTAGTATTTCCAATGTTCGTGGAAGAATAAAGTGAATATGCATGTATGAGCGTCACAGTAGAACTGTATAATTTCGGTGATTCTATATTCAGTTAAATGCTCTTATATTTGCATTTAAAACTGCCACTGCGCAATATAAAGATAAATACAAAATTCAAGCTAATAATTTACAATTTTAATTTTTCTTTGCCTAGACTAACAGTAAACACAAACACCAGGACAAATCAAGAAGACCCTGGAAACAAAGAAAAATGTTTACATTCAAGGACTTTTTTTTTTTTTTTTTTTGGCTGCACTGGGTCTTTGTTGCTGCGCTCAGGCCTTCTCTAGTTGCAACAAGCAGTGGCTACTCTTGGTTGCAGTGCACGGGCTTCTCATTGGGGTGGCTTCTCTTGTTGTGGAGCATGGGCTCTAGGCACGTGGGAATCCTCATTGACAGGCGGATTCTTAACCACTGCGCCACCAGGGAAGTCCCACATTTAAGTATTTTTAATGGCACTAACTTTTTTTCTGCTTTTTGAACAAAGGGCTATGCATTTTTGTTGACTGTGTTCCCCATGCTATACATTTCCTCCGGGTGCGTGACTCATTTATTTTGTAACTGGAAGTTTATGTCTCCATTCTTGAAGTAATACCAGTTGGTTGGGACTGCATCAACCTTCCCTCTCATCAGCAGAGGTCCTGTACTCAAAGAGCTCATGGTTAGTTAAGAGCAAATAGATCTAACTACATTGAGAACACTTAGTCCTTTAACAGCTGTACAAAAATTCCTCATGGAGGAGATTGCCTTGTAGTTTACCGCTGAGATTCCAAAAGATTATCTTTTTTTTTTTGCGGTATGCGGGCCTCTCACTGTTGTGTCCTCTCCCGTTGCGGAGCACAGGCTCCAGACGCGCAGGCTCAGCGGCCATGGCTCACAGACCCAGCCGCTCCACGGAATGTTGGATCTTCCCAGACCGGGGCACGAACCCATGTCCCCTGCATCGGCGGGCGGACTCAACCACTGCACCACCAGGGAAGCCCCAAAAGATTATCTTTTAAGATGGTAGATCCTATTAACCGGTATGCCATTTATTTGTGTCCGGCAACCGGGCTAACGCCTTGTTTTAGTTTCAATTTGTTTGTTTATTCTGCTGTTTTAAGTAGATGATTGTAGCAATTTCAAATAATGACAGTTATATCTTTCCCCTCCAATGTTTACACCTAATATTTCTTTGTCTTTCTTTACAGCATTTGGCCAAGACCTTCAGTATCATGTCAAACTGTAGCAATCGCAGTGGGGATCTTTATTTGGTTCCCAATCTTAAAGAGATTGCATCTAAAATTTTCCATTAAGAATGACATTTGGGGCTTCCCTGGTGGCGCAGTGGTTGAGAGTCCGCCTGCCGATGCAGGGGACGCGGGTTAGTGCCCCGGTCCGGGAAGATCCCACATGCCGCGGAGCAGCTGGGCCCGTGAGCCATGGCCGCTGAGCCTGTGCTCCGCAACGGCAGAGGCCACAACAGTGAGAGACCCGCGTACTGCAAAAAAAAAAAAAAAATGACATTTGGGGGACTTCCCTGGTGGTGCAGTGGTTAAGAATCCGCCTGCCGGGCAGGGGACATGGGTTCGAGCCCTGGTCCGGGAAGATCCCACATGCCGCGGAACAACTGGGCCTGTGCGCCACAACTACTGAGCCTGCGCTCTAGAGCCCGTGAGCCACAACTACTGAACCTGTGCCACAACTACTGAAGCCCGTGCGCCTAGAGCCCGTGCTCCGCAAGAGAAGCCACCATAGTGAGAAGCTTGTGCACCACAACGAAGAGTAGCCCCCGCTCGCCGCAACTAGAGAAAGCCCACGCACAGCAGTGAAGACCCAATGCAGCCATAAATAAATAAATAAATTTATATATTTAAAAAAAGAATGACATTTGCTATAGGTTTGGTAAACAATTTATCAGATTAAAGAAATAACCTTTTATTACTGACTTGTAATAATTACAGTTTTTACTATATATTATATAGATATTGAACTTTATCAGAAATTTTCCTGCATCTACCAAGATAATGTATTTTTTTCTCCTCTTCATGTGGCAAATTACACTGATAAATTTTTCTTATGTTGAACTATCACTATGGTCTGGGACTAAATTTTACTTATTCTTGATGTATTTTTTAAATATAAGAGTTGGATTTAGATATACAATATTTAGAATTTTTGCATCAGTGTTCATAAAAGAAATGAGTCTAATTTTTTTTACTGAATTATTCTCACCAGGTTTTGGAATCAAAATTATACCACTATACTTGCACTTTGAACTGGAAGGCTTTCTGTCTTTTTCTACTCTCTGGAAAAGCTTGTATAAGACAGGAATAAACTGTTCCTTGAAAGTTTGTTAGAACTTACCTGAGAAACACCTGGATTTTGAAAGTGATGTGCCTGTTTACCTTTGCAATTTCTTTTAATACATTTTGGTCTGTATAAGTTTTCTGTTTTTTCTTCTGCCAATTGTGGCATTGTATTTTTTTTAATGTTTTTCTAAGAATTTATCCATTTCATCTAGATTTTCCAATATATATTTATTTCAGAAATATAAAAAATATTCTATTGTGCATAAAGCCATTTCCTCTTCTTCTGTTTGTATTTTATTTATTTGCACATTTTCCCTTTTTGCCTTGATCAGACTTGTCAAACATGACTGACAATCTTTTCAAAGTACTAACTTTTATTTTGCTAATCTTCTCTATTGGCTTTTTGTTCTTTAGTTCATTAATTTCTACTGTTATCTTATTCTTTCTTGTTTTTTTTGTTTTGGGGCTTTGATTTTTTGCTCTATTTCCAACACATTTATGTAATTTGTTTCTTCTTCTTCTTCTTTTTTTTTTTTTTTTTTTTTGGCCACACTGAGCGGCTTGCGGGTTCTTAGTTCCCAGAACAGGGACTGAATCCATGCTCTTGGCAGTGAAAGCGTGGAGTCCTAACCACTGGACCACCAGGGAAGTCCCATCATTTCATTTGTTTTTAAATTACTCTTTTTATTTTGAGATAATTGTAGATTTATATGTTGCCTTGAGAAATAACATGGAAAGATCTCATTTACTTTTTACCCAATTTCCTCCAAAGGCAATATCTGGGAAAGCTATAGTCCAATACCACAACCAGGATATTGACATTGTTACTGTCAAGATACAGAACACTTCTATTACTACAACGATCCCTAAAGTGGTCCTTTTATAGCCACACCCATTTCTGTCCTACACCCACCCTTTCCTTAGTCTCTGGCAACCTCTAATATCTACTCCATGTCTATAATTCTGTCACTTCTAGAATGTTATAGAAATGAACCATATATAACATATTATGACTGGCTTTTCTCACTTAGTATAATTCTCTGGAGATTCATTCAAGTTGTTGTATGAATAAATAATTCATTCTTTTTTATTGCTGAGCCGTATTATCTGGTATGAAGGTGCCACAGTTTAATGGTTCACCCATTGAAGGACATCTGTATTGTTTCCAGTTTGGGGCTATTATGAATGAAACTGTTATAAACATTCATATGCAGGTTTCTATGTGAACAGTCTTCATTTCTCTGGGATAAATGCCCAGTAGCGCAATTGTTGGGTCATATGATAGCTGCATGTTTACTTTTTTTTAAGAAACTGCAAAATTGTTTTCCAGATTAGCTATACTATTTAACATTTCCACCAGCAATGTATGAATGAATGGTCTAGTTTCTCCACATCCTTATCAACATTTGGTATTGTCTCTATTTTTTATTTAGCCACTCAGGTGTGTAGGAATATCTTGTTTTAATTTGCAGTTGTCTAATGATTAATGATGTTGAACATCTTTTCATGTGCTTGTTTGTCATCTGTATATTGTTTCTGGTGAAATATTTGTTCATACCTTTCACCCATTTTCTAATTGCATTGTTGGGTTTTTTTACTGTTGAATTTTGAGAGCTCTTCATCCATTCTAGATACCAGGCCTGTATTGGATATGTGGTGTGCAAATATTTTCTCGCATTCCGTAGCTTGTCTTGTCATCCTCTTAACAAGATCTTTTGTAAACATTTTAAAATCTGAAGTACAATTATCAATTTTTCATTTTATGGATCATGCTTCTGATGACAAGTCTAAGAACCCTACCTAGCTCTAGATAACAAAGACTTTCTCTTATATTTCTTTCTAAAAGTTTTAGTTTTATATTTTACATTTGAGTTTTATTATTAATTTTGAGTTAATTGATATATGTTTTGAGGTTTTTGTAGAGGTTAATTTTTTTTCCCCATGAATGTCCAAATTGCTCCAGCACTATTTGTTAAAAAGGCTATATTTTTTCCATTGAACTGATTTTGCACCTTTGTCAAAAATCAATTGGGCATATTTGTGTGGTTCTCTTTCTGTGTTCTCTGTTCTGTTCCATTGATCTATATATCTGTCCCTCTGCCAGCACCACACTGTCTTGATTACTGTAGCTATATAATAAGTCTTGAAATGGGGAAGAGTGATTCCTCCTACTTTATTCTACTTTTTACCTATTCTAGTGTTATCTATTCTGGTTCCTTTGCCTTTCCATATAAATTTTAAAATAATCTTATCTATATCTACAAAATATCTTGCTGAGGTATTGATTAAACCTATAGATCAATTTGGGGAGACCTGACATCTTTACAATGTTGAGTCTCCCAGTCCATGAAGATGGTAGGTCTCTTCTCTCTCTTTTTTTTTTAAATACATTTATTTATTTAATTTATTTATTTTTGGCTGCGTTGGGTCTTCGTTGCTGCACGCGGGCTTTCTCTACTTGCAGTAAGCAAGGGGTACTCTTTGTTGCAGTGCGTGGGGCTACTCTTCGTTGCAGTGCACAGGTTTCTCATTGTGGTGACTTCTCTTGTTGTGGAGCACAGGCTCTAGGCACACGGGCTTCAGTAGTTGTGGCACGCAGGCTCAGTAGTTGTGGTGCACGGGCTTAGTTGCTCTGCAGCATGTGGGATCTTCCTGGACCAGGGCTTGAACCCTTGTCCCCCTGCATTGGCAGGTGGATTCTTAACCAATGAGCCACCAGGGAAGTCCAGTATGTCTCCTTTCTCATCTAGTTTTAAGCATACAAGTCCTGTATATACTTTGTTAGATTTATACTTAAGTATTTCATTTTGTTTTGAGTGGCTATAAATGGTATTATATTTTTAATTTCAATTTCTATGTGTTCATCGTTGTATATAGAAATTCAACCTTGCTGAACTCACTTATTAGTTCTAGGCACTTTTTTGGTCAATTCCCTGGTATTTTCTATGGAAATTATCATGTCATATGCAAATAGGGACAATTTTATTTCTTCCTTTCTAATCTGTATGCTTCTTTTCATATAAATTTATTTATTTATTCTTGGCTATGTTGGGTCTCTGTTGCTGTGCGTGGGCTTTCTCTAGTTGTGACCAGCGGTGGCTGCTCTTTGCTGCAGTGCATGGGTTTCTCATTGCTGTGGTTTCTCTTGTTGTGGAACACAGACTCTAGGCACGCAGGCTTAGTAGTTGTGGTTCATGGGCTTAGTTGCTCCACGGCATGTGGGATCTTCCAGGACCAGGGCCCGAACCTGTGTACCCTGCATTAGCAGGCAGATTCTTAACCACTGTGCCACTAGGTAAGTTCCTATATGCTTTTTATCCCTTTTTCTGCCTCATTTTACTAGCTAAAACTTGCAACACTGTGTTATATAAATTGGTGAGAGTGGATATCCTTGCCTTGTTCCTGATCTAAGGGAAAACATTCAATCTTTCACCATTAAGTGTAATAACTATTTCTTCTTTAGTTAGCTGTTGTTTTCTATCAAGTTAAAGAAGTTCCTCTCTATTCCTTTTTCTGAACGTTTTTATCATGAGTGGCTGTTGAATTTTGCCAAATGCTTTTTCTGCATCTATTGAAATGATAAATGAACTTTCTTCTTCAGTGTGTTAATATAGTGGATTACATCGATTGATTTTCAAATTTTAATGTTTTTTGTTTTTTGATGTAATTAAAATATTTAAGTGTGTTTAGTCCATCTCACTTTAACTACTGTGCTAGTTGTGTCCCATAAATTTTAACATATAAGATATTCATTATCATTGAATTTCAAATATTTCATAATATCCTTTATGTTTTCCTTTACTACACAAATTGGAATTTTTTTATTATTTGTTTTTATTTTTTTGCCTGCATCAGGTCTTAGTTGTGGTATGTGGGATCTTTGTTGAGGCATGCTGGATCTTCCACCGTGGCACGGGCTCTTTGTTGTGGCACACAGCCTTCTCTCTAGTTGTGGCGGGCAGGTTTTCTCTCTCCAGTTGTGGCGTGCAGTCTCCAGAGCGCGTGGGCTCTGTAGTTTGCAGCACTCAGGATCTAGTTGAGGTGCACGAGCTCAGTTGCCCACCGCGGTATGTGGGATCTTAGTTACCTGACCAGAGTTTGAACCCGCATCCCCTGCTTTGTAAGGCGGATTCTTTACCACTGGAACACCAGGGAAGTCCCACAAATTGGATTTTTAAGCTACCTTTTTGTTATTAATTTCTAACTTCACTGCAGTATAAAGATTGTCTAGGGGCTTCCCTGGTGTGGGAATTCTTAACCACTTCCCTTCGCAGTGGTTAAGAATCCACCTGCCAATGCAGGGGACACAGGTTCGATCCCTGGTCCGGGAAGATCCCACATGCCATGGAGCAGCTAAGTCCATGGGCCACAACTACTGAGCCTGTGCTCTAGAGCCCGTGAGCCACAACTACTGAGCCCACGTGCCACAACTACTAAAGCCCATGCGCCTGGAGCCGTGCTCCACAACAAGAGAAGCCACTGCAATGAGAAGCCCACGCACTGCAACGAAGAGTAGCCTTAGCTTGGCGCAACTAGAGGAAGCCTGAATGCAGCAACGAAGACTCAACGCAGCCACAAATAAATAAATAAAATAAATTTATTTTTAAAAATTGTCTGATATCAATCTTTTGCAATTTATTGAGGCTTTCTCTGTGATCTGTTTTTGTAAAGATTTTGCATGTGTTCAGAAGGAATATGTATTCTTTTTTGGGTGCATAATTCTACATATATATCATACATATATATGCTTTAATTAATTTAGTTTTCATGTATTCAGTATTTGCTCATTTTTGTCTGCTTCTCAGTTTCTGAGAGGGATGTGTTAAAATCTCCAACTGCAATCAATTTATCCATTTTCCCCACAGTTCTATAGGTTGTTGCTTTTTACGTTTTGAAGCTATGTTTTTAATGCATTTACACTCATAATCATTGTATCTTCCACTCTATACTTTTTTCTCAGTATATGTTTATCACCTATGATATTTTTGTCTTTAAGTCTATTTTGTCAAGTGCTCCAGCTTTCTTTTGATTTAGAATTACCTGGTATACCTTTCAATCCTCTCACTTAAAATTTTTGTTTAAATATTCATCTATTATATTCTTTATTTCAATGATTATACATATCATATTTAATATTTTACCTAGTTCTTTATGATTTCTTGTTCTCATAGCATATTAATATCTTTATTATTTTGAATATATTTATTTTTTAACATTTATCTCATCCAATAATTCTGCTTTAAGTATTATACGTTGTTCAATTTGCTGTCTTTCTTTCATAGTGATTGTTCTTCTTAGGTGTCTAGTTGTCTTGGTTAATGATCGTATGTTCTCCTGGTATTAGTTACTCTTTCTGTTAATATCTATCAAGCAGGGACTGAAGGCCGGGTCTCAGTGTCTCTCCCAGTGAATTTAAAGAGAGAGGATGGAGTAAGTTCCAGGGCAGAAAGCCTCAGATACTAGGTTCCTTTGACTGCCACTTTATTAGGCCACTCCTCAGGTCAGGGATTTACCTATAAACTCTTGGAAAGAAACCCCAATGTAGGAGGTAGTCTCTTTAGTTTATGATTCCTAAGTCCTGGATTGGGGTGGGGTCGGGGGCAGGGGTGGAGAGAAGTGAATGTTGAGGGCTGCTAGGCCCTGTGTTCATCAGTTCTTCACCCCAGCAGCACTTTCGCACTATCCTGTTGTTATCCCGGTGATACAGGGAGTCTGGGCTATTATTTAACGCAGGAAGAGAAAAAAATGTAACTTCGAAACATTCAACCCATACTTTCATTTGTCTCCAGTCCTCCCCCATGGCTCTAGCTACTAGCAGTAGTGAGCATACATGTGCAAACACACACAGAGAGTCTCTAAAGCTTTCATTCTCCCCAGAGGTTTCTCATGATGTTTGTGCTTCTCTCTTGCTTCCCTTGTTCCTCTAGGGCTGATTTTGGACACGAAGCCAGCAGGCTATGGTAGTTCACAATCTTGATAGGTAACTTAAGTTTTTAAGAGATCATGTTGGCTGCTGTGTAGAAAATGGAATTTAGAGGAGCAAGCCTGGCAAAAGGCAGACAAATTAGGTTATTGAAGTACTCCAGGTCAAAGGTAAATGGACTTGGACAAACTACAATGCTAGCAATAAAGATGGAAGAAGTAGTTGGATTCAAGAGTTCTGGAAGTACGGCTTCCCTGGTGACGCAGTGGTTAAGAGTCCACCTGCCAATGCAGGGGACACGGGTTTGAGCCCTGGTCCAGGAAGAACCCACATGCTGCAGAGCAACTAAGCCCAGGCTCCACAACTACTGAGCCTGCGCTCTAGGGCCCACAAGCCACAACTACTGAGCCTGCGAGCCACAACTACTGAAGCCTAGAGCCCGTGCTCTGCAACAAGAGAAGCCACTGCAATGAGGAACCAGTGCACCACAACCAAGAGTAGCCCCCGCTCACCGCAACCAGAGAAAGCCCACGCACAGCAATGAAGGCCCAATGCAACCATAAATAAATAAATTTATATTTTTTTAAAGTGCTGGAGGCATAATTAATAAGTTGTGCTGATGAATCGAATTCAGGGTGAAGAATAAAGACTGGCTACTAAGTGTTTGGCATAAAAAACTAGATGTATGAATGGAGCCTTTTTTTTTTTTTTTTTTTTAATGGAGCCATTTTTAGGAGGAAGACTGACAGAAGAGCAAAACTGGGAGCTCTCAATTTTAGACATTTAGCACATTCTTATTGGATAAAACAGCATAAACCCCCAAACTAGGCGAGTTCCCAGGCAGGATCTTCTGCTACTCTCCGCACCCTCAGAATCGGGTTTCTTTTGTCTCTGTCCCATGCCCTGAGAATGTACATCATCAGATGGGCTTCCTGACTACTTCAGTGTCTCATTTCAGGGTCTCTATCACTGTTAAGGGAGAGGATGTGTATGTATGACCTTCAAGCTTTCTGCTCACAGGGATCAATCATTCCAGCTCCTCTCATTTCCCGTTTTCCATTTGTGGCTTTTTGGTTAACGTAAATTCATTTCCCCTTCCTATCAGCATTCCAATTTCTTTAGTCTGGTAACCCCTGGAATGTGAATGCTGAGCAAATGCCTACAAGATGCAGACAGTTGTACTTTATTCATTTCATTGGCAGTAGCCCGACCTCTATCCTGTTATGAGGCCATTCCAGTGCTTCTGGTTCCTAGCCTCCAAAGGTACCAATGAATATCCTTTTGCTCAAGCCAGAGTTGAGTTTTGTTGTTTGCCATCAATGAACCCTGACTAATAATTAATAACTAATAATCAGGACATGAGTGCAGTCTTCCCCAAATGCCCAGCTTCTACAACAGTAACAAATGGGTTAGTGTTTCAGCCCCACCCACTCTCCTCCTCCACTCCCCGAATCAAGCAGCCCTTTGTTTTCTCAGAACCTCTCCCAAATATTCCAAAACCTGCTAGGCTTGTTTTGTTTGTAACCAAGCCTTTCCACACATTCACAGCTGAAGCAAATTGATGTCTAGGGCTTGCTTTAGGCAGCACTTCGCTCAAAAGGTAAGGGATGTATTTCTTTCCATTGCCCAGAACTTTACTCATTGGGCCTCTGAACTCAGTTCCAGCTCGTTTGAACTGATGCCTCTCTTCCCAACAAGCCTGGCTAGAATTGTTATCTAAAGATAACCAGTGTGTCATCCTGCTTCTCCACCCAAATTTGAGACCTAAGAAAGATGATTCAAGAGTCTCTCAGGCCTTAGGTGGAATCTTAGTTTCTACACTTAAACATCACTAAAAATTGCTTCTATAATGTTTGACTCCAGCTAGACCTGATGTTCCAAAATGTATTTGATAGCACCCTTATCACATGACTTGATGAGAAATCTCCCAAGTCTTCATATAGGTAGAGATTATTTTATTTTTCCTATTTTTTGTGTAGCCATAAACTATAAATTCTGACAATTATCCACATTACCAAATACCTTATATAAGGACTCATGCTTACCACTACACTGACATGGGCATCTGCACCTTTGAGACCACGTATAATTCTTGATGACGACGTATAATTCTAATTTTTTTGTATCAATCACTATCCCTTCATCATTTCCAGACTTCACCAGGAATTCCAATTTTCCTCTGCAATATCTATCACTATTTCCTTTCAATATTTCTCTAGTTAATAGTAGCCTATGACCTCAGGGCTCTCCAGAGTAACAGAGTCAATAGGAAACGTTGATATATATTATATATATTTATATAAAGAAATTTCTTATTAAGGTATCAGCTCATGTGATTTCAGAGACTGAGAAATCCCACAATCTACTGTCTGCAAGCTGGAGACCCAGGAGAGTCGGTGGTATAGTTCGAAGGCCTGAGAGCCAATGATGATTCTAGTCCAGGTCAGAAGGCCTGAGAACTAGGACTACCATGGGCAGATCAATGTTCCAGTTCAACCATCAGGCAGAGAGTGAATTCAACTTTCCTCTACCTTTTTGTTCCATTCAGGCCCTCAACAGATTGGATGATGCCCACCCACATGCGGGAGGGCAATCTGCTTTACTCAGACCACCAATTCAAATGCTAATCTCTTCTGGAAACACCCTCAAAGACACACTCAGAAATAATGTTTAACCAGCTATTGGGGCATCTCATGGCCCAGTCAAGTTGACACATTAGATTATCCATCACAAACCTTGACTGGTGTTCTAACATGAATTCCAAAGCAAGCCCCAGAGTGCTGATCCAGTCACCAGGAAACCGTCTCAAAGGTTAAAGTAGGTAGGGGTCTTGACTCAGCACACTATGTCTACCTTGGGCCTGTTAGCTTTCCAGGAAAGAATTCATTTTCTTAAGGAAGTGTAGGTGACGCTGCACAAAAGACCATCTTCCAGACTATAATTTCAGGATGAAGATTCTTATAGATTCACTCTACAGGGTTAAGACAATGCTAAAATGTGACTAGTTTTCCATTTAAAATACACAGACCTGAACAGCGTAATTCCATCTCTCAGCTTCCATAGTTTTACGATTTCAGAGTGGTTTTCAAAAGTCCCCTTAGACTTTCAAGTGGTACTCCAGAACTATCAGTGGCTAACACTGGGTCAATTTCTACTCCCTATCACTCCTTTTTTTTTTTTGAGCATGCCCGCGCAGCATGCAGGATCTTAATTTCCCAACCAGGGATTGAACCTGCACCTCCTGCAGTGGAAGCGTGGAGTCTTAACCACTGGACTGCCACCAGGGAAGTCCTTCCTGGCAGTCTTTATCTAACAGTTCAGTCATCATGACAAGAGTACCCACTTGGCACAGCTCCAGATGTTACATGATAGTAAACCTTAGATTAAGGAGCCCAGGCACCCCCAAAATATAATATAGGAGTTAGTGAGTTCCCCCACCTTCTATTCTCAAAGTACCATCCCTGATAACTCGAAGTGGTCATCAGACTTGATATTATGACTTCTGTTTTTCATACCAAGTATTTCTAGGATGAAAAGTCTCTTCAGAAGAGTCCTTTTAGCCCCCTAAACAATTTCCATTTTACCCTACCTCATATTACTAGCAAAGTAACCAAATGGGAATAGCCCTTGTTCTGTTTTCTCAAGTCTTTCATTGCAAATAAAATGGTTAATTTATTTAAATGAGATAGTGTATGTGAAATCTACATCTGGCACTGTAAGCTATAAAACAAGCTAGACAGGACTTTCCTGGTGGCACAGTGGTTAAGAATCTGCCCACCAATGCAGGTGACATGGGTTCGAGCCCTAGTCCAGGAAGATCCCACATGCCGCGGAGCAACTGGGCCCGTGCACCGCAACTACTGAGCCTGCACTCTAGAGCCCGCGAGCCACAACTACTGAGCCTGCGCATCTAGAGCCCGTGCTCCACAAGAGAAGTCACTGCAATGAGAAGCCCGCACACTGCAATGAAGAGTAGCCCCCACTCACCACAACTAGAGAAAGCCCTCACACAGCAACGAAGACCCAACGCAGCCAAAAATAATAAATTTTTAAAACAAAAAAACAAGCTAGACAAAGCAAAGGCTGCTTAATTTAATATTTTTAGTTAGAAGGGTCTATTAATGTATCTCATTAATTTCAGAGAATCCTATCATGTCTGAGCTGTAAGGAACCTGGACCTTAGAGCTCACTTAGTCCAGATGAGAAAAATGAGGCCTAGAGCTTAAACAACATCCTCCGAAGTCACCCAGCTTAGCAAGTTTTCCCCATGTAAGGAAGAAAAAAGAGAAAGAGCAATAATCAGTAGAGTATTGAAACTGCAATAAGATCCACCTTAAAACATCTAAACAGGGCTTCCCTGGTGGTACAGTGGTTGAGAGTCCGCCTGCTGATGCAGGGGACACGGGTTCGTGCCCCGGTCCGGGAAGATCCCACATGCCGCGGAGCGGCTGGGCCCGTGAGCCATGGCCGCTGGGCCTGCGCGTCAGGAGCCTGTGCTCCGCAACGGGAGAGGCCACAGCAGTGAGAGGCCCGCTGTACAGCAAAAAAAAAAAAAAAAAAAAGTTGCACATGCATGTTGGGGAGAGTCCTAGGACCAGTCAGGTGTGAAAAAAGAAACAAGATAATTCGCTAAATGTAAACAAAGACCCGGAAGGGCTGTCCTATATGTGATTGAAATCACCTCTTTATTGCGCTCCTCATTCAGGAAGCCCACACTTCTTTCCAGGCGTCTATTTCTGCCTGGCTTCTAACTTACTGTGCTCCTCCTCATTAGAGAGGATGCCCATACCCTTTCTCTCTGGGTGTGTATTTCTGCCTTACTTCTGTCTTAAACAAACTGCTTCTCTGTGTGCTCTCCCATACGTTGTGCTGTCTTTAATAAACCTTGTACCTGTTTTTACAGTTTTTGCCTCCTTGAACAAGACATTCTTCCTTTCAAACAGGAAAGAGCTAGGGCCACTTAGCTTCTAGCCTCTAGCCCCTGGTGGTCTGGTGGCTACCATTCCTGGTTTTCATCCAGGCTACCTAGGTCCAATTCCTGGGCAGGGAACTAAAATTCTCTCTTCAGGACTGCTCACTGCTCTCTCTGAGATCAATTCCTTTATAGAGAAATTATATATACAGATACTTAAATAAATGTTTACCTGTACTTACTTACCTCTACAATTTAAATTTTAAATGCCTTAAGATTCTCAAAAGCCAACTATAAAAATTAAAGGTTTAAAAAACAATTTCTTTGTTCTTAGAGGTGAAAATGTGCACAGAATTTCAAAAGAATATTTTTATTCAATGAAAGTTTTTTTAAATACAAATACTTCCATGAAATAAATCCCAAGTGCTACACTTAAGTTTTTCAGTACAATTTATTCTTCTTACATTTTAATTTACATTTATTAAGTGTTTTAGAAATATTACACTCAAAGTAATAGAGCTCCAGAGAGAGGCCATTAACTAAGAGGTGAACAGTTTCAGTGTGTCAACTTCCTAGTTAGCCTGCTCGCCTCCCCACTACACATACTTGCCCTCTGGTGGTTATTACTATGTAGCTGTCTTCAAGATGTGGCTGAAGCTTGAATCTACATCTGGCATCAGGCCAAGTCTGTGAATCCATGAATATAGGCCACCAAATGCATTTAGAGTTCAGCCTGCTGAAGGTTCTTTCTTGACAGACAATGATGATGAATGTGGAAAGACTGGCTATTCTCTTGGGAGAAGAAAATATACCTCACCTTAAGTGACAACTACAGTTTTCTAACAGAAAAAATAATCAGCAAAGGGACAGGATCAATGATAAGGATAGGGAAAATACTCTGAGAATAGAGTAAGTACAATATATACATAATGGAATAGTGAGGCTGCTCCTGAGTCCAAACTCTTATTTTTAAAAGTCTGATAAAAATTTACTCAATTACATTTTATACAGTAATATTTAGTGAGCTTTGTCCAAAAAGGCTATGTTTTGTTTGTAAAAATAACAAAAGCTTTATCACTCAGTCTCTGGTCAATAAGAAAGGAAGAAAACCTTGCTAGAAATAACAATAAATAATTTCACACAAAAGTCCAGGTGACATAAGAATAGTATATTAATTAATATATTTTTTTGTATTTACAATAAATCCATTTGTTAATACTGCAATAGAAAAAATAATCAGTCCACATTATGTAGTAGAAACTGGCTTTGAGGCTGATCATACCTCTCACAATAAAAACATACAAGGATTTCTTCCACAGCTAAAGTACTTTCCAACATGACAGTCTTGGGTGAAGGTAAAACTGACAGAGTACTTTATTCTATGTCCTAGAATCAAGCGATCGAGGCTATTACTGTTAAGCAAGCAGCAAAAAGCTGTTTAGTTTTTCCAGGACTATTTAAATAGTAGTTACCATATGAGAATTTAATTTTACTTTGATATAAAAAGTAAAAACCCTAAATAGGGAAACTGCATTAATCAAAAGCAGCCCCAAACAAAAAAGCCATCACTAGAAATGAAACAAGGCATTCTTATGTATCATGCATAAAAAAGGATAATTACATAATACATACTTTAATGACCAGACTAATAAATAAATGAGGTAAATTTTACAGTCATTGGAACAAATAAACTATATTCAACTACTTGAGTGCTGTACTGACACTGCTTTTGTTTCAAAATATAAAGTAACATAATTAATCTAACATCTAAAAACTGCATACTTTGAATGTTTGCTTTTTTGATACCCTTTTGAGATAGTAAAGGGGAACTGTTTAACAAAATATTATCTGAATATAAATTATCAACACCAATATGATACAATTATCATGTCATTGCCATTTTGTATATGCACAGTGGAAATATTTTGAAAGCTAGGAAACAGATGAAAACAGACTGGTCAGAATTTTAAATTTCAGACCAATCCATGATAATCTAGAACAGAAGACAAAAATAAAATTCACTAAATAGATATAACTTGATATCTTTTCCAAATTCAGTAGTCCACTAAGATGCAATTTCAAAACAAGTCTACTACCTCAAAGGTAAAAAGGAAGAAAATGTAAATCTCTTTTGAGCTTTAGTTTTCAAGTTTATGCTCTGAAAGAAGGCTGACATTAGTCAAAACAGCAGCACTGTATCTTTGCTTTTGAATTTTGTATTTGCTTTTCCTATTTTAGTTATAGTATGGAATAGAGAGAAAAATATTAAATTATTAAGTCAAGGGTAAGTATTTACGGCCAGTTCATGAAATATATTGAGTTAATCAGTTGGGTCAAGAATTTCCTACTATGCTGCTACATTTATTATCTATAGCCTTGGAATAGTAATTTAGGAGATGTCTATCGTAACTACTGACAGCACTTTTCATGGTATACCAATTTCCATTTTTATTTCTTCTCTCCTTTGCCACTTAAATACATTATTTTAACCACCAGATAGGAAATTTTATTTTACAAATTCCTGTTTCATTTACTGAAGAGGTGATTTTAACACATAAACCTGCCAATCCTGAGAGATGATGATGATGAAGATGATAGGAAAACTAAAACCCAGAGGATTATTCACTCAAATTTCTGCTTTAGTTTTTTTTGGAAGATGGCTGGCAGAATAGAAAGAAGAGCCAAAATCATTAGAACAAATACTGAGTTCCAGGAAACAGCTTCCCCTGCTGTTGTAAGCTGGTACAATGTTGTTCCTGCCTTAATTGCTACAAAAGAGGGAGGTGCAACACCTAAAATAGAAAGTAAAAACATATGGTAAAAAACAATCATTTTTAAAAATTAAAATACTGTGTGTATACAATTTCTTCTAAGAATATAGTGATTTACAATTGGAAAATTTTAATTTAATTTAAAGACCCTCAAGTTTATTTCCAAATAAAGAATTCAGTCTTTCATAATCACCGCTTAAGGATAATGAATTTAAAAACACAAGGAAAGTCTCCAGAAAATAATTTTACAAAATTTATCAACAGCCTTAAAAAATGAATGTGCTATGATCCACCAATTTCAACTTTAGGAAATATTAATGTATATGAACAAAGATCTAGTCTCAAGGATGCTCATCAAAGAATTATAATAATAAAAATCTGGAAACAATCTAAGTCTTCAAAAATAAGATTGAGTAAATTGTCATTCACCCTTGATAGAGTATACTTAAAAATGAGTGGTAGGAGATACTCAGAAATGGAAAGATACTCAAAATATATGAGTAAAAAGAGCAGTTTATACAAAAGCATGGTGGAACAGCCACATTTTATTAAAAGCCAGAACAAACTGGAAAAATTACTTTAGCCAAAGCTGAAGTTAACTTTATCTCTAGGTATTTCATCTGTAAAATAAGGAGACAGTACAAAAATTCTCTCTTCTGATTCTATAAGTGTAATATTATTTTACAAAATCCAAAATTACCCCTGCTAAGATTTTTTTCCCCACTTTTATAGAGAACCTGCTAAGATTTTTAAGTTTGTCTATAAATTTTTCTAAAAATAGCAATAAAAAATTAAGTATTATCGTAAAGCTTTAACAGTCAATACTTGAGGAATCTGCTCATTTTGTTGGTATCTAAACAATTCACCTTAAATTTGGAAGAAAAGCAGAATACTCTTACTAAAGAACTATCAGAATTCACAAATATATAAATGAATCTTTACACCCACTGATTAATTTCAAAATTAAGTGTTAGCTCCTTGAAAGCAAGAAACTTCTTGTTCATCCTTGCTTTCCCTCAAACTTTCAGTAATGCCCATAATAAGTTCTATGTTAATAAAAAGATAGGATCAATTTTCTATTGAAAATTAAAGTTCAGTATTTCAGTACCTGATTAGAAGACAAAGGAGAAAGTACTCAAAAAAGGCATCTTCAAATTTTTTTTTTCTCTCCACTGAGGGAGAGAATGGAGTTAAAAAGTCCTGCTTAATTCTACATGATTAAAAAAATATCCAGCAGAGAGTGCTCTTGTTTAAAAAAAAAAATTTAAATCAACACAATCCAACAAACATTTCCGAGCATCTATTTATATGGGCCAGGCTCTGTGCCCACCAGTTATATATGGTGCTGGCATGCCTGCAAAGAGCACAAAATCTAGCCCAGCTGGACACTGCTAGACATGTACACAATGAGTTCTAACACAGCATGAACCAGAGGGCTTACCTAGAAAAGTGCCAATAAAAAAAACTTTCAATGGCACGTTTATCACAGGAGATGTAATATTAATAAACCAGTTAGGCAGAAATGGTGTTATTCTCAAAAATATAATGTAGTTAATGAGATGTTCTCTATGACGTTCAACCTGTCACAAGAAAGAAACAAGTTAGGATCAAGATAAAGCCAAGCCTGAAAATAAACTGATTATAAAATACCTTATTTCAAATTCTTATCCCTGATAGCTCAGCATTTACCCAACAGAAATGATCAAATAAGGAGCTTGAAAATGACAATGAACTGCTTATCAAATGTTCATTACCAGAGCTAAATAACATCAGATGAAAGTTTTTAAGATTGTGCTTATAGTGTAATGTTATACTACTAAAGATGGCTCTACATCAGCCTAGATAATATGGCTCAACAACATTTTAAACCTAAAAAGGCAAAATTAAATTTATAACTATATATAAGATAGATATCAAATGACCAACTTTTTAATGCCTTTAACGTCCTGTAATATAAAGGGCTAGTATAGTACATCAATAAACCTGGCCTCCAATTTAAAATTCAGATAATCTTTATGTTAATGTACTTCACATGAGTGAATTCATTCATCATTGATAAATGAGGTTAAACAAGCATATAGAAACATTTAGCTGACTAAATAAAACCACTGATTACAGTTTATACTTCCTAGATCTTGCTACACAAATAGTGATTTTGATTTTGGACAAAATGCTTAATTTCTCTTAATTTCCTAACCTGTAAAACAAAGGGGTAACTTTCTAAAATTCCTCTGATTTAATAGTCTGCTTCTTCTGATTCTTTATAAGAATAAGATTCTTAGCAGTACTATGCTAGACTTTCCTGGGCAGTAGACCTTCTATTTATCACTGCTAGTCTTTGCAGAGACCCTAACGGAAGATAAGTTCTTCCCACTGATGAAATGCATTAAAAGAGTTGGCTGATACAAGTTTTTCAGAGACCCACTGACAGCATCCTGCACCAACACAAAACAGGTGAGGTGTCTAAATATATGGATGCCTTTACATTGACACTTTGACTTTTGTGCTCTGATTGAAGTTATTAGGAATAAAGAATTAAGATTACTGTTACAAAAACATCATATTTGAAATTATTAACATTCATTAATTGCCTACCACTTAATTTTCAAAAGATCATTTTTATCAAAGCCCTGAGTCTGAGTTAATTTATGTAGATATTATACACTGACCCCCCAAGTAGCCAAAGAATTACATCAAATAATTTAAAAATACATGTTTACCTGCTGTGACCATTTTACTGCTTTCTCAGTTAGGTATTTATAGACAACTGGCCTCCCAACTAAATAGGAGAGCATATAGCAGAATGAGGCACCGAGTCCAGAACACTACAAAATAACAAGAACTCATAAGCACTTTGTACTTTTCCATCTTATTCACATGGATATATATTCACCTAAGGCAAACCTCAACTAGTTTCTTTCTTTTGGGGTATGGGGTGGATACTCTGCGTAACATCTCTTGAGCAGAGCAGAAGAACCCATCTGATCTAGTCCTTTCTCTGACCAAATTATAACTAAAATGAGACCAGCTAAAACAAACTGGCACTTGTGATTAAACTTAGTGACGATATCCAAATAGTTAATGTTAGCCAATAGCCTATGAATAAAACTTCAAGAGCAATATTTTTTCAATTCCTATGCTTGAAAACACCACCTCCTGCCATGGGACTTAACTCCTTGGGCCCACCAACATTCTTGGACTATCTGAATTACAAAACAGTATAGAAAGCAAAGGCTAGAACAGAGCCTATAAATGCAATTAAGTCTATGATAACCCTGTTCTAGAAAAAAGCCAAACTATAACATCTCCTTATGGAGGGACTTAACAGATATTACTGTAACATTAACCCCCTTTTAAAACTAATAAGTCTATGCTTCCAGAGACTAGTGGGACTAGGATGCCATCTGCATTCCCATCATTCTATTTAAAGTTATTTCTTTCTAGTCTCCCGATTTCATTTTATATACTTACCAAACAAACAAGAAATAAGGCTAGTGGAAAGGGATAAAGAAACCCTGAGAGTATACTGAGAAATATAGAGCCTGGAATAGCAAATGTTTGCAAGCTGTTAACTTCTAAGTTAAGGATTAAAACATAATTAAATGAATTTTTAAACCACAAATCCAACAATCCAGAAAAAAAGTATCAATACAGAAATTAGATGTTAATAAGATTATATCCATATTTCAGTATTAAAAAAAAGTAAAATTATACCCAAAGTTTAAAAAATACATGATTCTACAGCTGCAATACCTTTATAACCATTTACTAACATTATCGTAAATCAATGCTAATTAGAGTGTGTTACTAAGAGAAAACAAAGACAAATACTGAATGTGTACCAGATAGAGAGGAACTGGGCACTTCAGGGGAAGGGGGGAGGGGGGGACACGGGGCAGAAAAAAGGAAAGAGAACAGAAGTCTTCAGTAATCTTGTAAATGACATGCTTCTCTAATGCACTGGTTTTTTTTTTTTAAAAAAAGGGCTCTTTTTTAAAAAAATTTATTTTTGGCTGCATTGGGTCTTCATTGCTGGGCGCAGGCTTTCTCTAGTTGTGGGGAGCGGGGGCCACTCTTTGTTGCAGTGTGCGGGCTTCTCATTGCGGTGGCTTCTCTTGTTGTGGAGCATGGGCTCTAGGCGCACGGGCTTCAGTAGTTGTGGCACGTGGGCTCAGTAGTTGTGGCTCGCAGGCTCTATAGTGCAGGCTCAGTAGTTGTGGCGTACGGGCTTAGTTGCTCTGTGGCATAGGGGATCTTCCCAGGCCAGGGCTTGAACCCGGGTCCCCTGCATTAGCAGGCGGATTCTTAACCACTGCGCCACCAGGGAAGCCCCTAATGCATTGGATTTTTACTCTCAAATATTTTTAGGAAACATGATTTCTATGGAAATACAGGTACAATATAATGTATAATAATTACTATTTCTAATTTAACTTTTGGACATTTACTTCAACTTACTACTCATTTAAAAAAGAATAAGGGTTACAAAATATAGTAAAGTCACAAATCTTATTTTTAAAACAGAATTATGTTTTTTTCCTGCGTCTCTCTAGTTCCTAGTTTTGGCCTGGACCTCTGCATCACCCATAACGTGATTTACTTGTAAGTCAGACAGACTGAGTGAATTCCTTCAACATCTCTCCCTTCTACTTTAAAATTTCTATCTTTACCCATCCTTCCTTTTTTCCTCTAGTTTCCACTTTACTCTTGTTTTCATTTCACTCTCCTTCTTCCTGAGTTCTTTTATCTTTAACTTCTTGCTCTTGCACAGATCCTTTCTGTATAAAACCACTCAGATGCCTACACACTAAAGAAAACCTAGGCTTTTCCTTGAGCAAGGTATCCTATCCAGTTACTGCCTCTCATCTTCACTGCCTCCCTTGCAACCTGGCTTAACCAACCCTCACTCTACTGAAACCCCCTCCTGGACAAAAGTAATGACTTTTTCTCTTGCATAGGATTAAACATCCTTCAGTGTAAAACTCACCTCCAGTGAACTGTATTTTTCTTCTGTGTTACAGATCATTACTTCTCTAGTTTTTCTCTTCTCCTCACCCTCAAACCTGAGATTTCTCTAACATTCTGTTAGCTAATCTCTCACTTTTCTTTGATAAATTCAGTCATTTCCATGTATATGGATGTACACATGGCTTCAAGCATATGGTGACAGATAGATAGGTAGATAGATAGATAGATATGTAGATAGATAGATGATAGATAACTTTGAATTCTCTATCTCTGATTCAACTTTTCTAATCAAATACCAGTCTCAAATTTCCCAGCAGTCTACTGGATGCCTCCATTAAAAATTTAAACTTAGTTATTTCAGGGCTCTTTAGAATCTTTTAATGGAAAGTCTCAAACACATATGAAAGTAGAGAAACTAGTATTATGATGCCCTATATTCCCATATACAGCTTCAACAATTAACATACAACCAATCTGGTTTTCTCTATATCCTTTACCTTTGATTATATTGAAGCAAATCCAAGACATATCATTACATGTACAACTACATTAATACCTTTAAAAGATAAGGATTCCTTTTCTTTTTAACACAACTATAATACCATTGTCAGAGATTAATTAACCAAAATTCCTAACTATCATAAGTAGCTATTGAGTGTGCTCACAATTCCCAAGAGAGTCTTAATTTTTTTTTTTTTTTGGATAGCTGGTTTGTTCAAATCAGGACAAAAAAGGTCCACACATGGTATTTGCTCTCCACAGCACTTAACTACAGGTTTGGTTCTTTTTTTTTGGTCTTGTTGAAGAAACTGGGTCATTTGCAGGATTTAACAATTTTTGAACTTTGCCTATTGTATCCCTTAGGGTGGTTTAATATGTTCTTTTGTCATTTTTTTAAAATTAATTTTTATTGGCGTATAGTTGATTCACAATGTTGTGTTAGTTTCTGCTATACAGCAAAGTGAATCAGTTATACTTATACCTATATCATTCCGCTGTCATTTACCTTATAGTGTTAACAAAGCCATTCTCTCTGCATGGGGATATAATTTGACCTTAACTTTCCAGCTTTGTATAGATTTTTATTTCTTTTCTCTAACACTGAAAAATCTTGGTTCTTAATGTCATAAACATAATTAGCTATTTCCTTTACATACTATTAAGTATATATATACACACATATATATACACACATGTGTGTATATATATATATACTAGATACATTAATATCACATATTTTAAAATTTCAGAACAATATAGCAACTGAAAATAGTTTAAGATTTCTTTCAAATCTTTTGTCCTTAAGATTTATCCCAGAAGGGACACACAGCCAAATTACTTTTTTCAAGGGAAAAATTTGAAATAATTCTTCTAGATAGTCAAATCCCCATCAACTCAATATATTGTTAAATTTGTTTCATTTTGCTTTAGATTGTTTAATTTTTTTAAATTTTGTTAAAATATACATAACATAAAATTTACCATCTTAACCATTTTTAAGTGTATGGTTCAATAACATTAAGTACTTTCACACTGTTGTGCAAGCAATCTCCAGAACTCTTCTCATCCTGCAAAACTGAAACTCTATACCCCTTAAATAACATTCCCCCCTCCCACCTCCCCCAACTCCCTGACAACCATCCTTTTACTCTCAGTCTCTATGAATTGGGCTACTCTAGGTACTTCATGTAAGTGGAATCATATAGCATATCTTTGTGATAGGCTTAGTTTGCTTAGCATAATGTCCTTAAAGTTCATCCATGTTGTAATATGTTTCAAAATTTCCTTCCTTTTTAAGGCTGAATAATATTCCATTGTATGTATATACCACACTTTGTTTCATTCATCCATTAAAGGACACTTGAGTTGTTTCCGCCTTTTGGCTACTGTGAATAATGCTGCTATAAACATGGGTGTGCAAGTATCTCTTGAGACCCTGCTTCCAATTCTTTCAGGTATACACCCAGAAATGGGACTGCTGAATCTTATTTTTAATTTTTTGAGGAAATGCCATATTGTTTTTCACAGCAGCCAAACCATTTTATGCTCCCATCAACACTGCACAGGGATTTCAATTTCTTCATATCCTCACCAACACTTGTTACTTTCTGGTTTTTTTTTTCTTTTTGATTAGTAGCCATCCTACTAACGGGTGTGAGGTTACTTTAGATTTTTAACATTTCTGTTTCTGTTTTCAATTTGATTTAATTGGTTTTATAATTACGTGAAATATTTATTTGGTTCTAAAGTCAAATCTATACAATAAAATACACTTAGAGAAGTTTCACTTCCATCCCTGTTTCATCTCTCTCCATAGGTAAACATTTTTATTCGTTTTTAAAAATATCCTTTCTTTTGTCATCCACAGCTCAAAAGTCCTCAACGACTATCCAATACCAAATCAATATTCTATATTCCTTAGCCTGTACTCAAACTTCTCTACAATCTGAGTGCAATGTCTAGCCTACCTTCCTAAACTTATTTCTCAAATCCTCCCCTTCTCACATCCTATATACCAACAAAACTGGACGACTGATCACTTCCTAACCATGCCCTGTGCTTATAAGCTCTGATCTAGACTTGCTTTGTCTAGAATGACTATACCGTATCTCTATCCATAATTCCCATTATTCCAGATGGAAATAGTTGTTTTGGTTTTGAATGCTTAAAACACTAGATTGTACTTAGCATATAATTAGTACTTTCTGGTTAAATGGATGAAAGCTAAAGTTAAAATAAGTAATTATAATGTAAAAAGTAATTAACATACAAGAGTTTGAAATAGGTGTTACCAATGAAAGTACTAGTACTGCACTGCTGAATACAATGGCCACTAGCTACATGTGGCTGTGGGGAAGAGACACTAAAATGTGCCAGGTCTGAACTGAGATGTGCTATGAGTGTGAAATATACACATTTTAAAGAATTGGTACAAAAAAAAGAATGTGAAATAGTAATAATTTTTATGTGGTTTCATGTTGAAATGATATCTTTGACATTTCAGTTCAAGTAAAATGTATTAAAATTAATTAAAATTAATTTATTCTTACTTTCCTTAATGCGCTAACTAGAAAATTTTTAAGCTGCATGTAGCTCACATTATACTTCTATTAATGAGCGCTGTACTTATTATACGCCCAAAGATAAGTCTTCTCCTTTGTTCACTGAGTTTAAAAAGTACCTTTTTAACACTCAGAGCTTAAGATTCTAGAGTGTAAAATAAACAGAAAATTATAAGAAAATATATAGATTTAACAAATTATCCTATAAAAAATCTAAAACAGGGGCTTCCCTGGTAGTGCAGTGGTTAAGAATCCACCTGCCAATGCAGGGGACACAGGTTCGATCCCTAGTCCGGGAAGATCCCACATGCCATGGAGCAACTAAGCCGGTGAGCCACAACTACTGACCCTGCACTCTAGAGCCCACAAGCCACAACTACTGAGCCCATGTGCCACAATTACTGAAGCCCACATGCCTAGAGCCCAAGCTCCACAACAAGAGAAGCCACAGCAATGAAGAGTAGCCCCCGCTTGCCGCAACTAGAGAAAGACGTGCAAAGCAACAAAGACCCAATGCAGCCAAAAATAAATAATAAATTAATTTTTTAAAAATCTAAAACAATGCAGAATCACTACAATACCTTAATTATTAAGCAAATAGTAACCATATGCAATAAAACCTGCTGAATTGACAATATTAACCAATGATTCATTTAAAATTGAAAATTTTAAACCAAATGTATTTTATAATAATAAACCTATTCCTATCCTTTTTTAAAAAATATATTTATTTAATTAATTTATTTGGTTGTGCTGGGTCTTAGTTGTTGCATGCATGTGGGAGCCAGTTCCCTGACCAGGAATCAATCCCGGGCCTCCTGCACTGGGAGCGTGGAGTCTTAACCACTGCACCACCAGGGAAGTCCCTATTCCTATACTTTTAATTCACTTTCTACAAGTCACTTTCTTTTTTTCTACTAATTTACATATGGATATTAAGACAACTAGGCTACAACATTTATTCTGCCATAGATGGTCTAGATTCACTTATGCTAACTGGCTCTCTGGCCCTGTGGATGGGTATCCCCTTTATCCCTCAGCTATGAATCCTTCCAAAGCTAGGGGGCAAAATGGGGCAGAAAAAGATGACTTTCCAAAGTAAATAGAAACTATATGCCTCATTCACAAAATGTTCACAAAAACCTTACAAAAGACAAATGAAAGGGCTGAACCAAATGTTTCTTATTTGGGGAAAATTTTTTTTTTCTATGGTACGCAGGCCTCTCACTGCTGCGACCCCTCCCACTGCGGAGCACAGGCTCCGGACGCACAGGCTCTGGACGCACAGGCTCAGCGGCCATGGCTCACGGGCCCAGCCGCTCTGCGGCATGTGGGATCCTCCCAGACCGGGGCACGAACCCTTGTCCCCTGCATCGGCAGGCGGACTCCCAACCACTGCGCCACCAGGGAAGCCCTGGGGAAAATATTTTTTATGGTTAAAGTTTATAAATGCAAAATAACCTACAAGCCTAACACTTTAGTTTTTACAGATAAGTGATGAAATGGGAAGTAGGAAAAGGCAGCAGGTGTGAATTTCTTAGAACAGTCAGTATATAATTAAATTACTTTACAAATAACTGTTCCAAAGAACTGTGGAAAGACAGGTGCATAATAATCATTCTTCAAATTACCCCCAAATTTGAATTTTTCTAATAAATAGGGAGGATAATGACAAAGTGCCCACACATAGCACACTATCTAAATATAAATGTTATCTTCACCAGTTGGGTAAAGGAGTAATGTTTGTATTAGCAGCAAAAGCTATTATAACCGTACTTGTCACTAAGTTGTTTATGCCAGGAATAACTGGTCCAATGTGTTTTAAGTATACACTCAAAACATCTGCATAAGGAGGTAAATACAGGAACATCTATATGTTAAATACATAATATCTAATCCAATAAAAATCCAAGAAAATAAAATGCTATTGAATTTTATGAGAAAAAAATTTTAGCTGAAAAGTTCAAAAAACCAAAAGAAATTCAGGAAATAAGAGAGGAAGCAAGAATAGAAATATTTTGAGAGAATTAACAAAATAATTAATATGCCTTTCAGAAAGCTGATTTGGAAAAGGAAAATGATTACCTTTACAACATCAAGAGTTAATGTCGACATTTCTCCAAAGAAGATATACAGATTGCCAACAAACACATGAAAGGATGTTCAACATCACTAATTATTAGAGAAAGGCAAATCAAAACTACAATGAGCTATCACCTCACACCAGTCAGAATGGCCATCATCAAAAAATCTACAAACAATAAATGCTGGAAAGGGTGTAGAGAAAAGGGAACCCTCTTGCACTGTTGGGGGGAATGTAAATTGATACAACCACTATGGAGAACAGAATAGAGGTTCCTTAAAAAACTAAAAATAGAACTACCATACGACCCAGCAATCCCACTACTGGGCATATACCCTGAGAAAACCATAATTCAAGAAGAGTCATGTACCACAATGTTCACTGCAGCACTATTTACAATAGTCAGGACATGGAAGCAACCTAAGTGTTCATCGACAGATGAATGGATAAAGAAGATGTGGCACATATATACAATGGAATATTACTCAGCCATAAAAAGAAATGAAATTGAGTTATTTGGTGAGGTGGATAGACCTAGAGTTTATCATACAGAGTGAAGTAAGTCAGAAAGAGAAAAACAAATACCGTATGCGAACACATATATATGGAATCTTAAAAAAAAAAATGTTCTGATGAACCTAGGGGCAGGACAGGAATAAAGATGCAGATGCAGAGACTTCCCTGGTGGTGCAGTGGTTAAGAATCCGCCTGCCAATGCAGGGGACACTGGTTTAAGCCCTGGTCTGGGAAGATCCCACATGCTGTGGGGCAACTAAGCCCGTGCACCACAACTACTGAGCCTGCGCTCTACAGCCCGCGAGCTACAACTACTGAGCCCACATGCCACAACTACTGAAGCCCGCATACCTAGAGCCCATGTTCCACAAGAGAAGCCACTGCAATAAGAAACCTGCACACCACAAGGAAAAGTAGCCCCCACTCGCCACAACTAGAAAAAGCCTGTGCATAGCAATGAAGACCCAACACAGCCATAAATAAATAAATTAATTAAATAAATTAAAAAGATGCAGACGTAGAGAATGGACTTGAGAACACAGGGAGGGGGAAGGGTAAGCTGGGACGAAGTGAGAGAGTGGCATTGACATATATACACTACCAAATGTAAAATAGATAGCTAGTGGGAAGCAGCTGCATAGCACAGGGAGATCAGCTCCATGCTTTGTGACCACCTAGAGGGGTGGGATAGGGAGGGTGAGAAGGAGACACAAGAGGGAGGATATGGGGATATTTGTATACATATAGCTGATTCACTTTGTTATACAGCAGAAACTAACACAACACTGTAAAGCAATTATACTCCAATAAAGATGTTTAAAAAAAAAAAAGAGTTAATGTCTTTCATTAACCAAGAAGATTATAAAAATATGTTGGATTAGAATAAAAGATACAAAAATTAGAAATTAACGTCCACAAATTGGAAGGCTAATCACCAGTTGCATAGGCAGTTTGAAAATATGTAGAAAGAATAAAGCAATTTTCCTGTCTAGTTAAAATACAACATATATTTCTATATAAAACAAAGAAATACATACTAAGAACTGTAAAAAAAAAAAATTCATATCCTTTACATGACTAGTTACTCTCATAGGATTTTTTACCAAGAAAACCATCAAATGGAAGAAAAAAATCATGAGCAAATGATTCATAACACAACATCTAGAAAAGTAAAAATTAAATACAAATTATATCTTCAAACCTAAGGGAATTTTTTTAAATTTATGGTATGGTGATTATTAATTCAAAATTATTTAAATTAAGACAATCAATTAACTAATAAAATAATCCTAAATAAAATGATTATCTTGAATAATACAAAGGAAAGAAAAAAAGTTTATAACTGAAATAAGCAGAAAATAGAAAAACTGGTAATAAATATTCAGAAATGACAACTGACTTGAAGAGAAAGGATTAAAGTGAGAATTTTTTCATTCTCATTTTTCAATATTTTATTTAAGGTTATACTGCATTAAAATTTTTTAAAAGGAAAAATAGTTACATATAACTGAGCAGCAGATCTTTTAAAACCTTTTTCTTAAACAAAACTAGAAAACATTTTTCAGTTAAAAGGATACAAAATATATGTAGCAAAGTAAGCTACAAGTACTTGAACATAAAAGGTGTCCTTATATTTGGATAAAACTTTTCCTAGAGCCTTGGCATCATCCATATCTCTGGGAACCTTCATATTCATTCTTTCTTCTCTAAAGAAATAAAGTGAAAAAAAATTTTAAATAGAAATTTGCCAAGATAATTCATATCAAAGTCAAGTTCAAAACATGAAGTTCTATCCAAAATGATTTGATGCCTTGATCTGTAATATGCTAAGCATAAATTCACAAAATTTAAGTTCAAAGTCTATAAATTATTTGTTTTTTAATGTTTTAATATAATTTCATGAGATATGTAATCCATTTGAAAATTCAGGATGACCCAAACTAAAGGTTAAAAAGCATTTGCTCAAACACTGGAGTAAATTTTGAATTAAGAAATGAACCACTGATGTTAGCATATTTAAAACATACTGAACATCATTTTGGGTAATCCTCATGATAAACTGAAGTCAATAATCAATTACAACTGAAATTAAGTAAAAATTTCAATGAATTTATAGTTCACATCTTTTCTTGAATATCCCAGCTCAAAGTTCAGATAAAAACTTAAAACACTTGTCACTTTCTATTAATTTTACTTTATATTTGGTGCCTTGTTTGGAACTGAATGTTCTGTTTATAAAAGCCCCAAATAATCATCTTTGTGTTTAATGTATATTGTACCCATTTATTGTACCCAGTTGTTTACATGATGAAATTTAACTAACCTTGCAAAACAATGACAGAATGTTGTTTAAGTCCTATAAAAATAGCAGGTGAACTAAAATGGGTTTTCTCATTTATAAATTTAAAAGCTTAAAAAAGCTCTTTATAGGCGTGTGCATGCATCTCACACATATACACACATCGAAAGAAATAGGCAGAATATAAAAGATTTATAACAGCATATTATTATACGAAAGTGTTATATTTCTTAGAGCAGATTGGGATCCAAAACAACCTTTATCTACACTCTATGTTCTTTCCCTCTTTCAGTCAGCTCTTTATTTCCTACTCCTTTGATTAAAAAGAGAAAAGATCTAAAATTCAATGATACTAATATTAACATAACAATATAACATGCTATCCTCCCAAAGGCATTTACATTCACGTAAGAAATCAAAGTATTAAAATAAAAATAAGTTTAACTATAAAATTTCAAGCATAAGAAAGTGTTAATGAAAGAAATTTAGAGGAAACAGGAACTTCCTTATACCCTGAAATCACATTTCACAGTTATCCATCACCACACCAAGCTGGCCCTGGTTGAAAGTCTAACTACATTTTAGTAGTCTCTGATGTAATCTATCATTACCCAAGGGTGTTGTTATTGTGGTTGAATAACCCAGGGATATTTAATCCTCATAAAGTATGTTTCAGGTCTATAATCTTTTCCCTAAAATTCAAAAACCTCTGAAAACCAAAAGTTCTTTATAATCTGTCAGCAAAAATTGACCCACACTTATATACAGTTTTTCATAGTCTTCTATAATACAGGTTTCACTGTAAAAATATTAATGTATTTGATTATGGGGTGCTACCCCAGATCCTGCTGGAGATACTACATAATATACAGTATTTATTCCATGTTATCTTTCCAAAATAGAAAAGTCCTAAATTCTGAAATACGTTTCACTCCCAAGGTTTTTGTTATGGAATTGTGGCTGTATACTAGATAGACAAGTTTTTCTACAAAGTGCATTTGACAGTGAAAAGTACCTATTCAAACCATGTCATTTCTATAAAACAGGGAAGAGAAAAAGAGCTAGGAGACAGAGATGTGGTGCGGAAGTAAATGGATGAATAGAGGCAAACAAAAAATGGTGACACGGAAAAGTAGGAAGGGAGAAAACAGGGATGGAAAAAGGGATAAAGCAGAGAAAAAGAGCATCAGTATTTCTCAAACTGCAGGTCAATATCTATTATGGACTGCAATATAAATTTACTTGGTCACTACTAACATTAAAAAATAATATGCAATAAATTTATTAATGTGGCTATGTTTTTCAACATAGCCATTAGAAAGATGCCTTAATTAGAGGAGCAGAGCTAGGAGAACCTTGCATAGAAAATCAAGAAATATATTTGGAAAGAAGTATTTAAATTACAGTGTCAATATGAACTTGCTACAAGCCATGAGAGCTGACACACAATTATTATGCCAGTTCTGTTCCTTAAATTAGTTGAACTTTCAATGCACGTTCATCTCTATAAATGTCAACATTTTCCACTTCTTTCAGTATACTTACTCACTAAGCTGAGGAAAATTTTTATATACCAAAAACATAACAAAAGCTGCAGATAAGAAAATGGACACCAATATAAGAAGCGACATTCTTGCTGACCCAGCTTCTGCACAGGCTTTCTCTGAAAAAAAAAAAAAAATTATAATTAAGATAAATATAGAGGAAGACAGTATTCCAAGCCAGTAAATAATTTCCTGAAAGGTTTTCCTCCCAAGAAACTGTTCACACTTTTGCCCAGAACACTGTAACATTAAATTTTAAATACTACCATATTTGATGTTTATTAACTGGCCATAGTTCTTTGCAGGGATATATGCATTTTAGAAGCACAGAAAAACAGAACACCAGAATTTGTAGCACTGATTTGTTGATAAGCCAAAGGGGAAAAAAGGGCATTGCTCTAAATGCTATCACTGACTTTCAATTTTATATATCTATATTGGGAGATAACAGCATAGGCAGAATGGCCTCTTAAGAAAAATGAGGTAATCTGGCAATTACTTCAAACTGTCATGAGAAAGAACCCACAGATTCACTAATGCAACTGATGAATGTTACACTTTCTCTTTACACCAAGGGCTTCAGGATATAGTTGAACCTCAAATGTTTTGGGTGGCTCTGTCTGTGACTCCAAGAATGGGAGAATATGTTTGCATTCTCCAACAAGGTAATCTTAGTGTTATCTTAAAAATCATATGCAAGTGGGCGGAGTCAAGATGGTGGAGCAGGAGAACACTGAGTTTGCATCTCCTCACAACTAGGGCACCTACCAGGTGATGGTGGGGAACTTTGGACACCTAAGGGAACAGGAGGAACCTGCGAGCGACCGGGTAGGACATGGGGGGGAGCGAGGGGGGAGGAGAAATGGAGGCAGGAGGGACTGGCACCCCTGAGGGGCGCCTGGGGGAGAGGAAGGGTTCCCACGCCTGTAGGGGCCCACTCACAGGGAGGGGATCAATGGGGATGGGGAGAGACCGTCAGGGGAGCAGAGGATTGGAAGGGAACGTGGCCAGCGTTTCCCCCACCCACTCAGGCCCCAGGGAGCCTGATGAAGTCCCAGGGCTGATCCTCCACCCTCCGAAGCCCCCTCCATCTGCGTGGGTCCTGGGGGTGTGAGAGGGAGGGGGAGAGGAAAAGTAGAGGCGAGATGGGACCAGTGCCCCGAGGGGTGGCTGGGGGAGGGGAGGGGTTCCCACGCTCGGGAGGTGGGCACTGAGGAGGGGCACACGGAAGGCACACTGTGATCCCCTACCCACAGAAAGGGGATCAGTGGGGACAGGGAGGGAACCTCGGAGGATCAGAGGGAACTTGGCCAGTACTGCCCCTGCCCACTTGGGTCCCAGCAAGCCTGCTGGGGCCCCAGGCCTGAGCCTCCACTGTGAGGCCCCCTCCAGCTGTGCTGAGCCTAACCCCCGCCCCCCACCCGCCAGGGCTTTTCCAGTCCTGAGCCTAGGCCCTGCCCCTGCCTAAGTCTGCCCCTCCCCCACAGCCAAGGCCTTTTCCTGCTTTTATTCTTTTTCTTTTTTTCTTTTTGCTATTATGGTTCTGTTTTACTGTGTTGCTATTTCATTTTTATTTGTATTTTATCTAGTATATTTCTTATCTTTCTAACTTTATTTCTTTTTTATTCTTTGTTATTGTTCTGCTCCTTTTTTCTTTTTTCTTTTTTTTGGCCACACACCAGGTGGCTTGCAGGATCTTGGTTCACAGGCTGGGGGTTAGGCCTGAGCTCTTGTGGTGGGAGCACCGAGTCCAAACCACTGGCCTAACAGAGAACCTCAGACCCCAGGAATATTAATCAGACTGAGGTCTCGCAGAGGTCCTCATCCCCATACCAAGAGCCAGCTCTACCCAGCTGCCTGCAAACTCCAGTGCTGGAAATCTCAGGTCAAACAACCAGTAAGACAGGAACACAGCCCCAGCCATCAAAAATAATGAGACGACAAAAAAATATGTTACAAACGAAGAAACGAGGCAAAAACCTACAAGACCATATAAATGAAGAGGAAACATGAAACCTACCTGAAAAAGAATTCAGAGTAATGATAGTAAAGATGATCCAAAATCTCGGAAATAGAATGGAGGCACGGACCGAGAAAATACAAGAAATGTTTAACAAAGACCTAGAAGAACTAAACAATAAACAAGCAGTGATGAACAACACAGTAACTAAATGAAAAATACACTAGAAAGAATCAATACCAGAATAACTGAGGTAGAAGAACAGATAAGCGACCTGGAAGATAGACTGGTGGAAATAATTGCTGAAGAACAGAATAAAGAAAAAAGAATGAAAAGAATTGAGGACAGTCTCAGAGACCTCTGGGACAACATTAAACGCACAAACACTGGCATTACAGGGGTCCCAGAAGATGAAGAAAAAGAGAAAGGGTATGAGAAAATATTTGAAGAGATCATAGTTGAAAACTTCCCTAACATGGGAAAGGAAATAGCCACCCAAGTCCAGGAAATGCAGAGAGTCCCATACAGGATAAACCCTAGGAGAAACACACCAAGACACATATTAATCAAATTGACAAAAATTAAATTCAAAGAAAAAATATTAAAAGCAGCAAGGGAAAACCAACAAATAACATACAAGGGAATCCCCATAAGGTTATCAGCAGATTTTTCGGCAGAAACTCTGCAGGCCAGAAGGAAGAGGCAGGATATATTTAAAATGTTGAAAGGGGAAAACCTACAACTAAGATTACTGTACCCAGCAAGGATCTCATTCAGATTTAACGGAGAAATCAAAAGCTTCACAGACAAGTAAACGTTAAGAGAATTCAGCACCACCAAACCATCTCTACAACAAATGCTAAAGGAACTTCTCTAGGCGGAAACACAAGGAAAGAAAAAGATCCACAGAAACAAACCCAAAACAGTTACAAAATTGTAACAGGAACATACATATTGGTAACTACCTTGAATGTAAATGGATTAAATGCTCCAACCAAAAGACACAGACTAGCTGAATGGATACAAAAACAAGGCCCATATATATGCTGTCTACAAGAGACCCACTTCAGACCTAGGGAAACATACAGACTGAAAGTGAGGGAATGGAAAAAGATATTCCATGCAAACTGAAATCAAAAGAAAGCTGGAGTAGCATTACTCATATCAGATAAAATAGATTTTAAAATAAAGACTGTTACAAGGGATAAGAAAGGACACTACATAATGATCAAGGGATCAATCCAAGAAGAAGATATAATGATTATAAATATTTATGCCCCCAACATAGGAGCACCTCAATACACAAGGCAAATGCTAACAGCCATAAAAGGGGGAATAGACAGTAACACAATAATAGTGGGGGACTTTAACACCTCACTTACACCAATGGACAGATCATCCAGACAGAAAATAAATAAGGAAACACAAGCTTTAAATGACACAACAGACCAGATAGATTTAATTGATATTTATAGGATATTCCACCTGAAAGCAGTTGAAAACACTTTCTTCTCAAGTGCACATGGAACATTCTCCAGGATAGATCACATCTTGGGTCACAAATCAAGCCTCGGAAAATTGAAGAAAATTGAAATCATATCAAACATCTTTTCTGACTACAACGCTATGAGATTAGAAATCAATTACAGGGAAAAAACTGTAAAAAACACAAATACATGGAGGCTAAACAGTGCGCTGCTAAATAACCAAGAGATCACTGAAGAAAGCAAAGAGGAAATTAAAATACACACAGAAATGAATGACAACAAAAACATAACAACCCAAACCTATGGGATGCAGCAAAAGCAGTTCTAAGAGGGAAATTTATAGCAATTCAATCTCACCTCAAGAAACAAGAAAAATCTCAAACAATCTAACCTCACACCTAAAGCAACTAGAAAAAGAAGAACAAAGAAAACCCAAAGTTAGTAGAAGGAAAGAAATCATAAAGATCAGAGCAGAAATAAATGAAATAGAAATGAAGAAAACATTAGCAATGATGAATAAAACTAAGTTAGTTCTTTGAGAAGGTAAACAAAATTGATAAACCTTTAGCCAGACTTACCAAGAAAAAAGAGAGGGGACTCAAATCAATAAAATTGAAATGAGGGACTTCCCTGGTGGTGCAGTTGTTAAGAATCTGCCTTCCAATGCAGGGTTCGATCCCTGGTCAGGGAACTAAGATCCCACATGCTGCGGGGCAACTAAGCCCACGTGCTGCAACTACTGAGTCCGCTCACCACAACTAGAGACCCCACGTGCTGCAAAAAGAGAGAAGCCCATGTGCCGCACCTAGAGAAGCCCATGCGCCACAACGAAGAGCCCGCAGGCTGCAACAAAAGATCCTGCATGCTGCAACAAAGATCCTGTATGCCACAACTAAGACCTGACATAAATAAATAATTTTTTAAAAAATAAAAATTTAAAAAATTAGAAATGAAAAAGGAGAAATTACAACTGACACCGCAGAAATACAAAGGATCATAAGAGACTACTACAAGCAACTCTATGCCAATAAAATGGACAACCTGGAAGAAATGGACAAATTCTTGGAAAGGTACAACTTTCCAAGACTGAACCAGGAAGAATTAGAAAATATAAACAGACCTATCACAAGTAATGAAATTGAAACTGTAATTACAAATCTTCCAACAAACAAAAGTCCAGGACCACATGACTTCACAGGCGAATTCTATCAAACATTTAGAGAAGAGCCAACACCTATCCTTCTCAAACTCTTCCAAAAAATTGCAGAGGAAGGAACATTCCCAAACTCATTCAACAAGGCCACCATCACCCTGGTACCAAAAGCAGGCAAAGATACCACAAAAAAAGAAAAGTACAGGCCAATATCACTGATGAAAATAGACGCAAAAATGCTCAACAAAATACTAGCAAACAGAATCCAACAGCACATTAAAAAGATCATACACCATGATTAAGTGGGATTTATCCCAGGGATGCAAGGATTCTTCAATATATGCAAATCAATGTGATACACCATATTAACAAATTAAAGAATAAAAACCATATGATCATCTCAATAGATGCAGAAAAAACTTTTGACAAAATTCAACACCCATTTATGATAAAAACTCTCCAGAAAGTGGGCATACAGGGAACCTACCTCAACATAATAAAGGCCATATACAACAAACCCACAGCAAACATCATTCTCAATGGTGAAAAACTGAAAGTATTTCCTCTAAGATCAGGAACAAGACAAGGATGTCCACTCTCACCACTATTACTCAACATAGTATTGGAAGTCCTAGCTAGAACAATCAGAGGAGGAAAAAGAAATAAAAGGAATACAAGTTGGAAAAGAAGAAGTAAAACCATCACTGTTTGCAGATGACATGGTACTATACATAGAAAATCCTAAAGATGCCACCAGAAAACTACTAGAACTAATCAATTAATTTGGTAAGGTTGCAGGATACAAAATTAACACACAGAAGTCTCTGGCCCTCCTATACACTAACAACGAAAGATCAGAATGAGAAATTAAGGAAACAATCCCATTCACCACTGCAACAAAAACAGTAAAATACCTAGGAATAAACCTACCTAAGGAAGCAAAAGACCTGTACTCAGAAAACTATAAAACACTGATGAAAAAAATCAAAGATGACACAAACAGATGGAGAGATATACCATGCTCCTGGATTGTTAGAATCAATACTTTGAAAATGAATATACTACCCAAAGCAGGCTATAGGTTCAATGCAATCCCTATCAAAGGCATTTTTCACTGAATTAGAACAAAAAATTTTACAATTTGTATGGAAACACAAAAGACCCCAAATAGCCAACGCAATCTTGAGAAAGAAAAATGGAGCTGGAAGAATCAGGCTCCTCAACTTCAGACTCTACTACAAAGCTTCAGTAATCAAGAAAGTATGGTACTGGCACAAAAATACAGAAATGTAGATCAATGGAACAGGATAGAAAGCCCAGAGATAAATCCACGCACATATGATCACCTTATCTTTGATAAAGGAGGCAACAATATAAAATGGAGAAAAGGCAGCCTCTTCAATAAGTGGTGCGGGGAAAACTGGAAAACTACATGTAAAAGAATGAAATTAGAACACTACCTAACACCATACACAAAAGTAAACTCAAAATGGGTTAAAGACCTAAATGTAGGACTGTACATTATAAAACTCTTAGAGGAAAACCACTCTTCGACATAAATCACAGCAAGAACTTCTATGACCCACCTCCTAGAGTAGTGAAAATAAAAGCAAAAATAAGCAAGTGGGACCTAATTAAAGTTAAAAGTGTTTGCACAGCAAAGGAAACCATAAGCAAGATGAAAAGACAACCCTCAGAATAGGAGAAAATATTTGCAAATGAATCAACAAAGGATTAATCCCAAAATATACAAACAGCTCATGCAGCTCAATATCAAAAAAACAAACCACCCAATCCAAAAATGGGCAGAAGACCTAAATAGACATTTCACCAAAGACATACAGATGGCCAAGAGGCAACATGAAAAGGTGCTCAACATCACTAATTATTAGAGAAATGCAAATCAAAACTACAATGAGGTTATCGCCTCACACCAGTCAGAATGGCTATCATCAAAAAATCTACAAACAATAAATGCTGGAGAGGTGTGGAGAAAAGGGAACCTTCCTACACTGTTAGTGGGAATGTAAATTGACACAGCCACTATGGAAAACAGTACGGAGGTTCCTTAAAAAACTAAAAATAGAACTACCATATGACCCAGCAATCCCATTACTGGGCATATACCCTGAGAAAACCATAATTCAAGAAGTTACATGCACCCCAATGTTCACTGCAGCACTATTTACAATAGCCAGGACATGGAAACAACCTAAATGTCCATCAACAGATGAATAGATAAAGAAGATGTGGTACATATATATATAATGGAATATTACTCAGCCATAAAAAGAAATGAAATTGGGTCTTTGTAGAGATGTGGATGGACCTAGAGTCTGTCATACAGAGTGAAGTAAGTCAGAAAGAGAAAAACAAATATATATTAACGCATATATGTGGAATCTAGAAAAACGGTACAGATGAACCTATTTGCAGGACGGGAATAGAAATGCAGACATAGAGAACAGACGTGTGGACACAGGCAGGGAAGGGGAGGGTGGGATGAACTGGGAGATTAGGTCTGACATAAATACACTACCATCTGTAAAATAGATAGCTAGTGGGAACCTGCTATAAAGCACAGGGAGCTCAGCGAGGTGCTCTGTGATGACCTAGATGGGTGGGAAGTGGGGGGTCCAAGAGGGAGGGGATATATGTATACATATAGCTGATTCACTTCATTGTACAGCAGAAACTAACACAACATTGTAAGGCAATAATACTCCAATAAAAAAAATTTTAAATAAAGACTTCAGTAGGTAACAGTCCTCTTAAATTAAAAATTAAACAAGACATTTTGCATGGCAACTCTAAAATTTAACTACAATATTCTTCTTCCCATCATTAATTCACAAGTCCTAAGTAAGGAGTCCGAGGAGAGAAAGGTGTGGACTTAACTGGACTACAGAACACCACCCTAAGCCTTCCTTGAGTACACATCTCTCTGATTGCTACTTGTTGCCTTACAGTTGGATGATGAAATATATAGACATTTGTTGAACAAAATTAACCTCCAAGTTTAACTCGATACCTATTTTTTTCATTCTCTGAAAGGAAAACTTTTTCAAGCATTGTACTCAGCATAATGTAAACACAAGAAAACAGCTAATAATGCAATAAAACTAAGTGAGTCAATTTTGAAGCTCTCCATTCTTTCACACAAACTTGGAAACAGGGAGTGTTCCCTATTATGATTCCACAATTCTTTTTTAGTATAGTTCTAATAAATCTAGAGGCTAGCACGTAATTCATTTAGTTCTGAACAGAGATAAAAGTTATAAACTTGGGAATTCCCTGGCTGTCCAGTGGTTAGGACTCCACACTTCCATTGCTGGGGGCCCAGGTTCGATCCCTGGTCAGGGAACTAAGATCCCGCAAGTCCAAGGTGCAGCCAAAAAAAAAAGAAAGGTTATAAACCTTGCTTTAATGATTCAACATCTGAATGTGTAACATACACATTTATAATGTGCATCCTCCTTCTGGCTGCATTAGACACAAGTTATTTAGCATTTAGAGCCACCCACAACAGTGCTTTATACATTCATTAACCTCCAAATCTTCCATCATACTAATTCCCATTCTCAATTATCCCATTATCTGTTTTCCAACCTCCTTCCAGGCCAAAGGTACAGCTAGAGAAAGATCATTGTGCTCTCCTGGCTTACAAGTTCATATGCTTCCTGCTTTTCTATCGTCAATTAAGGTTATCACTGGCAAACTATAATCCTTTTACAGTACCCTCCAAAAGGGCTATTTCAAGTCTTCAAGCCTTTAATTCTACTTCCCCCTATTCTCAACCAATGAGGCTGTCTCCATACTTTAGAGAGCTTCCCAATCTCTACCTCAAGATCTGTTCATGAAATTATCTCCACTTCCCTCTTTCCCCTTATCTTTGCATCAAATGCCAACACACTTCCTTGCAGATCTTGCTCTCAGAATTATCTCATCTCCATTCACTGAATATCTCTAATTCTTCCCACTAACAAGCAACTCTTCTCTAACTTCTAATATGCATATATCTACCCTGAAAAATCAAAACTTAACCTTAATGCTCCTGTAGTAGCTCTCTATTTCTTATAACTTTCATATCAATATCTTTTGAAAAGCAAAATCTTTATATCTACAAGATTTTAGGAATCACTCTTACTGGTCATCTAGTCCACTAGTTCTAGACCTACAGAATCCTACCATTCTAATAGGTAGGAGGAAGCAAAAGACCCATCTCCCCTGAGGACACAGTTTACAGGAACTCTAACAAGGATTTCAGAGTTCTTTTTTTTTAAAATTTATTTGGCTGCATGGGGTCTTAGTTGTGGCACACAGGCTCTTTGTTGCAGCACGTGGGATCTTGTGTGGCGCGCGAGCTTCTCTAGTTGCAGCAAGTGGGCTTCTCTCTAGTTGTAGCGTGCGGGCTCCAGAGCACATGGGCTCAGTAGTTGCACTGCGCAGGCTCCAGGGTGCCCGGGCTCAGTAGTTGCACCACACGGGCTTAGTTGCCCCACGGCACGTGGGATCTTAGTTCCCCGACCAGGGATTGAACCCACGTCCCTTGCACTGGAAGGCAGATTTTTAACCACTGGACCACCAGGGAATTCCCTCTAACAAGTTTTTTATGGTTATAAGAATCTATTGTAACATTTTTGGAAGTAAATTTTATTTCAAGAGCTTAAAATTTTTTAAATTATGTATTAATAATCAAAAATGGTAGTATCATCAAGTATAAATTTAAACAGTTAAAATAACTTTTTTATAAAATATAAAGAATTAACCATTAAAAAAACACACAGAGAGAAAGCATGTTTGCAGGCAGCAGAAGAAAGAGCACTACCTATCTTGTATAAAAGCTCATTCTCTGATATTTATGCCCTGCATCTCTGCTACCATTCAACCCACACAGCCTCACTATCATCAACCACTTTCAGGCACTTCCCCTATTCAGCGAAGACTAAGCCAAGCTTCAAGCAAACTTTTCATAATCCTAAAAGATACATCTATTTAGATGATTCACCCAGCCTCAAAGTTCTTATACTTTCATTTCTATTCAACTTTAGCCACCCACTTCCAGTGGTACACTAAGTTCTTACACCACCTGAGACTGCTCTATCTTGGATATTTTAAATTCCAACTTGCCATTCCTTGATCATCTTTATTCTTTCATGAGCTTAACACCTCCATTTTCTCCCTCTGTTGGGCTCCTCACTTCTCTTCCTTCTATGCCCAGCCTGGACTCCATGGTGTATGCAGCAGCACCTCTGATTAGAATCCTCACTCTTTCCTTATAGCTAATCTAACCCAAAATCAGTGTTTCAAGCTCACTTTCTTCATTCCTATACCAAGATGGTTGAGCACCAGTAAAGAAAAATCATGAGTGACCCATCACAGAAATCCACGTCTATGGGAAAACTGACTTAGCCTCATTTCTACTCCCTTTTTTTAGGTGTTGAACATGAATCAGTCTGAGCCAATTAGGTTATTCTTACCCTCTGACAACAGTGATAAGCTTTTGATCTGAGGCAATCTAATCAGAGTTAATATCTAGATTTGTATTGCTAATACTTAGAAAAAGATTCTCAAAATTATCAAGGAAGCATTTAGCTTACCTGGACCTTCAAGAGGAATCAACCTTAAGGTAAAGCTAATATCAGGTAAGCAAAACAAGATATGAAAAAAATGTGATCCTGATGATATCACTGAGCCACTGGTCCCAGACTGAAGCCAGTGAATCCCACTTAATCTCTCAACTTTCTGGTTATATGAACCAATAAACCTCCTTTTAGCAAAGCTTTCGATTGTGTTTTCTACTGATTACAAGCAAAAGAATCCTGATATATAATATCTGGGTTGAGACTGACATCAACACATCATACTAATACCTTGGTTGATGTCCAAATGCCAATTTTAGTCTTAGTTCCCAGTTATCAGTAATCAGAGCTTTCTTCTTCTTCCAGTACCTAGCTCATAGCAGATGTTCAAAGGATATTTGTTGGACCACATTAGCAAGGCAGAACCTAGAACAGGCATCTGAGAGGGATTTATTATCCAATTTTGAACAATACTGCCTCCTAAGAGCTGTAAAACCAACTTCAAGACAGTGTTTCCCAAACATTTTTGGCTGCTTTCCACAATAAGCAGTGTATTTTATATCATGATCTGATACACACAAAATCTATATAATTGAAAAATAAAATTCAAAGAATACTTACCCCCTACTACATGCAAAGAACTCTGCTATTTTCTCTTCCATTTTTTTAAATGGCTCATGATTACCCATCAAATTCATTTCACACTGCTCACAAAGGTATGACCTATATATTGGAAAACGTGGTCCTAGGAGTTCTCTTAAATCAAAATGGGGAACTTCTATGATTTGCGAGTAAAAAGATCAGCCAGGGCAAACAACAAAAGAAAATAAAACACCTGGTCCAGGTACCCTTGCACACAGAGTAGGTCAAGAGCCTCTCAAGTAGTAATACCTCTTGTCTCTCACCCTTTCTAATCATGCAAGAATTAGACTTTCAGTGTTATTGCCTCGCTCAAATCATCACAGCGGTCCTCAGTAAGACTCAGACGTCGGACTAGAGTCAAGGCAAGGAATCCACTAAATGTACCAAACACTGCAATGTGAGGTGTAAAATATTTCAAGCATACACACAATGACAACTATTTGTCAAAATTATGTAGATGTATCAGTTAATAAAAATACAAATTTATTTAAAAATACATGGAATTTATAGAAACACTCTATTACCATGTATTTCTCAAGAGTTAATAAAAATTTTTTTATCTAAAACCTTTCCTTTTCTGAATAAATAAAAATTTAAAAAAAATCCTCTACTACTGACAAGTTTATCTCTTTATAGACACACACAAAAGGTTCACACTAACTAACCTTCAAGCCTAATGTTTCCCCCACCCAGAATCCTTTTCTGTTCTCTCTACTAACCCAAACCCTACTTCTCTATGAAGGCGTGCCTTCACATCTCTTCCCTCTGTCTTCCTATAGATCTGTAGTCCACAGAAGTCATTTGACAGCATCACAAAAATAACTTTGTTGAATGTGTTGTTCAAATGTTAAAATACAAGAAACAATTGTAAAAGCACTTTGGCAGTTTCAAGGTCTTATTTTCTGACAGCTTAAGGTTAAAAACATAATAATAATAATAATAAAATAACTGACTGCTATCCCAAACCGAATGACAATCTTTAGGGATGTCCTATCTGGACACCATGGAAAATACTTCCTAAGTATTTTCCTATCTGGAAAATACTTTTTCAGGAAGCCCTTAGATTACTGTCATTCTCAGTTGCAGCATCATCAAAACAAGGTTACTATCATTTAGAGTGGATTTATACTTTGACAACACTTCATTTCTGGTTTTTGAAGTTATTTGGCTCTATTGTCTATAAGGTGTAAAAATATCCAAATATATAAAGCTGAAAGACCCAAATTAGACTGGAGACATTTTAAATTATTTGAAAATAAAATACCATTTTCTGCAAGACGTTTTCTAAATTTTTCATGTTTTAAATTTGATTCAAAAAATTTCAGCTGATGGGAATTCCCTGGCGGTACGGTGGTTAAGGACTCAGCATTTTCACTACCAGGACCCGGGTTCGATACCTGGTCAGGGAACTAAGAGCCACACTGCATGGCCAAAAAAAAAAAAAAAAAAAAATTTCAGCTGAATGTTAAACATATTATATCCATATATAAATTTTTAAAGTGTATAATACTTTACTGATGACTATAGTAACAATGTCGCTAGACACTCTTAAAAGACCCTCTCTTTACCCATCACTGGTGGTGGAACACATCAGTGTGAGTAAGATGCAGACAACTTAATGGGCATTTGTTAGGATTTCTCCAAGTTTATGGGCTTTGAAAGCATTTAGGAGCTTAAATCACTTCAGCAGCTGAAAAGCAATGAAAACTCTACGCCCAGATGAAATCAAAGTATTTAGTTTCTGGGTACATTTTTTTCTTAAAATAATATTTGAGGCCTTGAGAAATGCCAGGATGGCGTAGTGGAAAAAAAGCTTGAGAATAAGAGATCTTAGCTATAATAGTAATTGCTAACATTTATTCAGCCTTCACTTCACATAAGCCAAACATTACATTAAATCCTTTATGTGAATTATTTTGTTTAATCCACGCATCAATCTTAAATAGATATTACTATTATTAATATTATCACCATCCCCACTGTACAGTTCAGATACTGAGCTTTTGAAGGGTAACAAGTCCAAAGTCGTAAGTGGTAGAGCAGGGACGCAAACCCAAGTGTTCTTGCTACCTCGAAGCGGCACCTGGATGTAGTTAAATCCTTGCTTTTACCAATACTTCACTAATCTGGCTTTCTGACTTTGTGCAAGTTATATATCCACTCTGGACCTCAGTTTTCTCATCTGTAAAAATAAATCAACGAATGCTAATGTTCCTTCCAGTTCTGCCTAACTTCAATATTATCAATCTTACAATCTCCCTGAGCGTCAACCAGCCAGTGTCATTCCTTCTTCTAATTGAACTCAACTAAAAAAGAATTTACGAACCCACTAGGTGTCCGGCCTTGTGGTAGGCCGTAGCCTAGGTCCCCGACTCTGCTCCCGCCACTAGATGCCAACAGGCCCCCTTTCCACCCGCAAATCCCCTGAACCCGCTGGGGTCCTTTCTCCTCCGAAGCCCCTCCCGGCACACTCCCGCCCCTGGGCCAGCCCCAGCTCTGGCTCCCAGAAGAGCTCACCCTTCAGGTGGTTTCCGCTGCCTGGCGCCGAGGGACCCCGCGGCCCCACTGCCTTGTCCCCCGGAGGGGTCATATGGAGTGCCCCCGTCTGCGACCTTTCGACAACTCTGCCTTTCGTCATGGCTGCTGCAGGGAAGGTGGAGGAAGCGGGGTGATGCCGCGGCCCCTTAACAACAACTACGCGGCAGGCTCTTTACAACACCCAGGGGCCACAGCCACAGCCACTTCCGGGACGACGACCTCACCTGAAACGACCTCAGGCCCGCAAGCACAGTAACACTAAGCCAGGACCCGCAGCGCCTACTCGGACTAGGCTCCGCCCCGCACCGCCCCCGAGGATAGCGCGCTCGCGCCCGCCCAGTAATCGCGAGACTAGTCACGGTCCCCTTCCGCCCCACTTGCTGCCCCGCCCCGCTTCATGACTGCGCGGAGCATGCGCAGTCACGGTACCGGAGTCAGCGGGTGTGACTCAGAGACGCAGGCATCCAACGCGCAGCTCTAATTATCCGGAAGTGCGATCTCAGAGACTGTAATGCCTTTGTCCTGGCGACCGGAAGTGCCCGGGAATGATTAGTTGGAGTTTCGTGGTGGATGCTGATTCAGCTGACTCCCTTCTCTACCAATTCGAGAATCTGTCTCGAATCTGGAGGGGCTAGACAATGCTTGCTCTGAAGATGTTGGAAAACATAAAGCCTGAGCCGAACCCACCGAGTTTCAGGAAACTAAGGCTCAAGGAGCCTGTAATCTGTGAAGGTCACAGGGTGGCAGAAATCGGTTTAGAATCCAGTTTTCTTGTTCCCAAGCCAATGCTTTCCCACGTCATCGCCCTGCCACCCCTCATTTGTAAATCCAGGTCAGCATATTTATCTTTTCCTTTCTCAGATCCCAAACGTACCTTTTTTGGCGGTTACTTTTTCCACTCCTACCTCTCAGAGCGGTATTCAGCTTACTCACTGGTGAATGTATTGGAATTCCTTCTTGAAAGTAACTTGGTAATGTGTATAAAAATACTGATTGTTCCTATCCAGTAATTAAATTTCTAAGAAGCTATTCTGTGGGAATAAACATGCAGAGGGAGTTATTCCTAACGGGATTATTTCTTAGTATAATAGTTAATGGGGAAGCAATCTAAAAACCCAACACCAAAGAATGGTTAGGTAAATGATGGGAGAACCATTCAGTGGAACTGTTTTATGTACACATCCTCTGCCTACTTATATTAACACCTTCAGTGACCACTCTAAGAGGTAGCTTCCCATTTAATTCCTTCATGGTCGTTATTAAAAGCAATAATTATTTGGATTATTTGTTTACTTGTTTATTGTCTGCCTCCACCTCTAGAATGTAAGCTCCATTAAGGTAAGGGGCCTTGTCTTTTTGTCCACCATTGTATCCCCCAGGAGATGACAGTGCCAACACCTAAGAGGGCATTCAATAAATATGTTGAATAGATTTTCAACCATAAAAAATGACGAAGAGGGGCTTCCCTGGTGGCGCAGTGGTTAAGAGTCTGCCTGCCAAGGCAGGGGACATGGGTTCAAGCCCTGGTCTGGGAAGATCCCACATGCCACGGAGCAGCTAAGCCTGTGAGCCACAACTACTGAGCCCATGTGCCACAACTACTAAAGCCCACACGCCTAGAGCCTGTGCTCTGCAACAAAAGAAGCCACTGCAATGACAAGCCCATGCACCACAATGAAGAGTAGCCCCCGCTCGCTGCAACTAAAGAAAGCCCGCATGCAGCAACGAAGACCCAATGTAGCCAAAAAAAAAAAAAAATACCCAGAGACTAATAATGTGGATGATGCTTATTCAGAAACAAATTCCGAGAGATAACTATAAAAAACAAAACAAAAATATTAGAAGGAATACATAAGCAAGTAAATTTATATCTTTGGAATAGAGGTCTTCTTGAGCAATATGCAAAACTATTAACTTAAACCCTTGATATATTTCACTAAAAAAAAACTTTTAAGCACCAAAAAATAAACTCTAGGAACAGACTGAGAAAAAATATTTGTCACGTAGATAAGAATTACTACAAATCAATAAGAAAAGCACAACTCAACAGAAAAGTGGACAAGATATGAATAATAAATTCATAGAAGAAAAATAGCCAACAAATTAGGAAAAGATGAACAAGTTCATTAATACAGTGTGATGACACTGAGAGGTGTATAGATTGCAATAGCAGAAGAGAGGAGTGTCTAAATTAGAATGGAGCTGCAGTGAAGGTCTCCTAAGGAGAATGATTATTAAACAGATTTAAAGGATGAGAGGGAATTAACAAAGGAAAGGAGGAGAAAACAGCTTTTGTGAACAGCTTTGTTTTTTTATTATTATTATTATTTATTTATTTATTTTTGGCTGCATGGGGTCTTCGTTGCTGCACGCTACTCATCGTTGCAGTGCACGGGCTTCTCATTGCAGTGGCTTCTCTTGTTGCAGAGCACGGGCTGTAGGTGTGTGGGCTTCAGTAGTTGTGGCACACAGCCTCAGTAGTTGTGGCTCGTGGGCTCCAGAGTGCAGGCTCAGTAGTTGTGGTGCAGGGACTTAGTTGCTCTGCGGCATGTGGGATCTTCCCAGACCAGGGATGGAACCTGTGTCCCCTGCGTTGGCAAGCGGATTCTTAACCACTGCTTATCTTTGAAAAGGAGCTTTAAGCAAAGAATAGGAGAATGGAAAAAGGTGAGATAAGACAAGGGCATTATCACAAAGTGCTAGAAGTTTGAACTTAATCCTGAAAGATATCTGAAACCATTGAAGAACTTTTTTAACTGGAGAGAGATGTATTAAGATTTGTATTTTACAAAGCTTATCCTTACTGCCCAGTGACAGAATTAGAGGAGTGCCACACTAGCAGCAGAAAGAGAAGCTAAGAAGTTATTGTAATAATCCCAGCTAGACCCAGGGTAGTGGACTGGAAACAAAGATGATGTCAGGTATGAGATAATGTGAGAAAAATTATTTTAAAACTTTTATTTAATTACATGAGTAAATACATACTAGTTATTCCAGAAAAAAAACTGAAAAAACAAACAAAAATATAAAAATCATCTCTAATAACACCATCCATAGATAATCATGATATTTGGGATTTATCCTTCTGGAATATTAGAAATGTTAACTAAGGAAGTTGAATCTAGGGGAGTAATGCCCTAATTAGACAAGGATATTAAGTGAGAGTGAAGGGATTAGGTGTTCAAGGAATTTCTGGTTTAGGAGGCTGAGCGGAATATTTGTGCCTAAGATAACAGGAAGAGGAGTCACATTGGAGGGAAAGATGCTGAATTTTGTTCTGGATACTGTCTATCTATACTTCCTTGCTTCCTGACTTCTATCATCTTTTCTCACCTGAAACTCTTCTCCTTATAGTCACCAGTGAGCTTCTTTTCATTGGATTCAGTTTTTAGTCATTTGCTACCTCTCTCCATTGCTTAATACATTAACTGCTCCCTCCTTCATGGTTTCCATGACAATTCTCTGACCACTTAGTAAACTCTTTTGGAGGAAACTTCTTTTTTCCTTTCCCTTAAAAGCTGGCATCTCCCCTAGATATGCACTCTCTTCTCAGTCTACAAACTTTTTCTAGGCAATCTTGGCCATGACTTCAATAACCACTTATACATACATAGATAACAAATTTTTATTTCAAACACCAGAACTATACACATAACACTTATTAGACATTTATACCAGGGTGTACCACAAGCACCTCAAACTCAGAATATCCAAATCTGAAATCAACTTTATCCTTCCAAACTTTAAACACTTCCTGTATTCACAGTCTTGGGAGATGGCACCATCAGTTCCCCTTATGCTTGAGCCAGAAACCTAAGAACTCTCATTTAACATTCATTAAATTCAACTTGTTGAATGAATGATGAATGAATGAATTCCTCTTGTCTTTCACACCACATCCAAACACTGGGTCTAGTCAGATCTCCATCTCCTCTTCCTTACCTTCCTCATTCAGATCTCATGACCTCTCTTCTCACTCACCTCTAAGCAATTTTCCATATTACCACTAGAGTGGTCTCTGAGAGACAATCTTGAAGCCCTTCATGGTCTGACACAAGCTCAAATGGTCTAGCTGACTCTGAATCTAACATGAATAAACAAATAAATGAATAAAAGAAACCATTCCGAACCACATATAGTACCCTGAACACACCATACTCATTTGTGCTACTGTGCCTTTGCAATAGTTGTCCCTCTGCTTTAAATGTCTTCCCCGCAGTGTTTCTCTATGATCAATTACTGCTTATCTTAGAAGAGTTGTCCTAAAGGTACCTACCAATCATGACAGGCACTTCCTCCCCTGGATTGACTCTATTTTAGTAATTATCTAATTATATTTAATTGTTTACTTTGTTGGGGGGGAGGGGCACACCACATGGCGTGTGGGATCTTAGTTCCCTGACTAAGGATTGTACCTATGCCCCCTGCATTGGAAGCGTGGAGTCTTAACCACTGGACCGCCAGGGAAGTCCCCTAATTGTCTACTTATTATCTGCAACCAGACTATAAGCCCCTTTGGTGATTCAGCATGGTGCCTTTCTCAATATGTTTTTGTACAGTGAATGCCTTTGAGATACATGAAAGCTCTCCAAATGCATATGATCACTAGACAGTTAAATGCACAAATGAAAAAAGAAGGCTGAGAGGAGTAGACCTGTATCAGGAGATATTAAAAAATATTATAAAGTAATTAAAACAGGGGTGTACTGGGTCAGGAAAAATGTAGGTAAACAAATGAGATCAAGTAGACCCATATAATCATAGGGATTAGTATATGATAAAGGAGGCATTTTTTTTTTTAATTTAAAAAATTTTTAATTTGTTTCAAAGTTAAACCCAAGACACATTGACTTCATAGGAAATCCACTGAGAAATGTTTTTCTAGGCTGAACACCTGTTTCCCTTTAGTCTCCCCCAACAGAGCATACACATGTTAATTACTTTCATTTTATAATCACTGCTGTCCCACCACTATACCAAGAATACCTAAACTGTGTGTGTGATATTCTGAATGTTCTTAGTTATAGCCTAATTTCACTAACTGCAAAAAATTTTCTGGGATAACCTGTCACTTGAATTCTTTGGCTACTTTTGAAGATGAAGTCCAAAGAACTCTTAAATGATTCTCCTTTGTGTGTGGGGGGGTTATTTTATAGGCATTAGCAACTAGCACCTGGGGCTGTGCTGATCCCATCTGGCATCACTGGGAGACAACCTGTAAAACCAAAGAATCATTTGATGCAACAGGCAACTAAGTGACTCAAAACCGAAGGTTAAATTTAAAGAAAAAACTAATTTAGAGAAAAAAAGGGCTATCCTAGAGGAACTCATTCTAAAAAATCAGTCATTATGCCTCTGTGTGTGTGTGTGTGTATAAGGCACAACCAGATCAATTCAGTGCATGCTGGTGGGTCCCACATGACTCAAAGGAGGCATTTTAAACCAGAAGAAAAAAGGATAGATTATTTAATAAATGGTACTAGGATAATTGTCTAACCAATTTTTAAAATCAGATATCTATCATATACTATATACAAAATTAATTATCAGATGATATTAAAGCTTTAAATTTAAAAATAAGAACTATGAAAGTATAGAAAGATAAAATAGAAAAAACATTTTTATTATCTTGAGCAGAAAGACCTTTCTTAGTATAACCTATAAGAAAGCCTCTGATTTTATCCCTGTGCAAATTTAAAACAGAATTTAGCACCCATCACACACCCAAAGGAAAATCTACTCCACAAAACAATAATGAATAATGTAGAGATTATTGAATTGTTTGAAGAGAAACAGAGAGACAGTTAATAAATTCTTCTAGACATTTTTGTTCTTCCCTCTTATTGTCAGCACCTCACTTTTTCTCCCCCCTCCTAATCTCTAGAGCAAACACAGTGCTTTTCTGCTTTCAGTCTTGACTTGATGGCCCTGGAGGTCTAGCCTTTGTGCAAGCATAGCAAATATTTATCTAATAAAAGTTGAAAAGCTTTTTTAAGGATCTAAAATTAATATTGGAATAAGGAAGACATTAAAATATATTTTACATAAAGAAATATGGACATAATTTAAGTTTGCAGCTTGCTGAATATTCACAGACTCAAGAGGGGCATCTCCAAGTCAAGAGACAGAACAGTACCAACACCCAGAATACCCAATACTTCCTTCCAAGTCACTATTCACCCTCCCCAAGAGAAACCACTGGAAAAGCCTCTTAAAGTATAATGCAAAACCTAAAGCCAATTTGAGATTTCCCTATCTAGCCATGACAAAGTAATTGGTACCAGACCAGCCTTCCCACTGCAAAGAACTAGAAAACTAGGCAAAATATCTGAAACAACTGTTTTTAGATGCTGAACAATAGTCAGTCAAGGACTATGATCCTTGAGAGAAGAGAAACAAATGAGTCTCATGATTACATGGTCTTCTGCCTAGAGGCACTTTCTGAACCACAGCACAAGAAGGGGTAGCCCAAAGAGGGCACAGTGGTATTACTAGGCCAAAGAGAACAGGATGGGAGTTCAAGGCTACCATTAAGGCTGGAATTTGCAGGGCAGGACACCAGAGAGGAACAAAGAAGAAGCTCCAGATAGCTGCATAGGAATCTCCTTGGGTTTTTGGTTCAAAAGCTGCACAAGCCAGCGTAAGACCACATGAGGTGGAGCAAAGAAAAATGCTCGCGAAATAATGGATACTGGAAAGCTGTGAGCTGTGTGGAGATTCCAGAGCTTACATGGGACTGGAAGACATTAAAGTTCCACTAAACCAGAGTGAAAAAAGCTCGTGACCAAGTTTGGCGTTCAGAAAAGACACCAGAAAGGCAAAGCCTTAGTATTAGGGCTAATCTAACCCTAGAGAAAAGGCTGCTTTAGACATACACTAATACAGATTAAAAACAAGATTCAAAGGATTGATTTGATGCACAAGTAAATTAACCGTCTACAGAACAAAATTCAATTATTTTCATTGAGGTAAAATTGATATATAACATTATATGAATTTTAGGTGTACAACATTATAATTGATATTTGTATACACTGCAAAGTGATCACCACTAGTTACCATCTAGTTACCATCCATTACCACATAGTTGATCCCCTTCACCCATCTCATCCTCTCCACACTTCCCTTCCTCTCTGGTAACCACCAATATTTTCTCTGTATCTATGAGTTTGTTTTTGTTTTGTTTGTTCATTTGTTTTTTAGATTCCGCACATAAGTAAAATCATATGGTATCTGTCTTTCTCCCCCTGAGTTATTTCACTCAGCATAGTACCCTTAAGGTCCATCCATGTTGTCGCAAGTGGCAAGATTTCATTCTTTTTATGGCTGTATAGTATTGCACTGTAATCTGTATATCTTTAACCATTCATCCAATCATAGACACTTAGGTTGTTTACATATCTTGGCTATTGTAAATAATGCCACAATGAACACAGGGGTGTATTTATCTTTTTAAATTAGTGTTTTTGTATTCTTTAGATAAATACCCAGAAGTGGAATAGTTGAATCTCATGTCAGTTCTCTTTTTAATTTTTTGAGGAACTTCCATACTGTTTTCCATAGCAGCTGCACCAATTTACATCCCCACCAACAGGGCTCCCTTTTCTCCACATCCTCTCTGATACTTATTATTTCTTGTCTTTTTTTTTTTTTTTTTTTTTTTTTTGCGGTACACGGGCCTCTCACTGTTGTGGCCTCTCCCATTGCGGAGCACAGGCTCCGGACGCGCAGGCTTAGTGGCCATGGCTTACAGGCCCAGCCGCTGTGCGGCATGTGTGATCTTCCCGGACTGAGGCATGAACCCGCGTCCCGTGCATCAGCAGGCGGACTCTCAACCACTACGCCACTAGGGAAGCCCTCCTGTCTTTTTGATAGTAGTCATTCTCTGATAATAGTCATTCTCTTTGTGGTTTTGATTTGCATTTCTCTGATAATTAGTGATGTTGAGCATCTTTTCATGTGCCTGTTGGCCATCTGTATGTCTTCTTTGGAAAAATGTCTATTCAGATCTTCTGCACATTTTTCAATTGACTTGTTTGTTATTGTTGTTGTTGAGTTGTGTGAGTTCTTTATATATTTAGGATATTAACTCCGTATCAGATACATGATTTGCAAATATCTTCTCCCATTCAGTAGGTTGCATTTTCATTCTGTTGATGATTTCCTTTGCTGTGCCGCAGCTTAATTTTTTTTAAAAAGAAAATAAAATCAAGAAGTTTTATAGCATGGGATCCACAATGTTCAGCATGCAATCTAAAATTACTAGGCACTCAAAGATTCAGGAAAAGGTGACCTGTAATCAGAAGAAAAATCAGTCAATAGAGACCCAGAAATGACTTTTTTTTTAAAGCTATTATGAATATGTTTAAGGATTTAAAGGAAACCATGAACGTAATAAGGGGACAAACAAGAAATACCACTAAAGAAATGTAACCTGTAAAGCAGAACAAAACAGAAATTCTGGAACTAAAACATACGATACCTGAAGTGAAAAATTAACTAGATGGGTTTAACATCAAGTTAGACACTACAAAAAAAAGGCCAGTGAACTTAAAGACAGGGCAAAATAAATCTTCCAAATTGTAGCACAGAGAGAAAAAGGCAGAGTCCAACATATTATATGTCTAATTAGAACTTCAGAAAGAAAGAAGAGAAAAATTAGGATATTTGAAGTACTTTTTAAAATAATGGTCAATTTTTTTTTACAGATTTGTTAAAAACAATAAGCCTGAAGATCAAAAAGTTAATTGAACCCCAAGCAGGATAAATATAAAGAAAAACACACTTAGACCTGTCATGATGATACTGACAGCCAGAGATGAACAGAAAATCTTTGGAACAGCCAGAGGGGTTTTGGAGAAAAAACACATTTCGTTCAGGGGAACAGAAAAAGAATGAATGCAAACTTCTTATAGAAAAATAATACAAATAAGAAGAAAATGGAACAACTTCCTTAAAGTGCTTAAAGAAAATAAAATCAAAACTGTGGACTGAGAATTTTAAATCCAGCAGAAATAGCTTCAAATACAAAGGTGAAAGAAGGATATTTCAGTTAAACAAAAACTGAGAGATTTGTCATCAGCAGACTTAAAATACAAGAAATGTTGAAGGAAAATTATGGCAGAAGGAAATGCAGACCTACGGAGGAATGAAGAGTGCCAAAAATAGATGGGTAACTATATAAGACTTTTTTCTTCATTATATAGTTTTTACAGAATAATTGGTAATCATATATCACTGGTGGGAGTATTAAATTGTACAACCACTTTGGGAAAAGTTTTGGCAGTTTCTTATAAAGCTAAACAAACACCTATTTTATGACCCAGCAGTGTCACTCTTAAGTATAGTTTAAAATGCATGTCCATGTCCAGAAAAAGACTTATACACAAATATTCACAGCAGTTTTAGTCACGATAGCTAAAAACTGGAAACAGGTAGTGTGAGGACATTGTCCCTGAAATGGGGTGGGCTAGTGTAGGGTGTCAGAGCCTGGACAGAACGAGGAGACTCGGTCAGCATAGGGGTTTAAAACCCAAGCAGAGTGGGGAGGGTGTCCTTATAGAGAAGCAGCCCAGTGTGGAGTTTCAGAGCCCAAGCCAGGTGTGTCAGAGGTCCCAAGACCACCCCCAAGTTCAATGATTAACTAGCAGGACTTAGCACACAGTCATACTCATGGCTATGATTTATTACAGCAAAATGATGCAAACCAAAATCAGCAAAGAGAAAGGCATATGGGGCAAAGTTCAAAGGAAACCAGGCACAAACTTCTAAGAGTTCTCTCTCAGTGGAATCACAGGGAACATGCTTAGTTCCTCCAGCAACAAACAGTGACAACATGTGTGAAATGTTATCTATCAGGAAGCTCATAAGATTCAGAACCCAAGGTTTTTATCAAAAGTTGGTCACAAAGGTACTCCATGCCTGTATGTACAAAAATTCCAGATTCCCACAAGGAAAGCAAGTTGTTCAGGATAAACCACATTATTTATACAAAAAGTTTGGGCACAGTGAACAATTCTTATCAGTATGGGGAAGGTGGGAACCCTCTTGAAATCCAAGGTACCAGGTGCCAGCCAAGGACCAAACTTGTACACAATCCCTTCTAGCAATAGCAGTCTCAGGCCTTCTATATTAACTCTTCTGCACATCAGGTGACAAGGGTATCCTTGAGGAGGGGCAGCTCAAAGCAGGTTTTCAAAGCCAAAGAATGTTGAGGAGAGTGTCCATGCAGGGGGCTGTGATGGTACTAGCCTGGTACTGGGAGTCAGAGTCAAAACTGGGTGAAAAATGCATCCATCTAGGGCAACCTGGTTCAAAGTGTTGGAGTCAAATGGGATAAGGTGGGCATCTACACAGGAGAGAGAAGGGTGCAGCAATAAGAGATTGGTTACAAACTGGTACATTGATAAAAAATAAGTAACAATATTACGATAATAGTGGCCTGGATTTTCTTACCATCATTAGAGTTAAAAACATGTGAAGGGAGAAAAGTAGACTGAAACTTGTGATGTTGGGGATATTGAAATTGGAGGTATCAGTCTGAACTCATGGTTTTCAATAGATAGATGGAAGTAAGAATGAATATAAATGTAATTGAGTGTGTCTACCAAACGGGCCTGGAGCAGTGACACCTCAAGGACAATGAATATACTTAGTGTTAAGATCTTGGTTCTAAGTAATATTTTTCAGTTGTTGGAGAAATGGCTAATTACAGGGTTAGTTACAGGCAAGGAAAAATACAAGATGAGTCTGGAGCATCTTGTACAAGAAACAAGGAAGTGCTCAAAGAATGACAGGGACATATCAAAAGGACAAGAGCCAGCTTGAAGAGGCTCCAGTGGCGAAATTGGGTATAGCTTGAGTTGCAAAATAAATAATGATATACTTTTAAAAATATTTATTCATTTATTTATTTTGGTTGCGCTGGGTCTTAGTTGCAGCAGGTGGTCTCCTTAGTTGCGGCACTCAGGCTCTTTAGTGTGGCATGCGAACTCTTAGTTGTGGTATGCATGTGGGATCTATTTCCCTGACCAGGGATGGAACCCGGGCCCCTTGCATTGGGAGCGTGGAGTCTTAACCACTGTGCCACCAGGGCGGTCCCAAAATAAATAATGATATTAACAGACTATAACTCATTGGATAAAATATGAAATCATGAATTTATGTTGATAAAAAAATCAATGAATAAATTTAAAGTTTGATGAAAATAGAATATTTACATAGTTTTGAAATATCTATCATAAAATATTGATTAATTACAAAATGAAAAAGAGTAACTTTATATCCCACTCAAATGATTCAAGAAAAAAATTCTTTGTACTACTGGCAACAATTCTGAAAGAAATAAATACACAAGTCACAGTTATAGTCGGAGATTTTACCGCTTATCTCTTAGTAATTAACAGAACAAGTAGTTGTTCTGTATTCTGATTGTGATATTGGTTATGCACATCTGTATATTTGCTAATATTCATAGAACAATACTGTAAAGAATCAGTTATACTGTATAATAATTTTTATTTTTTAATTAATTTTTATTGGAATATAGTTGCTTTACAACGTTGTGTTAGTGTACGATAATTTTTAAATAAAATAGTAAATAATAATATCTACATATATAGTTGGTGAGGAAAAATCTCTTCTATGGCTGGACAATCAAACTAAGACAGAAAGGAAAAAAAAAAATGACATGACCCCTTTATGGTAGGCCTTTCCCAATGTGCACTGTGCATCTAAATTATACATTACCCAGACCTTCTCAAAGCAGGAGGATGAAATCAAACTTTGAGAAAAAGCTGGTCCCTTTCTTCAGATGCCAGCATTGTAATTCTATGATTAATATTTCTTTTTCATCTCATACAAAGGGTCACATTGACCAAGGGCTTGTTCTGTACGTGCATAACTGACTAAAAACAAAAAACAAAAAAACTGATGAACTGTGTGCACAATGCTAACCTTTCAATATGGTACATTAATTCTTTATCTCAAAAATGTATAAAACTGTATCTCTAACTCCTGATCAATGGAGCAGTTCTCAGAGTTTCTGAGAATCTGTTTCCCGGGTTATAATCCTCAGTTTGTCTTGAATAATATTCTCTTTTCTTTCTTCTTAGCTTGATTGTTATTTGATTTTTCATTGACATAATAGAGAGAGTGGCAAAGTAAATCAATAAAGTAACTTTACACCTTAAGGAGCTTGAAAAAGGAGCAAACTAAAACAATAGCTAGCAGTAGGAAGGGAGTAATAAAGAACAGAATGGAGACAGATACAATATAGAATGGAAAAACAATAGAGAAAATCAATAAAACCAAGAGCTTTTTCTTAAAAAAAAATTGACAAATATTTAGCTAGATTGACTAAGATACAAAGCAAGAAAAATTAAAGTATTAAAATCAGAAAAGAAATTGTTACCAAAGTTCATGTGCCCGATGCACAGTGAGGCCAAATAAACTGAAACATCAGAGTTTGAAGCAGAGAAAGGTTTATTGAAGTAGGACATTTCTACAGATTTTACAGAAATGAAAAGGATTATAAGAGAATACTGTGACTTTTCACAAAGACGGTGCTGAAAGCGAAGAAGGAAGCCCCTGCCCCTCCCAAAGCTGAGCCAAAGCAAAGGCTTTGAAGGCCAAGAACACAGTGCTGAAAGGCATCCACAGCCACGAAAAAAGATACGGACATCACTCACCTTCCAACTGCCCAAAACACTGTGGCTCAGAAGGCAGCCCAAATGTCCTTAGAAGAGTGCCCCTAGGAGAAACAAACTTGACCACTATGGCATCACCAAGTTCCCCCTCACCACCAAGTCAGCCATGAAGAAACAGAAGACAACAACATACTGGTGTTCATTGTGGATATCAAGGCCAACAAGCACCAGATCAGACAGGCTGTGAAGAAGCTCTATGACATTGACGTGGCCAAGGTGAGCACCCTGATAGGGCCTGATGGAGAGAAGAAGCGTATGTTCAACTGGCTCCTGATTACGATGCTTTGGAAGTTGCCAACAAAACTGGGGTTATCTAAACTGAGTCCAGTTGGTAATTTTAAATATAAAAGTTTTCACTAAAGAAAAAGAGGATACTGTGATGAACAGTTCGCTTCAGGGAGAGGAACTGGGTGGCAGGGAAACAGTGAGATTTTACTTTTGGAATTTTGTCCCAAATGCATGAATAATATATTTAACCAATAACAGCAATAAACATATGAGCACAAGAATAGATAAAAATGAAAATAATTTATTAAAGTATAAATTATTTTTACCGTATTTTCTAAAGTTTTTGCAACAGGCTTGTGTTACCTTCATGATTGGAATAAAAACAAAGAAGATTTTTTAAATGTTCGTAATGTTAGTATGCATACAATTTTTATTGTGTTTCTTTAATATCATATCAAGTCTTACCTCTTCTTTGACTAGAGGAATTTAGTGAAAACAGCATCTTCTCCTTGGCTATGAGCAGGAACTGGAACCCCTAAGTTTTATACTTCCAGGTGAGGAGACCTCAGCCTGAACTAGGAATGGAAACAGTTTAGAAACAGAAAAAGAAGAGTAGTTTCTCAGGGAGCCAAAGAAAGAAGATGTTGTCCTAGAAATAGGTTGGAATGTGGTGGCTGGACTCAGGCATTTAGAACTAATTTTTAAGTCCCAATGTTCAGGCAGCTGTCAGACAAGGCAGGCCAGAAGCCAATGGAAACCAGCTGGTAAAGCTGGAAAGAAGAAGCAGGCTATGTATGTGGGGTAGGCAGGGTCGGCACCTTCACATACTGGCACAGCAGTGAGTTCTGGCCCCAAACTGAGTGAGAAAAGGGCTGGGCTCCAGTCAAGAACAACCAGCCAGGTCAAATTCTCTGGATTGACATCACTCTTGTGCCAAAAGAACGCAGGCATCTCAAACTGCCTTTTCATTTGTGCTGGATGGAGAGAGTGTTGGCAAGAGTCCGAATGGTTCAAGGCTTTGAGGCTTGGCCCTCTGGCCCGTTTCTCTCAGTGCTGCTATTTGCCCAGGCCAGTAAAGAATCCTGGTCTCTAAAGAGTCAAGATTATCTGAACAAGTCAGAATAGAATAACTTTTAAAAATGAACACTTTTAGTTTTAAAAATTATTTTTTCCATGGGCCATGTCGTCACTTATTATATTATAATAGCACATTTGTATAGGTTTTTTGTTTTGTATTACTCCCCAATTGGGATGTAAGCTCCTTGAGGACAGGGGACTTTTTCTGCTTCATTCACTGCTGTCTTCTCAAAGCTCAGAAGGGTGCCTGGCACAAACAGAAGATTTTAGTTGAGTTACAAAAAATAATCACTGCCAAAAAAATGTTACAAAAAGTTCAAATAGTAAAGTTCAAAATGTAAAATTTGAGTCTTTGTCCATATCTCCATCTAATTCTACTCTCCCAAGATAACCATTATAACATTTTTGTGTATATAATATTAATCCTAGAACAATCTTTTTATTTCTGTTTATCTTAAGCAGACCACAATGCCTGGCATAGAAGAAAGTACTTGATACAACTACTTGAAAATTCATTGAATGAGTTGTAAGCAGTCTTGGAGTTGGGGTGGAGTGGCTAAAAAAAGAGTTGGCTGCTATAGGCTATTTCCCTGAACAAGTTAGGGTGAGTTCCTTCAGTTAAGCATCTGTATATCACACGTATCGAGGAGAGTGCCTGAACAGGAACCAATTATTTATTAAGCACTTATCTATGACCCAACCATATAATGAGGAGAAAGGTTTGATTCTCCAGCCTGCTGCACTACTTCTGGCTTTCTTGAATAAGACTCCTTGCCCTGTTAAACTGGCTCAGTGCCATTCTACCTGAGCATGCTGGCCCCAGGGCAGAACTCCCATCCCAAAGGGCTCTCCATGCCTTTTGGCTGCTGGCAAGACAGAATGAGAAGACTGTCCCATAGGCCAACAGACACAGACACCCACGCTCATGCCCAGCATGTCTGCATGGAATGTTGCCCAGTTAGAACCTCTGAGAGACAGACATCTGTCAGCATCTCTTTGTGAGGGTGCCTCAGGGGATTTGTTGAGTGCCAGCTTCTCTATAGAAAAGGCAGTCAAAGCCGGAAAAAGCCAGCCATTCAGTCACACTGAAAATACAATATTGAAGCATTAAGCTGGAATGTGACGATTTACAGCTGTCACACCACACTCTCTAAGTGAAATCACATTTTGTGCCAGACTTCCAAAGACATAATCACATGAAAACTATTTATATTGCCTTGATGCATGGTTAAAAATAGTTTACCACAAATGTAAGAAAATCTACTATGGGATCTCTGTTGAGAAGCATAAATACAGGGAACAAAGTGGCTGTTTTCTATTTTACTTCAGGAAACATTTAGTTATAAATAGAGTGATGCACTAAGCATAGAAGAAGAGTGACTTAGGGTGGATTCCTTGCTAGTCAGTAACTTTATTGAATCAACAAAACTAAATCAAGAAAACTAAATTTCCTAGAATCCACCTTAATGATAGAAAAATCTTAGTAGGCTTTTCAGGTTCCAATTCATCTTCGTTTTCTTCTTGACTTCTGCTTATTTCCTTACCAGATCTTTCACCGTCCAGAAGTTAAGTAAAATATTCCAATCTCTCACTGTACTTACTGCTGGGTTCTTATCAGTGTGTGTGTGGTGGGGAGCTGGGGCAGGGGCGGGGAGTTCATTGTAGAGAGGGCCTGCATTCTCAGTACCCAAAACATTAGAAGTTGCCACACATTTCCTCAGGCCTCTGCACCGGCTGGTTCCTTGGTTTGAGAGGCTCTTCTCCAAATCTTTGAGCAGCTGCCTCCTCATCATTCAGGTTTCAGTCAAATGTCAGTCCTTCCTGACTATCCTATTTAATATTGCCCTCCTCCCATGACTCTGTCTCATGACATTTAGTCTTATTTTCCTCACACTACAGCATCTGAAATTTTACTTACTGGATTATTGTCTGTCTCCCTAGATAAGACCTAAGCACCATGAAAGCAAATGCCCTGTCTGCCTTGGTTACCACAGTACTCCAGCACCTTGAATAGTTCCTGGTATACAACAGGCTTTTTGTACATATTTATAATTGAATAGGTGGTGGCTGATAGATGGTAGTGGTTAAGCGTAAAACTTCGGAGGAGTGATTTGTTTAAGGATTTAAAAAAGAGAATTTTAAATTTCCAGCCAATTACTGTCTTGCCAAAAAGAAAAATGAATTGGGATTATCACATCCATTGTCAACTTCTAATTATGCCCTTAGCACTGGTTTCTGTACCAGGTGTGAGTGTATCACACACAGTGCATTTTACCACTTGAATCGGAGATCAAAGGAAATCAAAAGTCATTAGCAAATCATAGATTAACCATTACACATATTTTCCTCAATAGCTCTTGGAAGAGTCACCCTAAAACACGCTGTTATTCAATGAAATATGTAAATTAGTAATGAAAAAGTTCGTTCAATTAAGGTGAAGAGATACACACGAATAGAGAAGACACATTTTAAAAGGATAGAAAAAGTCCCCGTTGAACTTAACAACAATAAGGTCGTTCTTTTCTTTAGTTCTCTGTAGTGAAAAAAACTGTAAGGATGGCAAAAAACGGACATTTTTTTTTTAATTGACATTTTATGGCTCTTGTGAATTGACACAAAGTAAAGGCATATATTTGCATCAGAAAAAAATTAACATTAGCAATCAGAGCTATCTCCTAAATGTCCGAAATATGACTTTGTTTATATTGCCTCTCTGAAATCTTAACTAGATTTTTTTTTTGACTATAGAAAGTAAGTAAGAAACAGGGCCCTCAAAATAATGGCAATTGATTTAATTCGTCTTACCTTCACTATCCTCGTCTGTAAAATGGAGCTAATAATCCTTATCACATAGAATGGATAATGTATACTAAGTGCCTAGCTTTAGTAGATATCCAATAAATATTATTTTGGGTTGTTGCTATTTTTTTTTTAAATAAATTTATTTATGTTATTTATTTATTATTTTTGGCTGCATTGGGTCTTAGTTGCTGCGCACAGGCCCTCTCCAGCTGCGGCGAGCGGGGGCCACTCTTCGTCGCAGTGCGCGGGCTTCTCATTGCGGTGGCTTCTCTTGTTGTGGAGCACGGGCTCTAGGCACACGGGCTTCAGTAGTTGTGGCTAGTGGGCTTCAGTAGTTTTGGCTCGTGGGCTCTAGAGCACAGGCTCAGTAGTTGTGGCGCATGGGCTTAGTTGCTCCGCGGCATGTGGGATCTTCTCGGACCAGGGATCGAACCTGTGTCCCCTGCATTGGCAGGCAGATTGTTAACCACTGTGCCACCAGAGAAGCCCCTTGCTCTTTTTAAAGTACTTGAAATCCAGAAGCCCTTTGGGCAGCATCTGGCCTTGTGGTCTCTGATCTGCTTCAGCCACTCTTAGCTCTATAACACATCCTTCCTGGGAGGTTACTCAGCAGGCACTGTGGGAAATAAGAGTTTGTTCTGATTGTGAACTGTCCCTGCTTGTCAGAACAATAACAACAACAAAATCAAGCATCATTTCCAGTCTCCTCTCCAGCACCAATTGTGCTTCAGTAATCTATCACTAAAGAGGTATCTGGGGTAAAACTGAACATGTGCATAAAGAGATTGTGAACCCATTTGGGTCGAGACTACCACTCCATCAGAGGCCACAGCAGTAGCAGGACAAAACTGAACCAGAGCAGTAATTTCAGGGATGCCTCTCCAACAAGAGGCAACTAGCTACATGAGAAGACCTCTGAGTGCCTCATCCTTCTCTCTGACCCCTTCCTGAGAACAGGGAAGGGGACAAGGTGTCCCAGGGTATGACTCAGCCTCCACCTGCCCTCTAGGGCACTAGAGTGGGAGGAGGATTTTAAAAAGTCCACTGATCTCCTCTGCCGTAAGTCTAGCTTATACTGGGGCAGGTGGAGAGCTTCGAACCAATCATGAGATTGACAGTTTAGGTTTTGTTGTTTCTTTCTTTTTTTTTTTCTTTTTTTTTTTTTTGCGGTTCGTGGGCCTCTCACTGTTGTGACCTCTCCCGCTGCGGAGCAGAGGCTCTGGACACGCAGGCTCAGCAGCCATGGCTCACGGGCCCAGCCGCTCTGCGGCATGTGGGATCTTCCCAGACCGGAGCACGAACCCGTGTCCCCTGCATCGGCAGGTGGACTCTCAACCACTGCGCCACCAGGGAAGCCCCCGAGACTGACATTTTAAACCAGACTGAACTGAGTTTTAGTTGTCAAGTCATAGAATCTGCCCAGGATGTCATTAAGATACAGGTGATGGGGATTTGCCACATCATACTTGAAAGTGGTAATCAAAAATAATACCGGGCTTCCCTGGTGGCGCCATGGTTGGGAATCTGCCTGCCAATGTAGGGGACATGGGTTCGAGCCCTGATCCGGGAAGATCCCACATGCCGCAGAGCAACTAAGCCCGTGTGCCACAACTACTGAGCCTGCACTCTAGAGCCCGTGAGCCACAACTACTGAGCCCGTGTGCCACAAGTACTGAAGCCCTTGTGCCTGGAGCCCGTGCTCTGCAACGGGATAGGACACTGCAGTGAGAGGCCCACGCACCGCGATGAAGAGTGGCGCCCACTCGCCGCAGCTGGAGAGGGCCCACGCGCAGCAATGAAGACCCAGTGCAGCCAAAAATAAACAAATAAGTTTATTTAAAATAATAATAATAATACCTCACAATTACCGGGTGCTTACTATGTGCTTAGCCTGTTCAAGAACTTTACATATATTGGGCTTCCCTGGTGGCGCAGTGGTTGAGAGTCCGCCTGCCGATGCAGGGGACACGGGTTTGTGCCCCGGTCTGGGAATATCCCACATGCCGCAGAGCGGCTGGGTCCGTGGGCCATGGCCGCTGCGCCTGCGCGTCCGGAGCCTGTGCTCCGCAACGGGAGAGGCCACAGCAGTGAGAGGCCCGCGCACCGGAATAAAAAAAAAAAAAGAATTTTACATATATTATCTTGTCTAATCCTCATAATAAGCTTGTGAAGTAGATCCATTACAATCTCCACTGGACACAAGAGGCAACTGAAGCACAGAGAAGTTAATTTGCCTAATTCAGACCCCAGCAGTCCCACTCCAGAGACAAGCCCCTGACCAACATGCTTTACTGCTTCTTATGCCCTGATAGGTTGAGATTTCTTCATAAACCAGTTACTCACATATGTGGGCCCCATCACATATCAAGACCATATAATGTGTCAGTGCAGAGTTCTCTCTTTTGCTTACTTAAAGAACAAAACCTCTCAAGATACAAATTTCAAGAAATCTTCACTATTCCAAGAAGACTTTGTTGTTGTTTTATTTGTCTGTTTTGGCCACTCCACGCGGCTTGCAGGATTTAGTTCCCTGACCAAGGATTGAACCCGGGCCACAGCAGTGAAAGTGCTGAGTCCTCACCAATGGACGGCCAGGGAATTCCCCAAGCAGACATTTTTAAAGGCTAGACCCACCTGGGTTGTAGGATAAAGGCCAAATTCAATCACCTACCAAGAGGCGTTAAGAGGGCATCTGCCCTAATCTACTTTTGCCCCATCTCTCACTCTTATGTTTTTTTTTTTTTTTTTTTTTTTGCGGTACGCGGGCCTCTCACCGCTGTGGCCCCTCCTGTCGCGGAACACAGGCTCCGGACGCGCAGGCCCAGCGGCCATGGCTCACGGGCCCAGCCGCTCCACGGCATGCGGGATCCTCCCGGACCGGGGCACGAACCCGCGTCCCCTGCATCGGCAGGCGGACTCTCAGCCATTGCGCCACCAGGGAAGCCCTATTTTTTTCAAGTTTTAAAGGCTACTTTGTTGGCCTTCTCTGGTCATTCTTTGTTTTTTTTTAGTTATTTTTTATATATATATTAGTGTATATATGTCAATCCCTATCTCCCAATTCATCCCACCACCAGCTCCGGGACAAGGCAAGATTTAGACAAGAAAGTGAGAATGGGAGCAACACTGTGGTAGGAAGGGAGTACCAAGAAAAGGAGCCTAGGGGAGAAGAGAAGAGGTATCCGGAAAGGAAGTCTACAAAGCTGGGCTGGAGACTAGAAGACAGTGTGGCTTGCAAGAGAAGTTCAGTATGGAAGGGACTGGTGGCTAGAAAAGCAATTTGAGACCAGGTTAAGGAAAGGAGAAGTTCAGTTTGGGACATTTTTGCAGTGTTTGCACATTATCTAGGTGGGGATATTCACCAGGAGAGTAAAAATTGGGACCTAAAGCTCAGCAAACTTTAAGGCTATGAATAATAAATGAAGAAGTCATCAGCCTATGAGTGCAAGAGAAAATCGTTGGAGTAGATAAACGTATTTAGCAAAGAGGGCAGAGCAAGATGAGAAGGCAGCCAAGAACAGAATCTTAGAGATCACCTATATAGGGCAAGTGGAAAAAAGAAAACAGTGAAGGATACTGAAAAAGCACTGTCAGAGAAGTAAAAGGAGAATCCATTGAGGGGGGATCACAAAGGCCAAGAGAGGAGAGATTCCAGAAGGCAAAGACAGTCAACATGGCAAAGAAGAATGAAAAGTGAGTAGAAGTCATTGGGTTTTGCACTTAGAAATTGGTGACCTTTGAGAGGGAAGTTTCAGTATAAGAAAGATGCTTCTCTACATCTTGCAGAAAGTATACAGCAAAAGCCATCACTAATTTTCATAGTAGTTGTCTCAGTCATTGTCCTAGTCAGCTCAGGTTGCTATAACAAAATACCATAGACTAGGTGGCTTAAGCAACAGACATTTATTTCTCACAGTTTTGAAGGCTGGGAAGTCCAAGGTGTCTGCTGATTCAACTCCTGGTGAAGACTCTTCCTGGTTTGCAGATAGCTATTTTCTTGCTGACTACTCACATGGCAGAGAAAGAGAGCTCTGGTGTTTCTTCCTTTTCTTAGAAAGGCACTAATCCCACCATGGAGGCCCCACACTCATCACCTCATTTAAATCTAGTCACGTTTCAAAGGCCCCACCTCCAAATAGTGTCACAGTAGGGGCTGGGGGGAACATAAACATTCAGATCATAATAGTCATAATTCTTTGGGCTGCAAGAAAGAGAAATTCACTTTAAACTAGTGCAAGGAGAAGGCATTTTAGCAAAGCCCCAAGGTAGCCAGTATACAAAGGGAAAGGAAAGAGAATCTGGAAAACCATCAAGAACTGTGATCCTGTTAGTTCTCTCACTATCTCTCATGTCTGTTTCTCTCTGCACAGCTGTTTTGGTATCCCCTGTCTTTGAAGCCTAGCTTTCAGTGTTTTGACATGCATATGGCTAAACATGGCCATTCCACAGCTTCTGAGAATGCACCTTCTCCACTCAAGCAACATGCAGATACTGAAATAGAATTTCTCAAATCCAATCATAGTTCCTGATGGAACTTGTATCCCTGAAGCCAATTCCACCTTTGTCAGGCTTTAGAGGAATGAGACAATAACCTTATCTTTTTCACCTTGTTTGAATTGGGTTTCTATCATATGCATTTGAAGAGTTCAGAATTTCTGACGGTAAAAGTTATTAAGCCCCAGAATGCATTCCAAGAAAGGCTCTCTTTCTAAAGAAACTCTCCAAGAATTGTCTAGAAAGGACAGTTCTTTCCTTTAAAGGGCCCTTAAGTCTAGATTTTTCCCTCTGATTTCAAAAGCAAGTAACAAAGAAGAAATCAATCATCTCATCATCTCCCTGGGGAGGCAGACAGATGTTATTATCCCATTCTGACAGGTACAAATGGGCACAAAAATACTGAATTATTTTCTTTTGCTATCCACCATGTCAAGAGGCCTGCTAGGAATGGGAAACCCTTTTTAGCCTCAAGACAGCACTTTTCATTTTAAAAAGAAAACTGCAGGGACTTCCCTAGTGGTCCAGTGGTTAAAAATCCGCCTTCCAATGCAGGGGACACAGGTTCGGTCCCTGGGAACTAAGATCCCACATCCACGGGGCAACTAAGCCCACGTGCTCTAGAGCCCATGCGCCACACCTAGAGAAGCCTGTACACCGCAATGAACATCCCGTGTGCTGCAACTAAGACCCAATGCAGCCAAATAAATAAATATTTTAAATAATAAAAAAAAGGAAAACTGCAACATATGGGAAAAGAATCTAAGAAAGAATGGATATATGTATAACTGATTCACTTTACTGTACACCTGAAACTAACACAACATTGTAAATCAACTATACTCTAATAAAATTTTTTTAAAAAGAAAAAAAAACTGCAACATATGAATACTTAACCAAGAACGAAGGTTAACTTCTAGAGCTCATTTATTCCACCGAAATAATCTCTAGCCACCCCTTAGTCAAGCATCCTGGATAGCTTCAGGCAAATGAACCCCTGAGCAGAAAATATGATTGGGAATTAGATCCTTTAGCTTTTAATCTTTTTCACCCATTTATTTCTGTATACCTTTTCTGCTCTGAATAATCTTTCATCATTTATTCTTCAGGGAATTCAAGCATTGCGTTGCCTTTTTTTTTTATTTTTTGCATTGCCTTTTGAGATCTGGTTGTGAGGCATGTCAAGTCCTTTGGTGAGAGCAAGATTTCCAACTGTGAGAAAGGTATTTTACTAGTAACAGCTGTTACCTCTGGGGGAGGGGATTGTGTAGAAGTTTTACTTCCTAAATTAAATATTTCTGAAATGTTTGAAAATTTTCAGTAATTATGGGTTGCTTTTGTAATCAGAAAAAAAATGTAAACACATATTTCTTTAAAATGTTCAATGCCAAAGAAAAAGAAAAATGCAACCCAACAAAAAAGAAAGATATTTTACCTATGGAGCTCTGCAAGGGTATAGTATTTCTCTATCATCTAGTGCATTTTGTCCTTTTTATCTTCTAATGATTAAATCCTATGTTTTTCTAAAAATTGTAATGTCTTAACCAAATTTTAATAAGCTCAGGTCTCTGGCTCCAGTCGTCCTTTTCAAATCATTCCCCACACTGTTACCAGAGGGATCTTTCTTAAACAGATCTGAGCAAGTCACATCCCTGCTGCAAATTATCTGAGACTCCTCCTCCCCTGCAGACTCCAGGGACTCCATGAACCAAGCCCTACCTACCTGCTTCTCTAGGCCCATTGCCCTTTACTAGTCACCTTGCTCTTAAAGCTTCTACGATACCAGACTAAGTTTTAGGAACAGCATTTCAAGGCCCAGACTGAACCATCTCCATCTCTGCCTAGATCAGAATGCACAAAGACCTCTCCAAAAAGCTTGACTTTGCTGGGGCTGGGCTCAGGGGTGCTCCTGTCAGTAGGACTGAGGTCATAGAGACTGAGACACAAGAGTTGGCACTAAGGTGGGTGGAGTGTCTTGCAACAACATGGACAGACACAGAGGGTATCATGCTTAGTGAAGTAAGTCAGACAGAGAAAGACAAATACTCTATGTTATCACTTATTTGTGGAATCTAAAAAAATAACACAAACGAATGTATATAACGAAACAGACTCACAGACAATGGAGAACAAACTAGTGGTTGCCAGTGGGGAGAGGGAAAAGAGGAGGGAGAGGCAAGATAGGGATATTGGATTAAGGGATACAAACTACTATGTATAAAATAGATAAGCTACAAGGATATATTGTACAGCACAGGGAAATGTAGGCACTATTTCATAATAATTTTAAATGGAATATACTCTATCCAAATATGGAATCACTATGCCATACACCTGAAATAATAAAACATTGTAAATCAACTATACTTCAATTTTAATAAAAGGTGGGTGGACTGCCATCACCTTGCTGATCCTCTGTGACCACCTCCTCACTCCTGTCTTTTTTTTTTAATTTTTATTTGTTTATTTATTATTTTTAGCTGCTTTGGGTCTTTGTTGCTGTGCGCGGGCTTTCTCTAGTTGTGGCGAGCAGGGGCTAGTCTCCGTTGCAGTGTGCAGGCTTCTCATTGTGGTGGCTTCTCTTGTTGCGGAGCACAGGCTCTAGGCTCGCAGGCTTCAGTAGTTGTGGCATATGGGCTTCAGTAGTTGTGGCTTGTGGCTTCTAGAGCACAGGCTTAGTAGTTGTGGTGCACAGGCTTAGTTGCTCAGACATGTGGGATCTTCCCAGACCAGGGCTCGAACCCATGTCCCCTGCATTGACAGGTGGATTCTTAACCACTGTGCCACCAAGGAAGTCCCCTCACTCCTGTCTTAACAACAGCAGAATCACTAGCACATCTCTATATCCCTTGATATTGGTTTTCTCTGTGATTTTAGGGGCTTGACATAACTCTCTGGTGGCTGCTGTGATATCTGCTACACGGATCACCTGGTATTTCTAGCCCAGAAGTAAACTCAAAGTGAGTGTCATGTAGATCAGAGGCTGTGTTAGCTTAGCTCTACCGGACCTCTTGAGTTCCTGTTGTTGCTGAAGGATCAGGAAGTGAGGGTGGGGAGGGGGGAAGGAGACTTAAGGAGGAAGAGAGGCCACACCAGAGTAGTTCTGTGCCCCAAAAGACTGTCTTATCAAAGGCCACCTTGTTCCTTGCCAGCTCTTATTATGCAATAATTGGAAGCACCCAAGCTTTTACTCCTCTTGGTCATGCATAGTGTATTGAACCGGGGGCTCTGTAAGAACACAAAAAGTATGTGCTAGTGATTGCAACTGGGGCAAATATGCAGATAGGTGGTCAAGATCTGGAAAGGAATTAGCCAAAAGATAATTAGCAATGTGTCAGGTTAGTGGTATTATGAGTTACTTTTTCTTTTAAAAAATGTAAAATAATTTATCTTTTAAGTACTTGTTAAGAGAAGATGGGGCAGGGGAAAAAGAGAATGCTGCACCTTTGAGACCTGAATGTCTAGGGCATAGTGTAATGGGATGTATATATATGCACCATCATAACCCATCCCACTCCACAAGTCACCATGGAGTTCAGCCTAATACTCCCATAGAATTGGAAAATCGTGGAAGGTCCCTTCGGGGTACTTTAGAGACAGTTTAATCTGATTCTTCCTTTTATAGAAGAGAAAACTGAGATCCAGAGAGATCAAGCGGTTTTCTAGGGTAGCACAGTTAATTTGTGGTAGAGCTGAAAGGAGAGCTCAGGTTTCTTACCTTTTAACCAATGGAAGGAATAATTTTATTCTTTCTTATTACTGCCTTTCAAACTCATTCTGTCAACTCTCCCTTCCCAGCCCCTTAACCTACCATCTTTGGTCCTCCAGCCAGCCTCTCACCTAGCTCTACAGGTGAGAAAAGGTATCAGTCTCTCTACACCACAACTCAGGGGACTCAGGTCAGATTGTCCCAAGAACTCTCTCACCATACTCTGCTCCAGGTCCCAGCCACCTCAGGGCATGTCTTCCATTCAGCACACATCCACCTGCGATGTCAGTCTCCCCTCTTGGCAGGTCCCTATTCTTTACTTTCCCTTGACCAAAGATAGAGGAAAACCACAGCGCTCTGTTAGTTCTCTTCAAAACAATCCTCACATTTTAAACGTCTCCTCTTTTTTTTTTTTTTAACATCTTTATTGGAGTATAATTGCTTTACAATGTTGTGTTAGTTTCTGCTATATAACAAAGTGAATCAGCTATATGTATACATGTATCCCCATATCCCCTCCTTCTTGCGTCTCCCTCCCACCCTCCCTATCCCACCCCTCTATATGGTCACAAAGCACCGAGCTGATCTCCCTGTGCTATGCAGTTGCTTCCCACTAGCTATCTGTTTTACATTTGGTAGTATATATAAGTCCATGCGACGCTCTCACTTCATCCCAGCTTACCCTTGCCCCCCAACTGTGTCCTCAAGTCCATTCTCTACATCTGCGTCTTTATTCCTGTCCTGCCCCTAGGTTCATCAGAACATTTTTTTTTAGATTCCATATGTATGTGTTAGCATACAGTCTTTGTTCTTCTCTTTCTGACTTACTTCACTCTGTATGACAGACTCTAGGTCCATCCACCTCACTACAAATAACTCAGTTTCGTTTCTTTTTATGGCTGAGTAATATGCCATTGTATATATGTGCCACATCTTCTTTATCCATTCATCTGTCGACGGACACTTAGATCGCTTCCATGTCCTGGCTATTGTAAATAGTGCTGTAGTGAACACTGTGGTACATGACTCTTTTTGAATTATGGTTTTCTCAGGGTATATGCCCAGTAGTGGGATTGCTGGGTTATATGGTAGTTCTGTTTTTAGTTTTTTAAGGAACCTCCATACTGTTCTCCTTAGTGACTGTATCAATTTACATTCCCACCAACAGTGCAAGAGGGTTCCCTTTTCTCCACACCCTCTCCAGCATTTATTGTTTGTAGATTTTTTGATGATGGCCATTCTGACAGATGTGAGGTGATACCTCATTGTTAAACCTCTCCTCTTGATCATCTTTTCTCAGACCAAAAGTGGGAGTGGCAGGCTACAGATCTCAGAACCAATCTGGGGGCCACCCCCTGAGCAAGTCATGCAAACACCATCTGACATGTCTTCTTATAATATGAGGGTACTTGCCATCTATTATTCTAAGCTGTGAAAAGAAGAAAAGAGGGAAATCTCAGTTAACATCTTGTTACAATTGTATCTATTTCTTTCCAGGTGTCTTTGTTTCTTAATACATTCCAGCTGTAAGTTTTTCAATTTGATTTTTTATTAGGTTATGCATTCCAATGAGAACACGTCTCAATTTTTTTTACTTGGTTAGACCCTGTTGTGGGCCAACTTCTGTCTCCCTCCTTCCTCTCAGCTGAGAGACTATTCAGTGGCATCTGCAGGCTCAGGCTTAATCTAGTCACTGGACAGAATTCTCAGCAGAGGCAAGAGGAATTTATGGCACTTCCATCCCTCACTCTACGGGTTCTTACCAAGGCTGCTGCTGATCTGCACTTACGTCCCGGTCCTATCTGTTAACTGACCTTCAGTCTTATTCTTGAGACTCAGCCCTGCTGTGGACTCCAGACCTAGTCCATGGATTTCAGCCTAGTGCCTTAGATCCAATCCTTATACTCTGCCGAGTCCTGATCCCCCTGCAACTGGCACACGCGTGCCCCTTTCAATTCCCCACTCCTTGAGACTGGACTGTCCCTGAAATTTAGTCCAGTGGCTGGAGTCCTGCTACCTGCTGACCAGACTTACCTGTTCATCTGAAGTCCTGAGTATCTCCTATCTCAGAATTTTTCTCTCTCCCATTAAGACCTGTCAGGTCCCGTTTGGCCCCAGGAACAAACTGCTTGCCCATGCTACTGCTCGTTGGTTGTTCCTGTGCCCTCCCAATGGCAGATTTGGCCTGCCCAGTACTATTGCAGTTGACACTGTGTCCCCTGGTGGTATCAGATCGCAGTCTTTTCCTCTCAGTGGCCCTAGGCCATCATAGGACTCAAGCCAGGCATGAACCATTTCCCCTGAGTAGGATGTTTTATTATATAACTGCTCTGAAGAACGGTGCAACCCTTGGGACCAAATCAGAACAGCCTTGTGTAGTGAGTCATTTGAGGACAGATCGTGGAGTCACCTGCAGTCTCTACTCAGGCACAGTCAACCTGGATCAGAGACTGCTGAGTACTAGTTAAGTGAATGTGTGTTTAATGGACATTTATTTTGCCTGCTCAGCATCCCTTCTGGTCTGGTACCATAATTTTTCCTTTCCTATTCTCAATCCAGCATTCTGGTAGGGTTAACCCAAACCCCAGCTTTACGCCCTGGCCAATCAGAGCAACATGACACTCCTCGGACTCAGTGATTACAGTGATGTGCATGTGACCTAAGCTGGGCCAATGACAGTCTTACCTGGAAATGTTACTCGCCCTATCAGAAAAGAAGTGCTTTCTGCTGGGGTTACTAAATTGATAGAATGTAACCTGGAGCTACTGTGTGCCATCTTTGACACCACATAGGAAGAGACTGCCTGGTAACTAAGTCAACTTAGAGGAAAACAAAACTGAAAGAGAAAGGAAAAATTGTTACAACATTGATCCAATCCTAACGCCAGCAATCCACCAGTGGATTCCTTGGTTTATAAATCAAGAGATTTACTTTTATTGTGTAAGTCAGTATGAGTTGGTTTTCTATTACTTGAAACTAATACAGCTGGCAAAAAAAACTGACTGGTATTTCCTTCTGCTTTACCAGCTGGGTAAACCTCCAGGAAGGAAATACACCAAAGAAAAGCCAGTTGAAAAAGTGTTCAAAAATGTATTCTTTCATTCATTCAACCATTCCATTTTATTTTATATTTATTTACTTTTGGCTGCGTTGGGTCTTCCTTGCTGTGCGCGGGTTTCTCTAGTTGCGGCGAGTGGGGGCTACTCTTTGTTGCGGTGCACATGCTTCTCATTGCAGTGGCTCCTCTTGCTGCAGAGCATGGGCTCTAGGCGTGCAGGCTTCAGTAGTTGTGCCACATGGGCTCAGTAGTTGTGGCTCGCAGGCTCTAAAGCTCAGGCTCAGTAGTTGTGGCACACAGGCTTAGCTGCTCTGCGGCATGTGGGATCTTCCCGGACCAGGGATTGAACCTGTTTCCCCTGCACTGGCAATCGGATTCTTAACCACTGCGCCACCAGGGAAGTCTGGGCTAGTGTATTTTAGAGGGATTTAAAAAACAAAAAGAAAAGTGAAAAAACTTGGTCACTACTTCCAGAGATTCAAAATCTAACTAGAGGAAGAGATAATGTTAGAGAGAGAGAGAGACAGAAAGAGAGAGAAAATAAGCTGTCATGTGACTGGTAGAAACCTTGATAACTGAGAGGAAGGAGATAATTTCCTCTGGGGTGAACAAAAAAGGCTTCGTGGAAGAAGTGGAATTTGGACTGTGAAGAGAATTTTTGACAAGCAGAGATTGGGAGGAAGAGCGTCCCAGAAAAATAAAAGAGTTGGGGGAATGACAAAATGCATGGCTATGCCTATGGAATTACAGAGCATATCAACATTGCTGGAGTTGGTATCCATATAGGAGAAGGTGCAGAAATTAGCTGCTACCAGACCTGGGGTGGGGGTGGGGTGCTGAGGCATGGAGCTTCTATTGTATTCTCAGGGAATAGAACCTTCGAATAGAATGAGACAAAGGGAAACTTTGAATGCTTTAGGATAGTGTTTGTACAAGATGAAAGTTATGATCGATCAGAAATCACTTGGATCCTCTTTCAAACTACACACTTCAACCAGATGTCCCTAGAACCCCTGCTTCAGTGAACCACTGTAACTGAGAAGTGCGTGTTATAACTCTCAGCCAGGAACAGAACAATGGTTGGGAAACATCATCCCAGAGGCAGAAACACTATTTCAGAGACTATTGTGTGTGGTCAGAAGGGCACCAGGATCAGTAAAGCTGTTTTAAAAAAGGAGTTAGGGGCTTCCCTGGTGGCGCAGTGGTTGAGAATCCACCTGCCGATGCAGGGGACACGGGTTCCTGCCCTGGTCCGGGAAGATCCCACATGCCGTGAAGTGGCTGGGCCCGTGAGCCATGGCCGCTGAGCCTGTGCGTCTGGAGCCTGTGCTCCGCAATGGGAGAGGCCACAACAGTGAGAGGCCCACGTACCACAAAAAAAACCCAAAAAAAACAAAAAAGGAGTTGGGGGAGGTGATGGGGAAGGACCTGAATTCATCCCTCACTTAGACTCCTTATAGTCATTTCCTCCTAGCTGCTTTCTCTGCCTCTGGTCCTGCTCCATTTCAAACTATTTTATATTTCATGGCCCGATTAATCTTCCTGTCCTGATGCTGTCATTCCAACTCCAAAACCCGTTATGACAAGCCACTATCTACAGAACAGGCTGAAGTTCTTTGATTTCCCATAGAAGGCTCCTTTTGAATGAGGCTGCAGCCATCTTTTAAACCTTGCTTCCTGCTATTTGTCATCAGGTATTTTCTAGTCCAGCCAAGCAACTACTCAAGAGTCCCTTGCTTTCCTGTCTCCATGCCTCTTTCATGCTGCTCATTCTGCCTGGAGTACCATTCCACATTTCCTTTCTCATCTATCTTCATCTTCTCCGTCCTTGAAGGCATAGTTCAGATGCCTTTTCTGAACCCCTCTCTCTCCCACCCTGCCTTTGATAATGTCTCTGCATTCTGAACTCCCATAGAACTTTACCTATATCTCTCTTTAGTCATGCATAATTTGCTTTTTTAAAAAAGACTCCACAGTTATTTATTTATTTATTTTAAATTTATTTATTTATTTATTTGGTTGCGCTGGGTCTTAGTTGCGGCCGGCGGGCTCCTTAGGTGTGGCATGCGTGTGGGGTCTAGTTCCCTGACCAGGGATGGAACCCAGGTCCCCTGCATTGGGAGCTCAGAGTCTTAACCACTGTGCCACCAGGGAAGTCCCCACAGTTATTTATTTTTAAAAAATCAAAAATTTAAAAACAATATAATAAATAAAATAAAAATCACACATTTTCCCACCACCCAGAAACACCAATTTTTAAGCTTCATATTTGCATTTGTTTTTTTCTTTTTTTTTTTTTTAAATCTGTTATTTTATTTATTTATTCATTTGGCCTTACTGCACAACATGTGGGATCTTAGTTCCCTGACCAGGGATCAAACCTACACCCCTTGCATTGGAAGTGCGGAGCCTTAACCACTGGACCACCAGGGAAGTCCCTTTCTCTTTTTTTTAATTGAAGTATAGTCGCTTTACAATGTTTCAGGTGTACAGCAAAGAGATTCAGTTGTGTATATATACATATTGTATATATACATATTCTTTTTCAGATTCTTTTCCGTTATAGGTTATTACAGGATATGCATTCATATATATATTGTTTTCCCTTTGGCCACGCCGGGCAGTATGCAGGATCTTAGTTCCCTGATGAAGGATTGAACCCACGGCCTCCAAAATGGAAGCATGGGGTCTTAACCACTGGACTACCAGGGAAGTCCCTGCATTCACCTTCTTAAAGGAAGGAAAACATTATAGATAATTGTATTGTCTTCTTTAACCACATACTCTCCCACTCAGTCCCATTTCTGCTCTCAATGTCCAGTGGAAACTGCCACCATGAGTTTGGTGTGCATCTTTCCATTCCATTCCCTGTAATTTTATCTGCGAACACATATGTATCCATCACCAGTGGACTGTGATGTTGTGTTTTTTTTTTTTAATTAAAAAAAATTATTTTTTGGCTGCGTTGGCATTGGGTCTTCGTTGCTGTGTCCCCTTTGAACCTGTGTCCCCTGCCTTGGCAGGCAGATTCTTAACCACTGCGCCACCAGGGAAGTCCCTATTGTGTGTATTCTTAAATTTATATTAATGGTATCATGATGTATTTGGTTTTTGTTTTTTTTTTTTGCTTGCGCTGAGTCTTTGTTGCTGCACATGGGTTTTCTCTAATTGCGGCGAGTGGGGGCCAGTCTTCGTTGCAGTACGCGGGCTTCTCATTGCAGTGGCTTCTCTTGTTGCAGAGCACGGGCTCTAGGCACGCGGGCTTCAGTAGTTGCAGCCCCTGTAGTTTGTGGCACGCAGGCTCTCTACTTGAGGCAGGCGGGCTCAGTAGTTGTGGCACCTGGGCTAATTTGCCCCGTGGCATGTGGGAATCTTAGTTTCCCGAGCAGGGATCGAACCCACGTCCCCTGCATTGGAAGGCAGATTTTTTTACCCCTGGACCACCAGGGAAGTCCCCTGTTTCCTTTTCTGATACTAAAACATGTTCATGATGGAGATTTTAATTCAGAAACATGAAAAGAAAGAACTTAAGATCGACTGTAATCGCAGTCCCTGTGTAAACTGCTCCTCTTGCCACCACTTTGCTTCCTTGTCTTCTCTCCAAGTACCCAATCAATGCTACCTGGGCTACCTGCAAAGTGTCACGATGGTGTCCTAGAACGCCGAGGTCCCTCGGAGCATCCACTCTCTCTGCTACTGCCATCTCGAGTCTGTCTCTGCCAACTTGCAGATCTGTGCTGCCCTTCTCTCTCTGGTCAGTAGGCAAATGCCTGTCCCTTTCTTATGCAAAGCTCTTTTCATTGGGGATCTCACAGCTGAGTTCCTAACAATTCAGTTCTTTCAGCAAGCCATCCAGAAGGGTACCTGGGCTCCTGGTGAGTCGGCTGTTTCCGTTTTAGTACACAGCCTTCTCCTTCCTAGGACTGAGTGGGGAGCAGGTTCAAATACAGCTTTATAAAATCTTCATAAACACCCTTTTCTAACATTCAGGCCCTGTGGCTGATTCTACCCTCTATGGGAACTCCTTCTTCAGTAGGGGATTTTTCCCTTAAGGAATCCATTATTACTTTCCACAGCCTGTGTTTCATCAGGTGATGTTAATTTTAAAAACTCAAATTTTACGTACTTCCTCTGGACCCAAGAAAATCAAGGGAAGGGACTAGGTGTTTCAAGCATTCTGTCACAACAGTGCAGAGCCCAACTTGATGTCCGGGTTCTACACCACCCAGGACATTGATATATATATTATCTATCACAGTGCTGGCAAACTCCACCGAGCCACTGCCCTTACCACACACACCCCTATATGTTACTTCCTCCGTGAAACCTTTTCTCATCCCCCTCTATTCTCTCAGTTGCTTCCTTTCTTGTTCGCACTTAGATGAGAGCATTTATTACATAGTATACACACACACACACCCCAGCTCTGAGAGGGCTGGAATCTATGAGCCACAATGTAGGATGAAGAGTAAGCATAAATATTTATAGGAGGGATGAGGGTTTGGGTGAGCCAGGCTACACTCTAGTGCTTAAATACCAGAAAAGGGACTTTCTACGCAAACCAAAAACAACAGGGAGGTGAGCCATTTTCTTGAAGCAGGGCAATCTGTTTGAAATATGTAGTGTGCCTTAAAAATGTGCCAGGTCATTGTGTGAGAGTCGGATGGGAATGTGGCTAAACCAGTTAGGAAGTCACCCGCGGTGACCCTGCACTGAGATGTTAAGAAGTGCAAGATGGTTGCGGTGGCGTGGAGAGAGAGAACTACATCCAAAAGGTAAATTCAAAAGAAATAATAACAAAAAGTTAGATTTGCTGAGTTCCCGCTATTTGCTAGGCTGGGCCAACACCACCAAGGTGGGTATGGTCTCATCCCCATCTCGCCCATGTTTAAAATGAGATTTGGTCAGATTGAGCGACTCTCTGGGGGGGTCTCACACCCGGCAAGCAAGCAGCTATGCTGAGCTTCCAACGCAGGTCATGGGGCTGCCGAGGCCTCCGCTGCCTCAACCCCAGTCACCCACTCTGCACTGCGCGGTGAGGGCCGTTTTCCCGACCTGAGGCCTCAGCTCCTCAATTCTTCACTAAGAGCCTTGCAGAGGGCACTGGAGTTCAGGGATGCTTTATCCAGCTGCCAAGCCCTGTCGGGACCTTAGAGCCCAGCGGCTGCGGGCGGAAGAAGGCGCGTGGCGGCGGCGGCAGCGGCTGCAGGAGCTGAACGGACCCCGAGGCGGAAGCGGCTTGGTCACAGCGGGGCCGGAGCGCGGTCAGCGCGGAGAGCGCCGGCCGCCCGCGGCTCTGCATAGTGAGCTGTGACGCTCGGCGGCCGCACGTGCGGGGCAGTGGGGAGCCACCACTGACCGGAAAGGCCGAGTCAGCGCAGGCCACGCCCGCGGAGGCCCGTGTGGAGGGCGGACGCGCGACTGCAGGACCCCCGCACCTTCGGCTCCTGCGCGCCGCGTCCGGGCAGCCTGCGCCGAGGGCTGCGCCTGCGGATCCCAGGCCATCCCGGCACCACGGCCCAGAAGAGATTAGACGCAGGTTTTCGAATATCCCGCCCCGGGACTGGAATCTGAGACCGAAATTTGACATCTTGAAGTCGCCCCAAGCAACAGATGCTCTGTGCAGGTTTCAGTGGAAGCTCCTGACCTGTGAAAGGAGACAGGCTGTGTGTCTCAAAGACTGAGTGGATTTTGAAGATCAAAGGGACTTGCCCAGGAACAGAATTGGTTTGCCTGACCCAGTTCCCAAATTTAGTAAATAATAATGAAAACGAAACACTCACTTTTTTTTTTTAATGCAAGAGCAAAACTTCTAGAATTCCAAGAGAAAATAAATCTTGGTTTCTGAGACAGTTTCAACAAGATGGTAGTGTGGCAGAGGGAACTTTCTAGAGATCCCTGATAAACGTGATCCCAAGGTCTTTCTCCTGTTTCTCCCCACTTCTACAATAGTGAGGCCAGAACCCATTTTAGTAAAATAATGCTTTATCGTTTTTGCTCAAATTTATTTTTTAGTTAAAAATGATACTATAGAAATTGCTGGGGGATGGGGGGTTGGAAATTACACCTAATTACAGTCCCTCAACCAGAAAGCACAATTACTATTTATTTATTTATTTATGGCTGCATTGGGTGTTCGTTGCTGCCTGAGGGCCTTCTCTAGTTGTGGTGAGCAGGGGCTACTTTTCATTGAGGTGCACGGGCTTCTCATTTTGGTGACTTCTCTTGTGGAGCACAGGTTCTAGGTGCGTGGGCTTCAGTAGTTGTGGCTCGCGGGCTCTAGAGCACAGGCTCAGTAGTTGTGGTGCACGGGCTTAGTTGCTCCGCAGCATGTGGGATCTTCCCGGACCAGGGCTCGAACCCGTGTCCCTTGCATTGGCAGGTGGATTCTCAACCACTGCACCACCAGGGTGGCCCCAGAAGCCACAATTACTTTTGCTTCTCTCTTTACTTAATGTTCACAAAGAAGAGATTTTTACATAGCTGCAATAGAGCTATCACTTTCTATTTTACTGTTTTCAGGTAATGTTATGTAAACATTGGTCCATGGCTCACAGATCTTCAGGATCATTATTTTAAATAACTGCATTATGCTCACCACATAAACTGCTATCCTCCTGTTGGTGTGCCTGTAGGTTGTTTTATTTTTATTTTTTAATTTTTTTGGCCGTGTTGTGTCTTCGTTGCTGTGCGCGGGCTTTCTCTAGTTGCAGCGAGCGGGGGCTACTCTTCGTTGCGGTGCGTGGGCTTCTCATTGTGGTAGCTTCTCTTGTTGCGGAGTACGGGCTCTAGGCCTGCGGGTTCCAGTAGTTGCAGCACGCAGGCTTGGTAGTTGCAGCCCACGGGCCCTAGAGCGCAGGCTTCAGTAGTTGCCACTCATGGGCTCAGTAGTTGTGGTGCGTGGGTGCTAGAGCTCTCGGGCTTCAGTAGTTGAGGACTGCGGGCTCAGTAGTTGTGGTGCATGGGCTTAGTTACTCCGTGGCTTGTGGGATCTTCCCGAACCAGGGGTCAGAGCCATGTCGCCTGCATTGGCAGGTGGATTCTTAACCACTGTGCCACCAGGGAAGTCCCTGTAGGTTGTTTTATTGACTGTAGGTTGTTTATTGCTCTTTACTTGTTTCTGATTGTCAGCCTTTGTCCTCCATTGGAAATGTTCTCACTGGGCAAAATGAGGAACCTTATGAGGAAAAGTGGCTGCCAACCATTGCAGTACAGGAAAGCTTATTTTCTTTTTAAGAGTTCGCATCATTTTCCCAAATAGTCTTGATATTTTATCCCACTTGGATAATCACAGCCTTTCTTTAATGCTGTAAGGTATACATTTTAAAAGACCAGAACTTTCCAGGAGTCTGACAGAAGTGGGATTCAGAGTTGTGTTGTGAGACATTTTCAGATTTTCTTCAAGCAGTTTGTGTTCAAGTGCCACTGTTTACTGTCTTCTGTATGACTCAGAACATGTTATTTAACCTCAATCTCAGTTTTCTCATCTGAAAAATTGGGATAATAATAGTACATACTTCATAAATTGTGAGAATTAAATGAGATCATATTTGTAAAGTGAGTGCTTCGAATCCCCGCATGTAATGCTCAACAAATGTTTACTTATAAATAAATATTATTGTCTTTCTGCTATTAAAGAGAACAATGGCTTTATACTGAGTAATGACAGACAGCATCTGCCATGGCTACCAAAGTTGAAATGGTATAAGTGTTTCCTTGCAAACTTTACCCACCATTTGAAAATCAACTCCATGTGTAAGTCTTCTTAATCAGATCAGTAGTTTCATAGTTAGAGAAAATGGCTTAAGCTGAAAATAGGTGTATAATGTCATACGATCTTTTGAACAAAGTTTTACTTTTAGAAACTTGGACCTATCTGGGGCAATGAGACTGAAAGGGTGGGGAGAAGATCAAGAAGCTGTTACTTGGGACTTCCCTGGTGGCACAGTGGTTAAGCATCTGCCTGCCAATGCAGGGGACACGGGTTTGAGCCCTGCTCTGGGATTGCCGTGGAGCAACTAAGCCTGTGCGCCACAACTACTGAGGCTGCACTCTAGAGCCTGTGAGCCATAACTACAGAGCCCACATGCCACAACTCTTGAAGCCCGCACACCTAGAGCCCATGCTCCGCAACAAGAGAAGCCACCGCAATGAGAAGCCTGCACACCACGACGAAGAGTAGCCCCTGCTCACTGCAACTAGAGAAAGCTTGCGCCCAGCAACGAAGGCCCAACACAGCCAAAAATAAATTTTAAATAAATTTATTTATTTTTTTAAAAAAAGAAGAAGCTGCTACTTTTCATCTTAGGCTCTTCTGCATTACTTTGTCACCATGCACATATATTACTTACTTTTTCATTGTTGTTTTGTTTTGGATGTGTAGCCTAAATGCTTGCTTTTGAGTCAGTCTGTTAGATGGTTCTTCAAACTGAAAACTAATGGAGTCCCGGATGTGGTTCTGGTGTAACATACACTAGAATTTTGCTTCTCCATTTTTCTATCTTAGGCACTGTTTTCAACTGCTGCTATTCATTCATCCATTCAACATATATTCGTTAAGTGGTTATTATGTGCCAGGCACTACACTTGGTAATGAAGACATTCCTCAAACAGGCAACCAAAGTTTGAAACACATGTGTGCCAGCTACATAGAATGGATTTTTTGTTAAAGACTTCTGTGATTGTTGGTCCTTGCGCTTGTTGCTAGTGAATCTTGAGATGATCTGACAGAATGTAGCTTTCTTTGCAATAGAGCTGTACCTAGAACATTCTATTTCAGACTCCAGAATCCTGCACATATGAAATAGAGATAGGACTAACTTTGGGCCCTGTGGTAAGGGAATCTCTTCCGCCAACGCTGCTTTTCTGGAGCTCTGCCCAAAGCTAATGTTATACAAAAGGGCTCCGTGGGCACTTTGCTGGAGAAATTCTTTGATTCAAATCAATTCAATTCAAAATCATGTATTGAGTACCCACTGCTTATAAGCACTGGGGTAGGAGTGGGAGATGAGCCAAATATAAAAACAACCCAGACCTTGAAGCTTATTATCTTTTAGGGTCTTAAATCTTCCTGAAGATTATTCTGATCCAGGTACTTCTCCTTTAAAAATCTTGAATGGATCTCTTTTGTTTTCAAAAAGTTTTTTATTTATATCAAAAAACTCTAAATCTAACTGAGTACTGGACACTATGCTAGGGTATGACGACATCATTTCAAAAAATTACCGTTACTGGTTCCAATATTGTTGATGGCATCTGAGTCACCAACACAACACACTTATATTGGTCTGAATTGTAGCCAGAACTTGTATAATTTTGTGCTTTTGTATTGTTGCAAGCATCTGACTACTGCTTTATGACTTCTAGTGTAGCTGTCCATGAGCAACTGCATATTAAAATACAGATTATTTTATTGTAAATCACTTTCCTTTTTTAAAAATAAATTTATTTATTTTTATTTATGGCTGTGTTGTGTCCCCACTGCTGCGCGTGGGCTTTCTCTAGTTGTGGCGAGCGGGGGCCACTCTTCCTTGTGGTGCACGGGCTTCTCACTGCAGTGGCTTCTCTTGTTGCGGAGCACGGGCTCCAGGCACGCGGGCTCGGTAGTTGTGGTGCATAGGCTTAGTTGCTCCGCGGTATGTGGGATCTTCCCAGACGAGGGCTCGATCCCGTGTCCCCTGCATTGGCAGATGGATTCTCAACCACTGCACCACCAAGGAAGCCCCCTCACTTTCCTTTTATTTCTTCCTTGTATTATAGTTAAAGCACTATATTGATTCTTTAAAAATATGTGTATTTAGACTATAGTATCTATAGACCTCATTTAAGAATAGCATAGAGGACATTACAAAAAGAGGTCGGATAAGGTTGAGAACAACTGGCCTAGTCAAATAAATCTAAATGACTCATCCTGGCACTTATGGCCATCATTGTCTTGTCTCAGGTTTATTTCTCTTTGCTATACCTAGGATCAGGCCAAGTTGCTTCACTTGATATTCCCAGTTTTGGAGCCGTGCCTTCTATTCCCAATGCTCTGAGGTCACCTTGTCCTATGCCACTGGGCTCTGTCAACTTTGCCACATCTAATTGACCAGTCTATTCATAGTCTGTCCAACTGCCCAAGAGAGATGTTCAATAGGAATGATAATAATTAACCAGATCAATCAAATTTTCTCTTGCAAAGATTGAATTTGAGACCCAGACAGGCAATTAGTTAATGGCAGGGTCAGAAGATGAAAGACACACAGAGAAAAGGCTGTAACCAGAAGTTATGACACAGCATAATGCAGGAGTAGACAGACGTCTTGAGTACCCAGAAGCAAAATGAGAAGTAGTAGGAGCAGGAGCAACGGATGCAGAACGAGCGTCCCTACACAGCGGCGCAGCCTTAGAGAGGTGTCCACACAAAATAGCTGTTCCCTTGAGCTGCCTTGGATCTAGTATAACTTTCCCGTTCCCAGATGGAATTTAATCCCCCACAAGGCCTCAGTCCTACATGATTGAGATTCCTGTCTTCTTTATTTTCCCACATAGTCTTGGAGGAAATCTTTATCACTTAAGGTAATATGATCTTTTTTTTTTTGCGGTACGTGGGCCTCTCACTGTTGTGGCCTCTCCCATTGCTGAGCACAGGCTCCGGACGCTCAGGCTCAGCGGCCATGGCTCACGGGCCCAGCTGCTCCACGGCATGTGGGATCTTCCCGGACCAGGGCACGAACCCGTGTCCCCTGCATCGGCAGGCGGACTCTCAACCACTGTGCCACCAGGGAAGCCCGGTAATATGATCTTTGCAACCAAAGATCCCAACTACCAGCTTCTCCAAATCATGCTCTCCCATTTCTGTGCCTCTGCCATTTCCTCTGTTTACAATGTTCTGCCCCACGGTCTCGTTATTGCACGACTCAGTGTTATGTACCCAGAGTCCAGCTCGGACGCCATCTCCTCCATCCTGTTATCTTAGCTGCAAGTAATGGCTTCCTCTGTCCTTGGAGCTCCCATTTCTACTTCTTTTAAGAATATTTCTCACTCCCAACTATGTTATAGAAAAACATCACCTCTATTAGATGAGTACCTTGAAGTAAATACAATGACTATCTCATCTCTGTTACCTTCATAGCAGAGCTAAACATAAAGCCATGCGTAGAATAGGTGTTTAATTATTTACTTCTCCTATTGATACGTTGCCTATCTTCTCCCCATTTCTCAGTCTTAGTTCATTCATGGTGTCAGTTATCTTTAAGAACACGCCATTGAACCAGAACTGGTTTGCACGTAGTAGAATTTCAATATATGTTTGCTGAATGCAAGATCCAGCTTTTACTCGATATCTAGGTCAGCATGATATCCTATGCACTGGGCATCACAAAGATATACCCCGATATTTATTTATTTATTTTTTGCGGTACGCGGGCCTCTCACTGCTGTGGCCTCTCCCGTTGCGGAGCACAAGCTTGGGACACACAGGCAGGGGACATAGAATGGCGCAGTGGTTGGGGGTCCGCCTGCCGATGCAGGGGATACGGGTTCGTGCCCCGGTCCGGGAAGATCCCACATGCTGCGGAGCGGCTGGGCCCGTGAGCCATGGCTGCTGAGCCTGCGAGTCTGGAGCCTGTGCTCCGCAACGGGAGAGGCCACAGCAGTGAGAGGCCCGCGTACCGCAAAAAAAAAAAATTAAAAAAAAAAAAAATTTATATATACTTTAATGAAAAAAATTACTGAGCTAGAGAATCATTTCATACTGATAGAAGTTTCAGTTCCTCCGTAAATAGCATAGCCCCAAATATGTAATGCAAATCGACTGATAGAATTATAAGAATAAATTTAGAAATCCACAATCATAGGTGATTTTAATTTTTTCAAATATTTGAAGAAACAAAGAGGAATTAGGAAAGAAAAAGTGGGACTGAGGATGTTACAGGCTGAATAGTGTCCTCCCCAAAATTCATATGGTGAAGCTTTAACTACCAGAATGTGACTATATTTGGAAATAGGGCCTTAAAAGAGGTGAAGTTAAAGTGAAGCCATTAGGGGACTTCCCTGGTGGCACAGTGTTTAAGAATCTTCCTGCCAATGCAGGGGACACAGGTTCGAGCCCTGGTCTGGGAAGATCCCACATGCCGCAGAGCAACTAAGCCCGTGCACCACTACTACTGAGCCTGCGCTCTAGCACCCGCAAGCCACAACTACTGAGCCCGTGTGCTGCAACTACTGAAGCTCGTGCAGCTAGAGCCTGTGCTCTGCAACAAGAGAAGCCACCGCAATGAGAAGCCTGCACGCCACAACGAAGACCCAACGCAGCCAAAAATAAACTAAAAAAAAAAAAAAAAATGAAGCCATTAGGGCAAGGCCTAATCCAACTTGACTGGTGTCCTCATAAGGAGAGATTAGGACACAAAAAGAGACACCAGGGACACAATGTCCATGGAGGAAACACTATGTGAGGACACAGTGAGAAGGCAGCCATCTCCAAGCCAAGGAGAGAAGCCTCAGAAGAAACCAATCCTGCTGACACCTTGATCTTGGACTTTTTGCCTCCAGAAAAAATAAATTTATGTTGCTTGGGGCGGGTGTGTGTGGGGGAATGTGACAACATGGGTTATTATTTCATTATTTTTTAACTTTTAATTTAATTTTTAAATTGTATTTGTTATTAATTTTCATTTTCAGACGTTATAAAAAGAGTACAAAAATTCCCATATACCCTTTACCCTGACTTCTCAAATGGTAACATTTTATCACATTTGCTTTATTATTCTCTCTGCATATATTTCTTTTTTGAGAGTAAGTTGCAGACATGATACCCCTTTATTTATTTATTTATTTATTTTTAAAGTGAAAGTGAGTTTATTTATTTATTTTTAAAATACATTTATTTATTTTTGGCCGCGTTGGGTCTTCGTTGCTGCGCATGGGCTTTCTCTAGTTGCGGCAAGTGGGGGCTACTCTTCGTTGTGGTGCGCGGGCTTCTCATTGTGGTGGCTTCTCTTGTTGCAGAGCATGGGTTCTAGGATCGTGGGATTCAGCGGTTGTGGCACGCGGGCTCTAGAGCACAGGCACATGGTGCACGGGCTCAGTTGCTATGCAGCATGTAGTATCTTCCTGGACCAGGGCAGATTCTCAACCACTGCACCACCAGGAAAGTCCTGAAAGTGAGTTTAATTAGAGAGATACTCATTTAATAGGCAGAATGCAGTCATTCTCAGAAGTGAGAGCAGCTCACATGATACCCCTTTAATGCTAAATTCTTCTATGTGTATTTCCTAAAAACATATTGGGTCATCTTTGAGGATTTGCTTTTATATTTTATCAAGTTGAATCTACCATAGATTTTTCTTTAAGATATGGTCCTTATGCCTAAGGCACAGATTTTCTAGTGTCTCATCTGAAGTCCAGAGATGTTTAATGGGATCTCTTCACTCTGACGGGGCTGGAACTCCCGTGACTCCCAGACTGCTTGATCTCTAGTATCTCTGGTCCATTCTCCAGCTCCTGGGAGCTTCTATCTAGCAAGCCTTGTATGGTCTCGCTCTGTGAGTGTACAGCACAACCCTCAGCCATGTTCTCATGGGAGACCACCACTACCCAGACTTCCACAGCTCACCTCTACACAGCTCCCTCCTCTAGGAAATCTCACCACAATGATTCCAGCAATTTCTCCTGTCCTGAACTCTGATCTCTGCCTCCTCAGATCTGGTGTTCTTCCAGAACCCTCTTCCTTAAATTGTAGTTAGGAATTATCCTCAGACAGAATAGACTGATTGTTGCCAAGGGGTGGGAGAGGGTTGGATTGGGAGTTTGGGATTAGCAGATACAAACTTGTACGTATAGAATGGATAAACAACAAGGTCCTACTGTACAGCACAGGGAAATATATTCAATATCCTATGATAAACCAAGGGGAAAAGAATATGAAAAAGAATATTTATATATGTATAACTGAGTCACTTTGCTGTACAGCAGTAATTAACACAACATTGTAATTCAATTATACTTCAATATAAAATAAATTTTTTAAAAAAGACAGATAGATGGACAATCATGGGGCTCACTTTGTAAGTTCCCTTTCTCTTGGGGATCACAGTCTTATACTTTTTTCTTTTCTTTACCTCAAAATGGATGCTTCATATATTTTATCCAATTTTTTTTTTTTTTTTGGCTCCACCGCATGGCTTATGGGGATCTTAGTTCCCCAACCAGGGACTGAAACTCTGCCCCTGCAGTGGAAGCGTAGAGTGCACCACCAGGGAATTCCCAATTTTATAGTTGTTTACAGTGAGATGGCTATTCCTGTAGTTACTTTATTATGGTCAGAAGTGGCATGTGTATAGGTTTGTAATTTACATCAATGTCATTATGCTATGAATCTCATAAAGTTGCTTCCTTTTTCACACAACACTGTGTTTTTCAGATCTGTTCATATTGCTATAGGTGCACTGAGACTGTTGCTTTTAACTGCAGCATAGTGTTCCAAGGTGTGAATTTACTACTTTTGTCTTTTCCACTGCCCTAATGATAGATATCTGGGTTCCCTCCTACTTCCCCCTAAAACAAAAAGCCATGAAGACTATGATCTGAAATGTAGACCTAGGACTGGGAGTACTGCCTTATAGTGTGTAAGCATTATTTGATTTTGCTAAGTAAATACTAACAGATTATTTTCCAGAATAGTTGAATCAGTTTATATTTTCATAAGCAGTGGACAAGAGTGCCAATATTCCCATACACTTGTAAATACTTGGTATTATAAACTTTATTTTTTGTCATTCCAGTGGAATAAAGATGGTATTTCATTGTTTTATGTTTCACTAATTACTTGTGACCTTGAGCATTTCTTTATATCCCATTTAGCAATTCAAGCTTCCTCTTCTATGAATTGCCTCTAAGTAATATATTTCCATTTTTCTTTGGAGTCTTAGTTGTACTGATTTGAAGGAATTCTACATATATACTTGATAATAACCCTCTGTGGGTTTTATTTTATTTCATTTTATTTTATTTTTTACAAGTAGGGCAATCTAGTGTCTCACGCAGGAGACTGGCCTTACCGTCACTGAGTACTGCGTTTGGTTCAATCAATCAAATACTTTTGGACACTTCTTTTTTAAAATTATTTATTTATTTATTTGGTTGTGCTGGGTCTTAGTTGCAGCAGGCGGGCTCCTTAGTTGTGGCATGGGAACTCTTAGTTGTGGCATGCATGTGGGATCTATTTCTCTGACCAGGGATCATACCCAGGCTCCCTGCATTGGGAGCATGGAGTCTTAACCACTGTGTCATCAGGGAAGTTCCCCTCTGTGGGTTTCAGATGTGGTAAATATCTTTATAGGGTCTGCTATCTCTCTATTAACTTAGTCTGTTGTATCTTTTATAGGATAGAAATCTTTATTTTCATGTAGATACATTTTTGGATTTGATTTTAAAAGCCTTTCCCTTCATCTAAGTAAAATAAAAAAAATTCTCTTACACTTTTTCTATTAGCCTTACAGTTGTGCTTTTCAAAATTGTATGTAATCTATCTGGGATCCACTTATGTATATCGTGTGAGGTAGGGATCCAGTTTTATTTCTGTCCTTAAAAAGAGTCAGGTTTTCCAAAACTACCCACTAAACCACCTGTACTTTTCCAGTTACTTTAAGGTGTCCCCTTTGTCATATATGAAATTCCCATTTATATGAGGGTCCAGTTTATAGCTTTTGGTTCTGTTCCATTTCTCTATTTGTCTGTTTCTGAGCCAGTGACATACATACATGCTTTTAATGCTATGGTTTTTATGGTAAGGCAATATGGTGTTATTGTGAGTCGTATGTTATTTTCTATTATCTTCTCTAGTTGGCTGTGGTTGACATAGGTGAATGTTATTATTTCTCTCTCTCTCTTTTTTTTTTTTTGGCTGTGCTGCGCAGCTTGCAGGATCTTAGTTCCCACACCAGGGATTGAACCTGGGCCCTGGCAGTGAAAGCACCAAGTCCTAACCAGGGGACTGCCAGGGAAGATTAATAGAGGCATAACATATATAATAGAGTGCACAAATCTTAAGAGCTAGATAAGTTTTGCTTGTGTATATAACTGTTGTAACCACCATTCAAACCAATACATAGAATATTTCCATCATCCCAGAAGGTTTCTTTTTCCCTCTCCCTGTCAGTATCCTCAGGGGTAACCACTATTCTCATTTCTACAACCATTGATTAGTTTTGTATACTTTTGAATTTTTTAAAAATTTTATTTATTTATTTGGCGGCATTGGGTCTTAGTTGTGGCACGTAGGATCTTTCACTGAAGTGCACAGGCTCTTCTTTGCCGCTCACGGGCTGTCTAGTTGTGGTGCTTGGGCTTAGTTGCCCTGCGGCATGTGGGATCTTAGTTCCCCGACCAGGAATCCAACCCCTGTCCTCTGCATTGGAATGCAGATTGTTAACCACTGAACCACCAGGGAAGTCCCTATACTTTTGAATTTAAATATAAATGGAGTCATACAATATATACTGTATCTGTGTGTGACTTCTTTCATTCAACACTGTCAGGGAGATTCTTCCATATTGTGTATATCAATAGTTTGTTATTTTTCATTTCAGTGTAGTATTCCAGTGCACGAATTTATTTATTTATTTTCAAATTTTATTTATTTATTTTCAAATTTATTTATTTATTTATTTATTTAACTTTTGGCTGCACTGGGTCTTTGCTGCTGCATGTGGGCTTTCTCTAGTTGTGGCAAGCAGGGGCTACTCTTCATTGCAGTGTGCAGGCTTCTCATTGCAGTCGCTTCTCTTGTTGCAGAACATGGGCTCTAGGTGTGCAGGCTTCAGTAGTTGTGGCATGTGGGCTCAGTAGTTGTGGCTCATGGGCTCTAGAGCGCAGGCTCAGTAGTTGTGGTGCACGGGCTTAGTTGCTCTGCGGCATGTGGGATCTTCCCGGACCAGGGCTCGAACCCATGTTCCCTGCATTGGCAGGCGGATTCTTAACCACTGCACCACCAGGGAAGTCCCTATACTTTTGAATTTAATATAAGTGGGGTCATACAATACATACTGTATCTGTGTGTGACTTCTTTCATTCAACATTCTCAGGGAGATTCTTCCATATTGTGTGTATCAATAGTTTGTCCTTTTTCATTTCAGTGTAATATCCCAGTGTATGAATTTATTTATCCATTCTATTTATAGATATTTGGGTCATTTCCAGTTTTGAGAAATTACAAAGAACGCTGCCACAAACATTCTTGTGCATGTCTTTTGATAGACATAAACACTAATTTCTTTAGAGTATATATCCAATGTCATATGAATGCTTAGTTTTAGTTGGCACTGCCAAACATTTACTCAAAGTGATTGTACCAAGTTATATTCCACCTGCAATGCATAAGAGTTCTAGTTGTTATACATCTTCACCAACACTGTATTGTCAATCACTTAAATTTTAGACATTTTTTGCATGGGTCAATCTACCTTATGGTTGTTTAATTTGTATTTCTTTGATGACTTTAATGATGTTGTACACCTTTTCATAAGTTTATTGTTCATTTTGTTTTACTCTTTTTCTCTGTAGTGAGATGTCTAAGTTTTTTGTAAATTTTTTTTTTTTTTTTTTTTTTTTGGCCACATTGCGCAGCTTTGTGGGATCTCAGTTCCACAACCAGGGATTGAACCCAGGGCCACAGCAGTGAAAGCCCGGAATCCTAACCACTAGACCACCAGGGAACTCCCAGACTTTTTTTTTTGATAAATTTATTTATTTTATTTTTGACTGTGTTGGGTCTTTGTTGCTGCGAGTGGGCTTTCCCTAGTTGTGGCGAGTGGGCTTCTCATTGCGCTGGCTTCTCTTGTTGCAGAGCACGGGCTCAGTAGTTGTGGCGCACGGGCTTAGTTGCTCTGCGGCATGTGGGATCTTCCCGGACCAGGGCTCGAACCTGTTGTCCCCTGCATTGGCAGGTGGATTTTTTTTTTTTTTTTTTTTGTGGTACGCAGGCCTCTCACTGTTGTGGCCTCTCCCGTTGCGGTGCACAGGCTCCGGACGCGCAGGCTCAGCAGCCATGGCTCATGGGCCTAGCCGTTCCGCGGCATGTGGGATCTTCCCAGACTGGGGCTCGAACCCGTGTCCCCTGCATCGGCAGGTGGACTCTCAACCACTGCGCCACCAGGGAAGCCCTGGCAGGTGGATTCTTAACCACTGAGCCACCAGGGAAGCCACCAGACTTTTGTAGATTTTTTAATTGTCCGTCTTTTTTTTTTTTTTTCCTGATTTGTAGGAATTCTTTATATATTCTGGATATGTCATTATGTACTTGGACTTATGTTCTTATTAGCTTGCCACTATTTATTTATTATTATTATTATTATTTTTTTTTTTTGCGGTACACGGGCCTCTCACTGTTGTGGCCTCTCCCGTTGCGGAGCACAGGCTCTGGACGTGCAGGCTCAGTGGCCATGGCTCACGGGCCCAGCCGCTCCGCGGCATGTGGGATCTTCCCAGACTGGGGCACGAACCTGCGTCCCCTGCATCGGCAGGCAGACTCTCAACCACTGTGCCACCAGCGAAGCCCTATTTATTATTTTTAAATAAACTTTTTATTTTTGAATAACTTTAATTTGCAGAATTACTGCAAAGATAGAACAGAGATTTCCCTTACACTCCACATCTAATCCCCTATTATTAACATCTTACATTAGTATGGTACATTTGTCACAACTAATAAACCACTATGGATGTATTATTTATTTATTTTAATTTTAATTTTAATTTTTTTTTGCGGTACGCGGGCCTCTCACTGCTGTGGGCTCTCCCGTTGCGGAGCACAGGCTCCAGATGCGCAGGCTCAGCGGCCATGGCTCACGGGCCCAGCCGTTCCGCGGCATGTGGGATCTTCCCGGACCGGGGCATGAACCCGTGTCCCTTGCATCAGCAGGCGGACTCTCGACCACTGTGCCACCAGGGAAGCCCTATGGATGTATTATTATTAACTAAAGTCCGTACTTTATTCAGATGTCCTGTTTTTCCCTTATGTCCTTTTTCTCTTCTACGATCCCATCCAGGATGCTACATGGCACTTTTTTTTTAATAGGTCTTTATTGGAGTATAATTGCTTCACAATACTGTGTTACTTCCTGTTGTATACCCAAGTGAATCATCCATATGCATACATATGTCCCCATATCCCCTCCCTCTTGAGCCTCCCTCCCATCCTCCCTATCCCACCCCTCTAGGTCATCGCAAAGCACCGAGCTGATCTTCCTGTGCTTTGCTGCTGCTTCCCACTAGCTAACTGTTTTACATTCGGTAGTATATATATGTCGATGTTACTCTCACTTTGCCCCAGCTTCCCCCTCCCACCCCGTGTCCTCAAGTCCATCCTCTATATCTACATCTTTATTACTGCCCTGCAACTAGGTTCATCAGTACCATTTTTTTTTGATTCCATATATATGTGTTAGCATACAGTATTTGTTTTTCTCTTTCTGATTTACTTCACTCTGTATCACACACCCTAGGTCCATCCACCTCACTACAAATAACTCAATTTCATTTCTTTTTACGGCTGAGTAATATTCCATTGTATATATGTGCCACATCTTCTGTATCCATTCATCTGTCAATGGACATTTAGGTTGGTTCCACGTCCTGGCTATTGTAAATAGTGCTGCATTGAACATTGTGGTACAGCTACATGGCATTTAACATTCATGTTTACTTAGACTCCTCTTGGTTATGATATTTATTCTTAAAAAACCTTTTTATTATTATGCAATTGTAAATTCCCAGGAAGTTGCGAAGTTAGTCTTCAGAAGTCCTGTGTACTCTTCACCCAGTTTCCCCATTACATCTCACATTAGCACAATATTAAAACCAGGAAATTGACATTGGTACAATGTGTGTGTGTATAGTTCTATGCCATATAATCCAATGTGTAGATTCATGTAGCCACCACTGCAATCAAGATACAGAGCTATTCCATAATCACATCACCCTTGTGTTATCCTCTTTATAGTCACATTACTTCTTTTCCCCCTTGTCCACCACCATCTCTAACCCTTGATAACCATTAATTTGTTCTCCACTTATATAATTTTATCATTTTGCCACTATTGATTTTTAAACTGACTTTAGTTTTTAGAGCAGTTTTAGGATAATAGAAAAAGTGAGTAGCAAGTATGGAGAGTTCCCATATATCCCTTCACCTCTCCCCACACAGTTTCCCCTATCCTCAACATCTTGCATTAGTGTGGTACATTTGTTATAACTGATGAGCTGATATTGATATATTATTAACTGACATCCACAGTTTACATTAGTGCTCACTCTTTGTGTTGTACATCCTATGGATTTTGACAAATGTATAATGACATATATCCACTATTACAGTATCATATAGAATAGATTCACTGCCTAAAAATCCCCTGTGCTCTACCTATTCATCCCTCTCTCCCTCCCGTGAGCCTCTGGCAACCACTAACCTTTCCACTTTTTTTCATAGTTTTGCCTTTTCCAGAATGTCATATGGTTAGAATCATATATTAATAGTATGTTGTCTTTTCATATTGCTTTGTTCATTTAACTATAGGCACTTAAGCTTCCTCTATATTTTTTGTGGTTTGATAGCCTGTTTCTTTTTATTGCTGAGTAATATTCCACAGCATGGATTTACTGTTGGTTTGTTTATCCATTCACCTATTGAAAAACATCTTGGTTGCTTCCAAGTTTTGGCAATTATGAATGAAACTACAATAAACATTCATGTACAGATTTTTGTTTGTACATAAGTTTTCAATTCATTTGGGTAAATACCAAAGATTGTGATTGCTGGATCATATGGTAAGTGTATGTTTAGTTTTGTAAGAAACTGCCACACTGTCTTTCAAAGTGGCAGTACTATTTTGCATTGCCATACAGTGAATGTGAGTTCCTGTTGCTCCACATTCTTGTCAGCATTTGGTGTTGTCAGTGTTTTGGATTTTAGCCATATACAACAATAGTTGTACAGTGGCACCTTGTTGTTGTTTTAATTTGCAATTCCCTAATGACATATGATGTTGAGCATCTTTTCATATACTTATCTGCCATCTGTGCATCTTCTTTGGTGAGGTGTCTATTCAAATTACCATTAGCTGAGTTACTTGTACTCTGTGTACCCTGTGTGCAGGGCTTGTGCTAATTGCTTGATATACATGACCTTACAACAATCTAATGATAAAATTCCTATTTTACAGCAAAAAAAACAAAAAAAAAACTGAGGTCCTCAGTCATGTCAAAACTAGGAAGATGTAGAGTCAAAATTCAACCCAAGTCTGGGGCTTCCCTGGTGGTGCAGTGGTTAAAAATCCGCCTGCCAATGCAGGGGACACAGGTTCGAGCCCTAGTCCCAAAAGATCCCACATGCCACGGAGCAACTAAGCCCATGCACCACAACTACTGAACCCACGTGCCACAACTACTGAAGCCCGCGTGCCTAGAGCCTGTGCTCTGCAACAAGAGAAGCCACCGCAATGAGAAGCCTGCACACCTCAACGAAGAGTAGCCCCTGCTCGCTGCAACTAGGGAAAGCCCACGCATAGCAATGAAGAACCAACAAAGCTGAAAATAAATAACTAAAATAAGTAAATTAAAAAAAACAAAATTCAAGATTCAACCCAAGTCTGTTTGTCTTTGACACTATTGCTCCTTCTACTAAACCATAATGGTATTGAAGCTCTATGACTAACTGGAATAATTTTTGCCATCTAAAAGCTAGGTCTTTCTGGGTCAGCTCTCCATTAGACTGCCTTCCTGGAAAATGAAGTCTACCAAATAACCAACCACAGACCTCCTTCCCAACAAATGGGGTAATCTGACCTCAGGTCAGAGTTTTCTGGTTACTGGGGCCAAAGCTAACTCACATGTATTCTATTTTCCACCCTTCAATCTGCTTGTTGGGCTTGATCTGCATATAAAAGGACTGCAAAGTAAGTAGCATATTTCCCCCACATTATGAGTGAGCAGGTAAAAGGAAAATTTCCCCTGTGAATTAAAATAATAATCCTGATATGTGATTTCTCTTTTGGTCCTCATGGTTATCCTGACTTCTTTATGTGATAAAGAGAGTATTCACCTGTCCATAGTAGCTAAAAATTGCACAGAGAGTCTTCTGTTTCCAATCATGTTGGAGTAACAGTGAACACTTCCTGCTGCAAACAACTAGAAACTGGACAAAATATATGAAACAACTGTTTTCTGACTTCAAACAAGGAGCAGGATGGTAATCTTTTTTTTTTTAAGACTTATTTATTAATTTTGGCTGCAACGGGTTTTAGTTTCAGCATGCGGACTCTTAGTTGCGACATGCATGCAGGATCTAGTTCCCCGACCAGGGATTAAACCTGGGCCCCCTGCATTGGGAGTGTGGAGTCTTACCCACTGGAGAACGAGGGAAGTCCCAGGGTGTTTATACATAGGGTGAAACTTCAAAGATTGGGCAAATAGTAACCAGGAAGCTGTGACCTGAATAGTTCTTACAGTTCACACAGGGCCGGGACCATAGAGTTCCCACCAGCCAGACTGCAAAGACCTTGTTGATCACTTGGGACATCAATAGAACCCCAAAAGGCCACACCTTAGTTTTACTGTAAAATAGCCCTATAATAAATGCTAACTTAGACTTACCCTTAGAAACCTTATAAACAAGGCTTGAAGGTGTCACACTGAACCCCAAATAACTTACTGCCTACCAGGACAAAGCTCAACATTCATTAAAGAAAGACAAGAAAATTCACTCAGTCAACAACATAAAATTTACCATATCTAGCATCCAATAAAGAAATGACCAGACCTGGCAAGAAGTAGCAAAATGTGACACAAATTCCTAATATCAGGAATGAAAGAAGGAATATCACTACAGATACTGCAGACATTAAAAGAGTAACATGTGAATATTATGAACCACTTTATTTGAATAAATTAGACAACTTAGATGAGAGGGACAAATTCCTTGATAGATATAAATTGCCAAAACTGACATAAGAAAAAGGTAGAAAATCTGAATATTCCTATATCTATTAAAATTTAAATTCATAATTGAAAATCTTTCCAAAAAGATAACTCCAAGGCTCAGATGGATTCACTGTTGAATTCTACAAAATATTTAAGGAAGAAATAACACAAGTCCTGCACAAATTCTTCCAGAAAACAAAGGAGAAAGGAGGACATTTTATGAGGCTAGTGTTACCATGATACAGTACTAAAACCAGGTAAAGCCATTTAGGAAAAGAAGACTAGTGACCAATATGCCTCACAAAGATAGATGTAAGTATCTTCCAAAAAAAATTTAGCTAATTGAGTACAGCAATATATAAAAATGGTAATACATTATGACCAAGTGAGGTTTATTCCAGGAAAGCAACATGTGAAAATCAAATAATATAACTCACCACATTAACAGAATAAACAAGAAAATCCATATGATGATATTAATAGCTCTAGAAAAATATTTGACAGAATTCAACACCATGTTCACGTTAAAAACTTTAAGAAAATTAGGAACAAGTGGGAACTTTTAAAATCTGATAAAGAGAATCAGTGAACAACCAGTGGTTAAAGAATGGGGGGAAAAAACCCTGTTTTTATTTGCAGAAGACCTAATCATGTACACAGAAAATTCTAAGGAACATAGAAAAGAAACTAGTAAAATCAATAAACTAGCTTAGCAGAATTGCAGGATGCAAAGTCAAAATACAAAAATAAATTGCATTTCTAGATACAAGCAACAAGCAGTTGGAAAATGATATTTTAAAGTATGATTAACAATAACATGAAATATTTAGGCATATATTTAAGAAAATATGTACAAGATCTGTACTTGGAAAACTAACAATATTACTGAGAGAAAAATTTTAAATATCTAAATAAATGGAGAGATATACCGTGTTCATGGATTAGAACACTCAATATTGTTAAGATGTTAATTTACCCAAACTGATATATAGATTAAATGTAGTATCTATCAAAATCCCAACACACTTTTTATAAATTAGAAATCAACAAGCTGAACTTTCCAAATGTATTTGGAAATGCAATTAACCTAGAATAGTCTAAAAATTTTGAAAAGGAGTAACAAAGTTGGAGGATTTACGCTACCTGATTTTAAGACTCAAGACGTGTGGCATTTGGTGCCCTGAGATTGAAGCTACAAGAGTGGTCCTTTCTTGGGATAACCAAACCTACACCAAGAGAACAGGCTGGAGAGAGGATCAGGGGATAGGAATTCCGGTGTCTTTATGTATAAGAGCAAGAATTCACACAGGGGTACCAAGATGGTGGAGTAGCAGGACAAGCTCTCACTCCCTCTTGTGAGAACACCAGAATCACAACTAGCTGCTGCACAACCTTTGACGGGAAGACACTGGAACTCACCAAAAAATATACCCCACATCCAAAGACAAAGGAGAAGCCACAATGAGACGGTAGGAGGGGCGCAATCACAGCAAAATCAAATCCCATAACTGCTGGGTGTGTGACTCACAGACTGCAGAACACTTATACGACAGAAGTCTACCCACTGGAGTGAAGGTTCTGAGCCCCACGTCAGGCTTCCCAACCTGGGGGTCTGGCAACGGGAGGAGGAATTCCTAGAGAATCAGACTTTGAAGATTAGTGGAATTTGATGCAGGACTTCGACAGGACTGGGGGAAACAGAGACTCCACTCTTGGAGGGCACACACAAAGTAGTGTGCACATGGGGACCCAGGGGAAGCAGCAGTGAACCCAGGGGAGACTGAACCAGACCTACCTGCTAGTTTTCGAGGGTTTCCTGCAGAGGCGGGGGGTGGCTGTGGCTCACTGTGGGGACAAGAACACTGGCAGCGGAAGTTTTGGGAAGTGCTCCTTGGCATCAGCCCTCCCAGAGTCTGCCATTAGCCCCACCAAAGAGCCCAGGTAGGCTCCATTGTTGGGTTGCCTCAGGCCAAACAACCAACAGGGAGGGAACCCAGCCCCACCCATCAGCAGTCAAGCGGATTAAAGATTTACTGAGCTCTGCCCACCACAGCAACACCCAGCTCTACCCACCACCAGTCCCTCCCATCAGGAAACCTGCACAATCCTCTTAGATAGCCTCATCCACCAGAGAGCAGACAGCAGAAGCAAGAAGAACTACAATCCTGCAGCCTGTGGAACAAAAACCACATTCACAGAAAGACACACAAGATGAAAAGGCAGAGGGCTATGTATCAGATGAAGGAACAAGATAAAACCCCAGAAAAACAACTAAATGAAGTGGAGATAGGCAACCTTCCAGAAAAAGAATTCAGAATAATGATAGTGAGGATGATCCAGGACCTCGGAAAAACAATGGAGGCAAAGATCAAGAAGATGCAAATGTTTAACAAAGACCTAGAAGAATTAAAGAACAAACAAACAGAGATGAACAATACAATACCTGAAATGAAAAATACACTAGAAGGAATCAATAGCAGAATAACTGAGGCAGAAAAACGGATAAGTGACCTGGAAGACAGAATGGGGGAATTCACTGCTGCAGAACAGAATAAAGAAAAAAGAATGAAAAGAAATGAAGACAGCCTAAGAGACCTCTGGGACAACATTAAACGCAACGACATTCACATTATAGGGGTCCCAGAAGGAAAAGAGAGAGAGAAAGGACCCAAGAAAATATTTGAAGAGATTATAGTCAAAAACTTCTCTAACATGGGAAAGGAAATAGCCACCCAAGTCCAGGAAGTGCAGAGAGTCCCATACAGGATAAATCCAAGGAGAAACATGCCAAGACACATAGTAATCAAATTGGCAAAAATTAAAGACAAAGAAAAATTATTGAAAGCAGCAAGGGAAAAACAACAAATAACAAAGAAAAATTATGGAAAGCAGCAAGGGAAAAACAACGAATAACATACAAGGGAACTCCCATAAGGTTAACAGCTGATTTCTCAGCAGAAACTCTACAAGCCAGAAAGGAGTCACATGATACACTTAAAGTGATGAAAGGGAAGAACCTACAACCAAGATTATTCTACCCGGCAAGGATCTCATTCAGATTTGATGGAGAAATCAAAAGCTTTACAGACAAGCAAAAGCTAAGAGAATTCAGCACCACCAAACCAGCTCTACAACAAATGCTAAAGGAATTTCTCTAAGTGGGAAACACAAGAGAAGAAAAGGACCTACAAAAACAAACCCAAAACAATTAAGAAAATGGTCATAGGAACATACATATTGATAATTACCTTAAACGTGAATGGATTAAATGCTCCAACCAAAAGACACAGGTTTCCTGAATGGATACAAAAACAAGACCCATATATATGCTGTCTACAGGAGACCCACTTCAGACCTAGGGACACATACAGATTGCAAGTGAGGGGATGGAAAAAGATATTCCATGCAAATGGAAATCAAAAGAAAGCTGGAGTAGCAATTCTCATATCAGATAAAATAGATTTCAAAATAAAGAACGTTACAAGAGACAAGGAAGGACAATACATAATGATCAAGGGATCAATCCAAGAAGAAGATATAACAATTATAAATATATATGCACCCAACATAGGAGCGCCTCAATACATAAGGCAACTGCTAACAGCTATAAAAGAGGAAATCAACAGTAACACAATAATAGTCGGGAGCTTTAACACCTCACTTACACCAATGGACAGATCATCCAAAATGAAAATAAATAAGAAAGCAGAAGCTTTAAATGACACAATAGACCAGATAGATTTAACTGATATTTATAAGACATTCCAAAAACAGTAGATTACACTTTCTTCTCAGGTGCACACAGAACATTCTCCAGGATAGATCACATCCTGGGTCACAAATTAAGCCTCAGTAAATTTAAGAAAATTGAAATCATATGAAGCATCATTTCTGACCACAATGCTATGAGATTAGAAATGAATTACAGGGGAAAAAACATAAAAAACACAAACACATGGAGGCTAAACACTACGTTACTAAATAATCAAGAGATCACTGAAGAAATCAAAGAGGAAATCAAAAAATACCTAGAGACAAATGACAATGAAAACATGATGATCCAAAACCTATGGGATGCAGCAAAAGCAGTTCTAAGAGGGAAGTTTATAGCTATACAAGCCTACCTCAAGAAACAAGAAAAATCTCAAATAAATAAACTAACCTTACACCTAAAGGAACTAGAGAAAGAACAACAAACAAAACCCAAAGTTAGCAGAAGGAAAGAAACCATAAAGATCAGAGCAGAAATAACTGAAATAGAAACAAAGAAAACAATAGCAAAATCAATAAAACTAAAAGCTGGTTCTTTCAGAAGATAAACAAAATTGATAAACTGTTCACCAGACTCATGAAGCAAAAGAGGGAGAGGACTCCAATCAATAAAATTAGAAAAGAAAAAGGAGAAGTTACAACAGACACCACAGAAATACAAAGCATCCTAAGAGACTACTACAAGCAACTCTATGCCAATAAAATGGACAACCTGGAAGAAATGGACAAATTCTTGGAAATGTATAACCTTCCAAGGCTGAACCAGGAAGAAATACAAAATATGAACAGACAAATCACAAGTAATGAAATTGAAACTGTGATTAAAAATCTTCCAAAAAACAAAAGTCCAGGACCAGATGGCTTCACAGGTGAACTCTATCAAACATTTAGAGAAGAGCTAACACCCATCCTTCTCAAACTCTTCCAAAAAATTGCAGAGGAAGGAACACTCCCAAACTCATTCTACGAGGCCACCATCACCATGATACCAAACCCAGACAGAGATATTACAAAAAAAGAAAATTACAGACCAATATCACTGATGAATATCGATGCAAAAATCCTCAACAAGATATTAGCAAACAGAATCCAAGAACACATTAAAAGGATCATACACCATGATCAAGTGGGATTTATCCCAGGGATGCAAGGATTCTTCAATATACACAAATCAATCAATGTGATACATCATACTAACAAATTGTAGAATAAAAACCATATGATCATCTCAATAAATGCAGAAAGAGCTTTTGACAAAATTCAACATCCATTTATAATAAAAAACTCTGCAGAAAGTGGGCATAGAGGGAACCTACCTCAACATAATAAAGGCCATATATGACAAACCCACAGCAAACATCATTCTCAATGGTGAAATACTGAAAGCATTTCCTCTAAGATCAGGAACAAGACAAGGATGTCCACTCTCACCACTATTATTCAACATAGTTTTGGAAGTCCTAGCCTTGGCAATCAGAGAAGAAAAAGAAATAAAAGGAATACAAATTGGAAAAGAAGAAGTAAAACTGTCACTGTGTGCAGATGACATGATACTATACATAGAGAATCCTAAATGTGCCACCAGAAAACTACTAGAGCTAATCAATGAATTTGGTAAGGTTGCAGGATACAAAATTAGTGCACAAAAATCTCTTGAATTCCTATACATTAGTGATGAAAAATCTGAAAGAGAAATTAAGGAAACACTCCCATTTACCACTGCAACAAAAAGAATAAAATACCTAGGAATAAACCTACCTAGGGAAACAAAAGACCTGTATGCAGAAAACTATAAGACACTGATGAAACAAATTAAAGATGATACAAACAGATGGAGAGATATACCATGTTCTTGGATTGGAAGAATCAATATTGTGAAAATAACTATACTACCCAAAGCAATCTACAGATCCAATGCAATCCCTATCAAATTACCTATGGCATTTTTTACGGAGCTAGAACAAAAAAATCTTAAAATTTGTATGGAGACACAAAAGACCCCGAATATCCAAAGCAGTCTTGAGGGAAAAAAACAGAGCTGGAGGAATCAGACTCCCTGACTTCAGACTATACTACAAAGCTACAGTAATCCAGACAATATGGTAATGGCACAAAAACAGAAAGATAGGTCAACGGAACAAGATAGAAAGCCCAGAGGTAAACCCATGCACCTATAGTCAACTAATCTATGACAAAGGAGGCAAGGATATACAATGGAAAAAGACAGTCTCTTCAATAAGTGGTGGTGGAAAACTGGACAGCTACATGTAAAAGAATGAAATTAGAACACTCCCTAACACCATACACAAAAATAAACTCAAAATGGATTAGAGACCTAAATGTAAGACCGGACACTATAAAACTCTTAGAGGAAAACACAGGAAGAACCCTCTTTGACATAAATCACAGCAAGACCTTTTTGACCCACCTCCTAGAGTAATGGAAATAAAAACAAAAATAAACAAATGGGACCTAATGAAACTCCAAAGCTTTTGCACAGCAAAGGAAACCATAAACAAGATGAAAAGACAACCCTCAGAACGGGAGAAAATATTTGCAAACGAATCAACGGACAAAGGATTAATCTCCAAAATATATAAACAGCTCATTTAGCTCAATATTAAAGAAACAAACAACCCAATACAAAAATGGGCAGAAGACCTAAATAGACATTTCTCCAAAGAAGACATACAGATGGCCAAGAAGCACATGAAAAGCTGCTCAACATCAGTAATTATTAGAGAAATGCAAATCAAAACTACAATGAGGTACCACCTCACACCAGTTAGAATGGGCGTCATCAGAAAATCTACAAACAGTAAATGCTGGAGAGGGTGTGGAGCAAAGGGAACCCTCTTTCACTGTTGGTGGGAATGTAAACTGATAAAGCCACTATGGAGAACAGTATGGAGCTTCCTTAAAAATCTAAAAATAGAATTACCATATGATTCAGCAATCCCACTACTGGGCGTATACCCAGAGAAAGCCACAATTCAAAAAGACACATGCACCCCAATGTTCATTGCAGCACTATTTACAATAGCCAGGACATGGAAGCAACCTAAATGCCCATCGACAGATGAGTGGATAAAGGAGATGTGGTACATATATAGAATGGAATATTACTCAGCCATAAAAAGGAACGAAATTGGGTCATTTGTTGAGACGTGGATGGATGTAGAGACTGTCATACAGAGTGAAGTAAGTCAGAAAGCGAAAAACAAATATCGTTTATGAACGCATATATGTGGAATCTAGAAAAATGGTACAGATGAACCGGTTTGCAGGGCAGAAATTGAGGCACAGATGTAGCGAACAAACGTATGGACACCAAGGGTGGAAAGCCGTGGGGGGGTGGGGGTGGGGGTGGGATGAATTGGGCGACTGGTATTGACATGTATACACTGATGTGGATAAAATTGATGACTAATAAGAACCTCCTATATATTAAAAAAAAAAAAAAAGATTTCCCCCTGAAAACCAACAGGGAGATCATTCAGTATATAAGAGGATTTAAAGGGAAAAACGTCACCCCAGGGGTGCTGCCTCCACCTCATATTATCAGAAGAACCAGATTTATGCACTTGGAGCAGAAGTACCAATTGTTTTCCTTCATGCTGTGGACTTGGATAAGAAAAATGTCCCCTCTCCATAATCTCATCATTTACTTTGGCTCCACCTATGTAGCCCTTACAAGAGAATTTGCTAATTTTGTTCTCCAGGACCAGAGGGCCATTGATTTACTTGGGTGGTCGAAGGACACCTACTCTCCTGATGAACATTTCTGGGTGACACTTAACAGGATTCCAGGTATGCGGAACTTGATTTCCATTCTACATAAAGTCTGGAAGCATTGTGTGTGTGTGTGTGTGTGTGTGTGTGTGTGTGTGTGTGTGTGTGTATTTTATACTTTGAAAATATCTTCAATTGCATTATATATATTTACCTATGTTTCCAGCTTTATGGACACCCTGTAGACTGTTTTGTGTGTCTGTTTCAATGGAATTCATATAACATAAGTTACAGTTCTTACATATCAGTTCTAGGGCTCTGTCTTTGTGACTCTGAAGGACAGGCCTTTGGGGGTGGGACTCAAGGTAAACAGAACTTTGCACTTCCACAAAAAAAAAGAATTCACACAGGGGTTGTAGGGAAGGGGAAAGGTAGAGGAAATGTTGGTATGAACAGCTAAACAAAACTTTTGCCCAGTTTGAGAGTGTAATTGTAATCGGGTGCAGTTAAGTTACTTGACTCAGGTTATTTAAAAGGTAATGGTTACAGTTGTTTAAAGCAGAAAATAAGAATAATAGGGCATCAAAGTTAGTGATGTCATATCAGTTGGCATTATTTAAGAAACTTACAAGCACAACTGAAAATTCCCAGTTATCAGTCTAGAAATGTTCATAGACATAGACTATAATTTTTTTTTGGTAATTAAGTGATTTAAATTTAAAAAAAAGCAAAATATTGGAAGCACAAATATTCAGATTAACAGATGGTAGACGCCTCTCAGCAGTGACAATAATAAAAGACTTTACAATTCTTCTCAAAAAAAAAAAAAGACTCAAGACATTGTGATATTGGCATAGGGACAGATAAATAGATCAATGGAACAGAATAGATAATTTAAACATAGATCTTCACATATGTATTTGGGCAACTGATTTTTCAACAAAGCGGCCAAGTAAGTCAATGGTCAAAGGGTAAGCTTTTTAACTAACTGCACTGTACTAACTCGATATCCATATGCAGAAACAATTAACTTCAATGCTTACCTCACACCATACACACAAAGAATTAATTCACATTGAATCATAAACCAAAACATAAATGCTAAAACTGTAAAATTTCTAGGAGAAAACATAAGAGAAAATCTTTACAATCTTAAGGTGAGAAAGATTTCTTACATAGAACACAAAAAGCACAGTTATGAAAGAAACAATTGATAAATTGGACTTTATCAAAATAGAAAATCGTTTTTTGAAAGATCAGTTAAAAAAATTAAGACACAAACCGAAAGAAAATATTCACAAAACAGAAATTTGACAGAAAGAATTGTACCCAGAGTATCTTACAACCCAAGAGCAGTAAGGCAACAACCCAATTTTAAAAACAGTCAAGGAACTTCCCTGATGGTCCAGTGGTTAAGATTCGGAGCTCCTAGTGCAGGAGGACCGGGTTCGATCCCTGGTCAGAGAACTAGGTCCTGCATGCCACAACTAAAGATCCCACATGTGGCAACGAAGATCCCAAGTGCCACAGCTAAGACCTGGCACAGCCAAATAAATAACTGAATAAATATTAAAAACAAAACAAACCAAAAAAACCAGGCAAAACAGGGAATTCCCTGGTGCTTTCGGCGCTTTCACTGCTGTGGCCTGGTGGTTCAATCCCTGGTCGGGGAACTAAGATCCCAAAAGCCACGTGGCATGACCAAAAAAAAAAAAAGACAGGCAAAACTGTTACTTTTCAAAAGATGATACAAATAGATATAGTAGCACATGAAAAGATGCTCAACATTATTAACTCATCAGAGAAATGCATCTTGTACATACCATTACACATCCACTGCACTAGATAGACTAAAATTATTATTTTTATTTATTTGGCTGTGCCAGGTCTTAGCTGCAGCCTGCGGGATCTAGTTCCCTGGATCAAACCCAGGTCCCCTGCATTGGGAGCATGGAGTCTTACCCACTGGACCAAAAGGGAAGTCCCTAGACACACTTGAAAAGACTGAGAATTCAAACTGTTGATGAAGATGTGGAACAATGAAATGTCCATGATGGCTGGTGGGAATGTAAAATTGTACAACCAATTTTAGAAATCGTTCGGCAGTATCTTATAAAGTTACATATACACTTACAATGCAAACCAGCCTTTCCATTCTTAGCTATTTACCAGAGATATGAAAACATATATCCACACAAAGATTTGTAAACAAATGTACATATCAGCTTTATTCACAATAGGCAAAAACTGGAAATGACTCAAAGGGCCACAGATGAATGGATAATTGTTGTACGTCCAGTCAATGGACTGCCATTTAGCAACAAGGATGACCTGATGTACTCAACATCGTAGAAATAATCTCAGAAGTGCTACAGTGAGTGGAAAAAAAAAAAAAGCCAGACATAAAAAGTGCTTACTGAATGCTTCCATTTATATGAAACTCTAGGAAAGGCAAATCTGACAGGAATAGAAAGCATATGTGTCATAGGGCTGAGCACGTAAGAGGTGACTGGGAAGGGCTAATGGCTAGAATCTATATGTTGATTATGGTGGTGTTACATGGGTGTATAACTTTGTGAAAACTCATGGAATTTTATGTAAATTATACCTTGATGAAGTTGATCTTTAAAAATTTTTATATGGTTTAGGTCATAAACATCAATTTTGTGTAGGTCAGTGTACTTAAAAGAAATGCAATAAAATGGTCTTCATGTGACAGTATCAATACAAGGTTGTCTTTTACCTTTCCTTACATATACTAAGCTTTATAAGGACATCTATGTACCAAACTGTTGAAAGTGCACACTTACTGCTGGGAAAGATGCTCTGCAGAAAGTCCCCATTTCTTCACTTTCTTTAACTTTCCTTCCTTGCCCTCTTACCTTCCTTTCTCCTCGGCCCTTTCCTTAATACCAGTAATAATTTATGTTTGTACTGAGCTTTATAATTACAAAGCACTTTCCAACCTCATTGGATTCTCAGAATAATTTTGGGAGCCTGGTATGGAATTATTTCCTCTTTTTTTTTTTTTTTTTTGCTGTACGCGGGCCTCTCACCGTTGTGGCCTCTCCCGTTGCGGAGCACAGGCTCCGGACGCGCAGGCTCAGCGGCCATGGCTCACGGGCCCAGCCGCTCCGCGGCATGTGGGATCCTCCCGGACCGGGACACGAACCCGTGTCCCCTGCATCGGCAGGCGGACGCTCAACCACTGCGCCACCAGGGAAGCCCTAACATGGTACTTTTTCTTTTAATCTTCACACACTTCTTTATTGAGCACACACTCATTTCTTTTCTTTTTTTTTTTTTGGCCGCGCCGCACCATGCTGAATGCAGGATTTTAGTTCCCTAACCAGGGATTGAACCTGGGCTCCCTGCAGTGGAAGCACGGAGCCCTAACTACTGCACCACCAGGGAGTTCCAAACAGACGCTCATTTCTTTGTCTGCCACAAAGAGATAGATAGATATGGTCCCTGCCCTGGAGGAGCTGACATCTAAATTTCCAGTCACATAAGTCACATTTTGTGTGTTACTAGCTAAAAATAAAAAAAACCCTACAAATTATTTGGGTGTGCTAATCACTCTGCCAACTAAACTCCTGAAGGGTCGTGGAGCCAAGCTCCTTGTATGGATAAAGTAACTCTGGCTCCCTAGACAGGGTGTAGTACCCTATGAGCTATACTCTCTTTGAAGCATGAGACACAGGCCCCCACTCCAGCTATAGACCTGCAAACCTTGCCGGCTCCCAGTTCCCAGCACTATAGCTTAAAAACCATATTTCCCCCAACACTCCTTCACCATTTCAGTTTCAGGCACAGGGAATTAACATTTTTGGAGCACCTTCTTTGTGTCAAGTGCTTTTACATACATTGTGTTATGCTGTAATTTTCACAATTCCATTATGTACAAGTCAATGCTGGAGTCTAAAATAGCTATGTAGTAATGCAAAGAGGACTGGCTTTGGAATCATGAAGACTGAGGTTTCAATTCTGGCTCAGCCACTGACAACTAAAAGTCATTACTAGTTCACTCATTCCTTTCTTCATTTATTCACTAAAATATTTATTGAACTCCTAGTAGCTATTCAAGCTCTGTGATAGGAGGTGAAGATTCAAAAGTGAATTAAAACATAATCTTTATTTTCAAGGCCCTTTCATTTGAGGGATGGAATAGGGAGATGAAATTCTTAAACAGATTGTATCAATATAATGATAGATCTTACAGGTTATATTATGAAAACCTTATGACCTTTCACAATCTAAGCCCTGGAGTCTTCATTGGTAAATCAGGAATAATTATACCTCACTTCCAGGCACAGTGGCTGGCACATAAGAGATTAATATTGCAAAGCCCACTATTCCAGGGAAAGCCTTTTGTGTCTCCCTTTTTCCTTTTTGTAAAGTAAAAACAATAAGTGATCTTTTAACAAATTGTATTTGAAGGCTTATAATTCATTTTAAGTAAATACATTTATATAACTTTATTACAACAATAACAGGTATGAAAGGAAATTACTGAAAATCTCACCATGCTAGAAAATCAGTTACTTTCGTTTGCCAGCCTTGTTTCCCAGTTTTTGTCTATGTAACAAAGCTGTATCTATATATAAATATTTTAGTGTTGTTACCTTTGTAATTTTTGGTGACTGTGAAAAATTTAATTGACTGGATTCCTGTAATTTGCTTAACCATTCCCCTACGGTTCCACATTTCTTTCGAGAGGCAGAGTGATTCATTGGAGAGAATGAAAACTTTGAAAACAGAAACATCCTTGGTTTGAAATCCTAGGCAAACCTCTTACTAAGTGACCTTGGGCAAGTTAATTTAACCTTTCTGAAAATGTTTGCCTGTTTAAAGAAGGTGGATTTTAATAGGGATTATACTTTTATTCTGCATTTAGAGGTGATCTGTGCCAAAATTTGGATACTCAAAAAACAAACAAAAAACCCAAACAAACCAAAAACCCCATAATTTTAGTATTTGATTATAAATATGTAATGTGATAAACACCTTTTACACATAAAGGTCATTTAACCCTTTATGTTATTTCCTTAGGATAAAGTGTCATAAATGGGATTGGTTGGGTCATAGATTATAAACATTTTTATGGCATTTAGTAACACATCTCAAATTGCTTTTCAAAAGGCTTCCTTCAATTACACAGCTACTAGCATCACACATTGCATCAGCCTTACCTTATGGTTACCAAAGGTATATTATTATGTGGAATCTATGTGTAACTGATTGTTTTAATTTTCTTTCTGTGAAGTTTGAACATTTTTCTCTTTCTGAAGAACAGGTCTTGTCTGTAGGAGCGACAGCTCAGGGCCACGTGGGCTGCGGACTGCCCAAGTGGACTACATCTCCCAAAGTGCTCCACGGGAGCGCCGACAGGAAGTGGCCGGAGCATCTCCCGCCTCCACGCCGAAGAGAAGAGGTTCTATCCGGGGCCTTGGCGCTTCTCTTTCCTTTCGCGCCGGTTGCCGCTGCGGAGCGCGGCGGGTCCATGTGCGCAGTGAGGGGCGCTATTCCTGGCCCAGTAGCACCCGAGCTCCGGGTTTGACTGCGTCCGCCCTGCGATGGACCCCAACACCATTATCGAGGCCCTGCGGGGCACCATGGACCCAGCCCTGCGTGAGGCCGCGGAGCGCCAGCTCAATGAAGTAAGGACGCTGGGCTGGCGGCGGCGGCGGCGACGGCGGGCGGGCGGGCGGGCGGACTGTGGCAGGCCGAGCCCTCCGGGCCTGGCCAGAGGCGGGGACGGTGTCGCTGAGGGGCCCAACTGGAGCCGTGGGGCGGGGACCTGACGGCGAGTGCCACGCCGGGGCCCTCAGGCTGCTGCGACGGTGGTGGCGGCGGCGGCCAAGGCAGCCTTTGCGTTGGATCCTGAGCTGGGCCTCTGGCTGCGGTCGAGGCATGAGGAGCCGGCTAGGGCGAGGCGGGCGTGACGGGCTGGACACATGGCTGGCTCGGGTGGCCGGCCGCCCTCTGGCTCATTCCCAGCTCGTTCCTCGCGCCCAGGAGGGGGCGAAAGTCACCGGGAGGTTTTTCAGACGTTTCCCGTAGCAGTCCCGCTGGCGCCGGATTCTGAGGGGCTCCTGGGAATGCAGAGCTAGTCCCACTGGGGGCTGTGCCTGTCAGCTTGTCACTTCCCTGGGCTGATCGGTGACCTGCACAACTTTCTCCTCTCCGGCTGAGCTGTTAGGGACAGCTTTCAGAGGCGAGCCCCCGCTTCTTAGGCAGGGTGCGGGGAGTGCGGGATACCCATGGGAGTCTGATTCACTGCTCTTCTACTCTGTTAACGCCTCGGTCGGGGAGGCAGCGCGATTTAGTGCAAGGTGTCAGGTGAAGTGCACCCTTCTAGTTAGAGCTGTACCACTAATTTCTTGACTGACCTTGGGCAAGTCTCTTAACCTTTCGACGCTTAGTTTTCCCATTCATAAAATTAGGCCAGAGGGTTTGCTGTGACAGTCAAGGGAGACGATGTAAGACAGAGTGCCTTGAAACGTGCCAAGCTCCATGTCAACTCTCTGAGCGTTGGTTTCTTTTTTACCCATATTTTTGGAGGAGACCACCCTTTGGAAAAGAGCCTTATTATGTGGGTATTTTATTGTACTTTTTTCAGTTTCATTCTTTGTTTCTAAATTTCTGTAACTTATATTTTAGTGAGTATTTTAAAGGCTTCTTTAAAGGATCGCTGTCACTTCCTATGCCTTCCTATGAATTTGCCCAGCTTTAGTGACGTTTAGTGTACTTTTTTTTTTTTAAATAAAGAGAAGTCCCTCGTTAAAATAGAAATTCAGTTAGTTTATGCTCTTCTTAGCTGGTGGGTAAATTATTTAAAAACATTATTTATATTGACTTCCAGGAGTACTGATAATTGAACATCTTCAGTGTACAATGCTGTTTTAGAGATTCCTGGCCTCAAGGAACTTAAATTTTAAGACCGCCTACGGAGTATAGACAAATTAAGTGTAAAACTATTTAAAAATGAAAAGTTAAATCTATTTTATATGTGAATAAGACCATTAGATCTTGCCAAAAATGATGCTGAAATTCTTAGGCTCGAAGACACCTTGGGAGGAGGATAGATTTCTTTTGGATATAAAATAGTGAGTGAAAGAAATTCCCACTTTGAACCATTACTAAACCATAGAGGGAGTTGTGGATTGCTTTTTATTTTGATTTGTTTTGTGATAGACACAGGTTAAGATGAACATTATTTTGTTGATGATGTGCTAATGCATATGTAAACCTAGACACACTAAAAGTTTAGTCATAGTGATTTCTACCATGACTTTGCCCTAAAAGCACATTATTTTGACTAAAATACTTATGTGTAATTATTAATTTTAAAAATTGTTATTTGAAAGAATTGGTTCCCTTGTAGAAAAATTGGGTAAGTGATACTTTCTGCAAATTAGAAATTCATTTATTCCTCAATCAGGTTATTGAATGTTCAGTTGTATGTACTAACATCTTGTGGTAGAGACCTGGGGTAAGTATTTCACAAGCTAGTTTTTAGAAGATAAATCAAAATAGTATTCAAAGCATTTATTACTTAACCCTTAAGCTGCTGTTAGGGTTTTAAAATACTCTGGAGCAGTGAACACTGCTTATCTTTTCTTTCAAAAAATTTGATATCTGGCCTGTATTTCTGTGATGGTTAAATGTTTACATTTTGCAAATTTCTTTGTCATTACACCTAGATTTTTTAGTAATTTTCCTAAGACAACTTTTCTATTAATTAGAATATTTATTCTCATTTCTAATCTTGATTCCATTTTAATGAAGTGCTTCCATTTGAATACTTTTTGCTTTGACTTTCTTGTGGCAGAACCTTGATTTAGGAAATAGATCCCAGATAAGTCTTGAAGCAGCTTTACTGTAGTAAGAAGGAGGAAGTTGCATTTTATTTTTGGCAAGCTCTTCTTGCCTTAGATAAAATAGGGTGAACCAATCAGTCCATGATGTCTCATTCAACTGAAGCTACATTTTGGTTCATTTAGCTAAAGAAAAAGATCATTGCCATTTGAATGGATCTCTTCAGCTAAGTGAAGTAATCACTAACTCTATAAAAATTGTAAATGTTATCCAAGTATTAGAGTGCAGATGGTTTAAAAACAAAACGAAAAGTGCCTTTGTCTCAGCTATTGCACTTAACTGTTCCATCTGCTTGGAACCCCTTTTACTCAGTTGTCTCCCAGAAACTTCTATCACTGTTCAACTGTCTCCATATCCCTAAGGAGTGGCCTGACTACCATGCTCCCTGTCTCCCTTCACTTGTTTATTTTTCTCTGTGTCACTTATTTATCATATGTATTTTACTTATTGTTTCCCCAGTATAATTTTTGAGTTTCATGAGGTCAGGAATTACTGTGTTTTGTTACTGCAATTCTTTGTTAATGGTAGGCTTTACTGACTTCCTGTTATAATAGAGAACAGTATAGGCTTTAGATGTCTTATACCACCTCCACTTCAAGGATTTTAAGGGTGCTTTTTTTCTTTTTTAATTTTATTTATTTATTTTGTTTATTTTTAGCTGCGTTGGGTCTTCGTTGCTGCGCTCGGGCTTTCTCTAGTTGCGGAGAACGGGAGCTGCTCTTCGTCACTGTGCACGGTCTTCTCATTGCGGTGGCTTCTCTTGCTGCAGAGCATGGGCTCTAGGCGTACGGCCTTCAGTAGTTGTGGCTTGCGGGCTCTAGAGTGCAGGCTCAGTAGTTGTGGCGCACAGGCTTAGTTGGTCCGCGGCATGTGGTATCTTCCCGGACCAGGGCTGGAACCCGTGTCCCCTGCATTGGCAGGCGGATTCTTAATCACTGTACCACCAGGGAAGTCCCTGTTTATATGTTTTTTTATGTTACATATAGATAAAGTTCCATAAGACTGTTAAAGACCACAGTAAGGACACTCTTTTTGGCAGATATTTTCAAGATAAATCTGTTTTAGTATTCCCCACTTACTCTGTAGTGTGTTATGAATTTTGATTTTTTTTGAACCTCTGCTGTAATTTGGAACCCATTGTTCTCTCTCATGTCCCAATTTGAAATATGTTTGTATAACAAGCTTTGCCTCAAAGACTGAAGAAAACCATTTTCTTTTTTTTTTTTTTTTAACTAAAGATTTCTGCACTAGCTGTGGGGTGTTAAAGTTACTTAACCTCTAACCATCATTTTCCTTATGTTAGTATGGTATGTCATTGTGTTGTGTGGGTTGAGTGAGATGATGAATGTAAAAATTTTAGGAAAGTGTTTGGCAACTACTGAGTTCTCTCCAGATTATTTGAATTACTGTTTAAGTGCCAATTGATTAACCAATCCGACATGCAATACATTTCATTTCCTACCTCAGTCTGCTAACTTTGTAGTTGTTCATCTCAGTGGCAGATGATCAGCACTGATGGAGAAAGAACACAAGTACATATTATTTGGACAGTGAGCTCACTAGTAGATAGCATTATTGCAGCATGAAAATTGGCACTCTTATAAACACAGTGCCTGCCACATTATAGGTTCTCTATAGTAAATGTTTGTTGAGTGCAAAGAGAAATAACTTGAATAATAGAAATTTTTTTTGTTTTTCTTTTTAAATATATTTATTTATTTATTTTTGGCTGAGTTGGGTCTTTGTTGCTGCATGCAGGCTTTCTCTAGTTGCGGCGAGCACGGGCTACTTTTCGTTGCGGTCTGCAGGCTTCTCATTGCGGTGGCTTCTCTTGTTGCAGAGCACAGGCTCTAGGCACTCGGGCTTCAGTAGTTGTGGCACGTGGGCGTCAGTAGTTGTGGCTCGTGGGCTCTAGAGCGCAGGCTCAGTAGTTGTGGCACATGGTCTTAGTTGCTCTGCGACATGTGGTATCCTCCCGGACCAGGGCTTGAACCCGTGTCCTGTGCATTGGCAGGCGGATTCTTAACCACTGCGCCACCAGGGAAGCCCTTGAATAATGTTAACAATGTTAAGAATACTCATCTTTGAATTGTTAAAGTAGGTTTGTGTTACAGACATTTGTCACTTCTCATTTAAATTCTATACTATATATTCTAGTATATCTAGAAGTGCAATTTTTAAAAATTTGTTTAGCTAATCTAAAATATGTGCATTTGGTATTCATTCAACATTGTTTCTTATATTCCAGACTATTTGCTCTTGAATACAAAGACTGTCTTTTCCTATCTGTACGCGCGCGCACACACACACTCAGAAATACTTGTTTTTTTCATTTGTAAGATAAAGAAAATAATGTCTGGAGGGTTTTGGCAGATTATTATAACAGAGAACAATATCGCTGCTCTCTTCCTGCTTTAGCTGCCAGTGTTCTTCAGTGGAAGCCTTTCTATATGCAAACCTTTACTCATGCTGCTCACCCCTCCTGTTAACCTCTTACCTCCTTAAACTGAAATTTTTCCTAACCATAAATCTCATTTAAATCTCTTTTAAACCCTCAGTTCCTAAGCTTAATTGCTGTAAAATGCTTATGTAGGCAGAAATGCTGCTTTTTCACGTGCTTTATGTGAAAAAAAGTAAGAGGACATAGCTTTGATAAGTTTCTTGATATTTTGTTTATCTTTAAAATTCACGAACTACCTAAGTCACATCTGCTGTCTTCACAGATGGTTACTATTACAACCGAAAGTGATTATTTATAATTGGTTAATTTGATTTTATTTTATTAAAGGCTTATGAAATGTTTAATCAGTGAAAATCTTAGGTCTGGAAAAGTGCAAAATGACGGCACATTTATAGGACAATTTAGCAAGTCTAGAAATTCAGCAAATATTTATGAGGTTATGGTGTATGTTTTTGGAAGATAGAATAGTTTGTAGTCTGAGCAGGTTAACATTCTTTAATTAGGAATATCATGAAGTAGATCCTGTTGTGAATTTTGGAGAGGGAAAGTTCCTGGATTCTTGGATTGTTAGACAGGAAGTTATTCAGTGACAGAGCATGTTAAAGATCTGAAAGAAAGATAACACCATATTAATATTTGTAAGAAAACAATTTTCTTTTTCAGAAATAGATGCATGCATTATTTTACTTAACTGTCTCTGTCAGTGGCATGTTAACGATGAGCTTGATTTAAAGTGGGCGCTTTTTTTTTTTTTGGTTGCTAAGTAATTTATAATTAAGTTTTTTAAAAACTCCTTAGTTGGAAAGCATTACCGCAATTTAATGAAAGGCAGGAGGACACAGTGAAGAGCCTCAGCCTGGTCCCGGTTTTACCACTACACTGCCTTAACCTCACTATGCCTCATATTTCATGTAGGTAAAATAGATACAGTAATTGCCTTTGTCAACTTCTCTAGTAAAGCAGAGGGTAGAAATTCCTTGGCTCTTGAAATTACCTGATTGTATTCATTTTATGTAAACTCTGATGTCATAGTGCCCTTAAGCGCCTCTCTTCCTTATAAATGATGTAAAGTACAGTAACTAATTGAAGGTCTGTTTGGTTACATTACAAAATGGTGAGAATTAATAAAAAGTTACGTCTTAAAGTAAGCTTTAAAAGATATTGACATTAGGTGATTACATTGGAAAATGTGGGTCTAGAAGGGAAATTGATATTGGAGAAAGCATGACTACAGTCTGTCTGGTTCGAGGAGCTGGAAACACCAAGGAGAAAATGTCTAGTAGGCAATTGGGAATGTGGAACTGAAGTTTAGGAGAGAAAGCAGTAATGGAAAAGTGATTTTTCTTCTGCAGGTGAATTGAGAGGAAGGGAGTGTGATCCAGAGGTGTGGGGTGGACTAGAGGGCTGCATACCCTTTGGGCCATGCCCATTTTGGGGACATTGAGAAACATAGGGAAAAGGAGATGGGAGAATTGTGCAGAAAAGCCAAAGGGCGCCAAGAAAAGGAATTTCAAGTAAGAAGATTGGTTGTAGGTTTAGTTTCCTTGTTCCATAAATAAATTTCATAAATTTTCTACCAGTGAACATGAATTCCTTTTGTAATAAGTAAAAAAGCTGTTAGAAAAAGAAAGGGTTGTTGATATTTCTAAATGAGGGAAGTTAAAGCAAAATGAGTTTGGTGGGGGCAGGGGAGGGGAGCTTTAAAAATATTGGCAACCTTGGAGAAAATTTCTGATTACAGGGCTAGTGAGTGAAATGCTAGTAAGGGGGTAGGAATAAGTTTGTAGGTTAAAAATGTAGTAGGGTCAGGGGAAATTTGTTTATGTGATATGTATGTCTTTCGTTTTTTTTTTCTTTTGTAGTTTGACTTATTTTGGGGAGTAAGGGGAGCTACCTGTGGAGTAGAAGTTTTTCAGGCCTATTATTACCTGTTGTAATAATAATTTTCTACTTGTAATTTTTTTTTTTTCTTTTATGGTACGCGGGCCTCTCACTGTTGTGGCCTCTCCCGTTGCGGAGCACAGGCTCCAGATGCGCAGGCTCAGTGGCCATGGCTCGTGGGCCCAGCCGCTCCGCGGCATGTGGGATCATCCCGGACCGGGGCACGAACCCGCGTCCCCTGCATCGACAGACGGCCTCTCAACCACTGCGCCACCAGTGAAGCCCTTGTAATGTTTTAATAGTCATCTATCCTAGAATTATATTCTTCATACTGCTTCAGGACCTTATTCTTCTTGCAGCATAGATCTGATCATGTAAAAACTTGCAAAAAAAGTGCACACTTAATGGATCTTGATGTGGTCACAATATACCTATGCATTTTTTAAAGAATAATTTTTATAGATTTATTTATTTTTATTTTTTGCTGCATTGGGTCTCTGTTGCTGCTCGCAGGCTTTCTTTAGTTGTGGCGAGCAGGGGCTACTCTTTGTTGCGGGGCGCGGGCTTTTCATTGCGGTGGCTTCTCTTGTTGCAGAGCACGGGCTCTAGGCACACGGGCTTCAGTAGTTGAGGCTCACAGGCTCAGTAGTTGTGGCTCATGGGCTCTAGAGCACAGACTCAGTATTTGTGGTGCACGGGCTTAGTTTCTCCGTGACATGTGGATCTTCCCAGACCAGGGCTAGAACCCGTGTCCCCTGCGTTGGCAAGCGGATTCTTAAGCACTGCGCCACCAGGGAAGTCTCTACCTATTCATTTTTGTCTTCCACTGTTTTCTTTCATTTTTCTAGTAATCTCTTTAACATAACCCATACTTCTTTTCCTTTTAAAAATCTTTTCTCTCCATCTCTGTGGGTTTAAATCCTTTAGGGTCTAACTAAAATACTTACCTGTCAGTCTAATTAGAATTAATTTCCCAACCTACTTTAGAGTGGTGATCTTTTATCTCTGTCGTATCTGGCATGTTGTTAGTACTAGTAAGTGGAGTGGAGTTAAAGGAGATGGAGATGGAGTTGGGGCTATTGAAGAATTTTGATGAGGTGGGTTAAGGATGAACGTTGAATTATTTGGCATGATGACAGATCATGAGAAGGTAAGAAGTTGTCTGGAAAGGTAGTTTTGTGTTATGGTGAGCAGCTTTTAAACCTGAGTATTAGCAGTTCTAGCTCTACTTAATGATATATAATGACCCATTTGTTGCTTAATTTCTCCTGGTTCTCTGACTGCTAGAAGCCAGATACTTTGACTAATAAAAGATTTATTGTAGCATCTTCTCAAGCCTAATCAGTGTTTGCCAAACTTTGTGATAAAAATTGATGCTAGTGATATTTTTACTTAAATTTATTTTTTATAGTGTAAAACATGAAGACCTTTAAATTTATGATAGTTAATAAATATAGTAATAGTTAACATGTGATAGGAATTCTTCTAAATATGTGATAGTTTGCTATATCCAAGAATGCCAGAAAGTTGTTAGAGATTACCCAATGCTTGAAAGAGTTTTTTCCTAACTTGTATAGTTAGTGTATATCTTTATTTGTCCTGTGTTTTATAATTGTACAGATCCATGGGGGTTTTTTCCCGTTTTTAAACTTTATTGGGGTATAATTTACATATCGTAAACTTTACCTGTTTTAAGTGGAATCAGTGATTTTTGGTAGATAATACTATTACCACAATCCAGTTTTGGAACATTTCCATTATTCCAGTAAGATGCCTCTTTGCAGTTTGTAGTTAATCCCCATCCCAGTCTTAAGTGATTACGAACCTACTTTCTGTCTCAATTTTCTTGAGAACCTGATTTTTAATATTTAGTACTAATTTAAGTCCATTTGTTACCTTCTTAGGGAGAATACAAGGCTACCTGCACTAGGGATTTCAGCTGGATGAGGCCAGTAGATAGATGTCCCAGGTTGAGATTGCTTGTGCTATTCCTGCTGACAGAAATATCCTTTCTTTCTTACCATTAGTCTAGCTCTGTTGTCTGAAAGTAACTTTTTTTTTTTTTTTTTTTGGTCAGTTGTACTTTTTGGATTTATGCAGGTTTGTTTATGAAGGCATTCAAAGTGACCTAAAATAATAGGGTAATAAACTAAGTGCTTGTTTTCAGTGTTTAGTTTTGTTGATTTTTTAAAATAAATTTATTGATTTTAGCCACTTTAGTATCCAGTTCAGTGATTTTTAGTGTATTCACAGTTATGCATCCATCACTACAAACTTTAGAACATTTTTATCACCCCTAAAGGAAACCCCATACCATTAAGCGGTTACTCCTAATTCCGCCCTACACCTCCAGTCCTAGGCTACATTTTTTTTTTTTGCGGTACACGGGCCTCTCCCGTTGCCGTGGCTCACGGGCCCAGCCGCTCCACGGCATGTGGGATGTTCCCGGACCGGGGCACGAACCCGTGTCCCAGCATCGGCAGGCGGACTCTCAACCACTGCGCTACCAGGGAAGGCCTCTAGGCTACTTTTTGCTCATAGATTTGCCTATTCTGGACATTTGATATATATGAAATCATACCATCTGTAGTCTTTTGTGACTGGCTTCTTTCACACAGCATAATGTTTTTAAGGTTGACACATGTTGTACCAAGTGTCAGTACTTCATTCCTTTTATTACTGAATAACGTTACATGAATGTATGGATATGCCACATTTTGCTTATCCATTCATCAGTTGATGGACATCTGGGTTGTTTCTACTTTTTTATGAATAATGCTGTGAATGTTCAAGTAAAAGTAGTGTTGGCTTTTTTTAATTGAGGGTTAATTTACATATAACACAGAGCTCAAAAATATGTACAGCTCAGTCAGCTTTTACCTAGGTACCACCATCTAGATTAAGATAGGTAGGTAGGAAGATAGATAAGATAGATAAAACATTTCCATTGGCCTAGAATTTTCTCTTCAGACTTGTCTTCAGGTTATCATTTTTCTGACTTCTGTTAACTATAACTTGGATTTGCCTGTCGTTAAACTTCACATTAATAGAATCACATAGTATGTGACATAGTCTGGCTTCTTTCTCAACATATTTTTGAGATCTGTATTATTGCTTGATTCTGTAGGTTGGTTTTATTTTTTTAATTTATTGTATAGTATTTCATTGTATGAATTGTACCACAGTTTGTTTATACATTCACTTGTTAATGGACAGGTATTATTGTGAACATAAGCACTTATTTCTCTTGGATATATAAGGGGGAAATTGCTAGGTTGTAAGATAGGTGCATGTCAGATACTGCCAGTTTTCCAAAATGGTTGTACCGTTTTATACGTCTACCAGCACTGTGTTCCATTTTTCCCCCATCTTGACCAGTGCTTTGGTGTATTGCGTATATTGTTTTGTGGTAGGATTGTCTTGTCCACTTGAACTAATTCTTTGTGTGTGTGTGTGTGTGTGTGTGTGTGTGTTTCCACACTGCGCGGCTTGTGGGATCTCAGTTCCCTGACCAGGGATTGAACTCGGGCCATGGTAGTGAAAGCTCGGAATCCTAACCACCAGGCCACCAGGGAACTCCCCATTTGTTATGTCTTGATATTTGCCAAAATACTTTCCGTGTTTATTCCTTAGAGCTATCCTGTGAAGTAGATTTTGTTATACTGACTTGGTAACTAAGAGTTAGATTTGCTGAATCAAACTTGCTCAAGAGTTAAAAATGTAGGAAGTGACATCACTTATGTTTATAACTGTCTGATTCTAGCAGTTCATTCCAGGAGTTCACAATTTGATGCGGGAGACAAGATACCTACTGTAATTTTTTTTTTGTTTGTTTTTTTTTTTTTTTTGTGGTACGCGGGCCTCTCACTGTTGTGGCCTCTCCCGTTGCGGAGCACAGGCTCCGGACGCACAGGCTCAGCGGCCATGCCTCACGGGCCCAGCTGCTCCGCGGCATGTGGGATCTTCCTGGACCAGGGCACGAACCTGTGTCCCCTGCATCAGTAGGCGGACTCTCAACCACTGCGCCACCAGGGAAGCCCCCTACTGTAATATTAATGGCCTAAAAAGTGACATAGTAGTGGTCTTTGTGGGCTCATTGGTCTAAAAATATAAATACGCTTTTTCACTCTGCACAGCCCCTAGGTGATCAGAACTGCTTCCAAAGCCCCTTTTTTTGTTGATTCATTGTTACTCTTTCAATAAATTTGTTGAGTATTTTGAATGTCAAACATATGAGGAACTGGGTATACAGTAAAGTCCTTATTCTCAGTGGAGCTTAAAGTCTAATAGGAGAGGCAGACATAAAACCAGCTACAAATATAATAATTACAAATATGTAATAAGTATTATGAAGTAAAAATACCTTGGAGCTTATGAGAGTAATAGGGAGCCCTGCTTAGCCCTAGTGTGATCAGTGAGGAAATGCTTCTCTAAGGAAATGTTTAAACTGAGACCCAAAGAATGTGAAGCTGTGGACCAGTTAACTCTGGTGGAGCACTGGAGAGAAGTGTTGTAGGTAGAAAGTCACAGCATGTACAAAGACTCTGCAATGGGGTAATGTGTATTGTTGAAAGGACCTAAAGAAGGCTGCTAAGGTGGGGCAGTGGGGGATGAAAAGGTTTCTTTATTATTTATTTATTTATGGCTGCCTTGGGTCTTCCTTGTTGTGCCAGGGCTTCTCATTGCATTGGCTTCTCTTGTTGTGGAGCACGGGCTCTAGGCGTGCGGGCTTCAGTAGTTGTGTCTCGCCGGCTCTATAGCACAGGCTCAGTAGTTGTGGTGCATGGGCTTAGTTGCTCCATGGCATGTGGGATCTTCCTGAACCCGGGCTCGAACCCGTGTCCCCTGCATTGGCAGGTGGATTCTTAACCACTGCACCACCAGGGAACCCCCGAGAAGGTTTCTTTAAATGAGGCTGAAGATATAGGCAGGAGCAAGATAACACAGGGCCTTTTAGGCTTTAGGAGATAGAGTAGAAAATTGTTAAAAGGTTTGGTTAAAGGGGATTAGTTTACAATTTTAAAGATTATTGGCTGCTAAATAGAGAATGGTTGGGGGGGCAGATGGCTACATCAAGAGAGATGATAGTCACTTGGACTATGTTGGTGATAATGGGAATGGAGAAAGTGGATATAATAATTATACAAGCATTTTGTATGTAGAATTGATAGGGCCTGGTATATTGTATTGGGGTAAAAAAGAGGGAAGTATTAAAGATGACGTTCAGTTTTCAGACATGAATAACTGTGAGGATGGTGATGACAAGGGTTGGGAGAGGTGGTACAAGGAAGTAGAGTCACAGCTTTTAGGGGAAAAAAATGATTTGAACATAGTAAGTCTGAGAATCCTATGAGACAATGAAGGTAGGGATGTTAAATAGGTCTGTTAGAGTGTCCTGGACTGGAAATGACATATTTGATTTATAGATGGTATTTAAAGACAGGAGTTGGTTGAAATCAGCTAGGGAGCAGAAAAGATGGCCTGTGACTGAGTTCTTGCACCACGTTCTAGCATTTGTACATAGAATGAGAAGCAAGCAAAGGAGCCTGAGAAGATACCAGGAAGAGTGGTGTATGAACTATGTAGGTGGAAGGGTGTTTCATGAAAGTGATAATGGTTAACTGTGTTCAGATCTATTTGGAGTACTGGAAAGGGTAAATTCCTCCCTTTCATCTAACTGCTCCTGTCCAGGTCTTAAATATAAGCATTACTTCTGGGTTAGGAGGTTCTACTTTTGATTCTTCCATAGTGTTTTCTGTTTCTTCCATTATACTTTATGGCAGTTACCTGTTTGTCTTGTTTTCCTTCACTGTTAAGTTTCCATGAGGTCATGGAGACTCATTGTCTCGTTCAACCTTGTATTTTCAGCTCCTAGCATAGTGTTTTGCACCAAGACCACCTAAATAAATAATTTTTGGAGTGACTGAATGAGCAAAGTATCACTCTGGGTCTAATGTGAAAGACATTTTTTTATATCCAAAGGGAAATTTTTCTGTTTCTAAGAATGTGTTTGTAGAATGCATGAGAGAGTAGCATTGACATATATACACTACCAAATGTAAAATGGATGGCTAGTGGGAAGCTGCTGAGTAGCACAGGGAGATCAACTCGATGCTTTGTGATGACCTAGAGGGATGGGATAGGGAGGGTGGGAGGGAGGCTTAAGAGGGATGAGGGGATATGGGGATATATGTATACATATAGCTGATTCACTTTGTTGTACAACAGAAACTAATACAACATTGTAAAGCATTTATACCCCAATAAAGATACGAAAAAAAAAGTCTGTAAGGAAGAAACTAAAATAAAAATCACTAGTGTCCATGCGAACACATGCAGAAAAATACTAAAACTTGGGCTGGAAGGAGGAGATAACATTATAGGAAATGGTTATATTGGGGGAGAGGGAATGAGAACACATATGAGAAGAGATTTCAGTTCTTTATTAATAAATCAAAATCAAATATGGCAAATTTAGGAATTATTAAATAACTTTTATACTGTTAATGAAAGTAACCCAGGATCATAGCATAAAATTTGGATAATAGAAAATAACATATACAATACTTCCTCTATAATCTTACCATCCCAGATACAACTTATTAGCATTTTTGGTGTATTTCCTTGTTTTCTGTATATGTTGCATTGTATATTCATGTAAATATATTTGCTAAATTATCGTATAGTTTGTATCCTACTTTTATTGTATGTTCAAAGCTCTTCATTTAAATTTCCTATTGAAATATGCATATAGAAAAGTGATCGTGAGGATACAGTTGATTAGTTTTCACAAACTGGACACACTTTTATAAAACAGACGTGTTAAGAAATAAAACGTCGGGCTTCCCTGGTGGCGCAGTGGTTAAGAATCTTGCCTGCCAACACAGGGGACATGGTGAGTTCAAGCCCTTGTCTGGGAAGATCCCACATGCCTCGGAGCAACTAAGCCTGTGCGCCACATCTATGTGGCCTATGCTCTAGAGCCCGTGCTCCGCAACAAGAGAAGCCACTGCAATGAGAAGCCCACGCACCGCAACGCAGAGTAGCCCCTGCTTGCCACAACTAGAGAAAGCCCGCACGCAGCAACAAAGACCCAACGCAGCCCCCTCCCCCAAAAAAATAATTAAATAAATAAATGATTTTTTTAAAAAAGAAAGAAACGTTATTAGCACCTTGGAAACCGCCCCTCAGGCTGTTAATTTTTACTTATTTAATTTTTGTCTAGCCACTTCATAGAATGTCTCTGGAGAAATTATTACTGAATTGAGGAAATAGGTATCACAAAAGACACTGTTTTTGAGCTGCTGCCACCAGTGTAGGTCAGAAGTGCAATGGTACACAGGCAAATGCAAACATACAAAAGTTTTAGGAGTTAGGTTACTCAATTTTTTGAGTTCCTTATATGTGAGTGATAGGAAATAAGGCTGGAATCAACTTGTGGAGGAGAGCCTTTTGTGCCAGCCAAGCAGTGAAATAGAGTACTGAGAATATTTATTTGCAGAAATTTAAAATGTATTTTTTTATTTGTAGGCACACAAGTCTCTGAATTTTGTTTCAACACTGCTTCAGATTACTATGTCGGAACAACTGGATTTACCTGTGAGACAGGCAGGCAAGTTTCCTGAATTATTTTCTTGGATATATGTAAATAATATCACTTCAAAGGTTCATAGTTGAGTAGCAGAAGTATCCTGGGAAGGCCCTTCAGTGATTTTCTTCACTGAAAATTGGTTTGCTCCCTTGTGTTTACTACAAACTGCCGCAAGTGCCTTGATATCTGGTGACAGAGTTTAAAGGAATGTGATATTTCACTGAATTAAAAAAGAAGCTGGAAGGAGAAATTGATGGGGTTTATTGAAAGAGTCTCCGTATTCCCTGTTTTCTTCCATGATGGATGATTCTAAGATACAAACCTCCAGGTGTTTGCTTTTACTATTTTATTTTAACCATTTAAAAGGTACTGTTTCTTAGTTCCAGTTTCAACAAAATATTGAGTAATTCCCTCAGTATCAGAGTCTATGAAAATGTGGCATACTGCTCCTGATATCATCTGTTAGTCTGCAGAATAATGGAATTGACCTCTTTAATGCTTGTTGTTTAATTTATTTGCAGATGTATTTCTTATAGGAAATATAAAGTGCCAATAACCTTACTATTCTAGAAAAACCAGTTATATTCTGGGGTTATTTCTTGCTGTTCTTTTTCCCTACACCAGTTTTATTAATAGAATTTTTTTTGCTTACGATATTTAATGTATAGTAAGCACATTCCTTTTCTCTACATAGTGTTTATCTTAAAAGTTATGTTTTAATGGCTAAATAATTTACAATAATGTGCCATATGCAGTGAACCATTTCTCAGTTGCTGGAATTTAATCTCAGGTCTGTTTGATTAACAATTGTATTCCCAGTGCCTAAGGTATTGCCTGACACACTGCAGGTACTCAGTAAATGAATGAATCAGTGTAAGTTGTTTATGATATTTTAAAATTGGTATATAAGTAGCACAAAAATGGGACATTTTTTGTGCCTATAAAATACAGTAATTTTGCTGAACCCTGGTCAGCAGTAAATCTTTAAAAAAATTTTCTAGTTAAATAGGAAAAGGTCGCTTTGTTTATTTTAACTGTCAGTTCTTTTTTACTAATGAAGTTAACATTTTCCCATTTAGTTATTTTTTTAGATAAGAATCTTTGCCTTTAAATCTCAAAATTTTACTAAGATGTTGAAAGCATTTGGCATTTAGGAGGGACCTTAACACATTAGAAACTTGATTATGTGTATTAGCAAAATTAAATTCTAGAAAGTTGTTTATTAGTATGTACAAAACCAGAAGCAACCAAACTATGAAATTGGTCCTAATTTTCAAAATATAATCATTACTTTAAAATTTATTACATCCTTGTAATAATTGAATGATATTTTGTAGTACATGGTATATGGTGGTTTTATCTGCTAGACTTTGAAAGATGCATTCATTCTGTCTTTGTAGTAGAACTCAAGCATTCTGGATGGAGTAGACTGTGAATCACGAGGTTCTTTCAGTGCAGTTCTCACCTGTTTATGTGTTTTGTTCAAGCAAACACTTTTAAAAATACTGAATCAAAAGTGTACAAATAAGTATATATATTCACTTCCTTTGTGCATTTTGTTGGAAAGAAATACTCAGAGGCTATATCTGGAAGACATAGGGGCTATATCAAGTCTTAATTTTTATCTTTGTTCTGTTTTGGAACTAAAGGATAAAATAGTATTAATCTGAAATATGTCAGTCCCACATGCTGAATCAGTGTTCTTGACTGTAGATGTAGGTTATCTTAAAGCTTTTGTTGAAGGATATTTTAATATGTAGTTGTAATCTTTTTTGAAATGCTGTAAGATGGGGTATTATTTTAATTTCCAAGATAAACCAAAGTAGAATATAAAAATCATATTTGTATCAGTTATCCTTGTTTGAATAGGTACAAGACTCCAGGTAAGTGTTAATTACTAATCAGAGAAGAATCAGTGTTTTGCAGAATTTAGAAATTAATTTTGAATAATTTCCCTTTCCTATACATTCTGTACATTTGTGTTCGAGGATTCTCTTTCTCTCTCATTTGGGTGGAGGGGTCAGGATAAAAGCATTATTACCAAGCTAGTTCAGTTAGAGTTAACTAGCAATGTGCAGGCTAGCAGTATGATAACTGACAGAAGGAGCTAGTAATGTGCAAGGTGGCAGTATGATAACTGACAGAAGGTAGTAGTCTGTAATTTTTGAACATAGCGAATTCTCCCATAAAATAACAGGAATTTGAATTGGTATGATTGTGGTGTATGATTGAAATACTTAAATTTATTGACTGAGAATCTTTATATACTGTAATTTTTCTATGATTAAAAATAACAACCTGTGTGTGTGTTAGTCACTTTGAGCTGCTCTAACAGAATACCATAGACTGGATGGCTTATAAACAACAAATTTATTTATCACAGTTCTGGAGGCTGAGAAGTCCAGAATTAAGGCACTGGCAGATTTGGTCTCCGAGGACCTACTTTCTGGTTCATAGACCCTCGCATGGTAGAAGAGGAAGAAGCTCTCTAGGGTCTCTTATAAGGGCATTAATCCCATTCGTGAGGGCAGAGCCCTCATTAGCTGATCACCCTACTAAAGCCCTCATCCCCTCATCACATTGGGGGTTAGGGTTTCTGGTTAGGGGGTTAGGGTTATACATTCAGTCTGTATAACAGAGTTATTAATTATAGAAACTTGGTATATGTATGTGGTTTTGTTTTTAGAGGCTTCATTTAGAAAGCGGATTTGGTAAAACAGCTTTCCTACAGAAAACAGGGATCAAAAGTGTTGTGTATAAATGTGTTGTAAAAACAATTTTGTTTGTAGTTTGCAGAGTTCTCTTAGACTGTATGTTTAATAATAACTTTGTGTGTGATTACTGTAGCTGAGCATTAAACTTGTGTTTTATCAACTTTTAAAATTATAGAGTATAGTATGTTGATTTTAAAAGGTTAGCTTTCCTAGCAATGTTTGGTCTGACAGAAATAAATTGAGGTGTAGACACAGGGATATTTACAGTGCTTTCACTTTCTTTTGTCAAATTGATCTATATTTTAGGTGTTATCTATTTGAAAAATATGATAACACAGTATTGGCCTGATCGGGAAACGGCACCAGGGGATATATCCCCTTATACTATTCCAGAAGAAGATCGACATTGTATTCGAGAAAATATTGTAGAAGCCATTATCCACTCTCCTGAGCTCATCAGGTATGTATATGTTTTAAACTTAACCTTTGTTGCAGATATATAATTTGCGGGCTTTGGAGGGATGCAGAAGAGGGGATCTTTTCAGAACATAAAAATCTGTCATTTATGGTGGCACAAAACTTAACAAATGCAGTTACAGGGGAATTCTTTTTTGTTTTATTTTCTTGCTACAGTTTATATTTATTAAAAACCAAAACTTCATGTAAAACTTGTGAAACATACTATGATCAGATGAAAGAGGGTATAGAAAGTTATAGAATACTGTCATATACTTTATATTGTATAGTCTTGATATTTGAAAGCTTGTTGTGTATGATTTTGTAGAATTTTTTTTTAACATCTTTATTGGAGTATAATTGCTTTACAGTGGTGTGTTAGTTTCTGCTTTATGACAAAGTCAATCAGCTATATGTATACATATATCCCCATATCTCCTCCCTCTTGCGTCTCCCTCCCACCCTCCCTATCCCACCCCTCTAGGTGGTCAGAAAGCACCAAGCTGATCTCCCTGTGCTATGCGGCTGCTTCCCAGTAGCTTACATTTGGTAGTATATATAAGTCCATGCCACTCTCTCACTTTGTCCCAACTTACCCTTCCCTCTCCCTGTGTCCTCAAGTCCATTCTCTATATCTGCGTCTTTGTTCCTGTCCTGACCCTTGATTTTGTAGATTTTTTTTTTTTTTTTTTTTTTTTTTTTTGCGATACGCGGGCCTCTCACTGTGTGGCCTCTCCCATTGCGGAGCACAGGCTCCGGACGCACAGGCTCAGCGGCCATGGCTCACGGGCCCAGCCGCTCTGCGGCATGTGGGATCTTCCCAGACTGGGGCACGAACCCGTGTCCCCTGCATCAGCAGGTGGACTCTCAACCACTGCACCACCAGGGAAGCCCGATTTTGTAGAATTTTTAATGAGAATAGTTGATGTTCTAAATGAAACCTGTCAGTTGATGATGGGGATGAAAAATAAAAAATCACTTGCATTTGTAACATTGTTGGGTTTCTTTTGAGTCAGTAGTAACAGTTTTTGCTTAGTGACTTATTTTTGTCTAAACAGCCTTTTTCTTTATATGAGTTAACAAAACTTGAGGTAGCATTTCTTCCTCCTTATTGTTTATTTTTGACTTTTAGGGTACAGCTTACTACATGCATTCATCATATCATTAAGCATGATTATCCGAGTCGCTGGACTGCCATTGTGGACAAAATTGGATTTTACCTTCAGTCTGATAACAGTGCATGTTGGCTAGGAATTCTTCTTTGCCTCTATCAGCTTGTGAAAAATTATGAGTAAGTATCTCTCTCAATTCCTGTAGAGTTTTGAGAAGTAGAAAAGGCTTGGGAAATTTAAGCTAATTGGTTTGAACATCTTGAAATTTCATTTGGTATATATACTAAAGTTAGTGAATTACATGTTGATTTTAATTGTGTCTTCCTTTTGAAATAGCATTCTTGTTTTAATTCTGCAGTCTCTTCTGTTGATTCAACTATGAAACTCCTTGTGCCCTTTTTTCTTAATCATGATCTGTTTCCCTGTTCAAAACCCAAGTTATCCCTAACTTCTCAATATAGGCTCCTCAATTTGTGGTGATAAAAGGCCTAAAGATAAGGTTTTAAGATGTGAAGGGGGTCAAAGTACATTGATCATTAGAGCTCTTTATTCTGCCTTTCTTTTAATTTTTATCTTAATTTGGGTTCTTGTGAAGTTTCAAGAACCTACCTCTAATTTTTTAAGCAGAATATGTTGGAATTTCATATGATCATTTTTAATCATTGTGTTTGAGGGATTCATAGTCATCTGCTTCAGTGTTGGCATACTTGAGCAAATTATAGTTCATGTAAGTAATTGGTATCAGTAAGAAAGATTTAGGGATCATTTTAGACCTGGGCTTAAGGATCAGAAAAAAATCTAACCTTGGAAGTTGAGGTATAGCACTAAAAGTAGTAAGCCAAATGTTGCAGAGATTTTCTTTTAAGTGTGTGGTGAAAGTAATGAAATTGGTAGGCACTTGAAAGTTTTGATATTAGCAAATTATGAGGAAGGAACACTTACACCATGATGGTGGCTTTATTTCCAGCCCTAACAGCTACACAGATGCCATTGTGAGCCCTCTAATTCTGGGACTTGTAGTTAGCCTCCAATACCCTTTTTGGGTCCCAACTCAAAGTAGCTGATGAACTGCTGCTTTTGTTCTGAGCAGGAGAGAAATAAACCATTTACAGCATTGGTACTGGTGTTTTCTTGTGTTCCCACCAGCTACCCATCTTCCTGCTAAGGAATGTTCCAGCTGTTGCTCCAACCTCTGTCAGAGTGCCAGTTGTAGTTCTGGTAAGTGAGTGACTAAACTGAGAGAGAATAACAGTAATAAGCTGTCATTGTCATGGAGGAGGTTTGTCTCTCCTGTCCTTAATCTTAGCAGGAGAGAGTATGACAGGGATTTTTAAAATGGGAGACATAGGCTGCTACAGTGTTGGAATTACAGTTCATTTTCAGCTAGTGTTCGATTGTGGAGCACAGCGTGTTCACAAGGGATCTGTGTGGACTGAAGCAGTTCTAAGAAAATTCATGGAGAAATTGGAAGTTGTGATGGCCTTCAGGAGCATAGATCCTCAGGAAATGCTTGTCAGGTGAAGGAGCATAGAAGGAACATTTGAAGAGGAATGCATCTCACACCACATGGAATAGTATGAGCAAAGAAAGAAAGGTACAGAGGTGGAAATGTGACACTGTCTTTAGTGGGTAGTGAGGAGACCACTAAATGGTATGGATAACTTCTGTTGAAATCGGGGATCATTTTGTCTTCTTTTTTTTTTTGGTGGTAGAGGGGATCATTTTGAATTGGTAAATTGGGACTGTGTTAAAAGAGGGTTTTGAATGCCATGATGGGGGATTTGTATGTGATCTTTTACATGATGAACCGTTGACTTTTTTTTAACAGAACAGTGATGGGCTAGTATTTGAGGATTCCTGTGAGTATGGTTCACCAGTTTGACACACTGCAGCCTTGTGGTAGTAGACTTTTATTGGTGGGAGGAGGTGAGCTCCACATTCCTACTCCTCCACCATCTTGATCACTCCCTAGGCTTTTATTAGTGTCACATTTTCACGCTTTCAGGAACTTTCAGGTCGTATGAAATAATATTTGTTTCCTTGCGTAAATTACTTTCATACCCATTAGTTTGGATATGGTACCACCCAACTTCCAGTCCACTACTCAGTGTAGAGAAGGAGGTAGGAGAGAATAATATCTAACATGGAATGGGTATTCAAGCCCTCTTAATGTGGGTGATCACCTGGGTTGGATAATGGAGAGAGGTGCATAATATAATATAGTCCTCACCTTTATTGTTAAAAGATAATATTGTCAGTAATTAATATAGTTTGTCTAATCAGATTGGAGAGTGCAAATGGCTTCCTTTTGTAAATTGTTATTGCTTTATTGACTCAAAGAAATGTACAGGTAACCTTTTAAAATGTATGCTAAGTGTAATTTCTCAGCACATTAAATAATATTTAGAAGTCTGTCAGTTAATTGTTTAATAATCTCAGTCATTATTAGCGTGACCATTTCTCTTGGTGTTTTTTATTCTTGGCAATTTACTTTGCTTCTCATTTCTCCCAGTAGGAAAAAACAATCCAGTCTTTTAAGAGTGTCTACCTTTTAAAACTGTGCTAAGATACTCCATTCTTAGATACATTTTCTCCCTTCAAAAAGGCTACCGGTAGATAAAACTGGAGTCTGGTAGGGAAAATCAATTATTTAAAAATTAAAAAGAAAAAGCCAACAGACTTTTTAACAATACTGTTAAAATGCTAAGGAATCTATATGGGGGAATGTCTCAATTAGCTATTCTTCACTCGTATCCTTGGAGCAAAATGTGATTCAGAATTTAGGATTTTTCAGATTTTAGGAAGGTAACAAGGTTCACATAATACACTCCTATGTACCAGTACCCAGGGATCAAACATATTATTATTATATCTGATATAAAATATGTGAATATTCACTCCAGATGGGATAAATAGAGATCATAAATAGCCTGTTGAGGTCAGGTTTTGTTGCCAAAAGGTTACCAAAGAACTTCTGATTTATAGTGCTTTTAGAAATAGAATATTTTCTGCTTTATAGATGCCACTTCTGCCTTAATGCACTTTGTATGTAAATTACTTAAGGATGGTTATATGTAATCAATTTTATATTGATCAGCTGCTAATGTTTAAAAGCCAAATTGTTGTAGCTCCTCAGTTGTATCAGTATTCACAGTTACAGATGGCATAGTGAGGTGGTTAAAGGGCAGATCCTGAATCTGCTGAGGTTCATACCTAGATGTCTGTACTGGGAAAGATACTTAAATTCTCTGTCCCTCAGTTTCCTCAACTATAGAAGTGAGAATACTAATGGGGCCTTGAAGATTATTTACCTCATAATAAATGCTCAGTAAATTTTAGATACTATTATTTGAGGTTTTTTTCAAGTTGCTTTTTGCCTGTGGTTTGATTCCATAGTAGGTTTTTCTTCTTTCTAGGAATATAAAATTGCTTAGAAAGTATTTGCTTATATTTGTATGAACAGACAAGTAGTTTAAATTTATATTTCATTATATAAGATATAAATATATATATAATAGATATGTATATACATATATATCTACCTACCTATCTATCTATATGTATGTATATAATTGTGAATAAATTCTCACAGAATTAGTTTGTATTCCTACCCAAAGGTATAAGAAACCAGAGGAACGGAGTCCATTGGTAGCAGCAATGCAACATTTCCTGCCAGTTCTAAAGGACCGTTTTATCCAGCTTCTTTCTGATCAGTCTGATCAATCTGTCCTCATCCAGAAACAGATTTTCAAGATCTTCTATGCTCTTGTTCAGGTAATTTTATAAAGTAGTTTTTATATGTAAAGTCAGTCTATCATTTGCCACCTTAAACAATGATAAAGAATTTCAGCATCTGAATAATAATTTCACTTGAAAATCTACATTAAGTGGATAAATTGCTAGTCAAATATAAATTGCCAAAATTACAAATACATTAAAGTCTAACCAAGCATACTTTGCCAAATACACAAATAGCTCTAATAAATCTTAATTTATAAGTGGGCAATCTTAAGTTCTCTTAAACCATCTAATACTATTTACAAAATTAGTAAAATTTTCTTATGTCTTTCACCTTAAGAATTCACAAGTCTGAAAATCAGTTTACTGGATTAGAGTTTACATCTAACGTGTGCTCTGTTATGCCAAATATGCATAGATTGTCGCAGTAATTACAAAACCTATTCCTAAGTTGATACAAAAATACTAATACTGTGGGCTTGACTGGCACACTGTAATGGGCCTTATTATCTTTGTATATTGTTCTAAATCTTCCTGGGATAAAAGATCTCACTAAAGAAATGGTTGTGTCTATAGTCTCAGTGGACTATAATTACTTGTGAAACAGAGTTTTTGATTTGGATTAAAATTCTGGCTCTTTTTGTGCCACATAGCCAAAGAAAGATTCATCTCATCCACCAGGACCTTTGGTTCAATTCATGCCATTACTTATTTTTTTTTAAATCTCATTTAAATAGACCTCTGACTTTATTTCCACTAAGATTATTATAACTGACTCACTCCATTGTTTGGTTGGATTTTTCATGCCCTTGCTAGATCTTTAAAGATAATCTAATATCTTTCTAATGGCTGCTTCTTATATAATTTTTTAAAAAATGATTTGGATAGACAATGTACTGTTTTTTAATTGTTTTCCCTCTAACTGGTAGGATCACAACTTCTAGATTATAAAAATAAGTTCTTTTTATAAATTATTCTAGGGCATAGGACCCAACTAATTTTTTGAGACTAGCATACCTTGAAATCAAAATATAGTACTGTCTCATTTGTGAAAATAGAGGTCCTAAAATCCTAAATAGGATATTGATGTTGTGAGCCTATTAAGTGATGCGATTTATCCCAGGAACACAGGAATGGATCAAGAGTAAAAAACCAGTTTTTGTGATTAACTTTTATATTACACGAAAAGAGAGACCTGTAAACAATCTTTAAGGATGCCAGATAAAGTATTTGATAAAATTTAATAACCATTTCTGCTTTAAAACAAAACAAAACAAAAATACTTAAGAATCCTGGAATAGAAATTTCCTTACCTTGATAAAAAATGTTCACTAGAGGGCTTCCCTGGTGGCGTAGGGATTGAGAGTCCGCCTGCCGATGGCAGGGGACATGAGTTTGTGCCCCGGTCCGGGAGGATCCCACATGCCGCAGAGCGGCTAGGCCCGAGAGCCACGGCCACTGAGCCTGCATGTCCGGAGCCTGTGCTCTGGAACGGGAGAGGCCACAACAGTGAGAGGCCCGCGTACCGCAAAAAAAAAAAAAAATGTTCACTAGAAATCACAATAAATATACCTCATGGTGAAAATCAGATACATTCCCAGTAATTTGGGAATAAGACAAGGATGCCCACTATCGGTGCCACAGTTCACCATTGTACATAACTAACCAAATCAGCCAGATGAGAAATTTGCCTATGTACTGAAAGAGGAAATGTGGACTGAATGAAGTACTTTTTGTAGGTTTTGTGAAGAGTAAAAGGAAGTTGGATTTTCTTTTGTAAGGATTTTAAAATATTGATTCTTGATTTTAATTTAGTATACACTACCACTGGAGCTGATAAACCAACAGAACCTGACAGAATGGATAGAAATTTTAAAGACGGTTGTGAACAGGGATGTACCTAATGTAAGTCTCTGTGTATTTCTTATATCACTAAGCTTAAATATTTAGTTACCTTTTGAGAATTTTAACTGATATTTCGTAAAACATTCTTTGTGAATTTATGTTATTTGTGAGGCAGATTTTTCTAGATAGAGACACCATTTCATTTGTTTACATATGTGAATATATTAAGTGAAAAATTGTAAAGGGTTATTTTGTATATTATTAAGTGCTTGTATTATATCTTTGTTTATTCCATCCTAATTCTGTTTCTTCAGCTTTTAATTGAGTTCATAACATATGTCACCTGACATAGTTAGAAATTTTTTTTCTTGTAGTGAGAACTTTTAAGATCTATTCTCTTAGCAACCTTCAGATAAACAATATAGTATTTTTAACTATAGACACCATGTTTACATTACATCCCCAGGACTTACTTATCTTACAACGGGAAGTTTGTACCTTTTCACCATCTTCTAAAACTTAACTGTGGTAGTCATTTCACAGTATATACATATGTCAAATCATTATGTTTATACATTAAACTAATAACAATATCAATTATTTCTCAAAAAGGAACAAAGAGCCTATAGCTGGATTTTAGGCTAATAATTTGTTAGACATGCATGAACAGGGGTAGAACTTGATTTACAAGTTGGTCAAACTTTGTAGTTAGTTATATTACTTGCTTTTTAAATAACAACTTCATAGAGCTATAACTCAAATACCATAAAATTTACAATTTTAAAGTGTACAATTCAGCGGCTTCCAGTAGTACATACAGAGTTGTCCAACTATGTTATTTTTTTCACATATAATAACGATTTTTAAAATAACCACAATTTTTCTTTATTATCTAGTTTTCTAGAGAGGTAGGAAATTTACAATGCCTGAATCCCTAGTGTGTTTTAAGTACTTTTATATACTTTGCTTATTTAATCCTCAAAATAATTCCTTCTGAATTTATTTTAAACAGAGACATGGAAGGGTTGTGTAATTTATCCAACATAATTTTATTAGTGAGATAAGTGAGACCAGCCTCCTGTTTTGTAGTTTATTGCTCAAATTTTTATTTTAAAAAAATGCAGAAGAAATAAATAGGACGTTTCTTGCGTTCCATGGGAAACTAGTTTGATGTGTTATTTTCTGTACACATTTAATAGGTATAAAATACAGCTTTAAGAGTTTTCATACTTACATTCTGCACCTTTTTTGGTATAATTTGTAATCATAAACATGCACATATAAGTAAATAGTTCAGTAGGTTATGAGAGTCATATTCACCAGAGTAACCATCACCTAGAATGTTTGCTGGTGGCTGGGTCTGGTCATCCCTACCATCACCATTCTCATTTCTAGCACCATAGATTAACTTCACCTAAATCTAAAATCTAATAAAAAGGTAATTTTTTGTATCTACCTTCTTTTGCTTAATATTACGATATATTCATGTTGTGCTATGGTAGTTTGTTCTTTTTTATTGACAAGTAGTACCCCATTGTATGAATATACTACAGTTTATTTATTTACAAGTTGATGGACATCTGGGTGGTTTTAAGATTTTAAGATTACAAATAAGGCTGCTATGAATGTATATGTTTAACTTTATAAATAACTTCCAAAGTGGTTGTACCACCGCTCTCACTGGCAGTGTATGGGAGTTTTGGTTGTTCCACAGTCTCATTTCTCTGTCTTAACTTAAAAATATGTCATGGATGTCTTAGGTCAATATATAATGAACCAATTCATTCTCTTAATGGATGTTGCATAATTAAACATCCCCTTGTTAATGAATGTTTAGTTCTTGGCAGTTTTTTTCTGTTACAAATGGTTTTGTAAATGAACATTCTCATACATACATATTTATGTATGTATACTAATATTTTTGAAACTGGATTTCTAAAATGAAATTTTTCATGCCCTTTTGATTTGAACTAGTTTAAGCTACTTGCCATGACTTTGATTTATATTATTTGGATCTTGACTAAAATGTTTGAGTTTAAACTTTATAAGACTTTGAGAAAGCATGTCCTTTGTAACTAAGTAGTGAAGTGAAGTGCCTCTTATATTTAAATAAGGGTTAATACTTTTCCTGTTCTAGCCTTTTATTATGAAAGGCCATCATTGGAGGAGGATTCATGTTTTTGTGAGTCTGTTCTGAACTCACACTATTCCTTTTAGATTGTATTGTCTATCATTAAATAAATGTCTCTTTAAAGGAAACACTTCAAGTTGAAGAAGATGATAGACCTGAGTTACCATGGTGGAAATGTAAGAAGTGGGCTTTACATATCTTAGCAAGGCTTTTTGAAAGGTACACATTTCTCAATATATGATAATTTGAGTTTATTTTTTTCAAGAATTTGTTTTTTTTTTTAATAAGTGCTGATATAAAGCATTATGAAGACATGATGGGCATTTGAATGTTCTTTTAGATATGGAAGCCCTGGCAATGTTTCCAAGGAGTATAATGAATTTGCTGAAGTATTTCTGAAGGCATTTGCTGTTGGTGTCCAACAGGTAAGTCTAAGATAATTTTTCCAAGTAGAAACATGACACTATTATGTTAATTTGTCTTGCTTATTTCTAGTTTCTTTGGCATTCAAAGATTGCATGTAGCAGTCTTTAACATTTTGAACACTGTAGTAGTTCTCAAATGTTATGGTCTCAGGACCTCCTTACACTCTTAAATTATTGAGAACATCGACAAGCTTCCATTTATGGGCGTTATACCTTGTGATATGTACTGTATTAAAAATTGAAACTAAATTTAATGGTATTAAGTTATTAAAAAATAACAAACCTATTACATATTAACAGAATACATGTTTTTGTTAAAAATAATTGTTTTCCAAAATGAAAAATTTTTAGCAGGAGGAAATGGCATTGTTACACATTTTTACTACTTTAATATCTGCCTTAATAAAAGGCAGCTGTATACCCGTCTACCTCTGTATTCATTCTGTTCAATTTGTTTTAATGGAAGTAAATAAAGATAATTTGGTCTCAAAGATAAGAAGTTGGAAAAGGAAAGACTTTTAATATACTTTTCATATAATTGGGGAAATTTTTGATATCACACCAACATTTGACAATGGTATTTTCTTAAAGGTTAATTGTAATTTAGAGTTTGAAACTGTAACAATAAACATTTCATCTTCTGTTATATTAACATCCATTGCACTTTGAATGGGTCTTTTATCCATATATGATTTTATAACATACTGCCCTGGTCATTGGAAAATATTGACTTATTGAGTGTATGCCGATTTTCTAAATGTTTATAGATTTCCTTATGTAGTTTAAAAAAATTACAGTCATTAATATCACCATTGATCTCATAACTGTCTTTAAATATTGGAAAGCTGTCAGGTGGATCTAAGTAGTGGATGTAAGATTCTGAGAATTCTAGTTTTGCTTGAAAGCTCAAATTTTAACACCAGTAACATATTGTCAGTTTCCTTGGAGAGGCTCATTTTGTTCATTTTTGAGAAAAAAATCTGCCACACACAAAAGTCTAAATAATCATAATTTGTCTATCAGTTTTTCTTTCATGCTTATGATAATATTTGGTGGGAAAAGCTACTATTTCAGCTTTTCTTCCAACCATCGTACTTTGGTATGTAGCAGAAGTGCTATATGTATACTTCCCATTTATTAATATTTATATTTCTGGTTCACTAAGGACATTCCTAAGGAAAGTTTATTCTGCGATTATGTGGCTGTAAAGAATATGATGACTGCTAGTACACTTTAGTGCCACTCCTTTGATTCATGTTAGGAACCTGAAGTTTTACCATCACTGCTTTTGTACCATCGATGCAAATGTCAACACAGTAAAAAGGTCACATAATGTTTTAGCATTATTATGAAAATAGTTTTGACCTGTCAGACCTTCTGAGAGGTCTGTGGACCATATTTTGACAACTGCTATTCTCAAGTATCAAGTTGAATTAGAACTCTTGGCAGACGTTAAATAAGTAGGTAAATGGTTTGGGTAGGATTTGCCTAGAAGCTGATTTTAACAATATAGTGCTGTCTCAGAATATTGTGGTATGTTCCACAAGTAGCATATGGTTTTCTCTTCTTTTTATACTTAATCAGAAACTAGTCCTTTGACACACAGTGTTACTTCAGTTTGTTTATTTTAAATACTTTGGGAATAAATATGGTTCTCCAATACATAATTTAAAAAATTACTTTCTTTTAAAAAGAATATGGTGGTTATTTTATGATAATGACCTGGGTAAGAAGTGTCAGATGTTTTTGCTAGCTTGTAAGTGGTTAAACTTTCTATTTAAACTTTATTTTTTGATCAAAATTTTTTTTTCAAAGGTTTTATTGAAAGTGTTGTATCAGTACAAGGAGAAGCAATATATGGCTCCTCGAGTTTTACAACAGACATTAAATTATATTAATCAAGGAGTTTCTCATGCTCTCACCTGGAAGAATCTGAAGCCTCATATACAAGTAATAATTTTCTATCTGAACTATTTTTCTAGAAAATGTAATAGAAATAAGATTAATTACCAAAAGGTTGAAAAAGTGCATTTTTTTTGTTGACCTATGTTACTTAGTCTAGTTCTGGTAATTGTACATTAGGAAAATGGTGGAACATCCTGACAAACTTTATAAAAGGTATATTGTGGATATTCAGATTATTTTTTAATCTGAAACTGTTATCTGAAAATTTGCTTTTAAGTTCTTACTGTTGGATTATGATTATAGTTTAACATGATTAGCTAACATCATGTAATTTGGAATAGGCAAAGGACTATTTCACCAAATTACTTTTGAGGCTAATTTGCTTATGTACTATTTCCAATGTAATTTATTTGCTTTATTTAGAACTGTAGGGTTTGATGGACTAAAATTTCATATTGCATTTTCTCGGAATACTTAATTGCTACCTATGTACACATGTCTTACAATGACTCGTTGCACAGAGGGTAAGAATATGTACGTTGATAGTCGATCTGAGAATGCATTAAATGCTTTACTGAAGTTTGATGTTAAGCTTTAAAACACAAACTGGAGAGTTACTTTTGTTTTAGCACTTAACGGAAATTTGAAAGTTTAAATTTGAAGACCGACTTATCTTAACTTTTAAATTGCAGGGCATTATCCAAGATGTTATTTTTCCATTGATGTGCTATACAGATGCTGATGAGGAACTTTGGCAAGAAGACCCCTATGAATATATACGCATGAAGTTTGGTAACGAATTTTCACTTTTTTAGAAACAAAGTATGTCGGTAGTTAAATTTGTATATAGTAAACTTTGAATATTAAGGCCTCACCTTAGGAACTAAAAAGCCTTCTGTTGTTTTAATGCAATTTATTCATTGTTTAGACTTTCAGGAAGCTATTCATTAGTTTTGGCATTTGAGAATGATAATCTTCATTTTTAGCAGAAACAAATACAGTAGTGTTAGTAGTTATGATTATTGGATATGCTTCTGGCACATGCCAAATCTGTTAGAAATTCAAGGTTACACCTTAAACACTAAGTGTCTAAACTATACTTTTGGATTCCACATCAGTCATCATGTGTGTGGAAATGGAGACGACGCATACTGGAAGCTAGAGTCTCTGCATGGGACTAAAGAATTGTAATTTGGCTAATGTTGAGTATTAGTCCTTCTTTGTACCAAAATCTTATGTACTTTCAGTCATTTGTACTGTTGTGACCCCATTGTGAAAATTCTCACAGTAGTGGGGTTTTGTATGAAAGAAAATAATCATTGGGAGAAGTTGATGGATTAAGACTTAATTTGTACAGGAAAGAAAAGGAATTAGGCTTTTGCAAAGTTATATGGGGATCTGGGTTTGTTTTCATGCTTGTTTTCTGTGAAGATTTAGCAAAAATTTAAGGTCCTTTTTTGTTGTTACAGAGCATCATTTGCAAATTATGTGAAAATGTTTGTTGAAAAAATTAAAATTACTATTTTCTGTATTAATTTTAAATTTATTCTCTAGATGTGTTTGAGGATTTCATCTCTCCTACCACTGCTGCCCAGACACTTTTGTTTACAGCTTGTAGTAAGAGGAAAGAGGTAGGTTATTTAATATGTGGATAACTTTTGCTTTAATACTTAAAATATGTTCAGATATACACTTGGTTTTTTTTTTTAATTTATTTTATTGAGTGTAGTTGATTTACAGTGGTAATTTCTGCTGTACAGCATAGTGATTCAGTTACACATATACATACATTCTTTTCATATTCTTTTCCACTATAATTTATCACAGGATATTGAATAGATTTCCCTGTGCTATACAGTAGGACCTTGTTGTTTATTCATTCTGTATATAATAGTTTGCATCTGCTAATCCCGAACATTTAGTTTTTAATGGTAGCCGTATAGGTCATTTTGTTGTCAATGTTTTAAAAGAGTTGTTTGGATATCCAGTAAAGCATACTTTTCTCTTTTAATCTAGGTACTACAAAAGACTATGGGATTTTGCTACCAGATTCTTACAGAACCAAATGCTGATCCTCGAAAAAAAGATGGAGCCCTACATATGATTGGCTCTTTAGCTGAAATACTTCTGAAGGTACTTGTGTGTGTGTGTGTGTGTGTGTGTGTGTGTGTGTGTGTGTGTGTGCGCGTGCGTGCGTGCGTGCATGCATGCACAAGCACAGTTTTAATGATAGCAGTTGAGATAAAACAGAATTGAGGTACAATTCACATACCATATGGTTTGCCCATTTAAAGTGTACAGTTCAGTGGTTTTTCGTATATTCAAGGAGCTGTGCAACCGTCAACTCTAACTCCAAAGCATTTTCATCATCCCCAAAAGAAACCCTTTTATCAATCACTCCCCATTTTCTCCCAAATCTCCCAGCCCTAGCCCTAATCTACTTTTTGTCTCCTCTGTGGATTTGTGTATTCTGGGCATTTCATATAAATGGAATGATAAAACATGTGGTCCTTTCTGAGTGGCTTCTTTGACTTATCATATTTTCTGAGTTCATCCATGTTACAGCATGTGTCAGTCTTCATTCTTTTTTTATTGCCAGATAATATTCCATTGTATTGATACGCTGCATTTTATTTATCCATTCATCAGTAAGTGGACATTTGTTTCTACTTTGGGGTTATTATTAACAATGGAGCTATGAACATTTCTGTACACATTTTTTTGTGGACATACATTTTCATTTCTCTTGGGTAATACATACCTAGGAGTCAAATTGCTGGTCATATTTTGAGAAACTGCTAGACTGTTTTCCAAAGTGGCTGTACCATTTTATATATTCATTAGCAGTGTGTGAGGGTTCCAGTTTCTATGTCCTCATCAACACTTCTTATTATCTTTTTAAATTACAGCCATTCCAGTTGGTGTCAAATGGTACTCATTGTGGTTTACATTTCCCTAATAGCTAATGATGTTGGGAATCTTTTTATATGCTTATTGTCCACTGTATATCTTCTTTGGAGAAATTTCTATTCAAATTTTTTGTCGATTTTTATATTGGGTTTTTTGTCTTTTTATTGTTGAATTGTTAAGAGTTCTTTATATATTCTAAATACTAGAAACTTTTCATATACAGTTGACCTTTCAACAACACAGGTTTGAACTGTTTTTGGGTCCACTTAACACGTGGATTTTTTTCCAACAATAAATACTACAGAACTACATGATCTGCAGTTGGTTGAATCTGCAGATGCGGAATCACAGATATGCAGGTCAAATTGCAAATTAAATGCAGATTTTCAACTGCGCAGAGTGTCGGCACCCCAACCCCCTCATTATTCAAAGATCAACTGTTTGTGGTTTGCAAGTATTTTCTGCCATTCTGTGGATTATCTTTTTACTTTCTTGCTGATGTCCTTTGAAGTACACATGTAATTTGATTTTGAAATAATGTCCTCTATACTTTTTTGCTGTTGCTTGAGCTGAAGGTAATTCTTTTTGCATATGAGTTATCTTCTTTTCATGTTGCAAGACAATTGTAAAGTAGTCTTTTTTTCTTCTCAGAAAATTGATCTTTAAGGAAGTTTGTAAGCTTGAATATATCCCTTCACAGCCTAGGAACATCATGCTTTTGTGGCACACATTTTCTGGTAAAGAATGGCTGACTGGATAAGATGTATGTTTAGAAACCTCACCTTAATTGTACACATTTCGTCTGACTTCATAAGATCTGAAATTTGTTTTCACTTTAAAGTTAATAAATAACTATTTCAAAGTGTAAGTAAATATTTAGACAACAGTTCATCCTACTCCCAGAAACCTTGCTGCATATGATGCTCCACTGAATTCATCACCATTAATTTGTGGGTATATTTTGTGTATCTTTCAGCTTTTCTATATCTGTCCACCCATTCTTCTCTTCGTTTATAAAGGGTAAATTACGTGGTTATTTGTTGTGTCTGGGAATCTTGAGTGAGTTCTCACATTCAGGTTTTTGTTTTAACTTTATATTTTTAAATTTTATACTTAGAGAAAATTTGCAAAAATAGTTCCCATTACTCTTCACCCAACTTTTTCTAATGTTAACATATTAGATAGCCATGCCGCAATTCTCAAAACCAGGAAATTAATATTGATATGATACTATTAACTAATCTACAGACCGCTTTCACATTTGATAAGATTTCCCACTAATGTCCTTTGTTGTTTGGTCCCTGATCCAGTCCAGAATCCCACGTTGCATTTAGTTATCATGTCTCGTTAGTCACTTTCGTTTTTTAAAGTGTTGTCAATTTTTAATGTTGATCCTAATATGCAATTCAAGGAACTCTTCTTAAAAACTTGTTACCATTTAGAAAATATCCTATTTTAAGATTTACAGGAGTATCTTTAGATATCCAGATTATTACCCTGAGAGCAGGATATTTCTCAATCTATGTTGTATTGTTCATTTAGAACCTTTCCAGAGAGGTTCTTTCACTATAATAGTTTTATATTAATGTTTTATAGTTATATTAATATAACTGTTTATATAAATAGTTTTGTAACAAAAAACGTTTAATAAGCTAAGGAATAAAATTAACCACTCTTCCCATTACTTAAACACCATTGATGTTAAGATTTGGCATAATTGCTTTCTAAACAAATGATGTAAAAGGACTAAAAAAATGTACCCAGTGATTTTTGATAGTAACGTTCGAGAATAAGAAAATGGATGTGGATCTTGTGGTTCAAAATTCCAGAATAAATGTATGTTTTGACATCAGTAGTCATTTTTAAAACTTGTGTATCTATTTGGCATTTGAGATGATTGTATTTGGAACTTTATTTTTACAGAAAAAGATCTACAAAGATCAGATGGAATATATGTTGCAGAATCATGTATTCCCTCTCTTCAGCAGTGAACTAGGCTACATGAGAGCGAGGGTATGTTTTAAAGCTGTATTGATTTATACATTTATGTCTTGTAATGAATAACTGCTTGTGTGGACTTTTATATGGAAACTTTTAAATGTTCGCTTTAAAGCCATGTTTTATTCTAGACTTTCGTATAAGTCTTTAAATGGCTGCTCATAATGTGTGCATAGTTTTCATCTGTGTCTGATAGCAGTGTCTGTCTGTGTTTTGCATTCAGGTCTTGCTATCCACACAAACATCATGTAGCCAAAGAGTAAGTTGGGATCATAGTACTGGTCGAGTGTTGTGTCTTTGGACATATCTACCACTGGCCAGCCTCCAAATTCCCACACATAGCACTTTGACACTAGAGATATTGTCACATGGTGGAATTTAATGTAAGATACCTATAGTAACTCACTGCATTTTTTTTTAAAAAAAGGCTTGCTGGGTCCTTCACTATTTTTGTGAAGTGAAGTTCAAAAGTGACCAGAACCTGCAAACAGCCCTAGAGCTGACACGAAGATGTCTGATTGATGATAGGGAAATGCCTGTTAAAGTGGAAGCTGCCATTGCACTTCAAGTGCTGATCAGCAATCAAGAGAAAGGTAAAGGATTTATATCTCAAAAATAGTGCAATGTGCTTACGCATAATTGTACAAGGCATAATCGTAGAAACGTGATACATTGTCTTCCTTTTTATTTGAAACGATTTCTTGTTTACTCTTTGGTATATATTGTGTCAGGTTTTAAGGAGTTTTAGCTGTTTTGGCCAAAAGTTTTTTTCTCTGTCTCTTACAGCTAAAGAATACATCACACCATTCATCAGACCTGTCATGCAGGCTCTTCTTCATATTATAAGAGAAACAGAAAATGATGATCTTACCAATGTAATTCAGAAAATGATCTGCGAGTATAGTGAAGAAGTTACTCCTATTGCAGTAGAAATGACACAACATTTGGTATGTTATTTGAACCAGTCATTTATGCATTACTTAGATTACAGTATTTTCACAGAGCTTCTGTATGTATGTCAGGTACCATTCTAAGCCCTTGATATATATTTTAACTCATTTAATTCTCACACAATCCTATGAGAAATATTCCTATACTGAGAGAATATGTGAGGTATAAGAAGTTTAAGTAATTTGCCCAAATTAGGAGGGGTGGGTCTGGGATTCACACCTGAGCTGTATGCCTCTACAGTGCAGAGCTGTTTACTTGTACTCACATTGCATCATGACTGCCTTGTTTGTGTGGTTTCCTGGAATGCTTTGGACCAACTGAAAGATAGAGATAATCGTTATAAATAGATTTTTAAAGTGAAATTTGTGTAAATAGTTATTTCGTAGTTGACCTTTGTCTATTGTACATAGCCCTGAACTTCTGAGAATTAACAACATAAATTATTTAAGGGTAATAGAAAATATGGACATGTATCCAACAATTATCCATTCATATTCTCTATACAATGGTTTACTTGGTGCAGTTTGTATTCTTGCTAAATACTGAGGTTTGAAGAATCTAACTCTTGGTATTTGCTGTGCATATTTTTAACAGCTGATTTTGAAGTGGGTAAAGACATTTGGATAAATATAGTAGTGTTCATTAAAAGTATATTGCATTATAAAAAGCTGATTATTATGATTCCTCATAACTAATGACTTTGCTCAGTTGCTCAGTATTTTTCAAAATGATTGAATTCAATGGCAACAAAAACCTTGATGACTAGTATTTGGGCATTGTCAAATGTTAGCCAGTAATTTAAATAAAAATATTCATAATATTAAGCACTTTCTATGCCTTGCCCACAGTATCTATGGAGATGTCAGGAAAAAGAGGTCAAGTAATCTGTTTAAGGTGACCTAGTAAGTGGCAGAGCAGTACCATTGATTATAGAGCCCAAGCTCTTAAGTAATATTAGTTGATTTGGAAATGCTGATCGGTTGTGCTGTCCCAGTGAGAACATTTTAAAAATTAAAAGTTTTAGACAAAAACGTGTTTATACTGCTTTAATGGCAAACCTTAATTACATTCTCTTGAATGTAGGCAATGACATTTAATCAAGTAATCCAGACTGGGCCAGATGAAGAAGGAAGTGATGACAAAGCAGTTACTGCTATGGGAATCCTGAATACCATCGACACACTTCTTAGTGTAGTTGAAGATCATAAAGAAGTAAGAAAACGATCCAGTGTTGTAAAGGTTTTAGGGAATTTCAAGCCAACTGTTCTATGCTTTTTGGAGGGCTCTGACTTACCTATTCTCTGGTCATCTTCTCACATACCTTGATTTTGCTATCTATTAACTAGTACCCTTGTGTAGGTACCTTACAGATATTTTAGAAGGAATAGGAAGGAGGTATTTGTATCACCGTATCTTTACCCTCAAGGCTCTGGGTTTTGACTCCCTCTTAGGGTTACCTTTTCAGATCCAAAATTATGGTGATTCCTAGGAAAACATATTCTTCCTGGTTTTCCTTATTAATAAAATTTTTTTTAGTTAGGGTATAATACATATAACATATACCACCTTAACTGTTTTTAGGTGTACATTTCAGTGGTATTAAGTACATTCACGTTGTGCAACCATCACCATCATCTTCCTAGTTTTCTTCTTTTACTATTGTCTTTTGGAAAGGTAAGCAAATTGTAATCATGAATATTAAAAGTGGAATTATTTAAAACATACAGAAAAGAGTAAAAAACATAGAAAACTAACCAGTACCCCTTACCCACCACCTAAATTTATTAGATTTTTAACGTTCCGTGGTATATCCTTAGACTTCCAGTAAGAAAAATTTTCAGATAATGTAATTGAAACCATTAGGGCACCACTTCTTAATCTCATTTCCCTACTTCCTTCCCTTAGAAGTAAGCATTGTTCTAAATTTGGTGTTTATAATTACAATGCAGATATTTAAATCCATAAATCATGTTTTCAGATTATCTACAAACTGCCTTTTGCAACCTGAGAGTTTCAGTAAACTTTCAGATTTTTTTTGTAGATTACAATTGGAGATAGCTAGAAGCCATGAGGAATCCTATAGCTACCTTATGGTTAACAAATCAATTGCTTACTATATTTGAAGAGTTGAAGATGTATTGAGTATATGTATTTGAAATGGATATCCTGCTTCTATATCTGATTAGTAAATTTGTGTGTGTGTGTGTGTGTGGTACGCGGGCCTCTCACTGTTGTGGCCTCTCCCGTTGTGGAGCACAGGCTCTGGACGCGCAGGCTCAGCGGCCATGGCTCACAGGCCCAGCCGCTCTGTGGCATGTGGAATCTTCCCGGACCGGGGCACGAACCCGTGTCCCCGCATCGGCAGGCGGACTCTCAACCACTGCGCCACCAGGGAAGCCCCTGATTAGTAAATTTTATCTCATTTCCTCTCCCCCACTTTTTAAACATTCTGATGACTTCCAGGGATTTGGGATCCAATTGAGGACCATACTGACAAAAGGGGAGTGTGTATTTTCTGTCTATCTTGTATGACTTGGGGGCCTAGCTCACTGTTATATAAAATGGAGGTGGCTTAAAAATTATTGGGAGTGGTAGGAATAATGCCTTATTTTAAATAATTTTTCAGTAAGCTACTGATTTACATCTCAGTTACACTCTATTATATCTGGCCTGAATTAATCTATGTTTACACACAAAAAGATTTTAGTCTCTGCAGAATGATGTGGCTCCTTTATTTTCATACTTACCTGCATTTTTCCAGGAAATTTTTTTTTCCTTTACTTTATAGGCAAACTATGCATGTTCTTTCTTCGTCTCATTGTAATGGTGTTTCATTAAATTTCATACCTATATTGATTCATAATTTCATAATATGAGTCATTTCGAAACAGGTTTAAAATATTAATTTGTTCACAATATTGACTTTACATTGAAATGCATTGAATTATTATACATTATTTAATAATTCATTCAGTGTGCTACAATTCCATATGATTTTTTTCTTCTCTTTTAGATAACCCAGCAGCTTGAAGGAATCTGCTTACAGGTCATTGGAACTGTTTTACAACAGCATGTCTTAGGTATATATCTCTGATTGTGTTAAGAATACACTACTATTTCATATGAGCAAGCATTGTCCTAATGACTCAGTATTCTCTTTTAGAATTCTACGAGGAGATCTTCTCTTTAGCACATAGTTTGACATGTCAACAAGTGTCTCCACAGATGTGGCAGCTACTACCTCTGGTATTTGAGGTTTTTCAGCAAGATGGCTTTGATTACTTTACAGGTAAGTCAAGTCATCATAGAAATACTAAGGATTCCTCCCCATTTGTATTCAATTTTAGTGTATCACTTGAATACAAACTTTTGAATATTCTAAGTGTTTTGTTGTTTGGATAAGTTATCAGTAGCAATTAGTGCTCAAAGATGACCCATTATACATTTTGATTTAGTTATCACTTGAGATTTTTTTCTTTAACACAGATTCTTACCTTCTGCCCCCGTCAGTCTTCTTTGTATAATCTTTTAACTGCTAAATATGAAGGAATGCACTTTAATAATAGCCTCATTTTTATGTTTAATTATAAGTGAATAATTAAAAGTGAACTTTAGGGACAGAACATTCAGACTTGCTTTTTTTTTTCTGAGATTTTTTTCAGAAACACAGCATATATGTTAGTAATGATACTTAACTGATGCTTTTTTTATTAATACAGATATGATGCCTCTGCTTCATAATTATGTAACAGTTGATACAGACACACTTCTGTCTGATACCAAGTACCTTGAAATGATATACAGTATGTGCAAAAAGGTAGGTAAGCATGTGAGGCTGGTGCTATAAAAAGTACAAAATTGTGAAGAGACGTGGTACCACATTATGGTGAACATATTATACGGGTCTGACAGAATAAGAGCTTTAAGAGTTATAAACTGAAAATGGCTTTGATTTCTAGATCTCTCAGTAATGGCTTTGACAAGTATTTGTTTTATGTCTGCCCTCTGACATTTAATTGGAGTTATAAATGTTTGGGTTTTGGGTTTTTTAAATAAATATATTTATTTATTTATGGCTGTATTGGGTCTTCTTTGCTGCGTGTGGGCTTTCTCTAGTTGGGGCGAACTGGGGCTACGCTTTGTTGCAGTGCGCGGGCTTCTTATTGCGGTGGCTTCTCTTGTTGTGGAGCACGGGCTCTAGGCGCACAGGCTTCAGTAATTGTGGCTCGCGGGCTCTAGAGTGCAGGCTCAGTAGTTGTGGCGCCCGGGGCCAGTTGCTCCGTGGCATGTGGAATCTTCCCGGACCAGGGCTCGAACCCGTGTCCCCTGCACTGGCAGGTGGATTCTTAACCACTGTGCCACCAGGGAAGTCCCAACACCAGGCATTTAAAAAATGATTTCGCTTTATGAAGTTTTTAGATGTGTTTGTCCTCATCGATGTCATTCCTTTCTGAACACTTAGTCACAAAATAATCTTCTAGTTATGTTATTATTTATTGCCAAATTATATTGTTTATGTTAATACTCTGGAAACAGAGATGTCTATACCATCTACTTTCCTATTCCAAAACCCTTATCCTTAACCCTTACATTCCTCTAGTGCTAATGAGCACATCAAGTCCATGCTTTTATTTCTTGTCTGGAAACAGCCTTTGCCATCAACAGATTGCCTCTACTTCCTGCTCATCTCACTCTCCATTGTCAGTATGTTTTTAGACATAGTGGTTGTCAACTTGCTATGGTCCAGAATGGCACTACATGGGATGTGCTTTGATTATGTAGACCGGTATTACAGACGAATAACTCCAAATCCTACGGGTGCTTTAGACTATAGTCTGTACAATGACTATTGCAGTCACTCATATTAATTAGAATACCTTAAATACTTCAGCAGCTATAGACTGATTCAAGGTTTTGTGACGCCTCCTTGCAGTTTATATTTTGTATTGATCAGGTTCTTACAGGAGTTGCAGGAGAAGATGCAGAATGTCATGCAGCAAAATTGTTAGAGGTCATCATTCTGCAGTGCAAAGGGCGTGGCATTGACCAGGTCAGTGAAGCTATTAATGATTCGTGTTGGAGGATTCAGAGAGGGAATCTTTCCCTTCACTTTTTCATTTTGGGCATTTGTTCTATATATTTTGTATGTTGTTTATTATGACACCTAGATAACATGTTAAAATCGTTCTTTTAAAATTTAACCAATATTTAATAATGATTGTATATTTAATATGTATGGAAATATGACTGGCAAGTTTTATGGCTACTTGTTATGCAAGGTAAGTTTTGACAAGATTTTTTTTTAAGTATATTGTGAGAGTATTGTTTGCCACACTATCACTTTGCAATAAGATAGATTTAGTCATTAAATTTCCATGGTCAGTTTCAACGGGACTTTGAAAATCCATCTTTATTGAGACATAGTTGAAAGATAACGTTGTATAAGTTTAAGGTATACGGTGTCATGAGTTGATAAATGTTTATATTACAAAATGATTACCACAATAAGGTCAGTCAGTAGGGATATTTTGAATCCAATATTGCTATTGTGGTGGGGCTCTAATAGCTCAGTGAGGACCAATTTTTCTCTAAAATTGGATTTCCCACTGAATTGGCTCAACAGTAAAAATTGGATCATTTAATGGAAGGGGGGTTAGTTGAGGCAACAAGAAAGTTAATATGGGTGGGTAGTTAACGGCTGCTTTACTTACAGTTTTGGAATGTTTCGCTGTCTTTCTCTACAGTGTATTCCCTTATTTGTGGAAGCAGCTTTAGAGAGACTGACAAGAGAGGTGAAGACAAGTGAACTTCGAACAATGTGCCTGCAAGTTGCCATTGCAGCTTTGTATTATAATCCACACCTACTTCTCAACACCTTAGAAAATCTTCGCTTCCCTAATAATGTTGAACCAGTTACAAATCATTTTATTACACAGTGGCTTAATGATGTTGATTGTTTCTTGGGGTAAGTGACATATATTGGATCTTTATTTACTTTGTAAGGAACTCTGCAAAATCTTTTTTAAAGGAAAATAAGGAAATTTTATTTTATTTTTTAGGCTTCACGACAGAAAGATGTGTGTTCTGGGCCTATGTGCTCTTATTGATATGGAACAAATACCACAAGTTTTAAATCAGGTTTCTGGACAGATTTTGCCAGCTTTTATTCTTTTATTTAATGGATTAAAAAGAGCATATGCCTGCCATGCAGAACACGAGAATGACAGTGATGATGATGATGAAGCTGAAGATGATGATGAAACGGGTAAGGGATTTGCAATGGAGAAAGCCAGTCTTATTACCCAGTTAGAAATATCACTGGACTTGTTCTTTTAGCCCTTCTCCTAAAGAAATGTGGGATCATAGCCAAATGCTTTCATGTTCATTCATTCATAGAACTAGAGTGTAAGGTCCATGAAGGCAGGAACTTTCAGCTGTATCACCATTATGTAAAGCAGTTCTAGGCGTATATAGTTCCAGTGTTGGCAGGTTTTTTGTGTGTGTGCTTTTATATATATATATGTATATATATATAGATAGATATAATTTATTTATTTTTGGCTGTGTTGCATCTTTGTTGCTGCACGTGGGCTTTCTCTAGTTGCGACGAGTGGGGGCTACTCTTTGTTACAGTGCACAGGCTTCTCATTGCAGTGGCTTCTTTTGCTGCGGAGCACGGGCTTTAGGTGTGCGGGCTCAGTAGTTGTGGCTCACGGGCTCTAGAGCGCACAGGCTCAGTAGTTGTGGCACATGGGATTAGTTGCTCCACAACATGTGGGATCTTCCTGGACCAGAGATCGAACCCGTATCCCCTGCACTGGCAGGCGGATTCTCAACCCCTGCACCACCAGGGAAGCCCTGTTGGCAGGTTTTTAGTGTTGGTAAACATCTGTCTATTAGTGCTAAAATCTAGCTATATCTACACTGTAAAATTAAGTTAATTAGATGTTGGCTAATACATTTCACCTGTAAGACAGTATAGACTACAAGAATATAAACTGATAGGATGTTGTTTAAAAGAAATTATTGTAAAGGTTTCAAAATATAACACTTGCCATTTTTGTCTTTTATCATTTACTATCTTAGCCAGCTAGGCTTTAAAAAAAAAAATCTCATAAAAGGTATTCTGTGGATATAATAAACTATTCTACTGTACTGTTGGTATTTGATTTGGTATATACCATAAGTCTCAGCACACCAAGTGCTGGTTCTCATATTATGCAGTCCTTTTTCAGACTTCTAGTACTAACAGTTGTGGTGAGTTTTCTTAGATTTCTATGAGAATTTTTTTTCTGTTTATTGCTGAATATGTATTTAAACACCAATTCCTGGAACTCTTCCTTGAATTTATTCAGTTGTGATTTGTAATTCACCAACAATGATCACTGTCACTGAGTTACAGTGAGTAACAGAATATTCCAGTGTTAACAAGAGCACCTTTTTATGACTTGGCAGAGGAACTGGGGAGTGATGAAGATGATATTGATGAAGATGGACAAGAATATTTGGAGATCCTGGCTAAGCAAGCAGGCGAAGATGGAGATGATGAAGACTGGGAAGAAGATGACGCTGAAGAAACTGCCCTGGAAGGCTATTCCACGATCATTGATGATGAAGATAACCCTGTTGATGAGTATCAGATATTTAAAGCTATATTTCAAAGTAAGTTAACTTGTTATATGTAATTCAGATAGCTCCGTATGATCCATTTTCCTGAATCAATTTGTTCTTATTTACGTCTGCCCCTTAAAGAAGGGGTTTTGGGTATATCAAACCCAAACTAAAATGTGATTTAGGATTGTTAGGCAGAGTAACCAAAGTTACTTCTACTGTTGCCTTAGAGATTCAGTGTATTTTCCTCATCCTATTATTTTGCTTTTATTTAGATTGTCATTTTGAAATATGCACGTCATAGGAAAATTGTATAGTTCAAAAAGTTTATACAACGAGTTTGTTTTTCCTACTTCTAATTTCTCACCTCCCAGCTTTCCCCAGAAATATCTACTGTTATGTCTGTTTCTTATGTTTATGTATTTGTGTATCTTTTTTTTCCCCCTGGCTAAACCCATGCTTACCTGTCTGAGAATTTGACCATTTATATAACATTTATGGTCTTGGAATCTCTATTCTTTTCTCCTGTTTCACAGTGTGTGGCTACGGAATACTAGGTGCCAGTTTTTGTTTTTTACATCTGTGTTCTTTAACCCAACTTAAGAAATTAGAATTGGCACTATATTTGAACATCCTTTCCCTCCAGAGTTAACTACTGTGCTATTTTATCATTCCTATGCATTATGAACGTTGATGTAGAATAAATTCTCTGATAACCAAAGCATTAATCTTCCAAGCCCATGACAAAGCAATTGTGATGCAAGCTTACAGAAACACAAGGAATTGTTTCTGAGCTACATGGCAGGCTGTAAGGATTGATTGAAGTGCCAAGAACTTACTGACTGGCTTTTGTCCATGACTTTGTATTTTGTATACTTAAACACATGTTAATCCCTAAAGGATGGTTTATTATAGAAGGCTCATCCACAGTAAATGCAATAAAGTAGAAGTAGAAAATCATGTTATAGAGAACATTTTTAACTAAATACTGCAGAGCACCTTTCTGTGGAAAGACAGTACATATATCTAAGAAAGTGTTTTTTTGAATAAGCAATGCAGAATAAGCAATGCAAAAAAAAATAAGTTGCTTTAACTCTTAATCTTTTAAGGGGTTTGGGTTAACTTTATTTCTAGTTTCCCTAGTTTGTTACTTATTATATAACAATTGGATTAGGCTCTAAATCCTTATTTACTAGAGATAAGAATTATGACTATGATTAGATTTTTGAGGCATAATGCTAAACCAGAATTTTTTTTCCCCCTGTATCTTTTTTTTCACAAGTAATTTAAAATACCTTAGATTATTATTGGGAGAATATAAACTAGATCAGAATTTCAGTATTGGAGGTGGAGTAGAGGGAATAGAACAGAAAAGAACTACCAGGACTCTCTTATTGCCCTTTTTTCCCTTGTTTTCTTTTTGATAGCTATACAAAATCGTAATCCCGTGTGGTATCAGGCTCTGACTCATGGTCTTAATGAAGAACAAAGAAAACAGTTACAGGATATAGCAACTCTAGCTGATCAAAGAAGAGCAGCCCATGGTATGTTAATTGACCTCAACCCCTCTTTTTTTTTTTAATATTTATTTTTTAATTTGGCTGCACCAGGTCTTAGTTGCGGCATCGGAATCTTTAGTTGCAGCATGCAAACTCTTGGGATCTAGTTCCCTGACCAGGGATCGAACCTGAGCCCCCTGCATTGGGAGCACAGAGTCTTAGCCACTGGACCACCAGGGAAGTCCCAACCTCAACCCCTCTTTAATGCAATTAATGACTTTGATACAGCTTTAAAATTTAAATTAAGTGATTTAAAATTACATAAAAGCTACAGTTGTTGGAGGTGATAAGAAATTCATTCCAATCTGTAGAAATGAAAAAAGGAATTTTGGTTTTGGCCATAATTTACTGATTTTAAGTATAGTTGAAGACTACTTTCAGTGTGCAGTAGCTTTGATAAGGTCGCTAAATCTCATGGGGCTGGTTTGATAGTAGAAAATTCCATTAAAATTGTGAATTTTAAAGTTATGAAAACTACAATTTTTTTTGAAAACTGCAATTTTAAAAAACTATATTAAAGACATATCATTTCTTTTCATCGTTAAACATTTCAGTATGCCTTTCAATACAGGATGTTTCAGATAATACACAGCCTAGTAGTTTTCTAGAGGTCTTAATACTGCGTCAGACTAGTTTTATATTCAAAGAGGTTCCTCCTTATAAAAAAGGCACAGCTTTCTAAAGTATTTAATTTGAATTTGCCTGCATTAGATTCATTAGCTGTAATTACCTTTGGAGATTGGATCCTTCTGATTTAGTATTTGACTCAAAATAGAGTAAAGATTTTTCTTTTTAAACAATGCAAAGTGAAAGTTGGCTAAGAAGTCTGTAGCATACAAGAGAGTTCGTCTTCTCTACATAATATACTCTTTCTTCTATACATTTGGAGGGAGAACAGAGGCCAAAGTTTGGAACTTCCTGGCTAGTACTGGTGGTTAAGCTATTGTTAATGTCTGTCAATTCCTTCTTTTCTCCAAAGCAGTAAGGTGATCGAATGCTCTATTAAACATTCACATATTTGTTTTTCTAGAATCCAAAATGATTGAGAAGCATGGAGGATACAAATTCAGTGCTCCAGTTGTGCCAAGTTCTTTCAATTTTGGAGGCCCGGCACCAGGGATGAATTGAGTTACCACTTTCCTGCAGTGTGATTGTAGTGAAGAGCTTGTGTTCCTCCTAGTAGCGGTTCCAGAACTGGTTCATGTAATCCACTCTAAACTAATTGATGAATAGATGGACAAAAAAAAACCCAGGAGGTGGGACCTGATCATGCAACTTGGCACTGAAAATGAATCCAGAGGAATTTTGGCGGGGGAGGGAGGTAACCTGGGGGGCAGGGAGTATTTTCTTTATTTTTTGAAGAAAGTAAGATTCTGACTGAAAGTTCAAGTGACACTGTGGAAATCTGCAACAAGAGGGGATGTCATGAAGGCAGCTTTTCTTTTTCCGAGGAAAAAATAGGCATGGGCTACAGGACTATTTAAAATGTCTCATTTACAGTATAAGCTCAGAGGTAGATGTAATTTTTACACCTATGAGTATTTGTCCGATTTCTGTCTCTTCCTCACCATTGGGTATCTATTCTTTATATGTAAATAAGATAAGGTAATCGATAGCCTTATTCAATCTTCATCATTTTCATCATCAAAGATTGTTCCTATGTAGATTATTGGACATTTATTGTAGCACTACATAACTGATTAAAAAAAAAATCTGTAAATGAATTAGCACTTTCATATTGAAACAAGCCTGCTAGCCTATGTATAAAATAGCAAAATGTTTGCTGTTTATAAAAAGATGGGATGTAATGGGGTGGGTGGCAGGGGTAATTTCAAGTTATTAATTTAAAAATGAATTAGCAATTTTGTACCTGGTGACTTTGTGGTGCACTCACCTCTGATAGTGACTTGAATTCGGTATGTTAAAAGGGGTTAGTGATATTTCATTGCTGCTAAAAATGGCAACTCCCTCTGTGTCCTGTTTTTTCTTAAAGCTCTCAGTGTACAAGTGGATATTTGGATACAAGACCTTACTGTAACAAATAGGAAAGATGATATTTGAAGCATGTAAATTGGATATAAAGTTCTACTCTTAAAGAGTTGATAAAAGAGTATGGCTAAACATCTATATATGCAGTCTATTAAAAGAACTTAATTCGGCTTTTATGTCTTCATTTGATTGCAGTTTTTTCCTAATTATAAATTTTTTCCTCATTGATCTGTTTTTACGCTATACCTAGAAAGAACACAAAATGTACACTTTTAAAATTGACATTAAACACCTGCCCACCTCCCTTTTCCCATCTCCTCTCCCCCTCTTGTTGATGGTGGTATCTGGTCTTAGATAGGCTGAAGGCACAGTGTTCCCTCCAAAAACCACTATTGATACCACTGCAGAAACAGGCCAGCAACAAGACAATGTAGAGAGGTTGGCTTGCTTCCCTCTCTTCTAACTGCATGTTCAAAAATAAGCTTTTATTGATATTAAACATCTGTCAGAAGACTCATACATTGGTTTATTTTTTATATACATTATACACACAATATTTCAAATTGAAAGCAACATCTCAATGGATTCAAGACTATTAAGTGCTGTTGTCAAAACAGACCAGAAAATTTATAACTGTAAAAATGAAACATGCACACATTATTTAAAATGCATAATGAAGAAAACCCATTGGTGTTGTGTTTTTCTTGTATGCCAGTAATTAAGCCACTACTGTTGGCACTGTTTGGTTTTCTATTTTAACACTGAAGGAGTGAAAGTATTTCCTATATTTATGAATTTACTATGAAAATCTTGGCAAAAAAAGAAAAAAAAATGTCTGTCTAAAATGTGTGGGTGAAAACTGTTAATCAAGTGTGTTCCTAATTTGTTTCCCCCCAAGTTGGACACCATCTGTAAACCCTAGGTTGCTTCAGGGGATTTCACTATTATATAAAATCAGTAAAATTAAAGTGGAGTAGTTGTATATATGCAACATTGTGTACAGAGGGGAGATACTGAATAGTATTAAACATTTTCGTCTTCCTTTACCTTTTATCCCCTACCTAATATCTAGTCTACTTTTTTAAATTTCAAACTTCACTGCTCTTTGAATTGATAATTCCAATTTTCACATTGTTATTGGAAACCATATCTAATAAAGGTTTTAGTTATTCCCATGCACAGTATGGAAATTCTCGTTTGCTGAGGTTTTGTTTCAAGAAAATGTATTGGCATGTATTTGAGAACACGTTTTATTGTCTCCTCTGTCATACAGTCCAAACTAATCTACGTTTATGGATTTTTGAAATGAAAGACCTTAAAATTAAACTATATTTAATATTAAATATTGTTCAGATGGTAGTTTCTAATACATCAAATATATACCTCGATTATTTTCAGTATTTCCTTAAATATAACATCAAATTAGAGTTTCTTATAGATTATGGATCTTGATATGTGTCAGTGTTTTTAAATAAGGTTATAGGACTTTTAGATAACTTTTCGAGAGTAGTATTTATAAACTTGTAATTAGTTGCATGTAGATTTTATTTATTTATTTAACATACAGCCTTTCCCACAGTTTCACTAACCTATAACTTATTTTTTAATTTATACAAGTTAATTCTGATTTTGTCTGGGTTTCAGTATTTTGTCTTTTTTAATGGCTGACATTAGCATAAAATCTTCACTTTTTTGTAAACTTAAGCCATCCATTTTTATAAAAGCTATTCGTTTATCAGTATTAAATAAAGGATGTTAATCTATTTCTCTGCAGGTAACAGAATGGTGATTACTAATCTACACACCTTATCAAGATAGTGGCTGCTGTGTTCACCTGTAGAAGAGACCAGAGTGTAGAGCAGGGGTGGCCATACCGCAGCCCTATGGCTATGTGCTGCTATTCAGTCCCAGATATAGTCCCTGAAGCAAGCATGAAGAAGAAGTCATTAGGAATTGTATTAATATAAACCGTGTCTTTGGGAAGATCTAGCACAATGATTTAAGCATAGTAGGCATTCCATAAGTGTTTGTAAAATGAATGACCTAAAATTACATTAAAGCATATTGGTTATAAAAATGTCAGTTCTGTTCTATATAATTTTAAATTTTGGTGAAGATTATCTGTGAATATTTATCAGTATCCCTCCTGAATTCTAGGTTTTACCCTTGATGAGGTTGGCCACCCTTGCAATAATAGCACTTCACACTTTGGTGCATGTGGTTTTTACAAAGGGAAACTAGACATCCAGCTGGAAATCCAGAATTTTATTACTATGAGAGGAATATATATATATATATATTTTTTTTTTTTTTTTTTCTTCTTTCGGTACGCGGGCCTCTCACTGTTGTGGCCTCTCCCGTTGCGGAGCACAGGCTCCGGACGCGCAGGCCCAGCGGCCGAGGCATGTGGGATATTCCCGGACTGGGGCACGAACCCGTGTCCCCTACGTCAGCAGGCGGACTCTCAACCCTTGCTCCACCAGGAAAGCCCGAGAGGAATATATTTTAAGTAACTTTTTGAGACGTAATTCCCCTTCGAGGTTTTTTAAAAGCACAGATGAGGGCTTCCCTGGTGGCGCAGTGGTTGAGAGTCCGCCTGCCGACGCAGGGGACACGGGTTCGTGCCCCGGTCCGGGAGGATCCCACATGCCTCGGAGCGGCTGGGCCCGTGGGCCATGGCCGCTGGGCCTGCGTGTCCGGAGCCTGTGCTCCGCAACGGGAGAGGCCACAACAGTGAGAGGCCTGCGTACCGCAAAAAAAAAAAAAAAATAAGAAAATAATAAAAGCACAGGTGATAATTCCTTTATGTATTTATAGATTCTGCTTTCATGTATAGATAGAAATTTGCCAATTACACTTGGTATTTCCTATATTTAAATGCTTCCTACCAGAGTTTTTTTTAAAGTTTCTTTTAACATCCTTTTAATAATTCAAAATGAAATAAAAAGGAATTTCCTCAACCTGAATAAAGGCATCTACCAAAACCCTAAAGCTAATGGACTTAATGATGAAAGATTAAACACTTCCCCCTAAGATCAAGAACCATGCAAGCATGCCCACTGTTGCCACTTCTTTAGCATTGTACATGAGGATTTAGCCAGGGCAATTAGACATCCAGATTGGAAAGGAGGAAGTAAAACTATGTTCACAGATGACATGATGTCACAGAAAACCCTAAAGAATCCATAAACACAAAGAGCTAATGACTTCTTCAAGGTTGCAAGATATAATATCAACATACCCAAATCAGTTGTATTTCTATACAGCAGCAATGAAATGAAAGTGAAATTAAGAAAATTCCATTTACAATAGCGTCCCCAAAATTCTTAGGAATAAACAAAAGTGAAAAACTTACACTCTGAAAACTACAAAACACTTAAATAGAGACATCCCATGTTCATGAATTGAAAGACATACTATTGTGAAGATAGCAATACTTCCCAAGTTGATCTGCAGATTCAGTGTAATCCTTGTAAAAGCTACCTTTTTTGCTGGAATTGACAAACATTCTAAAATCTGTATGGAAATACAAGGGACTCAGAATAGTCAAAACAATCTTTAAAGCAAACATGATTGTACTAGTAAGGATACTTTTTTTTCTTTCTTTTTTGGCTGCATTTCGCGGCTTGTGGGATCTTAGTTCCCTTACCAGGGACTGAACCTGTGCCCTCTGCAGTGAAAGTGCAGAGTCCTAACCACTGGACCACCAGGGAATTCTCAAGGATAAATGCCTTATACTGACCAAAGGAATAAATAAGAGAGTCCAGAAATAAACCCTTAAATTTATGGTCAATTGATTTTCAGCAAGGGTCCCAAAACCAATGTAGGAAAGAATCTTTTTAAAAATGGCTCTGAGACAGCTGGGTATCTACATGTAAGAACATGAAGTTGGACCCTTAACACTATATACAAAATAATTCAAAGTGGTTTCAAGATTTAAATATAAGATCTCAAAGTCTTAGAAAAAATACAGGTGTAAATCGTGACTGAATTAGGTAATAGTTTTTGGATATAACACCACAGGACAAGCAACAAGCACCACAGGACAGGCCCGTGTACCGCAAAAAAATAAAAAAATAAAATAAAAAACAGATGACTTGGACTTCATCAAAACTTACAACTTTGTGCTTTAAAGGACACTTTTCCAGAAAGTGAAAAGACCCCAGAGAATGGGAGAAAATATCTGTTAATCTTGAGTATATACAGAAGTCTTAGAACTCAACAACACAAAAACCCCATTTAAAAACAGTAAAGAACCCAAGTAGACGTTTCTCCAAAGAAATAAATGGCCAGTATCATAGGAAAAAATGCTTAACATCACTAGTCATTAGGAAAATGCAAATCAGAATTCATGATGCGATATTTCATACATACTAGCATGTCTATAATCAAGAAGGTGCACAATTACAAGTATTGGTGAGGAAGAAGAGAAATTGAAACCCTCATAGTGTTGATACGATGTAAAATGCTTATCTGTTGTGTAAAAGTTTGGCAGTTCCTCAAAAGGTAGAAAATAGTGTCACCTAGCAATTCCACTCCCAGATGATGCATATATCTGAGAGAAATCAAACATATGTCCACACAAGAACTTGTACACAGTTGTTCATACTAGCATTACTATAGCCAAAAGGAGGAAACGGCCCAAACAGCCATCAGTTGATGAATGGATAAACAAAATGTGGTATATCCAAATAATCAGATATTTGGCAATAAGGAATGAAGTACAATTACATGCTACATGTGGATAAGCCTTGAAAACAAAGTGAAAGAAGTCAGTCACAGGATTTCATTTACATGAAAGATCTATAATTAGCAAATCAATAGGTTAGGGAACACTGGGCAGGGGTGGGGAGGGAGGAGGGAATGGAGAGTGAGTGCTATTGGGCATAGGGTTTCTGTTGGGCATGATGAAAGTGTTTTCCATTAGATAATGGTGATGGTTGAACAGCTTTGTGAATATACTAAAAACTACTTAAGTGTATGTACACTTTAAAATGATGAATTTTATGATATATGAGATTACAAACTTTGTTTTTGCTGTACGCCGGCCTCTCACTGTGGTGGCCTCTCCCGTTGCGGAGCACAGGCTCCGGACGCGCAGGCTCAGCGGCCATGGCTCCCGGGCCCAGCCGCTCCGCGGCACGTGGGATCCTCCCGGATCGGTGCACGAACCCGTGTCCCCTGCATCGGCAGGCGGACTCTCAACCACTGCACCACCAGGGAAGCCCGAATTTTATGATATATGACTATCTCAATTTTCAGTTTTCTTAAGCCTCAAATTTGTTCAAAGTTCTCTAAAAAGTAACATAAAATGTTTATTTATTAAATACAAATTAAGATCTAGCTATCCCCTTATTATAGGGAAAGTATTCTTCCCCCCAATACTTTGTTTTGCTACCAGCTGCTCATTTGTTTTTTAAATCCCATCACCCTATCAAATAGCCCTAGCTGGTGCGAGTTTGGGTGGGTAGCAGGAGGAATCTTCAGGAGCTTTAGATTGATAACATTTTGTAAATTGAGTTTACTCTTCTCTTAGTTTCCCACTAAAATAAACCTAACACACATTAACCACAACTAGTAACCTTGGAGCTCACTTACTGGGTGATATTTTCAAAGATGTAATGAATGAATGGGGTTAACACGTGGTCCAGGGGTAGAGTTGGTAAAATGAAAAATTGCACACACTGGAGTCACTATAGATAGCTTGAAATGAGGAGAATCATGCAATTAGCCACTAACAAAACATTACCAGTTGTATTATACCTATGTCTATGTCAGCATATATACTGAGAACTATATATCTGAGATTGGAAAGGAACATTTTAAGTAACTTCCTCATACACTTCCAAAAGTATGTTCTAATTAAGCTCTGATTAATGCTTTCGGTGTGGAAGCTGATTAACTGAATGAGTTTATTCTACAGACCAAGGACTCTTAATTCTGGGTCCAGGAGTCCTATGAAACTGCAGTCTTTTAGTATATTTTTCATAGCTTTCATCTGAATCTCAAAGGAGTTGTCAAAGTGCTTAAGAACCACTGCTGTTGACCATTAAAGTGAGGACTGGAGAGAGATGGGCTAACATTTATTAAGCACTTGAAAAGTATCTCTGATAAGCACTGTGCTACATTTATCTACATTCTCACATATCCTCCCAGTCACACTGTGAAATAAGTGTTTCTACTTTACAAATGGGGCTACAGTTTGTAAGACAAGTGACACTCTAACAGCCACAACTTCCAATGGAGAGAGTTGGTTTTAAATTCTTTAGTGTTTTCAGAAAAGAAAAAACAGAAGAGAAATAAGAAGTTTTTTAAAAAAAGAAAAATTCTTCAGTGTTTAAACAAAAGCTACAAATTCATAATAAAAATTTATTATAAACCTATATGAAAATAATTTGATAACTCAAAATCACCTTCTCCTAGACATAATTACTTTTAAGAGGTGAACGCATTATTTCTACGTTTTTTTGTTTTTTTTTTTCTCGGGCGCATCGTGCGGCTTGTGGGATGTTAGTTCCCCAACCAGTGATTGAACCCGAGCCCTTGGCAACGAAAGCACGGAGTCCTACCCACTGGACTGCCAGGAAATTCTCTTCGTATCTTTTTTCTATACATATAATACTTTTTTGTTGTTTGTTTGTTTTTGTTTTTTTGCGGTACGCGGGCCTCTCACTGTTGCGGCCTCTCCCGTTGCGGAGCACAGGCTCCGGACGCGCAGGCTCAGCGGCCGTGGCTCACGGGCCCAGCCGCTCCGCGGCATGTGGGATTCTCCGGGACCGGGGCACGAACCTGTGTCCCCTGCGCCGGCAGGCGGACTCCCAACCACTGCGCCACCAGGGAAGCCCTATACATATAATACTTTAATGGTTATATCATTGTACAAATATACCAAAATCAACCAATTCTCCAGGAAGTTTTTAGTTACTGAAAGAAATGTTTTTAAAACCTTGATGGCAACAGTTTTTGAAGGGGGCTAGAAATAAGTTAGCCTATTTAGAAAACTGGGGAAAAGGTCCAGCTTTGTGTAAGAGCATGGACTAGTACTGATTGGCAGTGAAATGTCTTCATGCCATTAATTTGTTAACATGTAATAAGATATGAGGGATAGGAAGTGATTTAGGGAAAATGTGAAGATTCTGGATGGCCCTGAATAGTATGTACATTTGAACTGTTCTATATATAGTCAGTGGTAAATACTGTAACACAAAGTTCCACTACCTGTGACAAAATCATTATTAAGGTTTCTCCCTGAATCAGATTAGAATTATAGTATCCTATCCACCACCACCATTCAATGTTTACAACCACTCAGTAGGTCCTGGGGATAAAAAGATGTCCTGTAACTGCAAACTACGATTACAGGGTGATTTTTAACTTCCTTTTGAGATTCTGTATTACCGTGTTTTAACAGACTAGAGATTCAGGACTTAGTAATAAATGACTACATTGCATAAAAGTATTTTGATTCTTTTAATAATATTTCTGACTATAAAATACAGATATAACATCTAGAAGGTACAGAAAGTATAAATTAAAACACCTCGTTTGTCATCTGAACTCTCTGTGAAAAAGGGAAATCTATCCATTGGGTACAAGACTTGAATGAGCCAATTCCTCCAGTTTCAAGCAACCTAATCCAATTTTATGTGCCACATCTTTTATTCTTATAAGGGCATAAAATATAAAAACTACTTTAAACTTCTAAAGAGTATGTATTCAAACGACACTCAACGTCCTATTTTCCTTCCAATGGCATTTGGGCACCAATTACGCAGCTATACCTTGGTTAGGGTCTGCAGCCTGCCCCTCACTCCCTACCTAAAAGAAGGTCTCGTTAAAAATCTCAAACTGGACTCGAATGTAAATCAAAACACTTTAATTATCCTCACTTAGGCCATTCCATAATCACCTGAAATGCAAAGACACTAGATCAAACATCATCCAGCTCTGTCCAGCTTTTGTAAGCAGGACACAAATCTCCAGTTACAACGGGACCATCCTTCTCAATCTCTTAGTAACTCAAATCTACATTTGGAACACCAGATTTAACAAATCTTGAGTCTACACACTTTACCTCATCTTTATTCAGCCTGGTTGCCAAAGCATATGAATACATACTGAATACTCCTGAAATGACTAGTATTTCCAATGGCTCAGAAAAATTCTGGGTTGAGAGCTACAAGAAACACTACCTAAACTTCACAACTAATTTGTATCCATTCTTAATACTGGGGAGACCGAGTCAATGATTTCCTCAGCCTTTTGACTTTCCTTTAATTTGCGACACACACAAAAGGGAAAGTAAAAAAGTTAGCGACACCATTACAGACGACTTCAAAATTTGAACCTAAGGAACATGAAAGCGCAAAAGCAACCGCAGTGTCTCCCAGCAGAGTCCAAGACCACCACCCCGCTGTCGAGCTACGCCGGAGCTTCAGCTGAGGCAGGAGGCTCATCCTCCTACCAATGATGATGCCCCAGCGACTGGAAAAGCAAAGGGAGACTTGGCAGCCAGTGACAGGCATACAGCAGCTCTCGGAAAAGCAGAGCCTCCGCCCAAGACCAAAGGCCTCAGCTGGCACCGAGAGCCCCCAGGGAGCGGTGAGGCGTCCCATCCTGTCCTACCCCACCCTACCACTTCCCTCCCAACGGGACGACACTCGGCAATTGCTAGGCAAAGCCCACCCGGTCTCCAGAACGCGCTCCAGCAAGCCCACCGGGAGCGCCAAGGCCACCTCCTAGCCCCTGTGGGGAAAATGGCGCCTGTGAACCCTTCTCCCTCCCGGCTAGTCACAAGGACCAGCCTCCCTCCCTCGCTACAAAATGGCGCCTCCTGCTGGGGCCACAGACTCTGCATAATTCACTTGTCAGCGAGGCGGTGTCGCGCTGGGACGAGCGGTTCTGCCAACCAGTCAGAAGCAGAAACTTTGTTCCGCACTTTGGGTAAGCCACTCAGGCGCTGGCTGTAAGGCCAGGCGAGGCTGACGTCAGGAAAAGGGGCGTGGATAAGGCGGTCTCCTTTCGCGTCGCCTAAATTTGAGCCAATGGCAAGCAGGAAGCGTCCAGTGAGTGACGTAATGAAAGCCCAATGGAGGCTGGGGGCGGGCTTCAGACCCACTATGCTGGTTGCGGGGCTGAGGGGCCGGGCGGCTGTTTCCTGTCCTGGTGCATGGTGGTCGGACGAAGGAATTGTTGGAAAATTTTCTCGGAGGTTCGTATATAAATGTGTTTTTACCCAGTGTGCATTATTCTCCGCCCGGCCGCCGCCCTCAGCGTGGCGGCGCGGGCCCGGTAGGGCCCGGGCTCGGACTCTGGCTCCTCAGCCTCCGCCGCAGGCCTTGCAGATCCTACGGCCGGCCGCGGTAGAGACGCCTGGGCAGAAGCGGAGTTTATTAATAACCCGCGGCCGCCACTCGGGCGGCGGAGCTTTTCTCACTGAGGACGCACCCCCCCCCCCCGCCCTTGTCTCTGCGCACTGCGCCCCGCCTGTTCCCCTCAGGGGACTGCCGAGGGGAGGGAGTGAAGGAGGGGAGGGTGGAGCCCTTGGGAGCCCGGCGGCGCTTCTCGGCTTGACCTCCGCGCGGAGCGAGTCCCCTGGCGCCGCCGAGGCGAAGCTCCTCCGGCTGAGACGCTGGACCCCGGTCGGCACCAGGCCCTAGCTGGGGCGCCGGCGGCAGAACTGGCTGAGGGCCCGGTCGGCATCCCGCCTGTAGATCGCACCCAGAATTTCCTCCCACTCTGATCGTGCACAGATTTCTTGTTTCCCTCACTAAAAAAAAAAAAAAAAAATTTTTATGGTCATTGAGGCCTAACAGCGAATATTAGAAATTGTCATTTTTATCATTCCCCTTTTTTCTCGGTTTTGGCCAAAGAGTATACGAATGCTTTGGTTGCTTTGTAACATTTTATTGTGGAACGTAAATCAATTTTTCTTCTCTCCCCTTTTGCTTTAACATTTAAGTTTACGCATTAAGGAAGTTAACTAAAGAGTAGATAAGAATACAATTGCTAAACTGATTATTTGTTTAAGATCAGTTTAAGCCTTTGGAAGTGTCTAATCAGCTGGTATAACCTAGTGGGGATGTGAAAAATTGTAGGTTCGAAGTTGTGGTCGGCTTTGTCCCGAACCTTACTAGAAGATACTTGTGTTTTGCTGTAGTTGACAAAAATCTGTGCAGTATTTAATATATTCTCTTGCTAAGTGCTTAGTTTCAGTTCATTGTTAAGTGTTTAGTAAGAGAATAGGTAGTGAGATCATACAAAAGCTCAGGTAAGACAGGTAACTAATTTATCCAGGTGTATTTTGATTACTTTGGAAATTATTTAGTGTACAAATACTTGAGTGCCTATTTTTTCCATAGCTGTCTTTTATTTTTTAAAAATAATGGCTTTATTGATATAATTTATATACCTTTACAATTCACCCATTTAAAGTATTATAATAATTAGGTAGGTTTAATGTATTCACAGAGTTGTGCCACCATCACCAAAATTTTAAAACATGTTCATCACCCCCCAAGAAACTCTGTACCCACTTAAGTTACTCCCCATTTCCCCATAACACTCCTTCTTCCCCAACCACTAATCTACAGATTTGTCTATTACCAACATTTCATAAAAATGGAATCACACAGTATGTGGACTTCTGTGACTGGCTTCTTTCATTTAGCATGATATTTGCAAGGTTCATGCATGTTATAGCATATATGAGTAGTTCATTTCTTTTTATTGCCAAATATTTCGCTGTATGGACGTAACACCTTTTATTTATCCATTCATCTGTTGATGGACATTTAGGTTGCTTCCACTTTTTTGTCTATGATGCATAATGCTGCCATGAACAGTTACGGAACAAGTTTTTGTGTGGACATTTGTTTTTATTTCTCTTGTGTGTATATATATACCTAGGAGTAGAATTTCTTGGTCATTTGGTCATACGGTAACTCTGTGTTCAATCTTTTGAGGAACTGGCAAACTTTTCCAAAGTGGGTGTACCATTTTACATTCCTACCAGCAGTGTATGAGAGCTCCCATTCTCCATCTCCTTGCCAGCACTTGTTGTTATCAGTCTTTTTGATGGTAGCCATCCTAGTGGGTGTAAAGTGGTATCTCTTGTGATTTTTTTTTTTTTTTGCGGTACGCGGGCCTCTCACTGCTGTGGCCTCTCCCATTGCTGCTGAGCACAGGCTCCGGACGCGCAGGCTCAGTGGCCATGGCTCACAGGCCTAGCCGCTCCGCGGCATGTGGGATCCTCCCAGACCGGGGCACGAACCCGTGTCCCGTGCATCAGCAGGCGGACTCTCAACCACTGCACCACCAGGGAAGCCCTCTCTTGTGATTTTGATTTTCCAATGGCTAATTGTGCTGAGCATTTTTTCATGTGCTTATTGGCCATTTGTATATTTTCTTTTTGGAAATGTCTATTTGGGTCTTTCCCCCATTTTAAAATTGGATTGTTTATCTGTTATTGAGTTCTAAGAGTTTCTTATATAAAGGTCCTTTATCAGATATATGATTTGCAAAATGTCCATTGCCCTTTGCTGCAGGTTGAGATATTGCTGTGAAATAAGGATTCATCATATTCTTCATGGAAAGATGACCTAGCTGTTTTGGGGAATTGTGCCTCTACTATTACTTTAGCTGTTATTAAATATTTATAATGTAGGTACAGTTTATGATCATGGGAGGAGAACTTTCTGAGTCCTGATGTTCTCATCATTACTTAATTTTGAAGTTTTTATCTAGTTTTTGTTTTTGGTTTTTAATCTGAGGTTTTACCCAGTTCTGAGTCTTTTTGCTCCTGGCTTTATTTCAGGACATAGTGATTTTTTTTTTTTTTTTTTTTTTTTTGCGATATGCGGGCCTCTCACTGTTGTGGCCTCTCCCGTTGCGGAGCACAGGCTCCAGACGCGCAGGCTCAGCGGCCATGGCTCACGGGCCTAGCCGCTCTGCGGCATGTGGTATCTTCCCGGACCGGGGCACGAACCCGTGTCCCTTGCACTGGCAGGCGGACTCTCAACCACTGCGCCACCAGGGAAGCCCAGGACGTAGTGATTTTTAAAGAGTTGGGTTGCTTGAGTCGTTGCTCTTTGCTTAATTTGCATTTTAAGGGATGGCTTTTGTGAGACAGTGTTTTTTGGTTTTTAATTTATTTATTTTTGGCTGCATTGGGTCTTTGTTGCTTCGCGCGGGCTTTCTCTAGTTGCAGCAAGTGGGGGCTACTCTTCATTGTGGTGCGTAGGCTTCTCAGTTTGGTGGCTTCTCTTGTTGCAGAGCATAGGCTCTAGGCGCGTGGGCTTCAGTAGTTGTGGTTCTTGGGCTCTAGAGTGAAGGCTCAGTAGTTGCAGGGCACGGCCTTAGTTGCTCCGCAGCATGTGGGATCTTCCCAGACCAGGGCTTGAACCCGTGTCCCCTGCATTGGCAGGCGGACTCCCAACCCTGCGCCACCAGGGAAGTCCCTGAGACAGTGTTTTAAACTTTACCGTACTGTCAAAATCAAAGTGATTTTGTTTCAAAGATGGATTTAGACTGGACAGTGACAAAGGCTGTTCCCTGTGTCTGGACTGCCTTCTCTACTCTTCCTACCCCTAGGAAATGTTTACTTATCTTTCTTATGCCCATATTCACATGTAATCATCTTTGCATACCTGAGGCAGAGTTAGGTGCTCCTTACTTTATTAATGCTTCTGTTTATAGTAACTTTTTTTTTAAGTAACTAGTTTTAAAACCATGAAAATAATACATGGTAAATTTCTTTTTAACTTATGGAATGTATACGGTAGAAATTAAAATGCCCGTCCCCAGTCCACCCTCATCTCCTAGTCCCATTTCTGGGAGGTAATGCTGTAAAAAATTATGTGTGTGGATAGCAAGAGTTAAAGAAGAAAATCAGGAAACGAAAAGATTTGATTTATTAAGCTAGTGGGAATTAATCTTATTAACAAATTTTTCTTACAATATTGTATGCAATGAAAATTCTACTGTTGTACAAGACAAAATAAGATAGTTGGCAGTGTTATTGGAATGGAAGGATGAGAGACTGGAGTAAAGAAAGCAGTAAAGAAGTTATTGCAGTAGTTATTAATATGTGAGGAGTTGGAAAAGAAAGGCTTTGAAGGATAAAAATCATGGAGTTGAAGGGAATGCCCTGGTGGTCCAGTGGGTAAGACTCCACACTCTCATTGCTGAGGGTCTGGGTTCACTCCCTGGTCCGGGAACTAAGATCCCACAAGCTGGGCAGTGTAGCCAAAAAAAATTAAAAAGATGAAATGCTCTCTGTCATACCAAGTTCCCATATATATGGTTCCATTTAAAAAAAAAATCATGGAGTTGACAATTGCCCTGTTGTGAATTTAAGAATGAGGGTGGGCTTCTCTGGTGGCGCAGTGGTTGAGCGTCCGCCTGCTGATGCAGGGGACGCGGGTTCGTGCCCTGGTCCGGGAAGATCCCACATGCCACGGAGAGGGTAGGCCTGTGAGCAGTGGCCACAGGCCTGCGTGTCTGGAGCCTGTGCTCCGCAACGGGAGAGGCCACAACAGTGAGAGGCCCGCGTACTGCAAAAAAAAGAATGAGGGTTTAGTCAAGGATGACTTTTGATCATTTTAATCTGTTGTCTGGGTTTGGTGGAAATAGCCAAGTCCATATGGCAAATTGATTAGAGTGGAAAGATGAATTGGCAAACCTTAATGGTGTATATGGAATGTGTTGTGTTTAATTCAGACAGAAAACAAGATGTATTTTGATATAAAATGAATGACAGGGACTTCCCTGGTGGCACAGTGGTTAGGAATCCGCCTGCCAATGCAGGGGACATGGGTTCGAGCCCTGGTCTGGGAAAATCCCACATGCCGCGGAGCAACTAGGCCCATGTGCCAAAACTGCTGAGCTTATGCTCTAGAGCCTGTGAGCCACAACTGCTGAGCCCATGTGTCACAACTACTGAGGCTTGCACACCTAGAGCCCATGCTCCGCAACAAGAGAAGCCACCGCAATGAGAAGTACGCGCACTGCGGTGAAGAGTAGCCCCCGCTCGCCCCAACTAGAGAAAGCCTGCGTGCAGCAAAGAAGACCCAACAAAGCTAAAAATAAATAAATAAATAAAAATTAAAAAAAAAAAAAGAATGACAACGTGGTACATTCCTAGGAGACCTCCCCACCTACCTATTGGTTAGTGTCTTCCCTTTCCTCTGGCATTTGTCCTTTCAAACAGAAGTGCTGAGAGGAAAAAGAATCACTGGCAGACTTTTGGATTGGGCAGTTTGATTTGAGACCTAGGAATGTATGTAAATGTTTTTAGTTGATGGATTATAGATCTGTGTTTTTAAATGAGGAGTGCATGTTAGATTCAACTGGGGAGCTTTTTGTAAGTGGACATGCTTATTGTTGAGAAGATAATATTTAAGGAAAATATACTAGGAGATAAATGTCTGTTATTAAAAGTCAGTTATTCAGGGAATTCCCTGGTGGTGAAGTGGCTAGGACTCTGAGCTTCTACTGCAGGGGGCACGGGTTCGATCCCTGGTCAGGGAGCTAAGATCCCACATGTGGCAGCATGGCCAAAAATAAATAAATAAAATTTTTTTAAAAAGTCAATTACTTAAAATCACCTTTATTTTATCTTATTTTAAACATAAATTTATTTGTTTATTTTTGGCTGTGTTGGGTCTTTGTTGTTGCGTGCCGGCTTTCTCTAGTTGTGGTGAGCCGGGGCTGCTCTTCGTTGTAGTACGTGGGTTTCTCATTGTGGTAGCTTCTCTTGTTTCAGAGCATGGGCTCTAGGCATGCGCCCTTCAGTAGTTGTGGCACGAGGGCTCAGTAGTTGTGACACGTGGGCTTAGTTGTGGCATGTGGGCTTAGTTGCTCCGCGGTATGTGGGATCTTCCCGGACCAGGGCTCGAACCCGTGTCCCCTGCATTGGCAGGCAGATTCTTAACCACTGTGCCACCAGGGAAGTCCCTAAAATCACCTTTAGAAATTATTTTTTGTCTTCCTTTTTAGGGGAAAAAGACTTTCAGAAGGAAAAGGAGATTTTTTTTTTTTACCTTTTTCAAATTGAAGTATAGTTGATTTACATTATTATTCTTTTAAGGTGTACAACATAGTGATTCATTATTTTTATGGATTGAAATTTTTTTTTTAGTTTTTATTCTTTTATGGAGAAACCTTGAAAACATTATGTATAAGTGAAAGAAGGCAGTCACAAAAGACCACATACTATGATTCCATTTACATGAAGTGTCCAGAATAAGCAAATCTATAGAAATAGAAAGTAGATTAGTGGTTGCCTAGGGCTTTGGAAAGGGGGAGGTAGGGTTTTCTTTTGAAGGGTGATAAAAATATTGTGAATTCAGGTTGTGGTGATGTTTGTACAACTCTGAATATACTAAAGTCATTGAATTGTACACCTTAAATGGGTACATTTTATGATATGTGAATTACATCTCAGTAAAGATATTTTCAAAAAGGAAAAGCATGAACAAGAGGAAAGTTCCTCTTGAATAACACATCTCTGAAACTTTCTTTTTTGTCTTCTTTCTCCTCTGGCAATACCCTTTTACAGTAGTAGGAGAAAATAGTGAATAAGACAAGAGATAGAGCTGTACAGTCTCTTCTCATTTAGCTTTAAACTACTGATAAGCATTAATAGCAAACATATATATAATACCATGTGCTGTTACAAGTGCTTTGTATTTAACACAGATACCTCACAATACCCTCTGTGAAGTACCCTCCTTTTACAGATAGGGAAACTGTGGCACAGCATGGTTAAGTAACTTGCCCAAGGTCACATAGATAATATGTGGTAAAATGAGATTTTGAAGCAGGCTGTTTTGCTCTAGAGTCCTTATTCTTAAGTATAGTGTTATACTACCGCTCATAAGCATTCCTTCCTAAGTATAACCCATACTTTCCAATCTATCTATAGGGGAATCCTCCTTAGATATGTTTTAGTAGCTGGTTACTGTAAATATACTGCTTCCAGTCTGGAGAAAAACAGGTAATTACTTTGCTAAGTGTTATTATAAGAGTATGGACAGAGTATCTTGGGAAATACATCTAAAGCATTCTGACCCAATTTGGGGAGTTCAGATAAAACTTTCTGGTGGAATCTGAAGAATTTAGCCAAGTAAAGAGAGGAGGAAGAGTATTCTAGAGGGTATGAATAGCAGTGTTCAGAGCCGAGATGCAGGAGACACCTTGGGCTGTTCTGGGAGTGGCAAATAATCCAGCAGCTCATGTATAAGTTGTTGAGCCAGATGATTAGAAGGTTGACTTTGCCACTTATGTTGTGAAGTTAAGGACATCATTTAACCTTTGTGGGCTTCACTTTCTTGGTCTGCAAAATTGTGATAAAATGGTACTTAATTCATAGGATTGCTAGAAGGATTAAATGAATTAGTAGTAATGCCTGGCGTATAGTATTTTGGAAGAGTTAGTTATCATTATAATCATTTTTATTTATTAGTATTATTAACATTTTAATTAATATTATTATTAAATGATACCAGTATCATTAACTACTAGAATTTTAAACAGTATTGCTGGAGTGTAGAATGTGAGGTTGTGCTAGAACAAGACTGGAAGATAGAGTGACCAACTTGTCTTGATTTGCCCAAGACTATCCCAGTTTTAAAAGATAGTGTCCCCCACCACCAAAAAAAAAAAAAAAAAAAAAGAACTGAGAGTCCCATGAGCCAGGAAGCTTCTCAGTCTTGGGCAACGCAGGATGATTGTTCGTCTTATTGGAGAAGTTAGTAGAATCCAGATCATGATATTTGGACTATATGGGGAAATGGGAAAGTTTTGAAGGTTTTGAGACAGAGAAATGCTCTGATTGGATTTGAAAGCACTTGGACTGATTAGATTGGAGGAGGGTAGGAGTGGATTTTAGGAGGCCGATGTAGTAACCCAAGCAGTGATGGTACCCTGAATTAAGACAACCTAATAAGAGAAGCAAGTGGATTTGACAGATATTTAGGAGGTAGAGTGATAGTTCTTAGTGATCGGTTGGAGAATAAGGGGGATTTGACTACTGGGTAGGTGACTGCGTTTATCACTGAGGGAGAAAATACTAAAGTAGAATTTTGTGGCGAACTGTTTTGAGATGGAGGTGACTGTGGACCATGAAGGTCACCAAGGCCAGTAAGCAGCTAGATATATAGATCAGGAGCCCTTAAGAGAAAGGACTAGAGAAATTTTAAAGAGCTTATAAATTCCAGAGATCTTTGAAGCCAATGGAATGGATATGATATTCCAAGAGGAAAAGTGCATAAAATGAAAAAACAAACTAGGATGGAAACTTGTGGGTTCTCAGTATTTAGGAACCCATAGGAGAAACGGAAAAGGATTAGCTAGGAAGTTGGAAAAAACCAGGAGCGTGTGGAAGTCACAGAAGCCAAGGTAAGAGAATGTTCTAAGAAGGAGATAAAGGTCAATGATATCAAACCCAATATAAGACAGAAAAGTATCCATCACATTTTTTTTTTTTCTTTAGCTGCGTTGGGTCTTCGTTGCTGTGCGAGGTCTTTCTGTAGTTGTGGCGAGCGGGGGCTACTCTTCATTGCGGTGAGCGGGCTTCTCATTGCAGTGGCTTCTCTTGTTGCGGAGCACCGGCTCTTGGTGCGCGGGCTTCACTAGTTGCAGCAGGTGGGCTCAGTAGTTGCAGCACGCGGGCCCTAGAGTGTGTGTGCTTCAATATTTGTAGTGCGAAGGCTCTAGGATGAACAGGTTTCAGTAGTTGTGGCGCTCTGCGGCATGTGGGATCTTCCCAGACCAGGGCTCGATCCCACGTCCCCTGCATTGGCAGGCGGATTCTCAACCGCTGCACCACCAGGGAAGCCCCTATCACAGCTTTTTAATCTGTTTTATGATGGACATTTGAGTTCATTCCAATTTGGAACTATTATGGATAAAGTTGCTATGGACATTCTTGTGTAAGTCTTTTTGTGGATGAATATTTTCATCTCTCATTCATAGGAATGGCCATTGAACTTCATGTTAAAGCGGAGATTAGTGACCAGCCAAAGCAGTTTCAATACTTAGGGACAGAAACCAGATGGATAGCAGTGGGAAATCAGGAAATAGTCTTAGTAACAACTGTTAGAGAAATCTAGCTGTGATAAGGAGGAGAGAGAGACTAGTAGCTGAGTCAGAGGCAAGATTTTGTTTTATCGATTTTGTTTTTGTTTTTTAAAATATTTATTATTTTTATTTGGCTGCACCGGGTCTTAGTTGCCATGTGAGGGATCTTCATTGCGGCATGCAGGATCTTTTAGTTGCAGCACACGGGCTCTTAGTTGCAACATGAGGGATCTAGTTCCCTGACCCCTTGCATCGGGAGCATGGAGTCTTAACCACTGGACCACCAGGGAAGTCCCTGTTTTTGTGTTTTTTTAAGTTATTGATGGGAAGGAACTGGGAGAGAGAGGGAAATTTTTTACAGGAGAGATCCCTGAGATCCCTAAGGAGGAAAGACAGATGAAATGCAGAGTACAGGTTGGAAGGATTAGTCTTACCTTGTAGGAAGGTAATATTGTAGGAGAGAAGGAAGAAATGTGTGGAAATGCAGTGAAGTGAGGTTTGTTGGCAGAGAATTCCTCTGCTGACTTCTATATTTTCCGTGAAGTTGGGAGCTGATTAATTTGCTGAAAATGAAGTGGTGAAGGAGACAGGGTGGGAGGATAGCAGGAGAGGGAGTGGGGGTAGAAGGTTTGAGGTAAATGGAAAATATTTTAAATAGTCATCATGAAGAAATAAAGACATGTAAGTTTGCTGGACTGCTTTGGGGGTTCAGAAGAGGTTGGAAGAGCCCAAGAACTTTTATGGCCCTTCAGGACTATTCCATCAAATAAGTTATTAGATCTGAAAAATGCTTCGTAAATATGACCTGTACAAACAGTTTTTTCTGACTAGAGGTATATGTTTTAACTATCCATGTTTAGTGTCCTATTCAATATACTTTTTTGGACAAAGGATCTATTTTGTGATAGTGTTGTGTTTCAGGAGTGCCCTCTCTTATTTTCATAATTGTCTCACAATGCTTTGCTTCCCTTACCTATGACAAGATGAGCAATTTGGGTAATAAAATATTAACATACACAGTGTTTATCTTGAGGGAAATAAAGTACAATCTAGCATCATAGGTTTTTTTTTTTGTGGCATCATAGTTTTGAAACGACTTTATGCTTTTTTTAACAGAACAATGTCAGAAGTTGAGTTTGAATATATCAGAACCTTTCTCTTCCTCCTGATGCTTCCTCAGACTCCCTAGTCTCAGTGAAAGCAAGCCAGGGCATGCTTAGCAAACTGAGCTATGCAGGTGTGCCCTTATCAAGCCCTGTTTTTTTTTTTTTTTTTTTTTTTTTACAGTATGTGAGCCTCTCACCGTTGTGGCCTCTCCTGCGCGGAGCACAGGCTGCGGATGTGCAGGCTCAGCGTGGCTCACGGGCCCAGCCGCTCCGCGGCATGTGGGATCTTCCCGGACTGGGGCAGGAACCCGTGTCCCCTGCATTGGCAGGCGGACTCTCAACCGCCGCGCCACCAGGGAAGCCCTCAAGCTCTGTTTTTAATGCTACACTGTTGAGGTTTGAGAGAGATTTGTTTTGGTACTTTTTCACATCAGTGGTTCAGTTAAGAACAAACCATCACCAAAATTGACGTTCCTGATGACTAGACCTAGGTGTCCATTTCTCAATTCTTGTCTCTTCTCACCTCTTTTTCTCACAGGTATTTTAGTTTCAGGTCTCCTAGGCCTCATCTCAAGTACCTGCCAGTCAGTTTCAAATATTCTATTTCTGAATGGTCCTGGAACTTGGCAAAAAGTTTGAAAGCCTTCAATTTCCAACATTTCACCCATCTGATAGAATATTCTACTTCTTTAAAATAGGTAGTATAAACTCTATCCCTCAGTTTTACCCCTTAGCATTCTGTAGAGCCTATGAAAACTCTACATCATTCACCAGCACATTCTAACTACTCTGTACTTAACTGAATTACATTTCATCAGTGGAACATGCTTATTCCCTGGGTGTATTTAAATAAAATTGAAGGGATTTAAAGATAGTTTTCCACAAATGTTAATCAAAGCAGTGTTACTGGATCAGCATACTGCAAAGGTACAGGATAGCCTGCTATTTTTTTTTTTTTTTTTTTTTGCGGTATGCGGGCCTCTCACTGATGTGGCCTCTCCCGTTGCGGAGCACAGGCTCCGGACGCGCAGTCTCAGCGGCCATGGCTCACGGGCCTAGGCGCTCCGCGGCATGTGGGATCTTCCCGGACCTGGGCACGAATCCATGTCCCCTGCATCGGCAGGCGGACTCTCAACCACTGCGCCACCAGGGAAGCCCCTAGCCTGCTATTTTTATGTTGCTGTACTAAGGAACTTCCTCATTCCAGGTTAGGAGATGTCATAAAATGCAGCACAAATGACCATGCTTAAATGGAGAAGCACTTTGTATAGTAGTAAATTTATGAGTAAAATTTGGAATTGAGACCAGGTAATAGAATGGCATAGCTTCTCTGTTAAGTGTTGAGGTGAAACCAGCCTGAGGTTAGGATCTGAGCTTGACAATTTCTGAAGGCCTGGCTTCTGTGGCTTCATGCAAAAAGACCTCTAAGATTTGTTAATCTAGATTTCTTTTTGTATCATTTCTTACCACAATAAAGGTTACTTGTAGTTGGAGTTCTTTATACCTGGACCATTAGATTTATATTTTCATAATAATTTGTGGTAATAATTGTATCTAACAAATTAGACCAAACTTGAAATATCTAAGGGCTTCACATTTTAAAATATTCGTCTGATGTAGATTCATACCACTGAGGAAACACTGATTCTTTCTTTTTTTTTTTTTTTTTTTTTTTTTTTTTGCGGTACGTGGGCCTCCCACCGCTGCGGCCTCCCCCGTCGCGGAGCACAGGCTCCGGACGCGCAGGCCCAGCGGCCATGGCCCACGGGCCCAGCCGCTCTGCGGCATGTGGGATCCTCCCGGACCGGGGCACGAACCCGCGTCCCCTGCATCGGCAGGCGGACTCTCAACCACTGCGCCACCAGGGAAGCCCTGATTCTTTCTTTTAAGGGATGAAGTCAGCTAGTATTTAGTTACTAATTTTAACCATCAATTTTCAGACATTTTTTTCTTCCTGCCAATAATTTTGGATATTTTTCACTTTTAAAATTATGAAATCTATCAAATATAAGGAGGAGTACCTGTATAAGTAATTGAATAAAAGCTTATGTATCCACTTGGTTTTTAACAGATCCTAACATTTTTCCATATGTGTTCAGACCTTTTTCTAAGAATTATGGTTAAAAACCCACAACATAAAATTTACAGTCGTAACCATTTTCAAGTGTAGGGTACAGTAGTGTTAACTATATGGACATTGTTGTGTGATAGATCTCTAGAACTTTTTCATCTTGCAAAACTGAAACTATACTCATCAAACAACTCCCCTAGTACTTGTAACTACCATTCTACTTTCTAATTCTAAGAGTTTGACTACTTTAGATAGCTCATATAAGTGGAATCATGCAGTATTTGTCTTTTTTTGACTGGCTTATTTCACTTAGAATAATGTCCTCAGAGTTCATCCATGTTGTAACATATGACAGTATTTCCTTCTTTTTTAAGACTAATATTCCATTGTGTATATATAAATTGCATTTTCTTTATCCATTCATCCGTTGATGGACATTTAGGTTGCTTCCACCTCTTGGCTATTGTGAATAATGCTGCGGTGAAGAGGTGTGCAAATCTCTCTTTGAGATTCTGTTTTTAATCCTTTTGGATATGTACCCAGAAGTGGAATTGCTAGATCATATGGTAATTCTATTTGTAATTTTTTGAGGAATCTCCATACTGTTTTTGTTTTATTTTTATTTATTTATTTGGCCGTGCCACGCAGCTTGCAGGATCTTAGTTCCCGGACCAGGGATCAAACCTGGGCCCCCTGCAGTAGAAGTGCAGAGTCTTAACCACTTAGCCAGGGAAGTCCCAATAGTGGGCATTCTAACAGGTGTGAGGTGATATCTCATTATGGTTTTGATTTGCATTTCCTTGACAGTTAGTTATATTGAGCATATTTTCATATGTTTGTTTGGCATTTGTTTATCTTCCTTGGAGAAATTTCTATTCAAGTCCTTTGTCCAATTTTTAATTGGGTTATTAGTTTTTTGATGTTGTGTTGTAGAATTTCTTTATATATTCTGGATATAACATTTGCTAAATTTCGTAAGTGTGTTTTTTTCTCTTATGCTAATATCCATCATCATCTTCCAGAAAGGCAGGAACTTTATTTATTACACAGATGTCTTCATTTGAGATTCCTGTTGTGCCCCCATGACAGCCTCCTCTGTGTCTGATTTTGGCCCATGATTCATTATTAAAGCACAGGAAGCTGACCACCTTTTGCAAGGTGGCCCTTTCTAAAGGTGTCATGTGTATCTTACATACTTATTTTCACACAACCTGAAAATGTTGGTGCCAGAAATAATCAAAACATGATGGTGGATATGGTATGAGCAACTATAGAGTGTTTGATCTCTAGCTTATTTATTTCATCTATTCATTATCATATTTTCCCTAGTTGATCATTTTCTAACAAAGGGCATTAATTGTATCACAGAGCCTTTTTGAGAATAAGATGGGCTGTGTACCTGCCATCACTTATTATCTCTGGTAATTGTAGTGCCCATATGATCTCTTCTGATTCCTTCACCACCCCATGTATTTGCCAGCAGTTTGTGTCCAGGAATCAGCTGTCTCTTCAAGATGTTTCAGTTAGTGTAGATTTTTTTTCCCTTAGGATAGATACTATAGGTCCTGAAGCCTTCCTAAAGAAAGTTAACACTTGACCAGCTTTCAGACAAGAAATAACTTTTATTTATTGCAGATATATCAGTTACCTGTTGATGTAGTTATTTGGAGATTTATAGATAATTCAATGAAAAGGACAAATGCTTGAATTATGGTCAAACCATAGGCATTTCTTAACATCATGACCCAAATTAACTTGTAATCTGCCTTTTTCAAAATTCGTCTTCTAGACGAATGCTGTAAAAATTATAGAGTGCTTTCTACATTTTTATAGGTGTTTTCCCTTCCATTTCCTTGTCTTATTTCTGTTATATAGTGGCAGTACTTGTTCTGAAAATTAGCCTGTCCCAATCCTGTACTCATCAGGGGGCTTAACAGCAGAGTACCAGTTTTACTTTGAGGCTTCTCTGTTAGCCCTTAGATGTAGCAAGGAAGTATTGAAGTTTCAGTCTGCTTTATGAACAGTTATAGATTAGAAATATTTCAGGAATCCCTGAAAAGTCAGCCCGTGATTGACTTTTATCACAGCACTGATACCTTTCAGAGTCTAAACCATAGTCCCTGGCTTTAATCCAAAGAGGGTGTAGTTTATAGTGTTTATAAAACAAAAATCTTCAAGTAGTCCTAACATAAATATAATTGCAAATTATTACTACTATCTGCATATTGCTCTTTTAAATATTGACACTGAAATCAGATCTTTAGACCTGGAAAGGTCCTCAAGAGATGCTCTGGTATCCAGTTCCCTGGCTCAAGGCAGCTAAATTATCCCAACTCATGTTTGAGACAACTCAAGGCCTACAGAGGTAATGGGACCCGGAGATAGGAAAAGGGAGGAAGGGGGTTGTGGTGATGATTGGTAAAAGAGCCATTCATCCATTTATTCTGCACCAATTGTGTGTCTGTTGTGTGCCAAGTACTTTTTAGGCACTTTAGTCAGCAATGAGCAAACATAAAAACACCTGTCCATTCTATTTGAGGGAGAAATAGATAAGAAAAAAACCAAATAAGTAAATACATGTAATATGTCAATTTATTAGTACTATGCCGAAATATAAAGGAGGCAAGAGGGCTGGAGTATATCATCATTGTGGGGTTAGAGGTACAGTTTGCAATGAGGTGAATAAGGAAGCTCTCGTTGAGGTGCCATTGAACAAAGACTGGAAGAAGATGAGGGAGTAATAATGAAGATACCAGGAAGAATGTTTCAAGCAGAAGGAACATCAAATGTAAAGGTCCTGAGGCAGCAGAACATCCAGTATGTTTGAGGGAAAGCAAGGGCACCAGTGTGGCTGAAATGGAACGAATGAGACGGAGAGTAGTAGAAATGGGGACAAGATCATTGGCCTCATAGGCTAGTGTAAGGACTTTTGGCTTTACTCTGATGAGAAATCATCAAAGGGTTTTGAGCAGAAGAGAGATGTGATCTAACTTTTTCATTCAAAAGGACAACCTGACTGTTGTGTTGAGAGGAGATGAGGGAAGTCACAGTAGAAGCAAGGAGACCAGTTAGGATGCTATTGCAGTAACATCTCAGGGTGAGAGATGGTAGTGGCTTGGATCAGGGAGGTAATGGCGAAGCTTGTGAGAAGTGGCCAGGTTCAGCATAGATTTCTGAAGATTGAGTCAACAGGATGAACTCAATCCATTCATGGATTCTAAGTGGGAATCTTCAACCATGTTAAACCCAAAGAACACTAATTATGGGAATTTTAGACATGGTACAGAACTGATGGGCAAGACTTGGGTGTGCTCAATAGTTTACTGATGAATTATTAAAAGCATGCTCTGGACTTTGGGCAAATACTTTTACCCTGCATATTAAGTGAAATTTCAGCTTATTTCAAACACTGTTCACTTCCGTAGCAATTTTTTATGGTTCATAAATATTGTTTGTAGATTTTATTTCATATACATCGTTCTTTGTTCTCAATGCCTATGTTTTTTTCAAGGTAGAAAATGTTGTTAGCCCAGATAAATCGAGATTCTCAGGGAATGACAGAGTTTCCTGGAGGAGGAATGGAGGCTCAGCATGTTACCTTGTGCCTGACAGAGGCAGTAACTGTGGCAGGTGAGCAATCTTATTTGAAGGGATCATGTGGGTTTGGAAATATTTATCTTAAGGGAAAATGAAAACACAATACTGTTTACTTTGTTCCTCCTCCTTTAGCTAAAGGCAACACAAAGCTAAGCCTTTTTATGAGCATTTTTACCCTGGTATGGATGCTGGTATAGTAGGGTGTAGAAATATTTTTTGTAAATGCTATAAGAAATCCCATTTGAGTCTAAGTTAAGCAATCTGCCTTTTGACTAATTTTTATTTTTTAAAAAATTAAACAGCACACACATATGATAGTTACCTAAAGAAAATAACTTTTTTTTTTATAATAGATGGTGACAATTTAGAAAATATGGAAGGTGTAAGCCTGCAAGCAGTAACACTTGCAGATGGTTCTACTGCTTATATACAACACAATTCTAAAGGTATGTGCCTCATATACAGCCCGTTGGTTATTACCAGCAATTCATAACCTCAGAGTTGGAACACCTAGCAGTTATACCACTTTCCAATCCCTCCTACAGACACTGTACTACATATGGTAGTAATTTCAGTTTAACTTAAATTTTGTTTTGATAATTTGAGGACACGTTTTGAGATATTTGGAAGATACTCTGGGGTATCAGAATTAGTGAGGAAGAGGGGAGGGGGTAGTGTCCCTGACCTATTTTTAGTAAGACCTTTCTCACTTTTTCCCTTTAAATTATTATTTAATGTTTTTACAAAATATGCATAAAAGTAGACATTTGGTTTTGCTTTTATAACATTGTTTCTAAATCAGTGTTTACTTTGCTCCAAGAAATAGCCTAGTTCTCAAATTCCTTGTTTTTTTGGAAAGCTACTGAGCATATGTATACATAGTCAAGGGACTTGTAGCCCCCAGGGATGAGAATGACAGCTGGCCTCATGTGTACTGATACATCTTTCTATCTTCCCAGTTTCAGCTTCGCTGGGGTCAGGGTCACGATTCCTAAGTGGCTCTGAAAGGTATATAGAGGTTTGACTCATGTAGCTTGCTCAGATGAGCCACTCTTCCTCTTGAACTTGTCTAATTGAAAATCGGAGGGGAGAAAGGATGGCTGAGGGAGGATTTTCTGCTTTCTGTAGGATCACTGGATGTGTTATTGAATTGCCTCAGAACATTGAGGGAAGAATCAAGATGAACATGATCTTAAGTAGTGTATGTTTTTATAGTTGATATCATTTTGAAATTGTATAAAGTTTAAAATTTTTGCTTGTGCTAATTTATTGGCTTAAATTGTTTGTTCTAGATGGGAAACTCATAGATGGTCAGGTCATTCAGTTGGAGGATGGTTCTGCTGCCTATGTTCAACATGTACCCATACCTAAAAGTAGTAAGTATTTGATATTTACTTACCCTTCTGATTCTCATACTTCAGTATTTGCTGCCTCCAACTGCCTCTTACTACTTAAACTTAGTCCTGATCTCTAGGTCTCCTTCTGAAAGGGGAGATAGGTAGATGTCAAAGAGAGGATCTAAAGACCATTTTAACTTAATTGAGATTTTCTCTCGAAGTTAATGGAAAAGAAATTGCTAGACTTTACTCTGGAGATAAATGGGCAACAGTTCTAAGTGAATATTTCTATTATTTGAGATAAATCCTACACGCCTTCTCATTTTCTTTTTTTTCCTTCTTTCAATTCTCCTATCCCCTGGTAAATATTCCTAAAACAGGTATTCAAATATCTTTTTACCTTTAAACACTTATTCAGAGCAGCTTTACTGAAATTATTTAAATGTTGAAGGATCCATAAAGGAAGTGTAGGTTTGTATGATGTGTTTAATGGTTTATTGACTCTGTTGTTGTTGAGTTATCAGAATATGCTTGGAAGATATGGGATCTAAATGTAAACATTGTTCTTGAGCAGGGGACAGTTTGCGTTTAGAGGATGGGCAAGCAGTGCAGTTAGAAGATGGAACTACAGCATTTATTCACCATACCTCCAAAGGTAAATTAGCTTTGAACATTTGAATAAAATAAGGGGGAGGTAGGGTGTGGGAAAAATAAGACCTGCCTTTAGTTGCAGAAATGCTGTTGTCATGTAAAAGAAGGATTATGCTTGTTCTCTCAAATATAAGATGGTAGATTTTGGCACAGTCTAAGGGGAAACTTTCTAATAATTTGAGTTGTCCAGTAACAGGTTGAAATAGCAAATCCCTGGTCTCTGAAAGACTTCAACTAGAGGCTGCCTTTAAAATATGAAATTAAACACTTGAAAGTTAAATTGTTGATTTTTTTCTTCCTTTTAAATATAATGTCTTTAGCAAGGTCCTTTGCCCCTTGTGTTGGTCTTTAAAACTAAATAAAAATTTTAAAACTATCTGAAGCAAATATGGCAAAATGTTCATGTTTATTACCTTTGTGTAGGGAGGACCAGGGGTTTGAGGTGGAATGCATAGGAGCAATGAGCACAGCTCTGTAGCCAGACTATCTGGGTTCAAATCTGGGTCTGCTGTCTTTTAGCTGTGTGCCCCCGAGCAAATTATTTAACCTTTTTGTGCTTCAATTTCATCACCTGAAATGAGGATTATGATAAGTATCCACATCATAGGGTAGTTGTGAAGACAAAATGTACAAACATGTAGAGCACTTGGAACAATATTTGTCACATAGTAAATGCTCAATAAATATTAGCTATTGTTATTACTTTATAAAATACTTTATTATAGAATGACTGTAAATGTTTTAAAAGACTATATTTAGTTGTGAAACCAAAGGAAGAAATTTTTTAAAATATAGAATATTTGAATTTGTAAATAAATTTATTTAAAGTTGAGAAAAGTAAACTCTGAAAATTTTTTTTCCTTAGCAGTGGGAGTTGATCACAGGTTCACTGTAATTGGCTAGATTTATTATTTCACAATGCTGTATGTTTCTTAGTATGGTTATTTAGAAGGGGGAAAAAACCATGGAGTCATACTGACATGAGTTCAGATCCTGGTTTCTCTGCATACTGATTTCTTTTTTTTTTAGTACTCCTTTTTTATTTAAATAAATTTATTGATTGATTGATTGCTGCATTGGGTCTTCGTTGCTGCATGTGGGCTTTCTCTAGTTTTGGAGAGCGGGAGTACTCTTCATTGCAGTGCACGGGCTTCTCATTGCGGTGTCTTCTCTTGTTGCGGAGCACGGGCTCTAGGCGCGCAGGCTTCAGTAGTTGTGGCACACGGGCCTCAGTAGTTGTGGCTCACGGGCTCTAGAGCGCAGGCTTAGTAGTTGTGGCGCACAGGCTTAGTTGCTCTGTGGCATGTAGGATCTTCTCGGACCAGGGCTCAAACCCATGTCCCCTGCATTTGCAGGCGGATTCTTAACCACTGCGCCACCAGGGAAGCCCTGCATACTGATTTTTGACTGTTAATTGTTAGTTTTTTTAATTTCCTGGGTCCTAAGGAAAGTGACTTTACTTCCTCAAGCCTCAGTTTCCCATTCGTACAATAAGGTGTAAATATACCTGCCTCACAGAATCATTGTGAGGATTGAATGAAATAACATACGTAAAGCACATGGGCCCTGCTCATAGTAAATATTCGATAAAAGTTCATTCCCTTCTTCCTTTAAATATGTAACTGTTTATCAGACTACCTTTAATTTAATGCCGTTCTCTTCTACTCCCTCAGATAGTTATGACCAGAGTGCATTACAGGCAGTTCAGCTGGAAGACGGCACCACAGCTTACATCCACCATGCAGTGCAAGTCCCACAGTCTGACACCATCTTGGCAATTCAGGCTGATGGGACAGTGGCAGGTCTACACACTGGGGATGCCACAATCGATCCCGACACCATCAGTGCTTTGGAACAGTATGCAGCAAAGGTACAGCATTTTACAATGTGAAGAACATCCCAGATACAGCTTCTTTATCTTTCACTAAAAGAAAAGAAAGCAAAAAAAAAAAATAAGAAACTAGGAATTCAGAGTCAAAATCAGACAGCATCAAGGAGAAGATCAGCATTTATCTTAAAAGAAGTGAAGGGTAGAAAGAAACATTTGAAGACAAAAAAAGGAATGGAGTAAAAGCTTATAGAAGAGAAATGGGTGGCAGGTAATTCACACAAAGATATACTCAAGTATGAGTGCCATAAAAGAAGCAATGAGGTATAGATGGAACTGCTTATGAATTATAAAGTAGAAACTAGAGTTTGGAAAGGTGAAGGAAAATCTCAATTAAGTTTTTTTTTTTTTTTTTGCGGTACTCGGGCCTCTCACTGTTGTGGCCTCTCCTGCTGCGGAGCACGGGCTCCGGACGCGTAGGCTCAGCGGCCATGGCTCACGGGCCCAGCCGCTCCGCGGAATGTGGGATCTTCCCGGACCGGGGCACGAACCCGTGTCCCCTGCATCGGCAGGCAGACTCTCAACCACTGCGCCACCGGAGAAGCCCCTCAAATTGGCAGGTGGACTCTCAACCACTGCACCACCGGAGAAGCCCCTCAATTAAGTTTTACATCAAAAGGGCTGTGTTTTTTTCCCTGCATTGAAATTATATCATTTATATAATTTAAAAGGTTTTTCCCCCATTTTTTATAATGGAAATTTTCAAACACACACAGAAATAAATGATAATGTACCCATGTACTTATCTCCCAGCCTAAACAGTTATCAATATGTGAAAATTTTTTTAAGCTTTATTTTATTCCTGTAGGTGTCCATTGATGGAAGTGAAAGCGTAACAGGTTCAGGAATGATTGGAGAAAATGAGCAAGAGAAAAAAATGCAGGTATGTAAGGCTACTTTTTTATATCAGAATCTCTTTCTCTTAGCATTTCTGAGCCCTTCTAGGGATGAAAGCAAGAACTCACTACCTCCCTAGGAATATCTTACCAATTCAGAAAAACAGTGTATGCATTAGGCAGCAGCTTTCTCAGATTACCTCCTCAGGTCTCAGAATTCATTATATGGATGAAAGTGGCACTAAAGAAATAGAAATATCACAGAAATCCAGATGAAGCTTGTGTTCTGGAGTCCAAAACAGTTTTGGAGACCAGGCGGTCTTCTGTCTGCCCCACCCTCGGCAGCTTGTGGATCCTTTTTCTGGGCCTTCACCCTTACTGTGACTGACTAACCCTTGCTACTTTGTTTTTTATATGTTTTTGTTTCTTCTGTTTACAACTGATTCCCTCCATACTTTCCTTTTCAACTCCTGGAGAGAAGGTCCAGTCTAGCTAATTGTCATTGTTCCTTCTGGGCAAAGCTGTTTTTACTGCTTCTGCCAGACTCCTTCCTGGGCTGCAGATGGCCACTGGTTGGCTGCCCTTGATTCAGATGCTCACCTTGGGTCCAGTCCTTGGCTATCCCTTACCCAAATAACAGCCTAGAGCTGCAGAGCCTCGCCAAGGTTTGTAGTTAAGTACAGAGTAGTCACAGATGCATTCTGGGAGATCTACAAGGCAAATTTCAAGACTCTGTTATGAATTATGTGTTTTTGTGTTTGTTTGAGGGGTTGGTGTTTGCGTGGGTGGATGTTCTTGGAGCTTATATAATCACTGTAGTATATTACTGCTTTAATGCTGCTACTTTTTTTCTCAGCAATTATCTCTAGTATTTGGCTGACTGCTCCCTCCTAGTTTTTTGCACTCTTCCAAGTGTTTTATCATATTTAACTCCTAAAGTTATTGCTTCAGGCAACACTTTTTAACTTGAGCATTAGCATCACTACTTAATGCCATTGAGTAGTACTGTTGGGGGTTATCAAGAAGATTTTATATTTATAATAATAATAAATAATAAAAGAGGGCTTCCCTGGTGGCACAGTGGTTGAGAGTCCGCCTGCTGATGCAGGGGAGGCGGGTTCGTGCCCCGGTCGGGGAAGATCCCACATGCCGCGGAGCGCCTAGGCCCATAAGCCATGGCCACTGAGCCTGCGTGTCCGTAGCCTGTGCTCCACAACGGGAGAGGCCACAACAGTGAGAGGCCCGTGTACTGCAAAAGATAAATAAATAAATAAATAAAATAATAATAAAAGAAATCACTGGTAAAAATTTGATGCTTTTAACATTACTGGATAGCCAGTATTTCTATTTATCACTGAAGTGATGCCATGAAGTAGCAGTAATATAAACACAGTTTGTAAATCATTAAGCCCACCAGCTTTGAAACTACATGATTCTTGGCAAAATTTTCAAGTCTTTGAATTCATAAAATGAGACTTTAATATTTTTTATACTGCAGTATGTCAAATCTATCAAAGTCAAACTCTACTAAAATGCAAACACAGTGTAAATATATACAAGAGATGTAGGTCAATGCCTTGGAGTGGCCCAATAGGGTTCTGTCTCTTATTAGTGACTAACAATTAAGTTTTTAAATAATAGAATATTTTTAAAGAAAGACAGTTGTAACTACACTTGTAATAAACTAGAATAGGTCTTACAAAAAATGAGTGAATTTACCATTGGTCCGTATAACATTATACTATTAGCATAAAATTCTATTACGATCAATAATTAATTTCTGAACCCAGAAACATACTAGGAATTCAGAACTGCTGAAACAGAATGTCGTAAAAAGCACGCTTACTCTTTATCTGCAGATATATAACCATTTGGTGTTTGTGCCAATAGACAAAGAAAATGAAGAAAGTTGAATAGGATTTTTGTTCTGACTGTAGCTTTTTCTCCTTTTCCCTTTGTACCTCTCCTTACAGACTAGATCTATGCTGTCCAAAATGTTGTCGCTACTGAGCACTTGAAATGTGACTAGTCAGAATTGGCATGTGCCGTGAGTGTAAAATACATACCAGAGTTAAAAGACTTACAATGAAAATAAGAATGTAGGGCTTCTCTGGTGGCGCAGTGGTTGAGAGTCCACCTGCCAATGCAGGGGACGCGGGTTCGTGCCCTGGTACGGGAAGATCCCACATGCCGCGGAGCGGCTGCGCCCATGAGGCATGGCCGCTGAGCCTGCGCGTCCGGAGCCTATGCTCCGCAACGGAGAGGCCACAACAGTGAGAGGCCCGCATACAGCAAAAAAAAAAAAAAAAAAAAAAAAAAAAAAGAATGTAAAATATCTCATTAATAATGTCTCCTGTTGATTACATGTTTAAATGATAATATTTTGGACATACTAGGTAAAATAAAATAATTACTAAAATTAATTTCACCTGTTTCTTTTTCCTTTTAAAATGTAGTTACTAGAACATTTTAAATTATATATGTGGGGACTTCCCTGGTGGTGCAGTGGTTAACAATCTGCCTGCCGGTGCAGGGGACACAGGTTCCATCCCTGGGAAGATCCCACATGCCGCGGAGCAGCTAAGCCCGTGCACCACAACTACTAAAGCCTGTGTGCCTAGAGCTCGTGAGCCACAACAAGAGAAACCACCTCAATGAGAAGGCTGCGCACTGCAACGAAGAGTAGCCGCTGCTCGCCACAGCTAGAGAAAGCCCGTGCGCAGCAACGAAGACCCACCACGGCCAAAAAAAAAATTATATATGTGGCTTGTATTTGTGACTCATATTTCTCTTCATTAAGTGCTAGACCAGAAGTTTCTAAATCTTCTATCCTCCAAAACAATTGAGTACCATAGTTGAGGTTGAGGACCCAATACGTGGTATTAAAAGGTCAAAATATCCCAGAAGAACCGCTGCAAATAAGCAGGACCTGTAACGTCTTGGTTTGTCTCTTAGTACTCATCCTACTTCTGCCAGAGTTGCTTAAGAAGTTGTAACTCTGTGTCTGGCTGAACTTTAAAGTAAAGAGGTCTATACCTAATGTGATAGATTTTTTTTTACAGTCTTGTTTCAAAGCTTTAGATTTTTTTTCATTGTGATGCTTACAGTTTAGAGCTTTTTCTTTCATCTATAACCTAAGCATACTAGTTGTGCTGCTGAGCTGATCTCTTACTTGAAACCAGATTTCATAGAACAAGAAAGACCTAGAGTATCTAAAACTTAATGCGCTTGTGGGAAGGCAGTTTTGCCCCCTGGGGGACATTTGGCAGTGTCTGAAGACAAGTTTGGTTGTCACAATTGGGGACGTATTCTGGGTAGATGTCCTGCAAGGCATAGAACAGCCCCACTACAACAAAGGATTATTCTGTTCAAAATGTCAGCAGTACCGAATTTGTTTTGTTTTGTTTTGTTGTTTTGGTGGTACGCGGGCCTCTCACTGTTGTGGCCTCTCCCGTTGCGGAGCACAGGCTCCGGACACGCAGGCTCAGCGGCCATGGCTCACGGGCCCAGCTGCTCCGCGGCATGTGGGATCTTCCCGGACCAGGGCACAAACCTGTGTCGCCTGCATCGGCAGGTGGACTCTCAACCACTGCGCCACCAGGGAAGCCCCAGTTGTACCGAATTTGAAAACACTCATCTGAAGTACTCTGTTTAAGGTTGCCCATGTGTTCAGTTGTAAGAACCATAAGGATGATGGGATATGTGTGTTTCAGGGAGGCTATGACTGTTGTCATTGCCCTTCAGCTACACCACCCTTAGTTAAGCAGAACAGCGTGCTATTAAAGTAACATGTAATTTGTAATAAAAACATCTCAGTCGAGCTTCCATTCTGCTATGTAGTATCTGTGTGACTGTGGGCAAATTACTTAATTTCTCTGGATCTGAGACTTATTAGCTAAATGAGAACAATAATCTTTGCCTTACCCATCTCGTGGGGTTATGAAAACCAAATGAGAGTTTCATTTGATTAATATTTTAGGTAACACATGAGAATGTAATTTGTAAATGTGTTAGCATCATGCAGCATTGTTGATGCTTTACATGTTCTGTTAGAATCCAAGGTCCTTTTTCATGGTTTCCATTAGTTTTGACTTCATTAAAAACTAATTTTATTTACATTGGAGATCAAAGTCCTTTGGCTTGGCAGTTTTTAAAAACAATTTATTTTTATTTATTTATTTTTGGCTGCATTGGGTCTTCGTTGCTGCGCAGGCTTTCTCTACTTGTGGTGAGCGGGTGCTACCCTTGGTCGCAGTGCACGTGCTTCTCGTTGTGGTGGCTTCTCTTATTGCGGAGCATGGGCTGTGGGTGCATGGGCTCAGTAGTGTGGCTCACGGCTCTAGAGCTCAGGCTCAGTAGTTGTGGTGCACAGGCTTAGTTGCTCCACGGCATGTGGGATCTTCCTGGACCAGGGCTCGAACCTGTGTCCCCTGCATTGGCAGGCGGATTTTTAACCACTGCGCCACCAGGGAAGTCCCAGAGTCATTTTTGAGCCAAGTATGGCAATCTGCACAGATAGGATGTGGCAGCACCATCACCACATTCCCACAGAGTAGAAAGTTATTCTTCAATTTTCATGGTACCTCAATTTCTAAAATAGGTCATAATCTTTAAAAAACCTCTAACATCAGTGCAGTTGTTTAAAGTCTTGTGTTGAGTTCCAGGGAAGTGATCTTCTACTTAACACTATGTAAGTATAGACTAGGATCATATGGATTGTAATGCCTCCCACAGGCGACTCAAATGACCTAACCCCCTCTTTTCCTTTGCTTTTGAAATTGAAAATGATTTTTACATTGTTTAGAACATATGTCCTAAAATACATATATACATTATAAATACACACACACACACACACACACACACACACACACACACACACACACACACACACACACACACACACACACACACACACACACACTCTTAATTCCCTGGAGTATGTCAAGGAACACCTGCATATAATGCATTGATGGATGCTCCCTGGCTTGACTTTTCTAGAGTGGGAATCGACCTGTGAGCGCTGACTATGCCCCCTTGTGGATCTCCTTTTGACTTCTTCCAGAGCTGCTGACTTCAGCCATGGAACAGAATTAACCTAACTGGCTCAGCATGATAGAATCTTCATAAAATGATGACCTGAGTCTGGAAAACCACATTACAGTTTTATCTTTTTTATCCTGAAAATTGTAATTTCATCTACTTTATTTCTGTATAAATAATTTAAATCATACTTTTTGTTTCATCTAGATTGTCTTACAAGGACATGCAACGAGAGTAACTGCTAAGTCTCAACAGAGTGGAGAGAAGGCCTTTCGATGTGGCTATGACGGATGTGGAAAATTATATACAACAGCTCATCATCTTAAGGTATATATGAAGGAAAGGCTGTGTCTAGTTATGAGAATAGGGCATTAAATGCCAATATAATGTGTTTGCAGTATTCAAACACCATTGTTCTCCCCCACCTATCAAGATACAAATACACTAACACAAAAGCCTATGCAGATTTTAGAAACTGAACTCTTTGAGGGCTTGGACTATGCTTTTTTCATCTCTGGCTCCCTCAGGTCCAGCATACTATGTGACACATGATAGGGGTACTCTACATATTTGAATACAGTTTTCTCAAATGTGAAATCTATGTAATTACATGGGAGATATATGTGTAATCATTCCGTTAACAGTGATTTGCTGAAATATAGTGAAAGTTGGTGTTAATTTGTCCTGTCTGTCAAATACATAGGCCAAGTATTTTGATTGCAGCTAAACACAACATACCATGACCCATAAAAATAATAGCTAACATTTATTGAATAACTCACAATGTGTCAGGAAGTGTGCATTTAGCATATTTGGAATAACATCCCTAGAGCCCATCTCCACTACTTATCAGTGTTTACATGTTACTTGACCTCTTAAGTACCTCATTTTCCTTATCTATAATATTGGATGATAAAAGTACCTCCCTCAATGAGTGGTTGTGAGAATTAAGTTAGTTAATTCTGTACATGTAAAGTACTGAAGAGAATGGCCTGGCATGTGGTAAAGGTTCAGTAAATGTTGGCCATTGTCATGAGTATTCATTTGTCACAGCAGCCCTCTATCGTAGGTACTATTATGTCCCCACTTTACAGAGAGGACTTTGAGGCTGAGAGAAGGCAAGTGCCATGGCCACACCACTAGTCAGCAGTGAAGCCTTGCCTCAGATTGAGGCCCCTCTGCCAGCAGCCTCCACACTCTTAGCCTTATGTTGTGTAGCGTCTCCTTGTACTCCTGCGTCTCACCAGGTACATGTTCCATTCAAACACCTTTGACCACTCTAGAAAAACTTGAACCTCTTATTTTTTAATTTATATATATATATATATATATATTTTTATTTTTGGCTGCGTTGGGTCTCCGTTGCTGCACACGGGCTTTCTCTAGTTGCGGCGAGTGGCTTCTCATTGTGGTGGCTTCTCTTGTTATGGAGCATGGGCTCTAGGCACGTGGGCTTCGGTAGTTGCAGCACGTGGGCTCAGCAGTTGTGGCACGCAGGCTTCAGTAGTTGTGGCTCACGGGCTCTAGAGTGCAGGCTCAGTAGTTGTGGCGCACGGGCTTAGTTGCTTTGTGTCGTGTGGGATCTTCCCGGACCAGAGATGGAAGCCGTGTCCCCTGCATTGGCAGGCGGATTCTTAACCACTGTGCCACCAGGGAAGTCCCCTGTTCCTTATTTAAAATGAGTACTTCTTAATGTACAACATTTGGTCTATATTGAGAATTATTGACCTGTAGTTTTTGAGAAAAGAAGTTATCTTTTGTTTTTCAAAAATAACATACAAGCAACAACATAATTCAGCAGTGGGGAAATAAAAATGTCTCTGTGGAGACCATCCACCTGTGGAGTGCCTCAAGGAAATAAACTCATGCCCGTGTTTTAATAACAGGTGCATGAGCGATCACACACAGGAGACCGGCCTTATCAGTGTGAGCATGCAGGCTGTGGGAAAGCATTTGCAACAGGTAAAAACATGAATTTTCTTTGTTTCTTGGTTCCACTTGGGGGTCAAGCAGAGACGGGTCAGAGGCAGGAACTGACCCCTTGCCTTGGTCTGAATTAGTGGGCACACAGTGACTAGTTTTCCAATCTCTCCCTTACTGCGTTTTGTCCTGCTTGCTCTGTTCTCTCTCTGTGTTCTCATTTTGCTCCTCAGACCTGTTTCTGCCTACTGTGTTTGTTATTTCACTCCACACTCTGCTTTCTTTTAGCAGGAAAAACAAAAGTCGAGCATTAAAGCTGACACAGAGTTTAACATTAGGACAGACCTTAGGGGGAACCATGGGAAACAGGGGCTTAGCAGTGGGACGGGTCCCTCCCAGGTACACATCCAAGAGGGCCAGAACTGTTGCCAGGCCTCCTGACTTCACCCTATTCCTCTTTCCATGTCACAATTCTTTTTGGTTTTGTTTCTCAGGATTTTTTCTTTTTTATTATGAAAATTTACAAACATTTATATAAATGAAAAATGTTAGAGTATACCACCATAAACAGTTCAGCATGCATATCAATATTTGTTTACATTTCTTTTTTGAGGTAAAATTTACATACAGTTACTGTACAAATATTAATTGTAACATTCTATAAGTTTTTTTCCTGTATTCATCCATTTATTCATTTATTTATTTAAAAAAAATTTTATTGGAGTATAGTTGATTTACAGTGTTGTGATAGTTTCAGGTGTACAGCAAATGAATCAGTTATACATATTCATATATCCACTCTCCCCTTTTTTTTTTTTTGGATTCTTTTCCCATATAGGCCATTACAGAGTATTGAGTAGAGTTCCCTATGCTATGCAACAGGTTCTTATTAGTTATTTTATATATAGTAGTGTGTATATGTCATTCTGAGTCTCCCAATTTATCCCTCCCACCCCCCACTTATCCCCTGGTAACCGTAAGTTTGTTTTCTACATCGTGACTCTACTTCTGTTTTGTAAATAAGTTTATTTGTACCCTTTTTTTTAGATTCCACATATAAGCAATATCATATGATATTTGTCTTTCTGTGTCTGACTTACTTCACTCAGTATGGCAATCTCTAGGTCCATCCATGTTCCTGCAGATGGCATTATTTTGTTCTTTTTTATGGCTGAGTAATATTCCATTGTATATATGTACATATCTTCTTAATCCATTCCTCTGTTGATGGACGTTTAGGTTGCTTCCATATCCTGGCTATTGTAAATAGTGCTGCAGTGAACATTGCAGTGCATGTATCTTTTTGAATTATGGTTTTCTCCGGGTATCGTGTCTTGATTCTACTTCAAGATTTTGGGGTATGAGTTGTAAACATCTAATAAGATTGGGGCACTTTAAAAAAGAAGCACACAATCTCTTCTAGACAGAGATGAAACTATTGAATTTTCAGCAGGACAGTCCTGAGTTGTCATACTCTTGTACCTTTTTAATAGTTATTCTGTTGTGTTTGCCTAGTATTATATCCTTGGTGTTTACTGTATTTTTCAATAACTTAATCTCAGTGGGCATGCTTAGAAGGGTCTTGTGTAATTACATTTCTTTTAAATTTTTCTTAAAGGTTATGGATTAAAAAGTCATGTCAGAACTCATACAGGAGAAAAGCCATATCGGTGTTCAGAAGATAATTGTACTAAATCTTTCAAAACTTCAGGAGATCTACAAAAACATATCAGAACTCATACAGGTACTGGTGTGAAGAAATGTCATATCTAGGCAAGGAGTTCTTAATCTGCAGGAAGGAACTTGGGGAAGTAGTTTCTGGAAGCGTTTCAGGGAGTCAACGTCAAGGGCTTCTCTTAAACTCCCAAAACTCCATGCAATTTGCCATTCGTGCATGTATGCTTCTTTCCAGGATGAGGGCCTGTAACGCTGTTAGATTCTCAAAGGGGTTCATGTTCCAAGAGATTAACGATGGCCCTAGACCACCAACCCTCTCAGTTTTCAGGAATTATCTGAGCAACAGTCTTATTTACCTAGGATTATACATCTACTTAGTAGCGCAACAGAGACCAGAACCTAAGGCACCCAATTCCTTCTCAGTTTAGTACTGCTTCTTCTGCATTAAGCTGCTTCTAAAAAAAGTGTCTGAACCCCTCACAGCCCCACAGAAAGAAAGGCTTGTTACTTCCTTGAGATCATCTCCCCTGTCCTTAAATTCCTTCTCTGCTTTTCCTAAAGGGTACTTTGTTCTTATCTTCCCTCCCCTCCCCTCCCCTCCTTGTACTTGATTATTTGCAGATTGGTAATATAAAGGTAATTATTTGCTTTGGATCAGAGCTGGAAGAGTTTCAGAAACTGTTGATAAGAGATGCTATTATAAGCTGTTGACTAAGTAGTATAGCATAAGGTCCTTTAGTTTGAGATTTTACTGCAGATGTTTTAAACATAGTGTTATCGCTTTGTCCCCAAATACTTCTAAGTATTCTGAGATAGTTTAGCAGATTTTCATGGAGGATTCTTCCAGTCATTAAAGTTTAACTTTTAGTTCAAATATGATCCCAAATCGGCTTTACTTTACAGTGTTCAGGAACAAAGCTGTAGGTCCCTGCTTCTATTTCATTCGTGCTCTTAGTTTTATCTGTTATATCAGAGGCAAGCGTCTCCAAGCTCCTGAGAATAGTAATATATTCAGCAAGGATTTTTGATTCATATTATGCGTTAGACACTAGATTTTAAAAGGACCAAAAATTCTTTTTCTTCAAGTATTATAGAATAAAGTAGGAGGTAAGCTTTTAGGGGATTCTAGGGTTGTTCTAACTTAATCCTTATTCCAAACTCTATTTTTCTTTTGTATTTCTTTATGATATGTATTTCTTTGTCTTCTTTTCTCAGCTCATTTTTTAATATGCCTTTCTGGGTAATTCCATTTTGGAAAGTCATGTAATCAGTGATGAGTTTTGAATACTATTCAGATTTTCCTATGTAAATTTAAGTTTGGAGTAGATGATGCTGTTGACAGAAAAAAAGAGATAAAAACTCAAAGGGAAGTTCAATACAAAAAGGCTAGAGTCTGAGCATGAATGATCCTAAGCAGAATTGAAGGATAAGACATTTCAATTTTCTGTGTATTTTTGCACCATTTAATGTATTTCCCTTCGTGTTTTCAGGAGAAAGGCCCTTTAAATGTCACTTTGAAGGCTGTGGTCGGTCTTTCACAACATCGAATATCAGAAAAGTGCATATTAGGACACACACAGGAGAAAGACCTTATTACTGCACAGAACCAGGATGTGGGAGGGCATTTGCCAGTGCAACCAATTATAAAAACCATGTGAGGATACACACAGGTAACGGTCTCTAGTTCTTGGTCTTCTGTCTTTCAAGGCTCAATTGAATTCCTGCCTCTCCTATAAACCATTTACAAGTAATCTCTTCCCTCCTTCCTGCCACTTGGCATGGTAGAAATGGATTATGCAACTTGAAAAAACTTCACCTTAGCATTTTTTTTTTTTTTTTTTTGCGGTATGCGGGCCTCTCACTGTTGTCGCCTCTCCTGTTGCGGAGCACAGGCCCCGGACACGCAGGCTCAGCGGCCATGCCTCACGGGCCCAGCCGCTCCGCGGCATGTGGGATCTTCCCGGACCGGGGCACGAACCCGTGTCCCCTGCATCGGCAGGCGGACTCTCAACCACTGCGCCACCAGGGAAGCCCCACCTTAGCATTTTTACATTTATTTATTCAACAGTTATTGACCATCTGCTCTTTGTTCCCCTGCCAGGCACCAGAAATACAGAGACAGACAAGATATTTTCCAGGACAGTTGATTTAGGGAGGCATAGTAGACATGATTATTGCAGAGTGTCTATGGATATATATTTTTAACAGCTTTATTGAGATATAATTCACGAACTGTACAATTCATCTATTTAAAGTATATGATTCATTGTTTTTTATTATATTCACAGGGTTGTACAACCATCACCAAAATCCAATTTTAGAACATTTTCATCTCACCTGAAAGAAACTCCATACTTGTTAGCAGTCTTCTCCCACCCTACCCCCCAGCCATAAGCAATTATGGATTTTCCCATTCTGAATATTTCATATAGATGTACAGTATATGGTGTTTATTGTCTGGTTTCTTTCCCTTAGCATAATAGTACTGAGGTTCAGCCATGTCATATCAATAGTTCTTTCCTTTTTAATTACTGACTAGTATTCCTTTATATGAATGCATCAAATTTTATTTATCAATTTACCAGTTATTTTCACTTTTTGGCTATTATGAATAATGCTGCTGGAGTATTCATGTACAATTTTTTGTCTGGATGTGTGGTGTTTTTATTTTGGCTGTACCACACAGTTCTTGGGATCTTAGTTCCCTTGCCAGGGATTGAACCTAGGCCCTTGGCAGTGAGAATGCAGAGTCCTAACCACTGGACCACCAGGGAATTCCATTTTTTTCTTTTTTTTGGATATATGTTTTTATTCCTCTTGGGTATACACCTAGGAGTGGAATTGTTGGATCTTATGATAACTTTGTTTAACATTTTGAGGAACTGCCAAATTGTTTTCCAAAGTGGCTGCAACATTTTACGTTCTCACCAGCAATGTATGAGGGTTCCAATTTCTCCACATCCTAGCAAACAGTTGTTGTTATCTCTCTTTTTGATTTTAGCCATCATAGTGTGTGTGAAGTGGTATCTACCTCATTGTGCTTTTGATTTGTATTTTCCTAGTTTGCTAATGATGTTGAGCATCTTTTTATGTGCTTATTGGCCATTTGTATGTATTTTGGGGGGAAATGTCTGTTCAGATTCTTAGCCCATTTTTTAAATTGGGTTGCCTTTTTTTTGGTTGGGTTATAAGAATTCTTTATTATATTCTGCATACAAGTCCCTTGTTAGGTATGTGATTTACAGACATTTTTTCCTGTTATTGTGGGTTTTTTGTTTTCGTTTTTTTTTCAATTTCTTGATGGTGTCATTTGCAGCTCAAAAGTTTTTAGTTTTTTTTTTTTTGGCCACGCTTCATGGTTTGCAGGATTCCTAGTTCCCCAACCAGGGATCATACCCGGCCCCCTGCAGTGAAAGCACTGAGTCCTAACCACTGGACTGCTGGGGAATTACCCAAAACTTAAAAATTTTTTTTTTAATTGGAGTATAATTGTTTTACAATGTTGTGTTAGTTTCTGCTGTACAATGAAGTGAATCAGCTATATGTATACCTATATCCCCTCCCTCTTGGACCTCCCTCCCACCCTCCCCCATCCCACCCATCTAGGTCGCCACAGAGCACCGAGCTGAGCTTCCTGTCCTTTATAGCATGTTCCTGCTAGCTATCTGTTTTACGCATGGTAGTGTATATATATCAATCCTAGTCTCCCAGTTCGTCCCACCCTCCTCTTAAAACGTTTTAATTTTGATTCTCCACTTTGTGGTTGTATTTTTTTTTATTTGAAGTATGGTTGATTTATAATATTGTGTTAGTTTCAGATGGTTGTTTTTTTTTTGTTTTTTTTTTTTGTTTTTTTGCGGTATGCGGGCCTCTCACTCTTGTGGCCTCTCCCGTTGCGGAGCACAGGCTCCGGACACGCAGGCTCAGTGGCCATGGCTCACGGGCCTAGCCGCTCCGCAGCATGTGGGATCTTCCCAGACCAGGGCACGAACCCGTGTCCCCTGCATCGGCAGGCGGACTGTCAACCACTGCACCACCAGGGAAGCCCAGATGGTTGTATTTTTGATGTGAGTGGAAAGGTGAATGAGAGCGAGATTTTTAATGTATTGTTTTTATTACTGATATTAAGAGTAAACTTGTGATAATTCAAAATGAAAAGACATTTTTGAAGAATGGAACTTTGGTTGCGTAAGTTAGTCTGCATTCTGCAGACCCCTGGATATCTCTGGAAATGTTTTCAGGCATTTACAACAATCCCTTTCCTTTGAAACTGGTACATTCACAAGTTTTGAATACTGCTATGGACAGAGGGGAAGCCTTAAGAGGATTTAAAGAAAATTTGTTTTTTTAGGAAAAAAATCACTCTGTCAATACCATAGAAAGAAGTTAAAGGGAGATGAGACCATAAGCAAGGAGACTGATTAAGGGCCGTTCGAATATTTGAAGTGAGTGAGATGGAGAAGGATAAAAATGAAAGACATTGAAGAGGTAACAGCAAAGGACCTGGTGACCAAGTTAGTCATGAGGAAGGATGTGGAGAAGAGAAAATCCTATTGCACTGTTGGTGGGAATGTAAATTGGTACAGCCACTATGGAAAACAGTATGGAGGTTCCTCAAAAAATTAAAAATAGAACTACCATACAATCCAGCAATTACACTTCTGGGTATTTTAATGAAGAAAACAAAAACACTAATTCAAAAAGATATATACACCCCTGTGTTCATTGCAGCATTATTTACAGTAGCCAAGATATGGAAGCAACCTAAGTATCCATTGATAGATGAATGGATAAAGATGTGATACACATAGGGAGTTCCCTGGTGGTCCAGTGGCTAAGACTCCATGTTCCCAATGCAGGGGGCCCGGGTTCAATCCCTGGTCAGGGAACTAGATCCCACATGCCTCAAGTAAGAGTTTGCATGCCGCAATTAAAGATCCTGCATGCCACAACTAAAAGATCGTGCATGCTGCAACTAAAGATCCCACATGCTGCAACTAAAAGATCCCGCATGCCACAACTAAGACCCAGTGCAGCCAAATAAATAAATATTAAAAAAAAAAGATGTGATACACATACAATGGAATATTAGCCATAAAAAAGAATGAAATCTTGCAATTTGTGACAACATGGATACCTAGAGGGTATTAAGCTAAGTGAAATAAGTCAGACAGAGAAAGACAAAAACCATATAATTTCACTTATGTGGAGCTTAAAAATAAAACAGACAAACGTAAAACAAAAACAGACACATGGATAGAGAAAACAAACCTGGTAGTTGCCAGAGGGGAGGGGGTTGGGGGATGAGTGAAATAGGCGTGGGAGATTAAGAGGTACAAGCTTCCAGGTATAAAATAAATGAGTCATGGGATATACAGCATAGGGAATATAATCAATAATATTGTAATAACTTGGTACGTTCATAAATGGTAACTAGACTTATTGTGGTGATCATTTTGTAATGTATAAAAATATTGAATCAGTATGCTATACACCTGAAACTAATATTGTAAGTCAATTATACTTCAATTTAAAAAAGTATAATTTCAAGACAAAATCACAAAACAACCCCCCTCCCACCAAAAATACAAATTCATTTCCATCTTGACTGTGGTTTGGTGCCACCTAGTGGCAGTTTCTGCTCCAGCCTAAATATGAATAGGGCTGGTTCTCTGAGTTGGAATTGCCTGACATTTCCCTGCCTGGCCTTGCCCTTGTCATATCTCCCCCACAACCATTCCCCAAGATAAGAACTTTAACCTGCCCTGCTTTGAGAATGCAGGCTGGGCAAAGGACAGAAGCAATTTCAATTACTAATGTCTAAGACGTATATTACAGATTACATTAGTGATTTTATATTTGTGGTTGGTTTTACTGGTTCAGAACCATGGAAAAAGATGGAGTTAACCCAAGAAAGGTGTAAAATGAGAACAAACTGGGATATGCATATGTATACACACATAAACACATTTTAGAGAGTATATGAGTTCATACTAGTACATCCAATTCCAGCTCATCTTACAGAGCTCTTTTCTTCCCTCATTCCGTATTTGTATGTCCCTTCTTCCATAGTAAGTGCTCTAGCTTCCAACAACATTGACACATTTATTCATTGCTTAATCCTTTATTACACCTAAAATAGTTTCAGAGTTGTTTTGCCCATAGCACTACAATAAACAAGCCTACCAAGAAGAGCTGAAGATTTGTTTGCAGTTTTCCCCACTCCAGCCCGGTCCAAGACTGAGAGCATTAGTCAAATACTGTGTGTATGAGTTACTTTAATTAGTTTATTCTCCCCCTGCTACCCCCCACCCTGGCCCTGGCTCCCATACCCCTTCTAAGTGGTTACAAGTATTCATTTAAACTAAGGTTGGGGGGACTTCGCTGGTGGCGCAGTGGTTAAGAATCTGCCTGCCAATGCAGGGGACACAGGTTTGAACCCTGGTCCTGGAAGATGCCACATGCCACGGAGCAACTAACCCCGTGCGCCACAACTACTGAGCCTGGGATCTAGAGCCCGTGCTGCGCAGCAAGAGAAGCCACCGCAATGAGAAGCCCACACACCACAACGAAGAGTAGCCCCCACTCACTGCAGCTAGAGAAAGCCCAAGCACGCAATGAAGACCCAGTGCAGCCAAAAATAAATAAATAAATAAATTTATAAAAGAAAAAAAAACTACAGTTAGGTTAATTTGTTCCAGTTTGCTCTCAGTGTTAGATTCCCCCCACTACATATTAACAGTGTCTAGATATTTTATGATATTAAATAATTATTGTTAATTTTGTTATTTAAAAATATCCATCTTTTATACAATCTGAAATTTATAGATGAGATAGAATGCTATCTGGAGCTGTTTCAGAATAATCCAGGGTGGGAAGAGGGGGCAGAAATGTGTGGTGAATAAATGAAACTATATTGGCCATAAATTGATAGTTGAAGCTAGATGATTGGTACATGGGGGTTTATTGCACTGTTTCTCTATACTTTTGTGTATGTTTGAAATTTTCTATAATGAAAAGTTCTAAAAATATATGTACTGCCTACATTGTTCTCAGACTGTTTCATGGAAAAAGAATTACTTTGTATTGAGTTGTTTTTAGTGAATATTTAATAGCTTTTGATTGGATGCAAGAAGTCAACTGAAGTTAATATAAAATGTGTGTCCTTTTAGATTTACTGAAGTGTCCAAACTATGTCTCATAGACTTTTTAGAAAATCTTTGTTTATTATCCTTATAAAACCCTTAGGGTGGGATTTCCCTGGTGGCACAGTGGTTAAGACCCTGCGCTCCCAGTGCAGGGGGCCTGGTTTCAATCCCTGGTCAGGGAACTAGATCCCACATGCATGCCACAACTAAGAGTTCACATGCCACAGCTAAGGAGCCTGCCTGCCGCAACTAAGGAGCCCTTCTGCCGCAACTAAGGAGCCCATGTGCCACAACTAAGACCCAGTGTAAATAAATAAATATATATATATTTGGGGACTTCCCTGGCAGTGCAGTGGATAAGACTGCGCTCCCAATGCAGGGGGCCTGGGTTCAATCCCTGGTCAGGGAACTAGGTCCCACATGCATGCTGCAGCTAAAAGTTCGCATGCCACACAACTAAGGAGCCCACCTGCTGCAACTAAGGAGCCTTGGAGCCCCAACTAAGGAACCCGCCTTCCACAACTAAGACTTGGCGCAACCAAATAAATAAATAAAAATTTTTAGAAAATAAATAAATAAATATATTTTTTAAAACCCTTAGGGTAAGCTACATTAGTTATACTAATAATTGCATTTATTATTGCCATTATTAGTAAAGTATCACTAATGATATCTAGATTATCTAGTTACAGGTAACAATAACAGTTTCACCAAATCTTAGAGTTAACTGGGCAATAAACATCTCCATCCTTATTTTTCACATCCCTTGTAATTAAGGGGAAAGTAGTATTCAGGCATGGGATGAGACTCAGGGTGCAGACCACCTTTTGATCCAAGTTGAAACCATAGTTAAGGAGTCTTTTCTTGTTCACTGCCTCCTAGCAAGATAGAAAGGGATTTGACAGCTATTTATTTTTGCCACTAGAGGTTCCCTCTCTCTGCCTCCTCCCCCACCCCCTCCCCCCTCCCCCCACCAGAAGGTATGGAATGATTATGCCTTCATAGGTAAAAGTTGATTTTTTTGTATGTGTGTGCTGTTCTTAGGGGAAAAGCCATATGTTTGTACAGTCCCTGGGTGTGACAAAAGGTTCACAGAATATTCCAGTTTGTACAAACATCATGTTGTTCACACTCACTCCAAACCGTACAACTGTAACCACTGTGGGAAGACATACAAGCAGATCTCCACGCTGGCCATGCACAAACGGACAGCTCACAATGACACTGAGCCCATCGAGGAGGAGCAGGAAGCCTTCTTTGAGCCTCCCCCAGGTAAGGGTTTTTTCCAGTATGTCTATGTCTGTGTTTGAAAATCAGCAGTTATGAACGTAATTTATGACTTAAAGCATTTTCTCAAATCATAAAGTTTTTCAAATAGTCACACAAACATATCATTTACAGCTGTGATAATTGCTATCAAAGAAAGGCGCTTAATGCTCTGGGATATAAGAGGGGAAGTTAGTCTAGTCTCGTAGGTCAGAGAAGGCTCCCCTGAGGAAGTTATTTTTGGAGAGATCTACAGGGTGAATAAGGGTTAACTTGGTGTAGAGTCAGGGATGTGGGGGGTTGGGGGGGTGGTAAACAGGGAGCAAAGGCAAGAGAACGATCCAAATAGAGGGATTGGCACAAGCGAAAAGCCCGGAGGTGGGAGAGAGCACAGTAAATCGGAGAGACTGAAAGAAGCCTGGCCAGCATGGCACTTCTGCTTGGGAAGGTGGTATGAAATGAGACTGCACAGCAAGTCAGGGGCAGCCTAGACTATTTGGGTGTATTAAGATGTTGGTCTTAATCATAAGAGCAGTGAAGCACTCCCAGATAACTCTTAGTTGATTCATGTGCTATTCAGTAGTGTTGTTGGAGACAAAAACATTCATTTCAATAAGGATAAACTCTTGGAAAAAATATTTTAGAGAATTAGATTCTATGATTTCAGTTAAATAAATCAGCATAGTTAAACAGGTAAAATGAAGTAGGTTTTTCTAAAACAAACAAACAAAAAGAAACATATGTTGTCCTATTTCATTGAGTACCTTCTAAATGGAGTAAATTTGAAAATTAAAACATCTTTACCCATTCTTAACAACTAGTATTGAAGTGTTGAAAAACATTTAGGTAGGAAAAAAATGGTTGGAGAATAAGGAAAAGAACAGATCATTCACTGTCTACTCAGATAATTCCCTGGAGTTCTAATTTGTCTTTTCAGATATCAGTCATGTGATAGTAAGAAAATAACAATTCCTTCACTCTTCTATTTTTTAGTTTTTTTATTTTTGGCCACGCCACATGGCTTGTGGGATCTTAGTTTCCTGACCAGGGATTGAACCCAGGTCCCTGGTAGTAAAAGTGCCTAACCACTGGACCACCAGGGAATTCCCCCAAATTCCTTCACTCTTGAATGCTATGCTGTTTTCTAGCCAAAGCAGTGTAAGTGTGCATTGTTAGATATCACAACAGCTGCTAAATCGTTACAATTAGAAAGCAGACTTTCATGATGTCAAACTTAGGTTTAAGACTGTTCCTCTTTTAAGCTTCCTCAATCTCTTCCTTAAATGTTGATATTTCAGATTGTCAAAATTTCTTGTGTTCTAGAAGATAATCTATAATAATATACATTTTGTTAAAAAAATTAAAGTAAGATTGTTTTTCCAAGAATAAGGATGGGTTTATGTTCCTTTTCTCCCATATGGTCCCCTAGGTTTTGAACCCATTGGAATAATGGTATAATAATAAATATAATAAATAGCCATGGAACAGAACAAAAAGAAATGAAGTAATGAGTGTCATAGAGATTACACCATGATGACTATAGCTGTATGAGTGTAGGCATCAACCACAACTTTGAGAAGTACTCATAAATTAGCATATAAAGTCCTTCTTTGAAGGAAAAAAAAATATTTACCCTTTTTCTGGCATCATGAGAGGTGGAAAGCAATAGAAGAGAGGGATCAATAATCTTCCTGGTTGCCAAGTATGGCAATAATTGACTATTGAAATTGCTGTTTACTTGCTGGTTCTTTGTGAAATAAAGAAGTGGAGGGGGGCTCCTGTTCTGTTACTTACTAAATGGTTAACCTTAACCCAGATAATATGCCATTACGTTGTCTTTACACAATGATGTCACTGTGTACTCATGACTTATAATCAGTCACTTGTGTTAAAAGAGTAAGTAACTTAGTGTTAGTACGTTGTGTTTACATACCATTCTGGTTTTGTGGTTAATGTTTATGAAGGTTGTCTTATCATTTTTAGCAGCTTCTTAAGTGACTGCAAGGACTTAGTGCATACTTGCCATGTTGGAAGGGTTATTTGCCAGTTAGTCTCCCTGTACAGTTCCCCCACTCCCTGCCCCAGCACACATGCATGGTATCACATAATTACTCCAAATAAGAGAATAAGCAAGGTCTCTCAAAATTAGAACAGTTACACTTTATGTGGAAAAGTTTGGTTTGGTCTGCTTTGATTTGGTTTGGCTTTGCAAAAGAGGAGGTGGAGAGATTGGCAGGAGGTGCTGGAAGCCATTTTCATGGTTTAGAATTTAGGGACTTCCCTGGTGGTCCAATGGTTTAGACTGCACTTCCAATGCAAGGGCCTCGGGTTCAATCCCTAGTCAGGGAACTAAGATCCCACATGCCACATGGCCAAAGAAAAAAAAACATGATTTAGAATTTAATACACATGCCATTTAACTTTTGTCAGTTTTCTCTGTAATATTTAAAATCTCCTCTGTTTTCTAAACAGCTTGGTTGTTTGATCAAATGAATAATTCATTTGTTTTAAACAGGTCAAAGTGAAGATGTTCTTAAAGGGTCCCAGATCACGTATGTTACAGGTGTAGAAGGGGACGATGTTGTGTCTACACAAGTAGCCACAGTAACCCAGTCTGGGTTGAGTCAACAGGTTACACTCATATCCCAGGACGGGACTCAGCATGTAAGTACCCGCCAAAAGTCAAACAAGTTAAATATTTCTCTGAGCCTGGGCTTGAAAGGCAGGTTGGGTCCCAATTGAGGAAAGCCTTGAATTGGGGCACAGAGTTTGGAGTTTAGCTTGTAGGCAGTGCTGGATCTCCTGGAGGCTTTCTAGTAGCCTGTTGAAAGCGACTACCTGCAGGGAGATTAGTAAAGAGAGAAGGTTTGTGACTCTGTAGAATTCAAATGGTGTTATGGGTATTGTTCAAATGTGAGGTGGTGAAGGTCAGAACCACAGTGAAATTGAGGGCTTGAAAAGTAATAGATCCATATGAAACCCAATTCAGAGAAGGGATAGGATTGAGAAGTCAGCAGAGGTTTGGCTGAGGTGACGAGGACATCATTAAAGATCCTGGCAAGTCAGTGATGGGCACATCTGTAAAATTTCCAGAGTGTGACTCTCTCCCTACCTGGAATCATGGGAGTTCACTTAACTAGCTTCACAGAATTAATAGAAGAGGTATCTTGATTTCCCCAGGAAAAGCAATATAATGGCTGTTGTTCAATAGTCAAACTTGTCATTGTTTTCTAGATGCCACTAGCCTAAAATAATTCAGACTTGATTTCATTTTTAAGCTCTAGCTAAGGTTGTCTTAATAACTGGTGGAAATAGACATATGGGGTTCTTTATCCTTCTATATCTACCTCTTCCATGGAGAACTCTCTTCTTACCTGTCTCTCTCGGACCTTTACCTCCCATGATTAATTTGCCCTCTGTGTTGATAACTGTTAATGTGCTGATGTTAGCTAGAAGGCAGAACGTATTCAGGATAGGAAAATAAAAAGCACTTGTACCATCCCATTCATTCCTCTTCCCCTTACTTTTGACATCACTAATTCTACACAACACTCTTTGTCCACTCATTGGCATATAAGATTTAACATATTTACTAACACAATTTTAATTCAGCATCAACCCTAAGCCTTTTTTAAAAATTAGGTCATCACAGATAGGCTCTGTGGAGGTCATTTGATCTAACTTCCTTCCCTTCCTATGCTGGAGAAATTCCCTCTACAGCAGCCCCCATATAGATGAGGCAGTTTCTCTCTGAAGAGACAGTCTGTTCCATTGCTGGATAATTTGAGGGTTTATCAGACTGAAACTTACCACTGTGTCATCCACTCATGGCTTTTCTCTGACCATATAGAATGTGTCTAATCCCTCTTCATATGTTTTAAAGCAGCTATTTTCCCCATCCCAATGTTGTATTTTCTCTAGATATAACCTTCCCATTTCCTTTAGGGATTTCTATTCCATTCCTTCGGTCAATTAAAAAACAAACATTTATTGAACCCAATGACAGATATTTTGGTAAAGTTAGTGTGGGGGGTACTGGAAGGGGGGGTATCATAGTCTAGTAGGAGAGGGACGTTCCTAAAATGAAAAATAATTTCTCATAATGATGGGTATATAATCGACAGGTATGTAAAGTGTTGTGGCAACCTGGAGGAAGGGGTAAATGATGCTTCCTGAAGGAATCTTGGAGGCCCTTGTAGAGAATGGCCATTCAGCTAGATCTTGAAGAATTTTTATGAGTTAGCCAGGCAGAGAGTGAAGGAAAGGGCAAAGTCACAAAAATATAACAGAATATGACAGTCCCGGGGATGCAAATGATCTGTTGTGGCTGGAGTGCCAGATTTGTGTGCTGGTTTGGAAGTAGTGAAAGATGAGTCTGGAGAAGCTGTTTAAGGCCAGATGATGAAAGGTCATGAGTGCCATGTAAGAAGTCTGAACTGTAGTGATGGGGAGTCACTGGGGATTTGAGCAGGGAGCATAATGAAATTTGTTTGTTTTTTAGAAAGGTGACAAGGTAGAGGATGATTAGGGACGGGTTAGACTAGATATTTGGAAAGACATTGTATTGTAGAAAATTAGATGAGAGAAAAATAGGGGTCTAAATTGGCAGTAGAGATGGAGAGGAGTAAATGCATTTAAGGAATATTCAGTTTTTCCAATAAAGATATTAAAAAAAAAAAAGCAATATGCAGTTTTTCTGATGACCTCTTTCCATTGTAAAATGCTTATCTGCTCCCAGAGTAGACTTATACAAGGATTAGGCCTAGCCCTTAATAAAGACTGCCAGATAAAACAAGAAACATTGCCTGATTGTAAAATGCATTGTATTGCAGGTGAACATATCTCAAGCTGACATGCAGGCCATTGGCAATACCATCACAATGGTAACACAGGACGGAACGCCCATCACAGTACCTGCTCATGATGCAGTCATCTCCTCAGCAGGAACACACTCTGTTGCTATGGTTACCGCTGAGGGTACAGAAGGGCAGCAGGTAATTGCTTTTTTCTTTTATATCAGTCAATACATATGTCAATATCAAAACCGTTACATAGATGTACAGTGTGATATAGTGGTTAAGCACACAAACCTCAGATTGAATCCCAGTTTTACAACTTCTTAGCTACATAACCCTCTGAGTCTCAGTTTTTCCTTATCTGTAAAATAGGAGTGATTATTGCATCTACCCCATGAGGTTAATAGAAGGATTAAGCAAGATAATGCATATAAAGTAGTCAGCCCAAGTATATATTAAGTGTTCATTAATGGTTGCTCTTCCTATCATCATTATCATCATCAGATACTTAGAAAAAAAATTCATTTGCAAAATTTAATTTTTTGAATATGTAATATATTCACATAATTCAAAAGTCAAAAAGTATATACAGATAGGCAGTGAAAAGTCTTCTTTCCACCCCTGCCCCCATAGAGATAATCCACTTTTATCAGTTTCTTGCGTAATTTTCCCAACAACTCATTAATCATATACAAACAAATACAAATAAAGTCATCTTCCCCTCCTTCCCTTTTTTTAAAATTTTTTTTTATTTTTTTAATTTTTTTTATTTATTTTTTATTTATTTTATTTTTTTTAAATTTTTTTTTTTTAAAGCAGTTGCTTTTTTTTTTTTTTTTTTTTTTCCGGTACACAGGCCTCTCACTGTTGTGGCCTCTCCCGTTGCGGAGCACAGGCTCCGGACGCGCAGGCTCAGCGGCCATGGCTCACGGGCCCAGCCGCTCCGCGGCATGTGGGATCTTCCCAGACCGGGGCACGAACCCGTGTACCCCGCATCGGCAGGCGGACTCTCAACCACTGCGCCACCAGGGAAGCCCCCCTTTTTATGATAGTAAATTCTGTACTCGTCTTCACCTTTTTTTTTTTTTTAACCTTAATAATACATCTAGGAAATCTTTCTATTTCATTTTATAGAGAGTTTCCTCTTTTTTTTTTTTTTTCCTGCCATGCAGCATGGCTTGAGGGATCTTAGTTATCGTAGTTCTCCAACCAGGGATTGAACCCGGGCCCCGGCAGAGAAAGCACCGAGTCCTAACCACTGGACTACCAGGGAATTCCCTCCTCATTCTTTTTTTAAGCTATATCATATTCCACTGTATTGGACATGCCATAATATATTTAAAGTCTTTTGCTGTTTCAAACAACACATAACCTTGTGCACATGTGATTTTGCATGTGTGTGAGTACATCTGCTACTAGATAAATCCCTAGAGTGGAATTGCTGGGTGAAAAAACATATGCATTGGTAATTGTGATAGATATTCCCAGACTTCCTTTCTAGGGTTATACCCATCTACATTCCTAGCTGCAGCCTTTGAGAGTGCCTCCTCCCCTTCTGACAGTCAATATAGTGGTAAAACCTTTGGATTTTTGCCAATCTAATGTATCTCTTTGTAGTTTAATTTTTCATTTCTTTTAAAATAAATGATATTGGTTAATAACATTTAAAAACCCTTCTTGTGCTATGCTGAAGGCAGTGCGGGGTTTCACTGCAGCTGCCTTACCCTGTTCAGTGAAAAAGTCTGTCAGTTAGTAGCTGTCATTCTTCCTAAATTCGGTTATAGATTCAATACCATCACAATAAAAATTCCAGCAGGAATTTTTGAAGATACAGATAATCTGATTCTAAAATTTACATGAAAATACAAAGGACCTAAAATAGCCAAAACAGTCCTGAAAAAAGGAACAAAATTGAAGGTTTTCTACACCTTGAAATAGAAAACTCAGAATCATAAAGCTTCTAGAAGAAAAGTGAATGTTTTTGCAACCTTAAGGTAAAAATTTCTTAGACAGGATACAAAATGCACTAATAATAAATTTTTTTCTTTTCTGATAAATTGGACTTCTTCAAAATTAGTTCTGCTCACCAAAGACAATGTGTAGTAAAAGATTAGATAAGCCCCAAACTGGGAAAAAAATATTCACACTATATCTGACAGTGGACTTGTATTGAAAATATATGACAAACTTCTATAAATCAATAATAAAAAGGTGAACAACCCGTTAAAAATGAGCAGATCAGGGGCTTCCCTGGTGGCGCAGTGGTTGAGAGTCCACCTGCCAATGCAGGGGACATGGGTTCGTGTCCCAGTCTGGGAAGATCCCACATGCTGCGGAGCGGCTGGGCCCGTGAGCCATGGCCGCTGAGCCTGCGCGTCCGGAGCCTGTGCTCTGCAACAGGAGAGGCCACAACAGTGAGAGGCCCGCACACCGCAAAAAAAAAAAAAAAAAAAAAAAAAGATCAAATCATCTGATTGCTTATTTGAACAGACCCCTCACAAAAACAGGTACATGAAAGGCAATAACACGAAAAAGTGCTCAACATCTTTAATCATCAAAGAAATGCAAGTTAAAATCACAAAGAGACACCATTTCAGACACAGGGAAATGGCTAAAATAAAAAAGACAAACAAAACCAAATGTTGGCAAAGAAATGAAGCAACTAGGACATTCAACACACTAGTGAGAGTATAGAATGTTACAACCATTTTGAAGAACTGTTTGGCAGTTTCTTATGAAGTCGAACATACCTCTACCCTATGACTCAGCAATTCCTTCTAGAATATATACCGTATGATTCCACTTACACGAAATCCAAGAACAGACTAGACGATCCATGGTGACAGAAATCAGAAAGTGCTGCTTGGCTGGGGAGGAAATTGATGGAATGAAATATGAAGGAACTATTCTACATCTTGTTTTAAGTGGTGGTTTCACAGTTGTATCTAACTGTCAGAACTCAACAGAACACCTAAGATCCATGCATTTTTATTGTTTCTAATTTTACCTTATGCCAAAACAAACAAAAAACGCAGCCACTAGCTTTCAGGCTGTCTTATGGAATGGTCCCACCTAATCAGTTTGCAGTCATTTCCGTGGCTCTGGGATTCCTGGATGGGTTTATAGCCCAGCTTGGGTAAATACACCTTGTACAGTTGCAGGTCTGGAAAGATAGTGACCCTAAAGCACACATTCTTATGTAGCTTATCTGTAGCCTGTGAGCTAGAAAAGTTCTCAAGAGAGAAGGCTTTGAGGGCTAGAATGAAGCCAGGCAGCTTCCAGCAACTAGGGATATCACAACAGGGATGGGGTTTCACTTGAGGACCTGCTGCTGCTACTGTTCCTTCTGCTGTTAACTACATGTAGGCCATCAGGCAAAAGTTGGCTATCCACTGGGGTGTTTGGACCCCACCTATGAATTATCTGTAACACTTAAATTGGTTGTAACCATTTCTTTACATGCATGGGAAGAAAGTAGTCAGTCCTTCCCCAAGTCTTTTTTTTTTTTTGGTCGTTAAGGTAATTGCATTTCTGAGACTCATTTTTCCAGGTGCCTTTGGAAGCCTAGTTAGCAGGTATAGACTAAAGAGTCAGTGCTTTCCATCTATTTTAGTTAGTTAATTTCAGATTACAAAAGTAATACATATTCCCAATGGAATAAAATAGAGAATCTGGAAATAAACCCTCACATATATAGTCAACTAAATTTTGACAGTCAGAATTTGATCTTTCAGTGGGAAAGGGCTTTTCATTTGTCTTTTCAACAAATGGTGCTGGGAAACCTGTATATCCACATGAGAAAAAATAAAGTTGGACCCTTATCTTATACCATATATAAAAATTAGCTCAAGATGGATTAAAGACCTAAACTTAAGAGCTAAAACTATGAAACTCTTAGAATAAAACATAGGTGAAAATCTTCATGATCTTATTTCTTATGTATGATACCAAATGCACAGGCAATGAAAGAAAAAATAGATAAATTGGATTAGGAGATTATTTCTTACATATGACACCAAAATGATAAGTGATGAAAGAAAAAAATTAATTGAACTTCTTCAAAATTAAAAACACTTGGAAGTTCCCTGGTGGCCTAGTGGTTAGGATTCCAGGCTTTCACTGCCGTTGCCCTGGTTCAATCCATGGTCGGGGAACTGAAATCCCACAAGCCACGGGGAACGGCTAAAAAAAAAAAATTAAAAACACTTGTGCATCAAAAGCCACTACCAAGAAAGTGAAAAGACAATCTACAGAATGAGGGAAAATATTTGCAAATCATACATCTAATAAGGGATTAATATCTAGAATATATATATATATATATATATATATATTTTTTTTTTTTAGGATTTTTTTGATGTAGACCATTTTTTTTTTTTGATGTAGACCATTTTTAAAGTCTTTATTGAACTTGTTACAATATTGCTTCTGTTTTCTGTTTTGGTTTTTTGGCTGAGAGGACTGTGGGCTCTTAGCTCCCCGACCAGGGATCGAACCCTCACCCTCTGCATTGGAAGGCGAAGTCTTAACCACTGGACTGCCATGGAAGTCCCTAGAATATATTTTAAAATAATAAAATAAAATAATAATATTATGAGGGGGAAAATATCTAGACTATATAAAGAATTTCTATAACTCAACAAGAAAAAAGCAAGCAAACGAATTTAAAAATGAGTGAAGGGGACTTACCTGGTGGCACAGTGGTTAAGAATCCGCCTGCCAATGCAGGGAACACAGGTTCGAGCCCTGGGCCAGGAAGATCCCACATGCCGCAGAGCAACTAAGCCCATGCACCACAACTACTGAGCCTGTGCTCTAGAGCCCACGAGCCGCAACTACTGAGCCCGTATGCCACAACTACTGAGCCCCCTGCATTGGGAGCTTGGAGTCTTAACCACTGTGACATCAGGGAAGTCCCTAAACATTCTTTTAAAAGGATTTTTAATATTTACAAAATAATCCATAAAATGGATATACATAACATTAACTCATTCCACATTGATAAATTGTTCTGCAAGCCCCTTGATTATTTTCATAGGAAACAAATTCTAGACATGGAATTATTAGATTAATGGTATGAACTATTTTAAGCTTCTTGCTACATATTGCCAAATTATTTTCTGGAAAGTTTTAGCAATCATGCCATGGATCTAAAAGTGTTCTTGTTTTCACTGTATTCTCACTAGCATTAGGATTTTTTTTATATATTTGCATAATTCACAAGCCAAGGATAAATTATATTTTTACTTTCATTTGTTTGGTGAGGTTGAACATGTTTTTCATATTAGCCTGAAATCTGTTTTTTCTTCATTGAGGTAAAATTTACATACAGTGAAATGCACAGGTTTTTTGTTTGTTTGTTTGTTTGTTGGGTTTTTTTGGCCACAGCACGCTGTTTGTGCGATCTTAGTTCCCCAACCAAGGATTAAATCCGGGCGCCTGACAGTGGAAGCACAGAGTCCTAACCACTGGACTGCCAGGGAATTCCCTGCACAGATCTTAAATTTACAGTTCAGTGAGTTATTAAACATACACACCCATCCCATCCCAAACAGGATCTAGAACATTTCTATCACCCCAGAAAGTTCTCTTGAGACCCCTTCCAGTCAGTCTCCACCTAGTTATTCTGATTGTATTATTTTGTTTGTTCTTAAACTCTGCATAGTGGAGCCAGAGTATGAACTCTTCTGTTTTGGGGTTTTTTCTTTTAACATAATATTTTGGAGATTTATCCATGTTCTTGTTTATAACATCAGTTCATTGTTTTTTATTGCTGAGCAGTATTCTGTGGTAGGAATATCACAATTTGTTGATAGATTCTCCCCTTGATGAACATTTGGGATGCTTCCAATCTTTGATTATTGTGAATAAGGTGGCGGTGAAAATTCTAGTACAAGTATATTTGTACACATATGGTCTCATTCTCTTAGCTAAATACCTGTTAGTGGAATTGCTGGGCCATGGGGTAGAGGTATATTTAACTTTACGTGAAAGTGCCAAACAGTCCTCCAAAGTGGTTTGACCATCATACACTCCCACTAGCAATGTATAAGACTTCTGTTTGTTTCACAGCATCAACATTTTGTGTTGTTACTTTAAAAAATTTTAGCCATTCTAGTGGATGTGAAATGATATATCATTGTGGTCTTAATTTGCATGTAGGTTGCTTAATTTCTTAATATCTGGTACTTCTCTAGATACCTGTTCTTTTTTTTTTTAAATAAGGAAATGTGTTTTTTTTTTTTTTTTTTTTTTTTTTTTTGTGGTACGCGGGCCTCGCACTGCTGTGGCCTCTCCCGTTGCGGAGCACAGGCTCCGGATGCGCAGGCTCAGCAGCCATGGCTCACGGGCCCAGCTGCTCCGCGGCACGTGGGATCTTCCCGGACCGGGGCATGAACCCGCGTCCCCTGCATCGGCAGGCGGACCCTCAACCACTGCGCCACCAGGGAAGCCCTGTTTTTTTTTTTTTTTTAAATAAATTTATTTTATTTTTGGCTGCATTGGGTCTTCATTGCTGTACACGGGCTCTTTAGTTGTGGAGAGCGCAGGCTTCTCATTGTGGTGGCTTTTCTTGTTGCGGAGCACAGGCTCTAGGCACGCAGGCTTAGTAATTGTGGCTAGCGGGCTTAGTTGCACTACGGCACGTGGGATCTTCCCAGATCAGGGCTCAAACCCATGTCCCTTGCTTTGGCAGGTGGATTCCTAACCACTGTGCCACCAGAGAAGTCCAAGATACCTGTTGTTCTTGATTTTTAATTTAAATCTGTTACGGTCAGAGAACATATTCTGTAAGATTTCATTATTTTGAAATTTGAGACTTGTTTTCCCTGTGTCTTTCATTGATTTCCCATTATATTCCATATGTATTTGAAAAGAATGTGTGTTCTGCACTTGTTGGGTGTAGCGTACTACACATTAGGTTAAGGTGGTTGATAGTGTTGTTCAAATATTCTATAACCTTATTAATCATTTCTGTATTTGTTCTAGTTACTAAGAAAAAGGAATTAATACCTCCAACTATGATTGTGGATTTGTATTTCCCTTTTAGTTGTTAGGGGTTTTTTTACTTCCAGTATTTTAAATCTCTGTTATTAGGTGCATACATATTTCATTTTAATTCCTCAAATAACTTCCTAATTATACCCTTCTGTGTTACTTTTTTGTGGTTGCTCCAGGGATTAAAATGTGCATCCTTAAGGTATTGAAGTCTACTTAGACTTAACATTGTACTACTTTACATAAAATCTAAGAACCTTGCAACAGTATATTTTCATTCATGCCCCTACTCTTTGTGCTGCTGTAATATATTTTACATTTACATGTTATAACCCCGGCAATGCAACATTATATTTTAGCATTAAACAGTTAATCTTTTAAGTAAGTTATAGGACAACAGGAAACATAATATTTTATACTTACCCACTAATTTATCATTTCCAGTGCCTTTTATTCCTTTCTGTAGATTTGAGTTTCCATATGGAATCATCCCTTTGGCCTGAAGGATATGCTTCAGCATTATTTGTAGTGCAGATCTACAGTGACAAATTCTGTTTTTGTTTATTTGAAAATATATTATTTCGCCCTTCTTTTTGAAACATTTTTGTTTTGAAGGATATTTTTGCTAGATATGGAATTTTTGGTTGGCAGTTAATTTTTTTCTTTCAGCACTTTAAATTGTCTCTGTCCTTCATTGTTTCTGATGAGAAATCTGCCATCTTCATATCATTGTTCCCCTGTATATAATATATCAGTTTTTCTCTGGCTATTTTCTAGATTTTTTTAGCAATGGGATTATGGTGTGATTTTCTTTGTATTTATCTGCTAGGTTTCTTTTATATAATTATAAGACAATATATATAATATTATAAAACATTATATAATATTTTGTAGAGTATTTGTTTTTTACCAGATTTAGGAAAAGTCTGGCCATAATTTCATCAAAAGTTTTTATTCTGCCTCATTCTGTTTCTCTTTTCCTTCTCGGTCTCTAATTATATGTATATTAACTTGGTATTGTCCCACAAGTTGCTGGGGAGCCATTCTTTTTTTTTTTTAATCTTTTTTTCTTGGTTCTTCAGATGGATAATTCCTATTGATCTTAGAGTTCACTGACCTTTTCTTTTGACATCATCATCTTCTATTAGGCCCATTCAGATAATTTTAGATATTCTCATTTTTGATTGTAGAATTTACTTTTTTTTATAGTTTTCATTTATTTACTGAGATTTCCTCTTGTATGCATTCCATAAGCCTTTTAACATATTTATAATAACTGTGTTAAAGTCCCTGTTTACTAATTCTAACGTTTTGGTCATCTCATGGTCTGTTTCTACTGACTTCATTTTCTCTTGACTCTGGGTTACATTTTCCTCTTCTTATGTGTTGTAATTTTTTTATTGTATTCTGGACATTATGGATGATACATTATAGAGATTCTTAATTTTGTTACCTTTCTCTGAAGAATGTTCATTTTGCTTTGTCAGGTAGTTAAGTTACTTGTAGAGGCTGGGTTTTATACTTTATTAAAGTAGTTCTGTTTTAGTTTTGCCATTTAGTCTCAGGGTGAATCTTCAGTCCTGGGATACAATCTTTACTCCTAAAGTGTGGCTCTTAGGGTTTCAATGGAAAGCCTGAGGTATTTTCCAAACCCTTCTAACTTGGTGGGATTGAAGTTCTAAATCCTGTCTGTCCCGTGGTATCGCTGAAATCTCTTCTCAGCTTTTCAGCCTTCTAGCTGCTGCTTTCTACCAGATTTATTGGAACCCCCCCAACATGTTTGCAGTTCTGAGGTCTTAAAGAATTGGGGGGAGTTTATACACAGGTTTGGGAGCCCCTCTCCCTCTGGTTTTCTCCTTTCTAGGATATCCCTCTCAATACATAGCCATTCTGGCAGCCATAGACTCCATTATCTCTGATAGCTTAAATTGCCCTGTGTTGCTCAGACTGGTGAGTGCCCTCAGTGGAAAAGCTATTTAAACATAGATGTGACCCAGTGTGGTTCTCTTCTTTTAAGAATCCCCTCCGTTTCCTGCCTGCTTTTCATCATTCACCACTGCCTTCAAATGGTTGCTTTTTTATATTTTTTTCCACACTTTATGATTGTTATCTGCAGGAAGGGTTAGTCCAATATAAGCTATTCCCCCACTGCCATACTGAAATCTGTTGCTGGACTATGGAACATTACTGGAATTGATCCAAGCTGAATATCTATTAGCTCTAAAATCTAGCATTTTTAATGGATTAATGGCCAAGTAAAATAGTAGTTTCAGTTTTTAACTTATTCTTTCTCTGAGTTTGGCTGGACAAAATTCTTAAATATATAACAGAAGTAATTGATGCCATTTTCTTTGTTATCCACATAGCAAAAGCTATATTTGTGGTTTAAGAGCCACAAAAGCACTTTTAACCACTTTGACTAGATGCTTCAGGAACAAGATGGAAAGATTCCATGGAATCTAAAAGAGGAAGTGAGTATAACAAGATGTGTTGCTTCAAATTCCCTGGCGGTCCAGTGGTTAGGACTCTGTGCTTCCACTGCAGGGGTCATGGGTTCGATCCCTGGTCAGAACTAAGATCCCTCAGGCCATGGTGAGCCCCCCCCCCCCAAAAAAAGATAGTTGCTATTTTGTCAGTAATGGTACTGGTACTTTGTTTTCCTAGTTAATGGAAATCTTTTTTTTGTTGTTTTTTTTGGCAGCACCATGCAGCTTGCCGGGATCTTAGTTCCCTGACCAGGGATCGAAACTGGGCCCTTGGCAGTGAAAGCACCGAGTCCTAACCACTGGACCGCCAGGGAATTCCCAATGGAAATCTAACTTTATTTTTAATTCTTTTGTCTTATTTTTTATTTTTAAAATTTTTAATTGTTTTTTATTTTTTTAATTTTTTTATGGAAATCTAATTTTAAATGCAACAGATAAACAGGAGAAAATAGTATATCTATCAATGATCCAAACTCGGGAATAAATAGACATATGAGGTGTGAATTAGTCCACGTGTGTAACTTCCCAGGCAGCCTCTTAGGGATAATAGAATCTATGCACAGTCATGTCTCTCCTGGTTAATGGAGCCTGACATAGCGAATCCACTTTTTCAGTGTCCTCTACCCTGTTTTGCCATTGGCTCACTTTATAACCTTAGATACGTCCCGTCTATCTGAGCCTCAACTTGTTCAAATAAAAAAGAGGAGTCCATGGGAATTCCCTTGTGGTCCAGTGGTTAGGACTGCTGCTTCTCACTGCCAAGGGCCCAAGTTCAATCCCCGGTCAGGGAACTAAAATCCCACAAGCTGCATGGCACAGCCAAAAAAAAAAAGAGTCCAGAATAGACAATATGTAAGGTCTTTTCCAGCTTTAGGCTTCTACAAGTGTATCGTCAGAAGGGAGGTTTTCCTTTTGAATTTGAAGACAGTCCCTTGTGTTAAATGGATTTTAACCTATTTAAATCATAGTTTTAATTTTTCTGTGTATTTTTTAAGGTTGCAATTGTGGCTCAGGACTTGGCAGCATTCCATACTGCATCATCAGAAATGGGGCACCAACAGCATAGCCATCACTTAGTAACCACAGAAACCAGACCTTTGACCTTAGTGGCAACATCCAACGGCACCCAGATTGCAGTTCAGGTGGGTACAATGGCAACTGTCCTCCATTGACAGCAGTGCTGCTCAGCTCTCAGCCTTGTACTCTCTGCTTTATGCGTAACCTTCACAGAGGCAGGGCACAGAATCATCTGTATTACTTAGCCACATTAAGGAAATTGCTGCGTTTGAAGTAGACTCAGACTAAAACTTTGTTTTCTACCATCCTTGTATATTCTAGGGGAATTTATAACAAGAAAAATAAAGCTCCTGGTATATATATATACCTGTGTGTACCTGGCCAGCTATCTTTACTCTCAGAATAAAAGTCTAATTAGGCAGGATTCTATAAAGCACTTAAGAGTTATTCCTTGGAAATGAACCTCCTGTAAACATAGACCCCAAGTTAGTCCTCTGAGAATCACTGCACAGCTGTATTTTATGGTGGGAAATGTCACAAGACTGTGAAGAACACATTCTCTGGGAAGTCACTGCATTCAGGCAGAGAATCTAGAATGCAAGGTGTAGATTACCTTTCCTTGGGAAGATTTTTTTTAAATGTATTTACTTGGAAAAGGGTTAGAACATACTCAGGAAAATGTCAGCTATTGGTTTTAATTTAGTTTATGGGCATAAAAGCTAAAGGCTCAGGAAGCTCTCTATCTCCACTGGAAAAGATGAGCATCTTTTGTTCCTTGCATGCGTGAAGGTTTATCAAAATCCTAAATAAAGAAACTGCATCCCCAGCAGGAATTTGTTTTTATGTTTTGTGGATCAGCAGTAGTACCTTAACAAGCCCAGGTGTCAGAGTTACAGAGAGAAATTTTACTTCTGGTATGTTATATTTCTTTGGCATCTTGACTGTGGTTTTGTGTATGTTCCTGTTTCAGCTTGGAGAACAGCCATCTCTGGAAGAAGCCATCAGAATAGCGTCCAGGATCCAACAAGGAGAAACGCCAGGGTTGGATGATTAATCCTCAGAACAATGGAGCAATAAAGGAAGAGAAGCCTTTCATCTTCAGGCAGCAGAGATCCATGAAGCCCGGGCCCAGGAAAATTAGAAATTTTTCATTCCTGAAACACTGTACACATTTTTATGCAAGAGTGGAGAACAGTTTATTCTTGACACTTTTGTGTATATAACCCTTGGAAAAGATTTCCCAAACTGATTCATTGTGTACAAGGAAGTATGAAGTTAGGGTAATACAGTAAATTTTTATGTTACTCTTTTATCAGATTGCAAAATCCTAGAGTCTACATGCAAGACCAGTGAAGTCTTATGGAGACTTATGATGGATTTTTAACTTACTGTGAAAAATTAAAGGCTGTATCTAAAATGTCAAAGATTCTATACATCAAACAATCATAATTCCAAAAGCCATCATGGATAATAAAGGATGTAAAGCCTTTACATATTTCCCTCAGCTAGTAGAGTGTCTGCAGTTTTTGTTCTACTGTATACTTGTCCATTTTTATTTGTATCTTACGGTTTGAAGACTATTCATTATAGTTTTCCATCCCTGTTAACTAACAGCTCTTCAAGCTGAAGTGCTAATTGTATTAGCATTACATTGGATTATATATAAAATTACAAAGTTTGGTTATTTAAAATTAAAAAGTTAAATCCAGTACTTTGGTTTTGTTAAAGATTTTCCTTAGCGTTCAGTTTCTTGTTACTGTTTTTTAAAAATAATAAACTATCAAAGTTTGACCACAGGCTGGAGCCCGGGATAATAGTGCTGTAATTGGAAATGGCTTTACTCTGAAAATTAGGTTAGTGGGTTGGTGTAAATTATTTATTTTTGCTTATGTACTTTTGTTTTAAAGCTTATTTACCCTAAAGTTTATTATTAATTTTGAATACAGCAATTTTTTAAATGTTACCTTTATATTTGTTTCATTAAATTGGTATGGAGGTGGGGGGAAGTGTTGTAGAAAATATCACGAACATAATAAAATACAACACATATATTGAGAGTATATTGTGTATCAAGCACAAAATAAGTACTTTTCCATACATTTTTATCTACTCATAACAATTTTGTGAGATATGTGGGATTTACTACTCCTGTTTGTACATAAGGAAGCTGAAGGTCCAAAGAGGTTAAGTGTCTACCCAGGCCTTACAGCTGTGGTGAGGCAGGGCAAAGACTTAAGAACCCAGACTTTCTGACTCCCAAGTCCAGGGTGTTTTTTCACCACACCACAACTGCCTTCTCAGATGATAACCTGTGGCAGAGATTATCAAGATGAGCTTTGGTGATCTCGATTGCCCAATGACCTAAGCACCTGAAAAACCATCTCTAATGTTGGAAAATCAGTGTGGGGTCTACCAAGGTCCAAAAAAAGGGGGGGAGGGTGTGTGAGGGTTGTCCTGCAACAATCACTTCTTTGCTGTTGTTCACCATGCTTTGTTTGCCAGGGAGCTGAAACGTGGCTGTTTTTCATTTCAAGCCTTACAGTAAAAAGGAAAAAATGTTGTGCCGTTTTATTTAATATAAATGTTATCTTTGATCAGGTTCTTTGAAGTCTTGCTAAAAAGGGTCATGATTTAGTCATTTGAAATGGGAAACCCTTCAGGGTTGGGCGGGGGGATTGGCTGCTTTCCCTTCAGAGCTCTTCATAGATAGATAACATTAGAAAAGGTCTCAATCACCCACCGTCTCAGTCTCCATTCTTTTTTTTTTTTTTTTTTTGCGGTACGGGGGCCTCTCACTGTTGTGGCCTCGCAGGCTCAGCGGCCATGGCTCACGGGCCCAGCCGCTCCGCAGCATGTGGGATCCTCCCGGACCAGGGCACGAACCCGTGTCCCCTGCATTGGCAGGCGGACTCTCAACCACTGCACTACCAGGGAAGCCCGAGGAGGAGCTTTTTATTCCGAAGCTGACTGTTCCTTATTCATACTATATGTTTTCTGACTAAGGACTTGCTCATTCGGAGGAAGAAGAGCCTGTTTCTAACTCCACCTCTGAGACTAGGAAGTTAGAACTTAGTCTAATGCACTCAATCACTAGGAAAAAATTTCAAGTTTTCCTAAACAACTCTTCAATCGGTGACAGACCAAAACTAAATTATAGACTAGTTTTAAGTACACAGCAATGAGAATGTATGATCTTCAACTGCATGTAAAAGTATGAATGATCCTCATAAATATAATGTTCAGCAAAGGAAGCTGGACCTAAGAGTGCGGGCCAAACTACTCTCATTATCTGAAGTCAGGACAGTGGATACTATTGGTAGGGAGGGGAACTGGGGGTGAGAAGAAAGCCCAGAGGGAAGTTGAAGCACTAGCATCATGGGCATGTCCATAGGGCCCTGCACTTAGAAAGGCCCCACTGGTGGTTTAATGCTCTGCTGTCACCATCTTAAAGTTCTTAATAAAACTGGAACATTGCATTTTCATTTCTCATTGGACCCTGTAAACTATGTAGCTGTAATGTTCTATATCTTTTTGTGAATATTCACCAAAGTGTACATATTTTGATATGTTTGCTCTTCTGTATGTATATACCTCAACATGAAGTTTAAAAAAGTTGAATTATAGATTATTTTTAAAATAAGTCAATTGGGCTTCCCTGGTGGCGCAGTGGTTGGGAGTCCGCCTGCCAATGCAGGGGACACGGGTTCGTGCCCCAGTCTGGGAGGATCCCACATGCCGCGGAGCGGCTGGGCCCGTGAGCCATGGCGGCTGAGCCTGCGCGTCCGGAGCCTGTGCTCCGCAACGGGAGAGGCCACAACAGTGAGAGGCCTGCGTAACGCAAAAAAAAAAAAAGTCAATGAAACATTACTTATGGAATGCAGCCAAAGTTGTATTCACAAGAAAATTCATGACCTTAAACACTTTTACTGCTGAATAAGAAAAAATAAAAGTTCATTAACAAAGCAGACAATGCAGGAAATTAGAAGGGGAAAAAAAAGTCACAGCAAAGCAAAATTTAAAGAAAGCAAAAGGAAGGAATTAATAGAGATAAAAGCAAAATGAATTATTTCAATACAGAAAAACAACTGATTAATAAATCTAAGATCTAGTTCTTTGGGGTGGGAGGAAAGCAAACAGTAAAACTGATAAACCACTAGCTAACATGATAAAAAAAAAAGACAAAACAAATATACAATGAGAAAGGGCTTATAACCATGGGTACAGAGGAAATGATGAGAAATACAAGTGAAAACTTTGCTCAGTCCTATGCTATTACAATTTAAAATCTGAATGAAATGGATAATACTCAAGGAAATATAAATTACCAACAGGGACTCAAAGACAGTAGAAAATCTAAACAGATAAATAACCATGGACAAAAGCTATCAAAAGCAATACCTCAAAAAAAAAAATCTGAACCTAGACACATTAAGAGCAACATCTTTCAGACTTTCACATAATCAATCATTCTCATACTATTAAAGCTGCTCTAAAGCACAGAGAAAGAAGCAAACATTCCAGTGTTTCATGAAACCAAAGTCCTATAAAGATTGTACAACAGAAAAACTATGGACCAGTTCCATTTATAAATATAGATGCAAAATGACTAAATGAAATACATGAACATAATTTTGCAGTATGTTCTGAAAATGACTACAGTTTATTTCAGGAAGAATAGAGTGGCATAATAGAAGGAAAATCTATCATCTAATTCGCCACATAAATAATTAAAAAGAGGAAAAAGAATAATGAAGAGAAATGCTAAAATGTGATAGAATTGAATATTCATTCCTCATAAATATTCTGACAAAAGGAAAAGAATACTTCCCTAATATAACAGATATAAATCATGTCCACATGCACACATACACATAATCGCATCTTATTAACCAATATTATTCTTTTTTTTCCAATATTATTATTATGTTTTTTTAATAAATTTTATTTATTTGGCTGCGTTGGGTCTTCGTTTCTGTGCGAGGGCTTTCTCTAGTTGCGGCGAGCGGGAGCCACTCTTCATCGCGGTGCACGGGCCTCTCACTGTCGCGGCCTCTCCTGCTGCGGAGCACAGGCTCCAGATGCGCAGGCTCAGTAGTTGTGGCTCACAGGCCCAGTTGCTCCGCGGCATGTGGGATCTTCCCAGATCAGGGGTCGAACCCGTGTCCCCTGCATTGGCAGGCAGATTCTCAACCACTGTGCCACCAGGGAAGCCCTCCAATATTATTCTTAATATCCCCATTGAAGTCAGGAGCAAGACAGGAATGCTCTCTACCTCTCCTATAATTAGCACCATGTTCTAACCAGCTGAGCTAACCAGCCATTGAACACCTCTCCTCTTATTTAATGTTGTTCTGGAAGTGCTAGCTAATGCAATTAGACAACAGAACAAAGTAAGAGTCATAAATACCAGGAAGAAGGACAGAATTATCAATTATATGATTGCCTACGTAGAAATCCAAAATAGTCAACTGAAAAATTGTTAGAAGTAATCCAGGAGCACAGAACATATTTTGTGTCTTTATTTCATCCTCGCCATTTTTCTGTGCTCTTGTTGTTTCTAACCACTGGTTTACAAGCACACAGACACACAGGGCCCTGGAACTCAGCAGAGCTTGGTAGTGGTGGGTGAGAGTTGGGGTAGGCATCAAACAGAAGGCTGGGCTGCTTCAAGAGCCTTGAAGGCAAGGCAGGTGATCCAGTCAGAATTGTCAGGAGCGTGTGTGAGCAATCCTACGTCCCAAACTGAGCTCCTGGCTCAGTTAAGATTCTGAAGCTGGTAACCAGGGACAAAGCCTCTTATTGTGTGTTTAAAAGTGAGACTGTAATAAATCAGAGGGCTCCTGGAAGCCCCTTCCTTATCAGCACCTCACCACAGACTGCAGCCAGAGAACAGACCTGCAGGAAGACCAGTCCAGATGAAGTAACCAGGCTAAGAAAACAGAAGCACAGGTTCCTTTCCCAAGAGCAAAGCCAGGGGAGGGAGATAGGGAGGTGGGGAAGCGAGGAAAGGGAAGGAGGGATAGGGCATCAGTGACCAGAAAGAGAGGAGAGCTCTAGTGTGTCAGAAAAGGCAGGGTATGGGTCTCTAGGACTTGTGCCATATTCCACCTTCCCCATCCTGTTTTAGAGCAATGATTCGGCCTTTCTCTTGGCTCTCTCTTTAGTTGGTACCTAGGCATTTTGGAAGTGAGATTTTTTGATAATTTTGTATATTTCTCCAAATGTCTTCCCTGTGGTAAATATATTTACTCTAGGTTAATTTTAAAAAATTGAATCATTATACAGTTTTGCAACCTTTTTTTCGTATCTTAGATATCTTTTCATTTTGTACATATAGCTCTATCTCATTATTATGCAAACTGTGGTTACTTATTATTTAATGGACATTCGGGTGGCTTCCAATTTTTGGTATTTTAAACAATGCCTACAACACAATTCCTCCAAATCTCCATTTGGCTGATTCCCTCACTTCATTCAGATTCCTGCTCAAATGCCACCTCCTCAGAAAGGCCTTCCTAGATCATCCTATTTAAAATAGCACCTCCCTCCAACCCTCTACCACTTCTTAATCCCTGACACCTCCCTTTTTCTTTTATAGCATTTATCACTACTTGATATTTTTTGTACCTTTGTTTAATTATATATTGTCTGTCTCCACCAGAGGCCTCAAAGTTTTATGAAAGTAAGGACTTTGGTTTGTTTCACTGCTGTGTTCCTAGTGCCCAGAAGGGTGCCAAGCCCACAGGGGAATCTCATTAAGTATTTACTGAATGAATTAATACAACGATAAACATTCTTTTATATATTTTTGCAAACCTGTAGAAATGTTTACTAGCATTGCTGAGTCAAAGATTATAAATATTTAAATTGTAACAGAAATATTCAAAACAATCTTTTAGGGACTTCCCTGGTGGTGCAGTGGTTAAGAATCCACCTAGCAATGCAGGGGACACGGGTTCGAGCCCTAGTCCAGGAAGATCCCACATGCCACGGAGGGACTAAGCCTGTGTGCCACAAGTACTGAGCCTGCGCTCTAGAGCCCGCGAGCCACAACTGCTGAGCCCGTGTGCCACAACTACTGAAGCCCGCGTGCCTAGAGCCTGTGCTCCACAAGAGAAGCCACCGCAATGCGAAGCCCACACAACGCAACCAAGAGTAGCCCCCCCCTGCCACAACTAGAGAAAGCCCGTGCACAGCAATGAAGACCCAACCCAGCCAAAAATAATTAATTTTTTAAAAATAATAACAAAACAATCTCTTAAAAGTGGTACCAATTTACACCCACCCCCATAGCAGACAAGAATGCATTTCTCCAAACCCTCTGCAACACAGCATAGTATCAGTCTTTATAATCTTTCCTCTTGATTTTAGAATTTAAAATACATGTGGATTTTATGGTATAACAAAAAGGTAGAGGTGCCAAGTCTGACTGTCTCTGATTCCCACTCCCCTCAATCATGCCGTACAGGAAGTGTGCCCTGTAGTCCAGACTCTAGGAGCACACTGCACAACTAGCCTGGCCCATGGCTGCTTCCTGTGACACTGTCTTCATCAAGTCTCCCAGTGAGTTCTCACCCTCACCTTACCCCATTCCTGACAGGGTAGAAAGAGCTATTCTTTAAGTCAGTAGTAATACAGTCTCAGTAATGCTGGCTCTATGACTGTGTGATACAGGCATTTAACGTATCTGGGTTTCATTTTCTTCATCCGTAAAATGTGAATAAAAATACCTCTTGGAGGGTTCCTATAAAGATTAAGTAAGATAAATATGTAAAGCATCTGGCTCGGTGCCTACCATACAGCTGGCACTATAGCCTTCCCAGCTCCCTTCAAAACACTCCAGCTTTTTGTGGCACTTAGGACATTTCCCATATGCTGACCTGTATAAAAAGTAGGGGCAGTGGGTAGGATATGGATGGTGCTTGAACATGGCACGCACTCAATAGAAGATGCCAGGTAGAGTTGATTTTTGCATTCAGGAACTAGTCCATCCTCACTGGTATGTTTTTTTCCACGTACATATTTACACCACCAATCAGCTGATCGTATCCCACACTGCCGCGTACTCTCTACCCAACTAGCTACTGGATGAGCTCATCTCTCAATCCTGTCTGAGCTGAACAAGGCCTTTTACAGAACTTTAAAACTGACTCACCACTGAGTCATCAAAACATAGCAATACCCAAACACACTCCTGTTGCTTCACAAAAGACCAGCATGGGATGTCTGCCTTATCTCCTTTCCCTCTCCTACTGAGACTGGGCCCCTTGTCTCACTGGAGAGGAGTCATCACATCTTTTGTGCGGCAGTAATCTGAACAAAGCTGGTTTAGATAATCACAGTGTGGCCAGCAGACAACTCGTGGTCATCCGGGTCATTTCCTGTGTATGTCACTAACCCAGGAGGAGAGGCAATTAATCAGTTACCCGATTGTGTATTTAGCACCGGCATTCTGTTGGGCACTCACTTACTGATTCCTCCTGTTTATAACATTTCTGTGAAGTGACCTTTTCAGTTATTGAAACTCATGAAGAATAGAGAGAAAAGCAGCCCTTTGCAAGAAATGTTGGAGAAAATGGGGCTACTTCGTTCCATTCCAGTAAAAAGAAGTTCTAAAATAGCAAATAGGAAGCATGATGTTTTGGCTAACTGCCTCACAGAGCTGTAATTTTAAATGTGGGTTGAGAACTCCTCTCTTATCTAGAAATAATATGGCCAGTGGTCAGTATTTTCTCTTGGGAAAAGTCTTAAAGTAGTATTCTTGCCACAGGCCTTACTGATTGCAGTGGACTATCAAGTCGTTGAAGATTAGGGGGGCCTGTGTAAAGGCTGAGATAACTGGGGGCAGGCCTGAAGGCTTCTTTCACTAACAAAACTGGTTATAGCCAAGGTTTTGTGTATGTACAGACGCAACTGTTAAGCACCCCAGCACGGTCTCTCAGTGTTGAAGCCCTCAAGAAAAAACTAAATGAGAGGGTTTCCCCGGTGGCGCAGTGGTTGAGAGTCTGCCTGCCGATGCAGGGGACGCGGGTTCGTGCCCTGGTCCGGGAAGATCCCACATGCCGCGGAGCGGCTGAGCCTGCGCGTCCAGAGCCTGTGCTCTGCAACGGGAGAGGCCACAACAGTGAGAGGCCTGCGTACAGCAAAAAAAAAAAAAAAAAAAAAAACTGAATGAGAATCTTAGATCCTCAAAGTTTTTATACATAATCTATATAATTGCATGTAATGGAATCTTCCCTTGATCTTATATAAATGTCAGAAGGATAAATGAAAATAGTATGTTAGTAAGCCTTAAAGAGTCATTAGGCATGAAAATAAATTATGCTCATTTCATTAAAATACAAGCTTTCAACTGGTCACTCTTCCCTAGCTATACTTCTCAAGTTCTTATCAATACTATCTCTGTTCTGATTTGATTATCCTTGCTGGTTGTACACAACCTTTAACTGTTGATCCACGTTAAGCAAACTTATTTTGGTGACACCAGGAATCACATGTTGCATTTACTGAGTATAAAGCCATTAACAAGTATGAATATTCTCGAATAACACTGTTATAAGTAAAAGCACACATAACATTTATTGAACACTATTCGTAAGGGACAATGCTAGTCTCACATTTAATCCATTGAACAACTAAGGAGGAACTGGATTTGATTATTCTGTATCAGAGTAAGCTGATGAACATGTGGTGAAATGGTCAAAGTGTCATCCATCAGAGGGTATTAAGGCAAGTGACAAAGGAGAGAAATCTAATCTATAACTGAGAAGTCAAACAGGAGCAGTGGTAGGAGTTACCACATTCTAGCCTGAGAACTGGATTCCTGGGGCCAACCAGCAGTTCGTAACAGAGCTGGGTTGAAGTGAGATGAGGTTTGCTGAGAGAACCAGCAGAAGGAGATAGGTAAAGATATTAAGCAAGATGAAGAAAGACAGTTTAACTTTTTTAGCATATTATTTGGTTTTTAAGTGAAAAACAGATTTGACCAACATGGCTTTTTAAAAAAATTAGATATCTATCAGAGTAGGCTCGTCTTTAGAAAAAGTTATTATTTCTCCAGAATCAAAAACATAATCTGGAAATGATTCAGCTTTGGGTAAAATCTGGCTAGTCTTAACAAACATTCCTAGAGACTTTACATCACTGTGAAAAATTAGGTCCTAGTTCTGAAGGACTTTTCATTCAAAAGTTCATGGCTTATGTTAATGAGAATATGCACATATATTTATGTGCTGCATATATTATAAGTATTTGAGGACTTCCCTGGTGGCACAGTGGTTAAGAATCGCCTGCCGGGGGACACGGGTTTGATCCCTGGTCTGGGAAGATCCCACATGCCGTGGAGCAACTAACCCCATGTGCCACAACTAGTGAGCCCTCGTGCCACAGCTACTGAAGCCTGCGCACCTAGAGCTTGTGCTCCGCAACAAGAGAAGCCACCGTAATGAGAAGCACACCCACCGCAATGAAGAGTAGCCCCCGCTCCCTACAACTAGAAAAAGCCCACATGCAGCAACAAATACCCAACGCAGCCAAAAATAAATAAAATAAATAAATTTATTTAAAAAAAAGTATTTGAGAAGGTGATTTAGGACTCTCAATTATAAATTTTCAGGGCAGGAATCTTGCTTATTTTGCTGCTAAGGAAGGTGAATAGGCTGACAACAGTGGCATGAAAAAGACTTTTACTTGCTAAATCATCAGTCTAAAGGAGATAAACAGATTAAGGTTGTTCTCCCAATACCCAGAGGCAAAATTTTCACTCAGTTATTACAACATTACCACAAGTCTGTGGATTCTGCAAAAGTTGCCTAGCAACATTACAGTTAGAAACAACACAGGGTAGGGAAAGAACAGGAAATTTGAATTAGATATGCCCTGGGGCAGGTGGGCGTGACCCGTACAGTGAGTGCTGTACTCTGAGGGGCATGAAATTTTAAAAATCGGAACAATCATTTAGAATTTCAGTTAGGACATTGCTGCAGTTAAACCATAACACTGTGTCTGTTCTCAGCTGGAGGAGGCAGGGCCTGGGTTTCTTACTCATTTTGGCACTTTTGTTTTAAAGAACACTACATTTTAATTATTTCAGAAACATTTATTAAGAACCTTCTTTGGGGCCAAGGCACATTGCTTGTTGCTGGAGCTCTAAAGACTAATAAAACTCGATCTCAGCGCTGGGTGGGAGAGAAGCCAGACATGTAAACAAAGAGTGTTACATAGTCCATGCCGGGTGCAGTGGAAAGTCTGGAGCCGGGAATATCTATTTTACATGGAAGTGGTGAAAGTCAAATGGTTCTTGCTCTGATTACTGCTTTTAACAATACTTAAAAAAAAATTCCTTCTTTCCCCCAGTAATTTTATACATTTGTTGGGAATTTACCTTTCCTATTCTGTGTGAGGACCTGGGTGTGAACCAAGAACTCTTCCCTTCCCATCCGGAACCAGGCCCCTTTGCCCCAGCCAATTTCAAGAACCTCCTAGTTCAGGGAAGCAGAGAGGTGGAAAAGTTAAGAGGTGACAAAACCCAAAAAATGTTAGAAGATTGTTTACCTCCAGGAAGGGGACTTGGGCTGGGGGTTGCAGGGGTAAGTCGGAGACTTCTATACCATTTGAATTAATAATATAGAGAGAAAAATAAACCAATCAACAAATATTTAAGTAAGGGCTCTATTATTCGCTCAGAAGATATTGAGCACCTAACTCACATCAGAATACTGCAATAAACAAATGGAAAATGTCCCTATACTCAAGGACCTCATTTTCTAGAAGGGAATAGGAATAAACAATCAACACACTTTGAAATAGATATAAGCCTGTAAAGGAATAAAGCAGCGTGTTGTGAAAGAGTGGGGGGGGGGGCGGCAGCATGAGCTTGCGTGCGAAACGATAGAGGATATAGGATTCCTATATGGGAGAGGCTTAGGGGCAAAAACCTCGCTCTGGAGAGGTGTTTACTCAGCTTTAAAGTTTCTGTTTACCTAGGAAGCACACTATTTTTACATACAACTCATGTTACAGATCAATAAAGAGTAGAAGTTTTCTAAAGTTATTTTTATTTACACTTCACATGAAATTGAGAAAATGTTAACTATCCGTATCAAAGAATTTATATTTCTCACTAGGAGAGAAGTGTTGGAGGGAAGGTGCTAAAAACCACTCCTTGGCTTTGGCCACGGATTATCAGAGAACACCTCTCTCTGATATATACAAAAGGGTTAAGTTCCAGTCTTCTGAGAGCTTAAAATTAAGTTTGAACTAACACACAAAAAAGACACATTTATACATCAGTTAGCAAATATCTGGAGAAGACGACTGTTTACCCTTCACTGCTTCTTCAGTTATGTGATCTCAGGGAATTTCCCATGTGTTTCCATTGTTAAAAACCACCTTGAGTTTAACCTTTGAAAAGTGTTAGAACAACATATATGGTCGGGTGTTAATATCCATAAAGTGCCACAATAAGAAAAACAGACAAGAGAGATAAATGCAAATGGCCATTAAGCCCATGAAGACTGTCCAGTGATATGAATCAAAACAAAACTACATCTACAAACATTAAGTACCCACTGATGTCCAGAATCCACCAACGGTGTACTCTAATCCACCGCTTGTGAGAACGTAAATTTTTTTTTCTGGAAGGCAGTTTGACAGTTTATATATACTTTGAGCCAGTAATTCTCACTTCTGTGAATGTATCCTAAAGAATAAAAAACAAAACACAGAGGAAAAACAACACGAGAAGGAACAATATTCATTACGGGGTTACTCACAACTAAAAAATTGTCAGAAGCTTCTATGTGCGACAGTAAGAGACGGATTAAATCACAATTTGACGTAGTACTAGAGAAATTTTTTCTCAAGTTGCTTTGAAACTTGCAGCGAGCTGAGCCAATCTGTTTTGCCAACACTTGCCCACGTGCTGGCAAACAAATATAAACACCGTGGCCGCGTGGTGGGCACTTGGTTTTGTGCTTAGGGCCCAGTGTGGTGCTGCTTTATTTACTGTGGGCAACTGGGGGGCGGGCGGTGGAGAGCGGGGACGGCAGAGGGGACTATGGCCTGCGAGCGCTCCCCTCGCGGCGGACACACCGGCCCCTAACAGACTCTCTGGGGGAAAACTGAGGCTCAGAGGTCGCCCCGCATCCAGTGACCTCGCCTCGAGAACTCGAGCGTCCATCTTCCGGCTGACTTCGGTGTCGGCCTAACCCATTTGCACACGGTCGCAAGGGTCCAGAGGCCGGAGGCACCATTCCCGATTCAGACCTCGACCCTGCAACCAGACTCCCCACAGCCACGCCCACTGAGCCCCAGGGCCCGGCACCAAAGGGATGCGGGACAGGATGTCGGTCTCCCTGGGCAGCGCCCAAGGGCCACGGCGGTCCCCCTCTCCCCGCGACCCGCAGGGATCCCGAGGGCTACCCCGTCGCAAGTCCCGCTCCTGACTCCGGGGAGCCGGAGGGGCGGCGAGGAAGTCGTGTCCAGGCCGGCGCTCGGCTCGGCCTAGTCCAGTTCGCACCCTTCGCTCCTCCCAGAGGGCTGCCTCTGCTCCCCGGCCCGGCCCTGTCCGGGCGGCGGCGGACCCAGCTCCCAGCCATCCAGCTCGCTCATAGGACCGGAGCACTGCGCCCGCCCAGGCCTGGATCCGCGCGGAGCGGGGGGCGGGGCGGGGGCGTGGGGGGCGGAGCCAGCAGGTTCGCGCCAAAATCGCGTAGTTGATCCCTCCCCCGCGGGCTGAGTCGCGCCCTCCTTTTTTTTCAAACCCCGGGCTGGGCGGGGATTGGTGGACTGGGCACTCACGTGGTTAACGGTCGCGGGAAGCCGCGGAGCCCGAACTTGCTGCTGGACCTGCGGAGACCCCAGCCTCGGCGCCCGGGCCCCCCCGCCTCTGCAGAAGAGTCCGCGCCGCCGCCGCCGCCGCCGCCCCCGCCGGCCGTCGCCCCGAGAGTCCCGGAGCCGCCGCGCAGGCCCGCCGCCGCGGCCACCAGGCGCGCCCAGTCGCACGTGGCGGACCCGCCCCCTGGGCCGGCCGTGCCCTGGACTCCGCGGGCCCAGGTTCTCCGGTCCTCCGCCCCGGCCCCGTGGGCGCGATGAGCTTCCTGAGCCGGCAGCAGCCGCCGCCGCCCCTCCGCGCCGGGGCCTCGTGCACCTTGCGCCAGAAGCTGATCTTCTCGCCCAGCAGCGACTGTGAGGAGGAGGAGGAGGAAGAGGAGGAGGAAGGCAGTGGCCACAGCACCGGGGAGGACTCGGCCTTTCAGGAGCCTGACTCGCCGCTACCGCCCGCGCGGAGCCCCACAGAGCCCGGGCCCGAGCGCCGCCGCTCACCCGGCCCGGCCCCCGGCAGCCCCGGAGAGCTGGAGGAGGACATGCTGCTGCGGGGCGCCTGCCCAGGCGCGGACGCGGCGGGCGGCGGGGCCGAGGGCGACTCGTGGGAGGAAGAGGGCTTCGGCTCCTCGTCGCCGGTCAAGTCGCCTGCAGCCGCTTACTTTCTGGGCAGCTCGTTCTCGCCTGTGCGCTGCGGCGGCCCCGGGGATGCGTCCCCGCGGGGCTGCGGAGCGCGCGGGGCTGGCGAGGGCCCCTGCTCGCCGCTGCCCGATCACCCGGGCACCCCGCCCCACAAGACCTTCCGCAAGCTGCGGCTCTTCGACACGCCGCACACCCCCAAGGTGAGAGGACGCAGCTGCTGGGGCGCCCCGAGCCCGCGCCGGCCTAGCCTTTTAAAAAGGCAGTGGCGCCGGGAGCCGAGCGCGGCGCTGCCCGGGTTCGGTTACATAACCGCCGGGCCGCACCCGCGCTCGCTCTTCTGCGCCGCAACAAAAAAGTTGGCAGCTCCTCTTTTGGGCCCTGCCCAGAAGTTGTCCGTTAAGATTATGTAACTGAACAATGGGCCTCGTCTGGAACTTCATCTTTCAAGGGGGCTGATCGGCGCAGTCCAGGTGGCTGACGATTTAACGCCCGCCGAGTCGGGGCCTCCCCAGGCGTGGCAACGGGAAGTGTGGCACCGATAACGTGGTTTGGAATGATGCTCGAGTGGTCCTGGCCCGACCACCTGACACTCCCGAGCGCCGAGCCATCAGGTGGCTTTTAAACGCAGTGTTCTGTCCTGTAATTTGGGCGGCGCACGCAGGAGTTCGGTTAAAAAAAAAAATTCATGCGCTTATCGTTTCGTATCAGGTGGCCTTATGGGGGAAAGTTTGAGATACGGAGGGAGACTGCTCTTCGACTTGGGAGAAAAGGCTGGCCTTCAAGCATTTACAGTCTTAAAAAGATTCGTAGATAACTAAGGGGTAGCGTTTAAGCCTCTTTCCGGACAGAATATTTATTGGGTAAGCGTTTGTTTACACCCTTGGGTTTGCAGTTCCCAAGTTTGGTCAGCCTAAGTGTCAGGATTAGGAACGTCCAACTGTTAAAAACCAGCATTGGTGTTGTTGCCTGGACTCTCAGGCTTTCATATACCGTTAATAAGGTATCTTAAAGAAGTAGCTGTTCAGCACCTGTTTGCTGAATGGCTAGTGAGTAAGCAGATGACCACTTCTAGAACTTTAGAAGTAACACAAGATTTTAAAACGGACACTTCCCGAAATTAAGACAGGTGCCGCATTTATAAGATTAGTGCAGGAAATGCACCTTTTTAAGTGAGTCAGTTTCAGTACCGTTACTAGTCATAAACCTCAGGAAGATGTGTGCTTTTGTGCTCTACTGTTTGCTAGCCGACATGCCCAGGGCAAGATCCCTCTGGAAGTGAGGGGAGGAGTCCTACGGAGGAGGCTTTCAAACCCTACTTGGATGGGGGAGGGGAGCTTTTATGGGGCTCCCTGACTGCTTTCCACTTTTAGATGGATTGAAAGGTTTTGTTAACTTTTATTCTCTAGAATGAACTTAATTTTAGTCTGCCTTTATATTCTTTTTAGGGTTAGAGACCTTATTTTACTTGGCCTTTTCAGAAAAGGTGGTTAGTATCCAGCTTCAGGCTCCTAAGTTAACCACTGTTTATTTTGCTTGAAAGATAACAAAGGCTTGTGTGTTGCTTTGACCTACACATTCAGCCTCGTGAAAGCCTTGTTGAAAGTTAGGTTGAGAAGGCCAGCTGTAGCACTTGGATCCTAAACATTTTTTTCCCCCTCCTAGAGTTTGCTCTCCAAAGCTCGAGGAATCGATTCCAGTTCTGTTAAACTCCGAGGTGGTTCTCTATTCATGGATACAGAAAAGTCAGGAAAAAGGGAATTTGACATACGACAGACTCCTCAAGTGAATATTAATCCTTTTACTCCAGATTCTGTGTTACTTCATTCCTCAGGACAGTGTCGTAGAAGAAAGAGAACATACTGGAATGAGTAAGTTATTTATTATTCAACAGTTTGGTTCCCCAACCACCCAAGATTGGTTTGGTATACTTACTAAAGTTTCGTTTCAACTGAATGACATGGAAGTTTATGCACTGAGAATTTTCTCCATTATTAGCAGTTCTCAGTAATCACCTGTGGAAAAGAGTGGTATGGGAAAGGAAGGAATAAAGAGCCTAGATAGTAGGAAATCTGCTGGTGTCAAAATGAGACAGGCAGAGAAGGTTGATTTCCAAAGGCTTTAATTTTTATATGTGTGGTGGTGTTGGTGTATCTAAGCAAGAACAACATTTCCATCAGTTGAGCTGTATCTTGTCATTACAAAATTAAATGCTTTCTTTTCTGTTTTCATTCATTAAATTTTCATTTTGTTATATACCTGTCAGACAGAGTTTTGGATCTGTAGTTGATGTATCTGTCAGATATGTTGATGGAAAAAATAATATTTTTCAGTTCCTGTGGTGAAGACATGGAAGCCAGTGATTATGAGTTTGAAGATGAAACAAGACCTGCTAAAGTAAATAGATTTTGATTTTGTTTTTGAAATTTGATTTTCTACGTCTTAACAAGCTACCACATATACATGTTAAATAAGCCACATATGCAAGCTACCATATATGCATGTTAAAACATAATTTTTAGGGAGGAGTCAAGATGGTGGAATAGGAGGATGCGGAATTTGTCACTCCTCACAAGTTCATCAAAAACACATCTACAAATGGAACAATTCCCACAGAGCACCTGCAAAACATAAGATATAATTTAAAAATTTCACACATAGTGCTATCACCATAGTGAAAAAGTCATTTTCATACCTTTGTATTATATATATATATATATATATATACACATATATATATATGGATACACTTTTTATTACAGAGAATTACAATTACTGAAAGCAATATGAAGTCACGGTATACAACAGAATTTCATGAGCTAGAGAAGATTGGCTCTGGAGAATTTGGTTCTGTGTTTAAATGTGTGAAGAGGCTGGATGGATGCATTTATGCCATAAAGCGATCAAAAAAGCCATTGGCTGGCTCTGTTGATGAGTATGTATTAAAGATTTTGTCTTCTTCTCTTTTGTTCAGTATGATGTTACAAATGTTAAGGTTTTAGGTGGTCAATCATTGAATTTAATTCTCTAACGTTTGAGAAGTTGTAATGATTTAATCAGATCCATTTCATTTTGTGCCATTAGTTCTTACTGGACTTGGAAGAATAATATAAGGGGTCTGATCTTGGAGCCTAACTTAAATTTCTTATTTCTAGTAGCATCCATGAATTCATAGTAAAGTGGAGTTTCATCTTTTCTGAATTCTAGGGCCAGCAAGCTTCCTTCTTTCTAACATTCTTTAATGGAAGTCTTTGGAAAAGTCTGGTACAGAGTTTTAACTCCCTCTCTTTCAAGCAAGTTGTCCTTCAGCATAATGATAGATCTAGAAGTCAAGATTCTTTTATGAACTTTCAGATAAATTAACTCAGTTCAGGCTTGAATAAAAATGATTTACCATTCTCTTAATCTCAAACTTCTAGGCAGAACGCTTTGAGAGAAGTATATGCTCATGCAGTGCTTGGACAACATTCTCATGTAGTTCGATATTTCTCTGCATGGGCAGAAGATGACCATATGCTTATACAGAATGAATATTGTAACGGTGAGTAATATAATGGTTCCCTTGTAAACTCATAAGCTCAAGAAAATGAACACCAAGGAGATACTTCTTTTTATCTAAAGTCTTGCTCTAATTCTATATATCTTTTATCTCTTGTAAATTCAAAGATCAGAAGCCTGATCTTTGAATTTCAACATGAATTTCAAGTGCAAGTAATTCTTACGTAGAAGTTAGTATTGAAAACCTTGTTCTTGCGTGCATATTATTTGTATGCCTGTTACTCAAATTAAACTGATTTTCTTGAGAGGACAGCAGCCTTGCCATATATATTTTGGTATCCCTAGCACTTAGCATAGTGTGTGTGGGGGATATAGTAGTTAATAATCCAGGCTCCCTGCATCTAGCCTTCCCTTTCCATTTCATTTTATGTGCTGCTAAAACTGATATTGGTTACTCATAAAATGACAGTGACTCTCCATTGATATAAATTTAGCCATTTGTTGAATCTTGCTCCCCCTTCCATCTATCCAACCTAGTTTACCACTAGAATCCACTGAGATGTTTCTGTAAAGTAAGAGTTATGCTCTTTTAGTTCCCTAGTTGTGCCTCCCTCCCTCCTTCCCCCGCTAAAACAAGCATTTATAGAGGTTTAACTTTGGACCTTTGTATAGCTTTGAATTTCATCAGGTCCTTCAGCAATCAACGTGTGTCCTTCCTTTTTTATTAAAGCTTTACCAGAGTCCCGGCCTCACTTCTGATTCTTACAGACAGCTGTTATTAAATACTTAAATCTTTATATATGATGGATTTTTATTTCTGTATATCTTCAGTGAATATTAGAGAATTTAGAATTTAATGAACAGTCGAGTAGCAAAGATTATTTTTGTTGATTCTCATTTTTTCTTAAGACCAGCCATTTCATAGCTTGTGAATAAATAAGTGTTATAGGTAGTAGATTCAGGTTTTCTGTATTTGAAAACAAAACAGCAGTAAAAGACTCATTTCTCATACCTGACTTCTCATTGAGTTGTCATTTTAATCTCCACCCTTGAAAGAATAAGTGCTCAGTGTACAGCATTGCTGCTATTTTGTTTCACACATCTGTTGAAATGTTTCTCTTCATACCATCAAAACATTTTTGAAGCTATCGCCCATGGCCTTGTGTTTCTTAACCTCCATTTTCTAGTAACTGCATTTAAGCATTTAATAATAGTACAACTTTACCATAATACCTTCTCCCCTCCATATTTGCTAGATGCCGTCTCCTTTTAGTTTCTATCTGCCTCTCACCTTGTTGGATGTGCCTGGCTCTCTTAAGTATTTCAGCCACAGTCCAGATACATGGTTGTGTCATTCAGATGATTTTGAGAAAACTCTTGGGCCTGGGAGTTGGGAGGGAATGAGCCATCTTGCTAACCCTCTCAGATTACAGAGACCTTGTCCTGTAATAAAGTTAGATTATAAAATAATCTTTTGAAATAGTTTATTATTTTGGAGCATTGTAAAACACTTAAGGAATATGGATCTTTAAAAAACAAATAGACCTCTAAAATAGGACTGCCTCTTAGTATGGTTGTTTATTTTGCTTAGATGAAAGACAGTGAGGCTATCTAGATACATTTGTGAGCTCTTCTTTTGTTTCCCTTTTCCACCATTCTCTCCACATAAACCCTTGAATGTCCTAATAGGCCTGGTCTTTAGATCCTTTTCTACAGTTTCACAGGGAAGGATTCTGTTATCATTCATTTGTTGTGTTGATTAACTGATATCCTTTATCTTAACTGAATTTCCTTATTGTCTCAAACATCGTTTGCATTTTGAGCCTCTTTTCTTGGTTTGGTGATAGACTGAATTTCTACTCTTGATAAACAGGTGTAGAAAAATGTTGATAGATAGGGGAGGAGAACCTGAAATATCAGATCAATGGTTTGCTTTTCTCACCTCTTGCCCTTTCAGCAACAAGATAGAAGAACTGGCCTAGCTGTAGTTGCTAGACCCACTAAAAAGCAGCCATGTTATTTCTTGGTAAACTTGATCTAGGACTCCAAGCTCACCTGTCTGACAGGCTTCTTGACCTGCTCCCTCCTAGATCCCTCTTCTTCCTGCAGTTCAAGATTTGTTCAAGTTAAGTTCAGAAAACATACTTAATCCTAAGCTCTCCAGGTGTGTGATTTATTTATTTATTTTAAACACATTTGACGTTTTGTTATTCGGTCTTGTTCAAATTATAGGACCTCCTTTTCTGAGTAGTATATCATTGACCTAGATTTTATTACCTTGGTTCTGATTTTATTATTCCCAACTAAGCTTTAAATGGAAGTGGTTTATTTATTTATTTATTTATTACAATAACTCCTCGTTTCCTCTGAGACAGAATATAAACAAAGGTTTTAAGTATGAACTTAAAGTTTTTTAAAGTATAAACAAATTAGCTAATTGGTTTGACTGATTCTATAAAAGTAGGTTATGTTCTTATTCATAGTAAGGGTAGTATAAATTAAAACGATACTAAGATACTGTTTTTTACTCACAAAATTTTTAGACTCTGTTGTTAAGTGTGTGGGAAAACAGGTATTCTCACACATTAAACATGGGAGTATGAATTGGTACAGCCTTCTCTAAGGGGCACTCTATGTGTGTGTGTTATTGCCCCAGATTTATCTTCCAAATCCCCAGATTTACATAAGCTTATACTAGCAGAATTTAAGTATTAGCCATTTTGAAATCAGAAACTGAGTGTACTGTTATTTTATGTGAGCTTTCAGAGGTAATCAGATCTTGGCACTGATGGTGTGAATACCAACTCTAAGCTCTTTTGCTAGATAAACAGAAATGGCCCTCTCAGCTACAGAAATTTATTCTATATGTAATAAAACACTGTTTCCCACACACACTATGCATGTGTATATTACATTGTACATACCCTTTGACCCAGCAGTTTGTTTGTAGGAGATACACTAAATATGTGTGAAATGACCAATGTACGAAGTTATTCCTGCGACCACAGTATGTAGTATTAAAGGCTTGGAAATTATTTCTAAATGTCCATCAATTAGGGGATTGGTTAGTGTATTACCATTCAATTATACAGTGGAATTCTGTAGACACAAGAAAGAAAGGGGTAGTTTTGTATATTGGTAGAGAATGATCTTCAAGATAATGAAAATATGTTTTCGCTTGTGTAAAAAGGAGTTGAAAAGAATACGTAAGAAACTGATAACATTGATTTACTCTGGGAAAGAGAACCAGGTGCATTGCTGAAGTATGTATTCATAAGACAGAGACTTTACATTGTACTTTGTACCCATGTGAGTGTATTACCTACTGAAAGAATAAATAAAATTTGGATTTCACAAACAGGTTGAAGAGAATAGGTCCTATATAAAATGTCACTTTCTTGGTTGTGTGTGATCATACAGTAAAGATGGAAGAAAAATAATATTTCAGGAAGAAGAAGATTCTAATTTTTCTTGTGTTTGTTAGGTGGAAGTTTAGCTGATGCCATAAGTGAAAACTACAGAAGCATGAGTTACTTTACAGAAGCAGAGTTGAAGGATCTCCTTTTGCAAGTTGGCCGGGGCTTGAGGTATATTCATTCAATGTCTTTGGTTCACATGGATATAAAACCTAGTAAGTATTATAGATCCTCTGACCTGTGTTCTTTAGGGTTATAGAGAATAAATGACTTCATTAAAATAATATGGGAACATAAACATCTTACTTTGTTTTTTCATTGTTAGTTTTAAAAGATTTTTGACCCACTTATTAGTATTGTTTTATTTCCCATCACCTCTTCCCTTGTTATCCCAAATTTGAAATAACAAACTCACTTTTGCTAAAAGTTAAAAATGTGCTGCATCTTATGGGAACCATGTAGTCTCGGAGTGGGACTTTGGGGAGACTAAAAGAACCTGTGTTTAAAGCCCGTCTCTTGTACTAGGCTATAGACCCATAATTTTAAATTAATGCTGGTGCCACTAACATGGTTATTAGAATAAAATGATAAATTTGAAAACATAGGTGCTACAAACCTGGAGGTATTTCTAGTCTGTAAAAGAAATAATAAAATTGTCACTGTATGACCCAGAAAACAAAATGATAGATGTATTGTGATTATAAATGTATTTAAAATGTTGCAGATAAATAAGCACTGGAGAGTTTAGGAACATAGTGGTTTTATTTTTTTTCTCTTTACCATTAGATCATTTTCAGCTAAAAATTGATTTTTATATATAAATGGCTCTAGTAGATCGACCATACTATGGCTCAGAACAACCTCATAGTATTCTTTCAAAGGCTTATGAGGTTTCAAACTGAAGATGCAGTGGTACGAATCAAGGTGTAGGCCTACATAATTTTATGTTAAACTGAAACAAAATTGTATTACAGAAGTAGTAATTAGTACATTGTAGAATATTTTAAAATATAGACAAGCTGGACAAAAAGAAAAATTAAATCCCCATTCTTCTATTAATCTTTGGAACTACAGTTATAATGTCAGTGCTACTAACAGGGTTATTAGAATAAACTGAGCTGTGAAGATGCTTTGAAAACTTATGTGCTGTACAAACATGGTGGTATTTCTAGCCTGTAAAATGCCATCAAAATGTTACTGTTTTATTCAGAAAACAAAATGGTACATGCGTTTAGATTGTCTTGCATTAAAAAAAGTATGCAGGGCTTTCCTGTTGGCGCAGTGGTTGAGAGTCCGCCTGCCGATGCAGGGGACACGGGTTCGTGCCCCGGTCCGGGAAGATCCCACATGCCGCAGAGCGGCTGGGCCCGTGAGCCATGGCCGCTGAGCCTGCGCGTCCGGAGCCTGTGCTCCGCAACGGGAGAGGCCACAACAGAGAGAGGCCCGCGTACTGCAAAAAAAAAAAAAAAAAAGTATGCAGGTGAATCCTACACTAACATTTTAGTGCAAATTCCTCTCATTTAATCAAAAATAACATCATAATGTACATACTGTTTTATAACTTTTTTTTTTTCTTGGCGGTACGCGGGCCTCTCACTGTTGTGGCCTCTCCCGTTGCGGAGCACAGGCTCCGGACGCGCAGGCTCAGCGGCCATGGCTCACGGGCCCAGCCGCTCCGCGGCGTGTGGGATCCTCCCGGACCGGGGCACGAATCCGTGTCCCCTGCATCGGCAGGCGGACTCTCAACCACTGCGCCAACAGGGAAGCCCCATAACTTTTTTTTTTAAGACAACTGTCTCTACCTTTCCATTTCAGTAAATTTTTATCTCATCTAGTAGCCAGATCATATTAAAATTTTTCCTAGTTGACCAAAGTCCTTAACAGTTGATTCGTCCAAACTCATTTCCATTTTAGGACCATGCATTACACCAGGTTAAATCCATTTTTCTTTTTTAGGTTTTACCCTTCCCCAACTTAAATAATAAAAATAATACAGACCTTGTCTTGCAAGATATCCTTTCTTCTGGGTTTGACTGGTTGCTTCCTAGCTTATTCCTTTCTCTATCCTATAAATTAGAAGTTATAACTAAAAGGTTGATGTATTTAAGTTAAACATTGTAGGCTAGGTGTTTTTAAGTTGAATTTAATGAGGTGGTGTTTTTTTTCTTTTTTAATCTATGGAAATATGTGTGATTCACGGGAATTTAAATCATTTTGCACAACTTAGTTATATGAATTATGTGAAGAATTTTTTTACATTAACTTGCTAAAATGTTTATTTTCCAAAAGGAAAAACTATATTTGAACTGATGGCAGTTAACGTGGATCAGTAAGGTTTGCCCATACTCACTCATAGCTTGTATTAAATGTCAGACAAACATAGTGGATTCTTATATTACAAGTACAAAAGTTGAAAATATTAGGGTTTGTGAAGTTTTAAATTTACAAATATCACCATAAAATAAGTTGTCCTAAATAAAGCAAAATTGGAAAGATGACTCTAGTGAATGTAACATTTATAACTTATATACTATATTGATAAAACTACTAACATAAAATCTGCCACTAAAACTTACGTTAATCATGAGCTTACCTGAATTAGAAAAAAAAAATGTGTACAGCAGAAATAATGAACCACAGAACCTCATTGAGATGTAGATGCTGTATGGTCAGCCAAACTCAATAGCTACATGACTTATTCTTTTCACACCAGCCTTGTAGCATTAGATTAAAATTTGTTCTTTGGCAGCATCACAAATTAGTATGTTAATTGCCTTTTGTATTATTTCTAAGTAATTAAAACTGCTGAAGATCAGTGTGTAGGTGACAAGGGTCTAATGCAATGGTTTCCAAGTGTTCAAGGACCAGTGCTAGGCCAGAAAATATATTCCTAGAAAATATAGTCCCAGTTCTTGTCCCCTGAGATTTTCATTCTCACTGAGTTTGGGGTAGAACACATAAGAATCTATATATTTAAAAGCTTTCTGGTTGATTCTGTTATATGACTTGTTTGTGAACTTTGGTTTAACTGTTAACTGTTAGTATGGCTAACCTAAATAACTGTTTGACAGGTAATATTTTCATATCTCGAACTTCAATCCCAAATGCTGCCTCTGAAGAAGGAGATGAAGATGACTGGGTATCCAACAAAGTTATGTTTAAAATAGGTAAGAAAGAAAAATAACCAGATTATTTCCTCAAAATAAAGAGGGAGAGGCTGGTTTGTTTTAATTCTTGACTATTTTTTCAATACTTCTAGGTGACCTTGGGCATGTAACAAGAATCTCTAGTCCACAAGTTGAAGAGGGTGATAGCCGTTTTCTTGCAAATGAAGTTTTGCAGGAGGTAGTTTTTCTCCTTTAAGCCATTTGCTTTGTAATACTTAACCAGTTGCTAGAAAACTATAAATGCAGATGTACTGAAATTTTATGCTAATAACTTGTAGAAAGGTAATACAAAATAGAAAGTGTAAACTGTTAACTGTGGACGTATTTAATCTAGCGAAAGTCAGTAAAGGCAAAGATTTATCATATTCAGCAGTGGTGGAGTTGCAGTAAAAGAGAAATTTCCATACACTACTGGTGGAACTTTAAAATGGCATTGCCTTTTTGGGGATCAAAGTGTTAGTATTGGGACTTCCCTGGCAGTCCAGTGGTTAAGACTTCCCCTTCCAATGCAGGGGGTGTGGGTTCGATCCATTGTCAAGGAGCTAAGATCCCACATGCCTCGTGGCAAAACGTAAAACAGCAGCAATATTGTAACAAATTCAGTAAAGACTTTAAAAATTGTCCACATCAAAAAAATCTTAAAAAAAAAATGTTAGTATCTTTCAACATTTTAAAATCATGTACGCTTTGACCCAAAATTTCCATTTCTAGGAGTCTCTCATTCAGAGATAGTCATATACAAGTAAATTGAGAATGATGTAAATATGTGTTTAGCAGTAAGGGAATGATTAAGTAAATTATGGCACATAGTTAATACTGCTATTTCAAAAAGAGTGTTGCAAAATATTTCTTGATAAGAGTTTTGAATGAAAATAGAACAAGTAGAACAAATGAAGTGTATGATTACATTGTTCTTTTTATATGTATATTTGTGTTTTATACGTATATGTGTATTTCTGACTTGTTGATATATGTATGTTTTGTATTTTCATATGAATGCCCCCAGGGGGATAGGAGTTTCTTCTGAGAGTTGAGCTGGGCTAGTGATAAAGAAGAGGCCTTTTAGAAATGCCTAAATACTTTTAGAAATGTATTTACTTTCCCACCCCAGAGTGTATATTATTTTATCATTAAAAAAATAATAATCTCCCCAAATTTAGCTTGTTCTCTGAATAGGTCCTAAACTTAAATGTGGCATTGAACATTTTAATTTCGTTTTATTTCTCACCCAAATCATCATTGAGGTGTAATCTTACTTTATTTTGGCCATTTTTATATTCCCTTAAGTTTCTTTTTTTTTTTTTTAATTTTACAGAACTATACTCATCTACCAAAGGCGGATATCTTTGCCCTTGCCCTCACAGTGGTATGTGCTGCTGGTGCTGAGCCTCTTCCCAGAAATGGAGACCAATGGCATGAAATCAGACAGGGTAGATTACCTCGGATTCCACAAGTGCTTTCCCAAGAATTTACAGAGTTGCTAAAAGTGAGCATTTTATATATGAGGCACTTTATTGACATGATTCAATATTTTATTTAATTGCATGCCTTTACATTAATTTTACTTCTCTTTTTAAGGTTATGATTCATCCAGATCCAGAGAGAAGACCTTCAGCAATGGCATTGGTAAAGCATTCAGTATTGCTGTCTGCTTCTAGGAAGAGTGCAGAACAATTACGAATAGAACTGAATGCTGAAAAGTTCAAAAATTCACTTTTGCAGAAGTAAGTGATGGGGTTTTTATTTGTTTTGTTTTTACTTTCTCATTTTTATTCTCAAATTTTAATGAGAGATGATTTAGGCTTTCCATCAGTGAGGAATATAGTGGCTTGGCATGTTATACGGTTAAAGATTGGGGATTTCTGCTTTACATTGGTATTTGACCTATAAATTTGTGTTGTTTCTAAAGTTTGAAATTATGGACTTAAAAATTTTTTAAACTTGCATATATTTGCAGTGGTGATAAGCCCCAAATTGTCACAAAAACTAAAATGAGCAGGTATCAGTTTTTTCCCTCCACACTCTCAACATAAACTAACATTTTCCTTGAAACGTTCTATTCTACTTATTTATATGAAGGGATGAAATAAATGTCGATTAGGTTAGTAGATGATTCTCATATTTGCTCTGAATGACCTTTGACATTTTTGAAAACTGGTTGGAATGATCATTCTAATTCATTTGCTTTATTGCTGCCGTTTTGATTCTAACCTAATAAAACTGACTTGAAATATTTAAAGGTTCCTTTGCCATTAGTTTGATAGCCATCATAGTTCATATAAAGAGGAAGTAGAATTTTCCTTTTGTCTGTATTATGTAAAGAGATCTTCACAATACGGTATTTTTTCTTTCCTCAGTTGCATGAGTAATGATAACATGCAAAGATCTCCCAACTGATAATGTAGTTTGTATTTGGCCTCTTAGGTTCCCTTCCTAGGATTAATACAGTAGGTGAAAAGTCTTGTTTCCTATTTTTACGTTCTTAGAGAACTCAAGAAAGCCCAGATGGCAAAAGCTGCGGCTGAGGAAAGAGCACTCTTCACTGACCGGATGGCCACAAGGTCCACCACCCAGAGTAATAGAACATCTCGACTTATTGGAAAGAAAATGAACCGCTCTGTCAGCCTTACCATATACTGAACTACTCATTTCCCACCCCCCAAAAAAAACTGTGACAAGAGGAAGCTAGGTTGAAATCACTGCTAGAATCCAGTTTGCAATTACTTTCTCAATCGGTGTCAGTAGTTTTACTGAAATATGTTTTAGGACTTTTATTTGTGAATTACAGTTGAAAGCTGTATTTTGACCAGTGCTATATCAGGCTTTTGTCTAGTTTTACCAGTCTGTCTTCTGTAGGATGTCAGTCACTGTTGGATGTTACACCAGCCTTTCCAGGGTTAACCACTGTGGTGGTGTGCTGCTTATAGTTAGCTGTTGCATTGTAATAAAAGGTATCTGTCTCTGTAGTGACTTGTAAAAAAGGACTCAAGGGCTTTATTACATACCTATTCTCCCTTTGAAAAGGGAAATGCTAAGAGACTCAGTACTCCTCAGCCTTCAATGTACCTGTGTGTCAATCTTATATTTCTTGTTTTTAAATTGTGAATTATACTTGTATATCCCACTGGGAGCACTTTGTAGGCATTGCATGCACCATGGAATGATGATTCTGTGGAAGTACTGCCTTGTGAATTTGCTGCTATTTTAGTTGTGTCTTTGCTGTAAAATTGTAGCATTAAACAATCATCGTTGTTAATAGGCTTTCTTTTTAAAACAATTATGTGAAATATATAGCTGCTCTTGATGAAAAGCAGCTATTTGCCTTTTTTTTTCTTTGAACTTTGAAGCTAGTGCATTGGAGAAATGCACCTCCCCCCCCTTTGGAATGCTGTATTAATGTAGTATAATTATTACTGGTTTTGTACTTTTTCCTGATAATGCCCTTCCCTGACTCTTTTTAAAAAATGTTTCCTCCCTTCACCCAAGTTTTGTACTTGATTATATTGTTAGTCTGTTTTTTAAATGTTTTGCCTGGTTTCTCTTCAATATTTGTGTATATAAACTAATCTTGGTGATACTGTACATAGCTATTTGAAATGCCAGAATGACTTCTGACTGTCCCAAGCTTATCACAAAATATGTTTTATGTGTGATTAGCCATTTGACTAATAATACTGGCTAACAGATGTTGCAAAAAAATAGAATCTGTCTATTGTTTGTTTTTCTATTTTGGTTTAAAACATGTTTGCACTAGTCTGTTTGACTTGTGTTTTATTAACATTGATTGGCATATTAAAAGTCACTCTGAGCTTACTTTAATTGTCTAAATCTTTGTGATGCCTGTTTTCTACTAGTTTATCTCCATTATCACTACATTTTAAAATGTAGAGTGTAATGTATATGAAATACTAAAAGCAGAGGGCACATTTTTGACAGAATATGAAACACTGATTATTTAATGATGAGCTTTAGTCTACATTAGTTACATTTTGAGATTTAACAAAAATTTACCCATTAACCCTCAATGTTTTTTGTCATAAATAATATCTTTACATCACATTGCATATTATGCATTTGATCTGCTAGAAATATATAATGTGGTTTAAGATAGCTTTAGATTATTAAGTGAATATAATGGATAGGACTCAACTTTTTAATTTGAACTGAGTCACAGAAGAGTTTTGAAGTGGAGAGGGTTTTAACTCACTAAACTGGCCTGGATTTTAGAATTGAGAATGCAAGTTTAAGTGATTAACAGTGCTAATTCTATGTGACATCTTTTTCTGACATAGATTAGAGCCAGAGAGTAAGCAGTGAAGGCCTTTTAGCAGGTAAAAATGAACATTGCAAGTTCCTTGGGCTTTTTGATCATGGGTACATCATTTCTTTTGATTAGGGTCTATTTCTTTCTGCTATAAACATTTCTAACAAGCTTGATTATTTTAGCTTTTAAGCCCACGGCATGTTAAAAAGTACAATTTAGAGGCACTAGAGGAGTTGGTGCAGATAAATTAGATATAAAAGCTGACAGGTATGGAAGACAGAAAAAGCTGCATAGGCTGGAGCAGGTAATACATTTCAGCCACTGAGGACAAAGCTATAAGAAATATAATAATTGGTGTTTGTGAGCATCACTAAGTCGTTAATGTGCATTTTTCTAGTGCACTAGCTTCAAAGAAAAAAATCAGGTGTTTTTCATCAAGATTTGCAGTAAGTTTTTCACATTGTTTACGAGTAGTAGATTGAGTAGGAAAAAAATCTGATTTTCAAAGAGGGAATTCTGAGGCTCTCTGAAAACTGATCATGAGAATTGGGCTCATATTCAATACAGTGTACTTAGGTTAAGTGCCTTTTATGTACTAACTGGTAGACCAAGAAATAGTGTTTGTCCACTAGGGACTTGGGATAAAATAGAGGAGATTCATGTAAACACAAAACGACAATAAAATGTGGTAAGTGCTATGTTGGAGGGATGGCTCAAAGGACAATTTATGTACCTACACCTTGGGAGGAAGCTGGTGGCAGGTTAGAGAATGGATCGTGGGAATTAGGTTTAGATTGGCTTCAAGGCCATTGTACTAAATCAGTGTAAAAGTAAGGAGGGCCTGAACTAGGAGGTCTATGCAAGGAAACAAGGGGATAGGATTTCATTAGATGGGCACACTGCACATTGAACAGGTTTTGTTTGTTTTTATAATGGAATAAGAACTTGTTAGCATAAGGTCAGAATTGGGAGAATCAGCTGCAAGTGCTAATATGGAAGCATTGAAGAATTTCCCAGAAAAATTAAAATGCAGAGGCCTGTTATTGTTTGAGACAGATATTTAACACTGATAAAATTACTTTTTTGGAAAGCTAACTTAAGTGAGGAAGAAAATTTTAAAATATTGATTATGCAGTTGAGTAGGAGGAATCCCATACTGCAGTTGACTACAAATTGAAACTGTTGCCTTACCTTTATCTTGCCAAGAATCCAAGGCAATCCCCTTTAATTAATGAATTAATGTCTTTTGAAGAGCCGATTCTTAAGCTTTGATTTTTTTACTCTGTTCCAGAGGGCAAGAAATGGTATTTTAAAAATTGGTAACAGCTGGGTTTGGGTAATGCTTTAGGCTGTCTCCTAATTCTTAAGCAGCAGCATCCTGACATTAGTTTTTCTTCCTCCCCAGTTCATATCCACAAAGCATCTCACTGACTTTAGCCAGCAGATCAAAGTTGTTGCGTCCTTCTGGTATTTTTATTTGTGAAATTATTTAAGGCCAGTTAAAGCAATCAACAAACAGGATGGATCAAAAGAAATTTTGGAAGTGTTTTGGATGCTGTGAAAATCATAATTGAAGCTTGGAACTAGGAATTTGGAGGAAACTGCCTCAGTATTTTGAAGGCATTGGTTTAACTGTAAAAAGCATCACTGAAACTGATTGACATTGCGGAGTGAGTGGATCTAGACATTTCTCCTGAAAACCTGGTTGTACTGTTAGACATTTCTCAAGCTCAGCAAAGTAGATTTTTATATAAATGCGAGAGTAAGACATCATTGAAACTGTCCCTCTCCCAACATTTAACTTTCAAAAACTTTGAGAGGCTTTCATCTGAACGTCATTGAACTTTTTTTTTCTTTGTGGCAGATGACCCTAATTTTCAATGCAGTTCAAAGGTCTCTGGAGTAAGGAAAAATATCTGTGTATGCTCTAGGAAGAGTTACCAGGAAAAGATGACATGTTCTGTCCAAACTTCGTTAAACTAAGAGCCTAAGAAACCTCAGCCAGTCCAGCCCATGAAGAAAAATGCCTCAAAGAAACATTTATATTATAATTCATATTGTTTAGTTTTATATGGTTAATAAATATTTTGAAGAGCATATTCTTTGTTTTGAGTTTTGACATTCTTGAGGTATGAAATGAGTTTCTAGGCCTGGAATTCCAGTTTATGGCTACCAATCCATTACACCAATGGGAAATGCAGGTTCAGTGTACAATGATTCCATTTAGGTTGATTATCTAGGAGAGGAGTTACCTTTCCACAGATTAGCATAGGGAGGCTCAGGTGAGTTCAGTAACTTAGGAACTCAATTTGGTAAGTAGGAGAACCGGAATTTCAACTCAGATCTCATAGCAAAGAATCATGCTTTTTCCAGACACGTGAAAGTTGAGGGCAACACTAATTAAAGGGCAGAGTGAGTCAGCAAAGGAGAACAGGAAGGAACAGTGTGAAAATTAGGAAAACTGGGAAGACTCTGGTATCGGCGAGACCAAGAGAGAAGTTTGAAGGAGAAACTGGTTAACTGTGACTGTATGCAGAAAAGATTAAGAAATGACTCAAAGCTCCATGAATGCATCTGAAGTTCACTAGATCTTCGGCAAGCAGTGTCAATGGAGGGGGAACAAAAGACAGGTTACAGTGAGTTGGGTGTAAATGGGAGATGGGCAAGTTGAGACAGCAAGTATAAATTATTTTTAAGAAAAATGGCTGAAAAAGCAGGGCAAGAGAGGAGAAGGCCATACAGCTGGAGAGGAATCTTTGGGTCTTGTGCTATCATTTATTGATCACCTATTATGTGCTAAATGTTTTCCGTACATAATGTCGTTAATCCTTATAAGAATTCTACACAAAAATCCCCATTATACACATGATATTTAGAGTGGTAAAACAAATTTCCCAGATGATATAGGTACAAAGATTCAGTTTTCAAACCTAAAGTGTTTGGCTGTACTACTAGCCCAATTCCTAGCAAGTCCTTTGAGCCTGGAGCAGAGGAAGAATGAGTGTGGATGAGACAAGTTTGGAAGTGTTTGGGGGAATGCAGGAAGTGGGGGAGGGGAATCCAGTCTGAGGCCTCTTATCGAGTCCCGTGAACTGAAAGTGCTGTGCACAGATGCACACACGTGCGAGGAATGCTGCCCTACCCCACTGCATTCTTTCCTTCTAAATGAGAGAAATACATAGAGTATATACTATATAACCATTTAAAGCAAAGTTTCAAGGAATTTTTATGACTTAGGGAAATGTTTGAGTTATAATGTTAAAGTGAAAAAAAAATCAGGAAGCAAAATTGTATAAGGGATTTTTTTTTTTAAAGCATTAAAAGAATGGAGGCCTAACAATGACTGTCATTTGAGCGGTGAGATTGTGGGGTATTTCCCACTCTTTTCTCCTTTATGAACCTTCTATATTTTAAACAATGAGCCTTTATTTTGTAATCAGAAAAAATACACTTTAAAAATGTTTGACGTTATTAGCATGTGCAGTTAGTACAAATTGGGCAAGTCAGCCAGCTTGCAGAGACTTGTCCAGTGATCACACCTGCAGGCCCTAAAATTTCTGGTAATGAGATTATTCCCTTGAATCCAGGGGCACCTATGTGACCTGGGCTGGGTCAAATGGAGTTTCTCCTGGAACCCTGAAGTATCTCCATTTGCTATTAATATGTTGGCAAAGATGGGAAAGCCAGACTTTCCACTGCTTGGAAAAAGCCTATTGCAGGAGGAGAGAATGAACCAGCACAGAACCAGAACTGAGAAATGAGGAGAGCAAGATCTGACAGTGTTATCAGTCCCTGAAGCCAATCTTAGTTTGGTTCCATTACTGTATTTATTCCCCTTTTTGTCCTAAGCTATACTGAGGTGAGTCTCTGTTGCTTGTAATTAAAAGAGCTTGAGTGGTGCAACATATTTCTCTAAACTGACAGCCATGAATTAAATATTCTAGGCATTGTATGACTGAGAAGTGTATGCCAAAGATTCTAGGGTTCCTGATAAATCCCTTTGTTAAGGCTCCTGCTGTGTCAAGACTCGTGTGTGATGGCAGCAGACTCCTCAGTATCCCACCCTGGCCTGCCTCATTTTTTCTGGTTACATGTGGTTAGAGCATCAATTTTCTAGTGGTTCTTTTGTGTGAAGCACCATGCACAGCAGTTCCAGAAAGAATTCTGCTGATAGACTTGACCTCTCCTGAACAGGATTAGAAAACACACAGTTTTATTAACAGCTAAAGAGACTTACCCAGCCTGGTGATTTAGACAATAATTAGACTGTGCAGTCTGTTTTCCTGTCTGTATACACTATTGCTATGAGGTCAAAGATGCTTTTTTTTTTTTTTTGGTTGTGCTGTGCGTCATGCGGGATCTTAGTTACCGACCAGGGATCCAACCCATGCCCCCTTCATTGGGAGCACAGAGCCTTAACCACCGGACCGCCAGGGAAGTCCCAAAGATGCTGTTTTTTTTTGTTGTTTTTTTTTTTGCGGTATGCGGGCCCCTCACTGCTGTGGCCCCTCCCGCTGCGGAGCACAGGCTCCGGACGCGCAGCCCCAGCGGCCATGGCTCACAGGCCCAGCCGCTCTGCGGCATGAGGGATCCTCCCGTACCGGGGCACGAACCCGTGTCCCCTGCATCGGCAGGCGGACTCTCAACCACTGTGCCACCAGGGAAGCCCAACAAAGATGCTGTTTTTGAATGAAGAACCGGGAGATAAAAACCAGCGAGGAGTCTTAAATTTGTATTTGACATATAAATTTGGGAAAGGATGGTATTTATGCCTCTTCATTCAGAGAGGTGGAGGGAATATTGAAGTTGGAGAAGGCAGAGGATCTAGTTCCCAAACAGATTCCTGGCTCCAGCTTTTTTTTTTTGGCCGCACAGCAAAGCTTGCGGGATCTTAGTTCCCCCACCAGGGACTGAACCCAGGCCATGGCAGTAAAAATGCCGAGTCCTAACCCCTGGACTGCCAGGAAATTCCCTCCTGGCTCCAACATTGAATGGACTGAAGTACAGAGTAGAATTGCACCCAGTTTTACTTTGTCGATTACATTCTTTGGTTCAGTTTTTCAATCAACATGTATTTTGAGGACCTGCACTGTGCTGGGGATTACTAACTAGTACTAGGCACTGAGCTACAAATACAAACAAGGTAATCCCCCACCCTCTCCATTGCACTCAGTTACATGGAGGTATTAGAAACGTCTAACTATATATACAGTAAAATAAGTGCATTTGTTTTAACTTTTAAAAAAATTATTTTATTTATTAATTTATTTTTGGCTGCATTGGGTCTTCATTGCTGCGTGTGGGCTTTCTCTAGTTGTGGCGAGCGGGGGCTCCTCTTCATTGCGGTGCGCGGGCTTCTCATTGTGGTGTCTTCTCTTGTTGCAGAGCACGTGCTCTAGGCTCACCGGCTTCAGTAGTTGTGGCACATGGGCTCAGTAGTTATGGCTTGCGGGCTCTAAAGTGCAGGCTCGGTAGTTGTGGCGCACGGGCTTAGTTGCTCCACGGCATGTGGGATCTTCCCGGGCCAGGGCTCAAACCCGTGTCCCCTGCATTGGCCGTCGGATTCTTAACCGCTGCACCACCAGGGAAGCCCAATAAGTGCTTTTTTAGGGCATGCATAGGCCACTGTGGGGACAAAATGATAAGCAATTAATCCAGTGGAGAGAGGGGTGAATGTTGCTGCTCCCAGGAGAGGTGACACTTCATCTAGGTCTGGAAAGATGAGTAAGAGTGTGCCAAGTGGATAAAGTATCAATAGAAGGGTTTCTTAGGTAGAGGGATTAGCATAAACAGGGCACAGAGGAATGGAGCTGTGTGGGGTGTTGGGATGGGGAGGATGTACTGTGCGTCAGAGGAGAGGAAGTGAGCTAGTGTTGCCCAATTGTACTGGGAACCCAGATTCACTTTGTGAGGTTCATGTTTTCCATTGCTGGGTTTCAATTCTGTGATAAACTGCTGAGAAATACGGATTTCTGTTTATTCTTGTTCAGAGAAGAGTTGAAAATAATGATGAATGAACAAATGAAAGAAAAATATATAATAGGTCCTAGGCCTTGTCAGTCAAGGAAAATGACTCTGGGAGGAAAAGGAGGGAAGAGCTTCGATCACCATTGCAACTTTGGCCTCTTCCAAGCCCCCTCTTCTGGCAAGAGCCCAGCGTCCGCTCCTACTGCAACACTGGTCCTGCCGTCTGCTCCGTTAGCAGGCCAGTTGCAGGCACTATTCCTCCTGTCGCCTGTACCATCCTACTGCCTCCAGTGTTCCCGGTACTGCCTCCCCTGTGCCCAGGCCCCTGTGCCTGAGCCTTGGGCATAGCCACCCCCATGCCCCTTCCTAGCCTCTGGTCCCTGAACGCTGAGCAGCCCCAGCAGAGACAGGAGTTCGGGCAGGTGGAGGTCAGGGCTGTGCTTTGGAGCTAAGCATCCCTTCGCCCTTGGCACGGGCCACGGCTTCTCTTCCTTTCTTATTCCTTGGCCGGTGCTGTTGAGCCCCCGGGGTGTTGCTGTTATGATCTTGGCTGGAGTGCTTGCCAACAAGGCTGGGGCAGAAGGTTCTATGTAAAGGCTGAAATTAAAGGGGGAGGATCTTAACGAATGTAGCTAGAAGGTGAATAAGAGCTAAATCTTAGAGAACTACAAGGATCTGTGTAGAAAACCAAATTCAACTGCAGGCCAGAGGCAGAAGGCTTGGATCCTGGCTTGGATCAGGCTGGCACAACCCCCATCTACTGCTTCACTGGTTGTCATTCGTGTGTCACACTGGCTCCACGAGCTCACCCACACTGGCTCGCACATCTGGAGGCTCTCGCACAGAGAATCCCTGGCTTCACCCAGGGAGAGAACCAGACCCACCTGGGGGAGTCTGCGACACGAGCGCTCCTCCCCTTCTCCCTTTCCTCCGCACTCCGTCTGGGAAGGAAATTCTTCCTCAACCACCAGGCTCCTTCTGTGAAACTGGAGCACATGGAGATTTACATCTGTTTGCATTTTCCCTTGGCAGGGAGGCGACTTCAAGGCTCTCCCTTTGGGCATAATAAAAAGAGAGAGCAACTCAGAGATAAGATGGTGTGAGGGAGGGAAATACAGAGGGCAGCTTGGGACAGATGAGAGGGGTTGATGCCTTAAAAGTACAGCAGAGGGAGAGCAGCTGACAGAGCAAGGAGAGAGGGCTCAGCCATGTTCCCATGTGCTTTAACCCTTGAACTTAGCATGGGCAATGTGTTAAGGCTATTTGACTGTGTTTTGGATAAAGATTGAAAAACACTTAGCAGTGATGTAGCAATCCTTGCTAGGGGTGAATGCCTGTATTCTAATTATAGTATTGTCATTGTAATGTTCTAATACTTCCTTCTGCCCTGAGAAGTGTTTTTATTAACATGGGGTGGGTGCCCAGTGAGTGGGTCCGTGCTTTGGGACTCTGTCTCCTTGGCATAACTGATTGATCCCGTGATCACCTGACTCAAGAGGGCTCTCAGATCTCCTCACAGCCCAGCCATCGGTGGTATTGTTACAAGACCAGACTTGGGTCTGCTTGCCCTCCGTGCAGCAAAGCCGATCTACTGACACCGAGTCGTGGTGAAGGAAAGTATGACGTTTATTGCAGGTGCTAAGCAAGGAGAAAGGGGCCGCTCATGATCAAACGTCCTAAACTCCTGGATGGCTTTTGGGGAAGGGTTTTCAAAGTCAGAGTGCGGGAGGGGGTTTCGGGGTGTGTGATCAGCTTGTGTACATCCTTCGGATTGGTTGGTAGCAAGGTAACAGGGTGGTACTTCAGGAGTCAACATCATCAACTTTCTGGGTCCAACCGGTCTGGGGGCAACGTGCTGGTGGTCAGCAGGCAGTCAACTTCCTCCACCTGGTGGGGTTTTTAGTATCTGCAGAACAACTTAAGAATGTGCGTCAGACCTATCTTTACCTCTGAAACAGAACTGGGGGTCCTTGTGACTGATTTATTGTTTAAGTTATGCCTACTCTCCTTCTTGACTGCCTTATCTTTGTTTCTGCATTCTTTACTTCCCCAAACATTAACTGCTGGGACCTGTTCTTTGTTCCACAAGGAGGGCTTAGGAGGTCACAGTGTACTTCCGTAGCCTCTTTTCCCCGATCAAAAATCAGCGGGGACACAGAGGGGCCTGTCACTGGGAAGGCCCCTACATGGGCCTGCATGGTTTCAGTATGGGGGTCAGTCCCCACCCTGAGCCAGGCCAGAGTCCCTTCTCAGAGCAGAGAGAGACTAAGCCAGTTCCTCTCTGCAGGGGCAGGTGGGATGTGAGAGGCCAGGGAGCTATTGGCACTCAGCCTCACTGAGGAGCCCTGTCTGTAGTGGGAAAAGTTGAAGCCAGCATGCAGAGAGAACACTAGATATTGAATCCTTGGTTCCAGTTATATCTGACCGACGCCCAAACTCAGGGTTTCCCTCCCATTCCTCTAGTTTGGTTGCTATTGAAACAATCATTTATCCTTCCAATAAGCCCCATGCCCCTGTTTTTCTTTCTCAAAGTAGTTAGTTAGTTTTCGGTTTCTTGCATCACGCACCAAGAGGTCTCTCTTTTTTTTTTTTTGCGGTACGCGGTCCTCTCACTGTTGTGGCCTCTCCCGCTGCAGAGCACAGGCTCCGGACGCGCAGGCTCAGCGGCCATGGCTCACGGGCCCAGCCACTCCGCGGCATGTGGGATCTTCCCGGACCGGGACACGAACCCGTGTCCCCTGCATCGGCAGGCAGACTCTCAACCACTGCGCCACCAGGGAAGCCCCCAAGAGGTTTCTCTTACACAGATGACGGACTGAGTAGGTTAAATTAATCCTATCCAAGCTTTCTTCTTTCTCAGACCTCCGATTACTCTGCATCCCTTGATCACAGTGATACCCAAGGGGAGCTGTGTCAGTAGGGACTGTTTTGCTCCCAGCCAGTTTTGAAAGCTCCATTACCAGATCTTGCCTCTGCCTTTCTAGGAAACTCTCAGTCCTAGAAAGTCCTGGGACCTGCCTCTGAGAGCCCACAGTTCAGTAGAGAATACAAGACCCAGAAACCTAGGCACTTTCCTGGAGGGTTCTCATAGGACATCTGTTTTTAGCTTTACATGTGACCCATCCTCTTCTCATAGAAAGCTGAATATCTGCAGTAAAGCAAAACTCATTTTTAACCATGCAGACAAATGCACTGTATCTGCTCACCTAGACCCTGCTCTGTATTGCATGACTCATGTCAACTGCCAACCCAAGAGGAGCAGCTGGCCAAGGCACCATATTTCCCTCTGAAATCATCTGTGGGAAAAGAATTTACAGTTGAGCAACTCAGGACTTTAAGAGGAAAATAAGATTGTAAGTGATTTTATATTCACCAACGTGCTGAATCAAAGGTAGGTTTGGGACATTTTAATGCATCTGAAATTGGTAATAATGAATACTATTCAAGTTTCCCTTTCTATCCAGGGGAGAGGCAGCATCTGCTGGTCTTAACTTAGATTCTGGCATTTCACACAGAGTATGATGTCTTAGTGAAGAGAAAGGGGAGTTCAAGTTACAGAATAGAAAGTTCAATTTTGGACATATTAAGGTTAAGGTCCCTGAGGGGCACACTGGTGGCAATATCCAATGGGTGATCAGCTATATATCCATGCCCAAGTTTTAGATTTGGGCATCATTAGCGTTTGAGTGATCATTGAGACCTGGGCCTGAGAGAGAGAATCTGAGAAGGATTTGTAAAATGAGAGGAGAAGTAAACCCAAAGAACAACAATATTTATGGGGTTGATGGAGGAAAAAGGGAACTAGTGACAAAGACGGAAAAAGAGCATCCAAGGAGACAGAAGAAAATGAGGAGTGACTGGTGTCTTGGTAGCCCCAGGAGAAGAGAATTTCAAGAATGAGGAAGTGGTCAACGTAGAGAAGGGGACTAATCAGATAAGGACTGAAGTGTCCCTCCAGTTTAGCAACATAGAAGTCTCATGACATCAGAGGGAGCAGCTCTGGAAGTGTGGTAGAGAATCCAGATGTCAGGGGGCTGGAAATGGACACCCTGGTCCCAGTCCAAAGGGGAAAGGAATTTCCCCCACCACTGCTAAAAAGTATGTGTTGACAAGAAGATGGAAGGATAAGGAGACAAAGGAGGTCGTGAGGTAAGGGAAGGAGAGCTACAAGTATGGCCATGTTTGGAGAATGGGGGTTTTGTCAGACAATGGAGCCCTTCAAGGTGATGACAAGGCTCAGAGTGTGGCCAAAGGATGAGTGGCCTAAGTGGCAAGAAGGGCAAAGTTCATTGGGGACACAGGAGTCAGAGACTTTAAGATGTAGAAGGTATTACCCACAGAGACACTAAGTTATCCAGACTGATGGCAATATTCCCCAGTGAATGTTGGGAGGTGGGAAGATAGCAGTGCCAATGAAGGGAGACTCAAAGCAGAGTGATGGTCCAAAAGAGGCCGTGAGAGGTTGAGATTTCTGTTACCTTACCTTACTTGAGAGTATCCTAAATGAGACAAACATTATCTTAGGCATCTCCTTGTCCCATCAGCCCCTCCATGCCACCTTCCAGGGCCAGGGTATGTCTTTAGGGCAGGGCATGGTGCAGATTCTGGCATTCTTACCCTTCAGGGGACTGATTCTGAAGATGGAGCCTGATGTAAACTACGAACTAGGGAGGGGGCCAGTCTTCTTTGTCAGAGAATATTTGGCCTCCAGCCTCTATCTTGGTGACCCAGACACCTATTTATACTTTGTAGAACCTTTTGCACTACCACACCTGTATTCTTTTTTTGGCTGTGGCTTTCGGCTTGGGATCTTAGTTCCCCGACCAGGGATTGAACCTGCGTCCTCGGCAGTGAAAGCTCAGAGTACTAACCACTGGACCACCAGGGAATTCCCACACCTGTATTCTTAATAATCTCCCTAAGCTAGTTTTCTGGGTTTTTGTTTATTTGTTTGTTTTGGTTTTCTGTTAATGAGAATGTTTCCTCCTGTCTCTGATCTTTACCACATTGTATTACCTGCTTTCCTTTCCCCTGTAATTTATGCAGTGAACATTTATCCATTGCTCACCATGTGGTGGCAGACACTGTTCTGGGCACTGTGGATACGTCAGTGAACAAAACAGAAAACCATCTCTGCCCTCAGAGGCTTACCTTCTAAGGAAATATAGATAATAAACAAAATACACAAGTGAAAGATTTTATATATATATATATACTTTTAGATAGTGATAAAGTAGAAAATCCAAAGCAGGGAGTTCTTCATGTGTTTGTTTCACTGAGAAAGTTGTTTTGGCTTTTGAGTAAAGATCTGCAGGCAGTGAGGCATGTACCACATTTGAGTATGGAGGGGAAAACATTCCTGGCTGAGGAAACAGGTCCTTCAGGTGGGCATGTGCCTGGTGTATTTGAGGAACAGCAAGGAGGCCAGTCTGACCAAGAGGAGTGATGGGAGGGGAGAGGCGTAGGAGAAAAGGTCAGAGAGGTGGTGGGGCCTTTAGGGAACAGTGAGCAGTTCAGCTTTTACAGATATGATAGATGGAGAGACATGGTAGGTTTTAAGTAGAGAACTGATGACCTGATTCAGCTTTGAAAGGAAAGAGAGGACTCAAGGATGACTCCAAGTTTGGAGCCTGAGCAATTGAAAGAATTGACTTGCTATTAACAGGTGAAGACTGTTAGAGAAACTACTTTGTCCATGGGGTGTGTGTGTGTGTGTGTGTGTGTGTGTGTGTGTGTGTGTGTTTGGGGGAGGAGGAAGGGAGAACAGGTGGTCAGTTTTGGACATTTACATTTGACATCCATTTGGAGAGGTCAGATGGACAGACAGATGTTTGAGTCTGAAGTTCAGGGCAGAGGTTCGGGTTAGGAATCTGTTTTGAGAATCATTAACATAGTGATGGTATTGAAAACCACGAAAGTGGATAAACTCACTCAAGACTTTTTTTGCTTTTACTTTGAAAACCCTTTCCCTAAACTGTGGCAGTACTTTATTTAATTCATATCTTTAGATACTTTATTTTGAAATGGACTGAGTGTACTGAAAATGAAGAAGTGGCATTTTATGTCTGGAGGAGGATGGGGTGAAGCAATGTTTTTGCAATGTCACCTTCCATTGAGGTTAAGGTTTTGTTAATTTAGTGAAGATAAAATGACACATATTTAACTATATCACTTCAGCTTAATGAACTTATCATTGTCTTAATATGTATATAAATCAATTTTTAAAATATTCAAAGTATTATTGTGACTCCATTATTTTTCTACTTTGCTAACATGTGTTATAATTTTAAAACACTTTTGCAACTTTAGTAGATGTTAAGTGCTATGTCAAGGTTTTTGTTAAAATTAAAGTATAATTGATTTATAATATTATATTAGTTCTAGGTGTAAAACATAATGATTCAATATTTTTCAAGGTTGTTTTAAGTTTAAAATGTTTGATTTTCAAGGACAATGAACGTTTCCCCATGCACTTGTATAGTAATTTTATTTCTCCTCATGAATTACATACTTAACTTCTTTGTGTATTTAGTTATTGATATCTTGGTTGTTTTTATATATTTAAACAAGCTTTTATACGTTTGAGGGGTTTTCTGCTTGTTGTCAATATTTTTATTTTAAAAATCCTGTTCAATTCTTGTATTTTCGAAAGTTAGTTTTCGTTTGCATTCTTCTATTGCTTTACAGCTTTGAGAATGCTGACATTTAGCCATAAATCGGTTTTATCCTATTTGATATAGTGTTTCTATGACTGTTCTTTAAAATATTTAGAATTTTAATCCACATGGAGTTTATTTTGAGGTATATTGTGGAACTTACATTTTTTTCTCCAAGTTTTCATTCATTTATCCGAGCATTCCTAAGTAATCCCGCCTTACACCCGTGTTTGGGAGTATTACTTTATTGTGTGTCCCATCAGGATTTTAGACACACGCATATGTTTGTTCAGTCTCATTCCTTTCGGTTGATCTCAGCTTCTATTTTTGGCTCTGGTTTCAGCCGCAGCCCAGCAGGAGAAAGGAACGTTTCGCCCCCTGCAGGCTGACATTACCGCGCAGGACATGAGCAGCCTGGGTCAGGGCGGCAGGGACGCTCGCCCACTGGTATCTGCCCTCCGAGCCCGCAGGCCGGGGGGATGTGTCGCTCTGTCTCTGCAGGGAGATTTGGGGCCCTTTTGACCGGCTTCCTTCTGTTCAGGTCTCTTGGGGTCTCTAGTATCCCTTAGAGCTGGGCCTGTATCCAGCTGTCGGGTGGGGACTGTCCCCTTCGGGCTCTCCCTTTAGCGTCTTTTTTTCCAATTCCGTGACCCCAGGGCCCATGGCCCGTGGCTCTGGCCGTCTGCGCGGAATTCCGCGGCACCCAGGCGCTGCGCCCGGATAGCTTCTGGGCGCTGACTTTCCAGCTCACTCAGAAGCTGCTCGCTGGGCCCGCGTATTTCCCCTCACTTCCCCGGCCGCCCCGATCCTTCTCGGCACATCACTGACTGTACCTACTCCTCACAAGGAGCTCACTGTTGAAGTGTTGTTGAAGCAGACACAGTTCAAGCATGAAAAATAAAATATTTATTTATTCAGCAGATGTACACATACCTACTGTGCGCCAGATACTATTGTCAGATGAGTCCCAGACTGAGCCAACCCGGGGCTTCTAGAACCAACCAAGTTTGGTTGCCAAAGTCGAAATCAGGTCTTGGAGCATCTCAGGGAATGAGTAGAGAGCCGGGAGGGGGATCGTCCTGGAGTCGTCAGTGATGGGGAAGGCGCTGGGCCACGCGCCCCTCTCCTCCTAGTCTCCCCTTCAATCCGCGAGCCGCCGGGCCAGGGAGAAGGGTGTCCAGGAACCGCACAGTCTCGGGCCTGGCGCCGCTCCGCCCGAGGCCGAGGCCTGTCGGGAGCCGGAGCCCGACAGCTGCCTCCACGCCGCAGCGCCCGGTGCTCCCCTCGGGCCGGAAGGCGGCGCACTCCCGCGTCGGGCCAGGCCTGCAGGCGCGCCCAGGAGGGGGAGCTCGCGGGCAGGACATTCCGCCGCTCGCCGCAGCAGTGACGGCCGCCTACGCCCGGGCCCCTCGGGGCTCTAACCAGGGGAGCTCACCCGGAGCGCCCTCGAGGGCTGCGCCACGCGCTCAGGCCCGCGCTGCTGACTCTTTTAGACACGCGCAGACAATCTACGTCCGGAAAACCCGCTGATGATTGGAGAGTAAAACTTAAATACAGGTGAGCCAACCAACGGCTGCAGCATTTCCGTGAAAAAACCCCGGAAAGCAGAGGTGCCCTCCAATGCCTGGGCCCTGGGACCGGGGAGAGGCGGCAGGACCCACTCTCTTGGAAGGGACACTTGGACGACAGCCTTGCTGCAGGGATAGGGGACCCCTGGGATAGAAGACCCCTTTTAACATGCTCCTGGACCTGCAGGGGAGTTTACTGTCTGCCTGGAGAACATACATACCATCAACAACAACAAAGTCTGTGAATTCAGTATTTCTTTTAAGTTAGTTGGTATTTATTCATCACAAACGTATCAAGAGACGAAAAACAGCGCTCACGTTGTACCCATTGTATGTAAAACGTATTTACTGAGACCCAGCAGCAGTTCTTAATCTGGGGGTACAGGGCCAAGTAAAATTGTCTAGGATTTAGGGAGTCCATGACAACCCTGAAATTGTTTCCAATTTGGCGGGTGATGTGCCTTTTTCTAGTAAGAAATTTTGTATCTTTTATGATGACCAATGTTCATAACCTTAGTTTGGTTAAAAAAAGCTTGTCTAAAGTTGACATTCAGTGGGTTTCTAGATTCAGAACCCTTGCCACTAACACAGAGGTCTTCCTGAGGGCCTGAGGCCCATGAATCTGGACCCCAGTGGAAGAGTTTGGTTCTCCAGTGAGGGTCATTAGAGCTTGGACTTGACTTTTTCTCCTTACAGAAGCTCCTCCCCACCTCCACCGCACCCCCAAAAAAACCCTCCAGGGGCACTGTTGGTTTCGTTTTAAAGCCAACTTGGGTTCAAGTAGATTTACTTCTGCATTTCTCTGCGCTTAAATAGAAATAACTCTCTGGTGGCTTTTTTCCCCGGGTTAGTCATGCAAATGCTCTATGCCTCACTTACCACTGGGTTTCAGCCTCTGGGGCAGCCCTCTGCGCAGGCGTGGCCCAGGACCCCTCTTCCGCTCGCTGGAGTCTCTGGGGGAACTTGGGTGCTGACTTCACTGGACTGGGATTTTCCTCAGCCAGTGTGCCCAGGGAGTTAAAACGTGTTCCTTTTAAGGGAAAAAGAATACAAGAATTTTTTTTTAATTGTGAAGGAAAAAAAAGATTACAAAACCACCAAAATCTCATTAATAGGCCTAACGCAATAATTTGTTTTAAACATCAGCTCTCCTGTGTACACGCATTTTGCATTGCTGTGATTATAGTAGCACAATAATTGTATATTGAGAGCTGTTCTATTTCACAATCTACTACTTTTCCTTAACATACCATAAACATTTTACTATCTTCATAATCAGTGTTTTTAATGGCTATATACTTTTCCACCCACAAGCATATTTCATCATCTCCCTTTGTTGTACACTTTCATGGGTTTCAGGTTATTGAGGGTGTGTGTGTGTGTGTGTGTGTGTGTGTGTGTTGTTATGCTATGAACTTGTGTTCAGAGAGTTCATGCTGAGGTCTTTTTTCTCCAGCCAATTTCTGGTGTCATGATGAACGCTTAAGCTCCAAAGAAGCCGGCCTTCCTTCCTTCCTTCCTTCATCCAGCAAATATTTAATGAATGTCTACTACATACCAGGCACTGGTCCAAGCACTGAGGATAGAGAAGTGAACAAAATAAAGTCTGTGCTACTATGGAGCTCAAATTCTAGTTAAGGGAGACATACAATAAACATATATATAAAATATTAAGTATTATATATTATATTGTCAGATAATCATAAGTGCAACAGAGAGAAATGAAGCCAGGTGAGGGAGATCAGGTGTACTCTATTTTTATAGAGTAGTCAGGGCAGATTTTTTTTGATAAGGTAACATTTGAGCAGAGATATGAAGGAGGTGAAAGAGCAGTCCTTTTGCAAATCTGGGGAAAGGGTTTTCTAGGCAGAAGAAACACAAATGCAAAGGCCCTGAGGCAGAGGAGTGTGCTTGGCATGTTGGAGGAGGCCAGTGTGATAGAAGTGGAGTGAGTGGGAAAGATGAAAGTGGATGTGAGCAGAAAGGTGGATTGTACCACACCCTATGATAGTGGAGCCATTAGACAGTTTTGAGCAGAGGAATGAGATGCTCTGATTTACCTCTTAAAAGAATCAATTTTTTTGTTGTGCAGAACAGACTGTCAGAGTTCAGAGGTTGTTAATGTAGGCAAGAGATGATACAGTGCTTTGGACTAGGGTGCATTGGTAAAGGTGGTACAGTTAGCCTGGGCGTGGATCCAGTAGGATTTGTTGATGGTTTGAATGTGAAATTTGAAAGGAACCGTCAGTGATGAGTTAAAGTTTTAGGAAGAATGGAATTGCCTTTTTTTTTTTTTTTTTTTGAGTTTTGCTGTTTGTTCATGTGTTTGTGTTTTGTAGAGGGAGACAGGGAATTAGGAACGTAGTTTTGGACATGTTAAATTTGAGATGTCTCTTAGAAAGCTAAACGATTAAGTCAAGTAGGTGGTGGAATCTAGGAGCCTGCAGCTTAGGGGAGAAGTCAGAGCAGATTTTGGAGATGTCAGTGAACTCATGATATTAAAGCATGAGAAGGCATGAGCTCTAGTTCAGACCTCTCTCCCCATTTATCCAGTTGACATCTACTTGACATCTCCACTTAAAAGTCTAAATGACAGCCCAAGGTCAACGTGCCCACACCCAAAATCTGATCTTACCCCCTAAACTGCTCTACCCACAGCCTCCCCTGCCTCAGTTGATGAGGTTGCCATTCTTCCATTGCTCAGACTAAAACCTGAGAGTCATACTTTACTTTTTCTCTCACCTCCCACATCCAATCTGTCAGGAAATCCTGTTGGCTCTGCCTTCAAACTATATCCAGAATTGAATCCAAACACTTCTCACCACCTGCACTGCCTCCATCCTGGTCAGACCTTCTCTTAGTTATTTGTTGCCTGGGTACTTACTGCCGTAGTAGCCTCCTACAATTTCCTCTGTTTCTACACACCCCTCCACCCCCCGCAGTCTATTCTTAACAAAGGAGCCAGAGGGATTCTTTCAAAACATGTAAGAGCAGGTCCCTCCTCTGCTCAGAACCCTCCAACAAAGTCCTTATAAGAACCCACGAGGCTCTGTGCGGTCTGACGCAGAGGAGTGCACCTCTGTCTCCTACTGTTCTCTTCATTCACTTTGCTCCAGCGACACTGGTCCCCTTGTTGTTTCTCAGACATTCCAGACACACTCCCACCTCAGTTCTCTCCACTTAGAACATTCTTCTCTCAGCTATCCTCCTATCCCATTCCCTCACCTTCTTAAGATTTTTCTTGGCTCACTTTCTCAGTGGGACTGTCCCTGGCAGCATCTTTCTGCCTGCACTCTGACCCTGCTTTCCCTGCTCTACCTTTTTCTTTTTTATCTAACTTTTTTTTTTTTTTTTGAGGTACGTGGGCCTCTCACTGTTGTGGCCTCTCCCATTGTGGAGCACAGGCTCCGGACGAGCAGGCTCAGCGGCCATGGCTCACGGGCCCAGCTGCTCCGCGGCATGTGGGATCTTCCCGGACCGGGGCACAAACCCGTGTCCCCTGCATCGGCAGGCGGACTCTCAACCACTGCGCCACCAGGGAAGCCCTTTATCTAACTTTTTAACCACATAACCTATGTATTCAAATACATAGATATTTGAATATAAGCTTTTGCAGAGCAGGAATCTTTTTGTCTTTAAAAAAAAAAGATTTATTATTTATTTATTTATTTATTTTATTTATTTATTTTTGGCTGTGTTGGGTGTTAGTTGCGGCATGCGGGATCTCCATTGAGGCGCGCGGGCTCTTCACTGCGGTGTGCGGGCTTCTCTCTAGTTGTAGTGTGTGGGTTTTCTCTTCTCTAGCTGTGACGCGTAGGCTCCAGGGCATGTGGGCTCTGTGGTTGTGGTGCACGCAGGCTCTCTAGTTGAGGTGCGCAGGCTCAGTAGTTGTGGTGTGTGGGCTTAGTTGCCCCGCGGCATGTGGGATCTTAATTCCCTGACCAAGGATGGAACCCAGGTCCCCTGCATTGGAAGGAGGGTTCTTTACCACTGGACCACCAGGGAAGTCCCTGTTTTGTCTTTTTAAATTACCCATGTGTCCCAAGTACCCAGAGCAGTGCCTGAAACATGGTGGATGCTCAATACATGTTTGTTGAATGAATGAATGGTTGAATGTAGAATATAATGAGATGAGTCTGAGGGTCTCCAAGGCAGATTGTGATGCTGAAGCTGAAATGTGGGAGTGATGGAAGCTGCCAAGAGCGAGTATAAGTATAATGCTGAGACTCCTGGGCTGGGTGAAGGGTACAGGTAAAAGATTATGAGGACCTGAACCAAGAGAGGGTGTGGAAAGATATTTTAAAAGTGACAGTCTTGGGACTTCCCCAGCGGTCCAGTGGTTAAGACTCCACCTTCCAATGCAGGGGGCACAGGTTCGATCCTTGGTTGGGGAACTAAGATCCCACATGCCTGCCTAGTGTGGCCAAAAAAAAAAAAAAAGTGACAATCTTAAAAAACTGGAACTTACAGACACCATGTAGTTATTTGTTCATTTATTCATTCACTCAGTCATTCATTCATCAAATGCGTTCTCTGCTCCTACAATACGGAAAATATGGCGAAAGTCAATGCTGTATCCAGTCAGAGCTTTCCTGAGTTAAAAGGTGAAGTGTCCAAGTGAATGAAAGAGCTAGTGTATTCCCTGAGTAGGGCATTTGTCTCAGTCTCATAGGGTTACCAACACTTACATGAGCTGCCAAGGTGGGAGAAGTGAAAGCAGAGTGAACTGAATTGGCTGGTGCTCCTGTGGCAAATCCACTTGCTCTTTGCTGCCCAGGACCTCTGGGCCTGCCTTGGGTTAAGGAGGCACAAATATGGGGCCAGAGCTCTAAAGCTTCCCAAACAGCCGTGTAGGCTGAGACCCTGCTTACTGCCCCCCACTCCTGCCCTCTGTGTACTGTCTAAGGTGGGTCAACTCCTGGGGCAGGATGTGTTGGCCAGTGGAGAGGGTTCTGGGAAGACCTACCAATTAGACCAATTTTGAGATTCATCTGGGTTAACCAGCGGGGTTTTCAAATATACAAGTCCCTGAAAGGACTGATATGGATGGGGATTAGGGTGAACAGAACTCTGGGAGGGGGACTTGGCTTGCAGGGGCTATGCACAAATAAATACACTGGGCCCTGGAGTCCAGAGGCAGCTGGAAACACAAAGGGTGCCACAGTTTCATCTTTTCCAATCCTGAGTATATCCGTGTGTGCATAACTTGCCACGTTGCTTTAGACCTTCAAGGCAAGCAGAGATCTGGATCCAGGGCAGCATGACACAGGAGTCCGGCCCCCTCACCTTTGACTCCTGTCCACATCCTCTCCCACTTGGGTCTGGCATCATAAAAATCATCGCATTTTGTAACTGCAGTTGCTTTACGGAAATGAGATTGGATGGGACAAAGAGGCTAACTTTTCACTTTTACACTTCGGTGTTACTTGAATTCTTAAAATGAGCAGGAGTTATTTTTGTTATTTAAAAAATTGGTGGTGGGTGGAGCCTGAGTCATAAAATCACTCAGTTTCAAGAAGGCCCTGCGTTTGCGTCCTCAGTATTTGGACTTAGACTTTCAGCAAGTTAGTCTTATTTTTTATTCTATTTTATTTTATATATATTCATGTACTTCATTTATATATTCATGTACTTTATTTATTTATTTTGGGCTGCCTTGAGCCTTTGTTGCTGAGCGTGGACTTTTCTCTAGTTGCGGCGAGGGGCGCTACTCTTTATTGCGGTGCACAGGCTTCTCATTGCAGTGGCTTCTCTTGTTGTGGAGCACGGGCTCTAGGCGCGTGGGCTTCAGTAGTTGTGGCACACGGGCTGAATAGTTGTGGCTCGCGGGCTCTAGAGCTCAGGCTCAGTAGTTGTGGCGCACGGGCTTAGTTGCTCTGCAACATGTGGGATCTTCCTGGACCAGGGATTGAACCCGTGTCCCCTGCATTGGCAGGCGGATTCTTAACCACTGTGCCACCAGGGAAGTCCCAGTCTTATTTTTAAAAAAGGAAGACATGGAATACAGACAAGACATGTAGATAAGCCAGCAAGTATCAGTATTACTGACATCTATCCCCTCACCTCTACCCTCGACGCTACTGCCTTGGTTTAGGCCTTACTGCCTTTCTCCAGGCCTGTCAACTCGACAAGGGCAGGGCCGTGGTTACTATTTGATCTCCAGATCATAGTACAGTTCCCAATACAGAGAGGCCAGTCCATTAATAAAATTAAAAGTGAATGGACTATGGTAACAATCTCCTCTTGGTCTCCCTGCCTCTAGTCTTAGTCTCCCTGCCTCTTGCTGCTAATTAAATTCAACAAAGATTCATTGATACACCTACTATGGGTACATATTTCCTGCTGTTGTCTTTAGCCAGCAGTCCTCAAACTTTTCAGCTGCTGTATTCCCCACAATCATTTTTAGAATTTGTATTAGAAGTTTAAATAATTTCAAAGGATGTAATTTCTGGTTGCACGTACTGAATTTTTTTTTTTTTTGGTAGCGCCACACGGCTTGTGGGATTTTAGTTCCCCCGCCAGGGATTGAACCCGGCCCTCAGCAGTGAGAGTATGGAGTCCTAACCATTGGACCACCAGGGAATTCCTGCATATATTGACACCTTAAAAAATGTATCAATAGGATCTAAATACCATGGCAGTTTGATGCCCACCATTATTCATTAAAAAAAAGAAAACAAGGTCTTCTTTAAAGTTGGAATTGTATCTTGCATCTTCTCCTTAGAATTTTCCATTGAAAGTGCAAAATCCATTGCACTTCTCCCCATGGAATTTTATCCTGATATAACATATTTTTATCCTTAGAAGTTTTTTATTGATTACTTTATCATTCTTTTCTGCAACAAAAAACCTATGAATTGAAATTAAAAAAAAAATATTTCCTGGGCTTCCCTGGTGGCGCAGTGGTTGAGAGTCCGCCTGCCAATGTGTGTCCTGGTCCGGGAGGATCCCACGTGCCGCGGAGTGGATGGGCCCGTGAGCCATGGCCGGTGAGCCTGCGCATCTGGAACCTGTGCTCCGCAACGGGAGAGGCCACAGCAGTGAGAGGCCCACGTACCCCCCCCCCACACACACACTATATATATACATATATATATATATATATATTTCCTATGATTATCAGATTATGGATGTTAAATTTCTTCTGGACTCAACTAGCATCATAATTATTAGTAGTACATAATTGGTCAGAACAATATAGATGTTTTAATTATGATAAATAATTATTAAACAATAAAAAATTTCAGTAAAAATGTTTTGCTCAATGAGATGATAGGCCTATGTTTTTATTTGGCCTATGTTTTATTTGGTGGTTAAATATTACATTGTTCACAAAAATAAGTAAATGAGAATGGAAGTTTTCTTTTTCTTTTATTTTATTGAAGTATCATTGATTTAAAAAATTGTGTTAATTTCTACTGTACAGCAAAGTGATTCAGTTATTTTATATATATATATATATATCCGTTTTCATATTCTTTTCCATTATGGTTTATCACAGGATATTGAATATAGTTCCCTGTGCTATACAGTAGGACCTTGTTGTTTATCCATTCTAAATGTAATAGTTTGCATCTACTAATCCCCAACTCCCAAACCATCCCTCCCCTCCCCTCCCTCCTTGGCAACCACAAGTCTGTTCTCTATGTCTGTGAGTCTGTTTCTGTTTCGTAGATAAGTTCATTTGTGTCATATTTTAGATTCCACATATAAGTGATATCATATGGTATTTGTCTTTCTCTTTCTGACTTACTTCACTTAGTATGATAATATCTAGGTCCATCCTTGTTGCTGCAAATGACACTGTTTCATTCTTTTTTATGGCTGAGTAGTATTCCATCGTATACATGTACCACATCTTCTTTATCCATTCATTTGTCGATGGACATTTAGGTAGCTTCCATGTCTTAGCTATTGTAAATAGTGCTGCTATGAACATAGGGGTGTGTGTATCTTTTCGAATTATAGTTTTCTCCAGATAAATGCCCAGGACTAGGATTGCTGGATTATATGGCAACTCTATCCCTAGTTTTTTGAGGAGTCTACATACTGTTTTCCATAGTGACTGTACCAATTTACATCCCCACCAGCAGTGTAGGAGAGTTCCCTTTTCTCTACACCCTCTCCGGCATTTGTTATTTGGAGACGTTTTAATGATGGTGGCCATTCTGACTGGTGAAGGTGGTATATCACTGTGGTTTTTTTTTTTTTTTTTTTGCAGTACGCGGGCCTCTCACTGCTGTGGCCTCTCCCGTCGTGGAGCACAGGCTCCGGACGCACAGGCTCAGCGGCCATGGCTCACGGGCCCAGCTGCTCCGCAGCATGTGGGATCCTCCTGGGCCGGGGCACGAACCTGTGTCCCCTGCATCGGCAGGCAGACTCTCAAGTACTGCGCCACCAGGGAAGCCCTGATTGTGGTTTTGATTTGCATTTCTCTAATAATTAGCGATGTTGAGTATCTTTTCATGTGCCTGTTGGCCATCTGTATGTCTTTTTTGGAAAATGTCTATTTAGGACTTCTGCCCATTTTTTGATTGGGTTATTTTTTTGTTATTGAGTTGTATGAGCTGTTTGTATATTTTGGAGATTAAGCCCTTGTTTGTCACATCATTTGCAAATATATTCTCCTATTCCATAGGTTGTCTTTTCATTTTGTTTATGGTTAACTTTGCTGTGCAAAAGCTTATAAGTTTGATTAGGTCCCATTTGTTTATTTTTGTTTTTATTCCTATTGCCTTGGGGGACTGACCTAAGAAAACATTGGTCCGATTTATGTCAGAGAAAGTTTTGCCTATGTTCTGAGAGTTTTATGGTGTCATGTCTTATATTTAAGTCTTTAAGCCATTTTGAGCTTATTTTTGTGTATGGTGTGAGGGTGTGTTATAATTTCATTGATGTATGTGACTGTCCAACTTTCCCAACACCACTTGCTGAAGAGACTGTCTTTTCTCCATTGTATATCCTTGCCTCCTTTGTTGAAGACTAATTGACCATAGGTGTGTGGGGTAAGGAGTTTTGATATTGTAGACTTTCTCAATTATTTGAGCCCCTTCTGAATTAAATGCCAAAAATCACATAGCAATCTTTTAACAAAAATTATTTTTAATAATCTATCGGTTGACACCTCAATTTTCAGTTTTGTTGAAAGCAAAAGAGTTGGAAACTACCTAACTTTCAAAAGGACTGTTACCCGGTTAGAATCACTCACTTTTCAATTTCTGGGAAGCATACCAGAAAGGCTTTACCAAGACTTAACAAATTAATATTACATATATATTTTATTCTTTCAGATGGAAATAATTCTTATTTAACCCAATACATTCAGAAAGAACTGGGAACATAAAAAATGAATTTTAATATGCCTTGCCCATTCAGCTCACCCTTAAACAACATGACTTTGTGTGGGTCCACTTATATGCAGGTTTTTTCAATAAATATATTGGAAAAATTTTTTGAGATCTGTGACAATTTGAAAAAATTCTCAGACAAACCACATGGCCTAGAAATATTGAAACATTTTTTTAAAAGTTAGGTATGTCATGAATGCATAAAATATATGTACATACTAGTCTATTTTACCATTTACTACCATAAAATTTATACAGATCTATTATAAAAAATTAAAATTTATCAAAACTTAGGTACACAAACACTTACAGATCATACATGGTGCCATTCGCAGGCCAAAGAAGTGTAAACAAACATAAAGATGCAGTATTAAATCATAGTTGCATAAAGTTGACTGTAGTACTAACTGTACCACTCTAATAATTTTGTAGCCACATCCTGTTGCTATTGCAGTAAGGTCAAGTGTTGTGAGTATCTGCTTAAAAGGCTTTGTGAAGCTAATCATCTCCACATGAGCAGCTACTAACTGCTCTCTCCAGTAAGAAACATATCACAGTAAAATGTGATCTCTCATGGTTCTCACGTATTTTCCATTGTGTTTAAGGCAATACTGTACACCTTGAGTAACATCATAGGACCCATACGAAGTTCTATCAGTGATGCCAGAAGTGCTCCCAAGAAGCAGAGAAAAGTCATGACATTACAAGAAAAAGTTGAATTGCTTGATACGTACCGTAAATCGAGGTCTGCAGCTGTGGTTGTCCACCATTTCAAGACAAAGGAATCCAGCGTACGGACCATTGCAAAAAAAGAAAAAGAAATTCTTGAAGCCCATCGCTGCAGCTACTCTAGCAGGAGTGAAAACCTTTCACTTTTTGCGAAATGCCTTTTTATCTCATATTGAAAATGCAGCTTTTATGTGGGGGCAGGATTGCTGTAAGAAAGGCATACCTGTAAACTCAAATGTGATTCAAGAAAAAGTGGTCATTACATGACAACTTAAAGCAAAAGGAAGATGAAGGATCCAAGGCTGGAGAATGTAATGCCAGCAAAGGATTGTTTGATCATTTTAGAAAGAGGTTTCGCTTAAAAAATGTCAAGACAACAGGAGAAGCAGCTTCTGCTGACCAGAGGCAGCAGACAGGTTTCCAGAAGCCATTAAGAAAATCATTGAAGAGAAAGGATATCCATGTGAACAGATTTTTAATGCAGCTGAAAGTGCCCTATTCTGAAAAAAAAAAAAAAAAGCCATAAAGGACATTTATTAGTAAGGAACAGAAGTGAGCAGCAGAATTTAAGGCAGGCAGGGGTAGGTTAACTCTACTGTTTTGCACAAATGCAGTGGGGTTTGTGACCAGGACTGCCCTTACCTACAGAGCTGCTAAACCCTGAGTCTTGAAGAGAAAAGATAAACACCAGCTGCCAGTCTTTTGTTTGTACGACAAGAAAGTCTGGATGAGAACCCTTTTTCTGGATTGGTTCCATGGGTACTCTGTCCCTGAAGTCAGGAAATACCTTGCCAGTAAGAGACTGCCTTTTATATTCTTTCGATATGGGACAATGCCCCTGGCCACCCAGAACCCTATGAGTTCAACACTGAAGGCGTCAGTGTGGTCTACTCGCCCCCAAACACAGCGTCTCTAATTCAGCCTCTGGATCAAGGGGTCATAAGGACCTTTAAGGCTCATTACACACGGTACTGTATGGAAAGGATTGTCAACTCTATGGAAGAGGACCCTGCTAGAGAAAACATCATGACAGTCTGGAAATGTTACACCATTGAAGATGCCATTATTGTTATAGAAAAAGCTGGGAAAGCCGTCAGTCCCCAAACAATAAATTCCTGCTGGAGAAAACTGTGTCCAGATGTTGCACATGACTTCATGGGATTTACTACAGAGCCCGTCAAGGAAATCATGAAGGACGTTGTGGATGTGGCAAAAAAGGTGGGAGAGTGAAGGGTTTCAGGATATGGATGGAATTCAAGAGCTAATAGATACCACACCGGAGGCGTTCACAGAAGATGGCTTGATGGAGGTGAGTGCTTCTGAACCAGTGTCATACGAGGAGGAAGAAGACACAGAAGGAGCAGTGCCAGGAAACAACCTGACGTTAGACAATCTGACAGAAGCGTTCTGATTAATTAAGACTGCTTTTGACTTCTTTTACAACATAGACCCTTCTGTGATACGGGCACTGAAACTAAAGCAAATGGTGGAAGAAGGATTGGTACCGCACATTTTTAGAGAAACGAAAAAGCAAATACGTCAGACAAATTATGTTGTGTTTCCATAAAGTTACACCGAGTATGCCTGCCTCTCCTGCCTCTGCCACCCCTGAGACAGCAAGACCAACCCCTCTTCTTTCTCCTCCACTCAGCCTGCTCAATGCGAAGATGACAAGGATGAAGACCTTTATGATGATCCACTTCCACCTAATGTACAGTAAATAATCATCATGTGGTACAGTTAATAAACTTATCTGTTGTACATGTTTGTGTCTTTGTATGAAAGTCTAATACCTGCACAGCAAGAACCGTATGAGATATTTTTGTGTCAGCATCAGCATCTCCTAAGTATTCGTCTTGTAGAACATCGTGTGCAAGACTGGTATTGAAGAGGATACCCTATCCTTACGTAGGCATAAGGTGAGTGATACTTAATATAAAATTAATAATGTGTTAGTTTTCTTACTGTTTTATAACTTTGCTTTCAAAGACTTACTTTACTGTACAATATGCCTCTCTGATAATTGGAGAAACCAGGTATCAGCCTATCATCACAGGTAAGTTGTTTTTAAAAAAATGTAACAGTGTTTCCAATACTATATTATGAATATGACTATAATACTATATGCTATAAAAATTTTATAACGATTCATTAGTGTATGGGCTAGGCTACCGTGAAGCAGTTGTATCAATTATACTAGGCTACCGTAAAGCAATCATATTGCTGCTTCTTCATTATCAATGCATGAATACCTGTAAATAAAAATCTCTTTTTATATTATCTTTTCATTTTTCATGTCTGTTATTAGTGATACTTATAACACCTACAGTGTTTTGTATCATATAAGACAATACTCATGAAGGTGCTGACAGATGATTCATCCTGTAAACAGAGGATGTAAGTTCATGGTATTGATAAATAAAGTAAAATACTGTAATTGTATTTTCTCTTCCTTATGATATCTTTTTTTTAAAATTAATTAATTTATTTGGCTGCATTGGGTCTTAGTTGCTGCACATAGGATCTTCATTGAGGCATGCGGGATCTTTTATTGCGGCATGCAGCCTCTTCGTTGCAGTGTGTGGGCTTCTCTCTAGTTGTGGCACTCAGGCTCCAGACTACTGGGCTCAGTAGTTGCAGTGCACTGGTTCTCTAGTTGTGGCGTGCGGGCTCTAGAGCGTGCGGGCTCAGTGGTTGCAGTGCACAGGCTTAGTTGCCCCGTGGCATGTGGGATCTTAGTTCCCCGACCAGGGATTGAACCTGCGTCCCCTGCATTGGAAGGTGGATTCTTAACCACTGGACCACCAGGGACGTCCCTTGTGATTTCTTAAATAACATTTTCTTTTCTCTAGCTTACTTTATTGTAAGAATACAGTATATAATACATAAAACATATAGAATATGTGTTAATCGACCATTTATATTATAGGTAAGGCTTCCGGCCAACAGTAGGCTATGAGTAGTTAAGTTTTGGGGGAGTCACAAGTATATAATGTGATTTTTGACTCTGTGGCTGTGGTGGGTGCTGGCACACCCAACCCTCACACTGTTCAACTATATAGTTTTTAAAAATAATATGTGTATATAGGGTCAACTATATAATTTTTTAAAAATAAAATGTGTTATTTTTTCTTATTATGGGCTTTACCTATAATTTGTTAAAAGCTTGGAGCTGCAGATTTGGTGCATTCAATTTAAGGGAAATGTCTGTCATATAAAAATATTGGCAACCCCAGATATTATCAAATTAATCATCCCATTAGTCTTCATTTCTCAATTTCAATAAACATGTGTTTCCCTATGGCACACATATCTCATCTGAATTCTAGCTCCAAACGAACGGCTAGATAAGGCGGAGATCCTTGTCCTGAGCGTGCTTCCCTCTACTCCTCCCTACTCTTACGGATTCACCTGAGATCTTACCACCAGAATCTTCACCACTTGTGAAATCTCTACCTTCCAGTTCTCCAGCTCACTTGTTCTAGTCACTTGATGCTGTGGTGGGCAGAACAGAGGTCCCCCAAAGATGTTCACATTTTAAACCCAGGAACCTGTGAATATACTGCCTTACATGGCAAAATGGACTTTGCAGATGTAAAAAAGCTACAAAGTTTAAGATAGCTAGGTTATCCTGGATTGTCTAGGTGGGCCCAGCCTAATCACATGAAGCCTTAGAAGCAGAGAACTTTCTCTGGCTGGAATCAGAGAAATGCAACAAAGAAGTAAAGCAGAAGAGATGTGGCAAAAGGGGCAGAGTCAGAGATATCTGAAGTGTGAGGAGGACTCCATGTGCTGTTGCTGGTTGGAGGATAGAAGAGACAACATAACAAGGAATGCAGGAGCTTCAAGAAGTTATAGAGGACTTCCCTGGTGGTCCAGTGGCTAAGACTCTGTGCCCCCAATGAAGGGGGCTCAGGTTTGATCCCTGGTCAGGGAACTAGATCCCTCATGCTGCAACTAAGAGTTCGCATGCCACAAATAAAGGTCCCGCATGCCACAACTAAAAAAAAAGATCCCTCATGCTGCAACTAAAAAAACAAAGATCCTGCATGCTGCAACAACGATCCTGCGTGCTGTAACTAAGACCTGGTGCAGCCAAATCAATAAATATTTTTTAAAAATAAAGAGCTGATGCTAGAAATTAAAAAGAAAAAAAGAAGTTATAGAGACTCCTGGCTGACAGCCAGAAGGGAAATGGGGACTTGAGCCCTACAACCACAAGGAACTGAGTTCTTTTTTTTTTAAAGTGAAGTATAATTGACTTACAATATAATTGACTTACATTACTATATCAGCTTCAGGTGTACAACATAGTGATTCGATATTTTTATACATTACAAAATGATCACCAAGATAAGTCTAGTTACCATCTGTCAGTATACAAAGTTATTAAAATATTATTGACTATATTCATGCTGAGCATTACATCCCAATGACTTATTTATCTTATAACTGGAAATCTGTGCCTCTTAATCTTCCTCACCTATTTCACACATCTACCCCTCCCCCACCCCACCACTGGCAACCACCAATTTCTTCTCTTGTATCTATGAGTCTGATTCATGTTTATTCCTTTGTTTCATTGTTTGGATACCACATATAACTGAAATCATATGGTATATGTCTTTCTCTGTCCGAGATTTCACTTAGCATAATACCCTCTATGTCCATCCATGCTGTCCCAAATGGGAAGGTTTAATTCTTTTTTATGTTTTATTAAAAAAATTATTTATTTATTTTTGTCTGCGTTGGGTCTTCGTCGCTGCCCATGGGCTTTCTCTAGTTGCATTTAGCGGGGGCTACTCTTCGTTGCGGTGCGCGGGCTTTTCTTGTTGTGGAGCACAAGTTCTAGGCACGCGGGCTTCAGTAGTTGTGGTATGCGGGCTCAGTAGTTGTGGCGCATGGGCTTAGTTGCTCCACGGCATGTGGGATCTTTGCGGACCAGGGATTGAACCCGTGTCCCCTGCATTGGCAGGTGGATTCTTAACCACTACTCCACCAGGGAAGTCCCTCATTCTTTTTTATGGTTGGGTGTATATATATATATTTTACATCTTATCTATCCACTTATCTATCAATTGGCACTTAAGTTGCTTCCATTATGTTGGCTATTGCAAATAATGCTGCAGTGAACATAGGGGTGCATATGTCTTTTCAAATTAGTGTTTTTGGTTTCTTTGAAAAAATACCCAGAAATGGAATTGCTGGATTGTATGGTAGTTCTATTTTTAATTTTTTGAGGTAATGTCATACTGTTTTTCATAGGGCTGCACCAATTTATATTCCTACCAACAGTGTACAAGTGTTCCCTTTCCTCAATATCCTCAACAGCACTTATTATTTGTTGTCTTTTTTTTTTTTTTTGCTATACGCGGGCCTCTCACTGTTGTGGTCTCTCCTGTCGCAGAGCAACAGGCTCCGGACGCGCAGCCTCAGCGGCCATGGCTCACGGGCGCAGCCGCTCCGCGGCATGTGGAATCCTCCCGGACCGGGGCATGAACCCATGTCCCCTGCATCGGCAGGCGGACTCTCAACCACTGCGCCACCAGGGAAGCCCTATTTGTTGTCTTTTTGACAATAGCCATTCTGACAGGTGTGAAGTAATATCTCATGGTTTTGGTTTTGATTTCCCTGATGATTAGAGATGTTTAGCATCTTTACATGTGTCTGTTGCCCATCTGTATGTCTTCTCTGGGGAAATGTTCAGGCCCTCTGCCTATTTTTTTAAAAAATTAAATTAAATTAATTAATTAATTAATTTTTTTCTGCGTTGGGTCTTCGTTGCTGTGCACGGGCTTTCTCTAGTTGCGGCGAGCGGGGGCTACTCTTTGTTGCGGTGCACAGGCTTCTCATTGCAGTGGCTTCTCTTGTTGCAGAGCACGGGCTCTAGGCATGTGGGCTTCAGTAATTGTGGCACATGGGCTCAGTAGTTGTGGCTCATGGGCTCTAGAGCACAGTCTCAGTAGTTGTGGCTCACGGTCATAGTTGCTCCACGGCATGTGGGATCTTCTCGGACCAGGGCTTAAACCCGTGTCCCCTGCATTGGCAGGCATATTGTTAACCACTGCACCACCAGGGAAGTCCCTCTGCCCATTAAAAAAATTTTTTTTTAATATATTGAGCTGCAGGAGTTCTTTGTATATTTTGGATATTAACCCCTTATAGGATATATCATTTGCAAATATCTTTTCCCATTCAAGAGTCTGTCTTTTTATTTTTAAAATTTATTTATTTTTTGGCTGTGCCACGTGGTTTTTGGGATCTTAGTTCTCTGAACAGGGATTGAACCCAGGCCCACAGCTGTGAAAGCACGGAGTCCTAACCACTGGACTGCCAGGGAATTCTCTCTGTCTTTTCATTTTGTTGGTAGTTTCTGTCACTGTGCACAAGCTTTTTAGTTTGATGTAGTCTCATTTGTTTATTTTTGCTCTTGTTTCCCTTGCCAGAGGAGATATATCCAAAAAAATATTGCTATGGTTTATATCAAACAATGTATTCGCTATGTTTTATTCTCAGAGTTTTATAAAAGTTCCAGTTCTTACATTTAAGTCTTTAGTTCATTTTGAATTTATATTTGTGCATGGTATGAGAGAATAGTCCAGTTTGATACTTTTCTTTTCTTTTTTAACATTTATTTATTTACTTTTGTCTGTGCTGGGTATTAGTTGCAGCATGCATGTGGGATATAGTTCCCCAACCAGGGATCAAACCTGGGCCCCCTGCATTGGGAGTGCTGAGTCTTGCCCACTGGACCACCAGGGAAGTCCCTAGTTTGATACTTTTGCATGTAGCTTTCCAGTTTTCCCAGCACCACTTATTGAAGAGACTGTCTTTCCCACATTGTATATTCTTGCCTCCTTTGTTGTAGATTAATTGCCCATATAAGTGTGGGTTTATCTCTGCGCTGTCTATTCTGTTCCATTGATCTATGTGTCTGTTTTTGTGCCAGTACCATACTGCTTTGATGACTGTAGCTTTGCAGTATAGTTTGAAACCAGGGAGAGTGATACCTCCAGCTTTGTTCTTCTTTCTCAAGATTGTTTTGGCTCTTTGGGGTCTTTTGTGTTTCCATGCAAATTTTGGAATTATTTGTTCTAGTTCTGTGAAAAATGCCATTGATATTTTGATAGGGATTGCATTAAATCTGTAGATTGCCTTAGGGAGTATGGTCATTTTAATAATATTAATTCTTCCAATCCAGGAGCATGGTATATCTTTCTATTTGTTTGTGTCATCTTTGATTTCTTTCATCAATGTCTTATAGTTTTCCAAGTATAGATCTTTCACCTCCATGGTTAGATTTATTTCTAGGTATTTTATTCTTTTTGATGCAATTGTAAATGAGATTATTTTATTAATTTCTCTTTCTTGTATTTTGTTGTTAGTGTAAAGAAATGTAACAGATTTCTGTATATTAATTTTGTATCCTATTTTACTGAATTCACTTATTAGTTCTAATAGTTTTTTGGTGGTGTCTAGCATTTTCTATATATAGTATTATGTCATCTGCAAATGGTGACAGTTTCCTTATTGATTTTCTGTCTAGATAATCTGTCCATTGATGTAAGTGGGGTGTTTGTCTCCTACTATTATTGTGTTAGTGTCAAAATTTCCCTTTATTCTTGTTGATATTTGCTCTATGTATATGTGGCTCCTATGTTGGGCACATATATATTTACAATGGTTATGTCTTCTTCCTGGATCTATCCCTTTATCATAATGTAATGTCCTTCTTTGTCTCTTGTTACAGTCTTTGTTTTTTTTTCCCCAATATTTATTTATTTATTTGGTTGCGCCGGGTCTTAGTTGTGGCACGTGGGCTCCTACAGATGCAGCAGGCAGGCTCCTTAGTTGCGACTTGAGAGCTGCTTAGTTGCGGCTCACCAGCTCCTTAGTTGTGGCACCAGTCTTTGTTTTAAAGTCTATTTTGTCTGATAGAAGTATTGCTACCCTAGTTTTTTTTTAAATAAATTTATTTATTTTATTTATATATTTTTGGCTGTGTTGGGTCTGTGTTGCTGCGTGTGGGGTTTCTCTAGTTGCAGTGAGTGGGGGCTACTCTTCGTTGCAGTGCATGGGCTTCTCATTGTAGTGGCTTCTCTTGTTGCAGAACATGGGCTCTAGGCATGTGGGCTTCAGTAGTTGTGGCACGCAGGCTCAGTAGTTGTGGTGCGCGGGCTTAGTTGCTCTGTGGCATGTGGGATCTTCCCAGACCAGGGCTTGAACCCGTGTCCCCTGCATTGGCAGGCAGATTCTCAACCACTGCACCACCAGGGAAGCCCCAACCCTAGCTTTTGTTTGTTTTTTTGTTTGCATTTTCATGGAATACCTTTAAGCAATCATCTCACTTTCTGTCTGTGTCTTTTTTTTTTGCGGTACGCGGGCCTCTCACTGTTGTGGCCTCTCCCGTTGTGGAGCACAGGCTCCGGACGCACAGGCTCAGCGACCATGGCTCTCGGGCCCAGCCGCTCCACAGCATGTGGGATCTTCCCGGTCTGGGGCACGAACCCATGTCCCCTGCATCGGCAGGCGGACTCTCAACCACTGCGCCACCAGGGAAGCCCTGTCTGTGTCTTTAGATCCAAAGTGAGTTTCTTGTAGGCAGTATGTTTATGGGTCTTGTGTTTTTATCCAATTAGCCACTCTATATCTTTTGATTGGAGCATATAGTCTGTTTACATTTAAAGTAATTATTGATAGGTATGTACTTATTGACATTTTGTTAATTGTTTTCTAATTGTTTTTGTAGTTCTTTTTTTTTTTTTTTCCTTTCTTCTTGCTTTGCTTTCTTCCCTTCTGATTTGATGACTATCTTTAGTGTTATGTTTGGATTCCGGTCTCCTTTTTGTGTGTGTATCTATTATAAGTTTTTGGTTTGTGGTTACCATGAGGTTCATATATAACAACCTATAAATATAGGTGATTATTTTAAGTTGTTAATCTAAGTTTGAACACATTCTAACAACCCTACATTTTTACACCCCCCCCATGTTTAATGTTTTTGACATCATATTTTACATCATTTTGGTTTTTGTATCCTTTAATTACTTATTGTGGATATAGGTGATTTTACTACTTTTGTCTTCTAACCTTCCTACTAGCCTTGTAAATAGTTGACCTACTACCTTTACTGTATAATTACCATTACCAATGAGATTTTTCCTTTTGTAATTTTCATAATTCTTGTTGTGATCTATTCTTTTCTGCTTAGAGAAGTCCCTTTTATATTTCTTGTAAAGCCAGTTTAGTGCTGTTTAACTCTTTTAGCTTTTGCTTTTCTGTAAAATTCTTTATCTCTCATGAAAATCTGAATGATGGCCTTGCCAGGTAGTGTATTCTTCGCTGTAGTTTTTATCCTTCATCACTTTGAATAAGTCAGGTAGCTCCCTTCTGACCTGCAAAGTTTCTACTGAAAAGTCAGCTGATAGCTTTATGGGAGTTCCTCTGTATTTAACTAGTTGCTTTTCTCTTGCTGCTTTTAAGATTCTTTCTTCATCTTTAATTTTTGCCATTTTAATTGTAATGTGTCTTGGTGTGAACCTGTTTGGGTTCATCTTGTTTGGGACTCTCTGCGCTTCCTGGACCTGTTTTCTTCCCTAGGTTAGGAAAAATTTCAACTATTATTTCTTCAAATAAGTTCTCTGCCCTCTGTCTCTCTTTCTTCTCCTTTTGGGACCCCTAAATGCAAATGTTGGTACACTTGATGTTGTCTCAGAGGTCTTTTTTTTTTTTTAAAGATTTTTTGATGTGGACCATTTTTTAAAGTCTTTATTTAATTGGTTACAATATTGCTTCTGTTTTATGTTTTGGTTTTTTGGCCCCAAGTCATGTGGGATCTTAGCTCCCTGACCAGGGATCGAACCTGCACCTGCTGCATTGGAAGGCAAAGTCTTAACCACTGGACCACCAGGGAAGTCCCCTCAGAGGTCTCTTAAACTATCCTCATTTTAAAAAAAATTATTTATTTATTTATTTTTGGCTGCGTTGTGTCCTCTTCGCTGCGTGCGGCCTTTCTGTAGTTGTGGCGAGTGGGGGCTACTCTTCATTGTGGTGCATGGGCTTCTCATTGCAGTGGCTTCTTTTGTTGAGGAGCACAGGCTCCTCATTGCAGTGGCTTCTCTTGTTGAGGAGCATGGGCTCTAGGCATGCAAGCTTCAGTAGTTGTGGCATGCATGCTCAGTAGTTGTGGCACGCAGTCCCAGTTGCTCTGCGGCATGTGGGATCTTTCCAGACCAGGGCTCGAACCCGTGTCCCCTGCATTGGCAGGCAGATTCTTAACCACTGCGCCACCAGGGAAGCCCTATCCTCATCTTTAAAAATTCTTTTTTGGGGACTTCCCTTGTGGTGCAGTGGTTAAGAATCCACCTGTGGGGCTGGTGCCGGCCTGCTGATTGGGGAGCCAGGACCTGGTGGGGCAGGCTGTGTGGCCCGGGGGTCCCAGGACTGGTGCTGGTGAGTGGGTAAGTTCACAGGCTAATAAGCTAGAGGCAGTACTCCAAAAGTCACTTGCCAGAACCAGTGTCCTCATGGTAGAAAAAGCTCCCAAAATTGGTTGTGGCCAGCATCTGTGCCCCAGGGAGTCCCAGTTGCCTCCTGCCTCTCCAGGAGGCTCTCCAAGGTCAGCAAATGGATCTGACGCAAGATCCTTTAAAATTACTGCCTCTGCTCTGGGACTTGAAGCATATGACATTTTGCATGTGCCTTTTGAGAGCAGAGTCTCTCTTTCCTACAGTCCTCTGGCTCTCTGCACACAAGCCCTGCTGGCCTTCAAGGCCAGATGTTCTGGGGGCTCATCTTCCTGGTGCAGGACCCCTGAGCTGGGAGCCTGATGTGTGGCTCGGACCTTTCATTCCTTAGGGAGAACCTCTGCAATTGTGATGATCCTCCCGTTTGTAGGTCACCTCCCTGAGGGTGTGGGTCTTGACTATACTGTGTCTCCATTTCTCCTACCCATCTCATTGTAGTTCCTTCTTTATATCTTTAGTGGTGGAAAATCTTTTCTGCTGATCTTCAGATCGTTCTCATAGATAGTTGCTCAGTAAATGGTCGTGTGCTTGTGGGAGGAGGTGAGTTTAAGGTTTTCCGAGTTCGCCATCCACACCTCCTACCTCAAGGAAATAAAGTTAGTTAGCAACCTATATTATCTCAGGAGATTTCTCCTTAGAATCTCCTGAGAGGAATACAGTCCAACCAACACTTTGATTTCAGCTTTTATGAGACTCTGAGCAGAGAACCCAGTTGAGCCATGTTGTACCTGTACTTTTGACCTACAAAACTATGAGATAATCAGTGGGTATTGTTTCAATCAACTTAGTTTGTAGTAATTTGGCAGTAATATTAATAGAAAGTGAATATGCTGTACTACAATTATTTACATTATAATCTTTTTAAAAATTTATTTCATTTATTTATTTTTGGCTGTGTTGGGTCTTCGTTGCCGCACAGGCTTTCTCTAGTTACGGTGAGTGGGGGCTACTCTCCATTGTGGTGCACGGGCTTCTCATTGCGGTGGCTTCTCTTGTTGTGGAGCATAGGCTCTAGGTGTGCGGGCTTCAGTAGTTGTGGCACGTGGGCTCAGTAGTTGTGGCTCGTGGGCTCAGTAGTTGTGGTTCGCGGGCTCTAGAACGCAGGCTCAGTAGTTGTGGTGCACGGGCTTAGTTGCTCCGCAGCATGTGGGATCTTCCCAGACCAGGGATCAAACCCGTGTCCCCTGCATTGGCAGGCGGATTTTTAACCACTGTGCCACCAGGGAAGTCCCAATTCACATTATATTCTAAGCCATTGATCCCCACCACTTTATCACTATTGGTCAGTCCCTCAGGCCTTTATTTCCTTTAGACTCTCTGTCATTATAATTATTTCCTTATAAGCACCCTCAGGTCTCTTGTTCTTTCCCTTTATTGCAGTGCTGCTCAAACTTGACTGGGCGTAGCATAAGCCTCACCTGAAGGGCTTGTTAAAACACAAATTGCTGGGCCCTACCTGCTGAGTTTCTGATTCAGGACGCATGGAATGAGGCCTGAGACTTTACATTTCTTACCAGTTTTCAGTGATTCTGATGCTGCTGGTCTGGAGACCACACAGTGAGAACCACTGCTTTGCTACAGTCACCCTGATTCAACTCAACTCCGTCTTTTCTGCACGTGCAACCAAGTAGCTGGATGTTGCTCAAGAGAAATCACCAACTGGGCTGACTGCTTTTGTTTAAATTTGTGATTACAGACTCCAAATGGGCCCTCAACAACTGCCTAGCTGTCCTCTCACATTTCCCTAGTAAGGTTTCTAACTTTTCTCTCTTCTCAAACCTCCAATATCCTGCTCACCCTTAGTTTCAGCAGATAACCTCACCTCCCACGCTTCATTCAGGAAGTCGAAGCCAGGAGATGGGAACTCCCTCATCTTCCCACCTACGTACTAGGCTCTAACTCGGCTGGAGGCTGCTCCTTCTTCCCTCCCATCACCAGCCAACCTCTGCTTCTACGCTCTGCATCCCACTGCTCTCACCTCTCCAAGAACTCTGCTTCTTTAATCCCCTCCTTTCTCCTATGCTACTGATTGTGTCAATCTGGTTATGCCTTGTATCCCCATTTTTAACCCTCCCTTGATTCTATTTACTCTCCCGGCCACCATCCCATCTCTCCACTCCCATTCACAGCAAAAATTCTTGAGAAGGTTGTCGACTTACTGTGTTTCTACCTCCTCACTTCCCATTCCCTCTTTTAAAAGATGCGTGGGAGGTGTATTTGTTTATTGACTAAATATTACATTGAATACTCTGTATCTGTTGAGCATTGTTCTGTGGTCCCCACTATCATGAGTTGGTGGACAAACCCCAAAATATGGTATTTAGAGCGAGTGACAAGTGCTACGCAGAAAACAGAAGAAAGTGGTGGTTTTCATGATTCATAGGGCATTCAAGAAATATATACTGAGCACCTACAATGCACCAGGAATAGTTTTAGGCCCTGAGAATGCATCAGTGAAAAAGCAAAGGTTTCTGTCCATATGGAGTTTACATTGTATTGGAGAATATACAAAATAAACAATGATAACAAAAACTTAAAAGTACATGTTCGTGTTATGTGGTATAAGGAAAAATAAAGCAGAGAGAGTTAGGGAGTGTATGCAGGGGGACTGTAATTTTAAATAACGTGGTCAGCTAAGGCCTCACTGAGAAGGTGACTTGAGTAAAGACCTGAGGAAGCTAGAGGAGTTAGCTGGGCAAATACCCGGGGGAAGAAAGTGCAAGAGCAAAGGCCTCAGGGCATGAGAATGCCTGGCTGGTTAGTGTAACTGCAAGAAACTGCAAGGAATGACAGGAGGAGTTGGCCTGGAGCTAGGGGAGCAAAGGGAATGACCAAGAGTCATAGAGGAGCCAGACTGAGAAGGGCAGAGTTTGGTAAACTTCTCTGTAAAGCGCCAGATAGTAAATGTTTTAAGGTTTGCAGGCCACACATGGTCTGTCACATATTCTTCCTTTAAAATTTTTAAACAACTTAAAAAAAGTGTAATAGTCTTCTTTCCTGGGCAGTACAAGGGTCTGGCCCTCTGGCCCTAGCTTGCCACCCTCTGAGACCCTGTAGGCCGTTGTAAAGCTTTTGCTTTTACCCTGAGTGAGATGAGAGGCACTGGAGGATTCTGAGCAGAGGAGTGACAGGACCTCGTTTAGATTTTAAAGGATCTCTCCCACCGTTGTGTGGAGAACAGACTGAAGGGGCGGGGAGGGGAGTTGTGTGAAGGAGGAAGCAGGGACACTAGAGTTTATGTTATATGTGGGGCAAAATAAACCACCCCATAACTTAGAGGCTGAAACAACAAACTTTTATTGTTACTCATGGTGCTGTGGGTCAGGAATTCGGACAAAGCACAGCAGGGCTAGCAATTTCAGGGGGCCTGGAATGTCCCATATGGCTCCTTTGCTCACATGTGTTCACACACAGTCGGGGTCTGGCTGCAGCAGCAACACCGGGGTCACAGTTCTGACAGTTTAGTTCTTGCTGTTGGCTGGATTCCTTGGTTCACCTCCAGATGGTCTTATAGCTTCTCCCTCTTCAAGTGGCCTCTCTAACAGGGTAGCCAGACTTTGTTTTTTTTCCCCCCTTGGCCATGCCATGTGGCTTGCGGGATCTTAGTTCCCCGACCAGGGATCGAACCCGCGTCCCCTGCAGTGGAAGCGTGGAGTCTTAACCACTGGACCGCCAGGGAAGTCCTATAGCCAGACTTCTTACATGACAGTGCAGGGCTTCCAGAGTGTAAAATTAAAAGCTGGCACGCCTTCTAAAGACTTAGAAGCATCAGTTCTGCCACATTCTCTTTTTTTTTTTTTTTTTGCGGTACGCGGGCCTCTCACCGTTGTGGCCTCTCCTTTTGCGGAGCACAGGCTCCGGACGCGCAGGCTCAGCGGCCATGGCTCACGGGCCTAGCCGCTCCGCAGCATGTGGGATCTTCCCGGACCGTGGCATGAGCCTGTGTCCCCTGCATCGGCAGGCGGACTCTCAACCACTGCGCCACCAGGGAAGCCCCACATTCTCTTATTTAAAGCGGGTACAGGGCCACCTTGGTTTTGAGGGGAGGAACCATTCAAGGACATGAATACAGGAGCTGTAGTTCACTGGGGGCACCAAAGTGATAGTCCAGCACCACTGAAAGCTATTTTAATAATTGAGGCAAGATGTGATGGTGGTTTGGACCAAGGCGTTAGCAATGGAGATGGTAAGAATTCACTGGTTTCTGGATATGTTTTGAAGGTAGAGTTGAGAGGATTTGCTGATGGCATTGTATGCAGGTGTGAGACAGAGAGTCCAGGGTAACTCTGAGGTTTTCAGGTTGAGCACCTGGAAGAATGCCATTTACTGAGAAGCAAAAGACTGGGGGAGGGGCAGGGTTAGGGGGCTGTCAGGAGTTCCAGCTTGTAATTTTAAGTTTGAGATTTCTATTGTAGATACTCAAGTGAGATATGAAGGAACAGTTGAATATGCAGGTTTGGAGAGGTCTGTTGTAGATATATAATTTTCAAGTTGTCAGTGTATAGATGGTATTTTAAGACCATGAGACAGGATGATATCACCAAGGCAGATTAAAAACAAGAAAGGGAAATTTCCGGGAGGCAGAAACCAAAAAGGAGCCCAAAGCTAGTATGATGAGCAGAATTACAAGCTGGGACAAGGTAGGTCTCAGTCACTAAGGATGGGATTTAATGTTGTTACAGCAACAGGAGATGAGGCTTTGGACTTGGTAAGACTTGGAGCTGGAATGAAGGTCCCATCATAAAGTATGAAAGGGTCCATTAAAAGTCTAGCAGGGTGATTAAAAATCCGTACTCCATGGAAAAATTTCAGAACAGTGTGGACAGGAGGTGTTCCTAAAACCTTTCAGAGAGAAAGAACTGTTTTCTACAAAGCCTCAAAGATCAGAAGGCATCTGAATTCTCACCTTTCTTATGGAAAGCTAGGAGGCAATGGAAAAATGCCTTCAAAATACTGATAAAAAATAATTTTCAGCTTAGAATTCAAACGCTACCAAACTATCAAGTATTTTCAGACATGCAAAATCTCAAAAAATGTTACTTCCTATGCACTTTTGGGACACAACAGGAGAATTTGCTCCAGTAAAGCAAGGGGTTAAACCAAAAGGGAGAAAGAATGGGAACTAGAGGACCAGGTCTTCATCATGAGAGAGAGGTGAAGGAAATCCCCAAAATGATGGTGAATGGAGAATCCAAGATGACGATGATGCTGCTAGCTTAGAGGACAACCAGCTTCCACTGGAACAAGTCAGAAGGCTCCAGAGGAGATTTCAAGGAGATGGGATAGATAGCGTGCCTAAAGGGAAGAAGTATACTTGAGAAGAGATATACACAGCTGATGGAACATTTGAAGATACATTAGGATAAGGACATAGAAAACTAAGCAAACAAAAATCTAGACTTAAAAAAAATTTTTTTAATTAGTTAAATTAATTTATTTTTGGCTGCGCTGGGTCTTCGTTGCTGCATGCAGGCTTTCTCTAGTTGTGGTGAGCGGGGGATACTCTTCATTGTGGTGCGCTGGCTTCTCATTGCGATGGCTTCTCTTTGTTGCAGAGCACGGGCTCTAGGCACGCGGGCTTCAGTAGTTGCAGCACGTGGGCTCAGTAGTTGTGGCTCGCGGGATCTAGAGAGCAGGCTCAGTAGTTGTGGCACACGGGCTTAGTTGCTCCACGGCATGTAGGATCTTCCCGGGCCTGGGCTCGAACCCATGTCCCCTGCATTGGTAGGTGGATTCTTAACCACTGCGCCACCAGGGAAGCCCTAGACTTATTTTTAAAAAGGGGAAACAAAACTAAAACTAAAAGTTGCCAATTGATTGTAATATGCGTCATGATTTCAGAGATGTTAAGATGTGAACAAATGTACATGTTAGAATCAAAATTCAGTTGTTCATTAGGAAGGGCCTGTGAGTGGTAAGAATTTCTTAATTTTTATATGCTGAGATTCACCTCCTCTAATACTCTTGAATAATAATTTGGCAGAGTATAAATATCTTTCATTCCTAAAGCTTTTCCTTCAATTCTGGAAAAAAACATTCTCAGTACTTTTCAAATATTTCTTTCTCTGCCATTTCTTTCAATTCTCTGGAACTCCTATTATATAAATATTTAAACCTTTTAATCTGTTCTCCATATTTTAACTACTGTTTCTTTCTGTTTAGCTCATGTTATATTGTGAGTGAGTTCCTGAGTTCTCTCTTCCAATTCTCTAATTCACTCTCCGAGTGTGTTCAATCTACAATTTCTCCCGTTATGGCCTTTTTTTATTTTTTATTTTTGGCTACCCTGTGTGGCTTGCAGGATCTTAGTTCCTTGACCAGGCATTGAACCCGGCCCTCCGCAGTGAAAGCGTGGAGTCCTAACCACTGGACCTCCAGGGAATTCCCCTGTTACGGCCTTTTAGATTTCAATTAGGGTATTTTTCATTTCAAGGATTTCTAATTGGTTATTGTTCATATTGTTTCATTTCAGTCTATTTTTGCTTCATTATTTCCTTTTGAAATGGAAGGTGTGCATTCATCTCTGAACATTTTCAACATCCTATTTTAAAGTCTTTCTATACTCTTTTACAAATTTCCAGTGGAAATTTGAGAAAATTTCTGATCTGATGGTTAATTTCAAAGGCCATCTTTCTCACCAAGTAGCTTCTTTCATATGTTTTGGAATTATGGTTCGAGTGAGAAAAGATTTGTTTTTGTTTGATTTCTCTCTCTTTCTGACTTTCCTCTCATCCCTTCTCGGGATGCCACCATCTGGCCCTCTGGAGCTCAACCTAGAGCCAGGGCTTTGGATTATGATCCTTCAGCCCCAGATATTAGGGAAATGGCATATCTAGTCAAGGGCCAGTAGACAACTTGACAATCCCTGGTAGCAAGGTGTCCTCACCTCCCCAGGCTCTAATAAAGCCAGAGTTCCTAGATTGACAGCTGTTTTCTTCAACTTCTTTTCCCAAGCAGTGGAACCCACAACAGCCTCTGCTGTCAAGCCGTGAGTTTCAGTCCCTCACATTGAGGGGAGCACTTTACCCCCACAGGAGCTGAACGCCCACCCAGCTGCCAAAGTCCAGCCTCCAGACTTGGAGCCCACGAGCCTGAGACATGGGCCCCACTGATCTTACTGTGTTTCTATTTCATTTCTGGCTCATGGAGATATGTGAGGGTCCAGCTATATCTTTTTATTTATTTATTTATTTTTGGCTGTGTTGGGTCTTCTAGTTACGTCAAGCGGGGACTACTCTTTGTTGCGGTGCGCGGGCTTCCCATTCGGTGGCTTCTCTTGTTGCAGAGCACGGGCTCTAGGCGCGCGGGCTTCAGTTGTGGCATGCGGGCTCAGTAGTTGTGGCTCGCGGGCTCTAGAGCGCAGGCTCAGTAGTTGTGGCTCCTGGGCTTAGTTGTTCTGCAGCATGTGGGATCTTCCCAGACCAGGGCTCGAACCCTTGTCCCCTGCACTGGCAGGTGGATTCGTAACCACTGTGCCACCAGGGTAGTCCCAGCTATATCTTTTTTTAAAATCATTTTTATAATTTTAAATGTCATGGCTTGCTATGTGTTTGAAGTAAAGGGGTTTTGGGAGATAAAAACTCACTTCCTTGTGTTGACTTCAATCTCCTCACACCTGCTTTCTGTCCCCCACCCCTCTACTGAAACCACTAAGTCAAAGCCACTGATGCTGTTCAAGTTGCTAAATCCAATGCATGTTTCTCTATCCTTATTGTACTTGACTATTTGGCAGCTTTTGTCATAACTTCGTTCTTAAAACATCACTCTCGGGCTTCCCTGGTGGCGCAGTGGTTGAGAGTCCGCCTGCCGATGCAGGGGACGCGGGTTCGTGCCCCGGTCCGGGAAGATCCCACATGCCGCGGGGCGGCTGGGCCCATGAGCCATGGCCGCTGAGCCTGCGCGTCTGGAGCCTGTGCTCCGCAACGGGAGAGGCCACAACAGTGAGAGGCCCGCGTACCGCCCCCCCCAAAAAAAAAAAAAATCACTCTCTGTCTGGCTACCCAACAGTCTCATGATTCTCATTCTCTTTGTCCTTTGCAGCTCAGTAGATCAGCTATTTTAAGATATTCCTTTGTCTTCTGCCATTTATTTTTGCTCACGATGGTCTGCTAAAGCCTATTCATCTTTTGTAGGTAGTCTGTCTTTTTCCATAGGTTGCTTTTAAGATTTTCGTTTCTTATATTTGATGGTCTCCAGTTTTACCATGATGTCTAGGTAGGCATTTATTTGTATTTTGCTCAATATTTTGTGACCTGCACCTGATGGATAATGTGAATTCCAGTCCCACATTGGTGCAGAACAGGCTTGGGGTTCTAATTTATCATCGATGATTCCTTCTCCGCCTGTCGCCCAGGCCAATGGCAGACTTTATTGCTCCTTCCCCAGGCTGGTAAGCAGAGTTTTTCTATCCTCCTGTGGGGAGTAGATAGGACTTTTATTCTAATTCCAGGCCTTGCCAGGGCTCAAGGCCTCATCTTCTGCTGCCACAGCAACATTAAAATCCCATCCCTAATGCCTAAGACCTATCCCGTCTCAGCTTCGCATCCTGCTTACCATGCTAGCTTTGGGTTCCCTTTTGATTTCTGGCACCTGGGAATTTCCCTTTGTGGTTTTCAGTCTCAGATACATCTTAAGAAAAAATTATCCAGCATTTTCTTTGTGTGAGCAGTGAGTCCTGCTTCAGTTCCGTCAGCTTGTCTTGGTTTCAAGACACCGTTTTGGAACTCGGAGCCAAAAATTTGACTCTTTCTCCTCACTGGGTTCTTTTGAGTCTTCTTTCCTGTGTCAGTAAACCTCATCTACAAGATCTAGTACAACTAAGCTGGCGAAAATTGAGTTTCGGTCAATTGAAACCAGTGTTTAATACAGTGGGGTTTGGGAATTTCTGACCTTCAGCGTAAAGTTCAAGTTCCCCAAACATTCTGATCCTATATATGTTCCTAACTCTATTTCCTGTTATGCTCTCTTATACAGCCAACGCTTTTTTTAATATAAGTTTATTTATTTCCTTTATTTATTATTTTTGGCTACGTTGGGTGTTCGTTGCTGCGTGCAGGCTTTCTCTAGTTGCGGCGAGCGGGGGCTACTCTTCCTTGCGGTGTGCGGGCTTCTCATTGCAGTGGCTTCTCTTGTTGTGGAGCATGGGCTTTAGGCACGTGAGCTTCAGTAGTTGTGGCTCGCGGGCTCTAGAGTGCAGGCTCTGTAGCTGTGGCGCACGGGCTTAGTTGCTCCGTGCCATGTGGGATCTTCCTGGACCAGGGCTTGAACCTGTGTCCCCTGCATTGGCAGGCGGATTCTTAACCACTGCGACACCAGGGAAGCCCACACCCAATGCTTTTGACACACCCAAGTACCTGTTATTCTCCATAAGCCCCTGAGATTTCTCACATCCATGACCTTGCATATTACCCTTTACCCAGAATACTTTTGCCATCACTTCAGGCCAAATCCAACCTGTCTTTCAAAGTCCAGTTCAACTGGTGCTCCTGCAAAGACTGGCTAATCTTATTTGCGTTTCCTCTGGATTTCTGTCACTGAGGGAGGCAGCTATGGTATAAATGACTGAATCTGTGAATTGATATCAGGACCTGGTTCTGCTACTCCTTAGCTATCTCTTATTACCTCTCTGAGCCTCAATTTTCCTTATATAAAATAGAGATAGAAATATCTACCACATGGAGTTAAAATTTCTTTTGGCTCTTTTGATTTTGAGTGACAACAAAACCCAACCCAAACTGGCTTCCGATGAAACAGCATTTATTGATTTATATAGGTGAAAAGTCTAGGGGCAGAGATGGCTTCAGGCATGGGTGAAGTCAAATTTCAAATGATATAATCAAGCCTCTGTATCTTTCCTTCTTTCAGTTCTGCCTTTCACTCTGTCACCTTCAGGCTCAGGTTCAAAGAGTGGCAAGCATTTCCAGAACCCACAGTCTTCATGCTTCAAGTCCAGCAGACAAACTTGAGAATCTCTTTCTCAGAAGTCCCAACTAGGGAATTCCCTGGCAGGCCCAGTGGTTAGGACTCCGCGCTTTCACTTTCACTGCCGAGGGCCCGAGTTGGATCCCTGGTCGAGGGAATTAAGATCCTGCAATCTGTGCAGTGTGGCCAAAAAAAAAAAAAAAAAGAAGTACCAACTGTATTTTCATTGCTCTCGGTGGGTCACGTTTCCATCCCTGAGGTGGTCACTATGGCCAGGAGAACTTGACGCTTGGGTTGGCTGTGGCCCAGGAGACGTGTTCTGCCTCAGACCCTGGGTGCAGCCCTGGCAGCAGCACACAGGATCAGAGTGGGTGGGTGGAGATTCTTCACTGAGAAGTTAGGGTACACTTACCAGAGGGGGAAAGGATGCTGAATGAGAATAACGGCAGATGTCCATCACAAGTATGTCGAGGATCAAATGAGATAATATAAGGAAACTGTCCTCAGAAAGTCCCATTCAAATATAAATGATGATTATTCTTTGGTTCTCTCTCTTGTGGCATGAAGCACTCTCTTCCTTTGATTACAGCATCAAGGAAGCATCAAGTTCATGCTGCATCTCCCCTACTGCACCCTGAGCAGTTAGGGAGCAGGATTTGTGTCCTAGTCATCTCTGGGTCATTTCACCACTTCTAACTCAGCACCCAGAAAATAGGAAGTACTCAAAAATTGATTACGGAGTAACTGAAAGAGCCTAAAATCCAAAGCGTTCCCCAGAATGGTGCTAATCCCTAGGCCAAACTCTTGAAGGCCTGGGAGAAGTTTACACTTTCATTGCAGTCATAGGTAAGTCAGCTCTAGCTTTTTTCATAGTGGGTTGGGGTTAGGGTGAGAAATAATTTCAGGAAGGTGTGTCCTTGCATTGATTTGTTGACATGGCCAACCAAAGGCTATTCAGAGAAAAGAAAAGTCCTTCTGGTTTAATTGTTGACTTATTTGATTTCTGGTTTTATTTTTCTCTTCCTGCCCTCACTGTTAGCAGGGTGAGCTTCAGGAAAGTACAGACTGAATGAAAGAATTTCCCAAAGGCACAGACCAGCAGGACAGGTTTGGGGTTCCCTCCTGCTTCTTGAGGCCTGAGCGTCCAGGAAGTTTTGAGTTTAATTAAGGGAACTGGATATCAGATCTAGTTGAGCAGTTGGAAGACCAGCCCAGTGAATCTGTTCTGTGTCTCTGCAGTTGTATTCATTTCCTTAGATTTCCTGTCTGAACACAGAGACTGGAGCTACTGGGGCCATACTGGAGTTTAGGAAACGAACTGTTAAGAGAGAGGATGAAGGACCCAAATCACCTCTTGAAATAGTCTACAGCTGACTGCTGCTCCAAAGTTGGCCTGGACCTGCTTTTTTGGCTGATTTTGCAATAAAAACACTAACTCTTCAGCCACAAGTGTTAAGTAGGAAAGGCGATATGGTTTAACATATAAATATATGGAGGCTGTAGGGACCCACTAATTTTCAACCTGCCCTCTCTTTTGTGGTAGCAATAATCCTAATCCAGAAACCTGGGCCCTAACAGGGCAGAAACAACGGGGACAGTCTTTTTTTTTTGTGCGGTACGCGGACCTCTCACTGTTGTGGCCTCTCCCGTTGCCGAGCACAGGGTCCGGACGCGCAGGCTCAGCGGCCATGGCTCACTGGGCCCAGCCGCTCTGCGGCATGTGGGATCCTCCCAGTCTGGGACACGAACCCGTGTCCCCTGCATCGGCAGGCGGACTCTCAACCACTGCGCCACCAGGGAAGCCCGGGACAGTTTTTTAGAGAAGGAAAATTACATGATTATAGGTATTGTGAACGTGGACATAAGCACTTGACTAAGTTGCAGAGTCATTGTTGGAAACTGTTTTAGCTCCTGTATATCAAAGAAAATTGCTGATGGGCGGGGGAGTGGGAATGAGAATTGTCCAAGGGCACTGTTAGCAGGTCAGGAGTCGCCAAAGGAAAATCCGATCTGGGCGGGTCAGCAGCACCCAGCCTGCTGCTTGGTGGGCTTGAGAACACAGGCTGGGTGTTGCTTAAAAGGAACTCCCTATTCTCTATCTTCATTTCCTGGACTGTCCAAGTCAGTGCAGATTCATTTCTGGAAGGATATCCCTTGACCTTACCTCCCCTCGTGTCTCTGTCACTTCCCCAGTTGGCATTTTATCTCTCTTCCTGACACTGGCTTCCTCTTCGGGCCTCAGCAGTGTTCTCACAACTTTTTTGCGTAACACTCTCCTTGCCTGAACCTGCTGTTTGGTCTCTCTTCCCCACAGGTAGCCACAGGTGTTCTGCCCAGGCACCTGCAGCAGCACAGCCTTAGAGAAAGGGCCTGGACTTGGAAGCTACACAGAGGTGAGTTCTAATCCTAGTTCTGCCATTTATTAACAGGATGAACTTGAGCAAGTTATTTCATTTCTCTGAGGTTTCAGTGTCCTCATCTGTAAAATGGGGATAATCTTTCTTACTGGGTTTCTATGAGGATTTGATAAGATAAAGGACCTAGGACAGTGAGCAGGTTGACCCTTTGTAAATGGCAGCTCTTGTTAAGAGTGAAGAGAGGGCTGGCGAGGACACATTGTACAAATGCCCCCTTGCCACCTCACCAGTGATAGCATCTGACCAACAGAATCAGGCATTTACCCTGGCGGAAAACTCCTGCATAGATGGGAGCCTCCACTTCCTCATTTGTAATGTGCTGTAATATTTCACAGTCGGTTAGTCAGGAAATTGTTCTTAATATCTAGCCTAAGTTCCTCCTGCTACCATGTGTCACATCACAATTTTTAAAAAATGACACACAAATAGACCCATGAAAATGAGCAGATTTTTCTGTGAGTCAGAGGCACTCACAGGCCTTGGGGTTTACTCTTATCTTCGAGAAACCAGCGAATATTTGTTGTGTGACCCCTGCGGACCAGAAACTTGTGCTGCGCTTTGCTGGGAAGCTCCGGAGAGGTGTGACGAGACTCTCTTGGGACTCATGTCTCGTTTGGACCAGTGGTCTCAGTCTCTCTCCCTCTCTTTTAATTTTTGGGTTACAGATGAATGACTAATCCTAATTTAGAAAGCCTGGGAAGACAGCAAAGCAATTTAGTAGGACTGATCATGCTGGTAGGTAATCACAAATAGCAACTTGGCTCTGACAAGGACTGAAATAAAAATTGTCTTTGTCTTTGAGATTTAAGCAGAAGATACCAACCAGCCCCATGCAGCAGATTATTTTGTTTAACTATGCGTGTGCATTTTGCAGCTAATCCTTCTTACTGAGCTGTTACTATGAATCACGTCTTTTCAGCTATGTAGCCCCAGATCTCAGTGTCTGAGAAGCTCCTGTGGGAAGAAAATGTTTGCAGACTTTCACATATGTCTACCCTATGGATGTACTCTAAAGCTGTGGGCTGAGCTGCAAACTGGCCGCCTGTGGACCACAGACAGCCCGTAGATGTGTGCTGTTTGGCCCCGCAGTGTTTTGTTTTCGTTCTTTTAGTTGAATCGGTTGCCCTAATCTAAAACTCCACAAGATTCACATGATCCAGTTTTTTGGCTTCTCTTGAAAAAGGGAAGATCTGGCAACACTGAAGCTGCATTTCCTCACAGTAGCATCACCTGGGCCTGAGCAGAGATGCTCCCTGTAGACGGGATCACCGTTTCCTACTGCTTCATTCCCACTCATTTTCCTTCATGTATAGATCCTGCCTGGGCCTTGAAGGCATTTAAACTGGGGGCTCCTGGCCTGTGAAGTCCCCTTTGGTCACTGATAGCACAGCTGCTAGTGATCTGTTCCTTTGGACACTCTAACCTCTCTTCCTACACCAGAAACCAGTGTTTGTAATTTCTACAGATATCAGCAGAAATCAGTTGTGATCCCAGCATAAGTCAGTGTTTGTAATTCTTGCAGCTATGTCTTCCCTGAGTTTATAATAAATGCCACAGTTGAAGACACGTGTCATGTTACCAGTAGGTTCTCATGTGAGGATCAATGGCAGGAACCCCTGTTTGAAATTTGCCTCACCACACTGTTTCTAGGTTGTTCAAAGTCCAGGGGGCTTCTGTCTGGGCAGAGGAACATTCTCTACAACTTCCGGTATAACTGATGCTCAATTTATCCAATTTATATGCCTAATAAACAAACAAAACTAATAAATTTGGGGGGGAGGGTTTCATTTTACTTTATTTTTTCTTTAACATCTTTATTGGAGTATAATTGCTTTACAATGGTGTGTTAGTTTCTGCTGTATAACAAAGTGAATCAGCTATACATATACATATATCCCCATGTCTCCTCCCTCTTGCATCTCCCTCCCACCCTCCCTATCCCACCCCTCTAGGTGGTCAAAAAGCATCGAGCTGATCTCCCTGTGCTATGCAGCTGCTTCCCACTAGCTGTCTATTTTACATTTGGTAGTGCATATATGTCCATGCCACGCTCTCACTTTGTCCCAGCTTGCCCTTCCCCCTCCCCGTGTCCTCAAGTCCATTCTCTACGTCTGCATCTTTATTCCTGTCCTGCCCCTAGGTTCTTCAGAACTGTTTTTTTTTTTTTTTTTAGATTCCATATACATGTGTTAGCCTAAGGTATTTGTTTTTCTCTTTCTGACTTACTTCACTCTGTATGACAGACTCTAGGTCCATCCACCTCACTACAAATAACTCAATTTTGTTTCTTTTTATGGCTGAGTAATATTCCATTGTATATATGTGCCACATCTTCTTTACCCATTCATCTGTCGATGGACACTTAGGTTGCTTCCATGTCCTGGCTACTGTAAATAGAGCTTCAGTGAACATTGTGGTACATGACTCTTTTTGAATTATGGTTTTCTCAGGGTATATCCCCAGTAGTGGGATTGCTGGGTCATATGGTAGTTCTATTTTTAGTTTTCTTAAGGAACCTCCATACTGTTCTCCATAGTGGCGGTATCAATTTACATTCCCACCAACAGTGCAAGAGGGTTCCTTTTTCTCCACACCCTCTCCAGAATTTATTGTTTGTAGATTTTTTGATGATGGCCATTCTGACTGGTGTGAGGTGATACCTCATTGTAGTTTTGATTTGCATTTCTCTAATGATTAGTGATGTTGAGCATCCTTTCATGTGTTTGTTGGCAATCTGTATATCTTCTTTGGAGAAGTGTCTATTTAGGTCTTCCGTCCATTTTTGGATTGGGTTGTTTGTTTTTTTGATATTGAGCTGCATGAGTTGCTTGTAAATTTTGGAGATTAATCCTTTGTCAGTTGCTTCATTTGCAAATATTTTCTCCTATTCTGAGTGTTGTCTTTTCGTCTTGTTTATGGTTTCCTTTGCTGTACAAAAGCTTTTAAGTTTCATTAGGTCCCATTTGTTTATTTTTAAAACTAATACATTTTTAAAAGTTTCTTAAACTACAGTTTTACATTTAAATCCCATTATAAAATGTTTCTTTTGGGTGAAAATAAAAGAAAGCCCTGACTCAAAATGGCTTAAACGATAAGGAATTGTATTATCTCACATGACATGAAGCTCTGAGGTGGGATAGGCTGTGGGCATGGTGTGCCCAGGCTGCAGCTCCACTCTATTATGATTCTCTTGGTTCTGCCCTTCTCTGTGTCCTGGTAGAAGCCTCAGGCTTGTAGCAGTGTGGCTGCAGCAATGACATTATCATATCCAGACACAACAATTCAGAGAAAGTGGAACTTTTATTTCCCTTTTTTGGGACTGTGGAAACCTCTCTCAGAAGCCTCACATGGACTTTAATTCCCATCTCATTGGCCAGAGTTGTATCACATGCCTGTTCCTAAACCAATCACTGGCAAGGAGAATGGGACTGCCCGTTGGCTTTTATTAATTATCTCAGAGTGGAATGAGCGCTGAGAAGTCCATGATAATGATCACCTCATCACTTGCTCAAATTCCCTTAAACAATCCAAGTTATAATCACAAATCCAATAAGACTGATTTCTCAAACACTGAAACATCCCAACACACCAAACAGCAGACAGAATCACGAAAATAAAATAATCACAAAGGCTATAACCACATTTAAGTCTAACTTCAAAATATTAAAATCGTGGATTTAATTTCTTTTTCATTACTTCTATACTTATTTGTAGACGTAATATTTATTTTGATACTTTTCTATGTTACAGTGATTTTACTAGACCCCAAGTTAAAATAATACCATTTTATACTGGCCACGGTTGTAGGTTATTTACGTAGGTTGGGGTTATTTATAATTGATTCTTGGCTGGAGCAGGGGATTTTGTGGCACCTTCTAAACTTGAGCTGGCATGCATCCGGCTGCCCTCCCCCCTTTTATAACAGCTTTATTGTCATAAAATTTACATACCATACCGTTCCTCATTTAAAGTATACAGTTCAATAGCTTTTAGTATACTCACAGAGTTATGCCACCATCACCCAATCAATTTTAGAGCATTTCCATCATTCCAATGGGAAACCCATTAGGAGTCACTCCCCGTTTCCCCGCTCCTCTAAGCCCCAGGCAACCATCAGTCTATTTTCTGTCTCTATGGATTTGCCTATCCTGGACATTTCCTACAAACGGAATCATACACCCTGTGGAGGCTGGGTCCCTTTTAATCATTACACTTTACTTGCTCCATCAGTGGCATTTGTCATGCCTATGCCTTTCACGGGGGATTTCCTGAAATTATGCATTTTATAGCTTTGCTTAGTTAGTACAGGCATATACCTCATTTTATTGTGCTTTGCTTATTGCACTTCACAGATGCTGTGCTTTTTATAAATGGAAGGTTTGTGGCGACCTTATGTTGAACAAGTCTATCGGCACCATTTTCCCCACAGCATTTGCTCACTTGACATCTCTGTGTCACATTTCAATAATTCTCCCAATATTTCAAAACTTTTTCCTTCTTATTATATTTTTTATGGTAAGCTGTGGACAGTGATCTTTGATATTACTATTGCATAAAAATTATGACTCACTGAAGGTTCAGGTGATGGTTAGCATTTTTTAGCAACAAAATATTTTGTAATGAAGGTAGGTACATTGGTTTTATAGACAATGCTATTATTGCACGCTTAATAGACTACAATATAGTGTGAACATAACTTTTCTATGCACTGGGAAGCCAGAAAATTCATGTGACTCGCTTTATTGCAGTATATGCTTCATTGTGGCTGGAACTGAACCCGCAGTATCTCTGAAGTATGCTTGTATTATATAATTGGTTGTACTGCCTTTGTTATGTATTTACACAGTTGTTTGGAATGATTGCAAATATAAACATGCCTTATATATTAAGCATTCACTCCCTTCTTTTCTTCCTCCATGCCTTCCTTCCTTTCTTTCTTCCTTCCGAAAATAAGTGTTGAGCATCTTCTCTGTATCAGGTATTGTGCCAGGCACTGGGAGTCCAACAATGAACATGCGGGTAGGCCCATCCCTTCATGACTTAGAATTGGGTGGAGGTCCTGTCCTTTCTGCTGATGACGAGGAGGCCATGCCATGTGGGTGCTGCTGAGCACCGTTCCAGAACTGGTCAGCGTCCTCAGAATAGCTTCCTGCTCCTTTTCGTATTTCCAGTCTTCCCCTACCTCTCCTACCATCTAACCTTTGACATACTATCTTCAGGTGTATACTTACCACCATCTATGCAAACTTTTCCATACATGCTTCATTATCTTATTTTCACAATAGCAACTCATGAAAATCAGATTTGCTTTGCTACGAAGTTTTATTTGATGACAACACTAAGCTGTTCATTTGTTTCATATTTATATCTAGATCCTTCCCCCAAAAGGATTAAAATTGAAACAGAACACAGGTCATTTATAAATAGCCAAGGTATAGATGTTAACAGCTAAGAAAATCTTTCTTATAGCTGAGCACTAGATTTATCTTGGACCAGAAAAAGAATGCAAACAAATTTGCATCAATGGAGAGACTTCTGAATGGTGATAGATGATTCAAATAAAGATTATAAAAGAGGAGAGATTATAATCGTAGGTTTGGTGTGGGGTTCAAAATTAAGGAAGCAGAAGGTATATTAAATAACTATATTTTTACATTAGAATAAATAAGAGTTGGATAAAAGTGGAAAGATTTAATGCAAACTGATGTGGACTTAGAAAGAAAGATATTCGTCAGGTTTGTCACCTGGAAACAACTTGACTCACTACCAAACTGATTGGCACACCCAACATCCAGATTTTGGATTCTACTATGCTCCTTAAAAAAAGCCAAGACCTTTAAAAGCATAGCCAATTCCATGTCTTGGAACAGGGAAAGACAAGGAGGAGCCTGTAACATCTGAGAAAAGGATGCTTCCAAAAATATTTAAAATAGTGCTGATTGGACATTGAAGCCAATATAACAGGGCTCTCAGCGGTTGTGTTGTGATTCTTTTGAGCATCAAAAAAGAATAATAATTACAGTTAATTATAACATTTCTAAAGTCCATGGTTCAAAGTGAAAAGTTTTAAAGAGGCATATAAAAAGGTAATTATAACACCAAACGGGACTTCCCTGGTGGCGCAGTGGTTAAGAATCCGCCTGCCAATGCAGGGGACCCAGGTTCAATCCCTGGTCTGGGAAGATCCCACATACCGCGGAGCAACTAAGCCCGTGCACCACAACTACTGAGCCTGCGCCCTAGAGCCTGCGAGCCACAACTACTGAAGCCTGCACGACCTAGAGCCTGCGTGCTGCAACTACTGAACCCGCATGCCACAACTACTGAAGCCCTCGCACATAGAACCCGTACTCTGCAACAAGAGAAGCCACCACAATGAGAAGCCTGCACACCGCAATGACGAGTAGCCCCCGCTCGCCGCAACTAGAGAAAGCCTGTGCTCAGCAACAAAGACCCAACACAGCCAAAAAACAAAAACAAACAAACAAAGAAAAAACACCAAATGAGGCTAAATGTAATAAAATATATGTAAATATTCTTATTAATTTCCAAAGTAGGTGTTACTATTTTTGACCTCTTTGTTTCTTCTGGTAAATACATTTTGTGTATTTCTGGGGCTCAGGGCAGGCCACCTCAAAATGTGCCTCAATGGCATATAGATTATTTTGAATTAAAGTTACTTAAGAAACGGCCAACATAAGAGGGACACTCTGACCCTCCCCTCGGTCTCCCTGAAAGCAGGAAGTCAGTCTCTCACGTGAAAGGTGCCCTCCCTGCATCTGGAGGTAGAAAGGACCCTTATTACTAGAGGTAAGGAAGTCAGGCCATGAAGCCTGTATAGACAAACCTGTTACTTCTTTAAAGTACTCCCTCAAGCCCAACTCTGTTTAGATTCTTCACTAACTGAGCAGCCAACACATAAGTTTCTTTGTCCTGTCACTTCTTCACAAACTTATTGTTTTGTTTTGGTTTTTTGTCTAAAAAGTATAAAAGTTGCCTGCTTTGGCCACTACCTAAGTCTCATTTCTATGGCATCTCCAAGTGCATGAATTAAAATTTGTTTCTTTTTGTCCTGTTAATCTGTTTTGTGTCAGTTTTATTATTAGTCCCACAGGAACTCAAGAGGGGTAAAGGGGAAATTTCCACTTCCCCAACAGTATAAAGTATAAGTATATATTTCCCTCAGTGTAATGAGGGACGAATGTATACAGGGAACAAAAGTAAGCCAAAGAATTATGTAAAAAGCAGAAATTGTACTAAGAACAGGAAAATAGGATTAACCTGATGGTCACATAATAACCAGGTAAACAGGGGGTCTGATAATGTGTTACAAGATGGGGCATCCATCAAATACCATAAGGAAAGAAAGCTGACTCGAAAGTTTCCATCCTTTGTTTCCTGGGAAGTAAAATCTGCCAATGATTCTACTAATGTATCAAAGGTTAGATGATGGGAGAGATGGGGAAAGATTGGAAATATGAGAAGGAGCAGGAAGCTATTCTGAGGACCCTGAACAGTCCAGGAGTGGTAAACTCAGCGGCACCCACATGGCATGGCCTCCTCAAGTCATCAGCAGAAAGGACGGGACCTCCACCCAACTCTAAGTCCATGAGGGGAAGGGCCAACCTGCATGTTCATTGTTGGACTCCCAGTGCCTGGCACAATACCTGATACAGAGAAGATGCTCAACACTAATTTGTGGAAGGAAGAAAGAAAGAAGAAAAGGAAGGAAGGCACTGAGGAAGAAAGGAAGAGAGTGAAGAATGGAAGATTTTTTTTTTCTTTTTGACATTGCTGATTTTCCCTCCATTTTTATTGAGGTATAATTGACAAAGAAAAATAGTATATGTTTAAGGTATATGACTTGAATTTTTTTTTTATAAATTTATTTTATTTTATTTTTGGCTGTGTTGGGTCTTTGTTGCTGCGTGTGGGCTTTTTCTAGTTGCGGTGAGCGGGGGCTACTCTTTGTTGCGGTGCACGGGATTCTCATTGTGGTGGCTTCTCTTGTTGCGGAGCACGGGCTGTAGGTGCAGAGGTTTCAGTAGTTGTGGCTCACGCGTTCTAGAGCGCAGGCTCAGTAGTTGTGGCGCACGGGCTTAGTTGCTTCGCGGCATGTGGGATCTTCCCGGACCAGAGCTTGAAACCGTGTCTCCTGCATTGGCAGGCGGATTCTTAACCACTGCACCACCAGGGAAGCCATGACTTGATGTTTTGATATATGTATACATTGTGAAATAATTCCTCCAGTCAAGCTAATTAACATAGCCATCACCTCACATAGTTACCAGTTACCATTTTTTTTTTGGTGGTAAGAACACTTAAGATCTACCCTCTTAGCAAATTTCAAGTATACACTACAGTATTGTTAACTATATTCACATTGCTGTACATCAGATCTCCAGAACTTATTCATCTTGTAAAACTGAAACTTTGTGCCCTTGATCAACATTTCCCTACTTCTCCCTCCCGCCAGCCCCTGGCAACTATCATTCTATTCTTTTTTTTTCTTTTTCTTTTTTTTTTTGCAGTAGGTGGGCCTCTCACCATTGCGGCCTCTCCCGCTGCGGAGCACAGGCTCCGGGACGCGCAGGCTCAGCGGCCATGGCTCACGGGCCCAGCCGCTCTGCGGCATGTGGGATCTTCCCCGACCGGGGCACGAACCCGTGTCCCCTGCATCGGCAGGCGGACTCTCAACCACTGCGCCACCAGGGAAGCCCCAAATGTATATTTATTATAAATCACGATATCACATAGCCAAAGCACCATTCTTTTTTTTTTTTTTTTTTTTGCCTTCATACTTCTGTGCATGCAGCTAGCTACCTCTTTTTTTCTGGAATGTCCTTCCTTCTCTTCTACAGCTATCTGTGAACTTTCACTAATTCTCAAGACTCAATCTCCATGTCTAACAAGGGCTTAATCTCTGAAATATACAAACAGCTCATACAACTCAACAACAAAAAACAAACAACCCAACGGAAAAATGGGCAGAAGACCTTAATAGACATTTCTCCAAAGGAGACATACAGACAGCCAGTAGGCACATGAAAAGATGCTCAACATCATTAATTATCAGAGAAATGAAAATCAAAACTACAATGAGGTATCACCTCACACCAGTCAGAATGGCCATCATTAAAAAGTCTACAAATAACAAATGCTGGAGAGGGTGTGGAGAAAAGGGAATCCTCCTACACTGTTGGTGGGAATGTAAGTTGGTACAGCCACTATGGAAAACACTATGGAGGTTCCTCAGAAAACTAAAAATAAAATTACCATATGATCCAGCAATCCCACTCCTGGGAATATACCCAGACAAAACTGTAATTCAAAAGATACATACACCCCTATGTTCACAGCAGGACTATTCACAATAGCCAAAACAAGGAAACAAGCTAAATGTCCATCAACAGATGAATGGATAAAGAAGATGTGGTACATATATACAATGGAATATTACTCAGCCATAAAAAAGAACGAAATAACGCCATTTGCAACAACATGGATACAACTAGAGATGATCATACTAAGTGAAGTAAGTCAGAAAGAGAAAGACAAATACCATATGATATCACTTATATGTGGAATCTAAAATATGGCACAAATGAACCTATCTACAAAACAGAAATAGACTCACAGACATGGAGAACAGACTTGTGGTTGCCAAGGGGGAGGAAGTAGGGGGGAGGGAGAGGGATGGACTGGGAGTTTGGGGCTGGTAGATGCAAACTATTACATTTAGAATGGATAAACAAGGTCCTATCACACAGCACAGGGAACTATATTCAATATCCTGTAATAGACCATAATGGAAAACAATATAAAAATGAATGTATATATGTGTATAACTGAGTCACTTTGCTGTACAGCAGAGATTGGTACAGCATTGTAAATCAACTATACTTCAATAAAATGAAAAAAAAAAGACTCAATCTCCACATCTGAGAAGCTTCTCCTAACTCTACCCTCATCCCTGTTCTCAGTGGGTCAGGCTGACATGGAGTTTTCATGCATTCCATGGGGCAGTAGATATGGCCTTGGTCTCAGTGACAGATGATTAAATCAGGATTTTCATTGGAACATGGGGTTCAGCCTAAACTCCAGCTAGTGATGTTGGAGGAGGCTTTCAGAGTTAACCCTGTCACACAATTCTTACAGTTACAAGATCAGATTTTGCTGCTTTTGCACCTTGAGCAAACCACCCAACCCTAAGGCCTCAGAGGGTTTTGTCCTTGTTGGCATCAGAATTCCATTATTCTCCTCCTTCCTGTTTTTCACGACCGCCCCTCCCATTTGGATGGGCTTTAGTGACTATGCCACGCTTTCACAGCTGTTATTTTATTTGATCCTCACAATAACCCCATGAGGCGGAGAGAGCTGTTTTCACCAGTTGAGGAGACTGCAATTTGTCCTGCTTCTGAGAACTTGAATCCTGGCATCGGTTTATGAAACTTCCCATGGAACCAGAAGCTTCCTCTCAGGAAAGCTTTGGGGTAATGGCAGTCACAAAGATGCTATCAGCCCCTGAGTGGCCAGGGGCCGGACACCACTCCCACAACTGCCGGCTTCAGGCACAGTTGCTCAGCATTTCTGCTTCTTGTTGCCAGATTGTGCCCACTGATTACAGGGCATTTCAGTGATGGGATAAAATTCATATTTTATTTAAAAATTTTCTCCGCCTGTTTGGGCCTCTTCCTTCCGCTTTAGTGTGTGTTGTGCATCTGCATTACCCAGACCTCCTTAGGAGAATTTTTTTTTTTAATTTATTTTATTTATTTATTTTTGGCTGCGTTGGGTCTTCGTTGCTGTGCACAGGCTTTCTCTAGTTGTGGTGAGTGGGGACTACTCTTCGTTGTGGTGTGCGGGCTTCTCATTGCGGTGGCTTCTCATTGTGGAGTACGGGCTCTAGGTGCACGGGCTTCAGTAGTTGTGGCACATGGGCTCAGCAGTTGTGGTTCGCGGGCTCTAGAGTGCAGGCTCAGTAGTTGTGGCGCACGGGCTTAGTTGCTCCACGGCACGTGAGATCTTCTCAGACCAGAGGTGGAACCCATGTCCCCTGCATAGGCAGGCGGATTCTTAACCACTGCACCACCAGGGAAGCCCTAGGAGAATGTTTTCCTTCTTAATCTTATAAGGGGTCATGATGACCCTCTTCGTATGTGCAGATCTGATTGTGTCCACTGTCAGTATGTCTTTTGGTGTAGAACCCTTTGTCTCAAAAACTTATATACCTGTGCTTTGACCTGTAACAGGCAGAACAGTCCTCAGAGCTTTCTGCGAGACTGCTTCCTGCATTATAATCCTCAGGTTGGCTTGAATAAAATCTTCCATTTCTTTCTTAGATTGACTATCAGTTGATTTTTTTCTTCGACACAGACCTTTGGCCAAGATAAGATGAGAGCTCGATAGAGCTCACTGGCAGGCCTAGTGCTCCTTGTTGGTTACCAGGAGAGACTGGGGATTAGGAAGAATTTTATTTTTGAAACCAGCATATCTTGGCTCCTTTACAGTCCCTCTAGATTCTACTTGAAAATTGAACAATTCAAACTTAGTTCAACTCCCTTTTTGTATTGTGTCTTAGAGAAATAGTAGAAGCCAGTTGGCAATTTCAATGTTATGATTGGAAATCTCCTTAGCCAGATCCACAAGATCATTAAGTATCTTTACTAGTTTTTATTAGATACTCTTCCTAGTTTTTACATTATCTCAGGCAACAGTGTTGCCAAACTTTTTACCAGCTATAACTCTATTAGTTTGCTAGGGGTGCCATGATAACATGCCACAAACTGGTGGCTTAAACAACAGAAATTTATTGTCTCACAGTTCTGGAAGCTAGAAATACAAGATCAAGCTACCAGCAGGGTTTGTCCCTTCAAAAAGCTATGAGGAAGAATCTTTTCCATGCCTGTCTCCTAGCTTCTGGTGATTTGCTGGCTATCTCTGGTGTTCCTTGGCTTGTAGACCCATCACCCTGATTTCTGTCTTCATGTTCACATGTCATTCTTCCTGTGTGTTTGTGTCCAAATTTCCTCTTTTTATAAGGATACCAGTCATATTGGATTAGGGCCCACCCTAATGACCTCATTTTAACTGGATTACCTCTGTAAAACTTCATCTGAGACACTGGAGATTAAGACTTAAACATGTGAATTTTGGGGAGAGACAATTCAACTCAAAGCAGCAACTTTCAACAACAATTCCCTCACTGTCTTTCAAACCTTCCCTTGAGATCCTTTTAGCTTCTGCCACCCCCCTGCCCAAAGCCAGTGACACATGCTTTTTGTTAACAGTATCAAACTTCACAAATTTCAGTATCAGTTAGGGGCTGGTCAGGGAAGCAGCACCACTAAGGATACAGGATTCATCACAGGGATTAAATACAGCACAATTGTAGGAAAAGCTGGGGGAGAAAAAGTCTGGAAGGAGATGGCTGGAGGATCAAAGGAAACTAACCAGGGATCACAAAGGAAAGCTGCTGAAGAATTCTGTGGAAGGCTGTAGCCTCTGCATCCAGAAATGGCCTGAAACTGATAGGTCATCAGGGCTAGCAGTCAGGAAGACAGCTTGGATTGAACTGGGGGAGAGTGAGGGCAAACTAGAATCCACAAGGACAAACTGGAAGCTATGAGGACAAAACGGAACCCATAGCTATCTCTCATGCTGCTGATGCAGGTGGTCTGTAGGAGAAGTTGATGCATTTACCATAGAACTACATGTGTGCCTTGCCCCAGGGGCTTGGAGAAGCTGAAATAGGAGATGTGGTGGGAGCTGGAGGAGCTGGGGACCAGTTGCTGCTCTGCACCAACAGTGTGCCAGCAGGTCAGTAACAAGTTTACAATCCGCAGCTGGTACCTGGCATCTTCAGAGCACAAGGGCTGCTGCTTCACTTGCTCCTTTCAAATCTTACACAAATTTCTCCTGTGACCAATCCTATCTTGGAACCAGACTGGGAAGGGAAATTTGGGGAACTGAATTTCAGTTTAGTTAAATTGACACCGCACAGAACTACCACATGAGCCAAATATCAACAGTTGCCTGGTACCAGGATGCTGTGTCTCATATGTGTACTAGTGTCTCATTTAAGCCTCATCACAGTTTTGCAAGATAAATATTAGCATTTCCACTTTACATATGAAGAAATGAAGCCTCATATTTGCTCATAGGTAAGCAAATGGTGGAGTCTGGATTCTGCCCTACATCCGTGTGGTAGCCAGCTTCCAAGATGGGTCCCAGTGGTTCTTGCCTTCTGATACTCACACTCTTTTGTATTTCCCCTCCCACCTTAAATAGGTCTGACCTGAGTAATCAGTAGAATATTGCAGAAATGATGATAAGTGACTTTTGAGGCAGGATCATAAAAGACATTGCAGCTTCCACCTTTCTCTTTCTTAGACCACCTGCTCTGGGAAAAGCCGGCTGACACGTTGTAAGGACACTCAAGTAGCCTGTAGGTGGACCCATACAGGGAGGAACTGAGGCCTTTTGTGAACAAGTCCATGTGGGTGAGCCATGGTACAAGTAATTTCTACAGCAACAGCCTCCCCTTCAGATGACTACAGTCCCATATCCTGACTGAAACCTCTCAGGAGACCTCAAGCCAGAACTATATGGCCTTTAAATTCTGGACCCACAGAAAATATGAGATAATGTTTATTATTATTTTAAGCTGCTAAATTTTGGGTTAGTTGGTTACACAGCAGTAGATAATTAATATAATGTGTTAGGTTCCAAAGCACAGCTCCTTCCATGACATCATTTTGCTTTAAAATTTGTTCAGATTATGAGAGTGGGGATTGTGGAAGAAGTAGGAATTTTTTTTTTTAATATACATTTATTTATTTATGGCTGTGTTGGGTCTTTGTTGCTGTGCGCGGGCTTTTCTCTAGTTGCGGCGAGCAAGGGCTACTCTTCAATGCAGTGCACAGGTTTCTCATTGTGGTGGCTTCTCTTGTTGCAGAGCACAGGCTCTAGGCACGCGGGCTTCAGTAGTTGTGGCACGTGGGTTCAGTAGCTGTGGCTTGCAGGCTCTAGAGTGCAGGCTCTGTAGTTGTGGCACACGGGCTTAGTTGCTCTGTGGCATGTGGAATCTTCCCGGACCAGGGCTCGAACCCTTGTCCCCTGCATTGGCAGGCAGATTCTTAACCACTGCTCCACCAGGGAAGTCCAAGAAGTAGGAATTTGAAAGTTCAGAATGTACTGGTCGTGTGACCCCCACCCCCCACCCCAAAGCTTTGAAATATCTTTTTGGTGCTTCCAGATACAGAGAGAGAAGGAGTGTTATCTAGTGGTTAATCTGAAACTTGAGAATTAGGAGGGTTTCTTTTTTGTCACTACCTAGGGAAAGCTGAGTTGGCATGAAGAAATTAGAGGTTAAATCATGTGTTTTTGTTGACTGGCAGACTTGATCTGGAGTTGGGGAAGATCATTGATAGAGACTGGATTCTGGCAGAGCAAGAAAAGTCCTGACAAATGGAGAAGTGGGGTCTCTAGGGCCCTCACAGTGAGAGACTGACAGTCCCTCTGCTTTTGCCCCTTCCCTTCAACTGGGCCATCCTTTCCTCTGCCCCACCAAGTTCCCTTTGGCCTGAAGCTCACTGAAGCTGCTCCTTCCTTTTCTGCTCTTTTCCAAATCCCCCTTCCTTTTAATGATGCCCTTTTCCTTTTAATAAAGTTCATATATGTGCATTCAGGAACATAAAAGAGGAAAACAAAACCAAACTTCATCTGAGAACCGTTTCCCTTTGAAAACTCTTGGTATTTGTTTTTCTATCCATTTTGTCCAGATTTGGTCTTGGATTGGAGATGCAAGGCACTGTGCCTGGTGACTTAATCAGACTGGAGTCAGCCAGCAATATTTATTATCTTAGGATGTGAGCACTAGGAGAACCCTTCCAGAACATCTGGAGCAACCACGCTCATTTCATACGTGGAACATTTGAAGCCCAAAGAGGTCAAGTGATCATTGTTAACAGATATCAAATGAACATCTGCAATGAGGAGGACGCTCTTCCGGGCACAGATAGGTTCTTTTGAATGGTCCAACCATTCTGATTAGTAAGATGGGTGGAGTGATTTGCTGGGGTCCTTCCAGATCTCCTATTATGCAAGCACAGAAACATCAGGAAACAGCAGCATTACCCACATCAAACCCTTCCTAAATTGTGAACTGTCCCTCAACAGCTGAGAGTTAGAAAAGGTTGTCTGACCCTCTGATTTCTAAACCCACCTTAAACCTCAACTCTTTGCCCCCGGAGACCACTACACAGTAGGCATCAAGAGTCGTTTGCGAAATGCATGAACCAACTTCCCTCAAGGCCCTTCCCTGCTTCCCCTTCCCCTCCTCTCCCACTAGGTACTGTGCCAGCATTTGAGCCCCTGACCGGGGACTTTTGGGGATCTTGTCTGGCCTCCTCAGACAGTGACCCCGTCCCCGGGTCAGGAGCAGGGCTCCATTTTTCACTGTGGGACGCTGGACTCTCATATTTTTTCTCGGGATAGGGGCTCTTGTTTGGGGGGCATGCGAGCATCGAAAATGGCCCGAGCTGGTCTTGGGAGCACTAGGGGGATGCGTGGTGGCGCTTGCCGTTCTAGCCGGGAAAGAAGGCCGGGCGTTCCTACCGGCAGGGAGAGGCAGACCACCGGACCCAGAGCTCCAGCTGCACAGCGCGGTTCCCCGCGGGCGCCGAGTGGGCGGGGCCTGGCGGGGGCGGGGTCTGCCGCTGTCAGGTGACAGCGCGGCGGGCGGTGGCGGCAGAGGCCAAGGGGCGTCAGACGCGCCGAGTGGCTGGCGGGACAGTCGCGGCAGCCGGGGTAGCAGGGCCGCGGCCATGGGGGGCTTGAAGGACGAGCTGCTCAAGGCCATCTGGCATGCTTTCACCGCGCTCGACCTGGACCACAGCGGCAAGGTCTCGAAGTCCCAGCTCAAGGTGGGCGCACCCGCCTACCGCGGGCCCGCACTCGCCCCTACCCGGCGCGTGATCTACTACCACCGGGTGGAAGCGGGCAGGCGGGCGGTGACCAGAGGGGATGGCGGACCGGAATGCGGCCGAGCGGCCTGCTCGGGGTGGAGGGAGCCGAGACCGGGATTTGGCATTTTTCGCCTCCCTCTTGCTTTCGGGCCTCGCGCTCGGACCGGTGCGTTAGTTCCCTCAGGGCTCCTGGTGCTCGGGGTGGAGGGAGCCGAGACCGGGATTTGGCATTTTTCGCCTCCCTCTTGCTTTCGGGCCTCGCGCTCGGACCGGTGCGTTAGTTCCCTCAGGGCTCCTGGTGAGCAAGGGACGGCGCGGGTGGGGGGCTCTGAGGGGCGAGCCGGTCTTCCTGTTGGCGCGGGAGGCCCAGAAAGTTTGACTCGGAGAGGGCGGTGGGAAGCTCCCTTAGGAAACCTATCCAGAGTTTCCTCCCTGCTCTGGGAGAGGAAGGGACTTGCCCAAGGTGACTGGTCAGAGCCCTCTAAGGGGCACGCTCCGCACCGGGGCAGTTCTCAAAACGGCCAAATGCCCTCCAGGCTACCAGGCAGTTCCGAGAAGAGAGAAGTGCCCCAGAGCCTGGCCCGCAGCGACCTCCAATTTTGGGGCGCTTTGGCGGTGGGGTACCCTTTCCGACTAGGGAGGAAGACCTAGCGTCCTCAGGTCTGGAACGAATCGAGGGTGTGCCGTGTGCCGCAGGGACCTTAGTTTCCGGGTGAGAAGCTCTGATCTGGCACTTTGCAAAAGCAAGTGCTTTTGCAGAGTCTTTATTGTGACTGCCAAAGACCCCATCATTAAATGAGCGTATAAGGTATAAATAAAGGAATGCTTGTAAATTGAGTAACCCCAAGCAGGGTAAGTGGCATTTAGCCAGGAGAAATTGGCAGCTTCTTGAAAGTGTAAAATATGGAAACAGACAAGAAGAGCCATTCATAGACATTTAAAAATATACACATTTTGGATCTGAATGTCTGGTTTTCTTAGCCTCTTCTGGGAGTGAATTTCTGAAGATTGAGTTTGCTTTGTATATTTTGTGCAGTAATCAGGAGGTTCTCATGACTAGTGGCTTTTATGCCAGTAGGACTTAGCATTCTGCCTGTTTTCCTTTTACCCTTCTCTTTTTTTTCTCATTCATAAAAACATAGTCTGGAAGGTTTCATAGAGATCATCCATTTAATCTTTATTTGACTTTATTTTTAAAATTTACATAGAGTAAAATTGACTATTTTGGTGGATGGTTCTGAGTTTTAACATATATAGATTTGTATAACTACTACCAAAATCAGGGTTCCATCATCCCCAAAAGTTCCCTCATGCTGCCCCCCTCTTCCTCAACTGCTGGCAATCAATGATCTGTTCTTAATTGCTATAGTTTTGTCTCTTCTACAGTGTCATAAAAATGGAGTCATACAGTATGTAACCTTTTGACAGTGACTTCTTTTGCTCAGCATAATGCCTTAGAGATTCACCTATGTTGTTGTGTATCAATAATTCGTTTTATTGCTAAGCAATATTCCATTGTATGGTTGTACCATAGTTAATCCATTCACCCTTGAAGAACATTTGTGTTATTTCCATTTTTTGGTGATTATGAATAGAGTTGCATTTTACTCTTCACTGTTTTTACTTTTAATTTACCTATACCACTATGTTTAAAGTGAGTTTCTTGTAGATGGCGTGTAGTTGGGTCTTGTTTTTTTTTTTTAATCCATTCTAACAATCTTTTAATTGGTGTGTTTAGACCAATTACATTTAATTATGATGTTCGATTTAGGGTTACCATTTGACTATTTGGTTTCTGTTTGTTTTCACTATTTTTTCATTTTTTTCTCTTCCAATTGATGGCATTAACGAAATATTTTCTATTACTTTTGTTGTACACCATTAAAAATTGTCTTTGTGGCTGCTTATGGAAAAAGTGTCCAGAGGATTCTTGACTGTGGGCTTGGCAGGAAGTATTAAATCCTAGTGCATAGCTTTTACCCACAGGATGTTGATAATGCAAATGTGTCGTTGTATTTTGTCTCTTTGTCTGCTTAACTGAGAGATTTCGGGATTGATTCAGTTCTGTTCATCTTGCCAGTGTTTCTGGAATTGGAAATATTAAAAAGTTTCTGTTTAGTTCTCTCCTTTTTGGAGTTTTGACTCTGAAGTTCGACGTTCATTGATCCATTGGCTAGGAATAGAGTTTTTGCCTTAATTTGCTCATTCATTCATTTGTTCATAAATTTGTTCATAAATAACCTTTTGCATATACTTTGTGTAAATTACCATGCTAATTTTATAAAAAGATCAGTATTTTTAGGCTCTTAAGAGTTAATATCTCCTTGGAGAAAATGTCATACAATTGATTTATTAAATAGCAGACTAAAAATTACATACCCAAAATGAGGTTAAAATTTATTGCTTTGGAAAACTGTATGGGCATTTTAAAATACTTTGGACACTTGTCTTTTTGAATTACCTTCACAGTTTTTGACGTGAGTGGTGACACTTCATGTGTTAGATACTGTGCCTAATTCTAAGGGTGATATGATAGTGAAGGTGGGGGAAAAAGAAACATGAATTTTTGCGTTCAAAGAGTTTAAATGTTGGTAGGCAAACTAAAAGAATAGGCAACCGTTAGAGAAGTCTCTCTCTGCCTTTCTGTGTATATATATAGATTATATTACTTAGACAATTACCCTATCCTTAAAAAATGTAAGATCTGGTGGTAGAGATAAGAAGTACAGGAATACTATGGAGAGGAAGATGTTGAATGTGATAGAAGATAAGAGCCCATGATGAATGTGATAGAAGATAAGAGCCCATGAGATTTTAGAGGAAGAGACCAGTACTTTTTTTTTTTTTTTTTTTTGCGGTACGCAGGCCTCTCACTGTTGTGGCCTCTCCCGTCGTGGAGCACAGGCTCCGGACGCGCAGGCTCAGCGGCCATGGCTTACGGGCCCAGCCGCTCCGCGGCATGTGGGATCTTCCCGGACCGGGGCAGGAACCCGTGTCCCCTGCGTCAGCAGGCGGACTCTCAACCACTGCGCCACCAGGGAAGCCCAAGACCAGTACTTTTTACTGGTGGAATTACTTCATGAAAAAGCTTTGAAATTGCCTCTGAAGAAAGCTAGAATGTGATTATGTGGAAATGGGAGGAGGATTAAGCCCATCCTATTCATTCATTCATTCATTCATTCTTTCTTTCTTTCTTTCTTTCTTTCTTCAATGGGTATTTATTGACTGCTTTTAGCTCTAAGGGATCCCTGTGAACTACTGCAGGCCACAGGAATTAATCAGGCATTTATAGGGACTTCTGTGTAACTGATTTTGATTGGAGTGTAGGATATGAGTGTGTTTGTGTGTATGTATAAGAAAGAGTTTTTTTTTTTTTTTCTTTTTTGCGGTATGCGGGCCTCTCACTGTTGTGGCCTCTCCCGTTGCGGAGCACAGGCTCCGGACGCGCAGGCTCAGCGGCCATGGCTCACGGGCCCAGCCGCTCTGCGGCATGTGGAATCTTCCCGGACCAGGGTACGAACCCGCGTCCCCTGCATCAGCAGGCAGACCCTCAACCACTGCGCCACCAGGGAAGCCCAAGAAAGAGTTTTTGATGGATGGATATTTACCTGGAGATGATGTCCTTGGGTAAGTGTGGGGCTGTTGGTACAGGATCTTGGTAGTTGAAGCTTGGAAAAAGGAGAGAAGAGGTTCAACAGTGGCCTTGGGGAATGGCTACAGTAGGTGGTGAGAGGAAGAATGGAAGCCAGGGGACCAGAAATGGGATATAAGAACCACTTTGGGGCAACACTGGTGCTGAGGAAGAAGAGATTTTCAAGGAAAACATCGTCTGTTATCTTTGAGAGTTAATTTATTATTATTATGTACATATATTTTGGAGATTGTAAAGTAATGGTATTGATTCTTCCCTGCCGTAGCTCTTAAACTACATTATTTCTTCTTTTGTGAAGAGAAGTTGTGAAAAGTTTGGAGTATTGGCATCATCTTGGGAATAAATTTATTTTTGACTTTTAAGGAGATTTCTTTGCAGTACAGTACTCATTTAGATAAATGTGTTTGGGTCACTGCTATAATTAGTAAATATTTTCCTTGAGGGCCCCCAGTTTAGTACAAAAATCTTACTGTTTTTCTTTTGGCTGTGTTGGGTTTTCCTTGCAGTGCGAGGGCTTCTCATTGCGGTGGCTTCTCTCGTTGCGGAGCACGGGCTCTAGGTGCACGGGCTTCAGCAGTTGTGGCTTGCGGGCTCTAGAGCGCAGGCTCAGTAGTTTTGGCGCCTGGGCTTAGTTGTTCCAGGGCATGTAGGATCTTCCCGGACCAGGGCTCGAACCCGTGTCCCCTGCATTGGCAGGCGGATTCTTAACCATTATGCCACCAGGGAAGTCCCCAAAAAGCTTATTTAAAAAAATTTTTTTTTAATTTTAAAAATTTACTTTATTGAAGTATAGTTGATTTAGAGTGTTGTGTTAATTTCTGCTGTATAGCAAAGTGATTCAGTTATACATATATACATTCTTTTTCATATTTTCTATTATGGTTTATCACAGGATATTAAATATAGTTCCCTGTGCTGTACAGTAGGACCTCGTTGTTTATCCATTCTATATATAATAGTTTGCATCTGCTAATCCCAAACTCCCAATCCATCCCTCTCTCACCTTGCCTTCCGCTTGGCAACCACAAGTCAAAAAGCTTATTTTTTATACCTAAATTTTATTATTAACTAATAGCATTTTTAAACATCTTTATTGGAGTATAATTGCTTTACAATGGTGTGTTAGTTTCTGCTGTATAACAAAGTGAATCAGCTATACGTATACATATATCCCCATATCTCCTCCCTCTTGCATCTCCCTCCCACCCTCCCTATCCCACCCCTCTAGGTGGTCACAAAGCACCAAGCTGATCTCCCTGTGCTATGCGGCTGCTTCCTACTAGCTATCTGTTTTACATTTGGTAGTGTATATATGTCCATGCCGCTCTCTCACTTCGTCCCAGCTTACCCTTCCCCCTCCCCGTGTCCTCAAGTCCATTCTCTACGTCTGTGTCTTTATTCCTGTCCTGCCCCTAGGTTCTTCAGAACCATTTTTGTTTTTAGATTCCATATATATGTGTTAGCCTAAGGTATTTGTTTTTCTCTTTCTGACTTACTTCACTCTGTATGACAGTCTCTAGGTCCATCCACCTCACTACAAATAACTCAATATCGTTCCTTTTTATGGCTGAGTAATATTCCATTGTATATATGCACCACATCTTCTTTATCCATTCATCTGTCAATGGACACTTAGGTTGCTTCCATGACCTGGCTATTGTAAATAGAGCTGCAGTGAACACTGTGGTACATGACTCTTTTTGAATTATGGTTTTCTCAGGGTATATCCCCAGTACTGGGATTGCTGGGTCATATGGTAGTTCTATTTTTAGTTTAAGGAACCTCCATACTGTTCTCCATAGTGGCTGTATCAATTTACATTCCCACCAACAGTGCAAGAGGATTTCCTTTTCTCCACACCCTCTCCAGCATTTATTGTTTGTAGATTTTTTGATGATGGCCATTCTGACTGGTATGAGGTGATACCTCATTGTAGTTTTTTTTTTTTTTTTCCTGTACACGGGCCTCTCACTGTTGTGGCCTCTCCCATTGCGGAGCACAGGCTCAGCGGCCATGGCTCACGGGCCCAGCCGCTCCGCGGCATGTGGGATTTTCCCGGACCGGGGCACGAACCCGTGTCCCCTGCATCGGCAGGCGGACTCTCAACCACTGCGCCACCAGGGAAGCCCCTCATTGTAGTTTTGATTTGCATTTCTCTAGTGATTAGCGATGTTGAGCATCCTTTCATGTGTTTGTTGGCAATCTGTATATCTTCTTTGGAGAAATGTCTGTTTAGGTCTTCCACCCATTTTTGGATTGGGTTGCTTGTTTTTTTGATATTGAGCAGCTCATATTAAAGGAGATTAAGCCTTCATCAGTTGCTTCATTTACAAATATTTTCTCCCATTCTGAGGGTTGTCTTTTCGTCTTGTTTATGGTTTCCTTTACTTTGCAAAAGCTTTTAAGTTTCATTAGGTCCCATTTGTTTATTTTTGTTTTTATTTCCATTTCTCTAGGAGGTGGGTCAAAAAGGATCTTGCTGTGATTTATGTCATAGAGTGTTCTGCCTGTGTTTTCCTCTGAGAGTTTTATAGTATCTGGCCTTACATTTAGGTCTTTAATCATTTTAAGTTTATTTTTGTGTATGGTGTTAGGGAGTGTTCTAATTTCATTCTTTTACATGTAGCTGTCCAGTTTTCCCAGGACCACTTATTGAAGAGTAATAGCATATTTTTGAGTAAAACAAAAATTACCATCTGTATAAATTTTGAAACTTAAAATACAAAGAAAAAATTAACATAAGAAAGATATTTGTTGGGACTTCCCTGGTGGTGCAGCGGTTAAGAATCCGCCTGCCAATGCAGGGGACACGGGTTCGATCCCTGGGAAGATCCCGCATGCCACGGAGCAACTAAGCCCGAGAGCCACAACTTCTGAGCCTGCGCTCTAGAGCCTGTGAGCCACAACTACTGAGCCCGCGTACCACAAGTACTGAAGCCCGTACACCTAGAGCCCGTGCTCTGCAACAAGAGAAGTCACTGCAATGAGAAGCCTGCACACTGCAACAAAGAGTAGCCCCCGCTTGCCGCAACTAGAGAAAGCCCGTGTGCAGCAATGAAGACCCAACGCAGACAAAAAAATTTATTAAAAATAAAAGATATTTGTTGAGGCCAACATAGATTTTCATTAAACTTAGCAATAAGATAAAAATACAGAACACAGAATTTAAAAACTACTTGTGACTTACATAAGCTACTATAGAAGCAGATGTTGGGCTGTCCTCTAGTCCAGCAGTCCTCAACCTTTTTGGCAGTAGGGACTGGTTTTGTGGAAGACAGTATTTCCACAGGGCGGCGGCGGGGGATGGTTCAGGTGGTAATGCGAACAGTGGGGAGCGATGGGAATGGCAGATGAAGCTTTGCTTGCGTGCCACTCACTTCCTGCTGTGTGGCCAGTTCCTAACAGGCTGCGGACCGGTACTGGTCTGCGGCCTGGGGGTTGGGGACCCCTGCTCTAGCCACAGTGGCGTTTCTTGTTAAAACAGCTGGGCATGAGGTCATTGCAGGTCAATATCTTGATCTTCATTAAAGAACACCCCTTATCACCTCCATGCCCTCCAACAAATAGGGAACCAACTCTGCCTCACTTTCCTTACCTTGATTCTTTCTTCCACGTTCCCTGTGATTTCCTTGAGCTTCCTCCTGGCAATTTGTGCACCCTCTCCAGGGGACCTCTGTCTCTTTGGCTCCAGTTGTGGCATTTCTGGCTCCCTACCTGAGTTGTAGCTGTATAGGTCTCCACCTGCACAGTCAGCCTGTGCACCCCCATAGCAGTCATCAGCTATATTGGCTTAATCTGTAATTGGATTTTTAGAAGGCAACTCATTTTTTTTTAATGAATTTATTTATTTTTATTTTTGGCTGTGTTGGGTCTTCATTGCTGCACGTGGGCTTTTCTGTGGTTGCGGTGAGCAGGGGTTACTCTTTGTTGAGGTGCGCGGGCTTCTCATTGCGGCGGCCTCTATTATTGTGGAGCACGGGCTCTGGCGCGTGGGCTTCAGTAGTTGTGGCATGTGGGTTCTAGAGCACAGGCTCAGTAGTTGTGGCACACGGGCTTAGTTGCTCCGTGGCATGTGGGATCTTCCCGGGCCAGGGCTCGAACCCGTGTCCCCTGAATTGGCAGGAGGATTCTTAACCACTGTGCCACCAGGGAAGCCCGCAACTCATTTTTTTAACTGTCATTGATTTGCTGTCACTATTTTTCAGGCTGGAACACAGAGGGATACTAAACTAAGTTATTGTTTCTTCTTGGTTTTTTTTTTTTTTTTGCGGTACGCGGGCCTCTCACTGTTGTGGCCTCTCCCATTGCAGAGTACAGGCTCCGGACGTGCAGTCTCAGCGGCCATGGCTCATGGGCCCAGCCGCTCTGCGGCATGTGGGATCTTCCCGGACCGGGGCACGAACCCGTGTCCCCTGCATCGGCAGGCGGACTCTCAACCACTGCGCCACCAGGGAAGCCCTAAGTTATTGTTTTAAGTTAAGCTTGTTCTAATTGTGTGGAGATCTACTTTTCAGCTGCTGAAGTAGATAGCAATAGGCTTATGGTGGGAGAGAAATCTTCAGAAACACATTCTTTACTTGCTTTTATACTTGTATTCATTAATAGCCCTTCCTTAGAAAAAACTGTAGTTTAAGTCTATGTTCATCTTGAATTCAGTTAAAAACTACTGGGAGAGATTTTGATGGAAACTTTTCTTTATATCTATAGGAAGGTGCTACATACATGTAGGTGGCTGAGTAAACATTATTGAACTTTTTTTTCACCAATTTTTCCCTTGGTTTTGATGTTTGTGCCCTTCGTCTTTTTTTTTTTAATGAGGGACATTTGTGTGTGGATTCCATATTTTAGTAAACTTTATTAATATGCCATCTGAAACAGACATTGTTACTTTTAGGTATGTAAGTTTACAAAAGTCATAAGGGAAATAGGTATTGGACATATTGTTTGAAGGAGAAGCAACAATTATTTTCTTCTCCATTGGTGTTTATAAATTATCTTCAGATTATTTAGAATTTTGATGGTCTTGCAGAAAGATACTAAATCTCCAGTGTTACTTAGAAATACATGCAATTCCAAGAAGTTGAAGAGATGAAGCCTATCATTTAAACAAATGTACATCAAAAAGAAACTTTTTGAATAGTTCATATATACATATGGTATAAAATTCATAATGTACTAAAGGGCATTTACAAAAGTGAAAAGTAAGTTTCCTCCAACCCCTGGCCCACACTAGTTACCTGCCCCTGAGGTAACCATTGTTACTAGTTTTTTTTGTATTCCTTCCAGAAATCAAAATGTACCTTAAAATTGAACTCTCCTACACTGTTGATGGGAATGTAAGTTGGTGCAGCCACTTGGAGAACAGTATGGAGGTTCCTTAAAATAAAATTGCCATATGATCCAGCAATCTCACTCCTGGGCACATATCTGGAGAAAACTGTAATTCAAAGAGGTACATGCATCCCAGTGTTCGTTGCAGCACTGTTTACAATGCCTATTGACTGATGAATGAATAAAGAAGATGTAGTATATATATATATATATATATATATATATACACACACACAAACACACACACACACACACACACACACACAATGGAATATTACTCAGCCATAAAAAAGAATGAAATAGTGCCATTTGCAGCAACATGGATGGACCTAGAGATTATCATACTAAATGAAGTAAGCCAGACACAGAAAGACAAATATCGTATATCACTTATATGTGGAATCTTAAAAAAAATACAAATGAACTTATTTACAAAACAGAAACAGACCCACAGACATAGAAAACAAACTTGTGGTTACCGAAAGGGAAAGGAGGAGGCAAGGATAAATTAGGAGGTTGGGATTAACATACGCACACTACTATACATAATATATATAGTATATTCAATATTTTGTAATAACTTATAAGGGAAAAGAACCTGAAAAAGAATATATATCTGTATATATATAACTGAATTACTTTGTTGTACACCTGAAACTAACAGAACATTGTAAATCAACTATACTTCAATAAAAAAGTACCTTAAAATTAGTACTCTTACTGTTATAGTTAGTGTTGTCTTCTTAAATATAGCAAAATCTAGTGATAGTTTTCCAACGTCTGTTATAATTTTACTTTACAATTATGGTTGCAGTGTGAATTACATGTCAGTGCTGGAAATGTCTTGAATAAGATTATTGGCTCTGCACTCTTATCCTGTTGTTTTTAGAAACGCAGGGTTTTGTTTTAAATTGTGCCCTTTTGAAGTAAAAGAGCTCACAACTAGTGAGGATGTAAATGAAAAAAAATTGAGGAACAACATGAGTAGTTTGAATCTTTATTCATTTCTCAATGATAGATTTTCAACTAAATGTTCTTTAATTTTTGCCCCGTGGTTGATTTTCGTATCTTGTGAATAATGTCATGTGTTCTGTTCCCATGTAGGCATTTAGCTTCAAAAATTTTTAATCTTGCTAGTTACAAAAGTAATTGAGCCAGGCCAGTGGTCTGTTGAAAATATAAAGGAAGCAAGTTGCAGTAAAGGGCTTTTATTGTGTGAAACACAATGTAAAAGATTTGGTTAATTCTTGTGAATTTGGCATGTATAGTATTCCTTCCCTAATCTTTAGTGTTATGTTTCTGTTAACCCCTGTGGTTAAAGTTGTTTCTGTTCTAAAAATCTAATTTAAAAAAAACCCCATTTAGAGAACCAGAGCATGACTTAGGAGCGAGCCTGTGAAAGTCTTTGTAAATATTTTTTGTATCTCACCAAAATGAAACAGTAAAGACAGCTCTCCAAATAAAGAGCATGTAAGAGACATTCAAACATCTTAAAATGGTAATAATGGATTCTGGATTATTTCCTTTTTCCGTTTCTTACTTGCTAGAAACTTTTCAGTAAGATAGACTGGAAGTTTTTGTTTTTTTGAAATATATGTAAACTTTTGCTTTATTGAGGATAATACGCAATCCACGAGGCACTTTCGTGTGTGTGGTCTTCCATCTTAATAGCCAGTGCATTTCTAATCTTATGACTCAGAGGCTCTTAACCTTCCTGGTCCCCATTTTGTATTTCCTTTGGGGTCTTACTGCAGTCCCAGAGGTACATAGTAACTGGAAGCTAGAGACGGAAGAGGCTTTGAATAACCTTTTCTCATTTATTCAGTTTGCCCTCTCATTCCCCGACCCCCCCACCGCCCCACCCCCCAGGAGGGTTATTGTAATCCGCTCAATGATTATTAACACATTGGAATCCGAATCCTGCAACATAAGTCTAAGTTAGTCTTTGCCTCAGCTTCCTTTGTGTTTCCCAAGGCTTCATTTCATAAATCTATTTTTCTCCTCTGCTTTCTGCTTTATTTCCTTCTTCTCATTCTACCTTCAGATTCCTTTTTTTTTTTAACCCAAAATCTGTGTCTACTTGAAACTGCAGTTTTCAGAAATTAATTTTTAATTGTAGAAAGGTATTTGGGAGTAAATCTGCACATAGTCAAATTTCATATAAGGAGATCTTACAGTTAGGAAGAGATTTCTACAATGTCAGAAAAATTAGTTTTTTCATCTCAAGGTTCTTCTATGCCTTCTTTACCCTTCACTTCCTTAGGAATATTTAGCTTTACAGCCACAATGGCTTACCAACCAGAAGTGACAGCAGTTAGGATAAAAGTTGTTCTGTCAGATGGACAATGTCAAAGGTATTATATTTCACTGGGTAGGCACCTCTGGGAGGATGGAGCACCTGCATTACCAGGCAGCACATCTCCATCAGTTCTTTTTTTAATTGAAGTATAGTTGATTTACAGTGTTTTGCCAATCTCTGCTCTACAGCAAAGTGACTCAGTTATACACATACATATATTCTTTTTTTATATTCTTTTCCATTATGGTTTATCACAGGATATTGCTATACATGTGGTATACATTAGGACCTTGTTTATTCATTCTAAATGTAATAGTTTGCATCTACCAACCACAAACTCCCAGTCCATCCCTCATCAGTGCTTTTTGTTCATAGGGTGTTGTATGTCTCAGGCAGATGCTGTTACCTTGGAGTTGAGAGCAGGAGCTGGTAGGCAGCTGACTTAACTCTCAGTGACTTCCTTCAGTGATGATTTGAGAAAATGCTGTTAGATAATGGGACACCAGGCTGTTAGATCGAACTAGGTTGGAATTCTGAAGTTCTTCACCGGGGTGACTTTGGGGAATTTGCTTTGCTTGTTGTATTTAGGACTCTCTGTTAAATGGGAATTATAAGACATTTTAACAATATACTTGCTTGAATAGATGGAGCTCACAACCTCTATGTGTTACAACAGAACATTTACCAGCCAACTGTTTCTTACCAAACACTGATGTTGAAGAAAATTGATCTACAAAACAGTATACAAATTTGAAGGTTTTAATCTATACCTTTTGCTAGGGACTCTGGGGAAGTGAAAAATATACAGCATTGTCCCTTACCTTGAGGAGTGTGCAGTTTAGTAAAGAAGATAATACATGAAATGACTACAACAAGATAAAGTATAAGCAAGTTCTAGAAAGTGTGGAAAATGAGGGCTGTAGGCCATGCTGTCCAGTACATTAGCCATTAACCACATCTGGCTATTGAGCATTGAAAAGTAGCTAGTCCATGGGACTTCCCTGGTGGCGCAGTGGATAAGACTTTGTGCTCCCAATGCAGGGGGCTTGGGTTCCATCCCTGGTCAGGAAACTAGATCCCACATGCATGCTGCAACTAAGAGTTCGCATGCCGCAACGCCCGCCTGCTGCAACTAAGACCTGGAGCAACCAAATAAATAAATATTTAAAAAAAAAAAAATGAAAAAGTAGCTAGTCTGAATTGAGATGTGCTGTAAATATAAAATATACACAGGATTTCAGAGACAGTACAAGAAAATAACAAGATATCTCTTTTAAAAATATTGATTACATGTTGTAGTTATCATATTTTGGATACATTAGTAAAATTAATTTTACCTGTTTCATTTTTTTTTTTTTTTCCTGTATGCAGGCCTCTCACTGTTGTGGCCTCTCCCGTTGCGGAGCACAGGCTCTGGACGCGCAGACTCAGCGGCCATGGTTTACGGGCCCAGCCGCTCCACGGCATGTGGGATCTTCCCGGACCAGGGCACGAACCTGTGTCCCCTGCATCGGCAGGCGGACTCTCAAACACTGCGCCACCAGGGAAGCCCTCCCTGTTTCTTTTTATGTTTTAAAAATGTGGCTATTAAAAATTTTTAATTCCATATGTAGTTTGCATATTTCTGTCAGATGGAGCTGCTGTAGAAGTTTAAAGGAAATAGAGAAAAAGATGCAGACAGTTTTAGGGGCTTCCCTGGTGGCACAGTGGTTAAGAATCTGCCTGCCAACACAAGGGACATGGGTTCGAGCCCTGGTCCGGGAAGATCCCCCATGGAGCAACTAAGCCCGTGTGCCACAACTACTGAGCCCACGTGCCACAACTACTGAAGCCCGCGCGCCTAGAGCCTATGCTCCGCAACAAGAGAAGCCACCACAATGAGAAGCCCGCACACCACAATGAAGAGTAGCCCCCACTTGAGCACCTAGAGAAAGCCCATGCACAGCAACGAAGACGCAACTCAGCCAAAAAATAAATAAATAAAATAAATCTGTAAAAAAAAAAAGATGCAGACAGTTGTAGACGAGAAACGTTTCATGGAGGCGATGGAATGTCAGCTGCTTCTGGAGGGAATGGGGCAAATCTTGTCCAGTATAGTCACAGAAAGATGACAGGTATGATGGTGGCATTGTGGATAAGAGCAGGAGCTAAAACTTGGAGTATTTGTGAGCAGTAAGGAAATACTCTGGGTGGAGTAGTGTTTGATTTGAGGCATGGTGGAAAATTAGGATTTAAAGGGAGATGGGGTTACATTTTAGATAGTTTCGTTCTTGTACAGAATACATGATTAATATGTATTTGTGGACTATGTTAGAATGAGTAGTTTAGAACTGATCCTGTAAAGAGAGGAAGTTATTAATACTTTTTGGGTAGATATATGACAAAGGTAGAGTTTTGAGATTATTCTAACAATGTGGGTGTGTTGACATGAGGGGAGGGGCTGGAGATGGGGAGACCAAGTGGTGGACTTCTGTGAAAGTTGACGCGTGCTAGACTGGGATGGTGGCAGTGGGAATCAAAACCGATATGCTCCCTACCCTCATGGAGCTTGAAGTCTTGTGTGTGATATAGATCAGCAAACCGACAATTCAAATATGATATAAAGTACACAGCGCTGGGAAACACAGAGGAAGGGAACCTACCTAACCTGTGGTGAGAATTGGAGGAGTTAGGTCAGAGAATGCTTCTAGAGGAACAGTTGTCACTGACCTTAAGAAATGTGTGAAGCTCCTCTATAAGAACAACTGTGATGAAAGATTTGGAAAGTAAATCCCTTGGAGGCACAGCAAGAAGTGTCAGGAGAGAGAACACTGGTTAGGGAGTCAGGAGACTTGTCTCTGCTCTGTTATTTGTGTGACCCTGGAAGGTTTCTTCTCCTTGCTGGGCTTCATTTTCCTCATTTGCGAAATGTGGGATAGCAGACAAGATCTTCAAGGCTTAGCCTTCTAATTGAACTTTGTCAGCTCGATATGTTTACCACGGTCTTATCCTGGTGAGTGGTCTTTGTTAGGGCCTCAGAAGGGAGAATGGGAGCTGCTGCTGGGGGCAGGGAGCCCTTGTTTCCCCGGCCCCACATTCTCTGGTTAGCCAACAGGGAAGCTCACTCAGTGGAGAGAGGAATGGCATCTGAATTGGATCCAGAAATAGGACAAACTATAAATTAAAAAAGTACAAGAGTAGGCGAGTCCATAGTTTTGTTGTTAAGGGAATGGTGGTACCAAAGTTACAATCGGGGTGGGAAACCTGTTTTGGGGAGAAAGGTAATGAACTCTCCTTTGGATTTTTTGGATGTGAGGCAAATTTAGCATAGAAATCTTTCATGTTAGTGATATAAACCAGAGCTCAGTTGATAGGTCAAGACCAGAAAGGGATCTGAGAGTCATTCAGGTGACTTAATGTTTTCAGAATTAAAGCACTTTTTTAAGAACTTGGGGCTCAAAATTGGGCTTTGGGAAATGTCCAGATTGGGAGAATGAAGGGTAAGGGAGGTGACCCCATAAAGGTAGACCAAGGTAGAATAAGTTCTTTGAGAAATTTAGAAAATAGTATATCATGGGACCAAAAAAAGTCTTGAGAGGATGATCCAGACTGCTCAGTGCCAGAGACTTGGGAGAGTGAATTGTTTAGAAGGTATCTATCCCAGGTTGGGTTCTTCAGGAAACAGATGCTGAGACAGAGTTGGGAGTGCAAAAGGGTTATTGGGAAGAAACGCTTATGGGAAAAAAGAGAGGAAACAGGATTGGGAAAAGGAGCTGTCAAATCATGATACAGACTTAACAAAACCAGGAGCTCTGGAGCAAAGATGGCCTGTTAGAGGATGTCCACCCTGGGGAGAAATGGTGTCACCAGCTTGCTCAGTCATTGGCTGAGGTGGACCCCGAAAGTACTAATAACTAGAGGCTCTCAGCTAACCACAGTCCTTGTAGCAGGGCAGCAGTTCCTTTTTTGAGTGGTGCAGCTCTGTGTCTACCACAGAATCTTTTTGAAAAAGCAATTTCATGACATTGATAGGGATAGAAAGAAGCCATATTATAGTGACTAGAAGGGGACAGAGTGGTCAGAGGATGGGGCAGCAGAGAGGTAAGCCTCAGATTTGTGATCTTTATCATCACCTTGGGTGTACACTGTGGCTTCAGTGGAGAAGAGTGTACTAAATTGAACTACCTAATTTCTCTGTCTTCTGCTATAGACTTCTCTCTCATACACTGTTAATTCCTCTTGAGTCCTTTCCTCAAAAATCTTTAGTGGAATTTTTAGAAACTGGACTGCTTTACTAGATCTCAGGTCAGATGAGTAATGCCTTCTAGTTCTGGTAGTGCTAATAACTAATGGAGGTTTTTTTACTTCAAAAATGACCTGAATTAGAGATTCCAATTAAACAAAAATTCTTCCTGGAAAGAATATACTGGTAGTATAGTGAAATACATTAAAAGACCCACATCTAGGGCTTCCCTGGTAGCGCAGTGGTTGAGAGTCCGCCTGCCGATGCAGGGGACGCGGGTTCGTGCCCCGGTCTGGGAAGATCCCACATGCCGCAGAGTGGCTGGGCCCGTGAGCCATGGCCGCTGAGCCTGCGCGTCCGGAGCCTGTGCTCCGCAATGGGAGAGGCCACAACAGTGAGAGGCCCGCGTACCGCAAAAAAAAAAAAAAAAAAAAAAGACCCACATCTAAATAAAGGTGATAGAGAAGCAAACTAAATGAAACTAAACAACAACAACAAAAAAAAAACCAAAAAAAGAAAATTCTTAAATGGGACTCATTTAGTAAACATTTGTTGACATCAGGCACTCTCCCCTCGGCACTTTATTAGGTTTTTTTTTTTTTTTTTTTCGGTATGCGGCCCTCTCACTGCTGTGGCCTCTCCCGTTGCGGAGCACAGGCTCCGGACGCGCAGGCTCAGCGGCCATGGCTCATGGGACCAGCCGCTCCGCGGCATGTGGGATCCTCCCGGACCAGGGCACGAACCCGTGTCCCCTGCATTAGCAGGCGGACTCTCAACCACTGCGCCACCAGGGAAGCCCTTTATTAGGTTTTGGTATTGCAGGATAGATACAATAAAGATCTTCTCTTTAAGGAGCTTACAGAGTAGTGGGAGAAATAGAAACAGAAGCTTATTGGAGTTAAATCTTACTCATGATTTATCTTCCTTTTAAAAAAATGTTTATTTATTTAGGCTGTTCTAGGTCTTTGTTGTAGAATGCAGGATCCTTTTTCTTTTTAATATTTATTTATTTATTTGGTTGCTCTGGGTCTTAGTTGAGGCAGGCAGGCTCCTTAGTTGTGGCATGCATGTGGGATCTAGTTCCCTGGCCAGGGATCGAACCCGGGTCCCCTGCATTGGGAGTGTGGGGTCTTACCCACTGGACCACCAGGAAGTCCCTGACTTATCTTCTTAAAGACATATGTTTATGCTGTGATCCAGTAGGAGGCTGGAATCTAAGGAGGCTGCCCAGATCAGGAGACTTTGTTGCCCATAGTGTGGCTTCTTCCAGAGGCATGGCAAAGCATAGTTCTTTGTGAATGACTCAAGTGAGTTAATTTCATCAACTTTATAGTCCTACGATGATCTCTTCATATTTTTTAATTTTATTGGTACTCTCTAGCTGAAACCCCAGATAGAGAGCACTAATAAAATTAATTTTAAAAATTAATTTAAAATTTTACATAAATATAAAAGCTTCACTTTTTCTGATTATAAAGGTAGAACATAGAATATTCAAACAATACTTTAAGGCAGAGGTCCCCAACCTTTTTGACACCAGGGACCGGTTTCATGGAAGACAATTTTTCCACGGAATGGGGGCGTTGAGGGGGTATGGTTCAGGCAGTAATGTGAGCGATGGGAAGCTATGGGGAGCAACAGATGAAGCTTTGCTAGCTCCCCTGCTGCTTACCTCCTGCTGTGCAGCCTGGTTTCTAACAGGCTGCGGACTGGTACTGGTCCGTGGCCTGGGGGTTAGGGACCCCTGCTTTAAAGTATAGAGACAGGAACTTCCCTGGTGGTCCAGTGGTAAAGAATCTGCCTTACAATGCAGGGGACGTGGGTTTGATCCCTGGTCAGGGAACTATGATCCCACATGCCACGGGGCAACTAAGCCTGTGTGCTACAACTGCTGAGCTCATGTGCCTCAACTAGAGAACCTGCTTGCCGCAAACTACAGAGCCCAGGTGCCTTGGAGCCTGCGCGCCACAACTAGAGAAGAGAAAACCCACCGCCACAGCTAGAGAGAAGCCTGGGCACCACAACAAAAGATCCCGCATGCCTCAATGAAGATCCCATGTGCCACAGCTAAGACCCGATGAAGCCAAAAATAAATAAAATAAATAAATATTAAACAAATCTTTAAAAAAAAATAAAGTATAGAGACAAAGGTAAAAGCACCCGAAATTCTACCACCAAAGGCAGATGCAGTTAACTTTGCAATGATTTTCTAACATCTTTTGCTCACCATCCTTCCTCCCTCTCTCTCCCTCTATCTCCCTTGCTTCCTACATGTATACACATGCATGCACATGTGTGCATATACTCATACATATATATCCTTTTATATAAATAGGATCCTATTTCATATGCTTTTGTAGCCTATTTTCTTAAACAGTGTGTTAGGGTCATGTTTCCATGTCAGTGCACATAGATACAGACACCATCATCCTTTATGACTATGAGCTATTTCATTGTGTTGATGAGTTATGCTTTGTTTAACTACTTTACTATTCAGAGATATTTGAGGTGTTTTGATGTTTTCAGCCAGGGATGCTGCTAAACTTCCTACAATGCATAGGACACCTCCCCCTGCTCCCCAGCAAAGAATTATCTGGCCTAAAATGTCAGCAGTGACAGAGAAAACCTGCTCTATACCTTCTCCAGTGTTGGGTGTTGGCAATTTTTACTCCCCTGTGTCTGCTCAAACACCAGGTGTTGTTTTTCAGGCAAAAAGTAGTAGCTCTTTTAGTTTGCATTATGTTGATCACTAGCGAAGTTAAGCATCTTTTCCTATACTTATTAGTCATTAGCTTCTTTGGTGAATTTTCTATTCATGTCTGTGGTCCATTTTTGAAATTAGGTGTTCACCTTTTACTTAATAATTTCTAGGAGTAATTTGAATATTGGAGCTATTAGCCTTTTTTGTTTGTTTATGGTGTCTCTTTTTAAAGGGAAATTTAAGAATTTTTATGTGGTCAAATTTACCAATATTTTCTTTCTGATTTCTGAAGAGGGCTAAGTTAGTGAATTATCCAAAATAACTTATTAAAGGTAGTCTATGTAGAATGTAATCCAGTGGCATATACTGTAGTTCAATGGTATACGTTCTGTGGACACATCACAACAGACGGTTTTGAGTTAGATATCCTTCCTTAATGTGTCCATAAGTGTTATGCTCCCACTGAGTCCTCCCTTAACCCTCTGCTAGTCACCGTAAAGGATATGGAAGAACAACATTAGGCAGGGTTTCCTCCCTTACTGAGCTGTAGTTAGGTATTTGAGATATTACTGGTATGTGAAACAGAATTCACGTTAAGTGCTGAATAGGAGTTCAGAGGACAGAGGGGGCGGTGAAGGTTTCCTAGAGTTTATGGAGAATAACCCAGTCTTGAAGGATGTGACTAGGCTAAAGAGAATGTTTCCAGTACAGGGCATGATTGTGGGACAGGCAGTTAGGAGGCCTGGGTTCTTGTTTCTGATTTGTTTCTAATCAGTTTGTGACTTAGGCAAGTCTCAGGCCTCAGTCTTTTTTTTTTTTTTTTTGAGGTATGTGGGCCTCTCACTGTTGTGGCCTCTCCCGTTGCGGAGCACAGGCTCCGGACGCGCAGGCTCAATGGCTATGGCTCACGGGCCCAGCCTCTCTGCGGCACGTGGGATCTTCCCTGACCGGGGCACGAACCCGTGTCCCCTGCATCGGCAGGTGCACTCTCAACCACTGCGCCACCAGGGAAGCCCAGGCCTCAGTCTTTTTATCAATGAAATAAGGAGATAGCAGTAGGCTATTTCCTAAGAGCATTTTCATTGTTAAAGTATTATGGTTTTACTGTGAAAAGAGAATTTTTAGAATGAATTTGTTCAGCATTTATTGAAAGCCTTCTTCATTCTGAGTAGCACGTTAAGTGCTGTGGGGATGCAAGGGGAGGTAAGACATGGGCCTTTCAGAAATTTACAGTCTTATGGGAGAGAGAAAATCATGTGTGGTAGTATAAGATAAGAAATACAGAGTGCTTGGGAAATGCAGAGTGAGGAAGGCCATCTTGATTTTGGGAGGTGGAGGCTTCAGAAAGGGATGGCAGTTATGTTAGGTAGAAATGGAGGTGTAGGGGTGATTAGAGCAGAGGCCTGGATGGGGCAGGGGAGTGATACAGGGTTTGTTTGGGATGCTGTGAGTAAGCTTGTTTGACTAGATTTGTACAGTTGGTGCAGAGAGGTGGGAAAAAATAAGGCTACAAATGGAAAGAGGGGCTGGCTTGCCAAGTGACTTAAGTACGGAGCTCAGATACCTCTTTGGTTTTTACTTCTGTAGGCTTTTGATGACTTTCAGACAAGGTGATAATGTGAGGTCAGCAGCCCTTGGAGATTAATTTGGTAAAAGTGTCTAGGATGGTGATTGATGGCATTCAGGGACTGAGTCAGAGATGACTGAGATTTCTGAGGCTGAGTGTGATAAAGATAATTTAAGAGAAAGCAGGCAGGCCTTAAGCAGTGACAAGCAGGATGAAAAGATATTGTCGGGAAAGGGAAAATGAGTCCTTGTGGTAAGGGGCGGGACTTCTGTTAAGACAATGCTCTTAAGGCAGGGCATAGCTCTGGTAGGAAGTTGGTCATTCTGTTAGGAAGAGTTTTCTGGTAATTCGCCCTGAGCTTGAAATTTTATAAATCAGACAGGAATTTTCACATTTAAAAAAAAAAGGTTGCCCATTATGAATTATAGTTCTGTAATTGTGTCGCTTAAGATAAGCTTGTCGGAATAGAGATCCCTACCCCCCTTTTTTTCAGTGTTGAATTTTGCCCATTACGCACATCCTGTAAAGGGAAACAGTCTGTGACTAGGGGGCTCATTTCAGAGAACCTTTGTAATCTCTACATCTTTGGGAGGGAGGAGGGTAAGCATTAGGCACTCATGTGTTAAAATACTGTTTAGTCATTCATCATCCCTGATATCTTTTCAGGATAGTTGGAGCAAAATGCTTAGAAAGGGTAAATGGCAAACCGCTGCAAAGGAACAGACCACACGAGCAGTTAATTAGTCATCTCTCGTCAGCGGAGGCCTTGCAGAGGCATTAGCAGACAGCTAGGAAGGAACTGGAGAGATGAGGGTCTGGCATGGATGTGGATCTTTTATTGTAGTAACAATAGTTTATTCTTCAAATCGGGGCCTGAGAGCAAAGTTGCTTAGCAATTATGTGGGCGTTGAAAGAATGGCCTTTGGAGGAACAGGCATTTGAAGCAGGATAAATTCAACTTTCTCAAGAAACTTGCAAACACTGATTAGAGTGATTGAGGGGCAGTGCTTTTACAAATCAAGAACTTGTAGTGCTATTTCCTCTTGATTGCTTTTGTCCTCATCTGTTTTCCAGCTTCCGCATGGGGAGAGGAGGCTAGTACCTCTTGGAACAGTTTCCCCCAAAGGTGGGTGCTGAGAAGATGAGGGCTTCCAGAGAGAGAGTGGTCCCAGATTTCTAGACGGATGTGTTCTTCACCACTGGATTTAAGTTGGCTCCACTGAATAGCTCCAGCCATGTTGCTGGGTGCTGGAGAACTGACCGGGTGGGCACCAGTCCCTCACTGCACCTTAGCAATAACATGCATGCATGGCCACAGCATTCATGTCACTTTTGTATAGGCAGGGCTCTCTTTTTTTCCAGGAGGAGAGGGAATGTGGCCGGGCAGGGAAAGGGCACCAAAGTATAAGGTTTGGGTTCTAGACCTAGTTTCACGGCACATAAAACTCTGTCATCTGGGGGACATCTCCTTATCTCTCACTCAGCCTCTTCATCTGTAAAGTAGCAATACCATCTACTTTCCAGGGGTGAGACTAAAACCAACTAATGGATGATGTGAGTCTACTCTAAAAAGCATAAACTGCTGTTTAAGCTTATGGAGATTTTACTTCTTATTATTAGTTTATATTCTGGCCTTCAAGAATTTTTTTTTTAAAATACATTTTACTTTTTACTTTAAAAAAAAACTTGAGATGTCTAGGCTTTAAAAAAATTACTGATAAAATTTTTTTTAAGTTTAAAAGATGGCATATTTTTTTTTCTTTTAGTTACAAAACTTTTCCAGTTATCTATTATTCAGTTTGTCATTTTGTTTGAAGAAGACTTCCCAGTTCTAGGCCTTACTAACAATGAAAAAAGCCGAATTTCTGATCTAAATTATAGTTCTTTCTGTTGAGTTCATGAAATGAGTTTGGGTTGATAGTTAAGGATTGAGCTTTTAAAAACATTATTTTTAGAGACAAGTCACCAACTCTTCCTTTTGCAGTGAGGATACTGAGACTAAGCGAGTAAGTAGCAAAATATTCTAATATTTAAAAAGGGTAAATGGCAAACCACTGTACAGGAACAGACCACATGAATAGGGCTGGTACTCAGGTCTCCTCCTCCAGGGTTCTTTAATATAATCTGCCTCCCTCACAGTTTGCTTAACTAAATGAAGGTGGTTGAGAAAGTTATCACTGGATTTAGTTATCCCTGTATTTAATTGTCCAAGGCTGAAGTCTAGAGTTTAAATCTAAATCTTCAATGGGATCACTGGTTGAACTAAAGCAGCTCTGCAAAGATGTTGTTGACTTTAGAAAACTGGAAACATAATGTTCCTTGTTCCTGGAGAGTGTTGGACCAGCAATTACAAAACCTGACTTCTAGTCTCAGTTCTCCTAAGTAACCTAGTCAAGAAAAACAAATTTAATCTCTTTGAGCCAGTACTCACCATCTATAAGATGAGAAGGATGACAATATGGTATCTAAGGCCCCTGCCAGGACTTTAGTTGGAGGATCTGTGAAACCCAAAGGCAAAGAAAGGGATGGGTGTGAGAGAGATTGGTGTCTGCTTTTTGTACCCTGAGGATTTTGCATTAATCAGTTACTTTTCTCATGTTATTTCTCTATTGGAAAGCTTTCCAATTGCCCTTTTCCTATCCAAAAGCCCTTTTTATTTTAAGGCCTAGGTTACATTTCACTTAGTCTGTGAAGTCATTGTAGCACACACTATTCTTTCTGAGCTCATTTATTGCCCTTACATCTTATTCATCCATTAGTCATGGTACATTGCTGTGGAATATGTCTTCCTTTTATACCTAATCTCTAGGGAGTAAGTTAATGTAGAAGAAAAAGTGTAGAGTTCGAAGTAGATTTAGCTGTATGGGCTTAAGCTGGCCATTAAGAAAAGTGCGTGCGTGCGCGTGTGTGTATGTGTGTGTGTGTGTATGTGCGTGTGTGTATATATATATGTGTGTATATATGTGTGTGTGTATGTGTATTGTGTGTTTGTACGTGTATGTGTGTATATATACGTGTGTGTGTGTGTGTTTAATTTTTAAAATAGTTTTTATGTTTTTTGAATAGGGAAAATTTTTTCCTAAACTTAATGAAAAGGGAGATACAGTAAGAAATCTTCTTTTGCTCCTGGTCTGCAGTCATACTAGTTTTCTCCCCATGGTTACTTGTTTCTTATATATCCTTCTAGAGTATCTTATTTTTTCTTCCTTTTCCTTTTACACAAAAGATAACACACTATATGTAGTCTTAGGTACATTGCTTTTTTCACTTAAGTTATCTTGTAGATCTTTACGTATCACTACTCAGTGAGTTCCTCACTGTTCTTAACCTTCTATGAACGTACCATAGGTTAACCTGTGGCTGGGAATTTTAACTTGAGTAAAGTCCCAAATAATTTAAAAATTTGAATGACCGTTGAGCCTTATATGAGGAGTATGCTCTTTATTTCTCTATATTTCCATGGTATGTTGCAGTTTTTAAGCTCCTTACATTCCTGAAGTTGATCCTCACAACACCTTTTTGGAGGTAGATAATTACTCTGTAGGTTTTACTAGGTCAATAGAGAAAGGAAATGTCTATTTAGGATTTTGCTGACTGTGGTGCAAGATTCAGTAAAAGCTCCACCGTGCCCTTTTCATGTGCTCTACTACTGGCAAATAGAAGTTTTACTTGAGAAAAACAGCCTGCTTTGTAGGGGCTGATAGAAGTCTTCATTACTTCATTTATAACCATTTGTGAGTTTACTTCCTTTACTTTACTTACTTCCTTAAAACCAGTAGAGCATGTAGAAAAGGATCTCCACATAAATGAAGCTTTGAGAAACAAAACAAATGTAGAAAGAAGATATGCAAATGTTTTTTTATAGGTTAATTTTTTTAATCTTAAAAAATTCTAATGAAATATGTGTGTGCAGAAAAAAGTAACTTGCTTTATGGAATTGAAAGTATTCATTGAGATGAATTTGGCTCCTTAAGCGATTAAATGGGTAGGGCTGAGACAAATAGGGAAGATTTTAACCTGGGAGTTAACATCTAATAAGATTCTGTGTTAGAGGCAGCATGGCCTTAGCTCTGTAATTTGACCTGTTTAGAATGCACAAATGGAATGGAAGGGATTTAAGTTTTATATTTAGATTTTCATTTAATAAGAAAAAAGAGTAGTACTGAAAGAGCCCAGACTGCTAACTCAGCTACCTGAATGTTAAAGTGTGCACTTCGATTATTGCAAGACCAGGATGCAGATTTTTTTTTTTTTTTTTTTTTTTTTTTGCGGTACGCGGGCCTCTCACTGTTTTGGCCTCTCCCGTTGTGGAGCACAGGCTCCGGATGCGCAGGCTCAGCGGCCATGGCTCACGGGCCTAGCCGCTCCGCGGCATGTGGTATCCGCCCGGACTGGGTCATGAACCCGTATCCCCTGCATCGGCGGGCGGACTCTCAACCACTGCGCCACCAGGGAAGCCCCAGGATGCAGATTTTTGACAGAATATTTTCAACCATTTTGGTGACTCCTGAGATTTTTTTGCTATTGATTTTTCATGTATTTCTAAATCGGGCCCTTGATTTCTTTCTCTTTTTATATTTATACTCTTTTATACTCATCCTGAAAACTTAGCCTAGCATCACAGAATTTTAGAGATGTTTGGATGCTTAGAGATTACTAATTAATATCTGGTATATTTGTATATTAACTTGGCCCTTTATATTGAACAAAGGAGAGAACTGAAGCCCAGAGAGGTTGTGGCTGGGCCCAGGTCAGCCACCTTGTCCAGAACCCCCAGCTGCAGCTGTTCAGAGCCAGGTTCTTTCTCTTACAGCTCTACTTGACGGACTGCTCTACTTAGGAGAAGTTTAATTTTAAACACATTCTCTTGCTCTTTCCCCCCTTTTTCTTTCTAATGTGGGCCAATTAATAAAAGACTACAAGGAGTCTGGTAGTCACAGATCTTGCATGGAGCCTGGCTCATTGTAGGGCATGTAAGAGAGACTTGTTTGAAGTGGACCAGAACTGGGGAGGCAATGAGACACTATGGGTAACAGGTGGGGAGCTGGCAGCCGGCAATTTATTCTTCATCTTTCTCTCCCCAGGACAGGGAGCAGCCAGTTGTGTTCGGACAGTGAAGGTGCCGTGTGCTGGTTAGTGGATGCCTCTAAACTACCCTTTTTCTCCCTTAGGTCCTTTCCCATAACCTGTGCACAGTGCTGAAGGTTCCACATGACCCTGTTGCCCTTGAAGAGCACTTCCGGGATGATGATGAGGGGCCTGTCTCCAATCAGGGCTACATGCCGTATTTAAACAAGTTCATTTTGGAAAAGGTATGACTCTAATCTCTTCCTTCTTACAGCATTGTTCAGATTGCACATTTCAAGTGGGCCCTATAGCCCCTTGTTGGTGAGTTCACTAAGGAGTTTCGGTGTGAAGCATCACGAGATAAATCAGAAAGGAAAGAAAGAATGAGACTGACAGTACTCCTATTTCTCTCTCTTCTCCAGTGTCTTCTAAAACTTCGATATTTTTATGACTTGGCTCTTTTTGGAAATTAAGTATTCTGTATTAATCTGTACCTGTCTTCTCTTAGGGAGCTTTTTTTCTTTTAAATTCTGGTTCCACATGTACTGGCAATGATTGTTAAAGCATGGATATGATGGGGTAAAATGTGATGTCAATTATCTTTATAGATATCATACAGCAAAACTTTCATCCTAGACTTTTTTGGTGCCACTTGGATGTTTCCTCTGGGATATGTTATGAGTAAAGATGCTGTAAAAAATGATTATGCGGGCTCCCCTGGTGGCGCAGTGGCTGAGAGTCCGCCTGCTGATGCAGGGGACACGGGTTCCTGCCCCGGTCCAGGAAGATCCCACATGCCGCGGAGCGGCTGGGCCCGTGAGCCATGGCTGCTGAGCCTGCACGTCCGGAGCCTGTGCTCCGCAACGGGAGAGGCCACAGCAGTGAGAGACCCGCATACTGCAAAAAAAAAAAAAAAAAAAAAAAAGATTATGTGTTTGGAAGCCATATTGGTATTTTCTGCTGGGTTTGGTTTCTCCCTTGGTTTGGGTAATTAAAAATTGACACATTAAAGTTTTGACTTTAATGTTCTTTTTTTTTTTTTAAAGAAAATAATCTAAATTGATGGCACATTTAATTAAAAACATTGGTGATTAAAAAATTACAAAAAGTAGCTTTGTTATTAAATAGTCAATTAATACAAATATATGAAATAAAAAGTAAAACCTCTTTACCCTTTTTAGTCTGACTCCATAGGAGTAACCACTTTTAACTGTTTGATGAATATCTTTGCTGACCTTTTTATAGACATGCAAATACACACTTATGCAATACATAGTGTTTTGTTTCTATACCAATAGGATTATGCTACATATAGTTCAACTTACTTTTTTAACTGAACAATATATTAGTGTCATCTTTCCATATCATGTACATTTAGTTTAGGTATGAAAGTAATCATATATGCACATGAAGGGTTGGGAATTACTGCTTTTGCTTATTTATAACACCAAGCTTGAAATTTTTGGATATATGTCAAAAATGTCTTTCAAAAAATGACAGTGATAATACTTTTAAATTAAAAATAAAACACATTAAAAAGCCTGTTTTCCAGTCACCTAAATACCATAACTATTGACATATATTTTTCTGTTGACTTTTTTGGGATTCTTATAACTACTTATATGTATAAATTCTTTTTATAGTTAAGTGTGTTTTTTATAAAAGCAAAGTACAGTAATTAAAATTTATAATAATAATTTAAGTTACTGGTATGGAGAATGCCAAAATGTTGGTCAGCATTCTTTTTAAAAATCACATCATATGTTTTAGAAATTTTGCAGCAAAGATTGTCCAAATTACAGTGTATTCATCTAGGTAGTATTCTTTGTACCTATATCTATTATTCCATATCAGCCTCATAATACAATTTTTTGCTCTTTATTTGTGTGTGTATGTTTTATACATATACTTGGTCATGCTTTAATTAGAAACAACTGCAGAGGGAGAAACCACACCATAATGAAATGAAAGACGATCAGACTCACAAAAGCCACATATTGTGTGATCCAATTTATGTGAAATGTCCAAAATAGGCAAACACATAGAGATATAGAATAGATTAGTGGTTGCCAGAGGCTGAGGGGAAGTGGGAATGGTGAGTGACTACTGATGGGTTTGGGATTTCTTTTTGGGGTGATGAAAATGTTCTAGAGTTACATAGTGATGATGGTTGCAAAACCTTGTGAATATACTAAAAACTACTAAAATGCACACTTTAAGGGTGAATTTTATGGAATGTGAATTATATCATGATAAAAAAGATTCAAACAAATTATACAGAAACTGATGTGTGAGGTTTCAAAACTTCACAGTATGATGCTGTACTATTTTCTAAAGCTTTTTTGGGCTGTCTTTCAGGTAGCTCATTTGTGTTTATAGTTGTATTATAAGTAAATATGTCTTTTTTGGTGAAGAAGTTCTTTTTATTTAGAAAAAATTCCCCCAGCTTTATTGAGATATTATTGATACCTAATATATGTAAATTGAAGGTGTACAACATGATGATTTTTTTTAATCTAACTTTTTAAAAAATTTTATTTATTTTTGTCTGTGTTGGGTCTTTGTTGTGGTGCACGGGCTTCTCTTGGCGGTGGCTTCTCTTGTTGCGGAGCACGGGTTCTAAGTGTGCGGGCTTCAGTAGTCATGGCCCTCGGGCTCTAGAGCGCAGGCTCGGTAGTTTTGGTGCATGGACTTAGTTGCTCCGTGGCATGTGGGATCTTCCTGGACCAGGGCTCGAACCCGTGTCCCCTGCATTGGCAGGCGGGGTCTTAACCACTGCAGCACTAGGTAAGTCCCCCAACGTGATGATTTGATACATATATATATTGCGAAATGATTACCACGGTAAGGTTAGTTGTGTTATCATTGCCTCCCATAGTTACCTTTTTTTTTCCCCTGTGGTTATAGCTTTTAAGATCTACTCTCTTAACAACATTCAAGTATATAGTCCTGTATTGTTAATTATTGTCACAATGCTGTGCACTAGATCCCAGATCTTATTCATCTTAAAGCTGAAAGTTTGTACCCTTTGACCAGCATCTCGCCATTTCCCCTACCCCCCAGCTCCTGACAACCACCATTCTACTCTCTTATTTCTTTGAGTTCATTGTTTTAAATAGTCTGCATTATAACTGAGAACATATAGTATTTGTTTTTCTGTATCTTAAAGAAATTCTCTTAACCATGATTAGTTACAACAGCTTCAGAATCCTTGAGTTTACCGTTTGATATTTCTGCACTAATTTAAATAAAAGGCAAGAGGTTTTGAATACAACCATAGTGGTGAGAACATTTACACTCCATTAACAACCCCTAAGACAAGTGGTTAGGATATGGTACATGCCCAGATCCCACAGAAGGGGTTAAAATTAGGTATATCCCTCTTTTATTCTCCCAATATCTATTTTAATCAAGTTTAGGCCCTATGAACTAGAAACAAGACAGTCAGTCTGCAGTGGACCATCAAACCCAAAGGACTCCCTTTCTCTGTGCGTCTAGGACAAACAACGGGTAGTCCCCTAATTTTTTCCCCTAAAGTATGTGTTAGCACTCTGGCATCATGGACTTTAAATAAATAGAAAATAAAGACTTATTGTCTTCCCTACTTTTAAAATACAAAAATGTGTTTTAAACAGATACTATAACCTCATCATATTTTTACTTTTCAAAAATTTCAATTTATTTAAACAAAATCAAACCAAGTTCACATAGTAAATATGTCTTATGTTCAGCAAATGTTTGATGACCTGCTGTGTGCATGTGTTTAATCTTAAAAACTAAAGACAATAAGCAGAATTATGTCTGTTATTAAAATATATAGAACAGGGACTTCCCTGCTGGCACAGTGGTTAAGAATCTGCCTGCCAATGCAGGGGACACGGGTTTGAGCCCTGGTCCGGGAAGATCCCACATGCCATGGATCAACTAAGCCCGTGCACCACAACTACTGAGCCTGCGCTCTAGAGCCCAGGAGCCACGACTACTGAAGGCTGCGCACCTAGATCCCGTGCTCCACAGCAAGAGAAGCCACCACAATGAGAAGCCTGCGCACCGCAATGAAGAGTGGCCCCTGCTCACCACAGCTAGAGAAAGCCTGCGCGCAGCAACGAAGACCCAACGCAGCCAAAAATAAATAAAACAAAATAAATAAATTTATATATATTAAAAAATATATATATATACACATATATATAAATGAAACATACTGGGGGATTCTCAGAAATCTGGAAATTGCTTTGTTTTTCAGTGCTAGAATTTGTGTGGGCTGGACTAGTAGATAGAGAAACATGGTTGAATATCTTGAAGTGCTGTACCCTGATACCACATTTTGTTCTCCTTGATGTAACTCTCTTTAAACATCTTGAATTTTAAAGTTTTAAAATGTTCTTTGTTTTAGTATTTAGGTATTTAAAAGTTTTGTAACTGGGGGAGAAAATACAGCAGTATTTAAAAAGTCCAAAATTAGCCACAAAATTTGGAGAAAAACTTTATTCACAGAGCAAGTGAGGATGTGATGAAACAGTGAGCCCTTGTTTATTATTGCTTAGCCACCTGGAGTGGAATTTTGCCTGGCCTTCAATCCAAATAAAGCAGGCAAGGTTTTTGTGGTGTGGGTTTAAATTGAGCAAAGATTAGTGCCTTGTTTTGAAACTTGGTTGAAAAAAATGCCAATAGTGACTGAAGAATGTTAACATAAAAACTTAGAGATTGTCATCAGTTATGCAATGAAAATATGAAATGATTAAACATTTGCAAGATGTGCTTTCCTATATGTGTGTGTGTGTGTGTGTGTGTGTGTGTGTAAAGTCTCATTTGATCCTCATGGTAATCCTGTGATGATGCACAACTGGAATTCTTATCCCCATTTAACTCGGGAGGAAATAGAGTGCATAAGGTTGCCTAGCTAAAAAGGGGTAGATAGATTTTGAACCTAAGCCATTTCACTTCTAGACCAGTGTCCTTTTAACTATATGTACTATTGAGGGATTAATTACTCCCTTCCAGAATTAATGTTTTCCAGTTACTGGATATGTAAGGGCAGGGGTAGAATGGTTTAAAAGCCATTCTGATCATCTCAGACTATCTCAGCCTCCTTCTAGTTCTCTTAGGTTCTTTCTCAAGTGTTTTAAGGTGATTTTTTCTTCTTAATTAGTATCTGGTGTTCCTCAGTGTTCATTTTGGTCATTTTCCCCCCAGGTTATTTGAGAGGTTTTCTGCCTTTGCCTAAGAGAATTACTCAGAAGGGGTTGAGACCAAGAGATAAATTATAATGAAACTTGCTTTGCAAAAAGTAATTTTTCTATTTGGTTTCTATATTTGCTTCTTCAGAGAGAATATTTCCTGTTGTTCTTCACATTGATAGAATTTATTTTCAGCTTTCCTGAGGCTTCAGATGATTAACATGTGTGTTCTTGTAGCAAATATTTTGCCTCCGCTGATTGTTAACTTTTTCTTTGCTTATTTGTTAAATTTCTTCTTTAGAAGAAATAGGATTAGAAGAATAGGATTCTGGGGACTTCCTGGGTGGCGCAGTGGTTAAGAATCCACCTGCCAATGCAGGGGACATGGGTTTGAGCCCTGGTCCAGGAAGATCCCACATGCCGCGGAGCAGCTAAGCCTGTGTGCCACAGCTACTGAGCCTGCGCTCTAGAGCCCGCGAGCCACAACTACTGAGCCTGCGCGCTTAGAACCCATGCTTCGCAGCAAGAGAAGCCACCACAATGAGAAGCCCGCACACCACAACAAAGAGTAGCCCCCGCTCGCCACAACTAGAGAAAGCCTGCGCAGAGCAATAAGACCTGACGCAGCCATACTAACATACATAAATAAATAAAAGCATAGGATTCTGTGAACATCTAGGAAGAATTTTTTGTGAGCTTCCCCCCACCCCTCTTTTTTTTGGGCAAAAAACCCACTGCGCCTGGCTTATCTGATAGTGAGTAATTGAAGAAAGTGTTATATTGTTAACTTTTTACTATTGAGCCCTAGTAGACTACATAAAAAACTAGTTCTGCCTCAGCATGTTTATGAGGCAAACTAAGCCTTTCATGAGATTTAATAGCCTAATGGGCTTTTTGGTCCAAATCATGGTCAGTTATTTTCCCTGATTCTACACATTAAAGGTTGGTCTGGGCTATTTGATGATTAAAAACCAGTAATCCATTGGCAATAAGCCAAGTCCTAATTGGGGAATTTGCTGCTTTCTAACATAATCCTTTTTTTTGTTTGTTTTTTTGGGAAACATACACACACACACACACAAAAGAAAAACACACAAAGAAAAATTTTTGTTCAATATAATGTCCCTTTTCTAGAGTCTAGCAGTCTCTGCTTTCTGTTTTCCTAGGCTGGACATTTTTACTTTCTTACTGGATGCTTGCTCTTCCTGTGTTAGTTATAGTTCTATAAAATGAGTTTTTAAATTTCTTTTAGTGGAATGAATATGGCTTCGCATTCAAAATGTTGTCAAATGTATGCCTAACAAGTATCATTTAATAGGTTTAAGTTTCCCAAACCATGCTTTTGTACAGTTCTTTCTTATTGTCCTATAGCCTATGTTATTTTTTTCTTTCATTGTTGCTTGAAAGTTATATAGTATTAACTTGGTACAGTGGTCAAGTTGGACTCTACATTTTGATCAGATTTGTAAAGTTACACAGGACTAAAAACTTCGGAGTGATTAAAGAGGTTCCCTGCTGAGAATATGGATGACTTTATGTCAGTGAATACTTTGGCCAGCAATATAAATATAAGAGTGATGTAGTTTAAAGAAATATTGTTTTCAAAAATAGCAGCTTTACTGAGATGTAATTCATGTACCATACAGTTTAACTATTTAAAGGGTGCAATTTGGTGGTTTTTAGTATAGTCACATTTTTGTGCAACCGTCACTAAAATCAGTTTTAGAAGATTTCATTACCCTCCCTCAAAAAAACTGTACCCATTAACCCTTACTCTCCTCTTGCAGCCCTAGGCAACCACTAATCTACTTTCTACCTCTATGGATTTACCTATTCTGAACTCATACAATATGACTGGGATCATAATATGTGGCCTTTTGTGTATGTCTTCTTTCACTTAGCATCATGTTTTCAAAATTCATCCATGTTGTAGTACATAACAGTACTTCATTTCTTTTTATGGCTGAATAATATTTCATTACGGATATACCATATTTTGTTTGCACATTGGGTGATGGACATTTGAGTTTTTCCCGCTTTTTGGTTATTATGAATTTACTGCTGTTAGCATGCATGTTCAAGTTTTTGTGGGGATGTATATTTTCAGTTTTCTGGTATATACCTAGGAATGGAATTGCTGGGTCATGTGGCAACTCTGTGTTTAACCTTTTGAGAAACTGCCAAGCTGTTTTCCAAAGCAGCTGGGCATTTTACTTTTCTACCAGCAATGGCTGAGGGGTCCAATTTCTTCATATCCTCACCAACATTTTTTTTTTTTTTTTTTTTTTTTTGCTGTACGTGGGCCTCTCACCGCTGCGGCCTCTCCCGTTGCGGAGCACAGGCTCCGGACGCGCAGGCTCAGCGGCCATGGCTCACGGGCCCAGCCACTCCGTGGCATGTGGGATCCTCCCGGACCGGGGCACGAACCCGTGCGTGTCCCCTGCATCGGCAGGTGGACTCTCAACCACTGTGCCAGCAGGAAAGCCCAGCATTTTTTTTTTATTATAGGCATTCCAGTGGGTATGAATCTTACTGTATTTTGATTTGCATCTCCATGATAATTAATGTAAAATACTGTTTTTAAAGTTTTTTTAATTGTTAAGGCAATAACAGGATATTGTTGAAATTAAGAAAAAAAAAGGAACTTGTTAAGAAAATATGTATCACCCATAACTTTAACATATATAGGCAGTTACTGTTAACATTTTATATGTGTGCTTTGAGTTTTTATTTTATTTATTCTTCTGGCTGCGCTGCACGGCTTGTGGGATCTTGGTTCCCCAACCAGGGATTGAACCCAGGCCCTTGGCAGTGAGAGCACAGAGTCCTAACCACTGGACTGCCAGGGAATTCCCAAGTTTTTGTTTTTTAAAATATGTTTTTATATATTATTTTTCAAGTTGGGATCATATTGAACACTTAACATTAATATTGTCCCATATCATTACATTTTTTAAAAAAGACGTTGAGTATACATATGCTAACATTTATTTAGAGTCTATTGTGTATCAGGTACTAAATGTTTTAAACAGGTTTCTAATTAAGTCTTTATGTCAACTCTGTAGGTTAAGTACCATCATTACCACCATTTTAAAGATGAGACGGACCCTGGGTTAAATTGCTTGCCCAAGGTCACCCAGGTACTAAGTGGTATTCAGTGACTGTATAATAGTTTTGTACTGTGACTTTATACCCATTCCCTTTTTGGTGGACTTTTTTTTTTCCCACTCTTATAAATAATAGTGACTCTCCTAGATAAATCTTTATCTGACTCGGATTCACTTGTTAGGATAGATTATTTGAAGTAGAATCACTGATCAAAGAGTATGAATGCTTTCTGAGAAAAAAAATTTCTACAATCAATTTCTAAAGCGTCAAATTGGCCAGTTTCCCTGTCTTCTGAGAACTGTCTCTGTTCCACAGCCACTTTAGTCTTGAGCTGGTTTGTATGAAATTTCTAGTTTAGAGAACATGTGAGTTTAGTTTTGTAAATACTTTTAGTGCTTTGAGTCAGAATTGAGGTCATACCTTATTCTTCATATGTATGAATTTTGGTGTGAAGTAATTATATGTTAAAAATAAGAAGGACTGTACACTTTCTTTCTGGGAAGTTATCCTCCATTTGGACACCTTGAAACCACTAGCAGCCATTATTATTAAATGTGAGACTATTGATTTAATATGTGTGATACAAACTGGAATTTTGGAGCACAGTTTGTAATTGTAGATGAAATGGAGTATGGAACCATAGATTTCTAGACCTTTTGTAGTTAGAACAGACCTAGAGACCATTTCAATTTATGGATTTATTTTCATTGAGGTAATATTGAATCCATACCTTTCAATGCCTTGCTGTTGTTTTAAGCATCTTTATCATGGCACACAGGGCCACGTTCAATTTGGCCTCTGCAACCTCTCTAGCCTCCTCTTCTTCCTCTCTCCTCCCTTCTTGTTCACTTCAGTCCAGCCACCTTGACCTTCCTCAGATTACTAAGACCCTTCCTGCCACAGAGTCTTCAGACATGCTGCTTCCTCTGCTGTAAAGTTTCCTCCACCCGTAATGTGGAGGTCTTGTCTTGATTGTCACTTCCTCAGGGAGGTTTCTCCAGGTAGCACCCCACCCATTCTAGACCTAACCAGCTTTCCTGTAATGTATGCTTGCAACGTTTTGTGCTTTTCCTTTTTGCCACAGTTTTCACCACATAAGTGGTTGTGTTATTGCTGTATAGTTTGATATCTTATTACCCCCCTGGAGTGTAAGTTCTGGGATGGCAAGGACTGGTTCACCCATGTCCCACACTGTTGATTGTTTCCTTTGTGTGCAGGAGTTTTTAAGTTTGATGTAGTTTTGCCTGTTTTGCTTTTGTTGCCTGTGCTTTTAGAATCATACCCAAGAAATCATTGCCCATTCCAATGTCATGAAGCTTTTCCCCTATGTTTTCTTCTTGGAGTTTTATCCTTTTAGGTCTTACACTTAGATCTTTACTCTGTTTTGGACTTAATTTCTGAACATGGTGTAAGATAAGGGTCCATCTTCATTCTATTGCATGTGGATATTCAGTTTTACCAATACCACTTGTTGAAGAGATGGTCCTTTCCTCATTGTGTGGTCTTGGCACCCTTCTTAAAGCTCACTTGACAGTATACATTAGGGTTTATTTCTGGGCTCTCTATTCTGTTCTATTGGTCTATATGTCTGTTTTTATGCCAGTACCATACTGTTTTTTGTTTTGTTTTTTTGGCTGTGCCACATGGCTTGTGGGATCTTAGTTCCCCGACCAGGGATCAACCCCATGCCTCCTGCAGTGGAAGAGTGGAGTCCTAACCACTGGACTACCAGGGAATTCCCCAGTACCATACTGTTTTGATTACCTATTAGCTTTGTAATAGGTTTTGAAATCAAGAAGTGTAAGGCCTCCAACTTTGTTCTTCTCAAGATTTTTTTTTTTTTTTTTTTTTTTTTGCGGTACGCGGGCCTCTTACTGTTGTGGCCTCTCCCGTTGCGAAGCACAGGCTCCGGACGCGCAGGCTCAGCGGCCATGGCTCACAGGCCTAGCCGCTCCGCGGCATGTGGGATCTTCCCGGACCGGGGCACGAACCCGTGTCCCCTGCATCGGCAGGCGGACTCTCAACCACTGCGCCACCAGGGAAGCCCATGTTTTTTGTTTTTTAAATTTTTTGGCTGTGCCGCAGGGCATATGGAATCATAGTTCCCCAACCAGGGATCGATCCCACATCCCCTGCATTGGAAGCATGGAGTCTTAACTGCTGGACTGCCAGGGAAGTAACATCTCAAGATTGTTTTGACTATCATGGACCTTTGAGATTCCATATGAATTTTAGGATGAGGTTTTTTGTTTCTGCAAAAAAAAAAAAAATGCCTTTGAGATTTTGACAGGGATTGTGTTGAATCTGTAAATTGCCTTGGATAGTATAGACATTTTAATAATTTAAGTCTTCCAGTCCATGAGCATAGAGTGTTTTTCTATTTATTTGTGTCGTCTTTAATTTCTTTGAGTAATGTTTTGTAGTTTTCAATGTACAAGTCTTTTGCCTCCTTGGTTAAGTTTATTCCTGAGTATTTTATTCATTTTGATGCTATTGCAAATGGGATTGTTTTCTTAATTTTCTTTTCTGATTGTCATTGTTAGTGTATAGAAACACAACTGATTTTTGAGGGTTGATTTTGTATACTGGAAGTTTGCTGAATTGGTTTATTAGTTTTAATAAACCAGTTGTTGGGTGGAATCTCGAGAGTTTTCTACATAAGAAAAAGCATTTGGGGCTTCCCTGGTGGCGCAATGGTTGAGAGTCCGCCTGCCGATGCAGGGGACACGGGTTCGTGCCCTGGTCTGGGAAGATCCCACATGCCGCGGAACGGCTGGGCCTGTGAGCCATGGCTGCTGAGCCTGCGCGTCCAGAGCTTGTGCTCCACAACGGGAGAGGCCACAACAGTGAGAGGCCCGCGTACCGCAAAAAAAAAAAAAAAGAAAAAAAGAAAAAGCATTTTATCTGCAAACACAGATAATTTTGCTTTTTTCTTTCCAATTTGGATGCCTTTTATTTCTTTTTCTTGCCTAATCTCTCTGGCTGAGTCTTTCTGAACTGTGTTGAATAGAAGTGGTCAGCGTGGGCATCCTTGTCTTGTTCCTCATCTCTTCTCTAAGAGAAGGGAAAAGCTTTCAGTATTTCATCTTTGAGTTTGATGTTAGTTGTGGACTTTTCATATATGATCTGATGTTTTCTTTTCTTAAAGGTGTAAATGCCATCGTTTGATATACTTCTACCTTTGATCATGATTAAACTAAAGAATAGTAGATTAGAATATAGAGAAGTAATAAGCCAAACAGACAATTTATTAAAATTAAATAAGACACAGAGAACTTGCACAGAAAAGCCACTATTTATTTCCTGGGAAAACTAATTTATGGAGAATCTGCTTGGTTTCTGATCCCACTGCAGTCTGACTTATATCCAGACTTCTCGGCTATCTTGAAGGTAACTAACTAGTGACCACTGAATTGCAAAACCAGTAGTCTTTTCTTAAACAACTCCTCCTTAATTTCTCTGTAGCATTTGGCACTGCAGTAGCCCCTTCTTATCCTTAGTTTCTCTTTCCATGGTTTCAGTTACCTGTCAAGCGTGGTCTGACAATATTAAATAGAAAATTCCAGAAATAAAGAATTCATAAATTTTAAATTGTACGCTGTCCTAAGTATCATGATGAAACTTTGTGCCTTTCTGCCCTGTCTTGCCTAGGACACCAGGACATGAATTGTCCCTTTGTCCAGTGTATCCCACCCATTAGTCACTTAATAGCTATCTGAGTTATAAGATCAACTGTTGGGGTATTGCAGTCCTTGTGTTCAAGTAACTCTTTTTTTTTTTTGGTTGCGCTGCGAGCCTTGCAGGATTTTAGTTCCCCAACCAGGGATTGAATCGGGGCCACAGCAGTGAAAGCGCCAAGTCCTAACCACTGGACTGCCAGGGAATTCCCAAGTAACTCTTATTTTACTTAAAAATGGCCCCAAAGCACAAGAGTGGTGATGCTGGCAATTCAGATAGCCAAAGGGAAGCTTTAAAGTGCTTCCTTTAAGTGAAAAGGTGAAACTTCTATACTTAATAAGGAAAAAAATAACTGTATTATGAGTTTGCTAATATCTGTGGCAAGAGCGAATCTTCTATCCGTGAAAATGTGAGGAAGGAAAGAGAAATTCTGCTAGTTTTCTTGTTGCACCTCAAACTGCAAAAGTTATGGCCAAGTACATGATAAGTGCTTAAAGATGGAAAAGGCATTAAATCTGTACAGTAAGAGACTTCCGTGTTGGTACAGTGGTTAAGAATCCGCCTGCCAGTGCAGGGGACATGGGTTCGATCCCTGGTCCGGGAAGCTCCCACGTGCCGTGGAGCAACTAAGCCCTTGTGCCACAACTACTGAGCCCACATGCCACAACTACTGAAGCCCACGCGCCTAGAGTCCATACTCCACAACAAGAGAAGCCACCACAATGAGAAGCCCAAGCACCGCAACAAAGAGTAGCCCCCGCTTGCTGCAACTAGAGAAAGCCTGCGCGCAGCAATGAAGAACCAACACAGCCAAAAATAAATAAATAAATTTATTTAAAAAAATTTTTTTACAGTAAGATATTTTGAGAGGGAGAGAGACCACATTCACATAACTTTTATTACAATATGTTGTTTGTAATTGTTCTATTATTAATTATTGTTGTCAATCTCTTATTGTACCTAATTTATAAAATAAACTTTATCATAGATTTATATGTATAGGAAAAAACACGTGTATATAGGGTTCAGTACTACCTGTGGTTTCAGGCATCTACTGGGGTCCTGGAATTTATCCCTTGTGGATAAGGGGAGACTCCTGGGTTGATCAAACCTTCCTTACTCTTTCCTCACTCAGTTTTCATGTCTTTGTGGTTCTCCTACCACTTTGACTGTTCTTCTAGTCATCATAATTCCTCTTCCTCCTCCCGCTTGTAAATGTGCAAGTCTCTTGAGGTTCTGTTTTTGATTCCATCTATTTTCTCACTTCATGTTTTCTCTCAGTGATCTCACTGACCATTGTGGCTTCAGTCATTGTCGACATGCAGTTGATTCACAAATCTGCCTCTTCTGTTAGGTTACAGTTCCTTCCTCGATTGTCTTTGGACACCTCCATCTAAATGTCTTCCCAGAACTGCAGGTTGAAGATTCACATAATTGAACACCTGTCTTTCTTTCTCCCTTGTGTCCTCTTCATGCTGTGGCCATCCCCAAACATGGTTGGTGTGCTGCTCCTGCCATGCCTTTGCTCATGGCATTTCCTTTCCTATCCGTTGGAGTACTTTTCCTTGTACTCTTCAATATACTTCAAGGTCTGCCTCAAATACCGTCTTTTCTGCAAAGTACTAATGTGGGCTGCAGATGACCTGCTCGTTCTTTGCTCTAAACTTGGGAGTTTCCTACAGGCTATCTCTTAAAACTATAAAGCTCTTTGTGATTTTTGTCTGTGTTTGCTTTTCTAGCCATAAATCTAGCCACTCCCCCTCAGGAACTCAATAATTCACCTCATGATACACATAGAATCACTTCTTGTTCCTCAGGGCAAGACTGTATGCTTTCATGCACATGTCATTTTCCCTGGTGGCATATCTTCCACTTAATGCTTTTTGGGGGTGTGGGTGGATAGAGTTGATAGTAGTGGTCTTTCAAACTAGTCCTGTAGAGATGTCTTCCATCACATAGATAGATGTCCTCCATCTACTGAATTCTACAAGCAGTTTGGCATAGAGAAGAGACAGAATTTGAGCTTTGATTTTAAACCCTGGTTTTGATATTTACTAGTCATGTAAACTTGGTACTCAACTTTTCTGAACCTCTATTTCCTGATCTGTAAAATTGGGAGAGTGTTTAACCTGATGGGGCCAATACAAAGTTTAAATAAGAAACTGCATATAAAATGCCAAGCATATGCTAAGTCCTCAATAAATGGTGTTAAAGAAAAAAAAAAGAAATGAAAAGAGAAGAGAAGAAAAAGAGAAGCAGCAGTTATTATTCCCTTCATGGGGTCATTTGTGTACCATGGGGGCATGGGAAATTGTGTCAGACTGAGACAGGGTGCTCAAGGCAGAGCACAAAGGATATATCTTCTTACTCGTGGGGAACTGGTTTACTAATGACAAATTCTAGCCAGAGAATGAGAGAAACTTCCTCCTGCAGCCAACTAGTGACTTCTTCCTTACATTACACACAGCACTTCATTCATCTTTCTCTAGAAAGAAATGCTTTGCTCATGTTGTCCTGTCACCCGCTCTGCCTCCTCCCGTACATTTTCCATATTGTCCCCAATATGGCTTTTAGAATGCATGTTGTGTATGTTGCCCCCTCCCTCTCTTTCAGTACAGATAAATCCTAACTCCTTACTGTGAATTATAAGGCTCTTCATGATCTGGTCTTCACCTACTTCTCTAGCCTAGTCTTTCACTGTGCCCCATGCAGTGGACATTTGTCATTTTTTCATCTGACCAGTATCAACTCTTTTCTTATGTCTGGGAAATTCCACAGTGTCTTGGTGGAGGACAGGACCTATCTCACATCTCAGATATTGAAAAGTTTGGATCCTCATTTTCCCAGCTCCCGGGCAGCTAGGGCTTAGGAATGTGACCTGGTGGGACTTTGAATCTGCATTGAGGTGGGGACTTTGAATCTGCATTGAGGGACACGGAGGATCAAGGACTGGGTCAGTGGCAACAGTGATGGCCTCATGTTATATTGGCAGTCGTGTCTCCACCCGCTGGTACCATGAGTAGTTTCAATTGCAGTTATGACTGCCTAGCCTAGATTGGTAACGGCTTAGTTTCAGAGTCTAGGTTTTTCAGCCCTTGTGTTGGATCTTTGAGGTTACCCATTGCTTTTCCAATAAATTACTTATCTGTTTAAAGGAACTCAAGATCATTTCTCTTATTTGCATTTATAAAGAGCCTTGACTCATACCGCCCTCTAGTACCAAGTGCCCCATTCACATTAACCTTCCTGCAGTTCTTCCAAACTAACCATGGTTGTTTCTGCCTCTGGGCTTTCTCACATTCTGTTCTACCTGGAACACTCTTTACCTCATTCTCAAATTGTTTTGACTCTTGGCGGTCCTTTAGGACTCAGCTCTGTTATGTCACTTTTTCTGCAAATCTTCCCCCAATTCTTAAGATTGGGTTAGCTCCTCAGTGTTCCCACAGAATCCTCTGCTTACCTCTATATAATACTTATCACACTATATTGTAATTGCCTTGACATCCCTTGGAGACATGGGCTAGTAGTATATTCAGTATCTTTGCATTGTCCCCGGCAGATAATAATTACTATCTAAATTTTATCTGTTGAATGAGTGAAAAACTATTGAATTATACTCTGTGTTATGTTAAAATTTGTCTATTTGCATGTCTGTTTTTCCTAATAAACTGTGACTATTCTAAGAGCAGCGGCCAAGTTCTTCTTCACCTTTATATCCTTAATTTGTAGCATAGTATTTGGCTCATAGTAGACACTGAGAGAATGTTGAATGCATAACTGAATGACTGAGTGGCTGACTGAGTGGCAGAGCTGTCTTTTTAGAATTTCAGTTCAACAGTTTTTCCCCAAGAGAAAGTATCTTCTTTGACCATATAGGTAAAGATGAGATATCTACATGTAGCTCATATTGAGTAATTGACATTCTCAACTTCTCTGTATCAGGATTGGTAATCTGTTTAGAAGATAATGTTTATACATGAAAAAAAAACTATTTGACAAGCCAGTATTTTATGTGCCGACTGAGTGATACGGGCAGATGTTGCTTCAGTGTCAGGCTCAATATTACATTCTTTTTTTTTTTCTTAATATTTATTTATTTTGGCTGTGCCGGGTCTTAGTTGTGGCTTGTGGGATCTTCGTTGTGGCATGTTTAGTTGCGGCCTGCGTGTGGGATCTAGTTCCCTGACCAGGGATCGAACCCGGGCCCCCTGCATTGGGAGCACAGAGTGTTACCCACTGGACCACGAGGGAAGTCCCTCAATATAACATTCTTTTTTTTTTTTTTTTTTTTTTTTGCGGTACGCGGGCCTCTCACTGTTGTGGCCTCTCCCGTTGCAGAGCACAGGCTCCAGATGCGCAGGCTCAGCAGCCATGGCTCACGGGCCCAGCCGTTCCGCTGCATGTGGGATCTTCCCGGACCGGGGCACGAGCCCGCGTCCCCTGCATCGGCAGGCGGCCTCTCAACCACTGCACCACTAGGGAAGCCCTCAATATAACATTCTTAATCGAGTCTTTGAAAGTGTGGTACCTAAGCAACTACTTAGGAAATGGTTATTGGTTAATTGGATTGATTAAAATAGAAGCCTGTAGTAGGCTTTGTCTTTCCGTTTTATTTGGTTTACATGCTGCTTATTTTGGACTGGTTCATTGGAATTTTTCCTCGTTCCTTTTTAGGTCCAAGACAACTTTGACAAGATTGAATTCAATAGGATGTGTTGGACCCTCTGTGTCAAAAAAAACCTTGCAAAGAGTCTCCTACTCATTACAGAAGACGATGCATTTAAAGTATGGGTTATTTTCAACTTTTTATCTGAGGACAAGTACCCACTAATTATTGTACCAGAAGAGGTAAGTGTGGCTCTGGGAAGTTTTACAGGGCCATCTTAGCATTTAATAGATCTAACTTGGAAGTATTTGTGTTATTTCAGTGTAGATATGGAAGGAGATCCTGTACTAGTGTTTTTGGATCAGAGGCAAAAAAGCTTAGATCCAAAAAAGTCCAAAAGTTAGTGATTTAGGGTTATGCAGTAACCATGGAGATTTGCACACAGGGTGGGACTCTTCCTCTCTAAACTGCTATAATTATAGACAAATCCATCCTCATGTTCAAAGAGTCTTTATTCAGTACAAGTCACAACATAATTTTCTGTCTACTTACATATTGGCAAAACCGTAAGAAATGGCTGAGTGATGCTAGGGAAACACATAGGATCCAGAATGTTGCTCCCAAGGCTGATTTATGTGAGGAAATAACTATTCTTGTTTCAAAGCCAAGGATGGAGACTTTTTTAAGACCATACTTTCTAAAGTAAATGAAAAAGGACATTTGCTTGTTTTGTTCTGGGTTATTTTCCCTGAGCTTCCAAGGGGCGGGGGGACGGCGGAGGACAGGGGGAATGCAGGAGTAAGGATTCTGTGCTCTCTTACTGCCCTAAAAAATGATCCATGTAATACGTGCTTATTACAGTAGTAAATTTAGAAAAGACTTATGATATGCAGATTAATCAACTGTAGTCCTCCCCTTAAAAAAAGTCATTTGTAATCCCCTAACCTTGGACAAATGATGTAACCTCTTGAGTTTTAATTTCCTCATCTATAAAATGGGGCTCATAAAAATGTTTATTCTAAGGGTTGTGAGGCTCTGTATTTAAAGGACTTAGTTCAGTAAGTGAAATGAGTCAGAGAAAGAGGAATACTGTATGATTTTATGCATATATGGAATATGAACAAACAAACAAAATAATCGAACAAACTAAACCAAACAAAAACATATAGATACAGGGAACAGAACAGTGGCTACCAGAGGGGAAGTAGGGGTGGGAAGGGTGAAAGGGATAAAGAGGGTCAACTTTTTGGAAACTAAGTTTTCGGTGGTGAGCACACTATAGTGCATGTAGAATTAGAAATACAGTGTTGTATACATGAAACTTATATAATGTTATGAACCAATGTTACCTCAATAAAAAATCTAAAATTAAAAAAATAATTAAATCGCGACTAGGGGGAAAAAATAAATGACTTAGCTCAGTGCCTGGCACGTGATATGTACTCAGTAAATGTTAGCTCCTATGACTAATATTATTGCATACATTTTTGCACACTAGTCTGCTTATTTCTGTAGGAAATTTCCAGCGGTGGAATACTAAGTCCTAAGAAATGCACACTTTCAGGGTATGAGATGAACGAAGCAGAATTGCCCTTCAGAAAGGCTGTACCATTTATATACCTACCAGTAGTGATTGAGGGTGCCCATTATTACCCATCCTGCCAGCATGAGTCTAGTCTGTGATTTATTTTTATGATTCATGTTTATGTTAGGAAAATCTGTTTAAAAGTTCACACTGCAATATTTTATTTCAAGTCAGCAAGGATTTATCGACTGGCAACAGTAAATGAGGCAATAAGAGGAATGAATACAAAGTGAAAAAGATGACTTCCTGCCTTCAAGGAATATGCAGTCTGCTCAAGGAAAAGAAAAAAATCAAGTGTAATTCAAAGCAAAATAAACTGCCTGTTATAAGAGAGGTGCAAATGCCATGCAAATACTGAGAAGGGAAAGATTTATTCCAGTTTGAGGGAGGTCAGGGATCAGGGAAGGCTTTTTAAGAGAGGCAGTATAATGTAGTGGTTAAAAGCAGGGTCTTAAACTTTTTCAGTAAAGGGCCAGACAGAAAATATTTGAGGTTTTGTGGGCTTCCTGGGCCATATTGTCTCTGTTATAGCTACTCAACTCTGCTGTTAATAGCGTGAAAGCAGCCACAAGACAATATGTTCCTGTGCTTTAATAAAACTTTTACTTATGGTTGTTGAAATTTGAGTTTCATATAATTTTAATGGACCATGAAATATTACCCCTTCTAACCGCTGAAAAATGTAAAAACCATTCTTGGAGCAAGTGTGTATAAAAACAGGCTGAGAGCCAGATTTGGCAGCTGGGGTAGATTTGACTCATGGGCTGTAATTTGGTGTTCCTTGGTTAAGAGCAGGAGTCTGGAGTCAGATTTCTTTGATTTGAATTCTGGCTTCCACACTGCTCACTAGCTGTGTGACCTTGGGAAATTTACTTCATTAGTTTTTGCTGCAGTTTCCTCAACTGTAAAATAAGGCTAATGCTAGTATCTGCCTCCTAACTGCTCTTGTGACTATCAAATGAGAAGACTGCCTGGCCCTTAGAAAGTGCTCATTGTGTTACCTATTATATTTAGTGGGAAGGTAGCATTTATGCTGGGCCTTAAAAGATGGAAGAATTTTGACTAATGGAGAAGGCAGAGGAGAAGACTTCCGGTTGGAGGGAACAGTGGGCAAGGTTATATGAGGCAGGAAAGGAAAGGCAGGGCATGTCGGAGATGAGTGAGGTATCCAGCTTGACTGAATTGCCAGTCTTTGAAACAGCTGGATTGACTGATTTAAGCCAAAAAGGGAATTTTAAAAAGGATGTTGGGTAGCTGACAGAATGGCTATGATGGCTGAAAAACCAGGTGTGGAGGCTGTGCAGTGAGGAACCACAGGGAAAATGTGTGTTGTACTTGTACCACGGAACACCTCTGGCCCTGCACACTGGGTGCTGTCCAGGAACTCAAATCTTCCTGCAAGTAACTGTTCTTGCTACCATGGAGAGTTTTCTGTGCCTATTTCTCAATCACAGTCAGGGCATGATGCATCTAATTGTTATAACCTAGGTCACATGCCATGAGCTAGCTGCAAAGGAGGCCTGGAAAGTGTCCAGTTGTGTTTTTAACTTCCATGTTGGGAATTCCCCAGACATAAGAAGCGGGTTAGGTGCTGGGCAGTCAAAAAGAATGACACATGCCCTTTCTAACTAGAATGTGAGGGCTGTACAGAGATAGAGACAAGTTTCAGGTCTGGGCGACTGGGAGGTAATATTGTATAGTTGTTTAAAGCATGGTCTTTCAAATCAGACTGCCTGGTTTAAATTCCTACTTGACCACTTTTTAGCTCTGTGACTGTGAACAGATTACTTAATCTCCCTGTTTGGGTTTCCCCATCTGGAAAATGGGGATCACTACTTCCTTCACTGGACTCTTGTGAGGACTGATAGTTGATGTATGTGAAGCATTTAACTTAATGTCTGGCTCCATGATAAACGCTCACTAAATTTTGTGTGTGTGTGTGTGTGTGTGTGTGTGTGTGTGTGTGTATGAATGAATGACAGAGTGATGAACAAATTGGGGATATGATGTATGATGATGGGTTTGGTACATTTGGCATTTTGAGTGGATCATCCTTGTGGAGCTGTCCTGTTTGAACTGAAAGAGTACATTTAGAGCTGTGAGAGGTCAGGGCTGGAGACAGAGACAGGGAAGCCATGGGAGTAGGTTAGATCAGGGAGGAAGAGACAATAGTGGGAGAAGCGAGGGCTGAAGACAGAATTTTGAGCCCATTTCTGTAGCAGGGGGAGGAAGTAGATTTGGTAAAGGAAGCAGAATTGGATAGTCTGTGAGGTTGGTGGAGAACTGGGAGAGTGTTGAGTCATGGGTGCCAAAGAAAGAAGAAGTTCTAAGAAGCAGAAAAGTAGTTCCTAGCATTAGATTCTATAGAAAAATTAGAGGGTAATGAGTGAGAAGTTGCCCTTGGATTTAACAATTAGGTGGTCATTGGTAAGCCAGGAGAAGGCAGTTTCACTGTAGCGGTGGGGACAGTTTCTTAGTGCTTAATAATAATAATAATGTAATTGTGCACGTATGTGAAAGGGGAAGTAAAAAATAAAACATGCTGAGCTTCCCTGGTGGCGCAGTGATTGAGAGACCCCCTGCCAATGCAGGGGACACGGGTTCGTGCCCCGGTCCGGGAAGATCCCACATGCCGTGGAGCGGCTAGGCCCGTGAGCCATGGCTGCTGAGCCTGCGTGTCCGGAGCCTGTGCTCCGCAACGGGAGAGGCCACAACAGTGAGAGGCCTGCGTACCGGAAAAAAAAAAAAAAAAAAAGGATTTATGCTCGGGACTTCCCTGGTGGCTCAGTGGTTAAGAATCCGCCTACCAAGGCAGGGGGCACGGGTTCGAGCCCTGGTGTGGGAAGATCCCACATGCCGCGGAGCAGCCAAGCCCATGCGCCATGACTACTGAGCCTGCGCTCTAGAGCCCACATGCCACAACTACTGAAGCCCGCGCACCTAGAGCCCGTGTGCCACAACAGGAGAAGCCACCGCAATGAGAAGTCCACACACCGCAATGAAGAGTAGCCCCCACTTGCCGCAACTAAAGAAAGCCTGCACGCAGCAACGAAAACCCAACGCAGCCAAAAATAAATAAATTTATTTAAAAAAAAAAAAGATTTCTGCCCTAGGTTGCCCGAAAAACTGGGACCTACATAAGACCTGATGTGGGCCATGACTTTATTTTTATGCACCCAGAGCCCAGCCAAGACTTCACTGCTTGCTTGCCTTCCTCTTTGCAGGCTGACAGGAATGTCTTCGTCCTCTCCTAAACAAGTTAATCTTATTCGAGAAGGGAATGGCCTCTTTTTGACTTGTCAGGATAGTCAAGTAGCATACCTTGTCATGTCATTGTTTGGACTTAACTGTTGTTTTGATGTCCTTAGCTCCCTCAGCATTCTTCTGATTAGAAGTAGAAATAGAGTTAGTTTTACAGATTATTCCTCTGTGGCCAGGAGTACTTGTGGGGGGAAAGAAGGGATCATTAAAACAGATTTACGTGGAACTGCTTTGTCTGGCTGCTGAACCGGCCTCCTAAGGTTTAAAATATGGCCTTGTATTTATTGAGCTCCTAGCACATCTCCTGGCCTTTGCCAAGCACTGCAAATTCAAGGTTGCACAGTTTATGAGAAACAGTAGAGTCATTTCTTAAGGTGCCCACTCTCTGTTAGATTTTGTTTTCTTCCTAAGTACTTTAATAGTGTTAAAAAAACTATATTTTGAATGAGTTTTAGACTTACAGATTTTAATAAAATTAAGTATGAAAATGTACATTTAAGAATAAATTTTGAAGTATAATGTCTTAATTTGTCATGAATGAGTTTGATTTGTATTATTACAAACAGGTTTTAGGCTTTATAAATTTAAAGTAATTTTTATGTTTCCAATAAGTCATTTACCATAATGATGGTTTGCATTTTAAGTCCAAAATATTTTTGAGTTAAGATTTAATTCTCCAGCTTCGATTAATACTATATGAGATATAAGTAACAGTGGTAGTGACATGAATAACATAAGTGGGGTAAGTTTGCTTTTGACTCAGTTTCCCATCACCCAGAATATCAATCAATATCAAGAATATTGAATAAATTAAGTGAAAGTAACTTAGTACCAAAAGTCAAGAAATTGCATGTCCCCATTTGAGATGGTTCTATAATTTTTGTCAAATGATATTCCTGGAAATGTGTGTCTGTAAAGTATAGTTTTACATTAGTATTCATTTCCCACAGAACCAAGAACAAAACAGGATGTTTGTCTGTTGCTTATTTGGAAGAATTGCCTTCTTGCAATTAAATATTAAACCTGAAATAGTTTTAAGAGATCCTTTATTAAGAAATAAAATCTGAATTGTTATTAAGTTAATAAAGACCCTCTTCAATGATTACAGTGAAACAACTTCTAACAAATAAACTTTGGAGCCAGAGGCCTCAAAAATCACATGCAGCTTGAAAGTTTATTCTTTGTTATTTTTGGTGCAACTTGCCTTGGGAGGAGGAAGTAAGCTGCTTCCTGAAACTGAATGAGCTCTTAGAATTGGTGCAGTCCACTCAGACTAACACAGCAGCACGTGATTTATTATTTAGTATCATCGAATAGTTACTGAGAATGGGAATGCTTGTCTCTCCTTGGCCCAATATAATGAACTAAGAGGTCCTTAAGTTATTTGGTTATAAGTATATGACTGTGTTGAAAGCCAACAGGAAATGAATCTAGATTAGTTGCCTGGAACAGTCACTGGGAATGCAGAGCAGATGCTGAGTGCTGATGACAAACTCTGGAGGGTTGGGGGAGGGCAATTTCAGAAAGGTTCAGGATGAATCTGGGAAGCTGTTTCTAGAGCTGAGTTTGCTGCTAACAGGAAACAATGTTAAAGACATTCCAATATACATGAGGAATTGAAGCTCAGAGTGTGAGGGGCACCAGTTCATTCACAGTGGCAGGTGAGGAAAAGCTAAGGCTGTTTCTTGACTTGTCATGCCCACTTTTTGTTATCCTGTCCATGCATGTGGCCACACCCATGGCCTCACTACTAAAACTTCTAGCAGTGCCTGTACAACCTTTATCCCAAGTTGTGATCAGGCAGCATGGGCCCTCTTTTTGCTGCCTTAGGGAGATTGAATTTCTGTGCATGATAACACCTCTAAGTTATTTTACTTTGGTCAATTATTTATATAATTGACTTTTTCTCTCTTGTGTCTTATTGCCTTTAAGCTTTTTTCCTTCTACTCTTTTCTGTCCTGTTCTCTCCTTCCCTTTTCCCTTTCTTTTCTTCTTAATAATTTTCTTTTTCTCTTTTCCACTGCCTATCCCTATTACTTCTGTTTAAAAGCCAAGAAAATAATATCCGATAAGCTAAAGAGCAGATGTTACATCTTCAGCAAAAGAAAGGAAAGACCTAAGTGTGTTTTTCTCCAGCAAGTAAACATTTGTTGAATACCTACTGTATGCTAGATTTAGGGTATTAGATAATCTGCATACAAGAGGAGCTTATAATATCTCATCAAATTACAATAGAACTCTTGATATTTTTTGACCTTGTGATATTTTGCAAATGTATATTTCTTTGCAAACATGTTTTTTCTATTGTTGGCATTATTTTTCTGTTAAAGTATGTTATTTCACAAACAACATTATAATCAAATTGTTGGAAGTGCAAAGAAGAGAAAGAAAAAATTAATTCACAATCCTATCTGTAACAAATTAGGCTCTAATATTTTGCTCTAGTATTTTTCAAAATATTTATATAAACTTTGTGCAGTGGAGATCATGGGTAAATTTAATTTTGCATTCTTCCTCACTTAATATTATTTCATAAATGCTTTCTTAAATGTAATTTTATTTTTTCTGTTTTTTAAAAATTTAATTATTTTTTATACAACAGGCTCTTATTAGTTATCTATTTTATACATATTAGTGTATACATGTCAATCCCAATCTCCCAGTTGATCCCCCCACCCCCACCCTCTGCACTTTCCCCCCTTGGTGTCCATACGTTTGTTCTCTACATCTGTGTCTCTGTTTCTGCCTTGCAAACTGGTTCATCTGTACCATTTTTCTAGATTCCACATATATGCGTTAATATACGATATTTGTTTTTCTCTTTCTGATTTACTTCTCTCTGTAGGACAGTCTCTAGGTCCATCCATGTCTCTACAAATGACCCAATTTCGTTCCTTTTTATGGCTGAGTAATATTCCATTGTATATATGTACCACATCTTCTTTACCCATTTGTCTGTCAGTGGGCATTTAGGATGCTTCCATGACCTGGCTATTGTAAATAGTGCTGCAATGAACATTGGGGTGCATGTGTCTTTTTTGTTTGTTTATTGAAACAGAAAGTCACAAAAATTATAATCATCCTCATCAGTTCACTCAGCCCCATGTAATTAATTTTTGTTTCATCTTGATCTTTTGTTAGCACTTTTATGAATTCATCAGTTTTCCATTAGAGTTCTGAAAATGCTTATTCATTCAGTTCAGCAGTATAGTCAGTTACCAGAAACCTGTACTTCTTGGAGTCTTTTCAGTGAATTCCTTGAAGATGAAACCCTTTTGTAGGAACATATTTGCAAAAGCATCAGAGTACACCCAGAACTGTCTGTAAATGACAAAAGATTTAAAAATGACCACGGTTAAAGATTTGATGAAAGTTCATAATGATGCAATTGACAAGGAAATTTAGTTATTTCTGAGATATACATTTTAAAGTAATAACTAGAATTATAACATTATACCAGAACATATAAGATTTTTAGAAATTTCATGTAATGTCTGAAACGTTTATATTAACATATTTCCATACAAATAACCCAAAGAAAGTTTAGTATTAGTTGTTTTGTTTGTTTGTTTTTTTATACTGCAGGTTCTTATTAGTCATCAACTTTATACACATTTGTGTATACATGTCAATCCCAATCGCCCAATTCAGCACACCACCATCCCCACCCCACCACAGTTTTCCCCCCTTGGTGTCCATAAGTCCGTTCTTTACATCTGTGTCTCAACTTCTGCCCTGCAAACTGGCTCATCTGTACCATTTTTCTAGGTTTCACATACATACGTTAATATACGATATTTGTTTTTCTCTTTCTGACTTACTTCACTCTGTATGACAGTCTCTAGATCCGTCCACGTCTCAAAACAAATGACTCAATTTCGTTCCTTTTTATGGCTGAGTAATATTCCATTGTATATATGTGCCACATCTTCTTTATCCATTCATCTGTTGATAGGCATTTAGGTTGCTTCCATGCCCTGGCTATTGTAAATAGTGCTGCAGTGAACATTGGGGTGCATGTGTCTTTTTAAATTTTGGTTTTCTCTGGGTATATACCCAGTAGTGGGATTGCTGGATCATATGGTAATTCTTTTTTTAGTTTTTTAAGGAACCTCCATACTGTTCTCCATAGTGGCTGTATCAATTTACATTCCCACCAGCAGTGCAAGAGGGTTCCCTTTTCTCCACACCCTCTCCAGCATTTGTTGTTTGTAGATTTTCTGATGATGCCTATTCTAACTGGTGTGAGGTGATACCTCATTGTAGTTTTGATTTGCATTTCTCTAATAATTAGTGATTTTGAGCAGCTTTTCTGCCAATTTTTGTGTTGGGTTGTTTGTTTCTTTAATATTGAGCTGCATGAGCTGTTTATATATTTTGGAGATTAATCCTTTGTCTGTTGATTCGTTTGCAAATATTTTCTCCCATTCTGAGGGTTGTCTTTTCATCTTGTTTATGGTTTCCTTTGCTGTGCAAAAGCTTTTAAGTTTCATTAGGTCCCATTTGTTTATTTTTGTTTTTATTTCCATTACTCTAGGAAGTGGATCAAAAAAGATCTTGCTGTGATTTATGTCAAAGAGTGTTCTTCCTGTGTTATCCTCTAAGAGTTTTATAGTGTCCAGTCTTACATTTAGGTCTTTAATCCATTTTGAGTTTATTTTTGTGTATGGTGTTAGGGAATGTTCTAATTTCATTCTTTTACATATAGCTGTACAGTTTTCCCAGCACCACTTATTGAAGAGACTGTCTTTTCTCCATTGTATATCCTTGCCTCCTTTGTCATAGATTAGTTGACCATAGGTGCATGGGTTTATCTCTGGGCTTTCTATCCTGTTCCATTGATCTATATTTTTGTTTTTGTGCCAGTACCATATTGTCTCAATTACTGTAGGTTTGTAGTATAGTCTGAAGTCAGGGAGTCTGATTCTTCCAGCTCCTTTTTTTCCCCTCAAGATTGCTTTGGCTATTTGGGGTCTTTTGTGTCTACATAAAAATTTTAAGATTTTTTTTGTTCTAGTTCTGTAAAAAATGCCATTGGTAATTTGATAGGGATTGCATTGAATCTGTAGATTGCTTTGGGTAGTATAGTCATTTTCACAATATTGATTCTTCCAGTCCAAGAACATGGTATATCTCTCCATCTGTTTGTGTTATCTTTGATTTCTTTCATCAATGTCTTATAGTTCTGCATACAGGTCTTTTGTCTCCCTAGGTAGGTTTCTTCCTAGGTATTTTATTCTTTTTGTTGCAATGGTGAATGGGATTGTTTCCTTAATTTCTCTTTCTGATCTTTCGTTCTTAGTGTATAGGAATGCAAGAGACTTCTGTGCATTAATTTTGTATCCTGCAACTTTACCAAATTCATTGATTAACTCTAGAAGTTTTCTGGTGGCGTTTTTAGGATTCTCTATGTATAGTATCATGTCATCTGCACACAGTGACAGTTTTACTTCTTCTTTTCCAATTTGTATCCCTTTATTTCTTTTTCTTCTCTGATTGCTGTGGCTAGGACTTCCAACACTATGTTGAATAATAGTGGTGGGAGTGGACATCCTTGTCTTGTTCCTGATCTTAGAGGAAATGCTTTCAGTTTTTCACCATTGAGAATGATGTTTGCTGTGGGTTTGTCATATATGGCCTTTATTATGTTGAGGTAGGTTCTCTCTATGCCCACTTTCTGGAGAGTTTTTATCATAAATGGGTGTTGAATTTTGTCAAAAGCTTTTTCTGCATCTATTGAGATGATCATATGGTTTTTATTCTGCAATTTGTTAATATGGTGTATCACATTGATTGACTTGTGTATATTGAAGAATCCTTGCATCCCTGAGGTAAATCCCACTTGATCGTGGTGTATTATCCTTTTAATGTGCTGTTGGATTCTGTTTGCTAGTATTTTGTTGAGGATTTTTGCATCGATATTCATCAGTGATATTGGTCTGTAATTTTCTTTTTTGGTAGTATCTCTGTCTGGTTTTGGTGTCAGGGTGATGGTCGCCTCATAGAATGAGTTTGGGAGTGTTCCTTCCTCTGCAATTTTTTGGAAGAGTTTGAGAAGGATAGGTGTTAGCTCTTCTCTAAATGTCTGATAGAATTCACCTGTGAAGCCATCTGGTCCTGGATATTTGTTTGTTGGAAGATTTTTAATCACAGTTTCGATTTCATTACTTGTGATTGGTCTGTTCATATATTCTGTTTTTTCCTGGTTCAGTCTTGGAAGGTTATACCTTTCTAAGAATTTGTCCATTTCTTCCAGGTTGTCCATTTTATTGGCATAGAGTTGCTTGTAGTAGTCTCTTATGATGCTTTGTATTTCTGTGGTGTCTGTTGTAACTTCTCTTTTTTCATTTCTAATTTTATTGATTTGTGTCTTCTCCCTCTTTTTCTTGATGAGTCTGACTAATGGTTTATCAATTTTGTTTATCTTCTCAAAGAACCAGCTTTTAGTTGTTTTTTTTTTTCAGCTTTTAGTTTTATTGATCTTTGCTATTGTTTCTTTGTTTCTATTTCATTTATTTCTGCTCTGTTCTTCATGGTTTCTTTCCTTCTACTAACTTCGGGTTTTGTTTGTTCTTCTTTCTCTAGTTCCTTGAGGTGTAAGGTTAGGTTGTTTATTTGAGATTTTTCTTGTTTCTTGCGGTAGAATTGTATTGCTGTAAACTACCCTCTTTGAACTGCTTTTGCTGCATCCCATAGGTTTTGGATCATCGTGTTTTTGTTGTCATTTGTCTCTAGGTATTTTTTGATTTCCTCTTTGATTTCTTCAGTGATCTCTTGGTTATTTAGTAACTTATTGTTTAGCCTCCATGTGTTTGTATTTTTTACGTTTTTCCCCCTGTAATTGATTTCTCATCTCATAGCATTGTTGTCAGAAAAGATGCTTGATATGATTTCAATTTTCTTAAATTTACCGAGGCTTGATTTGTGACCCAAGATGTGATCTATCCTGGAGAATGTTCCGTGTGCAGTTGAGAAGAAAGTGTAATATGCTGTTTTTGGATGGAATGTCCTATAAATATCAATGAAATCTATCTGGTCTGTGTGTCATTTAAAGCTTGTGTTTCCTTGTTAATTTTCTGTCTGGATGATCTGCCCATTAGTGTAAGTGTGGTGTTAAAGTCCCCTAGTATTACTGTGTTACTGTCGATTTCCTCTTTTATAGCTGTTAGCATTTGCCTTATGTATTGAGGTCCTCCTGTCTTGGGTGCATTTATATTTATAGTTGTTATATTTTCTTCTTGGATTGATCCCTTGATCATTATGTGTGTCCTTCCTTGTCTCTTGTCCATTCTTTACTTTAAAGTCTATTTTATCTGATGTGAGTATTGCTACTCCAGCTTTCTTTTGATTTCCATTTGCATGGAATATCTTTTTCCATCACCTCACTTTCAGTCTGTATGTGTCCCTAGGTCTGAAGTGGGTCCTTTGCAGACAGCATATATATGGGTCTTGTTTTTGTATCCATTCAGCGAGCCTGTGTCTTTTGGGTGGAGCATTTAATCCATTCATATTTAAGGTAATTATTGATATGTATGTTTCTGTTACCATTTTCTTAATTGTTTTGGGGTGTTTCTTTGTAGGTACTTTTCTTCTCTTGTGTTTCTCACTTAGAGAAGTTCCTTTAGCATTTGCTGTAGAGTTGGTTTGGTGGTGCCGAATTCTCTTAGCTTTTTCTTGTCTGTAAAGCTTTTGATTTCTCCGTCAAATCTGAATGGGATCCTTGCTAGGTAGAGTAATCTTGGTTGTAGCGTCTTCCTTTTCATCACTTTAAATATATTGTGCCCCCCACCACTTCTGGCCTGTAGAGTTTCTGCGAGAAATCAGCTGTTACCCTTATGGGAGTTCCCTTGTATTTTATTTGTTGTTTTTCCCTTGTTGCTTTTAATAATTTTTCTGTGTCTTTTAATTTTTCTCAGTTTGATTACTATGTGTCTTGGCATGTTTCTCCTTGGGTTTATCCTGCCTGGGACTCTCTCTGCTTCCTGGACTTGGGTGGCTATTTCCTGTCCCATGTTAGGGAAGTTTTCCACTATAATCTGTTCAAATATTTTCTCGGGTCCTTTCTCTCTCTTTTCTCCTTCTGGGGCCCCTATAATGCGAATGTTGGTGCATTTAATGTTGTCCCGGAGGTCTCTTAGATTGTCTTCGTTTCTTTTTTTCTTTTTTCTGTTTCACGGCAGTGAATTCCACCATTCTGTCTTCCAAGTCACTTATCCGTTCTTCTGCCTTAGTTATTCTGCTATTGATTCCTTCTAGTGTATTTTTCTTTTCAGTTCTTGTATTGTTCATCTCTGTGTGTTTGTTCTTTAATTCTTCTAGGTCTTCGTTAAACATTTCTTGCACCTTCTCGGTCTTTGCCTCCATTCTTTTTCCGATGTCCTGGATCATCTTCACTATCATTATTCTGAATTCTTTTTCTGGAAGGTTGCCTATCTCCACTTCGTTTAGTTGTTTTTCTGGGATTTTGTCTTGTTCCTTCATCTGGTGCATAGTCCTCTGCCTTTTCATTTTGTCTTTCTGTGAATGTGGTTTTCACTGCACGGGCTGCAGGGTTGTAGTTCTTCTTGCTTCTGCTGTCTGCCTCCTGGTGGATGAGGCTATCTAAGAGGCTTGTGCAAGCTTCCTAATGGGAGGGACTGGTGGTGGGTAGAGCTGGGTGTTGCTCTGGTGGGCAGAGCTCTGTAAAACTTTAATGTGCTTGTCTGCTGATGGGTGGGGCTGAGTTCCCTCCCTGTTGGTTGTTTGGCCTGAGGCAACCCAGCACTGGAGGTTACAGGCTCTTTGGTGGGGCTAATGGCGGACTCTGGGAGGGCTCAGGCCAAGGAGTACTTCCCAGAATTTCTGCTGCCGTGTCCTTGTCCTCACAGTGAGACACAGCCACCTCCTGCCTCTGCAGGAGACCCTCCAACACTAGCAGGTAGGTCTGGCTTCATCTCCTGTGCGGTCACTGCTCCTTCCCCTGGGTCCTGATGTGCACACTACTTTGTGTGTGCCCTCCAAGAGTGGAGTCTCTGTTTCCCCCAGTCCTGTCAAAGTCCTTCAGTCAAATCCCACTAGCCTTCAAAGTCTGATTCTCTGCGAATTCCTCCTCCTGTTGCCAAACCCCCAGGTTGGGAAGCCTGACATGGGGCTCAGGACCTTCAATCCAGTGTGTGGACTTCTGTGGTATAATTGTTCTCCAGTTTGTGAGTCACCCACCCAGCTGTTATGGGGTTTGATTTTACTGTGATTGTCCCTCCTACCATCTCATTGCAGCTTCTCCTTTGTCTTTGGATGTGGGTTATCTTTGTTGGTGAGTTCCGGTGTCTTCCTGTCGATGATTGTTCAGCAGTTAGTTGTGATTCCAGTGTGCTCGCAACAAGGAGTGAGTGCACGTCCTTTTATTCTGCCATCTTGAACCAGTCTGCCTTAAATGTAATGTTAAATGGTTGAATAATATTCTACTCAGTGCAGAAGGAAGGAACATTGATGGAGTACATACTGTGCCAGACATTGTGCACAGTGTTCTATTTTTGTCCCATTTTATCCCCATAGTAGTTCTGTATGATGGGTGTTATTATACCCATTTCATAGATGAGAAAAATTGAGACCTAGCTTAGTTTATTTCCATTTCATTAATTGACCTCTACTACATTCTATGTATGATTCTGAGTTCTGGAGATTCAAAGATGAGTGGGACATTGTCCCTCCTGTAAGGATTTCAGAAAATCTACAGGGGGCAGCGTATGAGTATAGAGATAGTTTCAATACAGTATGCTGAGTGCAGTGACACAGAAGAGGAACACCTGACCTGGGTCAGAGCAGTTTTACCAGAGCAGTGCTTCTCAAACTTTAATGTGCATATGGAAGTACTGGGGGTTCTTGTTAAAATGCAGATTCTGATTTTGGGGTCTTTGGTGCGGTATGAGATTCTTCATTTCCAACAGGCTTCCAGGTGATGCTGATGCTGCTGGTCCACATTTTGGACTATTCTGAGTGGGAATATTATAGACAATGTAGGATTTGAACAGATACCAGTTAGCTGGGTAGAGAAATGGGGAAAGGTAATCTAGATAGGACAGCATGGGGCAAGGCATAGAAGCATAAAAAAATGTGTTAAATGGGTAGACTACTTATAATCTATAGCAGGTGTTGGCAAACTACAGCTTGCTGGGTGAATTCAGCCCACATAGCCTGTTTTTATATAGCCCATGTGCTAAGATAATTTTCACGTTTTTAAAGGGTTGTTAAAAAATACCAAAAAAACAAAAAAAAAAAACCCGAACAAAGAAGAACATATACCAGAGATGTAGAAAGTCTTAAATGTTTACAAGTTAGCCCTTTACAGAACATGCTTGCGATCTGTGTTGGTGGTGGTTATTGGTGGAGTGTAAAATCTGCAGTAGGGCATGGCAGGAAATATGTTAGAGACAGTAGGCAGGGGTGATCACAGGGGACACAGAGGAGCTTGGCCTTTATCTTTGAGGTGATAGGGAGCTAGGCAGAGTTTAAAGAAGGGAGGTGAAAACAGTAGGATTTTGTCACTGATTTGATGTAAGGGAGTGGGGAAAAGGGTCCTGACATGGGTGAATGGTGTTGTTCCCAACTGAAATCCATAATTGGAGGAGAAGCCATTTGAAAGGTAGAGATGGTTCATTCATTTTTGCACATGTTGAGTTTGAGAGAGCACTGTAGGATACCCAGGCTTTCCAGAAGATAAGAGAGATCAATTCTCATTCAGTATTACTGCATCACTGTTTTGTTTAACTGTTACTATTTCATTTACACTTTTAAAGTACTTTCATGTCGTGTACCTCCATACTCATTCATCTGAAAAAAACAGGTTGTTGAACAGCAGGTGTCTTGTAATCCCTTTCATGCAATGTGATGTGTGTGTGTGTAGAGCTGTCTGGAAGGATGCGTGCAGTATTTTCTACTGTTTTTCTATACAAAGCTATGTGTTTCGGGATTTAATAGACTTTTCTGGCCCAGGCTAGGAATTCACCGTTGTTTACAACATTGTCAGCATTCTAATGAGAAGCAGCAGCATTAATTTCAAATAATTGGCTTATGTGGAAAATTAATAAATTGGTGACTAAGTTGTACGTACTTTGAGATGCTTATTGTTCAGTAAAATTAATATTCTGATATATTGAAATCCAAGAGTAATCAGATCACATCAATTAGTTTGTGTATGATAGTATGTGTGCAGTTTGCTTTAGTTCTGTATGCAAATATACTATACTCTTAAAGATTCCAGTTTTTGATTACTTATTCTAGTTTCATATAGAATAAATGGCATTTTATCCATACCCTTCTCCCTGGTAGTATCATGATGCTTGAAAGATACACTTTTGGCACTATAAAAGAATATTTCCGAAATTGACCTTTCAGTGTAAGTAACACAGGTACATACCTAAGTTTAAAAGTTATTTTTTTGCTATGAAATAATGTTTTAAAAATTCTTTATATAGATTGAATACCTGCTTAAGAAACTTACAGAAGCTATGGGAGGAGGTTGGCAACAAGAACAATTTGAAAATTATAAAATCAACTTTGATGACAGTAAAGATGGCCTTTCCGTGTGGGAACTGATTGAGCTTATTGGAAATGGACAGTTTAGCAAAGGCATGGATCGGCAGACAGTGTCCATGGCAATTAACGAGGTCTTTAATGAGCTTATATTAGATGTGCTGAAACAGGTAAGAGTCCTATAACACTATTTCTCCTTACCTTTAGAATTTGACATGTTTGAAATAAAACAAATTTGCATTACAAAGATGAGTCTAAGTCACTTATACTTTTACACTGATTGAGAACAGGAATAAAGTTTCTTATTTTCCCAGTCTTGTGTTAGGCTTTCATTGTAAAGAATTATAGTTAAGCATTGGGAAATTACTATTTTGAAATAACTGTTTAAATGATCACATTTCTAAACATTTTTAAAGTACTTTTATGTCACGTGTACATCCATACTTATTCATCTGAAAGATCCCATGGCATATTGTTCAGTGAAAAAAAGTTTGTTGAACAGTAGGTGTCTTGTCATCCCTTTCATGCAATGTGATTTGTGTTTGTAGAGCTGTCTGGAAGGATGAGTGCCAAGATGTTGATTGCTGCTGGATTGTGGGATTTCTGTGAATTTTATTTTATTCTTTGTTCTTTTCTTATTATTGGACTTACTATTATATATGTTTACACATGTTGATCTCTCTTTATATATATGATATATATTATTTTTATAAAATCATAAAAATATTCTTTCTTTTGGGAAAAAATACCTTTATATAGTAAAGTTGTGTTTATCATATTAGATGATAAAGTTTGTTTTCTCAGCACCTGCATAGCATCTGATATACGTATGGAGGCTTAATGCTTATTAAGTAGAATTTATATATTTTTAGTGGATTAGATTAGATTTCCTACCTTATTACATTGAATAATAGCTCTGATTTGGGATTTCCTTACTTTGGTCCTTTCTTTGCTCTGTTAGGTGATATTGCTTTTGCTCTTTTCTCCAAATGGAGCCCATCAAAAAAATTAATTGAGGCTTAATTTGTGTAAGTTTTTGGTGCTGCAAAGAGTTATGAGACATGGTCTCTGTCTGAAGAGGATTTCCAGACAGATTAGGATGGCAGAATATAGAACTACAGATGAATTGCAGTATGAGATAGCTTTGGCTTAAATGTTCAAGGATTAGCAAACTGAACAAGTAATATGATTAGAACTTAGTGTAATAATCGAATGATACAGCCAAGATATTATCATATATTTAACAATGTGTATAGTCTACCATAAGCTATCAGCACCTATAGATTTACTATTTAAAATGTGAGTTAGGGCTTCCCTGGTGGCGCAGTGGTTGAGAGTCCGCCCGCCGATGCAGGGGACACGGGTTCATGACCCAGTCCGGGAGGATCCCACATGCCGCGGAGCGGCTAGGCCCGTGAGCCATGGCCGCTGAGCCTGCGCGTCCGGAGCCTGTGCGCCACAATGGGAGAGGCCACAACAGTGAGAGGCCCGCGTACCACCAAAAAAAAAAAAAAAAAAGTGAGTTATTCTTGAATAGTACTGAAGGGTTTTGGCCTATAATAAATGTGTAGTTTTGCTGAAGTAAAATTTTTAATCATACACCTTTGATGCTGATGTATGGGAAGGAAGCACAGGGCTAGTAAGTGTGAGCATAGAAGCTATACTTAGAAGCCAGTAGCCTAACTACTGGTCCAGTTCTTTTTCTGCTCCTTTGGAGCAGAGTCATCCTCCAGAATTGTGAGGTCAGGTAGAGAGGTACTTTGGTGCCAGAGGGGGACTGGCTGAGAAGATATGCTTGGCCAAGTTGACTGATAGGTTTTAGCATTTTCATTGATGGAGGTCTAGATTTACTGAGAATCACTGTGAGGTCTAGGTCTAGATTTACTGAGAATCTCAGATCACTGTGTGTGTGCATGTGTTTGTTTTCTATTTTAAAGGGAACAGATAGAATAGTATAATGAACTCTCGTATACCCATCACCCAGCCCCAGGAACCACTGATACCTGGTTAATCCTCCCCGCCTACTTTGAGCTCTCCTGTCTTATCTTGACACAAATCCAGACATTTCATTTTATCTATAAATATTTCAGTAGGCATCCCTAAAAGATAAGGTATTAAAAAAAGAAACCCCACAATGCTGTTAACATCAGGGGCTCTTGCAGTCTCTTATCTGCATATAGCTTTTGGCGAGGTTGGGGGGTTTGGGTGGGGGGAGGAGATGTCTCTGAGTGTCTAAAATTCTATGTAAACTTTTATCTGCACATGCTTGCATGAATTTGACTGGGTATAGTGCCCTGCCTTTGTAGCTCTTCAAAGGGTTCATGATCCACAAAGGGCAAGAACGTTTGATATTCATGTATTCAAGGCCACACATCAGATAATGGAGTAGGCAAGAATGTCAAGGAAGAGGTATCAGCTCTTATAAATAAAAGGACAGGAGTTTATATCAGATTTAATCTTTCATAGGGTTACATGATGAAAAAAGGCCATAGACGGAAAAACTGGACTGAACGCTGGTTTGTACTAAAACCCAACATAATTTCTTACTATGTGAGTGAGGATCTGAAAGATAAGAAAGGAGACATTCTCTTGGATGAGAACTGCTGTGTGGAGGTAAGAGTCAACGGTTACCTCTTTCCAGTGCTGCCCCCTGCTGTTCAAGTAGTGTATCTTCTTCTAGACTCCAGAGCCTTAAAAATAATCTTAAAATTTACATTTCCAAAATAATATAGGCATACAGTAGCCATAGTTTCTGAACCAAAAAATTAGATACCTGACAAAATTTTTTTCTAATGTGAGTTTATTTTCTTATACTCGAGAATAAAATATAGGGATTAAATCTCATTTGTATATTTAAGGGATCATTTCTTGAATAAAATGGAATCATAAATAAGAAAATAAAGCAAAAAAAAATTCAGTAAGAAAGTGTTTGAAATCATGAATATATCAGAAAACCTGGGCCATTTTGAGTGTAATAGATAAACCAAAAGAAGATGTGAGCATTGCCTTGGAATACTTAGGGTGACTTTCAGAATACTTTAGTCACAGCTGCTAATTCGGTTAAAGAAGTGAAGTCCTCAAGAACATAAAGTTTTGAGTTTTTAATTTACAGCTGAACTATTGCCACATTTGTATTTGTTGAAGAACATTTAAAATACCTAAGATCTCATTCATAAATGATAATGTGTTTTGATGGTTGAAATGGTATGTATTAATGTCTTAGGGCGTGCAGTGCCCAGTAAGGGGTCTTCTTAGATTCAAGTAAACATGGAGACTCACAAGATTACCATAGGCCATACCAGTCTACTTATAAGGATATAGGACAAGAACCACAGCCTGCCAGCAACAATACCCCTGGTGCAAGGAAGGGAGAGACGCATCTGGAGGGTGTGGGAATCACCCTGGGTTAGAAGCCTCATATCCTATAGGAGTCAAGACCTATTGGAACAGTCCATGGGTATATCTTCCAGGGTTCCCTTAAGAGATGTGCTAAGGTACAAGGGTTGCTGTGCTCAGGAAAGCCCAAAGCATGGCCCATCAGGTGGTGTTGGTTCTCCCAGTCTAGGTGTAGTACACTAATCCAGGGTCATTTTTCCCATAAGTACTGTTGCCTAGGGGGCAGCATTAGAAAATCAGTAATATTCATTTATAGGTACTTCTTATATAAATAATTAAGATTGAACTTAATCTAAATATTTTAAAATAAAATTTTAAAAACTAATTTTGCTTTCTGTCTTAGTCCTTGCCTGACAAAGATGGAAAGAAATGCCTTTTTCTCATAAAATGTTTTGATAAGACCTTTGAAATCAGTGCTTCAGATAAGAAGAAGAAACAAGAGTGGATTCAGGGTAAGGTAATTTTTATTACTTGTCATGATATAACTTGAGAGCTCTTTCAGCTTTGGATCTCATTAAAGATACTCGGCATTGTTTCCTCATTGTCTATAGTTATTTCTATGTGAAACAGTAGCTAGAAGAATAACAAAGTGAGAGGAGTTCCCAAAATTTTCATCAATTTCATTTGCCTGATGAATGTGTGGGAAAATTATAAACTGGACATTTTAGGTTTTTTTACTCTTACTATTTAAAGAACATGGAATTTCCCCTTTTAAGGACTATAAAGAATTTTAAAGTAGCCATTTTGAGTATTTAGTAACGTGTAAAACGAAAAAGGAATTGTGCAATAGCTTTTGAATACTTCAAGTAATTTTCAAGATCTGTTACTTTCACAAGAAATCACTAGTTTCAAATAATTATCTCAAGAATGCAAACTTCTGATTTAATAACTTTCAAACTAAAGTATTACTCCAAAATTAGTAAAGAATGAAACACTTTATGAGATTTTATTTTTAATCATGAAAGAGGATTCTGAATGTTATATTCCTGAACATAGGTAAAATTGTTTTATTGAAAATTATGGTCACTTTGATGTGGTTTAAGAGTTTGAGGCAAGTGTACCTGGGTCTGAATCCTCTCTCCTGGGCTTCTGGGGTTGAGTTAGGAATTCTCTAGCAGCTTTCTTCTTCTGTGGAATGGGGCAAATAACAGTATCAACCTCTCAGGTTGTTGTGAGGGTTCATAATTAGAAAATGAAGATATAGTTGCATATTTAAAAAATGACACATCATTGCAGAAATGTTTGTGACAGATTGCAAACAACTTAAACGTCCATTAATTGGGGAGTGGTTGAACAGATTATGGTACAGCTACACAGTGGAGAATTGTGCAGTACTGTGCAGTATGTACTGATATGGAAAGCTCTCCAAGGCTCTGAAGAGTGTGTTATGCCAAGATATGTGTCAACAGAAGATGGAGAACGTATATACATGTTTATTTGTATATGCTTAAAGTATCTCAGGAAAGATGCACAGAAACTGTTAGCATTAGTTGCTAGTGAAGTGGAGAACTCAGTACTGGGGGATAGGAGTAGGAGCGAGACTTCATCTATGTCCTTTCATGCTTTTGAGTTTGAACAATGTGAAAGTATTAGCTCTTTAAGTAATTGAAACAATCAGGAAAGAAATCAGATTTCACGTAGAAATTATATAATGCATGTAAAGGGTGTATATATAGCAAGTATTCAAAAAATGGTAGCTGCTGTTATCACCTCGGGAAGGGAGTATAGAGGGAGATGGTTTCATAAGGTATGGATGAGGGGCAGACTAAATGCAGCAGGTAGCAAATCAGATACCAGGAACTTTATATCTCAGCCCTTGCTATGTCTTGTTCTTACCTGGCCTTTTGGGAAGTATAGGAAAGGGAGTTGGAAGTGTTGGGATTTCCTCAAATGTGTGTGATATTCCCAAATCAAGATCTGTTTAAGCACAGATAGGCAGTTACGGAACTTTGGAGCTGGAAGGGACTCCAGAGATCATCTCTCTCATGTTAGAGATGAGAAACCCGTGCTGTAAGAGGTTCTGTGACTTGCTCACGGTCACACCACTGCTCAGTGGCAGGATCAGAATTATCCTGGGTCTCTGGTTTTATTCCCACTATGCCATTTACATGTTAGGCTTACAAAGAATAAAGGGTATTCCCTGTTTTTTCTCCCATGCCTTTCACAGCCATCCATTCTACCATCCATCTGCTGAAGCTGGGCAGCCCCCCACCACACAAAGAAGCCCGCCAGCGTCGGAAAGAACTCCGGAAGAAGGTGCTGGCTGAGCAGGAGGAGCTGGAGCGACAGATGAAGGAGCTCCAGGTGGCAAATGAAAACAAGCAGCAGGAGCTGGAGACCGTGAGGAAGGTGGGCGTGGACGCTGGGCTGGGGGCGGGCTCTCATTTCACTGCAGAGGCCACAGCGACCTCACTTACTTGGTAGAGCTTTGGTTCTACCAAGACTAGGTTAATGCAACCGTAGAGAGATTTTTTTTGTGAACTGTGCTCGCAGGAAGTACATCTAGACCACTGAGTGAGACGCCCTGGTTTACCCAGCCCTTGAAAGTTATGAGGGTCTCAGGGTAGCAGGGACATTTCATTGACCAGAAAAGAACATTTATAAGAACAATGAGCACAGTTGAATTTTGTCAGAGAAAGATGAGACATTGTATTCCCCTAAGGATGTCAAGGTCACTTTTGGTGAACTGGACAGGATCTGTTGCTTTTTTAGGTTTTCCCCCTTAGCTCCCATCTTCACTCATGAGGATCTTGGAAGACCCTTAGTGTTAGAATTGTGGGGTTTTACTTATTGTTTGGAGCCAAAGATACAGTCTGGGTCAGCTTCCCTTTCCATCTCAGGGCTAGGAGGTCAAGTACCACAGGCTGTATGAGATAGTTGACATTCATTGGGAAACTTTCTTCCTCAGTTGTGTATATCACAATTCTGGGTGTGGTGCTGAGTCCTCAGTGTGTGGTCATGGTCTTTATTTGGGGCACCTTTGGGTTGATCCTTTCTGCCTTGAATCACTGAGCACCTGCTAACCACAAGCTCAAGCATCCTTTTGTGTCCTCCTATGCAGCACCTGTGCCCTGGGATGTGGCATACTTTAAGGCCCCAAATTCCTGGTGGGGTTCTCCCTTTGCAACCCCTAGAAATGCCACACTCTGTGCTGACTTCCTCTGTTTCTGAAGTTGGTTGTCTGTCTTACTGGTGTTTCCTGGTGTGTGATGAATCATTTTTCTCTTGTTGCTTTCAAGATTTTCTTTTTGTCTTTGGTTTTCCACCGTTTTACTATGATGTGTATGTCTGTATGATATGAAGTATGTGTTAAACTCTTTGTATTATCTTAGAGTTCATTGAACTTATTGGATGTGTAGGTTAGTATTTTCCATCAGATTGGGAAAGTTTTCAGTCACTATTTCTTCCAATATTTTTCCTTCTCCTTTCTCTCTTTCCTATCCTTCAGATACTCCTGTTATGTGAATGTTGGTGTACTTAATGGGTGTCTCACATTTCTCTGATGCTGTTTTCTTCTCTGTTCTTCAGATTGCATAATTTCTATGAATCTTTTTTTGTTTTGTTTTGTTTTGCTTTGCTTTTTGCGGTACGCGGGCCTCTCACTGTTGCAGCCTCTCCCGTTGTGGAGCACAGGCTCCGGACACGCAGGCCCAGCAGCCATGGCTCATGGGCCCAGCCGCTCCGCGGCTTGCGGGATCCTCCCGGACTGAGTCATGAACTTGTATCCCCTGCATCGGCAGGCGGACTCTCAACCACTGCGCCACTGGGGAAGCCCTATCAATCTATCTTTGATAGATTCTTCCTACAGCCCAAATGTATGTATGAGAACCTCTAGTGAATTTTTCATTTCAGTTATTGTACTTTTCAACTCCAGAATTTCCATTTGGTTCTTTTTTATAATTTCTGTCTCTTTATTGATGTTGTCTGTTTGATGGGATATCATCATATCATCTATGACTTCCTTAAGCATGGTTTCCTTAGTTCTTTGAACATATAATAACTTCTTTGAAGTCTTTGCTAAATCCGGTGTCTGGGCCCCTTCAAAGGCAGTTTCTGTTGCCTGCTTTTTTCCCTGCGTATGAGTCACACTTTTCTCTTTCTTTGCACATCTCATAATTTTTTGTTGAAAACTGGATGTTTTAGATAATACGTTGTAGCAACTCTAGATATGGCTTTCGCCCCTCCCCCAAAAGCTTGTTATTGTTGTTTGCTCATTTATTTGTTTCATGATTTGGCTGGATTATTTCAGTGGAGTCTGTTTGCCTCATGGTGTGCAACCTCTGACTGTCCTCCTCCCAAGCAGAACCTTGGGCGTGCACACAGTGCCTTGGGGTGACCGAGGTGTCAGCAGGGCTTTTTTGGCATTCTTTTGTTTTATACAATTTTTAAAGTTTACACTCCATTTACAGTTATTACAAAATATTGGCTATATTCCCCGTGTTGTAGAATACATCCTTAAGCCTATCTTACACCCAACAGTTTGTACCTCCCACTTTCCCTACCCCTATCTTGCCCTCCCCCCTGTAACCGCTAGTTTGTTCTCTATATCTGTGAGCCTGCTTCTTTCTTGTCATATTCACTAGTTTGTTGTATGTTTTAGATCCCACATATAAGTGGTATCATACCGTATTTGTCTTTCTCTGTCTGACTTATTTCACTTAGCGTAATGCCTTCCAAGTCCATCCATGTTGCTGCAAATGGCAGAATTTAATTATTTTTTATGGCTAAGTAGTATTCCATTGTAGATATGTATTCACCACATCTATTTTTTATTCATTCATCTGTTGATAGACACTTAGATTGCTTACATATCTTGACAATTGTAAATAATGCTGCTGTGAACATTGGGATGCCTGTATCTTTTCAGATCAGTGCTTTTGTTTTTCTTGGATATAAACCCAGGAGTGGGGACTTCCCTGGTGGTCCAGTGGTTAAGAATCCACCTTCCAATGCACGGGTTTGATCCTTGGTCAGGGAACTAAGCTCCCACATGCTGCAGGGCAACTAAGCCCATGCGCCACAACTAGAGAGCCCGTGCACTGCAGCTACTGAGCTTGCGCGCTCTGCAGCCCACATACCACAACTAGAGAGAAGCTCGCGTGCCACAACGAAAAGACCCTGCATGCCGCAACAAGGATCTTGTGTGCCGCAACTAAGACCTGACACAGCCAAATAAATAAATAAATAAATAAATAAATAAATATTCAAACCCAAAAAACCCAGGAGTAGAATTGCTGGGTCATATGGTAATTCTGCTTTTTAGTTTTTTGAGGAACCTCCGTACAATTTTCCACAGTGGCTGTACCAGTTTACATTCCCACCAACAGTGTACAAGGTTTTGGGTTGTTTGTTTTTTTGATGTTGAGTTGTACGAGCTGTTTATATATGTTAGATATTAATCCCTTATTGGTCATATCATTTGCAAATATTTTCTCCCATTTGGTAAGTTGGCTTTTCGCTTTGTCAATGGCTTCCTTTGTTGTGCAAAAGCTTTAAAGTTTAATTAGGTCCCATTTGTTTATTTTTGCTTTTATTTCTTTTACTTTAGGAGATACATTAAAAAAAATTGCTCTGATTTATGTCAAAGAGTATTCTGCCTGTGTTTTCCTCTAGGAGTTTTATAGTATCTGGTCTTACATTTAGGTCTTTAATCTATTTTGAGCTTATTTTTGTATGTGGCAGCAGAGCTCTTTGTCTCCATTTCTGATCTCTGTCAGTCTCTCAGCTCTCTGTTAAGCCGGATGCCTCTGTTGGTATCACCTCCAGTTGTTCATCTCACAGTGGCTCTGTTGTTTTCAACAATGCCCTGGAACCTACCTGGCCCCACAGTCTGATATTTAAATTCTGGCCCACATGTAGTTTTTGAGGCCTGTCTTTGAGACTTGTTCCTACTACACGGGGGCTCTTTGCTGGCCTCGCCTGTCAGACTTCTAGCTGGCCTGTGGTTTAGTTTGTTGGTCTTGTCGACTGAAAAAAAGCACAGCTAAAATCTGAGAGTTATGTTTTATTCGCGGACTTTACTGAGGACTCTAGCCAGCCCGGGAGAAAGCTTCTCAGCTCTGAGGAACTGTTCCAAAGAGGTAAGCGGGGAGCCAGGATACAAAGGAGTTTTTGTTGAAAAAAGCAAAACAAAACAAAACATGTAGTTACTGCTAATCACAAAAAACAGATATTTCAAGTTAATGATTTTAGTGCTTTTCAATGTATGGGAAGATGCAAATCTGAGCTCATTAAAATTATTTCTTAGATATGCATCTTAACTATCTAGGGCCAGGATCCTGTTTTCCTCCATCCTGAATTCCTCCCAGGGTGCACTGTTGGGACAGCTGCAGTGGCTGATGGCTTGATGGTGGGCAATGTTCTTTGTTTATTGGAACGGCAAGCAACATTTTTTTGTCTGCACCCTCCTGTGAGATACCTTAGCCCTAGATTGGAAACTGAGGAGAGAGGGAGGCTTATGTTCTTGGTTCCACGGCCATGGGGTAGAGCCTCCTTCCACTGCCATGTCGGGGGAGCAGTAGGCAGAGAGGGGGCTGCACCATGGCTCACATGCCATAGGCTTTCACTATTCTTGCTGAGATTCAGTTGATTTTCTTGCTAAGTGTTCTCCGTTTGCTGTATGCTTTTAGGATAATTCCCAGAGACTTTAAATGGTTGTTTTTGCTTTTCTTCTAAATGTTGTTTTGCCAGGGAAAGGGTCTGTGGAGTTCCTCATGCACCCTTTGGGAAGTTGAGCTCTGATAAAGTTTTAAGGAATAATGTTAAGATGACAAAACTGTATAGGACAAGCTCAAGAAATAGATTCCTACCTCATGAATGCATTTGCAAGTGAATTTAACTTAATGACTGTACTAAAATTTTCTTGGCAAAATGTTGTTCAGAGTTATGAGGAATCATTCATTTACCTAATTTGTTTTGTATGTTGACTGGGAAAATTGTTGGAATGGAATTCCAGTGGATCTACAAGTTTTATTCGGTCTTTATTGAACACTGAGAATGTTTGACTTCCTCCATAATGTTTAAGTGTGACCATTTCTCTCCAAATGTACTTCCATTGTAATATTCCCTGCTTTTCTGTGGATGGGTTTTTGGGTAGAAACTAGAAGAAGCAGCATCTCGGGCAGCAGAAGAAGAAAAGAAGCGCCTTCAGACTCAAGTGGAATTACAGGCCAGGTTCAGCACGGAGCTGGAGCGGGAGAAGCTTGTGAGTATCGCATGCCCAGAGGTGCTGCTGCGGCCTTAACTCACAGAGCCAGCCCCGGTCGGCAGAGGGGCAAAAGCCTGCCTGGGTTGGTGGAGGGTGAAGAGCTGGGAGGCTAGAGTGAGATCATCTTGCCAGCTTGGCTCTGTTGCTGACTTGCAGTGGGCTCCTGGGGAAGTTATTCATTCATTATCGGTTTATTGAGCACCTTCTATATGCCAGGTACCATGCCAAGGATATAAAGGTAAACCTTGCATTCAAGACCCCCAAGTAGAAATTTATGGAATGGGATGGTAAGTACTGTGGGTAGGAGGACTAAAGTTCCTGGTTTGCTTGGGACAGTCCCTGCCATCCTGGTACAATTATTAATAGCATCCCTTTCAGCCTTCAGAGTCTTGCCTTGGAAAATAAATAGCTACGGAAAAAGTAAGCATAAGTTCCATGACGTTGCACCTCTGTCATGAGCAGAGTGAGGGTTCTGAAGTCAGGAGAACACGTGAACGCTGGCCTGCCGCTCTTGGCAGCTCTGACTCATCATCTGATTAGAGGTTCTCATCCCCAAGAGACCCAAGGTCCAGGTTGCTTCAGGCAGCGAGCTGGTTAGTTGGAACACAGGTCTCCTCACATGAGTTGCAGTGTGTGGGAGAGGGCTGGGCCCAGGGCCTATTAAATAGGTGCTGTGACGTTCCCTTTAGCACCTTTTTGTTGCTCAGACTTGAAGTGGACGTGTTTGTGTCGCGAGAAGAAGGCATGTATGACATGGGGGGTGCTGCCCTCGTGGCCAGAAGATCTGGGTTTGTGTCCTCTGCTCCTGCTGATGAATAACTTGTTTCTCTTCTTCAAATTAGGGGGATAGTCGTATGATCCTTCATGACCCTTATGAGGGTGAACTAAGCTAATGCAAGTAAAAGTGTCTTATAAACTGCAGAGACGTACGCTAATGTGTATGTTATTGCATTTAGGATGTCCTTGTCTTTTAACTTATAAGGCAGAGATTCAAAGCTCTTTTAGCTAGAATGGAGAAACCATAAATGTGTTAGAACGCTAATTAAGTGCTTGAGGTCCCCCTGGGGCCAGAGGTGCCCTAGAGAGGGAGAAAGGACGGGGTGCTGGGCAGCCAGGTAAGTGCAGAAGGGCTCACTGCAGGCCAGTCTTTCCTTTCCCCCTTATTTTAACCCTTCGGCTGTTCTGACTGGGAAAAGGTTCATTCTCTTTAGAGGAGACTCTTGGTAGAAAGATGGTGATTTTAAGACAGAAAGGAGTTTAAAGAGAAATTATACAGGGAAATATTTTTTTCTTGAGTCTGAAATGTGGAGTGAAAGGGATGAGAAATATACCAGGGCAGGAGAACAGCGTTTCGGGTGTAGTTTGTGGACCCAGACTCTTTGGTTGTGGTCTTGGGTCTTGGCATTGGGTTTGGTGCTCTTGCTTCCTCGGTCTTCGGGGAGTGAAGGACGGGCCCTGTCCACCCTGATGGGCTGTGGCTGTGGGCTGTGCTGCGGCTTCACTCAGGGTGGTGGTGGAGCGGGAGGCTTTCCCTGAGGGCGAAGTCAACCTGAGTTTAAACATGACTCTTTTATACCGTCAGATCAGGCAGCAGATGGAAGAACAGGTTGCCCAGAAATCCTCTGAACTGGAACAGTATTTGCAGCGGGTCCGGGAGCTGGAAGACATGTACCTAAAGCTGCAGGAGGCTCTCGAGGATGAGAGGCAGGCCCGGCAAGATGAAGAGACTGTGCGGAAGCTTCAGGCCAGGTGCCGATCGCCTCATCCTCTGTGCTTTATGTGCTTTGCCTGGACTCCTCATACACTTTCTAGGAATGACTAACTCTGCTGGAGAGGGAGGGGTCTCTGACAGATTGGAGAGACCCTGGGGGCTTGGCTGGCTGGGCTATTTATTCCCAGTCTGGGCCGCTGGGAGACCCTTGCTTATAGGGCTAAAGACAGGGCTCAGCTACCCTCTCCCAGTTTCTAACTTGCTTCCGCATTTGCTTTCTTTAAGATGTCATGTCAGGGGATGCAGCGCTAAAAACTGTTTCCCCAGCTGGTCAGTGCAGGCATATCTTGTGCTTTAAGCTACGCCCCCTGTTTTAGGAGCACTTGTGGGATGAGCTGGGGTACATTTTCTATAGCTGCCATGCCACACGTGGAGCAGCAACAGATGTTCTTTTAATCTTCAGGAGGAAAGAAAGAAGGAGGTTTCTTTGTTATGTATGTTGCCAAAAATGACTTAAAAATAAATGAATTAGGTTTTGAAAAGGTTGATTCTATTAAGGAAAAAATTATCTTCTAAATAGAAAATTAAATGCCTAGCACATTGCCTGGCATTTATGGGTCCCACAAGTGTGTGTTCACCATGGTGTTAACCAGAGGATGGGAACCACCACCCTGTTGTTATTGGGCAGTGATGTTAGCACACCATCCACTGCATGGGAAGGTTTGGTCCCATGTGACTTGCAAAGAGAGACATTCTAAGGGACATTAGACGTTTTTGAACCTCCTTATCATTTGTGATGTGTCAAGAGTTTATAGATCACCTTGTGCAGAGAATTCACAGGTGAGATATGTTATATATATTTACTTCTCTGAAGCTGTGAGGGAGGTTAATTATGACACGGCAGAGATTAGATCATAAAGGAAACCAGATAACTCCAGAAATTTATTAAAGTATTAGTTATTTCATGTTTATAGAATGAGTGATGTTTTGAATAAGACAGTTTTGGATAATTGATGCCAGTAGTTTTTAACCAGTGGTAAATATCATCATCCCCTATAAACCTTTTAAAAAATACTCATGTAGGGCCTGACACAAATTTAGTAAATCAAAATATCTGTGGATAGGAGCCCAGGCATGAATATTGTTATTTAAAAAGCTCTCGCTAGGGAATTCCCTGGCGATCTAGTGGTTAGGACTCTGTGCTTCCACTGCAGGGGACACGGGTTCTATCCCTGGTCGGTGAACTAAGATCTCTGCATGCTGTGCAATGCGGCCAAAAAAAAAAAAAAAAAAAAAAAATGCTCTGGCTAATTATTTTGTACACTCTGATTTAAGTAAATGGTTCCAACCTTTTAAATGCAAATATAACTACTACATACAGCTCTGCTCCAATAAGCTGATATTACTGCACAAAAACTAACTAGTTTTTCTTGGGGTATATAAGGCCATTTTATGAATTTTACTACTCTAAATTGTTCTTTTACCTTAGTTTTTGGAACTTGACTTTAGTTTTTGGAACTTGAAGTGGACAGGTTCGCGCCCTCTAGTGGTCATTTTTAAGTGAGGCGAGTCCATCTCTTTCCCGAAGTCACAGGAGGCTGGGCCTGATTCAGAGGGACATTTTTTTTTTTTTTTTTTTTTGCGGTACGTGGGCCTCTCACTGTTGTGGCCTCTCCCGTTGCGGAGCACAGGCTCCGGATGCGCAGGCTCAGCAGCCATGGCTCACGGGCCCAGCCGCTCCGTGGCATGTGGGATCTTCCCGGACCCGGGCACGAACCCGTGTGCCCTGCATCGGCAAGCAGACTCTCAACCACTGCGCCACCAGGGAAGCCCCAGAGGGACATTTTGTCAGATTGGCAAAGGGGGCTTTCTCCTTGCTCCCACTCAGGGTAGGCCTTTCTGGGTAGGAAATCAAGGGAGGTCATCGTGGAGTTGAGATAGAAACATTTAAGTCTGGTACTAATGAACTGTAATATAATCTTAGGCTGAGGGTGTATATACAGGGCTTTTATTATTTTTTTAATTTATTTTTATTTTTGGCTGTGTGCGGGCTTTCTCTAGTTGCGGTGAGCGGGGGCTACTCTTCGTTGCGGTATGTGGGCTTCTCATTGCGGTGGCTTCTCTTGTTGCGGAGCACAGGCTCTAGGCGCGTGGGCTTCAGTAGTTGTGGCACGTGGGCTCAGTAGTTGTGGCTCGTGAACTCTAGAGCGCAGGCTCAGTAGTTGTGGAGCACGGACTTAGTTGCTCCGCGGCACATGGGATCTTCTGGACCAGGGCTGGAACCCGTGTCCCTGCATTGGCAGGCAGATTCTCAACCACTGCGCCACCAGGGAAGCCCTAGAAGGCTTTTTAGTTAGCCTCTGTCCTTTCTTTAAGCAATAGCAAGTCATTCTTCGAACGTTTGGCATCTCATTGTTCTTCCAATGGATGGTGCCTTCTCTGTCAGTGTCTTAAATTTTCCCAGAGATATTTTTTATAGTGAATTGTTTAAATACAAGAACTTTGACTTGAGCCATCTGGATCTTGTTGGGGTTTTTTTTCCCCACTAAAATTGAAGTTTTTTTTAAAAAATGTGTAATCCTGAAGGTTATCTATCCTCTCCGGAATGGGAACTCAGAAGGAAACTGTTCGTTTAACATTTGGACAACTCAATCATTGGAAAGTTCTTGAGACGGAGCCATAGTCTGTCCGGTTATAACTTCCACCCACTAAATTTTTGTGTCTGTGAGGCCTAGGAGCGTACCTTAGGTCTGTATTCCCAGCAACTAGTACAGTGCATGGCACACAGTCAGTGCCCAAGGAGTCTTTTTTGAACGAATGGAGCCAGGTTCTACGCATGGGGCCATGTGCAACAACAGTCTCTTCCATGCGATAATACTCTTCATGTATTTGAAGGCAGGTTGGCGCTGAGCCCTGGCGTGAGGTCTGGGTTTGATTCCCAGCCCTGGTACTTCCTAGCTGTGTAATTTTAGAAAAGTTAGTTCATTTCTTGCAGCCTTCATTTCCTTATCTATACGATAAGCTCGTAGGGTTGTTGTGAGGGTAAGGGAGGGGATGCTTGCAAAGAGTTTCGTGTGACGTCTGGATTTGGTGGTCACTCGGAGTAGGTTGGTTTCTGTTCCTTTAGCTCCTCTGCAGATGGGGAAGCTATGCAACGTATAGAATGTCAAATAAGCATTCAGAAAAGGTGCTGACAGGCTGGAATGGTGGTTTTAGAGCAAGAAGATAATTTAAAATATCAACAGAACAATATAGGATCCAGGGTACTTGGCTTAATAGCAGCTCATTTGAAAAGATTCAGGGTTTTACTTCCCTGACATGATTGATTGCCAAAAACCTCATATACTCTCAAGCAGCCTTCATGAAGTGTTCGGAGCAAGTGAGGTGATAGTCCCACCATAATACTATGAACTGATATTTATTCAGCACTTACGACATGGTAGGCACTGTTCTAAGTACCTTACTTGCATTATCACGTTTAATGGATCAGCAAACCTTTGGTGGTAGGTATAGTTCCTATTCCTTTTTTATAAATGAAGAAACTGAGGCACAGAGAGGTTCAAGTCTTTAGTCAGGAGTCTTGTTTGTAAGCCACAGAAACCAACTTGGGTTAGCTAAAGCAATAAAAGCATTTGTTGGAAGGTTCTTGAGAAACTCACCAATTCCACAGAAAGGCAGGTGGCCAGGCCTTGAACACAGGCAGGAACCAAGGGAGGCTGAGCAGCGCTGACCAGGCCACGGCAAGAGCCCAGCGAGGGTGCCGCTGATGTCGACATTGGCACCGTGGGTCGGTCAGTCAGTTGTCCCCATTGCTCCTGCCATCACTTGACACTAGATGTTGCTGCCACCAAAAGATAAATTCTTCACTGTCTCTGCTCCTTTGTGTCAGTGGCTTCCATCAAGACATCCCTAGACACGTGAAGGGGATTCAGGCTGGGCAGCCTAACCTCCTGCAAATGTCCCTTCCCCTCCAGACTTTCACCACTAGGATGAAGAATCCTTCCGGTCTCATTCACTGTTGTATCCCCTGTGCCTAGAAAAGCACATGGACAGTGTGGAATATATACACACTGAGTAAGTGAGTCCACTCTGCACTGGTCAGCCCACGTTGGCAGTGATGTGTTCACTGCGGATGTCACACTCCGAGGGACGTCTCAGAAGGTGCAGATTGGCCCTTGGTGGAACCCGGGGTAGGGGATGGGAGAGCTCATCTTACTTGAGGAAGAACTTTCTAAGAATCAAGGCTGCCAGAAATAAACTGACCCGGTTTGTGAAGCGTGGCCCATCACACAGAACTGGAGAACAACCCTGTAGGATGTTGTGGAGGGAATTCTTACAACGGTGTGGGACTGGGGATGGGGATTGGAGTAGTCAGATAGGGGCTGTGGAGTCTGTTACGTTACTTCTGCTGTTGTCGGTTTTAGAAGCGCAAACGCTCTTGGGTAGTAGTTACTGGCCTGCCGTGTGGCTTGTTACCATAATTCTGATGGTCAAGCCGGTAGAGATGCGTCCCGTCCTGGGCTGGCATCTAACCACATTGTCTACACTTTGGGTACAGGTGGGGCTGCACGTTAATTTATTTATTAAATACTGGCATAGCTGGATATTCTCAGATAGGTAGCCTGTTATTAAAAGATAACATTTTGAAGTCACACAGGCCTGGGTTGAAATCCATTACTTACCTGTGTGTCATACTTTTAAACCCTTTGACTTCATCTGCAGGGATAATAACACCTTGCAGAATTGTGGAGGGTTAGCAGCAAGGAAGGTGAAGAGCCTGACAGGCAGCGCTTCGTTAGGAAATGGTGTCTGCTCACTCTACCTTTTGTCAGCTCCTTCTTCTCTTGCTTTCATTAGTCAGCTTTTTCCTTGGTGATAGGTCTTCACTAGATAAAAAATGTTTTAATGTTGTAGCAACCCGGCAAATTTCAAAACACGGCCCTGCAGGTCACTTAGCCTTTGTGCCTCACTTTTTTCATCTCTGAACGGAATAATAATAGTACTTAAGTTTATTGTGAGGATTAATTGAGAAAACACACTTCCTTCTTGGCCCGTTAAGCCTTCAACGCATGTTATTTTTACTGTCATTTTTTTTTTCATAAAAGGGTGAAACAGAGCTTGGAGCAGGACTCATGAGTCACCTTAGCCACTTTGTGAATCTAGTTTCCCTCTTGTGAAATGAGCGGTGGGTTAGATGACCCCCAGGCTTCTCTGCGGCTCTGGCGTGCTCCGACATCTGCTGGGTCAGGGGCGGTGACCGGGCGGGTCTGACGCCGAGCTCGCATCGCAGGTTGCTGGAGGAAGAGTCGTCCAAGAGGGCCGAGCTGGAGAAGTGGCACTTGGAGCAGCAGCAGGCCATTCGCACCACGGAGGCGGAGAAGCAGGAGCTGGAGAACCAGCGCGCCGTCAAAGAGCAGGCCCTGCAGGAAGCCGTGGAGCAGCTGCAACAGCTGGAGCTTGAGCGGAAGCAAGCACTTGAGCAGTACGAGGTCATTAAACCCAGCCCTGCAAACACGTGCATTTAAATATTCTTAAACATTTAAAGCAACAGGATATTTGCTTTACTGTAAGAAGTGGTGTAAGAATTGTGTTTAGCTGTAGGTAGGAATTTTTTTACAGGCGATGGGGCGTAACAGTTGGAGTCCAATCAAGAGACTGAAACTACGCCGGCAATATGAACAGGGAAGGTTTAATATAAACGACTATTAACTCTAACAGGGGATTACCTCCTGAGCAGCAAAGAAAACTCTGAGCTGCAGGAAGGGCAGACACAGGAAGCAGCCACTGCCTCTAGGGCTGAGGCAGAGCGCCCAGGGGAGGAACACATCCACTTTGCTCCCTTAGCCCAGTGCTGTGAGCCAGTCCTTCTTGGAGAGGGCATGGCCTTCGCCCACTGGGTGGCAGAAAAGCTCAGTGAGGTGCTGAGACTGGGAAGCCACCCTCTGGGGCACTGGTGGAAGCTGCCCACAGCGGAGGTGCCGCTAAAACCCACTGGTGTGAGCACCATGGGTGTCCCACTAGCCGCAGGAGCTGCTGCGCAGAGCACAGTGGAGCCTCCTGCAGTGTCCCGCCAGCCCTTCCACTAACGAAGCTTAAGTGGTGCCAGCTGTCGAGGGAACGTTAGCCTAACGGCACAGGCAAGACAGCGAAGGGTGGGTTTGGAGCCGAGCGGCAGTAAGCCGGAACTGGCACACGAGGGTCTTATATATTCATCTGTAATTAGTGCGAATTACGTCCTCTGTGTGACCTCGGGCAGGTTACTTAACTGCTCTGAATCCTAGTTTCCACATCTGTAAAACGGTATAATAATATTTCGTGCTTCTTATGGCTGTGATGATTTAATGAGATAATCCACTAGTGTATAGTAAGTGCCTAATCATTGTTATTTGACTCTTAAACTACCTGTGTGTTTGCATAGTCTAAAATCTGCTTTTGTTCTAGGGAGTTAAAAAGAAGCTGGAGATGGCAACTAACAAGACCAAGAGCTGGAAGGACAGAGTGGCCCAGCATGAAGGGTTAATTCGATTGATAGAACCAGGTAACACATTCTTTGAAGTAATCAGATATTTAGTCAATTTATTTTTCTGTTTTATTTGTGTACTTGAATTGTGCTAAAAATAAAACCCCAAAAAACAAACTTCCTCAGCCCAAATATACAGAAACCCAGCTGTTTACAGTAAATTTCTCTTGAATAATCACTTGCCCTCTGATAGATAAGAAGGCCTGGTTAATCCCCTTTGTATACATCTTCTAGTTGTTTTGGCTGGTATAACCTTTATGGATGTTCCTCAGAGAAGAAATAACGTAGAAAAGTTACTCCTTTGTCTGTGGAAAAATGATAATGTTAATTGAAGAATATAAGACTTCCTATGTTTAATGCATGTTTGTCTCTTAGGTTCAAAAAACCCTCACCTGATCACTAACTGGGGCCCTGCAGCTTTCACCCAGGCAGAACTTGAAGAGAGAGAGAAGAGCTGGAAAGGAAAGAAGGCCACGGAGTGAGCAGAAGTCATGTCAGTTATGTAGGTTCTGAGTATAACTGGAAAGCTTTATGCTAAAGACAAAAGGACCTGGCTTTGCTGCTTCTAACTCTTCTTCTTTCAGTGCCTCCTGGTCAGTATACTAAGGAAGCCTTCTTACTTATCTGCCTGTAAAGAAGGGCTTACCTGAAAAGAAAAAAAAAGTCAGCATCGTCAAGCTCTTTATTTACCCTTTCTCTGAAAACTTCAGCTTCTGAAAGTTCCCGTTAGCTCCCTCAGATTGCCGGTGGGGCCAGCGCTCGGACAGCGCAGTGGCGTCCTCATCGACCCGCGGCGTGTGGCTGGCAGCGAGCGGCGCTCAGCTCACTGGCTACCAGAACCTCTGCGGGCCGGGCCGTTGTTCTTCCTCCTCCGAGTGCTTGTTCCTAAACTAGATGGGCCAGCCTGCTCGCCGTGGCCCGCAGTTGACGTGGACTGCCTGTGACCACGGATGCTCTACTGGAGAAGGCGTTTCTCTCACACTTGGCCCTCGTTCTAAGCGGTTGCCGTCTGTGTCTCTGGTTGTGCAGGTTCATGCAGTGTGACCGGTTGGCATCCTAGCCCCAGCGGCGCTATCTCAAGGAGGCAGAAGTCTTTCAAACAGTGCTTTGGCTGAGATAGCTACTTACGAGTCAAGGACAGCACAGAGATGAACTAAGTAAATCCCATTTGGAATGATGTCTTGATACTAACTGAATTCCTCCTAATATTTAAAATGGTTTCAACTGTCCAAGTGCCGGCAGACCCCTTGGTTTTACTTTTGTAGTTACTGTACAGAACATTTCAGGTGTCCGTGAATGCTTGTCCTAATCAGACCTTTTCCTTGATAAATAGGGATATGATCATTTCTAGGAATCATTCATGAAAAAAGTTTTAAAATGTATTTTTGTGACGTGCTATGTTGAGAAGGAACAAAATATTTATAATTTTCAAACATTCTTACCTAAATGTTGTACAATGTAATATGCTGAACTTAATTTTTTGCTAATTTTCTAAGGTATATTAAAAGTGTTTTGTATGGTTTTTGTTTGTTTTAGTAAAATGGAATCAGTAAGAAAATAAAAAAATACCAGAAGAGCATACATTTTCAACTGTCTGATCTGATAGGACAGGAGAGTAAGGTTGTGTGTATGTGTGCATGTTTTCATATAATGAGATGAACTTGGATTTAGGGACACTTCCTGAAAACACTGGGTTTGCAGTTTGGAGCCCCCAAACCAGTGCTATCATGAAGTTAGCTATGGCCTCCAATTTGGCATTTGAGTCACTCATGTGGGAAACCGTGGTGGATGTGTCAGCTCACAAACGGGAATTTACAAAGATGATTTCTCCCTCATTGTTGCTGTGCCCTCCAAATCCTCTTACCTCTGCTTTCCCGAATTTTCTTTTTATGCCTCTTAGTTTTTCTTTCAGTTTTACCAGAGTAAACAGTGTGGTTTTTTTGTTTTGGTTTTACACAGTTGCCAAGATTAAAACGCCTCTTGTGGATTAAGCAGGCCCACTCAGTCCAGCGTGATTGTCTTGGAAAACTGATCATTTCCTTCTAGAGGAGAGAACACACTGGCTGGTGTTTTTTTAACTTTTTTTTTTTGGCTGCGTCGGGTCTTAGTTGCAGCACGCGGGACCTTCGTTGTGATGCTCGGGCTCCTTGCTAGATGTGGCTCGCGGGCTTCTCTCTAGCTGTAGCGTGCGGTTTTTTTCTCTTCTCTAGTTGTGGTGCGCAGGCTCCAGGGTGCGTGGACCCTGTAGTTTGCAGCACACAGGCTCTCTAGTTGAGGCGCACGAGCTCAGTAGTTGTGGCACGCGGGCTTAGTTGCCCTGCAGTATGTGGGATCACAGTTCCCTGACCAGGGGTCAAACCCGTGTCCCCTGCATTGGAAGGCAGATTCTTTACCACTGGACCACCAGGGAAGTCCCTAACTTCTTTCTCTACTGCAGTGGTTCTCAACCAGGGATGATACTCCCTGAACCCCCCAAGCAGAAATCTGGAGGGGCAGTGTCTGGAGACATTTTAATTGTCACTCCTGGGTTTGTTACTGGCATCTACAGGGTAGAGGCCAGAGATGCTACTAAACGTCCTACAATTCACGGGACGGTCCCTGTAACAAAGGCTTAACATGGCCTAAGATGTGACTAGTGCTGAGGTGGAGAAAACCTTCTCTGCAGAAAGGCAGGATCTAGGTTCGGAGCACAACAGTCTCTTAGAGTCAGGGTTTCCCCAGGAGGAGCAGCAGGAGTGACCTCTTTGGTGTAACTGGGGCGCACGTGGGGGGAGAGTGGCCGCGTGCTCTGTGAGCAGGCAGAGAGCAGAGGGCGGGAGCCTTGGCTCACCCTGTGCGGGGCGTTGTGCTTCAGGAACGCTGTAAATGCCTTTTCAGCATAGGTGCAAAGGGAATTGCTTTGGATATGCTTTAAAGTCTCCCTGGGATGCAGGGTGCTGAGGCGTGAAATGTAAAGCTGCCGTGACCTTGATCTCTTCATGTGAGTGGCTGAGCACAGGGAGGGGCTGTCGGAACCATTCGGCAGCTGGTGGGGGATGAGTGTTCAGATTTACGGCCTGGCTGGTGATGTACCTCACGGAGCACTGGTGCCTGTTACACTTGGCAGATCCTCCGTCGTGCCTTCAGGGTTGTGCCAGCAAGGCGTAGCTGCCCTAGTGGAGCAGGGATCAGGTGACGCCAGGCCACGGGAAGTGGGGAAGAGGCGCGGCCCAGCTGTTAGCAGTTCCTAGTAGGGGCTCAACATTTACTGAAAGAATCAGTCTTGGGAATACTTTAAGGTCTATCTGTTTCTTTCCTCTTGCTCTCCCTCTACTTCCTTCCTTATTTTGATATTCATTTTGAGACCTGTAAAAGTCACCCCTCAACTTTAGGAAGCCGTATGGTGATATCTACTCAAGCTAAAGACAACACCTACCCTATGGGCCAGCGGTTCCCCCAAGGGAAATTAGGCAGGTGTCCCCAAGAAGGCCCTGCAAGGAGGTTCACAGCAGCTTCATTCAGGATGACCCAAACCAGCAACAACCAAAGTGCTCATCAGCAGAGAACAGATCAATGAATATGGTATATTCAGACCAAGGAGACCATACTTTATTTAAAAAGAGTGTCACTGAGAGATGCAGCAACATGGATGAATCTCACAGACATTATGTTGAGCAAAGAAGCCAAACACAGAGAAAATACTGTTTGATTCCATTTATATTAATTTCCAGAACCGGCAGAGCTAATCTGTGGATTTCGAAGTCAGAATTGTGGTTAGCTGGGGGTGGGAAGGGTGGTTATTGACTGGAAACAAGTGAACCTTCTGTGACGCTGGAAATGGGTAGCGGTTACCTAAGTAAAAGATATCAGCTTTACACTCAAGATTTGTAGTTTGCTCTTTGTAATAGTGCCTCTAGAATGCTGGACTGGCTAGTCCCTAGGGGTCAGCTGGTCCAAAGCCCTCAACTTTGCACAGAAGGACCTGGAAGGGGATGGGCCAAATCTACCCAGGAACAGCTGCCCCTCTTCCAGGATGTGGTTCATGACAGCACCTGCCCCCTGCTGGGTCCTTTAAATACAGTTGATGTCACACGTTTTTAATCTCAGTTTTTTCTATCTCCCATCACGCAGCTGGTTGCGTGTCCCTGCTTCACCACTCAGGAGTGGCCCTGACCCCTCCTAGTCGTGTGCTCAGCTTCCATTGACCTTTCTGAGGTTGCTGAGTCTTTGGCCTTGGGTAGTGGGTGAATCTGTGGTGGACACTAAATTCCATCCAGGGTTAGCCTGAGATTCCTTTTCCACCTCTACCACGTAGATGCAGCGCACTGACTCTCAGGGCTGTGCACCCACAGGAATGAAGGCCTTCCTCACTGTTTACGTCCACCTCCTCAACAGCAGTCCTCAGGGCCCGGCTGAGGGCCAGCGGGACGTGATGAGTGGGAGAGGGAAGCTTTGTCTAGCAACCCCCATTCTGTTCAGCCCTGAGCCCCGCAGCCTGCCCTTCTTCCCCATCTGAATCTCTCATTTCCTGTCCCGTATCACCCAGCCTCTTCCCCTTAACCAGCACTCTCTGCTTTGACCAGCAGCCCACAATGGGTCTCTTAATTACAATGTGTCTTGGTGTGTTCCCCTTTGGGTTCATCCTGTATGGGACTCTCTGCGCCTCCTGGACTTGGGTGATTGTTTCCTTTCCCAGGTTAGGGAAGTTTTCAGCTTTTATCTCTTCAAATATTTTCTCAGGCCCTTTCTCTCCTCTTCTCCTTCTTGGACCGCTATCATGTGAATATTAGTGCATTTGATGTTTTCCCAGAGATCTCCTACACTGTTCTCATTTCTTTTCATTCTCTTTTGGTTCTGTAGCAGTGATTTCCACTACTCTTGTCTTCCAGCTCACTGATCTGTTCCTCTGTATCATTGAGTCTACTATTGATTCCTTCTAGTGTATTTTTCATTTCAGTTATTGTATTCTTCATCTCTGGTTGTTCTTTATATTTTCTAACGCTTTATTAAAAGCTTCTAATTTCCCGCTCTGTGCATCCATTCTCCACCGAGTTCTTTGATCATCTTTACGATCATTACTCTGAACTCTTTGTTTCGGGTAAATTGCCTACCCCCACTTAGTTCTTCTGGGGTTTTGTCTTGTTCCTTCATCCCTAGGGGGCCCCGGGGCTAGGGCTGGCTCACTGGTGGGCAGAGTCAGGGTCCCGAAGACTCTGCGTCTGCTGCCCACCCACTGGCAGGTGAAGCCAGGGCCTGGGGTTAGTGCCGGACTACTGGCAGGCAGAGCTGGTTCCTGGAGTCTAGCTGCAGGGCCCAGGGATCCTGGAGTTTGCTTTAGATCAGTTGCTGGGCAGAGGGTGGTTCCTGACACACCTGGGTATGAGGTTCAGGGTGTCCCGAAGGTTGCGTTCCTCTGCAACGGGACGAACAGACGAGTGGACAAGTGGACAGGGCCAGCCAGGCCCCCGTTGGGGAATTGTAGTTTTCTTCCCCCTGGTGGGTAGAGCTGGGGTTTGGCCCTCTGGTGGGCAGGGCGTTGTCTAGGGCTGCGTCTAAAGGCAGCTGTGGGCTCTTTAGTCTTTAGGCAGCCTGTCTGCAGAAGGCTGGGGCTGTGTCCTCGCCCAGTTAGCTGCTTGGCCTCAGGCGTCCCAGCGCCGGCACCTGCAGGCTGTTGGGCTAATGAGCTGGAGGAAGACTTTAAAAATGGCGCCCGCCAGCAGCGGCGTCCACGCAGCAGAAGTAGCTCCTGAGAAGAGCTGCTGCCAGTGACTTTGTCCCCAGGGCGAGCCGCAGCCGTGCCCCCTGCCTCTCCGGGAGACTCTCCAAGACCGGCAGGTAGGTCTGGCCCAGGCGCCTATCAAATTATTGCTTTTGCCCAGGTGTGCGTGGGATTTTGTGTGCGCCCTCTAAGAGTGGAGTGTCTATTTCCCCCGGTCCTGAGGGGCTCCTGCAGTTAAGCCCCACTGGCCTTCCATGCCAAATGCTCTGGGGGTCGTCTTCATGGTGCTGAACCCCCGCCTGGGCTGGGGGCCTGACGTGGGGCTCAGAACTCTCGCTCCTGTGGGAGGACCTCTGCACTGTAATTATTCTCCAGTCTGAGGGTAGCCCACCCGGGGGTAATAGGGTTTGATTATATCGCGAGTCTGTCTCTCCAACCTGTCTCGTTTTGGTTCCTTCTGTTACCGAATTAAGTCCTATGGACCCTACTTGGGCCCTTTAGCCCAATTGACGCTCTCTGCCTTGGTGGGGTAGAGTTCTTTTTCGTTTTGGGTTCAAGCAGCCGATAATAAAACCAGAGCTGAAATTGACATAGCATAGGCCTACCCGGCGGCCAGAGAACGGAGAAGCCGGAACTAAGATCAACTTCTCCCACCTGGCGGGAAGGACTTAATTTTAAAAAGACAAAGGGAGGAGAAGCAAGGCTTATGATGCGGAGGCATATGCAGTAGTCTGCGGGGGAAGGGGCAGGGCTTTTTCTGAGGGAGTGGGTCCCATCCCCCTTTTATCCTTTTCTGGTCCTTAATATCTGGTCTTGGCTGCTGGTAGGTGTGTTATTTAATATGCTAATGTAGTAAAATCAATGTATAATGAGACTTGAGGTCTGTTGGAGGTCAGATTCATCGCCATCTTGGCCCCGGCTGGTTCTATCTGGGTTTTTCTTTTTTCTTTTTTTAAGCCATTAAAAATCTGCTTTTCTTATTCAGTAATGTAGATTTTACCAGAAGGCTGATTAAAAACTAATCTTTTGAAATGTCACCAAAATAAAATCCTCGACAGATACAACACAACTAAGTATATCATTAAAATATATTCTTAACAGAATAAAAGCCTAGAATCGGAACATTGGTTGAAAACATAGAAGCTCTACAGAAGCGGTAAATTAGGAGCTAGTCACATTTTAAATTTGCCATCAGTGTTTCTTTGTTGAAGCCCAGAAGATAGAGCAAATTGAACGTATGGTATAAGTTAACACCGTGGTTTGTTTTTTTTTTAACCAGATTCTGGAAAAGTAGGATTAAATAAGGAGAGCTTTTAGATTATAAACTTAAATATCCACTTTTGCTGGTTTTTCTTTTTTGTGTGAGTAGTTTCATTTCTCATCTCTGGACCCTTTAAAGATTTATGTTCACTCCTGCTAAAGGGTATGGGGGGCGTTGGTAGGCTGTGAGCAGGGACACTTCTGCTAAAGGTGGGTGTTGATGGGTTTTGAGCAAAGACTTGGAGCAGCTCTGGCAACATTTTTTTATGTCTTTAGTTGTAGAAGATCTTTTCTGGTAGGTTCCGGTCTTTTTCACCGATGGTTATCCTGCAGATAGTTGTAATTTTGGTGCGCTTGTGAGAGGAGGTGAGCTCTGGGTTTTTCTCCTGCAACGTCTTGGCCGCTCTCTCACATGGTGGGTCTCTGAGAGCAGCCTCCCTGGGGTCCTATCTTCCATGTCTTCTCTCCTCTGCTCTCAAAGTCTCTACCCCTCCTATGGGTCAACCAGGACCATCCTGGGCTGGTTCCCCCGGGAAGATGCACTGTAAGCCCACAGGCTGGTTTCAGGGGTGCCGAGACTGCGGTCACCTCCATGCTCACCTGTCCCGCAGCCCCTCCGGAGCCCAGGCCCCATCCCCCCATGCACTGCCCCACGCCGCCGACGGGGCTCTCTGTTCCCATGTGGAGGCCATTCGCTCCTGAAATATTTGTTCACAAGGGACATGCAGGGAATCCAAAAAACGTAGATTTCATCCCCAAGTCCCAAGGCCCTGTTCTCCTCACAGCACAATTAGCTGTAAGATAAAGGGACAGTGTGAATGGCTTCTTTCTACAGTGGCTGTCCTCACAGCCTGAGATTCTAACTGGTCAGTGCTTGGCTTTCAAAAGTACTGAGTTGGAAAGAACCTGGATTCCAGAGTGACGCAGATCTGGGTCCTACTCATGGTTCTACCTTGCGGAGTTACCTTGGGTGAGCTGGGTTCAGAGTCTGCGTTCTCAGAGGGAATGTGTCCTTCTAAGGGTGTCACACGTGGAGGCATATCTGTCCCTCATCGGTGAGGGAATACATAACCGGCTCAGGTTTCTCCACTTCGCAGAGACGTACTCCCTGCTGATGTGTTGTCTCAGTGCATTTCCTTAGAGTCTTGTGGTGAGGGGTTTCCATCTTGGCTGGGGCAGGTCCCCTAATGGGGATTTTGCCAGCAGGCTGGTAAGCTCTGAGGAAATCCCACAGGTGACTTAGGTAGGTCAGTCATGGGGGCTACACTTCCACAGGCAGGTGTCACTTGTGAGTGAATAAGCTAGGGCCTAGAGTGAAGGCTCCTCCCAGCCAGGCTCCCACTTGCCCAGTCACACCAGCTGCTTGGAGGGCCCCAGCAGGCTGCAAAGTGGATCTCAAGGGTCTGGGATGGCCGCCTCCCAGGAGACCCCCAAGGACCCCAGGCTCTGCTTTCCCCTCAGAGATCTTGTGTCTTCCTTGTGGCCACTTCAGCTTTTCTCTGTGGTGGCCAGAGCTGTTCTCCACAGTACCTTCTGGGGCCTCACCCAGCGTTCTTGCTGATTCTCCCTCAGCACCAGTGGGGTACGGCTCCCACCGGTGCTTCAGCTCTGATGAATTCTCCCAAAGGCAAGCCCAGTGCTTGGGAAAGGCAGGCAGCCTCCTCGTAAATGTTGGCTTGTTAATAGCCCCTTTCTGAAATAAATCCCTGGTCTCAAATATGTCCCCAATACAGTCCCCCTGGGCACCATCAGCGCTTGATTGACCCACCCTACAACTCTCCTCTCATCGGTGGCTTTTACCCCACCCTATCCTGAGGTTGGGGACACGTTTCCCTTTCTTCTTAAAGAAAGTTAATCCCAGCATACTCGGAGGGTGGACCATCAACTCCAATGACGCAAGTCCTAGTTTCCTTTCTTCCAGCCAACCCTGGGAGACTTCATGCCAATGGAGACGCTAGAAAACCCAGAATTCCCTTGGCTGGACAGGCTCCATGTGATTTTAAAAAAGCAGTAATGTTTGTAAGATGTTTTCTTATCACAAGGTAACACCCACACAGTGTGGAAAATGGACAGGGATGCAAAGAGAACAGGATCCTGCGCTCTAACCCGTCCCGCAAAGACAATCCCACACCCAGAGCCACCGGACCAGGTCCTCGAGCAGCCCAGGTTCTCGAGCGGCCCCGGCCCGGAGGCAGGGAAAGGTCCCCGCTTTGTGGGGAAAAGCCCTCGTGCGGGGCGCGGGGACCCGCGGGGCCGCCAGGGGGCAGGCGTGTGCCGCGGACCCGGGTCCCGCCTGGACCAGGCGCTCTGCTCCGCGGCTCCCGCGGGCTCGGGCCAGGCGTCTGGCGGGGGCGGGGAGGTGGGGGCGCCCAGGGTGGAGGAAGCCCCGCGCGGGCCCCACCGGGAGCGAGCGCTGCCGTCAGCTCATTTTATCCTCAACAACCCGGAAACTTGACGCTGCTTTCCTATTTTACCGATGAGGAAGGTGAGGTTCTGAGAGTTAGGCAGTTGTCCAAGGGGACACAGGTCACGAGGGATCTGGGGCAAAACCCAGGTGTCCGGACTCCAGGGCCGCTCCCAGCCATTCCCAGCACGTGCGTGTGTGGGCAGGTTCAGGCCGGCCAGGGGGCCACATGGGGCGAGGGTGGGAGCCCCCCGTTCCCGCTCAGCCCCTGGGGATTTCCTCTTGGGGGCCTAAGGAGGGCCCTGCTGGCGCCCGGAGGCATGTTGATCATGCCTCGCCCCTCCCCCGACCCCCGAGGCACACAGCCCGGGGCCCTGTTACTGAAGGCGCCTCGGAAAGGGGGCAGCCCTCGGCCCTGTGCGGGGCGCTTGGCTGGAGGCTGCCGTTAGGGGTGAGAGTGGGTGAGGAGGGAGGCGGAGCAGCCAACAGGCAGGGGCCTGTTTCCTGCCTGGCCTGACCCCGGCAGTCCCCGGGGAGGCCCCAGCAAACTGAGCAAGGTCATCCAGGGCGAAATTCCAGCCTGCGCCCTGAGCAGCAACTTCGCTTTTCCCAATAAGGCTCAAGAAAGGACACGGAGTGTCCTCCCCACACCCCCTCCCTGTCAGCACCTCTGCTTTTGTGAAGCCTCCGCTGCAGACAGTCTGCCTGGAGAAGAGACAAAGATAGACCCTGGGACAGATAAGGAGAGACAGCGGGCACAGATAGGGCGAGGGACACAGATGAGGAGATGGGGGTGCAGGGCAGCAGCCCATGCAGTGGGTCTGGAGCCCCAGAGGTCAGAAAAGCTTCCCGATCGCGCTTGCTAAGCCATGACTGGGCTCTGGTGTTGGAGAAAGATGCAATCGTGGTGGAAACAGAAGGGTTTTTGTGTGGTGGGAAAGTGGATTGGGCTGGCAGCCCCGCCCCTCTGGGCCACTGGTACGCGATGTGCGCCAACCTGGGACTGGTGGGTGAGGGTGCTGGAGAGTCAGTGGGGGGCATGGCCTCCGAGCCTCCAGATGGGGGGCTCTGTACCTGCGGTGGAGGGGCAGGTGGGGCACCCTGGGGCAAATGGGGTTGCGTCCAGGCTGCTCAGTCTCTCCTGCTCAGGACCTTCTCCTCCTCTGTATAGAATATTTGCACCCAGCACTGGCTGTTTGGCTTGGCAAGTGAGCAAGGCCACAAAGTCGTAGCTGGCCTGCGGGCGCTCAGTCAACGTATGCAGCTGAGTCAGTCACCACTACTTCCCTCACCCCCTGGGGGCAGGAGCCTCGGCTCCGCCCGCACACACAGACACATCCACACAGGTATGCGCAGACGCCATGCAGCTGAGTAATAGCCGCCTCTCCGAGAGCAGAGAGCACGTGCCTGCGCACATGCACACAGGTGAGTGACGCGCATGCACCTGATTCTGAGTCACCAGAGCTGTTGAACCCTGAGGGAGGGCACCGAGAGTACGTTCTGCCTTCCCTATTTAGACGCAGGTACCCATATGTATGCGTGTACGTGCCGCCATGCATCCTGCTGCATCGTGCCAGGGGATCAATAAATATTTGTGGAATGGATAAATGAGTGAACAAATGAGTAAATGAACAAACACGTGAAGATGTGAGTGACACCCACACTGCTTGGAAACTCCTGTAAACTCGGTAAAATCGGTTGGGGCAGTGCTGCAGGGTGGGTCCCGAGTCTGTGTCTGCAGGGAGTTGTCTTGCTCCAAATATAGCCTCCGTGGGCCGGCAGGGAGCCAGGGCTGCCTCCCAGACCGTGACTTCACTGGGCCTGAGGCCCAGCCTCGGAGGAGTTGGAGAAAATTAACAGAGAAGAGGCCCCAGCTTTCCACAACCAGGGCTGAAGTGTGAGACTAGAGCTGGTGGGTGACTGTGTACTCAAATGTCAGTGGCTTGAGCTGTAGGGCAGAGGGTTCTGCAGATGGGCCCAGAAAGGACCACTTCTGGGTTGGGATCCTGGGAACTACCTCTCCTGGATGTCTTGGGCCAAATGTGCGGGAGGCACAGCCCCACTTGAGGGCGGGGGCAAGCACGGTGCCTGGGTCCCTCTGGTGGGTGCCCAACCAAGGCCTCTTAGATGGTCCCCCATCTGGGCAGGCCTGCTTGCAGGGCCGTTCCCCATCTGCAGCTTGACTCTTCCTTTCTCTAGCGGCTATGCCTCTGCCCTATTTCATCATCCAGAATATTGCAGCATTACCCCAGCTGATCTTCCTGCCTTAAGACTACCCCCTCTGGTCCATCTTGTTCACTGCTGCCAGCATTATTTTTCTAAAATACAGACCTGATTATATAACTTTTCCGCTCAAAATCTCCATAGCTTTCTGCTTCCATAGCTCCCCCCTATTTAGCAGTAAAGTTGGATTGCCTCAGCCTGGTGCCCAAGTCCCTTTCATAACCTGGCCCTGCTCTACCATGTGTGTTTTGAAAGGCTGATGTATGAAGGGATCGTTGGTTATGTACTGACGGGTGGATTCGTGGACGTTAGGCTGACGGATGCTTGTAGGGATGGAGGGGCCCATGGACTGTTTGATTTGTAGACGAATTATGAGATGTCTGGATGATTGGGAGGCTAGTAGTGGGGGTGGATGGGTGGCTGGGTGGCTGGTTGGAAGTCAAGGCTGTTTCGGTCGCAAGGAACAACCCGCCCCCCGCCACATGTCATCAGGAAAGGGGCAGGGGATGATTGTGACCTGGGTGCCTTGCAAACCTCACTGGCGCCCGGGCCTCACGAAGGTTGGGACTGTGGCTTCTCGTGTCTTGAGCAGCTCTCTGTCTGGTCGCTTCTGCTCTTTGGTGCCCTCACTCACTCCTCTCCCAGCTGGCTTGGTTTTCCTCCTCATGGCCCAGCAGTCGTCCTCTCAGCTACTCTTTGCTCCTTCCTTCCACAGGTTTTTATCAAGTGACTGGTTATGTGCCTGTTTGCACCTCAGCCTTGCTTCTATGTGCCGAAAAATAGACTGTGAACAATAAGCTACTGCCCTTGCTGAGTGTGCTTTCTAAAGGGAGAGGCAGACGCTAAGCAGTTACATGCGAGGTGGTTACATGCTGTGGAGCCAGCAGCGCAGGGCGAGGAGGTGGGCTCCCTGTCTCTGATCAGGGAGTATTTGAGCGGAGATCTGAACAAAGCGAGGGGTGAGCCCTGACGATATCTGGGAGAAGAGTGTTCTAGGAAAAAGGAATGGCAAGTGCGGTGGCCCGGAGGCGGGACCCCTCTGCATGTTTGAGGAGCATCAGTGAGGCCCATGTGGCTGATGCAGAGTGAACAAGGGGAACAGAGGTAGGAGGTGAGGTCAGATTAGCAGAGGGACTGATCACCAAGGGTTTTACAAGCCATCGTTACGACTTAAACTTTTACCCCAAGAAAGAGGGGAAGGCATTGGAGGATGTTCAACACGGAAGCGACAGGCTCTTATATTTTCAAAGGGCCGTCTGGCTGCTGTGTTGAGAACAGACTGAAGGGGCTAGAGGTGGAGGCACGGAGGCAGTTAGGAGGCTCCTGCAGAAATCCAGGAGGTGGACCGGGGCGGCAGTGGCAAAGGCGCTGACAGGTGGTCCAGTTCAGGATGTGCTTTGAAGGCACAGTTACCAGGATTTGCTGATGGATGGGCTGTGGGTGTGAGAGAGAGAGGAAAATTCTGTCAAGGATGACCCTAAAAGGTTTGGCCAGGGCGACTACGAAGATGGAGCTCCCGTTTCTGAAGAAGTAAGTTGTCTTTTTGGCAGGAGGCGGTGCAGGGAGAGGCGTTACATCACAGTTCAGATTGCATTGCAGAGTGATGCTCAAGGGGGGATATTAAGATGCAGTTGGATCTAAGAGTCTGGGGTTCAGGAAGGAGCTCTAAATTGGGGTCCCGATGAGGGGCTTGTGCCATGTAGATGGCATTTAAAGCCAGGGGACGATGAGCTCATCTAAGGAGAGTGCAGACAGGCAAAGGGTTTGAGGCATGACCTCTTGGCCACACCAGTGTTTGAGGTTTAGGGGAAGACCAACCTCCACAGAGACCTGGATGGAGCGTCCAGTGGGGCCGGAGGGAGAGCAGCAGACGAGGGGGCGAAGAAAATGTCTGAAGCTGGAGGGAGTGAACGTCACCTAGAGCTGCTGATGGCTCAGGAAGGATGAGGCTGGAGTGAAGGTTTGGTGGACACAGCAGTTCCTGGTTCTCAGTCCTGCCTGGTGTTTGCAGGCTCTGCTTCCGGGGAGGTGGTCGTGCAGATCAGCCTGGACGAGGAGGAACTGCAGTGTGGCCCCCGCCACCCTTGTCTCGGGTAATGACACGGGGACGTGGCGGGTGCCCGAGGTCCCCGCAGCTCCTGAGCTGTACCGTTGCTCTGGGTCCCACTCTTCCAAAGCAGAGGCGAGCAGCAGGCTTGATGGAAAACTTCAGTTAACAGGAAACTTAATGGAACAAAAGGTTATTGTCGCTCAGGATGGAGTCTGCAGCATGAAGGGACCTGACTTTTCAGTAATACCTAACATTTGCCCTCTCCGGGGACGGCACCATGTGATTGGCTAAGTCTGTCACCTCGAACACAGACAAACTCTTTGGGCAGAGACTTTTGCCAAGCTACTCAAGTTGTGTATTTGTGTGTGTATACACACACACATATATCCCACAAACATGAATATACGTATATATATAGTGCACATAGAAACACAGTTGCCTTAGTTGAGGAATCCCAAGAACCAGGCTGTGGTCTAATCAGGGTTAAGGAAGTAGAACTGATTTCACTTAATACATATGATATAACCCTCAGGATTTATGCAGAAAGAAATGTTTGTGTCCATTTTCCTCAGCAAGGGGAGGTACTAGGCTGCAAATGCTCTTTTCTAGTATAAATGGGCTGTGAGAATAGTGACTTGATAACTGGGTGCGTATGTCATGAATAAAGGAATCTTTATTTAGGCCAGTGAGCCAGCAGGTCAGACTGGACCAGACAGATGGGCAGAGGCGGCTGGACAGAATGTTAAAAGGGATGATAGGTAGCTGGCCGGATGAGTAAATTGGATAGAAAATGACAGGTAGATGATGACTCCAGATTGATGGGTATGTGGAGGGACAGTGACTGGAGAGAGAGATGGCTTGATCCCTTGTGGCGGTGGTGCTTCAGAATCATCTGGCCGGCTTGTGAAACACAGGCTGCTGGATCCAGCCCCCAGAGGTTTGGATTCAGTAGATCCGTGGTAGGGCCTGAGAGTTTGCATTTCTAACCAGTTTCCAGGGGATGCTGGAAACTCCTGGATCAGGAGCCAGGGACCATGCTCTGAGAACCACTGCCCTCTGGGGTGCCTGGGATTGTCCTACAAAACAACAGCCAAGGTGGCATTGCCAGGCCAGGTGGAGGGATAGGGATGGCATCCAGCAGGTGTCCAGGCATCCTGTCACTGGCAACAGGCCTTTGTCCACGGTAGGCCTGGGGGCCCATGGCTCTTCCCCTGGAGATGTAGCACCCTTGCCACCGCCCAGCACTGTCTGGCTGGCTGCCTCCAATCCCTGCCTTCCACAGCTAGGGTTAAATGGAGTCCATAAGGTGCGTGCCTTTGGCCAGCGAAGGCTGGGGGGCGGACACATGGAGCAATCAGGGGCAGTGCCCCGGCCAGCCCAGTGCACGGGGCAGAGACCTCCCTTCCCTGAACCCCTGCATGCCCCCTGTACCTCGGGAACTGCCCTCAGAAGTGCTGGAAGCCACTCCAGTGTTCCTTAACCTCAGCATCCCAGAGAAGTTGTTCTTGTCAGGCCAGAACCGGCCAGGATGGCTCTTGGGGCTGCTCCCGGCGGCCCTGGGGCACAGTGCGGCTGGGCGGGCAGTGAGGACGCCCCGGGCTGGAGGCTGTGGGTCGTGCCCCCCACAGCCCAGCTGCAGACAAGCAGAGTGGCCCAGGCGAGCCCCCTGCTGGCCCAAACCATCCTTCTGTTTGTCACCCCTGCTTTCTCAGGTTTGCTAACCTCGCGTCTCAGCGGGATCCTCCTGAGCAACACAGAAACATGCTCAAGTCTCCCTCGCCTTAAAAAGCGAACAGGCAGCCCCTTCGACCCCGTGCCCCCTCCAGCTGCTGCCTCCCATTCCCGGTAAACGCCCTCCAGAGAGCTGCTCGTTCGCCTGTCTCCGTTTCTCCCCTCTCATGTACCTGCCCACCCACCAGAGTCTGGCTTCTGCCCTCCGCCCTCCACTCAGACGCCCCTGTCAAGTCACTGGCTTCTTCCAGGACGCCAAGCGCTCAGCCCCTCCCCGGCTCCGCAGCGCCCCAGCCCTCCAGCCCTCCGAGCACTCCTGGCTTCTCCCACCGCTCTTCTCCGTTCCGTGTGTGGCACCGCCTTCCCCTGCTTCTCTCCGCACCCCTGGCACCCCTCCTGCCAGGTCCGCCCTCCGCCCAGTGCCCTGCAGCCACAGGCTGCCTCTCTTCCCTCTTCCTCTGAGCTCTAGCCCTCGGCTTGGATGACCGTCCCTACTTTTCTGTCCCCCAGATGTGCGCCTCCAGCCCCTTCCTGGCTACGAGGCCATCCCAAAGGCACGGCAGCCTCCACGGGCCCGGGGCCAAACTTACCGTCCTGTCCCGTCTGGCGGCAGCCCTGGCCAGCGCCCAGTGAGAGGCACCAGCCAGCCGTGCCCCTCAGAAACTTGGAGGCCTTTGACACACCTCTCCCCCTGGGCCTCTGTGGCCAGATGAGCACATCTCGCCCCATCTTATTGCCTCAGTCGCTTTGGACTGTGTGCAGCACTTTGCATCGTCACTGCCCCATCTGAATCCAAACCACTGTCCTTCTTCCCTGGACCACAACGGCCTCCTAAGTGGTCTTCCCACATCCTCTCTTACGTGCCTCTGGCCCTTTTTCCATGTTGCAGCTGCTTTGCGCACGGATTCTGCTCTTTTTTTTTTTTTTTGATGGCTTAGGTGCATTTTATTGATTTTCTTTCAGAATCCTTCTACAAAAGAGCAAAGTTAAAAAGCAAGTCCCTGGCAAGAGGCTGAGGACCATTCCTCTTTCCAGAGAGCCCTCCCCCTCCCCACGTTCCCCACCTGTGTCACTGCTGTGGTTCACGGGGGCAGAGGGCCTGTTACTCAGGACAGTCAGAGAAGCTCTCACACACACAGATGGGAGACGACTCGCCTGGAGAGGGTAGGGCCGGCTTAGGGTCACAGCAGGAGCTGGAGTCTCCAGGGCAGGAGGGCAGGCTGCGTGTAGGCTGGAGGCCCGTTAGACACGGAGCTCAGCCAGGCCTCCTCAGGAACCTAGAAAAGGCTGTGAAATTTGCAGTATCAGGTTTCGGAAAACACAGGGTCAGGGTCAGCGGAGCAGCTGGTAGTGGGGAAGGCCAGGCCCAGCTAATTTCCTGTCAGAGTGGCCCAGAGGCCCCAGCCCCTCTCCGGCTGGCCACAGGGGAGGAGATGCCGGGAATGGCTCACATTCCTCTGGCTGGGGCCACGCCGGACCTCAGGGGACCTGTGGGGAGTGAGGAGGTGGACGTGCTGAGGCCGGAGTTGGGGGCCCTCTGCAGGGACCAGGCCTCTGCCGTCCAGCCCTTTGGCTGGAGGGGGGCCAGGGGCTGTAGAGCAGAGCAAAAATCCGTCACAGCTGCTGGAGCTTTAGGACAAAGGAGCCCAACCTTGCATTTCAGATGAGGAAACAGAGGCTCAGACAGGACCAGGTCTCACAGGATCACACACGCATCCTGGTTCTAAGCCCCAAACTCTGTTTCTTCTGGCCAGGGCTGCATTTCCTGGAAGGCCCAGCTTTGCTGAGCTGTGTGACAGTGGGGGACAAGCGGGCTAGGTCTGTGCCCCTCTTGGAGGGAGGCAGGACCCCTCACTTCCAGCCCGGGATGCGTGCTTCCCAGGTGGTCTAGCTGTGGGGTGGGCAGCCCATGTGGGGAGGGCGTGCGTGTGAGCTGTGAGTCAGCTGAGGGCCCGTGTGTCCTCCCAGTGGAGGACCCCAGCTCATTCCACGCACAGATGGAACTCTTGTCCTGGTCCAGCCCTAGGAGGCTGAGGCTGTGGAGTCCTGGCCTTGAGTGGCCTCTAAGTGGCCTGACCAGGCCCAGGGGGAGGCAGAGGTCATGGGTCCCTGGCCCGGTTGAAGTACGATGCTGGGGAGGACGAGCCGGGGATGCAGTCACACAAGCCTGGGTGCAGACCTGGCTCTGTCAGATGCTACCGTGGGACCTTGGGCCAGTCAGTTAACCTTTCTAAACTACTGGCCCCTCAGCTGCAAAGCAGGGAGGGGCTACTCCATTTCTCTCTGTCCATCAAGTGGTACGGTGGCTCTGTGACTTGGGCGGGTCTCCTGCCTGACACTGTGGGACAGAACCCCTCCCAGAGCCCAGAAGGGCTGCCCGTGCCCTCACTCCACGGGTGCCCCCTGCTCCCCCCAAGCAGCAAGTGGCCTCCTGGGGAGGCGGGGCCAGGGCTCCGCGCTCCACCTGGCCGTCCTTCCCTGTCTCCCGGCAGTTGCCTCTGAGGCTGGGGACATTTTCAGGTGTCCCAGGCATCCACCCACCAGTCAGGCCCCAGGTCCTACAGATGCCAGCTCAGGCCTGTCTCCGAGGCTTCCACATCTATCCAGCCGCGCTGCCTTCTCAAATTTGAACAAGCACGGCGGCCGCGAGCTGCCCTCCCTTCTCACTCTCCCCCGTGTGTTCTTCACTAGGGAGATCTTTTTAAACCGCATCACAACCTGGTTTAACTGCCTTCCCTGCCCTCCTCCGTGCACCTTTGCATCCGTGAATTCAGCATAAATGTCAGTCACTCAGGGAAGTCTTCTGTGATCCTCAGAACTGGACTAGGATCTCCTCCCATCTTTCCACAGGCCCCGTCACAGCTTTGATTACACTAGATACCAAACCTTGCGTGTCTGGATAATGGCTTATTTCACTTGGGGTCCAGCATAGCCAGAACAGGCATCAGCACACAGCAAGCAAGAATGATGGACAAATGCCTGAAAAGATGGACACGCCATAGTTTGGGGTGATGGGCCCATTCGTAGTAGGTTCCCTCCTACAGTCAGAGGTTTGGGGGAACGTGTGCCCCTTATTAGGGCTGACCATGGCACCTCCTATACCAAGGCCCTGGGCAGAGACATAACTTCTGGTCACCTCCCTTTGGTGAGGCTCAAGTGATGGGGTCATGGCAGGGACCCCCAGCCCCACCTGCTAAACTCAGCTGCCCCCAGGAAATTTGGATGTTGACAGAGGCAATGGGTGGGCCCGTGTCCGACAGCGTCTGCATGTATAAGTGCCTACGTCACTGGGGTGTGTACACGTGCAAGTGTACGTGTGTGAACACGTAGCGCTTGTCTGTTGCCTGTGTGTCAGGACTCTGTTTGCGTGTGTGTGAGTGTCCCCCTCAGGGCCTTGCAGCAGCTCCTTCCCAACCCAGCCCAGACCCTCGAGCCCATACCCTCCGTAACACCTCCACCCTCTGCCTCCCTCCTGCCTCTCCCTGGGCCATCCCCCATGCAGCATCCCTGCCCAGGGCCCCGGTGCCCTACACACACCTCTGTAATTTCATGTATCACGGCAGTTCATCTGTATGATGCTGTATTAGTTTTCTGTTGCTGCTGTAACAAATTACTACAGACTTAGTGGCTTAAAACGGCAGATTTATTACGTTACAGTTCTGGAGGTCAGAAGTCCAAGATGGGTCTCACTGGGCTAAAATGAAGGTGTCAGCAGGGCCGTATTCCTTCGTGGAGTTTCTCCCAGCTTCCAGAGGCTGCCCACATTCCTTCGCTCATGGCCCCTTCTGTCTTCAAAGTCAGCGATGGCTGACTGAGTCTCTCTCTTATCACATCACTCTGACGCTCGCTTCTGCCTCCCTCTTCTGCTTATAAGGACCCTTGTGATGACATTGGGCCCATCCGGGGTAGTCTCTCGAGGTCAGCTGATTAATAGCCTTAATTCCATCTGCAACCTTAATTCTTCTTTGCCACATCAGGTAGCATCTTCACAAGCTCTGGGGATGCGGACACAGACATCTTTGGGGGCGGTGCAGGGACGACATTATTCTGCACATCAGAGATGGTCTGTCCCTTCTTTCACTTGTGAGCTCTTTGGGCCTGTGCTGTGTCTTACACATCTGCAGATGCCTCAGGAGCAGAACAGTGCTCAGCCCGCACTAGGTGTTTATTATATGTTTGTTGGATAAATCTGATTCAGCCAACAATTTGTGGGGAATCCATTTTGTGTTGGGTAATTTTACATATATCATCACAGCTTTTGTTCCCATTTTATAGGTGAGGAAATTGAGGCTCAGAGAAGTTAGGAACCACCCAAGGCCAAAGAGTAAGTGACAGAGCAGAAGCTCAGTGGACATTGACCTCAGGTAGACAAGGCTGACACCTTTGTTCCTTTGAGTCTGGAGCTCCAAGAGAGACAAGCCCCTAGACCTTTGGTGGTGGCCATGAAAATGCACCTCTCAGGTTTCAGACTGGCCCCCGCTGCAGTGTTCTGACACCTGTCACCATTTGCTCTCAGGTCCCCGGACTGCTCTGACAGGCAGTCTTGGCACGAGGTCTCCCCCAGTGGCCTTGTTGCTTTCTTAGATCTGAACCGCAGCCTAAGACTCTTCTGCTCCACCTTCTGTCCTCCCTTCTCTCCTCCATAGGGGTCAAACCTACATGAGTCTGATGTCCCTCCCAGCTGCCCCCCACTCTCTGCCCACCTTCCCTCACAGGTGTTACCCCTAGAAATCTCTTGCACATAGAATCCCGTCTTCCTGTCTACTCCTTTAAGTACCAGAACTGACATAAATGGTCTGAGGAAACAGTGTAAGAAGAGGACCTGAGGCTGTCTCACTCTGAGGGGAGGGGAGGAGGATGCCATCCTGGCTGGTGGGTGCCCCAGGTGGTCCCTAGAGCAGGTTGTAGCTCAAATGCTAAATATTTCACTGGTGAGGACTTGGGAAAATTTCCTAGAGGGGAAGAATTCTGTGGCAGGGGTGATAATTCAGGCATTTGAAAAATAAGGGGGGAACAGTGCCTTCTAAAGGTCGGCTGGTTACTGCTTGCTTGTCCTGACGCCCCACAGAGGGAGGGAGAAGGACAGCGAGCCACTAACAAGCAGCCAGTGGGTGAGTGTGACAGCAGGGAGCCCGGGTGTGTGTGTGCCTAAATAGGGGCCCTCACCCCTGAAGTGGGGGGCAGGTACAGCTGAGTGGCAGGTGAAGACAAATAGAGTTGCAGAGCTCCAGGTGAGTCCGAGCCCTCAGTCAGGGTAGTTGTGTGAGGACCGGGCCCAGCTGGGGAGATCTGGAACCCTGAGACCTGAGCTGAAGGCATCTGCATAGCACCCCTGAGGTCACGGGTGCTGCATCTTCCCTGACCCTCTGGGCTGGCAGGGGTGACCCACCCATGAGAACTGCCATCTCTGCTGCACTGAAAGATGCCACAGAGGCCTCGCCCCCGCAACAGTGCCCTCCCAGGAGTTGCCCCTGCTTCCTCTCCTGTCTGCCAAGGACAATGATTAGGGTTGAATTCCAGAATAATCTGGCTGGGGACCTGCTGGACCTGATAAGGGGAAAGAGACTATCTTGTGAAAGAATAGGAACTATTGTGGATACTGGCAGGAGGAGGGGGACGCTCCTGGGATTGGATTTTGAGAGTGCTTGATGAAGGGAGCTGGAGCATAAGACCGGATAAGCAAGATTCCATTGACGTGAGGACACTTTGTTGAGACACAAGATTTAATACCCTAGCTAGGATGCCAGGGGATGCAGCAGACTCTTTGAGAGGTCTGGAAAAAGCAGAGGCCGGCACTCAATGAAACGGAAATACCCAAGTTCCCCTGGCAGATGGTAGAGAAGAAATTTACAACAGCTGAGGAAAACGGGCACCTAGAATGATGTATTATGTAAGGCCAGTAGTGACGGGCAAGGCAGAGGGCAGACAAGGGGGCTTGCCCTACGGCAAGCTGTAGAGATGGTGAACAGAGCATGGTGCTCCTAGGGGCAAGACGGACAGGCAGCCAGTAGGCTCTGCTTCACATCACCGGCCAGGAAAGCAGACGGGAGCGGAGGAGCAGGAGGCAGGGCAATAGCAAGTCACGGTCCCTTGCTGAGTTCCCAGACCTGAGCCAGTTTTCAGACACGGAACCCGTCGACTGAAGAGGTGGCCGAGCCTCTAGGAGGAAGGACCCTGCAAAACTGCAACCAGTAGGTACCATGGGGATGCCTTCAGTTTTTCCCCAGAGGTCTATGGCCATTTGTTTGGGTGACTGTTCACTAGAGAAAGGGGAGCAGTCGACAGAGTTTGAGTTGACATTAACACCTGGAGACTCGAAGCATCATCACAGGCCCTTTTTCAGAGCGGGACCTATGGAGGTCAGGTAGCAAGTGGAATCCTGGCTACAGTTCAGCTTGCAGTGGGCTCACTGGGTCCACAACCCACCCGGCAGTCCCTTGTACTCCAGTGTTTAACTAGAATTCAGGTGCTCTGATAGTAGGGGTAACCCCACATTGGGTGCCTGGCCCAGTGGGTAGGAGCTCTCACAGTAGAGAAGGCCAAGTGGAAACTTCTGAAACTGCCTTCTCACTCCCTCACCCTGCTCAAGGTAGTAAATAAAAAATAACATCTCATCCCAGGGGTTATGGCAGAAACGAATGCCACCATTAACCACTTAAAGGACGAATGGGTGGTGGTCCTACCATTTCTCATTTAATTCACCAGTCCGACCTTTGCAGAAATCAACAGATCCGGGAGGAAGACTGCAGACTGTCTCAGGCTTAACCAAGTGATAGCCCTGTTTGCAGCTGCTGTGTCAGATGTGGAATCATTGCTAGAGCAGATTAATAAGGGCTTAGGTATGTGGTTTGCGGTCATTTGGCAAATGTGTTCTTTTTCCACTCCAGTTTGAAAAGAGGATCAGAAACAGCTCACACTCACATGGGCTGAACAACAATATTCATTTACAGTTTTGCCTCAAGGCTACGCTTGTCACAGTATAATCCCTTTGTGGTAATATGCCCTTTGTCATAATATAGTCCCCAGAGATCAGGGCCACGTGAGTACCACGGTGATCCACTACATCAATGACACCATGGTGATGAGACAGGATGAGTAAGAGGTGCCTCTGTGCTGGAGGCCTGGCGAGACCACATGCAGTTCAGAGTGTGGCGTATAAACCTATGAAGACTCGAGGACCTGCCACTTCACTTCGTGAAGTGTGTAAGGGGTTCAGCGGCCAGGGGTATGCCAGGATATCCCCTCCCAAGTGAAAGACATTGCTACATCTTGTCTCTCACAATGGTGAAGACAGCACGGTGCCTGGTACCCCTGTTTGGGGTTTGAGACAGCATATTGGTGACATGGAAGGCTGCTGGCTGTAGGTGGATCCCATAAAAGGAACAGGCACTGCAGAAGGTCCAGGCTGCAGTGCAAGCAGTCCTGCCGCTTGGGTCATATCATTTGGCAGAGTCTCTGGTGCTGGAAGTGTCAGCTGGGGGAACGGGAAAAGATGTAGTATGAAGCTTGTGGGAAGCCCCAGTGGGAGAATCACAGGGCAGGCCCCTGGGATTCCACAGCAAGGCTACGCGATCGGCAACAGGATCACACACCTGTTGAGAAACAGTTCCTGGCACGTCACTAGGCTCTGGTTCCTAAGCTCTGGAACATTTGACCAGGGCACACCATATGGGGCATCTGAAACTGCCCATTCTGAGTTGGGGTCTGTTGGACGCATCAATTCAGAGTCAGATGGGCCTGGCAGTAGAATATTCATAAGATGGAATTGCTCCCTCTGGGGTTGAGCCTGAGCGGGGCCAGAGGGCACCAGTAAACCGCATGAGGACATAGCCAGTGCCTGTCCCCTGGCTGGTACCTATGGCCACATGGAGGGTCCTGTACAACCAGCTGAAAGAGGAGGAAAAAGCCTGAGCCTGGTTTATGGATGGGTTGATGTGGTACATGGGTACAAACTGAAGATGGACAGTGGCTGCATGACAGGGTGTAAAGGGAAATGGAAAATATTCCCACTGGGTAGGGCTGTGAGCAGAGGACTTGGTCATGTACTTCGTGTACAAAAAGTGGCCCAAGGTAGTGAGAAGACACACACGCTCTTGGGCAATGGCCAAATGGCCTGTTTGGTCAGGGGCCTGGAAGGAAAAGGATGGGAAGACTGGGGACAAGGAAATGTGGGGTAGAGACAAGTGGATGGACATACGGCAGAAAACATGAAGATTTTAGTGCCACGTGTTAATGCCCATTAGAAAGCACCCAACACATTAAGGCAGTGAATTTAAGCAAGTAAACAAAATGACCTGGACAGTTGATGCTAGCTGGTCCCTATCATTGGCTACATAGAACCAGCACGATGAGCATAAGTGGAGTGGCCACAATGGCAGAGGCAGAAGCCATGCAAAGGCTAACGTGGGCCCCAAAGCACAGACTCCCACATACCAAGGCCATTCTAGGCACTGCCGCCCCTCAGTGTCCAGCCCGCCAGCAGCAGAGACCTATGCTGAGCCCTCACGTGGCACCATTCCCGCCTGGGGCAAGTCCGCTACATCAGGCCCTTTCCATCCTGGAAGGGCCAGTGGTTCATCTTCACAGGGATAGAGAACTCTTCTGGGTTTCCCTTTCCTGACCACAGAGCCTCAGCACCACTCCCCAGGGACTTACAGAAGGCCGGATCCAAAGGTGTGGAATTCCACTCAGCTTAGCATTTGGCCAGGGACACAGCAAAGGTCCTCTTGCACTATAGTTCATGGCTGCCACCAGGGCGCTTAGAACTCCTATGTCCAGGAACCAGCAGGGATCCTTGACCCTGATCAGCAGAAGGCAGGGCTGCTTCTACACCATGTGGGCAGGAAGGAAGGTGTGTGCTGGATGATCTTCTAGCTGCCTCCAAGTAAGCCCCACTGTAACTGAGAAAGGACCCGTGCAGCAGCCCTGACCTGAGACAGGTCTAATTACCAAGTATTCAGGTCCCTCCTCCCCCATCAAAGGTTTTGGTCACATCACCAGGCAAGCTGAGGTTGTTGAGAGTGAGGGGAATTCAAAATGGAGAGTGGGGGAGGGAGAGCGTGAGATGAACTCCATGACAGGGTAGTTAGCCCTCCGACTCCCCTCTTTCTCTCCTGAGTCTCCCTTAGGAAGAGAGGCCCAAGGGAAACAGGGAGGAACTGCTCTCTGAACCTGGCCACAAGGGGTGGACTGCAACCGCCGTGAGAAGACTTCCCCCGGGTCTCTGACTGCAGGGGCTGTGCGTGACTGTCTGCCCCAGCTGTGCTTTCTGGAATCTACTACTGTGTTTGCTTCCCTGGCTGCTGCCTGCTGATGACTAAGCGGGGCAGGGCTCCCAGGCAGGCCCGCCCTTGGGAGGTGTGGGGTTCCTCTGACGATTCCTGAGGACTTCTCACCTGTCTCGCCAGGCTTCCTTGGAACTGCTCCACAGTCTAAGTCTCCCACCCAACTTTTCCTCCTCCCTCCCTTCCCTTTGTCTTTCACAAGGTCACACCTGCACCCAGGTCTCCTGGCCCTCCCAGCCTCCCCCCACTTTCCTTTCCATTCCCGGCCTGCTTCTCAGAGGACTGGGGCTAACACACCTGCCTCCCCAAGCAGGGTTCTGGACCAGCAGCCTCAGCGTCACCTGGGAGCTTATTAGACATACGGAATGTCAAGCCCCTTCTCAAACCTACTGAATCAGAATCTTTATCTTAACAAGGTGATTCATACACGCACCATAATTTAAGAAGCATTGATTTATAGATGATTTGGTCTTGTTCAGCAAATCCTTTAAATCTCAGTTTGGAATCTCAGTCATTGCAAAGGTGAACCATTGGAATCACAAAATCGCAGATCTGGGTCCTTCATTTTATAGGTCAAAGCCTGCAGAGCTAAGGCGAAGGTTCAGCGTCATATAGTGAATTAGAACAGAGCCAGCACCTGGGTCTCTCGCCTCCCAGCTCTTTCCACTTTGGCTCTGCTGTGAGCAGGCCACTTGCTCTAAATCTGCATTGCCTAGCATGGTAGCACTGGAATGTGGCTAGTTGTGGTATAATAAAAAAACAAAGTTTTTTGGGGGGGGTCTTTGTCCTGGGTTTGCGGTACAGAGTTGCTAAAACATTTAGAATTTCCTGAGTGAAAGGAGTGCCTTTGTTATTCATAATGAGTCCCTTTGACCACTCGTGTGTTTATGTGAATGCAGTGACTCAGGCTGTCGCCCCTAGATAGCTTTAGGATGAGGACTGGTTACCAGAAGGAGAAACGTGTGAATAGAGTGGGAAGCTACAGCCTCTAGGGGGGCTGGAGAGTGGGTTATGGAAACATCCTGAACAAGATCCAGAGAGCTTCCCAGTTGGCGACCACACGGAAGTGCGGGGAGGGCGGCACGCCACTCACTGCTCCCGAGCCTGGCCCCACACGTCTCTTCCACGCGGCTGCTGTTGTTTCCTTTACGCCAAACCAGTAAACATAAGCAAAGTATTTTCCTGAGTTCTGTGCGTTCTTCATGGCCCCTGGGACTTGCAACTGGCCTCTGAAGGGGGGCAGTCTTATGGGACCGAGCCTTTAACTGTGGGGTCTGTGCTGACTCTGGGGAGGATGTATCAGAACTGGGTGCGCTGCTGGACACCCAGCTGGTGTGGGAGAACTGGAGAATGGAGTGGGAAAATGACACGCATTTCATAAGTGGTGTCGGAAAAAAGATAACACAGTGGTCCAAACTGAGATGCGCTATAAGTGCAAAATACACACTGGATTTTGAGGACTCAGTATGAACGAAGACTATAAAATATTTCATTAATAATTTTTTATACTGATTACATGTTGAAAAAGTGTTTTTGATAGATTATCGTAAATATATTATTGAAAATAAGATAAAATGTTATAAAATTAACTTCATCTATTTCTTTTTTTTTAAACAGTTTTACTTATTTCTTTATTTGGTTGCACTGGGTCTTAGTTGTGGCAGGCAGGCTCCTTAGTTGCGGCAGGCAGGCTCCTTAGTTGCGGCATGTGGGCTCCTTAGTTGTGGCATGGGAACTCTTAGTTGTGGCATGGGAACTCTTAGTCGTGGAATGTGGGATCTAGTTCCCTGACCAGGGATGGAACCCGGGGCCCCTTCATTGGGAGCACGGAGTCTTATTCACTGCGCCACCAGGGAAGTCCCTCTATTTCTTTTTACTTTTTAAAAAAGATACACAAGTGGCTTGCATTATGTGTCTATTTGGCAGTGCTGCTCCAAGCCTTATCTCTTCATCAGCACTGCTTTATTTTTGGCTTATTTCATAGCTCTGGTTGCTGGTTGCCGTAGCTGAGGGCATTTCCTGGTTATCAGCCTAAAATCTTGAGATTATTCAGAAGTTCTTTATGAGATAATGGGGTTACTTAACAACTCTTAAAAGAACTCCTGGTGAAATATCTATAAATGTCAATTTTCACTGAGAAGCAAACCAGCCGTACCATTAACAGTTAACGCTCTGGCTCTGGAGTGAGGCCACTGGGCGGAGGGTTTGGGAGGTAAGAATAAAGAACCTGGGCTGAAGGTGTTGGGGAGTGGGGCTTGCGCTCATGTGCTCCCTCGGGTCTGCATCTTTCAAGAGCCCGGAGGAGAAAGGCTTTGTCACAGGAGCCGCGGGGGCAGGGGCACCAGGCCCCAGTCCTTCTTCCTTGGAACCTAGTGCCCTTCTCCCCGTCACAGCTAAGACGGGCGGAATGAAGGGCGTCCTGACACTTGTGCTCAACTCCCAGTCCCCGTTGCTTCCCTCCTTACTGAATGTCAGGGACACAGTAGGAGAGAATGGCAGGTCCCAGGGCCAGCCATTCAGAAGAGAGGCCTGGGGCTAATGAAGGCCTGAGGGCCCTGGCCTGGGTCGCATGAGCCCTCTAGACTGAGGAAATCTGAAGGCTTAAGAGGGGGATGCCACTGCCTCACCCTGGGGGTCCCCCTCAGGGAGGGCTCCTGGATGTCAAGACTTAGAGGTTCAGCCCTGAGGAGAACCTGCATTCTGATGGCTCCATTCGAGATGTAGTTAGAGTCCCCAAGGTAAACTCCAAGGGCTTATCTAGAGGAACTGTTGTCCAGAACTGAAAGCACTGATCCTTCATCTGTGCTGTTTAACTATTTCCTGAAGCAGAAAAACCTCCTTCCAAACTAGAGTTAAATTTCTCCTGCCTAAAGTTCTCACAAATTGCCATGTGCCACAGGTGGTGGGACTGCGACCGGGAAGAGGTGAAGCACTTAACCAACTTCACACAGCTCACCAGGGGCTCAGGGTGGGAGTGGCGGCCTCACGTCTCTCACCTAAACTCTGCAGCAGTGCGTCCAGAACCCAGAAGCTCAGGCCAGCCTGTCCAGTGTCTCTGGTTACTTCCTGAGCAAAGGGCAGTGATGACATTAAGAGAACCAAGGCAAGAAATGGGTTATGCTGCATTTTACCCTTGAACTTTTAGCCCCACGTATGAATCATAAATGTTGCCTTCTGAGTGCTAAGCAATGCACAGTGAACTTTATTTCAGTAAATGAGGGATGGTTCTTCTTAAGAAATAAATTTAATTCAAGGTGGTTAGTGAATGCAAGGCATGTAGCGCCTTCATGAAAGTTACAAGAATCCAGTTACAAAAGAAGCACTGTGTAAAGTCTCAAATAGCTGAGGGTACAACGGGCTCCATATTTTACAGAGTACAAAAAATTATTTCATATACAAAGAAAAATACAAATAATGTGCAAAAACCATTTTCACAGGTGGCAATTTATAAAATGAAAATGGTAGAAAAAGCCTTCATTCTTATCATCCCCCAATTTCTTATATATTAACACAATTCTATTTTCTAGTGTGTAGATAATTTTAAATTTGAAAATCTGATTTATTTTTAATCTACAAAGCGGCTTTTTAAAAAGGGAACCATTTCACTACTGAAATTTTATGAATGAATCAGTTAATTTTATATTAAATTATAAGCAGACTATCTGAAAAACAAGGATATAAGAACTCATATATACATATTTTTGAAATATTAGTTTGGTATTTAACATATTAACATTTCAAAACAAATGTAATGATCTAGCTACCTACGACTCCAGCCAACCGCAGCGGCCGTTGCAGAAAAGCTGTTTCTGTGTGCCATGAGAAACAGTATTCCTGGTGTCTTAAGCTGAACAAACACAGGCTATGAGAAGTAAAGAAAACCTAAAGACCAAACAAGTCCCTACTGTTCATGTGCAGAGGTGCCGTTTGGGTATCCAGTCACGCCACAGTGCGACCTCGGTTTACACAGCCCTTGTCATAGGGGTCGTGTGGTCATAAACAGCTGGCTTCTGTCTCTCAAACATCTCCACGTTATTAGTTCAGTGCAAGTGTCTGTTTTGTGAGTTAGTGCATTCAGCTTTTTGCATGTTATTTTCTGTAAGAAGCCGTCAGGGAGCAGAAGAATACATGGGAGCACAAAGTCCTGCATCCTCAGGGCACCTTTGGCCTAGAAAATTCAGTGTTTTGGAAGCAGTATTTTCCTGCATTGGCCTGGTGATTACTGCATCATTCTCTGGACAATCTTTTTGCATCAGGATAATCTTGTGTGCCCCCCTTTGCCTGCCACTGAGCACTGATGGTCTTGCTGTGAACCCCAATGGTCGAGCAGGTATCACGGAAGCACCTTTGACAGCACCAGAGAACTGAGCATCTCTAAGGTCAGGTAGTAAGAATAGGAGCCTTTGATGGGAAACCTAGTCTATGCAGAATGGAAGATAGTCTTGGAGGATTTTGATTTTTGCTTGTCAGAAAGCTCTCCAAGGATATTAGGACCTTGGAGAACAAAAAGGATCTATGTATCTTTCATGAAGAAGGACCCAGGTAGGTGGCAGCCACTTTGCCTAGGGGATGGATGACGGTCGGCTCAGGAAGCATTCTTCTGATCCCTAACCATGAAGACCCTGTTAGAACAACCTAGTGCAAGATACAGGGAGGGCCTAGGGCTCTTGACAGACCTGTGTAACACACCCACTCAGGCTAAGCAGGCTTAGCAACTGCTAAAAGAGGGGAATGGGTTAAGTCTGGGTAGGAGAACCTTAGGCCCTAGGATGACTCATCAGAACCAGCAGGAAGCTGTCAGCTCCTCAAGGACTCACACACTTTTTTCCTATCTGGCAGCACAAGCCCCTCCTCCCTCTTCTGTTTGGGTTGACCATGGGCATCAGGCGTCAGATATACAGCTCTGGATCCTGTCCATCCACTGCTGGGCACTCTGTCCATCCTGGGCACAGAAGTTATACACACGTTTGCTGGTCTTGAGCTATAAAATCAAATGAAGAGAACCAGAGATGAAGGGCAGGGCTAGTCTATGGCTTTGGGCAAGTGTGCAAATAAATCCCTGTGACCTTTCCTTTCCGTTCTGCCCCAGAACCTCTGTTATTTTCTCTGTCTCCCACTATCATACTGTCATCGCCTTTAGAGTCATTATACTTTCCTGGCCCCGAAAGTCAAGGGGGATGTCAACAGAAGGGCCTGGCAGAGAAGAGAGACACACTAGGAAAGCCTGACTTTGCATCTTCCCGGGGCCTTCCTTGACTGAGGAAGAGGGTCAGGAATGGCTGGAGTCTCTGGCCCCGCCCACGCACTGCACCAGTGCAGCACAGGCGCCAGGAAGGCCGAGCTTCATCCACACCACGATGGGGTTGGCTTTCATGTCCCCTTTCCATCCCCTTCTCTAAGTCTTCAGTTGGGGCCACACTGGCAGCCCAGAGTCAGGGAAATGGCTTCATAGGCTGAGCAGGGCCCTAGAATATGACCTGTGTTCCATATGTAGTCCTGCTTGGCTCTGGGGATTAGATAAGTCCCCTATCATGTGGCCCATAAAATGCCCCAAGGCCCACCTAAGGACTGCTGAAGATGTTAGGGCAGACAGTCATCATGTGTGACTAAGGATGTTTTTTTGTGGATGATCAAGCATGAAGATCAATGGATACAAAGGGAAGTAATATCTGTTCTTGACAGTAGGTGGTGAGTGAATAACTAACAATATTTAACAAGGCGTTCATCTGCTTCCACGTGTAGCTGGATCCCTTTTAAAGGAGTCTTTTGTGCAAAGCGATGTGCAGCCTTTCTGAGACATGTGGACAGCAGGGAGAGGTCAGGTTTGGGGATGAAGAGTGCTGGGTTCAAGCTCTGTAGCAATTCCCACAGCCGGGGTGGGTCTGTGACCCATGTGCAGTTACCACCAATTGCTCTGAGGCCCCATGATTCTTGGAGGTGGATGGATTGTAAGGGATCATGTGCAAATAGAGCCAGGAAAAGGCAAGATCGACTTACATCAAAGAAAGCCTTGTCACTCGTGTGCTTTGGGGCTCCCATGCTGGGGCCAGCAGGGATGACCATTTCTACCTCAGCCAGATCAATGTGGCCTTTACAGCTTGTGTCCTCACCCGAGTCATAGTATCGCAGCTGGAACCAAAAAGATACATGGGATATAAGAGACACAGAAAGGGAAAACAGCATGGCTTTTCAAAATGTATTTGAATACTTTCCCACATCTTGCTAGACTATGCCTGGAAGAATAGACAAGAAGTTAAAAACGCTGGTTGCTCCTAGGAAGAGGAATTAGACAGCTGGGAGAAAGGCGGAAAAAGACGTATTTTTTGAAATTTGAACAAATAAGTGTATTACACATAGAAAAAGTCAACTAACAACTGTAAAAAATATATATATACATGTAACATATAAAAAAGGGTTAATGTTTAGAATATATACCGAATTCCTAGAATTGAGAAGAAAAAGATAACCTAATAGAAAAATGGTCAAAGGATTTCAACAGGCAAGTCACAGAAGAAATGTGAGTGACCTATAAACATCTGAGAAGATGAACAACCTGATCAAAGAAAAGTAAATGAAATCAATGAGATTTCACTTTTCACTTAGATTAAGAAATATTAAAATGGCTGACAATATTCAGGCTGAATGGAAGGCACTAGGTATTCTCAAACACTGTTAGTGGGGATATAATTAGTCAGAAGCCTTTTAGAGGACAATTTGGCAATATGAACTAAAATTTAAAATGTTTATACCTATTGATACACCTTTCCCACCTCTAGAAATTTATCCTACAGAAACACTCCCACAAGCATGCAAAGACACACCTATAAAGAGGTTTCCTTCAGCACTGCCTTTATTTTATTAGCTAACAACTGAAAAGGTATCTGTCAATATGGTGTTGGTTAATTAAATGATGGTACATCAATAATATGGAATTCTATACAACATTTCAAAAATGTTAAGATCTATTATGAACTGGTAGGAAAATATGTCCAAGCTATCTTTATTTATTTATTTATTTATTTATGCGGTACGCGGGCCTCTCACTGCCGTGGCCTCTCCCGTCGCAGAGCACAGGCTCTGGACGCGCAGGCCCAGTGGCCATGGCCCACGGGCCCAGCCACTCCGCGGCATGCGGGATCCTCCCGAACCGGGGCACGAACCCGCGTCCCCTGCATCAGCAGGCAGACTCCCAACCACTGCGCCACCAGGGAAGCCCCAAGCTATCTTATATTTAAAAAGCAAGTTTCCAAATAGCATGTAGATATAAAGTGACTTTTGAAAAACAATAAATAGCTCAACATTTGATTGAGTGGTTACTGTGTGTAAGGACTGGACATCACTCTAAATTAGTCTGGACTTCACTCTCTATAATCTACACGGCAGGAATGTGTGTGGCGCCTCCGTCTCTGTGGTTCTGGCCTCAGACTTTTCTCTGCCTCTCCATTCAGGCATAGTATGAGTAGGACTAAACAGAAAAACCATATACCTTTCGTGTTAAAGAAATCTAAAAGACTGGCAAGAATGCAAATATAATTTGATGTAATTGTAACTTATAGAAAAATTATGACATTCTCCTGTTATATTTAGTGATTTAATGAAACTTTTCTACACAGTGTAGGCTCTATGGTTTCAGAGAGAATGTTGTTTAAAGTCCAGCCCCCTAAAAAGGGCTTCCATTGCATATCTGTAAAAACTTCTCTATATCTTCCACAAAGATTCTGTGTAACCTTTATGAAACTCCTTGAGCAGAGGGAAAGGGGGTCCCCATGCAAAGTATTCATCTGTCAGGAGTCATCTAGGTGCAGGTCCAACAAGAGCACTGTACTGGCGTAACAGTCCGTATCTTTCTGAACAGACTCCATGTTGGACATAAATGCATTGAGAAGCTGCTCAAGGCTTACTGGTCAGGTCCAAGGTAGAGTGAGGTCTGTGGTCAGAACGTAGGAGGCCATGCGACTCTCACTAGTGAAGGGTGCAGAAGGGCTGGGCTCCACCCCAACCAAGATCACTGGAGCAAAGATTCTGACACTCAGGATTGTGCAGGGTGCTACAGCCACAGCAAAGAACGTAGCAGTGGGGAAAAGGCTTCCCAGCGTGGTCTGGGAGGTCCAGTCTAGTACTTGCCCACTGTGGATTTCAGGCTTGGGTGGGCACATCCCCTTCTGCCTATTTCAGGGCTCCCTCCATCCTCTGTTGCTGTCACCTCTGAGGGATAATAATGCCTTCTTTAGTACCAAGTACAGTGATGGGCACAGATAAAGTGTTCAATAAATGTTTGTTGAATACATGAACACCCTCGATTTTGAATGGATGTGTTATGCTGCAAAGATGAAGGTCATCTGTCTTCTGGGGAGTATTCATAGGCATGGGTTCTGTATGTGCATGTGGTATGCAACAAGCTGAAAACCTCAGGTACTCTCGTGGCCTGGGTTTTAAGAGCAGGTAGCAGGAGATAACATGAGCATTAAAAAGCAGAGTCCTATTGCTCTTGATGCTCTGGGCTCAGCAGTCACTGCCTCTGCCTGCACACACCTGCACTCTCTCAGAAGGCTGCTGCACTCAGTCTCAGGACTACTGCTCCTCACTGGGTCCATGGAGGAGCCTCAGGCAGCATATGAGAGGCCTTAGGAAAGCATTCTGTACATGAAGGCTGTGCCTTTCTGCTGAGAGTCACACAACAGCCGGGGACTGAGCCTAGCCTAGGGAGAAGTGATTTCTATAGGCTGTGATGGTATTTATTACCTGATGTTTTGTTACATCCAAAACGAACCAGCGGGGCTTCCAACCTTTCAGCAAAGCCCCTCTTTTGTAGAGCGTTCCCTCAAAGGACCTAGAAACAATGATGGCATAGCAGTTAATTTGATTTTTCATTTAAAAAGTGCTGTAAGGGGGTATCTGTGGTTTTTGTTGGTCAAGCCTCTGTTTCCCCCAGATGATCCAAAAAAGATCCATCAGAGCTCCCCCTAGAATTTTTCTATTAGACCTTGGGGGAAAGGCTGCCTCTTTCTGCTGGAATTACCAAACGTGTGAGGTTTGGAGCTCTCAGTAGCCATTTTTTATACCATGTTGGGGTAGATGCAGCCCATGGGAGAAAGCAGAGCTGGCAAACAACCGAAGCCTGAAGATGCTGTGTAAGAAACTGGCACATGCTTGGCCTTCCCAATTTATGTGAGTAAATTCCTCTCTGCTTGAGCTAGCATGCGCTGGATTGCTGAAGTTTGCCCCGGAAAACGTGCTCACTAACACATATTCCCTCAAGAGATCTGACAGACATGAGACAATAGCAATCAGGACCCGCCACAAATAACTACAACCTCTTGGCATTATTTTAGTTGTAATTTTGACTTTTCCTCTTCCAAGAACCGTCTAACGCATTTAAAACAGAGACAAAGGATTAAAGTGGATCCATTTTAAGTTTACAGAAGGCGGCACGGCACAGGCCTAGCTTATTAAAGGGCCTGCGGTGTGGCCGAGGGCAGGGTGGGGAGAGCTTTTTCAGTACACTCGGGAGGGCTTAGCAACGTCAACCTGTTTTCATCATTCTTAGACGTGTACTGGCTGTACAGCGTGGCTGCTCTCCGGTCCACTCCGTTGGATGGGGAGATGCTGGCGTTCTGTTCCTCCCCCATGCTGCTGTCTGGGAGATGCAGCAGAGACCTCTTCTGATAGGAAGGGAGGTTGGTAGACACAATTCCTGGGGAACCCAAAGGGTGTCTCTGGGGCTGAAAAAGAACAGGAGCTAGGAAAGCTTTCCAAAGACTTTAAGCAACTGATCCGATAATTTCACTTCTAAAAATTTACCTCAAGGAAAAAACTGGACCATATATATATATGTAAAATATATATAAAAAGATGTTTATCCTGGAGTTTTTTAGGAAACTAGCAGAAAACTAGAAACCACCTAAATGTCTATCATTATGCGACTGCTTAAAAAAAAAAGGTATTTCCATACAATGGACTTCTAGACAGCCATTAAAAATGATGCTGATTTACATAACGGACAAACTGAAGGCCATGTACGCCACATATTAAGTAAAAAAAAATGCAGGTTTTTAAAACTGCATGTATAGTAAATCCCTTTTATATGTGTGTTTAGAATTATAAAACAAGTTTGATGGCATAATGGTTTATTTCTAGGTTATAAATTTTGGGTGATTTCTGTCTATTTCATAACTTTCTGTATATTGTCTTATTTAAAGGAATACACATATCTCACTTTCATAATCAGAAAAAAAATTAAGAAACTATTTATTCTTCTGAGAAAAAAAGCAGTAAGACACCACCTACCTGTGGCCTGTCTGATAACAGCTCCTGAGTTGCCATCTGAAGGCAGGAGAAGGCACCCCAAGGACCCCTTCCTACCACATTGGAGGCTTCCTTCTACACTCCCTTCTCCTTGACTCCTCTGTGACATCTGACCCTGCCGACCTCTCCTTTCCTGAAGTGCTCTTCAGAACACTCATCTGTCCTAACTTCCCTTCTGTTGCACTTGGAGTCAATCTGATGTGGGTTTGACTGGTGGCCGCCCCACATATCAGCTGTGTGATCTGAGCCTGTCCCAGCGTGCCTGAGCTGAGACGCCACTCCCTCACTGGGTTAACAGAATGCAAAGTGTGGGTGGTGCTCAGCACAGCCCTTCCACGTACTACAGGTGAAGGGGATGAAGGGGCTGTGAGAAGCAGAAAACAAGAGTATTTGGTTTAAAAATATTTTTACGATAAATGTTTCTTAATTCAGAAGCAAAAAGGGGGTGTGAACAACGGAAAGCAGCATATTTTGCTCATTTAAAACATTTCATTTTCTCTGATTATTTCTCTGGCGCAGATAAGGTCTTGGCATTCCCCTCCTCCCTCATGTGGTAGAAGATCAGCTGAAACCACAGAGGCGCTACACCAGGAGTAATTTCCCCTGGATACAGGGCCCTGGAACATAAGTGTTCTGTCACTGTGGTAAAGTGAGGCATTCAGGAAGTACCCAGTCACCTGGAGCTTTCTGCCCTGGACCCTCAGGGCATGACCCTCCCTTTGGCCATAAATCTCCTGAATTACCTGCGGCAGAGGCCCCACCTGACCTAGCGCCCTCCAGAAGCTCAGAAGTAGCTCTTCAAAGGGTTTTGCCAACTCACACGGTCTGCTCTGAGCTCTTCTTTAAGGTCCACAGTTACCCGTTCCCATAGCTGCTGCCACTTCTCAGCTGTTTGGTTCAATTTATGCTCCAGTCTTTCAATTTCCTGCAAAGTAATTAAAAGGAGTTTTCTGACAGATAAGTATTTCATAGAAATCAGGATGTTCCCCAGAGCCACACCCGCTCTGTACTAGATGAACAGCGTGGCCAGAGGGCAGTGAAAAACCACGGTAAGCATGGGGCCTCAGAAGCCTCCCAAGCAGGAACAGAGGTGGGAGCTCTAGCTGGTGCGATGCATTGTGGCAAAGGTGATTTATCAGGACCTGTAACCGGGCCTTTTCGTACAGATGGCTTAAATAGATGAAATAAATATCCCCAACACCTTCACCCTTGGCCAGCCCATAGGACATCTGATGGCCACAGCAAAAGGTCAAGCACTGGGCCGGTGTCCAAACTGTAATAGCTGAGGTATATGAGAAGTCTGTCCTTGACAGAGGAACCCCTCAACTCTGATGATTCAAACCAGATGTAGAAAAAATGAACCAAGAAATGCCCAAGGAATGGAGTTTCCTTCAGACAGGGAAGCTGGAGAGCAGAGCGGCAGCCTCTGTGACAGTGTTTTCACTGAAGCACGCTCGTCCTGGTCAGGAAACTGGACGGAGAAGACTCTTCAGGAACTGTTTGGCCCGTATCTGGGCTCAAACCCTTTCCTCAGGGCTGCTGTTCTCATCAGGGTAGCTACTGCCAGGGTGGCTTCACTCCAGAATATTCCTTGTAGAAGATGGTTGGCAGTGCTCCCATCAGGCCATCAGCTACCCACACTTCTGACCAGAGGAAGTAAGGCACCCACAAAAGCCATAGCCCAGGCCTGACTCAGGCTGCTTGGCCAGCTGAAACAGCTGCGAAGCTGCAAACGGCTCCATTTGCTCGAATGCTTCCTTCTAACGCTGAAAAGCTCATTTTTACTGAGACTCTTTGCCAGTACCTGAGCCTGGTTCCCCACTGATCCATGGGAGCAAATCTGGTGTCCTTATGCTCCTGTAGTGCTGGCTATAGTGCTAACCCAAAGTAAGGAGAGCTATGTCCAGGAGCTGGTGAACCAGTCTTAACTAAGCTCAGTTCCTGAGGCCTCATGTGCCTCCAGGTCCCCTGGTGCCCCAAGAGTGTGTCTACACACAGCTGACTTACACTGACAAGGCTGGTGAGAGCGTCGGGCTGAGCACAGCTGACATCATCATAGCATGGCCACACTGTTCTCCTCTGGCTCTGGGGCCCAGCTCCTCTGGTCAGTTCAGAGTCTTCGGAGGGGAACTGCTTAGGGGTCAGCATTGTCCAGTCATATGAAGGCCCTGTGGAAAGGGTCTCCTCTACATAGTAATCCCACTTCTTGAGGCTGGAAACATTTACATTGGGCTTCAGGGCCTGTATAAAGAAAATTCTGAAATATAGTTTCATCTTGACCCCAAAGTGCCCCAAGCTTACTGGCAGGCCAGCCCCTAACATTGCAGGGTCCAGGGAAAAAGTATGAATAGAGGTTCAAATACCATATATCTATATATTTAAACATTATACATCAACATAACTATTAGATAAAATATGTTCTATGCTCCTACCTTGACAAATATAACTTCCTAATGACCTAGAAGGCCAGGCTCCAATTGAGAATTCTTGGACTTCTGGGAATTCTACACCAGGAAGTGGTGGCACTGGGAAAGCTGGTCCCAGCTCCCAGTTCTTGGCCTAAAGCCCTGCTCCTCTTGACCCAGCTCTGTCCTATATTCTGAGGGTCTCTTATGAACATGTGTATATACCCCAGCCCATGCAGCTAAACTCTTGTCTACTCCCTGTCCAAACAGCTACTCCTTAGCTGCCCTTTTAGCTTAGGGATACATTCACTGGCTTGGGGAAGTGGTCTGGTGACTAACTTGAATTTGGGCAAGGAATCTTGAAGTGCCAGAGCATGGTCTAGATGAAGGAGAGGCATCCAAGCATGTACCCTTGGTTTCTCATACACCTCACCTCATGAGAAGGGTGCGTCTGGAGAAAGGCCAGGGTGAGGTCCTACTGCATGGGGCCCAGGGCCAGGCCTTCCTTGCTCCTGAGTAAGGTGGTCTACTCCACTGCAGAGCCTATTTCATGCAGACATGCATGGCAGAGGATGGCTGTCCCTGAGAGGTCATCCTTCTTGGGCTGGGCTCCAAACATCCCTGCTTCTCACAGGGGTTCTTCCATGGCTTTGGTACAAATGGACTTAGGGAAATCTTTTCTGCTTACACAGCCTGCTAAGGTTTCAAGTTTTGTTTGTTCTTTCTTCCCAGGGAAAGTTGACTTGCTCTGACTTTCTTGAAGTTATCCTTTCTATGGTTGGGGGGCCAGCTCCTAATTTTTGTGGTCAAGAATTTGGTATCCGTCTCCATTCCATCATAACCTAAACCCATAGTGTATCAACTTTTAAATAGCTTCTGGTATGAAACCTAGTCGAATGTTTATAAAACGCTTAAACAGCTTATATATGCTCAAAAAGTAAGGAAAACTTTAACACAAAATATTCCAAAAATGAAACATAAATGCTTTCTTTCTGTACCTCTGTTTCCACTGGTGAATATAAATAATTAAAGAAAATGGGACTCCTCTTGTGCATTCTATCGATACACTCCCAAATACAAATTCCTCTTTTGGCACGCTTGTCTCCTTTATCATCAAATAAAGTTCCTGTAGATCCCCCCGCCAAAAAAAAAAAAAAAAAAATCAGCAAAACAGAAGTCAGATAAATCAACAGTTTGCCTAAAAATATGACGCATGTAGCAGATGAAAAATGGAATATTTCACACGGCTCTAGAAACAGCAGCACACGTGCAGAAGCCTTAGAAAATGACTGCAAAGCTAAAGATAGGAATGGACTTCATAGCTATATGGAAACAAATCCAAATGGAAGAAAAACCTGGGATAAAGTTTTCCCAAGCATTTAGCAGGACAGCATGACTCCCTTCCAATCGACATCCCGCGTCTATATCTAGATTCATAGAGGTCCATGCCAGGAGACATTCTACACATTTTTCAAGAGAAAATGGAAGGAAAATGATTTGATGAAACTCAGTTAAAAACATAATTTTATGTTTCTTTTTAAAGTTGTTGGCTGTTTATTATGAAGCTATTTAAAGTGTTTTCTTTGGTAGTTTATATATACCACAAATCATGGTCATGGAGACTTTGGATGTCAGAAGGATGCGGTCCGTATCCTTGGATGACTTAAACACAAAAGCTGAATTTGCGGAGGGAGGGGGCACTTCAGGTACTATATTTGTACCTTTCAAACAGTCAATCTGTTACTCACATGAGCCCACTTTATTTTTAATAGAGAGTAAGATGTGTTAGGGTGAGGCAGGAGGTATTTCTTTAAAAGGCCAGGAAGGGTGCCTCTCGTAGCAGTGCTATCTTGCTTTGAATGAAAAGATTCAGTCAAAAGTCAACAAGCATTTTATTTATCATAAAAGAGGATCTCATGCCCAAGGCTGCACAAAATCCTATAATATGAGGGGCCCCCAAGACTAATTAATGTTTCTTCTCTACCTTTCAACTGTAGAGTGCAGAAAAGTAGTTCTCAACCCTGGCCACTCATTAAAAAAAAAGGGCTTAAAAAAATCCCAGTGCCTAGGTCTCACCTCAGACCCATTAAATCAGAATCTCTGAGGATGGGCCCCAGACATCAAGTCATTTAAAAAAGTTCTCCAAGTGACTCTAATGTCCACTGTAACCAGCTCTACTTAATGTCTTCCCAACACACGGGTGCTTAAAAAATTAAGGTTTCTGATTATGATGTGTGGAATGACAATTTTATGAGTCAACAGAGGTCTGGAAGTACAAACAGGAAAGGAAATGGTCTCATCAGTGCCGTCTCCTTTACCAAATGGATGAGATATCATGCTAGGTAATTTTAATAGCATGCACTGAAAAGCAGTATTTCTTTGCTTTCATATTTTAAACTGAGAATATTAGTAAATATTTTCAGCCATTAAGAGAGTCTTCTTTATGAATATTCAGGTATATATAATATACTGAAAATAGTCAATATAATATACTGATTTTCTTTATTTACTTGTCTTCTTAACAAAAATACTCATGTGTATCCCCCTTTCCCCCCCACTATAAAAACAGCAAAAGTAAGAATGTAAAATTCCCCTTGGGGAAACGTTTTCGCAGGGGCTGACTGGCTTTTGAGAATCTACTCTTTACAACTATTACTGCTATTAAAAATTATAATAACAATGGTGATGTCTAAAATTTGTTGAGTTCTTTGTGCTAGCAACTGTGCTAAGAAATTTACAAACATTTCCTAATGGGATCATCCTGGCCCAAAGGGGTGGGTGATATTATTATCCTCATTTTAAAGATGAGGAAACTCAGAGAGGTACCTAACCTGTCCAAAGTACTTGGCTGGTAACTGGCAGTGTTGAAATTTAACTATTCTGTTTGCTCCGGAGCCCATGGCCGTAACTGCTATACAGACTGCTTCCAGGGGCAGGCAGCTTACCTACCAGAGTGTACCAGGGATGGAAAAACTATGAATCAAGTGTTTCTCCACTAACAGTGATACTGCTTGGAGATAATAAAATAGTAATAAGCAGATTTAACTTTTCAAAGGTGCTACATGATGACCACTTAGAGCCCCTAAGAGCTAACACAGCACATAATCTCACTCACTCATGTCCATTCTACTTTCGTAGTTTGTAGAGTAAAACCTTAAAGTGGCCTTGCCACACTTGGGGGTGGTTATTTTATTAGTGTCTTTAATTAAAAACACATAAAACTAACAAGAAAGATGGAACAAGGGCATGCAAACACGTACCGTGCTCTAATCTTTCATAGTCTGAATCCAGGAGAAATGTTTTAAAGCGATTAGACACATAGTGGAAAGCCAAGAACTTTAAGTAATAGGGATTGAATTCAAACTCAGTTGGATACTGGTTGTGAACCTGAAACACACAAGGCAAAGAAAAGAATAAGAATCAAATGGAACAAAAAGTGGATGCCATGCCACTGAGTGCTGACCTGAAATATGCAGGAGACCATTTGGTCACTCAGTCAACTGAATCCCCACCATGAGTGGAAGTCGGAAAGGAACCAGCCTTTTGACAGACACCATGCTAGGGTTTTTTTTTAATAAACGTAATCTCATATAATCTCCGTAACAACACTGCAAGATAGGCATTATTTTTTTCCGGCTTTATTGAGATATAACTGACATATAACATTGTGTAAGTTTAAGGGGTACAATGTGATGATTTAATACACATATCTATTGTGAAGTGATTATCACAAGAGGGTTAGTTAACACCTCCATAACCTCATACAATTACCTTTTTTTTTGGTGGTGGTGAGAACATTTAAGATCTATTCTCTTAGCAACTTTCAAGTATAGAATACAGTATTTGTTAACTATAGTCGCCATGGTGTACACTGGATCTCCAGAACTTACTCCTCTTATACCTGGAAGACAAACATCTCTCCATCCCCCCGCCCCCAGCCCCTGGTAACCACCGTTCTACTCTGTTCCTATGAGTAAGGCTTTTTTAGATTCTACCTATAAGTGAGATCACACAGCATTTATCCTTCTCTGACTTATTTCACTTAGCGTAATGCCCTCAGATTCCATCCACATTGCTGCAAGTGGCAGGATTTCCTTTTTTCTCATGACTGAATGAATTTCTCATGTTTATACATATAACATTTTCTTTATCCATGCATCTATAGATGGACACTTACATTATTTCCACTTCTTGGCTATCGTGAATAATGCTGCAATGAATGTGGAAGTACAGATATCTCTTTGAAATAATGACTTCATTCCCTCTAATATATCCGGAAGTGGGACTGCTGGGTCATACGGTAGCTCTATTTTGAACTTTCTGAGGGACCTCCATATTGTTTTCCATAGTGGCTGCACCAATTTACATTCCCAACAAGGGTTCCCTTTTCTCCACATCCTCACCAACATTTGTCACCTCTTGTCTTTTTGATAACAGCTATTCTAACAGGTGTGAAGTGATGTCTCATTGTGGTTTCGATTTGTACTTTCCTGATGATTAGTGAGTGATGAACACTTTTTCATGTACCTTTGGCCGTTTGTATGTCTTTGGAAAAATGTCTATTCAGATCCTGTGAAGATGAGAATTATTACCCTCCCCTCCCCCGCTTTACAAATGAGGAAGCTGAAGATGAGCAAGATTAAATAATTTACCCAAGGTCATTCACAGCAACTAGTGAGCCCAGATTTGAACCCTGGCTTGCTAGGCTCCTCGGGCTGTGCCTCCTTCACTACTTTATACTGTGCTAGATACTTGATACGCAAATTATCATAAGTTGTGGTTCTTGCTTTCTAGGCATTTGTGGTGTAATAGTGTGTAATACAGTAAGAAAAATTATGCTTACAGAAGTTTGGCAGTGACAGGAATGAGAAGAGAAGGTGGTGGTTTGGGGCGACAGCAAGAGACGTTTTCCCGACAAAAGAAATGTCGGGAAATGTAGGGCAATGTAGAAGGAGCCAACAGAGAGAGAATAAACTGTGGAGAAAGAGCTGATAACTAAGAGAGTAAGGCCCTGGGAAAGCAAGAATGAATGAGGCTAAGGGTCCAGAAACAGGGAACAGCCTTAAAAATGAGGAGGGACAGAAGAGTAGATAAAAAGAAAGGTATGTTCAAGTGCCAAGGGAAGGGGGAGGAGCTTATGCCTTTTAACATTAATTTTCCATCAGTAACTTAGTGAGGTCACTGGGAGAGGAATAAGGATGAGGGAATGACATGGGAGGGTGGGAGGAAGGCAGAGTCCGGAACGGTCACTGAGCTATAGCATGCTCTAGGCAACCTGTACGCAGACTCCATGGAGCCATCTCATGTGGCAGAAGATAGGCTGATGACCTTGTGATGCTCTCCAGTCCACCCAGCAATCTCACCTTTGGATTGCTCACTCTCTCATGACCAGTTAGAGAATTTTGCTTGGTTGAGATAAGTTCCAATCATAATTGTATTTACTTAAAAGCTGTTTCAAATGAATACTGGAGGCAGGCTGTCTAAAAGCCAGCTTTCCTCTCCATGTTTTAATTTGGCAATGTAGACCAACACTTGGTCAGCCAAACAGAGCAGACATGTGTGCAATATGTTGATTACCCAACAGATCAGTGGGAATTTAAAGTCATGATCTGGATATCAGTGATTTTATCAATGTTTATCATTTGATTAGAAACCTAGTTTTCTGTGATGATTAAAGGTTTTTTTTCCTATAACATTTTTTCTGGCTTTTACATTGAACTAAAATTTTAGATCATAAGTAATACAACATAAAATGGATGTTAAGAAGATGTATTAAAACAGAGTTTGACTCTTAAGCAATGGGCTTGTGTACTGTGGACCTGCTTTCTTGACCTAAGCCACTGCCCTTCCAGTTGGTTCTGGTCTCCCCAGGACAGGAACATTTTCCCTGAGACAACTGGGATGTGGCTCTGAATAGCGAGGTTGTGCGCCATATGCTACGTTTTAGAACTTAAACTCTTTAGCCTGGGTTCCTGGTTCAGAATCAGTAGCACCACCTCAAGGGCTGGTGCACACATGAGGGAGGGGGGTGACCTGGATTGTGGGTGGTGTGACAGAAGAAGGAGACAGGTCCAAGAGGATAGAACTTGGTTCTCTACCAATCTGAGAATCTCAGGGAGGAGAATCTGCAATGTGCTTGGGCAGGGTGAGCTCCAAGAACAACTTTGCCCCAACAGCCCCTGGAATAAACCTTGGTAATCACAGGCCAGACCCTTGGCTCACTGTGTCCAGGGGAAGAAGAGTTCAGGGCTATTTCCACTGACCCAGTCCATGACAGTTCAAAAAACTCTTTTAAAAACTTATTAAACAAAGCTCCAGAATAACAAAACATTTCTCTCAATGACTGTTCTCCATAAAAACCACTTGCCTCACACATAACTGTATCTTTCCTTGATTATTCTGATATTTAATGCGCTTAGGAATATAATTTTCATGACCCACTTCTGAGGTAAAGTAGAATGGAAATGATGACGAATACGACCTTAAGTTGAACTTACAGGCATTTCAGGGAGATCAGATGCTAGGACTAGAAGCACTCCTCTACAAGTGGAAAAATGCTTTCATAGCCCACTGTACTGAGTGACTGGGCTCACCACAAACCCTGCACTCCACAATTACGTTAGAAAAGCTAACACTTCTCCAAGGCCGCTGGCACCAGCCTTGCTTGAATTGGAATTGGTGCTTAGAAAACATTAAGGTGTGAGAGCTTGGGGGCAGCAGTGTCTGCATCTGTGTGCCACAATGGCACCTGCAGTTGCTAACTGCTTGGGGAAAAAAAACAGTCTGTCCTCATACTGGAGTTAGTTATCAGGTCTGTTGGAAGTGGAAGAGAAGATGCTGAACAATTTTTTTTTTTTTTTTACTGTGTAGCAACAGTTTAAGCAACAAGCATGAAAATTTCTTCAATGAAAAAAAAAATCAAATTGACCTGAGTCAAATGCTGGGTTGATTAATGCCTAGATAACCACATTTGGAATCCGACATTAAGAAATACAAGGGATTTTCTGAAATGTCTTTTTACCATAATGAGAAACAAAGACCTGATTGTATTCACAAGACAAAATCTGGTGCTTTCTCCACCATTTAGTCCTACATCCCAGGGACTCAATTTTTCCAGTTAATTGGCTTTTTTTCCTCGTCAATGGGACACCTGGCCTCTTCTGCTGTATCCCCCCACAGTGGTCTCCACAAGGCACAATCCACGTGCTTCCTTCTCCTTCTGTTAAGTATTGTTTTAATAGATGAAATGGGATCAGGCCAAAGAGACTGCCTCTAAGAACTTATTACAGGGAATGCATGAGAGTTTAGAGGTTTGTTAGCTGCAGGATTTTTTTTTAAACAACTTTAATGAGGTATAACTGACATACAATAAGCTGCATATATTTAAAGTGTACAATTTGATACCTTCTGACGTCTCCACACATCTGTGAAATCATCACCACAATCGACATAGTGAACATATCATCCATAACTCCCAAAAGTTTCCTTGTGCTCCTTTTGCATCTTCCTGCACCCTCCTCTGCAAGCAATGACTGATTTGCTTTTTGTCATTACAGATTAATTTGCATTTACTAGAACTTTATATAAATGGAATCATAAGTATGTACTCTTTTTTTTTTTTTTTTGGTACGCGGGCCTCTCACTGTTGTCTCTCCCGTTGCGGAGCACAGGCTCCGGACGCGCAGGCTCAATGGCCATGGCTCACGGGCCTAGCCGCTCCGCCGCATGTGGGATCTTCCCAGACTGGGGCATGAACCTGTGTCCCCTGCATCGGCAGGCGGACGCTCAATGACTGCGCCACCAGGGAAGCCCTGTACTCTTTTTTTGTATGCCTTCTTTCACTAAGCATAATTATTTGAGATGCATCCATGTTGTTGGGTTAGCAGTACTAAATTCCTTTCTACAGCTAAATAGTATTCTACTGCATGGATATACCACAATTTGTTTATTCATTCACCTGTGGATGGACATTGGGTTGCTTCTAGATTTTTGGTTATTACATATAATGTTGTTGTGAACAGTTATGTATGAGTCCTTTTATGGGCATAAGGACTTCATTTCTCTTGTGTAACTGCCTAGGAATGGAATGCTGAATCACCTGGTAGGTAGGTATGTTTAAATTTTTAAGAACTGTTTTCTCAAACAATGGTATAATTTTATATTCCCACCAGCAGTGTTAGAAAGTTCCAGTTCTTCCACATCCTTGCTAACACTTGGGGTGGTCAGTTTTAAAATTTTAGTCATGAAAATAGGTATTTAGTAATATCTTATTTTGATTTTAAGTTGCATTTCCTAATGATAAATGATATCAAGTGTCTTCATGTGCTAATTTTTCACCTATATATCTTTGATGGTCAGTATAAATGTTTTGCCATTAAAAAAAATAGGTTGGTTGTTTCTTATATATTGTTTTGCGAATTCTTTATATATTCTTGATACGAGTCCTCCAGCAGACATGATTTGCAAATGTCTTCTCCCACTCTGTGATTTGTCTTTTCATTTTTGTAACAGTGATTTTTGAAGAACAAAAGGTTTTAATTTTGACAAAGTCTAATTTATCAATTTTTTCTTTTATGGATGATGCTTTTGGTGTTGAATCTAAGATATCCTTGCCTAATAACCCAAGATCACAAGGACTTCTTCCTATGTTTTCTTCTAGAAGTTTTATAGTAGATCTTACATTTAAGATCTATGATCCCTTTTGAATTAATTTTTATATTGATGCAAGGTATGGGTCAAAGTTAATTTTTTTTTTGCATCTGGAAATCCAATTGTCTGGTACCATTTGTTGAAAAGACTAGTCTTTCTCTACCTATTGCTTTAAATTTTTTTCATTAAAAATTTTTAATTGAAATATAGCTGATTTTCAATGTTGTATTAGTTTCTGGTGTATGGCAAAGTGGTTCAGTTATATATATATATATATATATATATATATATATTAAAAAAATGGTTTATTACAGGACATTGAATACAGTTCCCTGTGCTATATATATAGTAGGACCTTGCTTTTTATCTATTTTAAATGTAGTAGTTTGTATCTGCTAATCCCAAACTCTTAATTTATCCCTCCCCACCCCGTTTACCCTTTGGTAACCATAAATTTGTTTTCTAGGTCTGTGAGTCGTTTTTGCTTTGTAAATGTTATTTGTATCATATTTTAGATTCCACAAATAAGTAACATCGTATTTCTACCTATTACTTTTGCATCTTTGTCAAAAATCCGTTGTCCACATATATGTATGGAACTATTTCTGGACAGTATTCCATTGATCTGTTTGTCTATCTTTGTACCAATTACCACACTGTCTTGATTATTATACTTTTATAATAATATCAGATAGTGCTAGTCCTCCACTTTTGTTCTTTTTCAAAGTTGTTTTGGCTATTCTAGATCCTTTGCATTTCCATATGGATTTTAGAATAAGTTTGCCAATTTCTACAAAATAGCCTCCTAGGAGTTTTATTGTGATTACACTGAATCTTTAGATTAATTTGGGGAGACTGACATCTTAACGACATTGAGTTTTCTGATCCATGAACAACAGGTATTTCTTGATTTATTTAGGTCTTTAATTTCTCTTAGTAATGTTTTATAGTTTCAGTGTCCAGGTCTTTAATGTATTTTGCTAGATTTCTTTCATGTTTTTTGATACTGCTGTAAATGGTAATGATTTTTAAGTTTCAGTTTTCCAATGGTTTATTGCCAGTATTGATTTTTGTATACTGAGCATGTATTCTGCAGCCTTGCTAAACTCATTTATTCTAGTAGCTTTTTTTCTTTTATGGGGGGGGCGGGGATAGATTCCATGGACCATCATGTTATTTGTGAATAAAGATAGTTTTACTTTTCCCTTTCTAGCGTGGATGTCTTTTTAAAATCATTTAATTTTTTTCCCCAAATGTTCAATTTAATTTAAAAAAAATTTATTTTGGCTGTGCCAGGTCTTAGTCGTGGCACGAGGGATCTTCATTGTGGCATGTGGACTCTTAGTTGTGGCATGCGGACTTCTTAGTTGTGGCACGCAGACTCTTAGCTGCGGCATGTGAGATCTAGTTCCCCGACCAGGAATGAAACCTGCGCCCCCTGCATTGCGATCATGGAGTCTTACCCACTGGACCACCAGGGAAGTCCCATGAATGTCTTTATTATTACCATTTTCTTGCCTTATTGCATGGCTATGACCTTTAGTACAATGTTGAATAGAGGTGGTGAAGCAGGCATTCACATCTTGTTCCTGATCTTAGGAGGAAAGTGTTCAGTCTTTCACTATTAAGTATGATGTTAGCTGTACTTTTTTTTTTAATAGATACTATTTTTAGTTTGAGAAGATTCCTGAGAATTTTCACAAGGAATGGATATTGTATTTTGTCAAATGCTTTTTCTGCATCTATTGAGATGATGTATGGTTTTTTTAAAGTTCCTTAATATGGTGAGTTACACTGATTGATTTCAAATGTGAAACTGTGCATTCCTGGAATAAACCCCATTTGACCATGGTATATTACCTTTTAAATATATTGTTGAATTTGATTTGCTGAAATTTTGTTTAGAAAATTTGAATCTATGATCATCAGGGATAATGATCTATAGTTTTCTTTCCCTGTCTTTGTCAGACTTGGGTAATGCTGGCCTCATAGACTGAGTTGGGAAGTACTCCCTTTGCTTAAATTTTCTGTTAAGAGTTTTTGTAGAACTGCTATTATTTCTTCCTTAAATACTTGGTAGAATTTACCAGTGAAGCTACCTAGGCCTGAAGTTTTCAGTGTGGAAAGATTTTAACTACAATTTCAATTTCCTTAATAGACATAAGCGTATTCAAGTTATGTATTTCTTCTTGAGTGAGTGGGGTAGTTTGTGTCTTTCAAGGCATTTGTCCATTTCAACTAAATTTTTAATTTTATTGATGCAAAATTGTTCACAATATTCCCTTATGGTCCTTTTAATATCTGTAGAATCTGTAGGGATGTTATCGTTCTCATTTCTAATATTGGTAATTTGTGTCTTTTCTTTGATCAGTCTGGCTAGAGGTTTATTAATTTTATTGATCTTTTCAAACAAAAGCTTTTGGTTTCATTAGTTTTCTTCTTGGCCACAAGATCTGGGGGGCCTAAAGGCAAGTCTGTTTCAAATAAATTTAGCCTTATTGTATTATGTAGAATTGGGAATGACAGGCATCTCAGCCTATAAATTAATTCTATGTGAGCATTTCCCCAAATATGCTGATGAACAGAGTTTTAGGCCTCTTTCAGTCATCATCTGGATTCTGTTGTTCAAAATAATTTTGCATTTATCTTGATGAAGAGAAAAAATATACAGATTTAAAATACTAAGACTAAGCTGTTTGAGGCATTTTGGTTTTGTTTTCCATTATGGAGTAAAATCTGCCAATTTCACTTATTTATAGGAAGAGAATCTGAAATGGAATTTGGAGAAATATGAATTTATAGGGTCTTATTTTTTGCCCATATGCCATTAAGTACTTTGTAAAATTTAAAGGCCCATAAAAGTAAGCTATGACTCAAATCCCAGGAGAGATCAACATTTTGGGAATAAAATATAATAAGTTAAAACTGGATTTTGCTTTCAGGAATTAGAAATATTAAGCTACAAGAGACCCTATATTTAATGGTATCAACATTTTAAAAATTATGGGTATGTTAGACACACCCTAGAAAAATAGGTAGCTAACACTAGTTTTTGTTATTTCACAGATTAAGATTTAATAAACATTAATTGTATACCTTCTGTACTGTGCCAATCACTTCACATAAGATTTTTAATCCTTCTGCTATATATACATATATAAAGAAATTGAAGCACAGAGAGGCTGAATAATTTGTTAAAGATCAAAAATTAGTAAATGAGACTGATAGGCAAACTCAGACTTACTTTATGGGCTCAAATATTAAAAGCTTTAATGTGAAGTTGCTTTGTTATAAATCAGCTTGGAGTGTGTCAACTTTTGCCAATTTTCAGTTGACTGGGAAGCAGGCAGACACCAGAAACTCTTGAATACACCATGAATCAATTAACTGCAGTTATTTTGCCAATATGCATGGATAAATTTTAGAGTAATAGACCTATGTGAGGGCGACTTAGCTCCTCACACATGCACTCACAGGGAAAGCTCATATCTTTAAAAGGCAAATAGGTTTTCTCTTTGGAATAGGACCTAGCATAGTGCTGGCATATGGTAACTGTAGGGAGAATCATACCACAAAGCCAGACCAGAGTGAGTCAATTTACAATTTGAATAAACTTCAAAGGCAAAGTTATAACGGTTACTTGCTTTTCTCAAAGTAGCAAATAATGAGAAAGTTCTAAGACGCACTCAAAGATTTACTCTAATGCTGGAATAAAGGAGATGCTTTTCATATACGTCATGCTTTCATTCATATTATACATATCTTTTCCCTTAGTATTATATTTTAAAAAGAAATTTTAGGTAAAAAAAATTTTTGTTTTGTATTTGGATGTATTTTCCTTCTGAATTTGGTTCAACTATTTTAAGAAAAGGAAGCATCCTGTAATGATATCATTTGAGCTAAGCCAATTTCTTTTAGAAGCAACAAAAAATCTGCCAGATGTTGCTATTATGAAACTGTGATCTAGCATTTATAATTCATCTGACACCTGGATACACTGGCACAAACAATGGCTTTTTATATGATGAGGCAGTTCTAATTTGAGATCAGCGCTTCATCTGTTTTCTTTGTAACTCTATTAGTACTAATGGGCAAGTCTAGGCATACGTCCATGGACTGCCTTTTGGCATTCGGCATGTTAGAAAAGGTTAATAAGCAGGGAACACATTCCACCTGGGGAAGTTTTGCTAGCTGCTGCATAATTTTGCACTTATTTTTAAAAATGTTGTTGAGGCTTGGCTCTGTTTTGTGCTCCTGAGAGACTGAGGATAGCACTAATTCGAACTGTCTGGCAAAAGCCAGAGTCATGTAGAGCATTAGTGTTCACTTGAAAGGTATTCGAAGAAGGCATTTTCTAATGCCTAAAACCACTATGTAGGAGATGATGAAACGCTACCTTATAATTAAGTCAGCAAGAATCAAAAGCTCTATTTGTTAACTACAGTCTTCTGTTTTTGAATGAATAAATTGTCCCTTTTCAGCACAAAATAATCTACTTCACCAAAACTGACACCTATCATAGCCAAGCATTCTTTAAATACTGCAATTAATGTCATACACTCACTTTGCCATGACTTGCCTGAACTTAGGTTATTATGTGTGAGAGTATTAAGTTGAAGGGTTCAGACAAAGTTTTAAAAATTTATATTTTAATTTTTTTTTAATGTAGTATGACCAGATTTGAAATCATACTAAAGGGGTCTTCAGACCCGGAACAATATTATTTTCTACAGTTTGTGAAGCATTCACTTACAAATAATTAAGTTTTCATTAAAAGTCAACTTTTGTTTTCAGTTTCAGAACTGAAATTTCTTACTGATTGTGAGTAGATTCTTTTGCTGACTCTAATATTTAGGTATGCAGAATTCTGCAAGTTGAATATGGGTATTTAACACATTTAATACTGTATTTAACTTAAGCCAAATTCAGCCATACAAACTCAGTCCCCAGCAACTCTCCCTCAATTAGAGGAAAGGAATTTTTAAAAGGTAAAAGTTGAAAACGAGGTGGGGAGAAAGGGAGGGGAGACAGTAGCAGGCCAAGAAAATTCAGAAAGATGGAAAACAGAAGGAAGAATAGCAGAAAATGACAGGAGATGAGAAGCTACACTGGGATGAAAATGATTTGAAAAGGTAACAGTTTGCCCTGTAAACCCAGAAAGGCTCAGGACTCAGAGGCCCAAGTCCTATATAGGAGGAAAAGGGGGGCTAAAAATGAGAACTAGTTTTAAGTCTAGAGAGGCAGTGGTGAGACCTCCAGGGTCCTTTCCTATCTCATGTAGTCTTTCCTGCCTCATGACTACCTTCTTGCAAGCAAGAGATTAGAGGTGTGTTCTCTGGAAAAACCAAACTTGATAAGTTCTGGACTTGGGAACACCATGCACAACTGGGTTAATGATGAGACTGAAAACAGTACAGAAAAAGTAAAACTCTGCACACTTAACTGGGATTTCCCTGGACCAGGCAGCCAGGGTTATAAGTACTTTCCTGGGTATCACAATGGCAAATTTTTCTCTAGAGAAACTAGAGAGCTGCTGGGTTTTTTTTTTTTAGAACTCCAGTTTACTAAGAAGTTGGACTTACTAATTAAAAATTTTTTTTCATATTCAGTGAAGTATAATTTAAATATACTAAAATTTCCCTATTTTAAGCCTACAGGTTGATTAGTTTTGGTCACTGTTCATTTGGTTATACATTTGTATAACCACCACCACAGTGAGGATACAGAACAGTTCCCTCATCCTATAAAGTTTGCTCATGTCCTTTCGAAGTCGACCCCCTCCCCTGACCACTGGTACCAGGCAACCACTGATCTGTTTTTCTACCACTACCATTTTGCCTTTTGTAGGGTTTCCTATAAATGAAATCATATATTGTGTAGTCTGTAGTCTTTTTTACCCATTTTCCCCATTTTTATTGAGAAATAATTGGCATACATCACTGTATAGGTTTAACGCTACAGCATGATCATTTGAATTACATATACTGTGAAATGATGACCACAATAGGTTTAGTTAACATCCACCATCTCATATAAATAAAAAGAAAAAAAATTTTCTTCTTGTGATGAGATTTTTTCTTTTATTTTATAAATTTATTTATTTATTTTTGGCTGCATTGTGTCTTCGTTGCTACGTGCAGGCTTTCTCTAGTTGCGGTGAGCGGGCTTCTCATTCCCGTGGCTTCTCTTGTTGTGGAGCACAGGCTCTAGGCGCACAGGCTTCAGTAGTTGTGGCACTCAGGCTTAGTAATTGTGGCTCGCGGGCTCTAGAGCGCAGGCTCAGTAGTTGTGGCACATGGGCTTAGCTGCTCCATGGCATGTGGGATCTTCCTGGACCAGGGCTTGAACCTGTGTCCCCTGCATTGGCAGGCAGATTCTTAACCACTGTGCCACCAGGGAAGTCCCTTATGATGAGATTTATCTGACTTTTTTCATTGATCATGATTTTAAGACTCATCCATATTGTTGTGTATATTAACATTTCATTCCTTTTGCTTGCTGAGTAGTATTCCATTGCATGCATGTACCAGAATTTGTTCATCTGTTCACCAGCTGATGGACAATTGGTTTGTTTTTCTGCTACTCCTTTATAGTCGCACCCATTCCCCTCCCCCACTATCTCCAAACCCTCACAACCAATAATTTATTCTCTATCTCTATAATCTTGTCATTTTGAGAATGTTATATAAATGGAATCATACAGTATGGGACCACTGGAGATTGCGTTTTCTTCACTCAACATCATGCTCTCGAGATCCATTCAAATTGTCGCTTGTATCAGCAGCTCACCCCTTTTCATTGCTGAGTAGTGTTCCATGGTATGGATGCACCAGTTTGTTTAGCCATTTACCTGTTTCAGGACATTTTGTCCCCTCCCTCCTGCAATTTCTGGCTATTATAAATACAACTTCTATGACAATACTTTCATATTTGAACCAAGTTTCTTATAAAAAGCATACTGTTACGTCATGTTTTATTTAGACCATTTCCATTTTTAATGCAATTATTGGTATGTTAGGGCTGAAGTCTGTCATTTTACTTTTTGTCTTCAGTTTGTTCTATTTCTTTTTCTTTCTGTTTTCTTTTCCCTGCCTTCTGTGGATTACCTGAACATTTTTTAGAATTTTATTTTGATTTATCTATAGTGTTTTTGAGTGTATGTCTTTATGTAGCTTTTTTAGTGGTCGTTCTGGGTATTACATTACATATCTTGTTACTGTCGACTGGTGTTGACATTTTAGTGAAGTGTAGAAACCTTACTTCCCTTTACATCCCTTTGTGCTCCCCCACTTATAATTGTCTTAACTATTTCCTCTACATATATTGAGAACATCAAAAACTGTTATAATTTTTGCTTCAACCATCAATTTAGAAAACTGAAGAGGAGGAGAAAAGTCTATTGTATTTATCCATATTTTACTTTCTGTTGTTCTTTTTTCCTTCCTGATATCCCAAGATTCCTTCTTTTATCATTTATTTTCTGCTTGAATAATTTCCTTTAGCCATTTACATCTATGATCCATTTCAGGTAAATTTCTGTGAATGATGTAAGGGTCAGGGTTCATACTTTTTTATATAGATATACAGTTATTCCAATACCATTTGTTGAAAAGTTTCCTTTCCCCATGTCTCATTTTATAATTGTTTTCTGTGGGGGAAGTTGTCATTAGAGTTTTAATCCCTCATTTGTGGAAACAGCAGTTAAACTTACTTCCTTTAAACTTTATTTCACCCTTTGAAATCTGAGGATGTTACCTCAACATATTATATGAAAAAGGGACAGTTACAAACTTTTATTTCAGCCATAAAAAAGGTTTAAGTTAATTTTAGGATAAAAATATGTGAAACCAAAAATATGGATATTTTCAAATGCCTATGGATGATATCTTAAAATAATCAGTAAAGAAGTTTGTAAACAAGTGTCCTATTCTCAGTTTAATTCTTTTAAAAAAGTTGACATGGGAATTCCCTGGCAGTCCAGTGGTTAGGACTCCATCTGTGCCTTCACTACCAAGGGCCTGGGTTCAATCCCTGGTCAGGAAACTAAGAACCTGCAAACAAAGCAGTGTGGCAAAAAAAAAAAAAAAAAAAAAAAAAAGTTGACATGGATTCAGTTTAATTCTTATTAAAAAAAGTCTACATGGGTGACTTTACCTGCCAGTCCTCTCATTCCCCACTGTTTTGATTACTGCAGCTTTGTAGTATTGTCTGAAGTCTGGGACAATTATGCCTCCTGCTTTGTTTTTTTTTCCTCAGAATTGCTTTGGCAATTCTGGGTCTTTTATGGTTCCATATAAATTTTTGGATCATTCTAGTTGTGTGAAAAATGTCATGGGTAATTTGATAGGGATTGCATAAATCTGTAGGTTGCTTTGGGTAGTATTGCCATTTTAACAATATTAATTCTTCCAACCCAAAAGCATGGGATATCTTTCCATTTCTTTGAGCCCTCCTTAATTTCCTTTATTAATGTTTTATAGTTCTCAGTGTAAAAGTCTTTCACCTCCTTGGTCAAGTTTATTCCTAGGTTTTTTTTTTTTTTTTTTTGGTGCAATTTTAAATGGTGCAATTTTAAAAGGTACTTTTTTTTTTTTTTTACATTCCCTTTCTATTTCATAGTTAGTGTAAAGAAATACAACTGATTTCTGAATGTTAATCTTGTATCCTACTACTTTGCTGAATTCATTTATTAGATCTAGTAGTTTTTGTGTGGAATCCTTAGGGTTTTCTATATATAGTATCATGTCATCCACATATGGTGACAATTTTACCTCTTCCCATCTAATTTGAATATGTTTTATTTCTTTTTCTTGTCTGATTGCTGTGGCTAGGACTTCCAATACTATGTTGAATAGAAGGGGTGAGAGTGGGCATCCTTGTTCCAGATTTTAGTAGGAAGGCTT